>NC_090451.1:281300916-282550916 GCF_031143425.1 Pleurodeles waltl | reverse complement strand
CTTACTTCCAGTGCTGTTTTTGTTTCTGTGTTTTTAATAGCACCCAACATTCTTTGTACAGACAGATCTTTTGAAACACTTGAATGTGTTCTTTTTTTTTTCTTGTGACTCCTTCTGTGAAGCTATAATATAGATTCATCTGCAGTTCTTTTAAAGCAATGTCTAGTGTTACTCTTGAGCCCTCCTCTATGTTTGGATATCATTCCTTCTACTTCTAGGCTGTGATTACCTAGTAAAATGTAGCCTTCTATACAGTGCCAGTTGCTCACAAATAACAGTCCGTACAAGATGAGATGCCAGATATGCATTCCATGACTTAGTAATCCTCTGCACATTCTCAAATTTTCCATCCATTATTTAGTGATTCACAGGGCGTGTTCAGATTTGACACCTATCATTTAGGAATCCTTAGGGCATGCTTAGCATTACTACCCATAGCTCGATTTTCACATCCGGTCCCTACGGAGAAAGAAGAGACTGGTATACGGACACAATAACTGAGATAACCTGAAGGTCATTATGCATGGATTTTTTTATTTCTGCAGTATATTGGCCTGTATGGATATGGATGCTTATGTGTATTGTTTTCTAAATATGTGAAGGTGTCCATGGGATTCTGTGTGCATGTACTGTTCAAAAGCCAAACCTTTTGGCTTTGTTAATTCTTGCATTGATTAAAGTGTGTTCTAGAGGTACTGTGTGTGTCGGTTGAGCTTGATTATAGAGTTTTACTCTTTCATATTCCAAATAATGAAATAACTTCACCTTATTAGCTCCTTTTATAACTCATCTGTGTGAAAGGTGTATCAGCAGCAAGCTGAGGTTTTGCATATTTTGCTGATGCCGCTCACGTGAGAGGGGCAGAGTGGGGAAACATGTGGAGATTTCTGCATAACTGCAGGTTGGTTGTTTCTCTGCAAGCGTTTAACGTTACTTTGATATGTCTCTTCCACAAATCGGGCAACTTGCCCATAATTTTTTGCTCCCTCATGTGAGAGGTTGAAAATTGCATCCTAAAAGCATGCCAGGAAGGCATCTAAAACTGCTTCTGAAGCTCATTCTTGATGACAATGAAATACAAAACTTTTAAGATTCCAACCATGGCCCTTCAAGTTACTGTTTGGGGAAACTCATAACCGACAAAAACACACAAGTTCGCTCCTTTTCTCTAACATCCTGTCTGCCTCTAGTGTTAGCAACCTTTTACGGACTAACGTTTTCGAATGTCCTTAAAGCATACTGATAAAAGAAAATTTATAGACGATATTTAAGATTCTGAATCTTGATTCACATGCGAATATATATTGTTACTTAATTACGTCAGCAGAACCATCATTTAGAGGACTTGAACATGTCTACCCAGCGCTGAAGAGTTACTGCATAATTACCATGTTCGTGGGCATATAGTCAAACATTTATTTTATAATGCAGTACCCAAACAACATGCATATCGTGCATGAATTGCCCAACATGTCGTATGCATACCCACAGGAGACTGATATTAGAAATAATATAGTACCACCTGAAGTATCACGTTCACAGAAAATAACTTAATGTCGATGTTTACATTAGGATGCTATGTGGCGAAGGAGGTGTTAAAGTCCCTACAGAGATGATATGTGTAAATAATGATCAAGCACTGACAGTGTGTGTGTGGTAAGTGTTCTTAAAGTGCCCGCAGGGAGGGTATGTGATCATAGTAGCATCAAATTCTTTATAGTGGTGGCAAGCTCTACGACCATGAACTTGGTAAGTCCCAACACTGACAATGGTGATGATAGTGATCAAGTTTCCACAGAGATGGAGTGTGACTTTAAGTCACCACAGGAATAGTGTGCAGTATAACACACATACGCTCTTCATGGCCACAACTTGCTTTAAGCTCTGTGTAAACAATGGCAGCGTTTACGTTCACATTGACTGGTTTCTCTGTAGTAGAGTTTCACCTAAGGGTCTTTCAGACTCAACAGTTTCTCACATAATTCAAACAATATGTAACGAAGTAACTTAAAAATGGCGGGAGCATAGACATTTTGGGCCATTTCCCTGTTGAAGTTTTACCATCTATGCAGGGCTTCTGAGGAAGCTTTTGGGGTCAAGAAGGGATCCAAAACAGTTCAGAACATCAACAGTCTTTTCCTAGTCTGTGTGATATACTTTGGAAAAATGACTATCATGTGAGTACCTAATTCGAGCAGTCTTCTGGTCCTAATCAACCACTTTGGTGGCACAGAACTCCTTGCACAAATTGTAACTACTAGGTATAATAACAAGCCATGTAGTGCCACAGGAACACCTGTGATAAGTAGCAGACATAGAGAACTTAACATGAGGATGTTAAGTTTTATATTGTCTGCTGCTTATCACAGGTGTTCTTTTGCAATTTTGCACCATCCTGTGGCCTGCTTACCATAGTCGATTGGTTAGAGTCTAACAGTTTTTGACTGAAACTCTGAATAAATATCCTAATTTATTACTAAGCCTTAAGCGTTCTCAGACCCTCTACTTTCAACTAGTGCCTGTTATCATTGTGCTTTGATTCTCATTTCTTTAAAAGTCGAAATTGTCATTCCATTTCAATTAACATTGACTTTGCAGACAGATACTAGTCTTATATTCACCATATTTAAAGCCATAATGTATTTGTCAATTAGAAAATAGGCCAGATGTGTTGTGCTGTGTAGTGATGGGTATCATACATATCAAGGGCAATGCAGGCATGCCATAATATCAGTCCTAAAGTTATGTTATTTAGTTTTATCAGATGATTCTGGGATTAGTTTTGGCTGGCTGGGGGGTAAATTCCTTGTGGGTTCTGGGCTGCTCACATCCTAGAGCTGTTCTCTTTGTAGGCTTGAATCAGCTCAGCATTTCTCCTTGACTTTTCTGGTCGCTTTCCTCACTTGTCAGCATAGCTTCTCCTTTTGTCCAGAACATGCCAAGAAAGGATTCTCCTATTATGCTATGTGGATTTGTAGAGCGCACTTGTCGCCCAAGGGGCATCACAGCGCAGAGTAGGTAAGTAGGCTGATCTGGCTCCTTGTTGAAAAGCCAGGTTTTCAATTTCTTGCAGAATTCAAGAAGAGTTGGGGAGGTCCTGATGTAGTTTGGCGGGTAGTTCTAGAATTTGGCAGAAACATAGGAAAAAGAGCATTCTCCTGACTTGCATGTGCGAATATGAGGTATTTACGTGAGGTCGCATGATACTGAGCACTTTTTCCTGGTGGGTTGGTGGAAGTTGATGCGGTGGTTGAGGTAAGCAGGTCCGACGCATGGGTGAGCAGTTTGAATTTGTATCACTTATGGATTGAATGCCAGTGTAGCTCTCTGAGGTGGGGCATGATGTGTGCATCACGCCCCTCTCCTCAGATGAGTATTAGCGCTGGGTTCTGGGTGGTCTGGAGTCTTCGTATGAGTAGATTTGTGATGCCGGCATAGAGTGCGTTGCCATAGTCTAGTCTGCTGGTTATGAGGGTTTGGGTGACTGTGCATCTAGTGTTGGTGGGGAGCCAATGTAATATCTTGCAGGGCATATGTAGAATGAAGAAGCAGGAGAAGTTGACTATGTTCACTTGTTTGGCCATCATGAGTCTGTGTTTCACGATGATGCCAAAGGTTTGTGCGTGGTTGGTGGGGCTAGGCGTGGGTCTCAGGTTTGTTGGCAACCAAGAGGAGTTCCATGGAGACTTCTTGATACCGAAGATCAGCATTTGTGATGAGCTTTAGGCAGTTCTGTTTCATCTAGTTTGCTACACTAGTCATGCAGATATTAACGTTGGTCCTGGTGGTGAGGTTGTTGTAAGTGAGGGAGAGGATGAGCTGGGTGTCATCTGCATGGGAAACAGTGTTGATTTTGTGGGATCTTATGATGTGGGCGAGTGGCGCCATGTAGACGTTGAGGATAGTGTTCAGCAATGAGCCCTAAGGACTCCACAGATGAGGTTCATAGGTTGAGAGGTTGAACTCGGGAGCCTGATTCGCTGGCTGCTCTTAGAGAAAAAGGAGGCTAGCCAATTCAGGGTGGGGCTATTGAATCTGGAGTTGTGGAGTCTTGTGATGAGGTTGCTGTGGCAGACTCTGTTGAAGGCTGTAGAGAGGTCAAGAGTATGAGTGCTATAGTATCCCCTGTGCCCAAGATGGTCCAGATGCTACCAATTTCTGCAATGAGTGTTTCCATGCTGTTGTTTCTGTGGAATCCAGACTGCGAGATTTCAAGTAAGGGGTAGTGTTCAAGATGGGTGGAGAGTTGATAGTTTTCATCACAACTTTTGATGGTAAGGGCAGGAGTGAGATAGGTCTGTAGTTGCTGAGCCCTTTTGGGTCTACCCTGGGTTCTTTCAGGAGAGCTGTGATTTCTGCTTGTTTCTAGTAGTCCTGGAAGGTTCAAGTTTGGAAGGATATGATGATGATGATGATGATGGTGAGGTGGTAGCTGATCAGAGTTCCTTCTAGGTTGAAGATATGTTGGGGACGGGTTGCTGGGGACCCCAGAGTGGATTGTGCTCATGATTTTGGCGGTGTCTTCTCAGGTGAGGGGTTTCCAGTTTGTGATCTGGTGGCCCGATTTGAGTAAGGTGGGCACTTGCTGGAGCGAACTTCTATCCCTAAGACACAACATTACATCAGAACTGTTGTCCATATGAGGCATGGGTTATTACATAAACTACACATTGAGCCAAAGAGGGTATGTGGCATTCCGTTCATGATGATCCTGGGACACGTGCTACACGACAGATAGCTTTGCTGGTGCTGACGACTCAGCCTCCCAAGAGGCTAGCCATCCACACAACAGACAGACCCCTTCTATTCGACTCAGGTAGTAGGCCGGGGCTAATCCCTTAGGTCGGGCCAGGCAGATGGTTACAACCACTATGCTCTCAGATGTAGATATAAGTTAGGTAGAAATCTCAAGAACATCTAGAAACACACAACATGAGTTTTTGTGAATTGCCTTGGATGTCAGTGTTACTGTACATGTTGAGGATTTTGCTGTGGAAGAAATCCAGAGGTCCCATGGAATAGGCCTTCAAGGCGCCTGGAAGAAGGTATGATCAACCAAAAATTGGGCTAGTTTTACATTTCAAATACTCTCCTGCTCGGAGCACCTTGCATCTTCTTGAGCTTTAGCTGAGCAGGGGAAGGTATTGGGTGCCAGCTGGTATCAACCAATTGTGTTTTTTATGTTTTTGCTCTGTTTGATACCAAACAGTCTCAGAAAAGGTAGTCAAGATTAACAGAAAAAGGTCACCAAAACATAGAAAAGAGGTGGGGTGTTCTCTGGTTCTGTGCTGGGCAGAAACTGAACTGATATGGAACAAATTAACTTTCCCAGGTCTGATATGGCACACTTGAACCTTCAAGCCAGGGACCTAGAAACCAAGTACATGACAGGTGTCATTTTCACAGAAAGGCCAAAACAACTTGAATGAAAGTACCAAGTTGTACATGCTCTCACAATCTCTTCCCTGGGCATCATTTACATTTACATGAACTGTACAGGAAAGATGCCAGTAGCACCTCATATCTACCCAGGATATAAAAAGGCCTGTGCCCTTGATGCTTTAATAGGATGCTTCTAAACATAGTCACCCCATTGTCTAGTATGAAGTGGTGGTAGATGCACTAGTCTGAGTGAGAGGTTAACTTTTTAATTGTCCCTTAACCTCAAAGGCAGCTTAAGCTCTGCTTTTAAACATCATCCTGTAAGCGTAGATAGCAGATTGTCAAACTCAGTGGAAAGAAAGCAGTTAAAGACCATAAACTAACCAACAGGTAACCTCCCAATTTTACCCATTGTAGAAAATCTGCCATTCTCCGCATGGTCATCCCAGATATTTTTGCCTTTTGCTGGACCCTATGTTTTTGCTGACTTTAGAACATGCTATCCAGTTGTAAAGTAACACGGTCAAGTCAGCAAATTCCTAATGTATATATTTAACTTACCTATAGCTTCTTAATATATGGTACAGGGTGTACCCAGAACCTGAAAGTTAGATGCGATTAGTGTAATGCAACACTTATTGTGCCATCCACTGCATTGGGAGTGCAGACATGGCTTCAGACATACTCCTGTACCCTGACCGTCATGTGAAACATGCACTGTGACCTGTCAAACTAATCCCCTTTTGACCTGTAAAAGTCTTCCTGTTAAATATTAATAAATCACCCCTAGGTAGCCTTGTAGCCCCCAAGACAGGTTGCATAGTATTTAAAAGCAGAACATGTAGAAATGTAAACTTAGCATGTCCATACAGTGACTACCACCCCCCCAACCAAATACTTATACTGTATCTCTGGAAGGTACCAAATAGAAAAATATTTAAACCACTATTTTTAATAGTTAGTAAAAATCCAATTTAATGATGAAGTCAGATTCTTTTTTTTAACACAATTAAGTGAAAATAACTTTTAAAAAGTTACTATTTACCTGCCTAAACTTTCAGAAGGCTAACTAATGTAAGCCTCTGCCAGCCCCCAACCATTGATTAAACCTTGAATAGGTGTGAGTAGCTATGAATTTCCTCCCTGGAACAAATAATAGTTTGACCTGAATAGGCAGAAATGACTTCTTAGAATGTGCCGAGTTGGGTCTGTGGGCACTCTTTTTGACTCTACAATGTCAAATCCTGCTTGATAGGTCTCTTGGGTTTACATATAACTAGGGCCACTGGAATTATATGTTTCTTCAACCTCAATTCTTTCAGCATAATTATGGTTTGCCTCATTTGCCACATAATCTATTATCTGCTGCTTAATCTGCATATATTAACAAAAATAATTTATTCCTAGCTCACACAGACCACTAATTACTAAAAACACGATGATGCATGTTCCTGGGTATGAGAAGGCCCTTCAAAAAGATGTGCTTCATATTTCAGTTGCTTATTACTTTTGTTGCGTATTAACTTGGTACTAGTAAGATGTTGTTTTTCTAGGCAGAGTTACCCTGAGTAAAAATAAGTAATACTATCAAAATTGTATGTTATGCCACCTAGTTTGCCTTTTCTTCCCCCATAATTTAGTCACCCCTGCAGCATAGTTTGGTCATCCTCTTCTGCATATATCTAGATATTCTACTTATAACCATTGAGCATACTTAAAAGGAAAGAGAAGAGGGTGTCATGACAGTTCTTGTGGAACCACTGTTTGGTTGCTGAATGATTTTGCATTTGTTGTACCAGACTTTTGTCTCTGGGTTTATTGTGGGTACACTGGTTGCCCGAAACTGGACTATGGTGTTCAGTGTGGAAGGACACTAGGATTACCATATACCATAGTACACTTTCCACTTACATTCCCAGCTCTCACAGCCCAGATTTAGTGTGTACAAAGACGGGGGGATTTAGAAGTGTACTGATGTGGGGGATGGGCTAAGTCAGAAGGTAAAATCTTTGACCAGGACAAATCTGGTTTGTGTATACAACTTGCAGTCCATCACAGACTGATTCAAATTACTCTTAAGTCCAGTCTACCTTGACTATTGATTATCATTGGTGCTTTGTGCTTTTTGATGGTATTTCTGCCTAAAACTGTAAAAATTCATATTTGCAGCCCCCCTCGTTGGGGTTTTATTTTGGTGTCATTTATTTTTTTTTTTTTTTTTTTTTTTTGATTCAGTTTAGGATTTTTAAAGCTTTCTAGTTTGACATTATTGCTGTTTTGTTACTACATACATACTTTGTCTGCTCTATGCCAAAGCAATCAGGGTGTTTAGCTCAGGTTAATATAGTGACAGTGAGGGTTGACCCTGGCAAGAGTTATGATTATGGCTTAAAATGGGTAGTCAGCCACCCTAAATAATCCAGTTTCATGCAACCATGCACTTTTGTTGTTTTCTTTTTGGACGCAACTGTTTGTTCTTTTTACATTGTGCACAACCGTTCATAACAAAAACCACTGGCACTCAATTCAGTAGCAAGATACAACCCAATAATTACAGAACATGACAAACCATGTCGTCTGCAGGGGTCCATGCCCTGGCACCGTACTGTCAAATAGGTGGCACAGCAGATTACCGGTATCAGGCAATGTCTCCCTCAGCCTCAAGGAAACCAATCCCCAAGAATATCCTCTGACTGTGTGCGTTAGCCCAACCCTCCTTCATCCCAAATAATACCTCTGGGGACCCATTATATTAGGTATTTGCAAAATATGTGCTAGGATATTGTGAAGATCCTTCCAGTAATTGGCAATAACGTGGCAAGTCCAAATCGTGTGGTAAAATGACACATCTGCATCACAACATGTGCATTCTGGGTTTGTGGCTCTCCTCATTCTCCACAGCCAGCTGAGACTCTAGTTTTGAGGGAGTATTTGAACTGAATAATTTCCAATTTTGAGGGAATAGAGTGTCCTGGCTAAAGTATTGGTCTACCATCAATTCTTGATCTCTATTACCCTGTATCCTTCTCCCAGGTCTTTTGTACACCTCTCAGTGGGTCCGGGGCATTAAGTGGGAGAGCCCTGTAGAGTCTTGAGACTCCCCTTCAGCCCAAGGGACCCAGCACCTTTTTGGCTTCAAGTGGATTGTACTCAAGAACCTCGCTTAGGTTATCCTAGTATGTGCATGGCAAATCTGGAGATATCTATTAAAAATTGTGATTTAGATGACTTGATCCTTGTCCCATATGTCCCATCCGCCCCTACCCCCCAACCTAGATATCCATATCTGGTCCCAAATACGGTAACCAGTCAATCATGTCACCTGCCTCAGCCTGGTGCCAGCACCAATGGAGCATCTGTGCAGTACATTATGAAGCTCCTCAATATGAGACAGGACTGCTCGCCAGCAGAGAAGAGGCAATTTGTGGCAGTGAGGTCAGTGGACGTCCTTCATATAATGGTCTAGAATCCCTAGATTTTCAAGGGTAGCCAACTCTAGCCTCCAGGAGGAGCCATAGCTGTCTCTGAAAAGCCATTCGGCAGTAGGCACTATCTGTGCTGCCTAATTGTAAAATCGAAGGCCTGGCATGTCCAAGCCTCCCTCCAACATCGGGAGGGTACGTTTATCATGGGGTGCCCCCCTGGGAATTTGTACCCCCACAAGAATCTGTTGATCAGCAAATGTATGTCCTCAAAAAAGGTTACCCGGAGAACAGAATTCTCTAGTATGTAAAGAAAATGGGGAAGAATTATAATTTTATAAAGTGCCATTCATCCCATTTAATTAAGTGGCAGTGGAGCCCACGTCTTGGAGTCTAATGCATTGACTTTAAACCCTAGAGTCCTCCATTCCCATTCTAACTGGATCTTTTATGGACACATGGGTGAGTTTCGAGTTCAAATTATAACTTTGCTCTGCACTGTGATTTGTATTGCAATTAAAGCGTTCTCCTTTTGTTTTTCGTCATCCCATTACGTTCGAAAGGAAGTGGGACGCCAGTTATCCCCAGTGCTTACTTTGTGAACAAATAAGTGCCACGGCCCACGTCAGCAGGACACTGCAAAGTGCCCCATCCATTGTCCCTGTCAGCACTGCCAGTGACAGTGCCAACAAAACACATAGCCATCAAACTCCTGCAAGTGTGACAATTCAGAATACTCCAAGCCCCTAAAGCTATAAGAATGGCTTGGGACGCAGGTATTATTAGTCATTGTAAATGTATATTGCATTAATAAACAGCTGTTGTGTTTACACCTAAATTAGGCAGACAGCACCAAATGTGCAAGACTTTCATAAGCGCCAGTGCTGACAATTAAGTGCTGTGCTGACAATTAAGTGCTAGTGCAGAGCACCGGAAACCACCTGCTCAAATTAAGCAATGGTTATCTCCCTTTTTTAAACTTCCCAGTTTAATCTGTTGGATAATCTTAATTTACGCATGTATGCCTTGACCAATAATTCCATGGCTACTAGGGAAACTATATCCCAGGAAAGGCTGGAAATATTTTGTTCTACCGTAATCCATTTTTTATTTCATTCAGTTTGTATTTTTTTTTAACATGTCACTTCACAATTACTGGAGATAGAGACAGAGAGCCTGTGACAAAGGGAGTGTGCAGAGGGAGAAAGTGGGAGCATCTAACTATTTTACTGAAACTGTCTAGTTTTGTTCTGTTCGTTTAAAATGAAAAATGGTCGTTACCGTAAAATTTTGGGAAAAAGTATATGAACCTATGTTCATTTCAAACGCTTATTTAACATCAACCACTTTTAACCAGCAAAGAACATCTGTGTGACATGGTTTCGGTATGTAACTACTTTTAATTGTGTAACGTCCAGCGACAGACTGTCACTTTGTGTATACTCTGCCCTCAGTTAAACCATGTATTATTGCTCCTGAGTTGTATGGGCTCCATAACAACTCTGTCAGTTAAAAAAAAAAATACATAATTTACATTTTTGTCATTAATGTTTTCTCTGAGTGTTTAACGTAGAACCCATTTAAAATATGCCAGATCTGCACACAAACTCCCTCCCTTTAACCTCAGAAACTGTTTGGTTATATAATTCATTTGGAGCTCTCATGCTCAGTATTTCTCATAAGATTTGTCTCTATCTTGGATTTCATTCTTATGTAAAAATATAGCTTGGTTTCCTAGGATGAGCTAGAAAGATAATTCAAGTGGGTACTACTTCCTGCAGAGAATCACTTATGACCTACACACCACGAGTGTGAATGTCTTGCTTTTTCTGGGGTACATTAAACTCCTAGAATTGAGTCCATTTTATGTCAATTGAAACTGTGACCTTCACAGCTCCATCCACTTTAGTAGGTGGACTGGCCTCGAACGTGGTACAGCGTAATCACAAGTCACTCTAATTAATTCAAGCATCCTATTGGTCGCTTTTTTCTTTTTCTCAGTTACATGTTTAACAAGTGTGCCCAGACCTGGGTCTCATAGCTCATGGTTCAGTAGTCAAGGTAAACCTCAACGTTGAGAACCAATAAAGCTGAATTTGGTCTGTGGTTTCTTGTGTTTCTGTGCAACGAGGACATGGTCTAGCTCTACAGGTAGAACCATCACTGTGGCGGCAGGACCAAGACTAATTAGCAGATGTTATGAGTAATTACCAGTGGTTAACCTTACTTCATACATTATGTCCATCACATTTGTTTTTCTAGATCCATTAGACTACCCATCACTGGAATTAAAATGAAGTCCCCAGCCCATGAACAGTATTTGAAAGAGGTTGTTTAATAATGTGCCTAACCACATAATACTGCTTACTAGTTGATATTGGGAATAACTGATTACTTTTAATTCAGTACTGTTAATTTGAATCAAGTGGTTGTCCAACCAGTTTGATTGAAAATCGATAAGCTTGAGTGGAAAAGGAGTAAAAAAAGAAAATATTTTTAAAACTATACCTTTTAGGTTGGAAGATCTCAGCCACACTGGAGCAATTGACGGGGGCCTGGACATTGCTTTGAGTGGTGCAGGGAGCCCAGGCCCTGTGTTTTAACGACATGAGACCTTCGAACAAAATGCAGGTTCGAGGTAATCAATTGAATCTAAAGGCTTGTTCTGAGTAAAAGGGCAATTTTAAACTAGTTACATTTCAATAATTTCATCCCCAAAATCGTAATTCAAATAAAATTGATTAGAACCATTGATGTACAATTGTTCTACAGTTTGCGGAGGGTTGTTAAATACATAAGCAACGCCCCCCTTCCCACATTACCTCGACTCTGGAATGTGTTTAGCTGTTTCTGGGCTCTGCATTTGTGAATACAAGCCATCACTTGCCAGAGGTAACACTGCCTGTCAAAAAAGCAATGAATCTGACACGTTTTCATACTCTGACAGCCGAAACGAACAGCTTTTTTCACCTGCAGCTTCCCACATACGCTTTTACCGCTCCTATCCCAGAGGTGGAGGTAATTAACCTAATCCCCCTGCCCCCTGAGTTTTGTTACATATCCACAGTGTATCCAGCCTGCGATGAAATCCCAGAAATGCGAAAGCATTTGGGTATTTAAAAGCAACCCCTGCCTAATACTTGCTCTGTTATAACAAGTTAATTAAAAATCCCTGCTCTGATGTATAATTCAGATGCGAAAATAATCTTACTGTAATACAATAAAGCATATTATGTGACTCATTGTACTTAAATGCTTTGCACAGATGTCATCAAAACCATTTTAATAAAATCTGTGAAGCTGTAATAATGGTAATTAGCCTTGATAAATACAATCAATTCAAAACCTAATTTCTTTAGGTGCTTTAATTTATATTTCTGATGCATACTTCTAACCGGCGAGTCCTCACCTTGTAAATTATCTCCAGGTGTCAGACTGGATCCGGACACTTTTCAACCAGTAGGTGGCATAGTGGGGCACCTCACTAGCGTTGTTTCCACTTCTAAAATGACATGTGGAGCCACATATACACACCACCCACATGCACTGACATCCATTCCTTTCTTTCTAAACCTGCAGATGCAGATCTGGAACTTCTACCTGGACTTTGACCAGAGGTGTTTTTTTCTCATAATTATCTAGTGTGCAAGGGAAGATTCCCCCCTCCCCAAAAAAGCAAAGTGCAAGCCTTGCAAAGACTGTTGTAAACAAATATCTGTGACAGAGCTGCATGAAGTCTGTTTGGGGTGCATTGGATTGCACCAGAATTCCAGTGCCTTTGGCGAGTGCGTCTGGGTGACCCAAAGGTTATTCAGCAATGCAGTGCCAGACTCTGTCACCAAGCATAAGAAGGCTCCGCAGTGTGACTGGTCAGAGGCCTAATGGAGATCTTGTTCCTGCTCCCAAAGTTGTTCCCACGGAGGTCCTTGTCGCAGTTGAAGTCATTGAGTAAGTCAAAGAAAAAACATAATAAATTAAAGTGGGAAATGTTCTCTTATCACAACTCTTGAACTCCATAGAGTGCGTCAGCATGCCGCTCTGTCTCACTCCCAATTTCCATATGAGCCAATTAAATCCCTGTTATTGGACGCACCCTGATTTTTCCAGGTCCACTGGTGATGTCCCAGCAAGTAGAAACCTTCTGAGTGGCTATGCTGTGGATCTTCAGCACTTTACTGGCTTCCTCTGGTACACTTTTGGGCCCCAAGGAACTGCAGGGACCTCAGACTAACACCAGCGGATTCACCTCTAGTGCCATCTGTGCCCCTTGGACCCTCATCGAGTTCACCACAAACTTCTGTGCCCACTTTGGTCTCGGCACCACAACTTTTGCCAGCCCAGTTGACATCAACACTGGATGAGGATGTGCAGCCTATAGTTCTGTCCACCGATGAACTGAATCTGTCATCAACTCAGCCAAAGACGAGCTCGGCGTGCAAGCTTTGCTTAACCCATCAGGTTCTTACATTCTGCACTTATCTCATGGTAGAGCCCAGATTTTACATCACCTATTTGGCACAGATTCTAAGAACAACAGTTATGGGGGGGAAGGGTGGAGAATACTTTTGTTCACCTGTATGATAATGACAACCAGTATGTGGAGCTACAGGATGCCAGTGGTCTTGACACCAAGCCAGATACTGCTATTGTGTCTTCCCCCAAGTCCTGCTAAGGAAGAAAAGAGCTCCTTTTATACTGTTGTGATGCAACTGGCAGCTGAAGTGCTTGACTTGCACTACCAACCAGAGAAGTCAAAACTAATGTTCTCACTAAAATATCCAAAACTGGTCAGGCTCCGACTGGACCCACAGGCCTTTTAATTAGGCACTTAGACACTTGTTTGGTACCACCTGTCAATTGATCTGTTGCCCGTTGCCACCCTTCTGCGCCTGGGCCTTGCCTTTCTAATGCAGCATGCCACTCTGGAGAGCGGGATCCTCAAATACTCCACAAGCAATGTTGATCCTAATGTTTTTCCTACTATTCTTCCCCATTGTGAATCCAAGTGAATTTGAGACTTTTGTCAGAGAATGTTTTCCTCCATGAGCCGTGCTATCTAATAGGCCAATGCCATGTGTCTCCTAGGCCATTATTCCCATGCCATTTGGAATAGAGTAGCTTAAGTTTCACTAGCCGCTGTGGGATACCTTTGTGAATCACTCATGCAAGCTATTCTGGACAGCCATGATGTGGAAATATTTGTGATATGCTCAGGACAGGACACAGCTGATTGTCTGGGACATGCCCTGGGTACCAGTGTGACCCTCCAGTGGATGATGTTAACTGGCTTCCCCTAGGATGCCCCAGGCATCTTAAATGAACCTGCCTTTTGACTGGACACATCAGTCTGTACAGGATGTGCCACGGGCACCGTGTGTCTATCTCCGTCACCATGCCTGCATTAGAGCTACAGGTTTTTGTAGGGACATCCATACATATTTAATGGATATGCCCTTTGGCTGCTCCCAGGAGCGTCTTAGCAGCCTCAAGAGGGAGCAGAAGGGGTGTTGTGGAGGAGATTTTCAGGGGATGGGAGGTGCTGGTCTCCTGCTGTGCAGCCAAGCAGGGGATGAGCTGGCCCTACCAGCATGCTAGTCAGTGGGTAGGTTCTGGAGGGGATAGTTTCAAGCTGGGAGGGTAAGACACAGTGATGTAGAGTGCCACCATTTGTGGTGGGGCAGCAATGCTCAGGGAGTCCCTGTGAGCCACTCTGCACAGTACCAGTACTCCCTGCCCATGCACATCAGTGCCGTACACACATAGAGGGTACTCATATGGCTGTGTGGGTGGTGCATCACAGTCGACTCATGAGGGATCTTTTTAGACCCTGAATCAATTATGACACCTTAGGTCTTACAGAAAGGCTGCTATCTCGCTCCACTCCACGGGGCAACAGTTGGCTGCAGCACACTGACAATGTAGGCTGAAGTTGCGAACAGACTGAAAGAGGATGGGGCGGAGAGGGGTTGCAGTCAGCAAGCCTAGCATGCACCAACAGGGCAAGTATCCTCAAGTAACCTGTTAAAAAGCATGCACAAGCCCACAGGTGGCAAGCCAGTGGAAGAAAGGCGGCACCAGGATGTAGCTCAAGCAGCAAGCGGCTGTCACGGTCAGCTCCTAGCTCCACCTTCACCATCAACCTTCCTGATATGGCAGTTAGGAACAGATAATAGGCAGACCTTGCCGAGAAGCGTCCCCATCTTAAACAGAAACGACAATCCGAACTTCATCTCTGCCTTCCACTAAATGACAGTACTCTGAAACTAATCAGCAGTCCTTTACTAACAAAGAGTTTCTAAAGATGGGCCTGTGCCCTTTTTCTGCTCTTCAATGTTTGGGCTCCACCCTTCAGTCATAGGAATGCAGGCAATACAATTCCAATGTCTAGGGGAGCTATCTTCTACTTCTTCTTCTGCTGCCAACCTAGACCAAGGGATTTCAAATGGATTCCACTTTGCCTCTCTAAATAAATAAAAAGTGCACCAACGTTTAAGGAACAACATCAGATATCCACTCTAGCATTTGCAGAATCTCCTCTTTAGTATTTTTATCTTTTACCCCTTGTGTTCTCTCATCACTATGATCATGAGATTCCTTTTTCCTTCACACATAACCTAAAAGTCTAAGTGTTTCCTTATATATTCATCCAACCGTTATTACGCTTTTAACCCCCCACCTAATCCACTATCCTTGTGATCTAGCGTTAGCCTGGCGTGGCCAAACAGTTGACTGGTTCTAGTGCCTAACAAAAAAAAAATAGTATACTACTCCCTAACATGCAAATAATGTTGTTTCCTCTCATAGTGTCTGACCCACAGAAGTCATGCTATCTCATCTCAAAAGCCTCCTCTATATTTCTAAAACCACCTCTATATTCTTAAAACCCAACATGGAAAACTGACTTTGCCTTAAAACGTACAATTGTTGCCTTTCCTTTTTTGTTGTGAATGACCTTTTCCTTACTTTTCACCTTCTGCATGCTTCCCATCTCTGAGTTCAACCTATTATAATTCACGTGAATGTGTGCTTAATTTCTATTACTGTATTTCTAGAAATTGCCCACACCCCATTTGTGCTCCTTCAAACTAACAATACCTTATTTCCTCTAGCTCATCTATTAATCCCAATGAATGAGCACACTTACCCCAACTCCACTGATGATCACACCTAACGCTTGTTAATTTGTTCTACCACAAATAAACTATTGGAAATGCATGGAATTGTTTTCCCGAAAGAGCACAAGACTATTCCCAATAACCACTGGATTAACCATTAACATCGGCTACAGGTGTAGCATGCAGCACACTGCAAAACGCTTCGGCTGCTTGCCGGGTGTAGTAAACGCTATATAAATACAATTTCAATACCATACAATATGATGCACCCTGCCTCTAACCTCCTCCAGTTCAAAGCCATCCCTCACCCAATGATCTATTGTCCTAAGATAGGTTAACAGCACTAGCTGGACCAAAGCAGAAACTAGAGAGAAATAATGAGGTGCAAGCAATAAGCATAAACGTAATTGCCTGTGCAGTATAGCTGCCTGTGAACTATGACCTTGTCAAGAGCCAAAATCATGCAGTGTCCAGCAGATCGTTATAGTCATTATGGTGCTGTAGTAAAAGATACGAGCCTACTGAAAGGTGTTAATTTTAAATATAGCATGTTCATCAATATTTTAATATCTCACATCAAAATGGTCATTGTAGTGAATAATGCATGCCTTAACAGCAGGCAAGGGCCGATCCCGTAATTCACGTAATGAAACACAGTTTGACATTTTGAAGACAAAATGTTTTATAAGGCAGGGTGGGGAGCACATGTCGGACTATTGGTAGAGGAGGAGTGGTGGATAAACTTGCTAGGTCTCCCCTAATATGCCAAAATATGTGCACTTCATATGTTTAAGAATTTGAATTGGTCTGTGTTTCAGACTGGATGTTGCTTCCATCATGTTCGTCTTTACTTGGTGTGTTTGAATGATAAATGCTTACACCAACCCATCTCAATTCAAGAAATAACGAAGTGTGAAAGCAGTGCCACTGTGAGAGTGATGCGGAAAGATGCTGTAGAAAAGAAATTGGAACAAAAGCTAACGTCCTCACCTGGTATACCATATGACTAGTCCTGTCCCTAATTAGCTCAAGTAGTTTGGGCAGTGTCCTGAGCAGCACTCAAACTATTTGAGGCAGTGGGAAGACTTTTTTTTATGAATTACATTGTAATGTAGGAGGAAAAATGTTATAGTGTATAGCACATGCTTCTGATGGATACTTCTGAGCGCAGATTCCTCACCCTAGAATGCTCCCCAGGTGCCGTACTGGATCAGAAAACCTTCCTGTAGCAGTGCATCCACATTGTGCTGGGTGGTGCCATGCAACCCCACACTGGCTCTATATAACTCTCAAGGTGAAGGTGCAGAGCTGCATATAGGCAGTACCCAATGTGCTGACTTAGTTCCTTTCTGTGTACGACTTCTGCCACAGATCTGAATCTCCACTCCTGATTTTGTCGGTCTTTCAGCAACTGCCACATTAAATCCAGCCTGCAAGGGAACCTTGTCCTATGCCAAAATGTTTGGTTTGAAACCATGCCATGATTGTAGAAAGCATATATATGGGCTGGGTAGATTACTCTAAGGTTTGCCATAAATGTGTCCTCATGCACCTGAATATGACGCGGGACTGAGAAGCGAAGTTGTACATCCCCAAACAGGAGAGGTCACGGACCTCAGATATATTCTGCTTCCATTCGTGTTCCCGGACTCCATCTCACGCACAAAGCTGTTCCCACAAGAGGTCAGGTTTACAGTCGAAGTGCTCCAGTAGGTCCCAATCGAAGTCCACATACAAACCTAAAAAAGCAAAGCAGGAATCAATGCCTTCCTGCCACTCTGTATCCAAAGAGAAGGTGCAAGGGTGTCAAGATGTGAATCCGTCTCCGATTGCGTAGTCAATTCCTCAATTGATCCCAGTGTGCGCTCTGGTTCCAGGGCCCATTGGCGATGCCACAACAAATTGAATCCTTCAAGGAGGCCATGCTACAGATTTGTTGTTCACTTCCAGGTTCTCTCTGTTGTGCCTTTGGGCCCCAAGGAACCGCAGAGGCCCCCAGTCAAATTATTGAACCTTGATCCGTCAGTGCCGTATGGCCGTTTTGGATCTATTCCAAGCCCCGAGCCCTTGCACATCAAAGCCAGTACACATGCCACCAGCTTTGGAAGAAGATCCTGTGTGGATTCTGATGTCTGACACAGAACTGACATCAGTCCTATCTTGGCTGTTGTCTTGTTACGAGATTACCCAAGTGCTGCCAGACAGCTATTCTAGCGCATTGAGACCCTCATTGGTGATTTACCGTGCTTTATTAATCCTGATTGATTGATTAAACAGCCTAACTCTGAGCCTTTGTTTCTACTAGGGTGGACGTGCTAGCAGAGGCTCCATTATCTGTTTTGCTCTGAACTCAGTAAGTTTTATTCCAGGACAGAATTAGTGAAATTACAATTTTCATGTGGATTTACAGGAGGTTCAGTGGCTTGATACGTCCCTTGAGACAGGATTTGACTCCCCAGTTGGACCACCAGTGGAGGAGAGTGCATCATTTACAATACTGCTCTGACGGGCAGTTGAGGTACTAGGCTTGTAGTTACTTTCAGTTGCAACAAAAATGAATATCTTTTTGGAAATTTTGCAGCCTGGGCCAGCCACATCTGAGCCCTTGCTCCCCTTTAATAAGGCCGAGTCACAGACCGGCTCCTGGTCACCTTGATTTTCTTACTTAATATCCTAGTCCACAGAGAACCCCATCAACTCTTCCTGATGGAGGATTGAGGGTTCTTAGCAAACTTAAGTTCTCAACTGCCATCCTGGCATTGCAATCTGTAAATGTTGAATGTTGATTTGGTTTCTGCACACATTCATTCTGCAACATGGTCAGCTAAATCTTGCCACTGGTTGTGTAATACCTTGGGGCCTCTTTGGCTCAGTCAATTTAATGCTGGACAAGACACACCCAGTATGATATTCATGCTGTTCTATTTACTGCTGATTCTCCAGTAGTGGATCTTTCATAGATTATTATGCTTGAATCATTGTCTTTAATCAAAGTGGGAGTCCCATGGTACAATAGAAAGCGGTAGTGAAAAACCTACATAGAAGTCAATGTTAAGATATTCACTTTAAAAGCGTATTCACATAATTTAAAAAGACCCAAAGTGCTTCTAGTTAGGTGACATCTCCCTTTAGAACCCTCACCACAGAGCCTCCCGTCCCTTAGATTTTCTACTGCACATCGTGTGATGGGTGTCTCCCTGAGCCACTGCTCAGTTTTCTTCAGATAGTCTACATTGAAGAAGAATTCTGTTCAGCTCAGATTTATATTTACCTTTGCTAATCTTAGCATACCTTACTATGCCATAAAACCCCCCAAAAAGACAGTTTAGACCATGTGGGACCTGTGGCAAAAGAAATTGCACTCAGAAGATCCCCATAAGGAGCGCATCTACATTCTCCATCCTGAACATAAATTGAAAGACTGTAAAATGTGCCAAACTTTCTTTAAAAAAAACTCTGATGGACAGAGAAGGAAGATTATTATTCTGGCTGTAGGAACTCAACTTTATGAAACTCCTCTCTCTGAGGAGGATAGTGACGACTCGTCAATGTCCTGTAAGAGGGATAGGTCTTATGAAAGAGAGCCTCCTGAATCACCAACAAAGGCTCTGAAGAAGACCCACAATCAGTCATTAGGACATTCTAAGAAATCTGAGGAGCGTCCACAAACTTCCAAAAAGGAGAAATTCTCAGAAAAAGTTGCATCTGATCTAACAACTCCTCCTGAAGGAAGTTTCTCATAAAAAGAAATCAAAATCCCTTGCATCAAGGACAAAGTCTCAAAAAAACTGTTTCTGCATCTAAATTAGAGTTCTTCAATAGCCTTGATGACCACCACCACTAAATGACATGGACCTTCACGTCTCCAGTACCACCGATTATGCTCACATTATTGCCAGGGGCGTGGACAACAATAAAAACATCTAAATTGCTTTTGACCACAGCACTTTCCACTAAGAAGGCACACAGAATATCCAAGCCACAATCCATGACTCTGACAGCGGACCTTTGATGGCGACATCATTGATGACAACACCGCTGACCTAGTCGACAAAGATCCCACCAATGATGGCAAAGCCAACGAGAGCCCTGTCAATGAAGATACCTCCATTACAGATGATGTCAATGGCATTGTCAAATCTAGCACTGTCAGCAGAGGCTCCACTAACACCTCTGATGCCTGTCTCAACAGTTCTACCTATCCATAGTTGGCTAGTAAAGGTTCACCATACCGTTCTGCACATTTACTGGATGAGGATGATTCAGAGGATGACAACCCCTTTGGGGTAGCACATAGTCCCTCTGAGCTCCATATAAAGTGCCAAGACTAGAATGAAGAAGACCAGTACCATGGGGATCAATTTTATGGCGGTGACCCACTGGGCCAAATTTTTTATTAGTACTCAGGTTATAGTCAACAACAACAACAGCAGCAGAAGCAGTCATTACGAATGCCATTGAAGTTAGTCAACAATCTCCAGCATGTGCTTCAAGATTATTACAAAGGGTTCCAAGATCTGGCAACATCTGATCTTCCCCCCACAACAACCACCGACATCTATGCAGTCTTCAGCTACTCAAAATACTGGTTATTCAAGTACATTGGTGGATCCGCCAGCGGACAATCCACCTTCCTCTGATGAAGATGGAGAAATCGGCGATTCATCTTCAGTACTCAATGAGTGGAACAACTATTTAATCCCAACATCAGACCATTCTGTCCCACCGTCAGTAGTCTCACCACCAGATGACATTGGGGGTTTCCACAGCCTTATGGAGAGGGGAGCAAAAATATTACAGCTTTCCATTACCACCAAGCTGTCTAATTGCTTCCTCTATGAGGGCCATCCCTGTAGTAGACTTCATTTTAGAGAACACCATTAAGCTAATAAGGAATCCAGCTACAGTGTCAACAGTACTGCCTAGACTGGGCAAAAAGTATAAAGCTCCGGATGATTCACTGGCATGTTTAGTTGGTCATCCCAAGCCAGATTCCGTTAATATGCAAACGGCTTAGCGATGTACAAATAATCCGCTAGCCTCCATCACAACACCACCAGATAGAGATGTGCTTGGCTGGATAACATCAGCAAACACTCTTCCACTATGGTAGCCACCACTGTCAGAGCAGCCAACCCCCCTGCGATTTTAGGATGAGTAGACAGGCAAATGTGGTCTGATTTTGCTCAATACCTGGGCCTTTTACCAGAGGATGCAAAATGTGAAGCCAGGAAAATTATTCAGGACGGAGATAGGGCCTCTGCGTGATAAACATCTCCTCAACTAGATTCAGACAGTAAGCTTGAACATCGGTACTGAGAAGACGAGGGTGGCTGAAGGTAACATCTTTCAGAGTAGAGATCCAGAGGAAAATCCTTGAAATGCTGTTGACAGTGAATCATGTCAGCGATGATCTTCAAACTATCAAGGTGGATATGGACACGGCCAAGTCCCTAGGAAGTCTATGAATGCGAAGACAGTCCTTTTGAGGAGGCAGGGGTTTGTACTCTGGTAAAGGAGGATTTCTACATTACTGGAAGTGAGTACCGCTCCCAAAACACTCGACAATACAGGCAGCCACCTACAGTGACATACAAACAGACAACAAGAGGTAAACAACCTCCTAGAGGCAGACACACTGCCAGGAATCAGTGACCTCTCAAGGGTGGTGGTTATCCCACACAATTAAAAAAAAGAAAAAAAAAAAAAAAGAAACTTGGAGGCCGTGTATTCACTTATCTCATCAATGGTCCCTTATAACAAGGGACAGCTGGGTCCTGGATGTCGTAGCTCGAGTACACACAGATTCACCAACAAAACATCAAATGTTCCTCCAAAAGGGCAAAACTGTGTCATCTAAAAGAACTTCTTCTGGAAACATCAACCATGCTAGCAAAGGGAGCAATAGAGGAGGTCCCGAAGACTTTCTGTTCCATCTACTTCCTGATTTAGAAAAAGTTAGGAGACTGGTGCCCTATCTTCAGAAGCTCACCAAATACTTGAGAAAACAATCCTTTTGCATGGTCACTCTGCAGGATATTTTACATCTCGTCAATCATGGGGATCACATGACGTCTTTGGCTTCCCATGATGCCTACTTTCATGTCCCAATTAACCCAAAAGATTGAAAATTCCTAAGATTCGAGGTGGCCAGCACCCACTACAATTCAAAGTCCTCCCTTTCGGACTAAAATCTGGTCCCCGTATCTTCACTAAGTGGAGTAGTACAGTTATTCCCATACCTACATGACTGGTTAATAAAGGCTGCCACATATCAGCAGGCCACTATGCATACTTTAATTTGCCTTACACTCTTCAAAAAGCTGAATCTCTCAGTCAACAAGGAAAAGTAATATCTAACACCAACAACAACGTTGGCTTTTCTGGGAGCAGGCCTAGATACTAACAGAGACAAGACATTCGGCTCCCAAGAAGGAGACACCAGGATTCAACAACTGGCTCAACCACTAAGCAAAAGAAAGTCAGTTTCAGTCCGACTATACAAGTCACTCCTAAAAATGCTATCCTCATGCATTCCATGAATCCCAATTGACCTTCGCAGGAGGAGCTAGACAAGCAATGTGTGCAAGTTCAAGGGTCATTTAACAACATCATTTGAAATATCCCTACTGTGTTAGCATCTGTGCAGTAGTGGGCTCAGCGTGGTAACATTGCCAAGCGGCTAACACTCCTCACACACATCTCAGACTTTGTCATAATGATGGACGCATCCTTAGAGGGATGGGGCGCTTATCTTTAGGATTTGACAATCAGTGGGAAATGGAACAACTTCAAAAAGATGCACATAAACTCGCTGGACCTCAAGGCCAAAGCACTGGCCCTAATATCTTCCTTCCCAGAATAGCATACTCATCATTGCTTATCCTCATGGACAATACCACCAGCAAGCATTACAAAAACAGTGAAGGACGAAGTTGTCAGTTCTATCACAGCAGGCACAAGAAATGTGGAAGTGGGCCTTGCACATTCAGATAACACTTAAGACAGAACACCTATCCGGAGCAACCAATGTCTTAGCGGATACGTTAACCTGAACAGTTACCAGTTGCCACAAGTGGGAAGTGAATCGGCAGATTTTAGAAAAAAAACTTCACTTACTGGGGCAAAATCTGAATCTGTTTCCAATCAAGAACAAGTGCAAATGCCAGTACTAAGCAAGGGTCATGAGGGAATGCGCTTTCTATCAGATGGTCAAAGATCTTTGAATACGCTTCCCCCCGATCCCATTTCTCCTGAAGATCCTGAGGAAAATCAAGAGGGTACCCTGCCAAGTAATGCTGATTGCTCCCAGATGGTCTAGACATTTGTGGTTCGGAGAACTCATGCTTCTCTTGGAACTAGTCCCGATTCAACTGAAGCCTATATCAATGTTGCTGCTGATGAACAATGGGCAGGTACATCATTCCTATCTGACATCACTTTACTTGTCTGTCTGACTCCTGAATTCAAATGATTTGCAAAGGAATATTCAGGCTGACTGCAGAGAGATCCTCACACAGGCCAGGGCACACACTACCTATAAGACATTTATATGCTTAAATGGAAGCGTTTCTGTTTGTGGTGTCAGGAAATGAGCGTTCATCCTATCTCATTTACTCCAGAACACATCCTATTGTATCTTCTTCAATTGGCAAAATGCAGTCTAGCTCTCTCATCCGGTCCATTGAGGTACATTTAGCAGCAGTCTCCTGATTTCGAAGATCAAATAAGCTACTTTCCCTATGGTTGGCTAGAGTAATCAAGCAGTTCCTCAAGGGACTTTTCAGGGTGTTTCCTCTGTTAATGGGACCTCCTTCTGCCTGGCATCTAAATGTAGTAACGGGACAATTGATAAAAGTTCCATTTGAACCAATTCTCAAAACAGACTTAAAATATTTCTCATGGAAAACAGCACTCTTGCTGGCACTAATGTCACCAAGAAGAGTTATTGACATCCAGCCATTTAAAATCAAGGAACCATTTATTCAACTTAAACAATACAGTGTCCTATTAAGAACCAATTCAAAGTTCACATAGAAAGTCCCTTTGGATTTACATCCTAATGAACCCATAATACTAAGGACACTCTTTCCCAATCCACAGACTATAGCAGAAAGATCACTACTTATGTTCCACACTAAAACGTATCTCAAATTCTATTTTCATAGAACTAAGCAGTTTTGCTAAATGTATCAACTGTGTCCTATGTAAATCTGCAGAAAGGATTCCCAATTTTGAAGCAAAGGATAGTAAGATGCACCTCAACAGCTATCTAATTCTGTCACAGACCAGCAGGAAAACTCCGTTGTCACAAAATGTTGAGGCTCATTCTACCAGAGCTGTTTCTACTACCTCAACACACCTTGCTGCCGTACCTATTCAGCAAATATGTAAAACAGCAATTGGTCCAGCAGGTACACCTATATGTAGCACTACTGCTTGGATTCCTCTGACAAGGTCAAAGCAACTGTGGAACAAGCAGTGTTGAGCCATCTGTTTCAATAAGGTGAGCCATTTCTAACTATCTTTCCCACCATCCGCTATGAAATAAGATTGTTATTTGCAAATGCTAACTGCTAGCTATTCTGATTCAAGCATTGTGAATCTTTGAAAGATTAAACACTGGACAAGAAAATACCGGAGAACAAAAGTTACAGGTAAGTAACTTATTTTCTTGCCTGGGTAGGTTGTGCTCTCCCGAGACACATGGATGCTTTGCACAGGATTTACTGTAGACTGTCAAACCTCTTATGGATATGCCCATTGAAGGCTCATGTCTTTCTGGTGAAAAAAACAGATTCTGTCCAAGAACATTTTAATGATAGTCGAGCTACAGAACACTCCCTGGGTCTGTTGACCCTGCCAGGTAGTCCTCACATCAGTTCAGAAAGTTCAGAGGCTACTGCAGAGGGCTGGCATATAAGCAAAGGCAGTCTCCCCATCCAATACAAGTGTCACCAGAGTACTTTTGAGAACGTGGGTCTAGCAGTCAGGACTCCGATCAGCAGGAGCATCAGTCATCCTACCCCCATCCCCTATGATCACAGCTACCAAGCTGCTTTAGTTTGCCCTTTGCGGCGCATACCTAGCCTATGGGGAGGGTGGACATCATTCTTCACATCACAGCTTGGCGATCCATCACGTCTGACAGATGGTTCTACAAATGGCTCTGCATGGTTGTGTCTTACTATTTATTTTTGCCTGCCCGCGTATCCACCAAAATCATTGTTACTGAAGGTAATTTACTTGCACATCCTGGTAATAAAGATGAGTGGTATTCTAACACATGAATTACATGTGCACTGGCGCTGTTGGACGTATACTTTATTTTTTTGCCCTGTTCATTACATTGGTAGATGCTTACTGTAGCACCTAATTTCATATGTAAGACTGCTTAGTGCTCTTCTAGGTGCTTATTAAAACATGAATTTGAATGCTGTTTTCTATTCAGCCAAACTTATTTCTATGTATGTCTTTCTTATTGATAACTTGAATGTTCTTTCGGATCCTTTGGTGACCATATGGTATGCTATTTATTCTGCTTACAATAGACTTGCTCTAGCATTTAGGTCTTTCATATATTACTCTTTTTATCTGTGGTGATGGTTTATTTAATCTGTCTCTTATGCGATGCATGCAACATGGCTCAATGTTTAATCTTTCGTAGCTGTAATCCCCAGTGAGAGAACTCATATTGTACTTTTTGTTACATTTCAGGATTGGAGGGTGCTACTTGTTAATTGTTACTTGTTACTTGGAAGTCTGTCATCCCAAACTTGAGCTTGAGATTGACAAATAGAAACATGATCCTGCGCTGGCTGATGTTTAAGTCCTAAATATGTTTTTAGTTCTCCAACCTTCTGTGTCAGTTATAACCTGCTAAATCTGAGGGAATCTGTGATCTAACTCACGTTGGCTTGGATGATTTCTGGTGTCCAGAATATTCTTCCATTTTTCACAAAGGTACGACCCCAGACCAAATCCATGCCCTAGGTAGATTATCAGCTATTCACCCTGAGAGTATTCAACTCTTTTATCATAGAAGTGGAATTTTGTGTCCCCTGTAATGAATTCTTTAAATAACATCTATTTTAGCAAGCAAGTAGGTCTAGGTGACATTTAAATTCCGCAGGTATACCTGTGAGAATTTCATATCCTGCTTGTTACTTGAATTTACTGAAATTACACTGGTAGACTACATGGCATAATTACGCACCATTTGTGGCAACATTTTACCGCAATTGCCCATGAGTAACGCCAATGGTCAGAATGTGAGTGGCTGTTGCCCACTCTACATGTATTTCGATGTGATTTTTTTTTACCACAAAATTGGTCTGTACATTCAAAATAGATGCGATCTGCATTTTGCTCTAAAATGTAGTGCTAAGTGACAAACTTGCTTTTTTGCAAAATTTTGCACCATTTTCCTGAAATGGTGCGTAGTAACAGAAAAGCAAATTACATGAATTCTGCCCCACCAATCCCCCCCCGTAAACAAGATGCTGTTTTCAGAACTACAGATTTACACTGACTATGTTAGCTGTTCTTTGGTGTATCCCCACCGGAATATTCCTTTCCTTTTTTTATTTCAAACATTTTTATTTTGGTTTGCATGAACACATCAGGAAAAGCAATTCATGCTGTGTAAAATAGAGTAGACAATTAAAACGTACGTTCAAATCAGCTTGGAGGAACTATAGGCCCTTCTTTGTTTAGGTTTTTAATAATATGACTGGAGATTGTTGTTACTTATTGATGACTTGCACTACGTGTTGATAGTGGTGTAGGGATAAGGGAAGATGGAAACAAGAATAGAAAGTGAGAAGAGAAAAAGAGAAGAGGAAACAAGAGGAGAGGCAGATTGGAAAGGTAGAGAGAGGCAAAGAGAAGAAAGAAGTAGCTTCTTAATTATCAAGGAAGCATGTAAGGGGTTGTATTTCGGAGCTACAAGAGCATGGAACTTATTGTATATGCTCTGTTTGTAGAGGTATGCTTATACAGGTAAGAAGTTAGGGGAACCTTACATGCTGACATGGTTATGGCACCTTGGATTTCTGTAGGAATGGTGTAGCTTGTTCAGTACGCTTCTTGAAGAGTTAAGGTTGAAGGTGCTATTATGAAGTGTATTATTGGCACTTTTAAAGCATACCCATGCCACATCAGGTGTGGTATGAAATGTTATTGTAGTTCTTCCACTTACTACTATGATTTTGGGACCAGTAGTTAACAGTAGGTCCCTTAGGAGAAGATCTCATACATTATGGTTGGGGGCATGATCAGTAGTCCATGGGCCCAGAGTTACCTGAATGTACTTAGGGAAATCTTAGAGTGAAACATTTGATTTATATTTTGCTCTGTTTTCATCCAGAAATGCTGGGTATTTTTTCAGTAGAAGAACATGTGTTCCATCTCGCCTGTAAATTATGGGCATTACCAGCAAGTAGAGTTTGAGAAATCTAACTTGAGTAGTCTTTCAAGGGCTTAAAACATCTATAGACGGTCTGGAATTTGCAATGGTACAATAATGGTGTTGTTTTTTTAACATTATTTTTGTCCAGGAATTAATAGATGTTTGCTATTATACATCCCTGCTTTGAAACTTTGTAAAGAAATTTGATAGTGTCTATTGTGTGTGTGTGTTTATGGTTATCCAAACTTTATTAGGGTGGTTTTATGTATCCGAAAGTTATAGAAATCAAAATCTAGAAGCTTAAAGATTTATTGTTGCATGGCAAATGAGAGGAATTCTGAGAGGAGCCTAGATGTTTTCATGTAAAATTCCCTTCCCTACCTAACATGCCCAGCATCTCATTTTCCCATCTATTGGGATTTGTGGGTTAAACTCTAGCAAGGGCTAGTGCAGATCTCGTAATTGTTTTTATTATTTTTTTAAGTTTTTAAGCCAGCTATAGTATCTTGTAATATGTTGTATAAGTGTGAGACTTAGTTGGTATTTACCTTTAAAGTAATAATAGGAGAGAGAGGTTTTAGTTGATCAACTTTGGGTGGAAATCAAAGAAGTAAGTTCATTTTATCTGATTACATCCACGAAGAAGCTTCTCACTACAAAGGCAATTTGATAATTGAGGGAATTCGGTCCACCGAGACCACCACTTCCTTTATTTATTTTGAGTTTGTCAAGTGAGATTCTCGCATTGTTTCGCTGGATAAATTCTAATGTAAGCTTATCAAGGGATTTATAAAAGTTTTTATAAAGAGCTGTAGAAGGAACACACTTGTAAAGAAGTTACATTGGGGCTCAGTACTCACCTTAGGTCATTCTAGTCTGCCCTACAAGATGATATACTTAGGTTGCCAGGATTTGGTTAAGTTCTTATTTTGTATAAAGTGCATTCTCCATATGTACTCTTGATTCCCAAGATATTTTTAAACTCTGATCCAGGATATGCCTATACCTTGCTATATAAGGCTAGTGCTTTCAGTGAGACATAGAGTATTTAGCAGGAAATTCTCATTCCTTTCATGATTCCGTGAATATCCTGAGGCTCCTGCGCAGTCATTATTTTTAGGATCTCAGGAATAGCTAGCTCTGGATCTTCCCCCCAAAAAATCAGACCATCGCATGAGTAATGTAATTTGCCCATTTATTTTATTAATCCCTAGACTACAATGAGAACTATATCACAATCACCATGAATATCAAATAAAGATAATAGTTAAAAGGTACTGGACATATACGAGTTAAAATCTATAGTAAAAGGTTACTAATTTCGGGAGACTAACACTTTATAAGCACTGTCTAAAAATGTAATGTCATTAGTCTTAAAATTGCTTGACTGTCTTTCATTCTAAATTAGTACATTAAAAATTATATATGTATAAATATATATATATAACGATTTTTCAGTGATACAAAAGTAATACAGATAATCCAGAAACAGTAAGAGAAAAAAAATATGCTACAGCAACACCTCTAGGTTATATATTGAATAGAAGAGAGACATATGTTACGTACCAACCATTAGATATCATTGAGTAGTATGACCACAGCTACCAATTACAAATTGTCAAAAACTGTCTCACCATTTTCAAGCAGGTAAGTTGTTAGGGGTGACTAAACGTGTCTCGGCTGTGACGTAGCAGGATCTTCCTCCACCTATATCTCCAGAGTGTCTATAATAGCCCATGTCTTTTAACCATTGTTCACCTTTGGGCGCTATCTGCCTCTCCCAACACATTAGCACCCTTTTGTTTAGCTATTAGAAGTCCTGTTGCCACAAATCTTTGCCTCATAGGGGACAGTGTCTGGACTAAGCCTAATAGCCACAACTGAGCTGTGTACAGGACTGGGTCCGATGACATTAAACACAAGTCAAGGACCACTTGTCACCAAAACTCTCAGACGAGTCCAGGCCAAGTGCACAAAATCTGCGTCCTCTCCCCCACATAGTCTGCAACAAGTATTTGTCCGCAGCCCAAATCTATATAACTTCACTGGACTATAATACATTTGTTTCAAGTACTTAAAGTGTATAATGCACAGGTTACAGTTTGAGGTCTATAGGCCTGTCAGCATACAGCAGAATTCCCACTTTCTGTGTCAAAGGCATGTCTAGGACAGTATTCCATTTCTCTAATGCTTTATCCATATAGGGTATGTTTATTAGTGTAGCGTTGTATATTATTGTAACTAGGTTGTGCTGTGTGGGGATAGTGAGCAGCGTTTGCAGGGCATTTATTTGTCTGACGGGCTTCAGGAAACGAGGGGTAGAGGGCCCTGACTGCCGAGCGGAGTCGATAATATGTAAAGGTGAAGAGTGGTGTCACATTACTAAGGAAGTTCTAGGAATTTTCCTTCTGGGTAGAGGTCGTCCATTGTTGTAATGCCCACCTGTTTAAAGAGTGATACTTCCTACTTCCTGGATTACTGTGATATTTGGGAGAAAGTTTAAGGGGAGCGTAGGTGCGTATAGATGTAGCTTATTGGCTCGTGCACCAAAGGCATGCCACACTGTTGTGCTGTTTATCATATTTATTTCTGTATGTGTTGTATCTCATCGCCTATGTGGAAGGATATAGCTTAACTCTCATAAAGCAATTTTCCTGATTTTCAAGGAATTAACGTTGGCCCCTCAAATTGACTCCCCTATAGAAGCATCTGCTAAACAGAGTAACTTATTTGCCACCCATTTTCGGGATAAAATCCTTACTATATATTCTTCATTTTCTTCGCCTGCTCTTTCAGTATCCATGGACCTCCAGTTAATTGATGCGGCCTCCCCATGCACTACACTAAATGATTTTCAACCCCTTACAGACACCTTGGTTATTAACTTTTTTCGCAACATCAAGTCTGTCTCCCCTCTTGATCCGGACCCTTTTTTCTATTTTGCTATTAGCCTCAGATATTATTGTTCCCCCTTTGACAAAACATTTAAATCATTCTCTATCCTCAGGCTTTGTGCCTTTGTCTTTTAAACAGGCTATTATTAAACCCCTCCTCAAAAAACCTGATTTGGCTCCCGTCTCACTAGATAACTATAGGCCAATTGCTCTTCTCCCCATTCTAAAAAAAGTTCTGGAAAAACATGTTAATCTTCAGCTGACTAGTCACCTGGAGAACCAGAAACTCTTGGATCCCTCTCAGATGGGTTTTAGAGCTCAGCATAGTACTGAATCTGCTCTTTTAGCAGTCACTGAATCTGCCAGGCAACTTCTGGATCAAGGTGGTCATGCCGCTATTATATTACTTGATCTTAGCGCAGCATTTGATACTGTTGACCATAACCTTCTTTCTTACAGATTCTCCAAGATGGGGATAGGAGGCACTGCTTTGTCGTGGCTCTTTTCATTTCTCACAGGAACGTCTTTTCAAGTCTTAGATTGTTCTTTTTGTCTGATATTTATCCTCTAACCTGCGGAGTTCCTCAGGGTTCTGCTCTGAGTCCGACTCTATTTAATGTCTACCTATCCTCTCTGGCGAAGGTCGTCTCCCCATATAATCTTTCTGTGATTACCTATGCTGACGATACTCAGTAGTATCCCTCTCCAGCATTAGGCAGTCCCCCTCCTCCAATCTCTCTGGCTGTCTTGCAGACATTGCTAATTGGACGAACTTACCTAAATTGAAATTTAATGATGGGAAATCCGAAGTTATGAATATAGGTAACGGCCCTCCTGCCTTTCCTTTAACTTCTTACTCGGAGGCTTTTAACAACCTGCCTTCTCCAAAGACCCAAATTAAGAGCCTTGGTTTTTGGCTTGAGCCCCGACTTACTATGGAAACTCAGTCCAAAAAGCTCTCATCTATGTGCTTTGGCCTTCTGAGATCCCTCAGGAAGATTTTAAATCTTCTTCCACCCAGGGCTAAAAGGATCCTTGTTCAGGCGCTGATTATTTCTCACCTTGACTACGACAATTCCCTGTTCCTTAGCTCACCAGACTACGTTATAAAGAAACTTCAGGTGGTGCAAAATGCCGCAGCTAGACTGCTCGCCAATCTATCTAGGAAGCTTTCTGACAAACCAGCGCTTGTAAAGCTTCATTGGCTGCCTATAAAACAACGTATCCAATTTAAATCTCTGTGTCTGGTCCATAAAGCCCTACATGATAGGGGCCCCTTTTTTCTCCGACATTCTTTTTCCATCTACACTCCTCCTAGACTTTTGCGCTCATCTACCTCCCGTCAAGTACTTATAGCATGAACCAAGAAATCTTGGGGAGGGAACTCCTTCACTGTGAAAGCCGCTCGGCTATGGAACTCCCTTCCTCTTGGGCTTTGACACGAGGCTTCAGAGCTCCTATTTAGGAAGAAATTAAAAACTATTCTTTTTGCTGGCAACTCTTTGACCTAATCCTTTCTTCTCTTTTCTTCCTTGGACTCTTTACGTACTTCAGCACTGGGATGCCCCAGGGTAGCTACGCGCTTTACAAATTTATAAACTCAAACTTAATGAAGTAGGATATGCATCATCTGACTCTGTGGCCAAGTGGGGTGTATATGCATGAGGCTGATACCAGTAATGAGAGTACTGAGCCTGGGCCCACAGGTAATAAAGATATACGTCCGGGGCACCAAAGCCTCCTTGCTCATATGGCTTCATAAATACCTTCCATTCAATTCAATGTGGTTTACCAGCCCAAACTAAACTTTAAAATGTTTGTGCAGTGGCTTAAAAAGGCTTTGCGAGAGCTGTAGAGGTATGTTGTTCAAGAGATTCAAAAAATGCAGCAGCACCACCATTTTTATTACTGCCACCCGGTCTGCCAGGGACAATGGCATTTTAATCAATCACTCTACTTACGCCTCTATCTCCCAATAGCATGGCCATAGTTTTCTCTGATTATTTGGGCAGGGTCTCTTTGAATCACTATCCCCAAATATTTGATCAAGTCTGTGTGCCATTCTAGTGGGTATTCTAAGTCCAGGGTCTTTGTACACAGTGCCAATAGAAGTACGGATGATTTCTCCCAATTAATATTGAGATCTGAAAGTCTGTCAAATCTAATAAATCCTCATAATATATGCGGGGAATATACTGTGAGGCATTGTGCACATAAACGACTGTCATCCGCGTACATTGACATGCCGTTGTAGGAACCTAAGTGCAGCGGGCGAGTGCCTTTGACGTAACAAACAGGCAAGCAGCTCAAGTGCTACTGCAAAGAGTATCTGGGAAAGGGGACAACCCTGTTGTGTACCTCAGTGTATGTACAATGGTTTTGAGACGTTAATAAGGACTTGTGCCAGGGGATCGGTATAGTAATTGAATCCATTGTATAAAGACAGCGGGAATTCCAGTGCGGTTTAGGATTGTGAACATGTATGTCCGTTCAATAGAGTCAAAGGCCTTGCAGGATCCAAGACGACTGCTGCAGCCTTTAGCTCTGGGTTTAGTTGGTGTTGTAGAGCAAATATGGGGTGTAAATTATGTAAGGTAGACCACGCAGTGACAAAGCCCGACTGGTCTTGTAGCACCATGTTTGGCAGTAGGGTTGGAGTCTGGTGGCGAGTACTTTAGCTAGAATTTTTGCATCAGTGTTTATCAGTGGGAAGGGAAGGTACGATTCACATTGCTCCGCTTGTTTGCCTGGCTTGAATAACGTTATTCTAAGAGCTTCACCGAGGATTGGAGGGAGATGTTGTTTATTGCATGCCTCTACACACATAGCGTGCAGGTGAGGCACAATCAGGTCAGCGTATTCTTTGTAGAATTCACCGATCAACCCATATGGTCCTGATGCTTTCCCGTTGGGTAGTGTTTGCATAGCCTCACACACCTCCTCCTGTTCTCTGGGTTGTAAAAGGAACTCCTGTTGCCCTGGTGAGAGCCACGCGAGAGCTATTTCATTTAGGTGCTCTGGTATATCAGCTTTTCAGGAGACTTTGTTGGAGGCGTAGAGTTCCTCATACAAGTCATTGAATGCACCCGGAAATCCAGCTGTATCAAAGTGGTCAGCCCTGTTATTGTCTGTTATGTGAATTACGCGTGTTGGTCTCCCCATTAAGTCGTAATTTGGTCGCCAGTGTACAGCCTGGTGTGCTTCCCGCCCCCCCCCCCCCCCTCCCAAATAAGATCTTGCCTTATGTCTGCTTGATATAGATTTGTGGTCTGACTCAGCCATGTCATGATAGTTTGTGATATGGTCTTGTATTTCAGCCAATATTTCAGAACTAGGCTCGCATTCATATTTCTCTTCAAGCTGTTGCAGTGTCTGTTCTAATTTGTATATCTGGGAGCGGGTATCTTTGAGTATCCCAGATTTAGTTCTGATACAAATTTGCCGTATCATTGCTTTAAAGGCCTCCCATAATGCATCTGCCCCATAACATATCCCTCTTTTATCAGAATATTAGAACATGGCGTTCTGGATACCCTCTCTGTATAACAGAGAGAATAGTGCAGAGGCTTGAGAGCACTAAGCGTATAATGCTGGTGTATATGTCAAGACCTCAATTTCTAATAGAACTGGTTTGTGGTCTGACGAGGTCTGTGCAAGATGTTGTGTCCAGGTGCCCATCCACTTCGACAGCAGCCAGTAGTCTAACCAAGACCACGTGTCATGTAATGTTGATATGTGCCTTCCCTCACATCTGGATTTTGAACCCTCCAAATGTCCACCATATTGAATTCCACCATGGCCTCTCTAAGGATCTTCGCCGCCTGACGGTTAGTGGCAGGTGCATGGGTCGATTTGTCCTGCATGCTGTCTGATGTTGTTTTTAGGTCACCGCCTCATAAAATTTCCGCCTGAGGAAGGATACGGAGTATGTTCCAGATATTAGTGTAGAAGGCGGGATCATCTATGTTAGGGCCAGTGAGCAATGTGTGAGTGAGCTTCCCAATGTGCCTTGTAGTATTGCATATCAGCTCTGATCATCTGTAAGGGCATTTGTGAACTTAAATGGAATCCCTTTCTTAATCAAAATTAACACACATCTCGAGTATGAAGAGTAGGAGGAGTCTAATCACGCTTCTGCCCATCTCGCCTCCACTGTACCCTTCTTTTTCTTGGTCAAATGTCTCCCCTGAAGGAACCCTACTTGGATATTATGCTGATTCAAAAACGCTAGTACCTGGCGGACTTTCCAAGGGTTGTTTAATCCTCCTACATTTCACGTAAACTTCATAATAAGGACATGGGAACTGGGTCTGTTTGTATATAAAACTTGCATTATGTGATAGATGTATGATTAGGTATATGTCTGCACATAGCTGTAATGTGTAGCATAGTGGTGAGCTGCAGAAATAACATAGTACAAATTCCCGACCTCTCTCCCGCTTCAGTATCCCAACCATGCTGAAGGTCTCCCTGTATAACACAACTCTAAGAAACTGTGGCAGAACCAAAAATCGGCGCTTCCCTATCAGCGCCCTTTATGTAGTCTTGTGCGGCATTCACCCATAGGGGGAGGAGCTAGTAGCCCAGTACTTCCCCGATGGATGAGGGTGTCTGGGAGCCTCCATTTCATCAAGCTGTCTCTATTGAGCCTTAGTGTTATTTTCAACTAGGGATCTGCAGGGAAGCAGGGTAACCATGTCCCTCCCCAGCATTAAGCAGTATGTGTGACAGTGAGTATGATTTTACAACTTTTTAACAACAAATAAAAGGACTTGAATAAAAGCGGCCATTAAGGCCGCTCACCCCGATGGATTTCCCATTGGTCGGATCCACACACAGGTGGTCATTATGACCCCAGTGGTCTGCTGACCACCAGAACAGTAGTGGCGGTTTCACCGCCAACAGGCTGGTGGTGAAGACTGCCACATTATAAGTGTGGCGTGTTGGCCTCTGCCAACCCACCACATCTCCACTCATACCGCCAGGGAGGTTGGACCTGCCGGGCCAGAGGTGAGCATCATGAGGGCTAATCTGTAAGGTAGGGTGTGATCCATTTCCCACTCCAGGTCAACACTCACCAGCACTACCGGAAGATTGTTTTCTCTGTCTGTGGGGAGATAGTTTATTGGCATAATCCATTGCAGCTTTGGAAATTAGAACACCTTTGATTTACCTAAGTGCTCAATTCTGAGCTTTACTGGGTAGAGCATCGTATAAGGTATATTCATGCTTTGTAGTTTTTTCTTGACTGGAAACTGTTCTTTACGCGATGGTTGGACAGTGATAGTGAAATCTGGAAAGAAAGAGACTGAGTTTCCATGATAATTAATGTTCTTTTTCTCCCGTGCCAATCTCAGTACCACATCTCGGTCCCCATATTTAAGATGCCTGGCGATTATTGGGCGAGGTGAGGCCCTGGAAGATGGGCGTGACCCAAGGGACTTATGGGCCCGCTTCACCACTCCGGGTTGTGACATGGCTTCGGCTCCGAAAATGTCAACAAGCATATGCTCGATGAACACCTTCATCTTTCCTGTGTTGTTGATTCAGGAATCCCTATTTTCCGTATGTTATTTCTCCTGGAGCAGGCTTCCAGGTCTTCATTTTTAGCTGTAATTGTTGTAAGTGTCTTTTCCCATAGTAAGACGTTTACTGGTTAGGGTTTGTGGAGCATCCTCTGTATTCAAGATCTGTGGCTTTGCTTCTGTCAGTCTGGTCGCGTGTAGCTCAAGTTTAGTTGCCAAGTGATCAGTCCTCTTGTTTAGGCTATCTGTTTTACTATCTATTGTCTGTAAGCTCTGCTGCATTGCCAGAAGAGTAGTTTCCAAGGCATCGTCCACGGTAGCCTCCACCTCCATCTCCAGTGGAATCTTCGCGTCCACCCCCTCATTTGGTTCAAACATAACCTTAGTCTGAGTATTATATTTTGTTCTCATTGGGACCAACCAGCAACAGGGAGATCTCCAACAGTATTGGCGATAGACCTACTTTCCACAGTCTTTAGATTTGAGCAAATGGCAGAGCGTGTGTTCCCAGGATCCGGGTTCACTGTCAGTTATTCAGTGTCAGAACCCACCACAGCTGCCAAGTCGAGGGGGCACATGTATTACCTCTGTGGGCACCTGGGCAGTGGTGCGAGGGTCCGGAGGACAGTGAGTCCGAGGCCTAGCTGCTCCAGGGACAAGTGTCGCTGTCCACAATGGCCACTGCAAGCCTGCGTTGGACAATGGTGTCTTCCATGCGACGCTCTGCACCAGTGCCCAGACATGGGAGTACTGTATAGCGTAATGTATTTATGAAGCGCACACCGTTTCCTCGCTGGGCTTTTTACTGGTCTTATGGTGCCCCCAGGGAGAATGAGTAATAGCTGTCCCATAGTCCGATCTCTGTTCCCTCCGGTCAGTCTCACATGCACTCCGGGGAATGAAGGTGGATGTTAAACTGCAGTGTGATCTTCCCTCCTCGCCTCCAGTGCTGCCCAGGGATGAAAAGTTTGCAGCGAAGCAGGTAGGCCAACCTCCCACCCGCCCAGGACATGCAGGGTATATACAGGGCAGATCCAGAACAGCCCCAATCTGGCTGATCCGTGCACCTCTGAGTCCCGGTCTTCAGGCAGGTCACTCCACTCTCCATACAAATGCAGGCTGTCACTTGGCCTATGCCCGCAATTTGAATCGATTCGGCCACACACAGAGCCCACCACTGACAAAGCTCACTGATATGGGCAGGGACTGCTACACGCTTCGGTGTCTCGCTGCACTTTCTGCATACGTATCAGCCCCCCTGCCGAATACCATTGTTGTTGTCAGGGCTTCCGCTCCTTAAGCCAGGTCAGGCGAGTCACAAGGTGCACTCTCCTCTGCCTTTATTGTAAGAGTTATTTGTTTCTTCGCCCATCTTGTTCTCCTTTGTCTCCCCAAGCCACGGTGTTAATTCTCAGCGGGTGCCATCTTGTCCAGTGCAGTGTTTTATCGCAGAGCTTCATGTTTTGTTTTATGCAGTCTATTGTTGATTTTGCTGCACACTTTCACCATTTCTCACTGCTGGAGGTATTGCAGCTGGATGGTAGGATATTGACAAGAGTATGTGCTCAGGGCCGGCAGAGCTGCACTACAGTGCGGCCATCATGCTGTGCGCTCTCTAGTGCCCTTCCCCCATCCTAAAATAATATCTAACAGCCTCTTGTGTAGATCGTATTTTTGCCTTGTTGAAAATTGTTTGTAAGCGCAGTTTTCTTAGATACAAGAGATTGGGAAAAATACTAAAAATGTGCGTAAAAGTTTCAGTTGTGAGTCTACAAAGTTGACAAGCAGACCTTTCTTTAACAGCTGAATTCCATTTCCTCTCAAATTCATAAATGGGAATATAGAACAATCTAAATCTTAGGTATTTTATTTTAATGTAACCGGGCAAATTTGACCAGAGATATTCTTGGTTCTGTGAGGCGTGGGTTTCAGAAACGAAATCTATGTTTCTGTATTGTTGTAGCATGGCCAAGTCGTTCTCCCTCAGTCTACTGGTTAAGGTCCTTCAAAGCAGATATTTTTTGCCTGCTCGATTTAACCTTTCCAGCACCTCTAAATCGGGTAGATTGTACATTTTTGATGGTACAATGTTCAGTCCCATATCCTTGTATGATGTTTTCTTAAGTTCCAGGTGAATTGAGGATTTTAAAGTTGAGGAATCAACCCTTGCACAATCTCAAGAATAATTCAAACTACTTCTGTAGTGGAATGACGTTAGAGTTTTTAGATTCAGCTCTAGCCTGATGATGCAGTGAGGAGTTGGTGTGTAAAGATACAGAAGATTATGTGCACACTGCATGTAAGATTTTTCGAGACTGGCTATGACCATGCTATTTAACATGGGTGATGCATAAAGTAAGTGATAAGTTTCATATTTAAGACTTTCAGTGAAAATTTGTTTGTTCTGCCTCCAAACGGTTTGGAAAATCTTATAATAGATTTAGTGATCGTGATTCGCTTAAGCTTTCTTGTTAATAGGTGGTTCGCCCATGATAGCTTACTGTCATTTGTGACTTCGAGGTATTCGTATTGATTGACTATATTGATTGAGGCATCTCCTAAGACCCACGAAGCAGGCTTGGTTTTCTTCTCAGATGTCATGATTTTGGCTTTTGTCAGATTGGCAATTACTCCATTCTCCAAATTGAATTAATTTAAATGATTTAGTGAGTGTTGTAGACCCTTTGGAGTTTGCGAAAGTGTCACCAGATCGTCAGCATGGGCCAGGTGTGATATTCCTGTGCATCCCAGCTTTAGTGGAATACTGAGGTCTGATTTAAGAGACCAACAGATTAGTAATATATAAAGCCGTCAATAAAGGGTCCAGGATGCAGCCTTGTTTGAGGCTGTTTTCAATGTGGAATTTGGGTGACAAGACATTATTGGTAGATAGCCTTACTAGCAACCATGCTAGTATGCAGTTTGATAAGGAAGTACAACAGTGATGGGTCAGTTCTCCCGTTTGTGAGCTTTGTCCATATTTTTTGACAATTCATTTTATCATTGTAAGATAATAAGCTGCAAACATTTGTGCTCCTGAGGGAAACTGGATTCCTTTCATTTTAAAGTGCAAGTGGATGACAGTTAGCAGTGGTTCAATAGCGAGCTGAAATAATAGTGGTGGTATGGAGCATCTGTGTCTGGTAAAATGTCATAAACTGAATTTCTCCGATATGTGACTATTGACTGTGACACAGCCTGAAGGTTGTGTGAAAACAGCCATTACCACATGTTTCAAACATGGGCCAATATTAAATTTAGCTAGCACTGAACATAGGAATGCCCAAGAAAACGAATCAGAGACCTCTGCATCCAGTGCTATATCCAGTGAAAGCGAGGGCACTATTTTGGCGTTTTCCATAACGCCCAAAATTGTCTTGTATTACCTATAACTATCCTCTCCTTCACAAAGCCTAGTTCATAGCATTACATTTCCTGGACATTATGTCACTCATAACTCTTCTGAAGGTCATCTTCACTGCATCCCAGACAAGTTCCAGAGAGGCGTCTGGAGTCTTGTTTTCTTTATAGAAGTCTATGATAGATACATTACCTAGTTCTTTCCCCTCAGTATCTTTTAGTACTGCCTCATTAATTTTCAAGATTATGACTTTAACCTGACAAGGGTTAAATCAGGATATGCAAGTATAATTTGAGACTGTTAGAAATTAGGTTTCTGGAAGGCAGAGGAATGTACCCATAAGTTAATCTTTGCTGGATGAAGATAAGTCTTTGATGGCCCTTATATTTTAGCACAGTAGGCAAGCTAGCAAGCCTTTGGGATCAATTTGGTTCTGGGATATAAAGATGCATGTCCAGGGCTTCTCATTCCCAGGCAGGGAGGGCGGCAGGTCTAGCACATCAGAGCAGGAGACCAGCAAAGTCTAGCAGAGTGACAAGTCCCTTCAGCAGCACAGCAGGCCTTCTTCCTGGCAGAATGTCCACAAGTCCAGAGGTGTACTGAAGTGGTGGTGTCTGAGGTCCAGTACTTATACACAGTTATGGCTTTGTAGCGTGTGAGACTTCAAAGAGAGGCCTCTGAAGTGCACAAGTGTCAGAGTGAAGCTCCTATTCCTGAGGATCTGTGCGAGATGACAAGTTAGGCCCACCTCCAGGCACCTCCAACTCTGGAAACCTTTGTAGCACAAAGTATTAGAGTGGCCAGGCGCGGAGAAGGGAATTAGGATGGGGACTGCCGGGAGGGAGACCTGCAAAAAGAAATAGCAATACACACACAACATTGTAATCTTATAACTATTACACTGTTATAATATCTCAGTCATGAGTTTGTATTCTCTCACAAACTCACCAAAATTTACTGAATATCACACCAAGAATATGATGACAAATAAAAACAAAATGAAACAAAAAAATACCCCCAAGTTAAGTGTTCTAAAGATATTGTTAAAGATGATATTCATTAGACAATTCAGCAATATTCTGTATTTCTAAAATATCCCATCTTAAATAAAGAGTAATCTTCCAAAAACATTTAAGTTAGTATTTTTACAAAGCAAAAATACCCTTTACATGGAAGAAATCATTTCCTCAGAAGTGTCCTTGCAATACAGATACAAAGATAAAGGCAAACACTTTGTTCTATTCAGGGTGTACCTTTAGTTATGTAATTTCATATCTTTAGAAACAGGAAAAGAGAAATAAATATTGCATCTGGCAGAGTGCCAGCACACTCCAGCAAATGCCCTTTGTTTATCTACTTAAGATAAAATCTCACCACTAAGAGCACAACCTGCCCTTCAATAAACTTCGAAATCAACCTCCAGAAAGCACTCTCTCAAAGCAGAAAGTGATAAGGCCTGCTACAGCCAGATGAAGGACCAAACTCTGAAAGCTCTGGAGGAATAGTGAGCACCTGGATACTGGGTATGGCTGGCTTTATAGTCTGGACACACCCACCCTGGTTGCTATGGAAACTTTTATAGAGAGCATAAAATATATAAGTACAAATCTGTGTAATAATAATGTCAAGGTTAATCAACAAGCATAGGCTCATGCAAAGGGTAATGTTACGCATACAGCTCAGAATATTTGCAGACAACAAGGATAGGCTCATGCAAAAGGTAAAACAAGCACAAGTCTGTTTAATAATAATGGCAAGGACAATCAACAAGCATAGGCTCATGCAAAAGGTAATATTATACATTCAGCTCAGATTATTTGCAGAATACTAGTTATACTCGACTGACTCTCCAGACTCTCTAACACATGCAGTGACAATGCCATCACTAACGTGCTCTGGGTGCAGCCTCATGTGCCTTACCACACCAATGTCTCAAACATGTAAGTTGACGAACTCGTAAAGCATTGGTTGGAGCGGGCCCTAGACAGCGCACTACTCTAGTTCTGACAGTACTCCTCTCTCCCAAGAGCAGTCTAGGGTCCGGCTTTTGGGGATGGTGATGATGGAAATAACGGATTAATTGAGGAGCATGAATATTAGTGACAGGTTCCCAATAATTGTTTTTGGGTCCATATCCTTTCCAAAAAACCAAGTACGATAAAGTGCGTCCTCTGTACTTTGAATCCAAAATGGCTTGTACTTTGTACTCCCAATCTCCATTTACCATAATAGGCACAGGGAGACTTGAACTATGATTGTTAGAAGGTTTAAGGAGTGAAGTGTGAAAAACTGGATGAATACGAAGGGAGCAAAGGAGTTTTAGTTTTTAAGTTACTGAGTTCACTTGACGTATTACTTAGTACGGTCCTATATATTTTGGATGAAATATACTTTTGTGTTTGAAGTTACTTTTTTTTTTGTTGAAAGCCATACTTTTTCTTTTGGCTTATATGTTGGGCCCATTCTGTGATGTTTATCATAGTGGAATTTATATATTTGTTTGCCTTATCAAGACAGGTTTTGATCTGCTTATGTATACCTTGCATACGGACTAAAGTGTCTTTTACTGCTGGTATATTCATTTTGTTTGTAGGTATAGTAATGGGCAGCGTTTCTGAATGATAACCATATAATCCAACAAAGGGTGTGGTGCCAATCGAAGAATGATAAGAATTATTATAAACTAATTCAGCTAGCCATAGCAACTCTACCCAGAATGTTTTGGTGTCATCAGCGTAACAGCTCAGATATCGTTTCAGTGTCTGATTTAAACTGGTTGATAAGTTGGACGCCACTTATAAGGATCAACACTATGTTTGCCAGAATTCCGATGAAAATTGAGAACCCCTATCGGATAGAATTTGTAGGTAAACCATGAATGCGTACTACTTGCTGTAATAAAATCAAGGCTAGTTGATCTATTGTGGGTAGGTCTTTACAAGCAATGAAATTAGCATACTTAGACTGTCTATGATAGCGAATATAACTGTGTGTCCCTTTACTTTAGGTAACCCTCCAATGAAGTCCAAGGTAATGTGTTCCCAAAGGGTTGACGGAATTGGAAGTGGGAACAAAAGTCCTTTAGGTTTACTATGATCTGATTTATTTCTGGCACAAGTTTCACAGTCCCAAACCATTTGTGTAACATCTTTTTTCAGTGATGGTCACCTGCCATAGGATGCCTTGTGTGGGAAGGTACACTTTAGATTTATGAGAAAGTAGTCCTTGAACTATCAAATTTTTTGTATTCTTAATCTAGTCAGGCCACTCAGTAATAGGAAACTGCTTTCGAATGTCCTCTAAAAATGTTTCAACCGTGGATATCCAAATCACTTGATCAGGGACGATAATAGGTTGTGATATCCCAATGGTGTGGTTTGTTATGGAATTTTTCCGGGATAAGGCATCAGCTTTTCGAATTTTCTTGACCAGGTCGGAAAGTTACAATAAAGTCATATTCATCAAAAAATAACATCCACCGGAGATGCCTAGGTGTTAATAGTTGAGCTGAACTCATGAATTGCAGAATCCTATGATCTGTGTATAAAGTTATTGTATACTTGGCTCCAGAAGATAATGTCTCCATTTGCGAAAAGTGTCTCTGATGGCCAGCAGCACCTTTTCTGCAAGAGTATAGTTTTGTTCTGCTGTATTTAATTTGCGGGACATGTTTGCTACAGGATGGAGTTGTCCAGATTCGCTGTGTCTTTCTGACAATAAGGCTCCTATAGCTACGTCGGAAGCATCTGCTTGTACAATGAAAGGTTTTTCAGTATCTGGATGTGCAAGAATTGGATCAGAAGTGAAAGCCTTTTTAAGTTATTGGAATGCATGATTGGCTTCTTTTGTCCATTCAAATTTGACTTTCTTGCATAATAATTAGGTAATTGATGCTACTGTCTTGGAAAACTGTTCAATGAATCGTCAATAAAAATTCCCAAATCCAAGGAAACATTGCACATCCCTAACTGATGTTGGTGTTGGCCAGTCAGATACTGCTTTGAATTTTTCATTCGGACTTTTGCATGCCTGAAGGTGTTAGAATGACACCCAAAAACTCAACTTGCGTGACATGGAATTCACATTTACTCAGTTTACAGTATAGTTGGTGTTCCCACAAACTGCGTAATACCTGTTTTATGTGAGTTTTATGAAGGTTCTCAGATTCGGAGTATATCAAAATATCATTGATATAAACTATCACAAATAAGTCTAAATATTCAGATAAGATATCATTTAAAAAAAAATTGAAATGTGACAGGCGCATTACAAAGACCAAAGGGCATTACAAGATTTTCAAAGAGGCCGTATTGTGTTTTAAATGCAGTCTTCCATTTGTCCCCCTCTTTGATTCTAACTAGATGGTATGCCCCTCTGTGGTCCAGTTTTGTATAAATTACAGCAGATTTTACTTGATTATAAGAGGACAGTAATGAATGGCAAAGGATATTTATTCTTAATTGTAATCTTGTTCAATGCTCTATAGTCAATGCAAGTTCGTAATTTTCCATTAGCCTTCGGAACAAAAAAAAAATAGGGGATGCGGCTGGTGATTTAGGACGGATGAATCCATTATCTAAATACTGGTCAAGATATTGACGCAGGTGTTTATTTTCTTTCTCAGACAATGCATAAATGTGATAGTTTGGTATGCTGGACTCTGGTACTAAATCAATTTGACAGTCATAACACCTGTGTGGGGGTAATACTGCAGCTTGTGTTTCACTAAATACATCTGCAAACTGTTTGTACTGTATGGGTAGTTCATTGTCCGGTTCTGCCGCTGTGGCGAGTTGACTTGTCAAAAAAGAATCTGACTGGGTTTGTCTGATGTCTCTGGACAATGTAAGAAAGGTTGAAGGGGAAAAAATTAACGTCTGTTTTTGCCAGTCTATGATGGGGTTATGTTGTACTAGCCACGGCATTCCAAGAATGAACTCATATAGAGGGGCTTGAATTACATCAAATTGAATGCTTTCTGTATGTATTTTGTGCTGCTGATCTTCACAAACCATGGAGATAGGTATGGTTTGCTTAGTTACTGGGCCACCGGAAAGCATTTTTCCATCAAAAGTTTGTACAATCTCTGGTTTTCCTTTCTGTACATAAGGCATATGTAACCGCTGAGCTGTTTCATAATCCACAAAATTCTCTGTAGCACCTGAATCAACTAGGGCTTGAACAACATTTTCATGACCTTCCAGCGAGAAAGATTCAGGCAAACGAAAATGAGGTTCAAAAGTAGTGGCGCATGAGTTGTCTGAGGGAAGACAAGAGTACCCAAGAGGTCTCCTTTTCCACTTCTTAGGTTTTTTAGTTTTCCGATCCAGATTCTAATACAGCTGCATTCTTTTTCGGGGGCAAGACTTTAGTTTTAGGTTTGTTAGGACAATCTTTAACAAAATGGCCTTTACGACCGCAATACAAACACTGTCCAATGCATCTTTGAGTTTCTTTTTCCTCTTTGGACAAAGGTTGACGGATCATGCTTATTTCCATAGGTTCAACAGAGGGTTTCATCCTAACAGCCTGCACTCTGGGCTTCTCATTTCGTAATCCTGATTTTTCTGCTCTTTTATGATCTCTTTTACGTTCAGCTAAGCGATGATCAAGGCATAAAGTCAGGTTAATTAGTTCTGGACATGAGGTTGGCTGAAGATCAGTTTGAGCCAGAACATCTTTTAGCTCACCCTTTAGTCCTTGATAAAATAAAGCTGACCTCTTCTCTTCCAGCCAAAATTTTTCTGCAGTCAAACGATTACAGTGATCAAAATAGGTGATTAGGTCCTTATTCTCTTGCTGTAACTCTAATAGCTCTTGATGAGCCGAGAGAGTTACTGAATGTCTATCAAACACCTTTTCAAATTCTTCCACAAATCTCTGCCAGTTATATAACAAGGGGCTATCTTGACGAACTAGCGGAACAGACCATGCTGCTGCGTTTCCAGAAAGGTAAGAGATCAAGAAAGAGATTCTTGATTGAGGGTCTGGGAAGGCACTTGGTCTACAAGTAAAATGCAACTCTACTTGAGTAAGAACGATTTGTACCTTGTTAGGGTCCCCTGAAAATCTCTCTGGGGCTGCCAGAGGGATTTGAGTAGGAACGTTGACTGATATGCTAGTGGGAGATATTGGTTGTTGGGCCCCTCTTAGCAGGGCTTGAACTCCAATGGAATTAGGTATTCTACCTTGTTGCTTTTGCAACTGCTCAAATTTATTTGCTAGAGCAGCGGTTGCATTTTTAGCATCTACTGAATAACGCTGCATTTGTGTGATAACCTTTAAAAGATCATCCAAGGTGGCCATGGTTGAATATCGTACAGACCGGGAGGAAAATTTATTTGTAGGCTCACTATTCTGTCAGAGTGAAGCTCCTATTCCTCAGGATCTTTGGGAGATGACAAGTTAGGCCCACCTCCAGGCACCTCCAACTCCGGAAACCTTTGTAGCACAGAGTATTAGAGTGGCCAGGCGAGGGGAGGGAGTTAGGAAGGGAATTGGCAGGAAGGAGACATGCCAAAAGAAATAGCAATACACACAGCAATGTAATCTGATAACTAACTATAACACTGTTATAATCTCTGTCATGAGTTTGTTTTCTCCCACAAACACACCAAAATTTACTGAATATCACATCAAGAATATGATGACAAAAAACCCACAATGAAACAAAAAAATACCCTCAAACTAAGTGTTCTAAAGATATTGTTAAAACTGATATTCATTGGACAATTTAGCAATATTCTGCATTTCTAAAATATCCTGTCTCAAATAAAGAGTATTCTTCCAAAAACATGTGTTAGTATCCTCTTTGCAAAACAAAAAATATCCTTTACATGGAAGAAATAATTTCCTCTTAATTTCCCTTTCAATACAGATACAAAGATAAAAGTAAACACTTTGTTCTGTTCACGGTGTTCCTTTAGTTATGTAACTTCATATCTTTAGAAACGGAAAAAGAGAAATAAATATTGGATCTGGCAGACTGCCAGCAAACTCCAGCAAATGCCCTTTATCTGCTTAGGATAAAATCTCACCACTAAGAGCACAACCTGCTCTTCAATAAACTTCGAAATCAACAGCCAGAAAGCACTCTCTCTAAACCGAGAGAAATAAGGCCTGCCACAGCCAGACGAAGGACCAAACCCGGAAAGCTCTGGAGGAATAGTGAGCACCTGGGTACTGGATGTGGCAGGCTTTATAGTCTGGACACACCCAACCTGGTTGTTACAGAAACCTCTACAGAGATCATAAAAAACAAGCACAAATCTGTGTAATATTAACGTCAAGGACAATCAACAAGCATAGGCTCATGCAAAAGGTAAAACAAGCACAAGTCTGTGTAATAATAATGTCAAGGACAATCAGCAAGCATAGGCTCATGCAAAAGATAATATTATGCACACAGCTCAGATTATTTACAGAATACTAGATTTACTCGACTGATTCTCCAGACTCTCTAACACATAGAATGGCAATGCCACCACCAACGTGCTCTGGGTGCAGCCTCATGTGCCTTACCACTCCAGTGTCTCAAACGTGTACTTTGAAGAACTCGTAACGCATTGGTTGGAGCGGGCCCTAGACAGCGCACTACCCTAGTTCTGACAGCAGGTTCCCTGTCCTTACTGAAGAGATGTATGCAGCCCTTTGTGTTCGGACAGACACAGCTCATTGAGGTGTCAGCTCCTCCCTCCCATCCTGCCCTGGATGGCATATCAGTCACACCTAAGCTCCCTTTGCTTGTGGTTGTCTGGAGGGAATGGAAAAAGCCCAGTTGTCACCCATCCCAGACATATATTAAGATTCTGGCAAAAGGCACAGAATGGTTGAAGTAAGAAAATGTCAACTTTCTAAAAATGGGATTTTCAGTTTTACAATTTAAAATCCAACTTTGCCATAAGTTAGGATTTAAGAATTATGATTCAAGAGACACCAAGCTTGGTGCCCCCATCTTTTCCCAATTAGGTATTACACTATAAGGTAATTCTGATATTAACCTATAGGAGAGATAGACCTTGCAGTAGTGGAAAACAAATAAGAGTTTTTTTACTACTAAACGTGTAAAAGGTACATTTCCAACTTACTAAATGCACTGCAACCTGCCCTTGGTGCTGTCCAGGCCCTACCTTAGCAATGACGTATGTATTAAATGGAAGGTTTGAGCCTGGCAAGAGGGTTAACTTGCCAGGTCAACATGACTGTTTACAACTGCACATACAGGTTCTGCAATGGCAGGCCTGAGACGTGTTTAATGGGGCTACTGAAGTGAGTGGCAAAATTAGCGCTGCAGGCTCACTAGTAACATTTAATTTACAGGCCCTGGGCACGTGTAGTGCACTTTACTATGGACTTACAAGTAAATTGAATATGCCAATTGGTGATAAGCCAATGATACCATATTTTAAGTAGAGAGCATGTGCACTTTAGCACTGGTTAGCAGTGGCAAAAGTGCCCAGAGTCCTAAAACCAGCAAAAATTAGGTCAGCCAAACAGGAGGTCAGAAGGCAAAAAAGTCAGGGGAGGCCACACTAAGGATGCCAGGTCTAACAGAGACCAATCATAGGTTTGATTTTAGGGTTAGATGCACAGCTAGCATGTTATTAGTTAGCAAGTAATCTGTACAATTCAGTGTATATGTTTATGAGAGTAGAATGTAAACACCGCGGCTGTTGGGTTGTACAGGTGCCAAATGTCAGTAAGGTCTGTTTTGCAGAATGTTCTCCTTTGAATATGAGGCTCATTTGGTCAAGAAGATATTCTAAGTTTATTTTCCAAGGCAGATTAAAGTCATCTTTCACTATCAAGCCAGCATTGTTTCGTAATTCGGAAATTTTCTTGTTTGGGCATATCCAGAAATGAGAATCATCGCCTGTCGGGACTTAAATATTGATTATATTTATTTTATCCGCTTTCTTAGATATGAGTGTTAGAACATAATTTTACTCTTTATTTGCAGAGGAACAAGTACATTCTTGGATTCAAGAGTACTTCATGCTACAGGGCTCCATTAACACATTTATTGTTTAATGTAAGAGAATGATGCCTCTTTTGTATTTATTACGATAATCATTTGTTTTGTTGCCCTTTAATTGGTTAATTAATCCCTCTGTATTTAAAGACAGACATTTCAGTGACATATTGGTCTTTGAGAGAAGACTAATATTGGTATGTGATATTAGCAGTAGTTGCAATGTACTCATTACCACATATGTGACTGACTTTCTCATGTCGGATGATTTCTTTAGGTGTGTATTTAGTATTTCCGCAAACTCTGTTCCATATCCAACAAACCTCCTTTCAGAAAAAGATCAGAGCCAAGGTCAGAAAAGGTACAGAGAAACAAAAGTAAAGAGGATAGAGAGCTAAAGATAAATCCTAGACTGTAAATGCCCCAACCCCCGTTCCACTATAGATAAAGAACAGTCCTCGCAGGACTGAGTTTAGCCCTTGAGTGACTGTCAAGAGCTCACATCCAGTTAGGAGACCTCTTCAAGAGCAAATAAGTGCACATTGAAACACAACACTATAATATAATTGGTCAAGAGTAGACAGTGTAGCATTCTAACATTATAGTAAATGCTTTACAATCGGAAATGAGCCATAAGTTATGTAGATGAACTATAAACATAAATAACAACTAGTATTGTGTAGGCCGTTGTGAAAGTGAGTTGTAAACAGTTGATTGAGTTAGTTAAGGACATTATTTAAAGAACACAATTTGGGAAATTTTACATTGCAGATGTTAGTGAAGGATGTACATGCATAAAATCAATAGGTTGACAGTAAGGATTCAGAACAGACCTATAATATAATAAAGCTTAAGAGCAGATGTTATACCAAATGCAGTCTGCAGACTTTCATGGTGTCCGGATGGCAGATGGCCTGGAAGCATTCTGTGAAAGGTAGGGCAGAATTAATTTTAGGTGAGTGTTGGTGAGTATTAAGCCAATAACGATTAGTCTCTTAGTCTATGGCAAGTGGAGAAAAGAAAGTTCAAGGAGTGTGATAGAATTAGATTTACTATGGTAGGTATCAGTGGTCAGATTAACATTATTAACAGTGGTATTATTAGATATTAATAGTTATTAGTAACAATAGTACTTATTTGTTATTTATTAGTAGTACTGCATAATATTATTATAAATGGTATAATAAATATTAATGTAGCTATCTACTAATGAAAAGTGGTGACCAGTGAGCAAATAGGTGTGTCAGAGCTTATCTGCTGGTGAATAAAGCAGAAATTAGAAGGGAAATAGAAGTAGCTAATAAACTTACATATCTGAAACCAAAGGACCGGTTTACTGCTTAACTCAGAAAGTCCAAAAGATTGTTCGACAAAAATCAAAGAAGGAGGCTCTAAGTCAAAGGTCCATATGCGAATGCTATATGTTTTTATTGAAGGTATCTAACTCAACTGGATCGTTAAATAGGAAAGCTCTTCTTTCTCCTGCTGTTTTCATTTTGGATGAGCCCACTATGGAAAAAATAATAAAAGCCACCTTTTTTCACTTCCTAGGGCCAGTAATTATTTATTGCGAGTTATGGTTGTGTTTGCATAGTCCTATGTGAATCCAATTTTGCACTTCATTCCAGTCTATTTTCATTCCCCTCACCAAGTCTAAAATTACCTTCGGAGTGCAGTGGGGTCTGAATGCCATTGGCCTAGGGCTTTTTGAGTGAGATAAGAGCCCGGTGAAGATTCTGTGGGCTCTCTCAATCCCAAAGTCTTTGTCAAACGAGATACAGATTGTCTGTTGGACCCATGAGTCCAAGAAGGATACACAGGAATTAGCCTCTTTCTTTGTTTTCAGTAGGCTGGAAATTCTTGTGTTTACTCTTCTAATCCTAGCTTCAAGCTCTGTATCCTTTTTTATAAGGGTCTCAACCTTCTTGGAGGTAATGACTAATTTATTTCTGTAGCTTGTTATAAATGTCTTCTGTTTTGCTGGATTCAGCATATTTTATTCTGTTTGAGAGAGCCTTCATGTCACATCCTAGGCCCAACATTTTGACTTGCAGATTTGTGTTGCTTTTAGTACTCGGAGTTCAGGCATTTTAAGATTAATTCCAGGTTGCTAGAGCTTTCTGTTTTTCATGTATTGGGGGTGCCTGACATTTAAAGCAAATATTGGACAGTCGAACACACGCATTCTTGGAGCATTGCAACAATATATGTTTGCAGCGAAACACAGAAAGGAGAACTGAACACATTTGGTCATCAGAGTAAGTGCTGGTGCCATCAGCTGTTCCTATGTAACATTTAGTGAGGGGGATACCATCCCAATAGCATACAAATCACATTTGTATTCCACAACTGAACAACACTTTGCTCCATCAGAAAATATTCTGACTGCTGTTCGAATGGCTGTCATTAAAGAGAGACATCTGGCTCAAGGGAAACGCAATAATGTAGTATGTCCGACCCCAGCCCTCGAGGCTGTCACAGAAGACAGTGTTTCACATGCGAAAGCATTACATCCACAGAAACTCAAGGATTTCTCAAATACGAACTGGAATATCCAATACCAGTAAACACTTTGCCTGTTGACCAATAACTCATAATTATTTACACCAAAGGTTCATCCTAACCAGCAATAGGTACTAAACACCAATACTCTGCCACTTGCTTGGCTGTGAGTGGGTACATGAACAATGTGAATTCCATCCACAAAATACTTGCATGCAGACCTTAGGGACTGCTCTGCACAATGAGCAGAGCTTAAGGCTCTGGTGATGGCACTGGACTAGACGGATCCAGAAAAACCAACATTAACAGTCTGTGATTTGTATTATTGTGTTCAGTCCATCAATGAATATCTGCATTACTGGTGCCAGAATGATTTCAGAGATTCAAAAGGCAGCTCCATCAAACACAGGTTACTGTTGGGGAAAGAGGCGGATCTGAAAGAAATGCTACCCAATGCTGCACTTACTCATTCACGAACAAGGTTGAATGATGAAACATTGGCTACTGTGAAAGCTATGGCTAACGGCAGACAACTACCAAAGGCAAAAGCCCAGCTCACCACTTTCTAGAAAAATGTGCACCAGGGCAACCACCAGATACCATAAAAAGGTTTAATTCATTAATGGGTATAACTAGCCTGAATAGTGCCTTAGTAACAATACCATGGGTGCGTGATCGTGTGCTCCCCAACGGAGATCAAAGATCTCAGTTGATAAAAGTGGCACATGAGGGAGTTACTGCTGGCATTGCTGGTGTGGCGGCTATTTCTTTACTACAAAAACACACTTGGTGGCCAGGTCTATGCAAACAGACAAAACAGTATGTCCTTTGCTGTGACATCTGTCAGCAAATAAAAGGGTCCACCGTCAAACACCCATTGCAGGCACCCCTTCTTATTTCAAACAAACTACTACAATGTGTGCACGTGGACCATTGTGGTCCTTTGAAATCTGATGGTGCATACAAATACAATTTAGTCGCTATCGACTCATGCTCCAGATTTTTATGGGTATGGCCACAGCGATCAGCTGCCGCTCTGACTGTTATTAAAGATTTGCAGGTCTTTATCAGGACACATGCAGTTGCAGTTTTCCACTCTGACCAGGACCATGTCTTTGCCTCAAGGGCATTCAGGAACACCATGGCATTGTTAGGAGTCTAAGTGCATTTCTTGTCCCCCTACCATCCCGAGGGTAATAGTAATAGTATAATAGAATGGGAGAACCGAGACTTGGAGCAGTCCTTAACAGCAAGAGTGTTAGGCACGGGTCATAGTTGCCTTAATCACCTGCAAGGAGTCCAAAGAGTACTGAATAATCTGCCCAGAAGGACCCTAGGAAGGCACACCCGATACGCAGTGCTGTTTAGAACACAGATATATGTTCCAGATCTTGATGGCTCTGGCACAGAGGCGGCAGACACACCTTTTGACATAAATCAGTGTGTCACTTTCTTGCAGGAAATACAATAGTTCCATGATGAAAACACGTCTTGCTGTGCCGCCTCCTTAGGTAGAGGGATTCACCAATAATATCTACCGCCTGTATTACAAAAGTTTGGGATCTAGTGCGAGAAAAGATTGCTGTGAAAAAAGTTTGGTCCTTTATATCAAGCACTGGTTCCAGTCCTGGGAATACAGTGGACCAGAACTGTTATTGTACCACCTCTGCCTGGTTCAATGGAAAAACACTTTTACAAATGGCAAAAATACATTATTGCAACTGAAGAACAGCTTGTTGCGTGGGTCCAGAATGGAACATTTAACACAACACTTTCAAATCCTGGTGGGTGGTTATTGTGGCCAGTGAACGCAAACGGTAGTCATGTACATTTTGTAAACTCCACAGGGGTTTTAGAGCGTGCAGACCAGCCCTGTGATGTGTCATTAGACAATTGGGGTATTCTGACAACATACAGTGCAGGAAAATTATGCCAGCAATAGTTTAAAAAAAAAAAAAAAATCCACACTAGACGCTATAAAAGAACACCTCAGTCTCCTCTCAAATAACACAGACTTATAAGATTTCCTATTAGGCCCCAGGAGACAATGTAAAATGCACTTCTTATATGCAGTTTACAACAAAATATGGAAACTCTGACAACAAGAAGCCACTGCCCGGTTAAGGAGAATAGAGCAGGAAAACTTACAGAAAACATTAGCAATTGTAGTTAATGGGATTAACACATAATTTCTTCTGCAATTGACATTATTATTCAAAACGATATGTAATCTTTGCACATGGCCAGAGAAAACTTAGGTCCATTATGCAGTTGGGTTGGAAGCTACAGACATTGAAAAGTGGGTGCGTTCCCTGGCAGTATGTTAGTGCGAAAGACCTGTTTTCTGCATTTAATTTGACACAACAGCAACAAATAATGGCTAAGAAGGAAGCAGCTTATGTGATGTTGAACATTGAAACGTTTTTTGTTATTGTGGCAGGAAATTATGTCTGCAGTATAGTTAATTGATGGGGTTATCAGTTTGCCTATTTCAAGTCTACAGTTCACATCTTGCTTGAAACACATTCTAGTGGGCAGATATGAAAGGTAGGGAATAGCTACATTCATAAGGTGTGGGAGCTATCCTTCTCATACAAATGTTTCAATAGCATGAAAGAAGTGTTTCTTAGCGGCAGTGAATGCAAGACCTCTGTGAGCCATTCACTGGTTTGTAAACACCTGTCCTTGCACGGAGCATGTAACGCTTTTACAGCGAATTTGGCTTATCTGAAGGGAGTTCCAGTCCCCTTGATTCGACCGGCGTTCCAGGTGCTCTCAAATGAACGTTATGTGCTTTTAAACAGTGAGGGCTGTTGTGGAATGTGAGCCAGAATTGCCTACGAAGTTTCAGTTTCTAAATTTTTCACTTGTTGCAGTAATATGCTTTTTCCTTTCAAGCAACAGACGAAAGTAGCAGATATTTGGCTTCATATTACTACTTCTAATGTAAATGTTGGCAAGCTATGCATACTAAGTGAAGTAGACCAAAAGCTCTTTTATTTCAGAAGCATGTAGCGCTGACATCTGCACGCAAGACCTATGCGCTTCAAATAGAGAGGTCTTCTGCAGAGATACAGTCCCTTTTAAATACAAACTTTCACAACGACTTCGGTGAACTCTTGGGAAACATTTTCAACGTGTCCAATTCTGCAGGGATTCTACACCTCTATAAGTCTGTTGGTTCTGAGTTTTTCAATACCTTTCTACTATATTTGGTATAATACCTTCAGCCTTACACTCAAATTTTTCGAGTATTTTTGGGGATTCCCAATTACTTTGGCCTTTATTAGAGGGATTTTGGTATTGCTATTTTTGTTCGCAGTGGATGCCCCATCACAGCGAGGAGAAGTGATGGCACTTCCACCAGCGCAACTTTTGTGAATGCATAATGCAGTATTTCAGAGCACCACTCCTTGAAGAACTGAAGTGCAGCTGGTGTTTATCATTTAGACCGGTCCTGGAATGTGTGCAGCCCGTGTTTCGTTGCCTTTGGTGCCTTTTCAAATGTGCACTGCAATGGTCTTTCTACCTTTCGCTTACCTTCATTGGACGCTGATCTGTTGATGTTGTTGCTGAGGGCTCATTACCAGGCATGCACTTTGAGGGTGCATTTGCTACGGGAAGCCTCCTATGAGCCACCCTTTGTGGATCAAGTGGCACTACACGGAATGCTGCTGCCTTGGCTGGAGCTGAGGCTCTGGAAAACAAGTGCTCTTTGGTTTTCCTTGGCAACGATTTGGTCATATTAACAACTGCAGAAGTGGGAATTCATTTATCATGAGTATAATTGCCGATTATCAAAATGACAATTACTTTTGATATAATGCTGACATGCGGCCTTTATTCACAAGATTGCTAAATTCTAAATTTACAATTTTTTATTTGGCCCGCTTCAGTACGTTTTGCTTGTCAACTTGAACATTAGTATACATATTTTAGTTTACTTTTGATGTAGTAAAATATGGCTGAACTCTACACTTTGAACTAACAAGGGAAGGGTATTGTGAGGTTAGCTTAGCAGCATATTATGGGCACATTGCTTTAGCCATAGGCCTGCAGTTTGTGCCCTTTAGCCTGGAAAGGAATTAATTTGATTATTTTAGCAGAAGCTTCATTTTGTGGTGATACTTTCCTTCTTTTATCTGTTGTTCACTCTGCTTAGAAATTGTTTTCTGTTTTTTAGCACAGCATTTCACTCTGTGCTTTCCTCAGGCTGCACACGATAAAGTTGTTGGTACAAAGTAGAACATCATATTCCCTGTCATTTCATGGAAACATACATGTTCTTATGTTAGGGCTGTTTTCTTAGAACATCAGATGTTTTAGTATAAAACACCTCTCTGCATTCTATAAAGTAGAGGGAAGTTCTAGAAAGAAGTTGCCACTGCATGCTGTTCACTTCATTGCAGCTGTCTGCTGAGACTAGACATATTTTCTACCTACATGGGAGAAGACTGTTGGTAGACCAACAGCCCTCTTACCTACTACCTTATTCAGGTATGGGGGATGGTGTCTTCCCAGGGATCCTGAAGAGCAGATTAGGGCTAACACTGCTGTGCTCTGGTATAGCACTTTAGTGGTGTAGGAGGGAAGTCTAAAACCTAGCATTGTGACATTATGGTGGGTCTTTTCTTTTGTTTAACTTTTTTCGTCACCACTCTGCTATTATCATTTTTCGTTATCCTTATCATTCCAAGGCATGCCTTTTTTTATCTAGAATGCAGCTGATTCAATAAAATTAATTGAACCAGTTCAATCAATCAAGATTTATAAAGCGCGGCAAATCACCCGATAGGGTAACCATTTGCTTGCAGGTCCCGGAGGCTTATTCGAACAGCCAGGTCTTGAGGGTCATTTGGAATTCTGGAAGTGAGTTGATGGTCCAGAGGTGTGTGGGGATGCTGTTCCGGGTTTTTAGTGCAGCATGAGAGAAGGAGCGTTCCCCACTTCTGCTTCAGTAGATGCAAGAAATATGGGCAAGTGAAAGGGAGGCAAAGCCTAGTTTTCTCAAGGTTGGTGGAAGTTCGGGCTGTGGTGGGTCAGCACCTTGAATTGCCACCGGTTCTGTATGGGGAGCCAGTGGAGTTGCCTGAGGTGGGTTGTGATGCGGGTCAGTCGGGGAAGGTCCAGGATGAGACTGGCTGTGGCATTCTGTGGGGACTCAAGTCTCTGTAGGAGGTGTGTGGTGATCCCTACATAGAGGGCGTTGCCGTAGTCCTGTAAGCTGGTGATGAGGGCCTGTGTCACGGTGCGTGTCATGTGTAGAGGTAGCCACTTGAAGATCTTGTGTAGCATGCTCAAAGTGAGGAAGCAGGCGGAGGAGGTGGTGTTGATCCCTGATTACATGTTGAGCTTGTTGTCAGTGATGATTGTGAGGTTTCTGGTGTGGTCGGAGGGAGTGGGTGTTGTTCCTAGGTCTGATGGCCACCAATAGCTTTCATGTGTTGCTGCTGTTTCCAAAGATCAGTACTTCTGTCTTCTCTGTGTTCAGCTGCAGGCAGTTGTTCTTCATCCAACCAGCAACGCTTGTCGTGCATCTGTGGAAGCTGGTTCTGGTGGTGGAGGGGTTGTTAGTTAGTGAGAGAGTATGATCCATCTAAGCGCATCCCCTTTGATGCTGATGGGGTGGAGTCTTTCTATCAGCATGTGGTGGGATACGGTGTTGAAGGCTTCAGAGAGGTCAAGGAGGATCAAAACTGCTGTTTGTCCTCAGTCGAGGAAGATTCGGATGTCATCTGCGGCTGCGATCAGGGCAGTTTCGGAGCTGTGATTGCTATGGAACCTGGACTGGGCGGCATTGAGTAGTTGGTTCTGCTCCAGTTATGTAATGAGTTGCTTGTTGATGATCTTTTCCAGTACCTTTGCTGGGAATGGGAGCAGGGAAAGTGGCTGGTAGTTTGTGGATTTTCTGGGGTCGGCGGAGGGTTTTTTGGGTAGTGGTCTGACTCCGGCGTGGTTCCAGACATCGGGAAATGTGGTGTTGATAGAGGTGTTAAACAGGGTGGTTAGTTCCTGGCCGATCTTTTGGTTTCCAAGGTTGAAGATGTAGTGCAGGAATAGGTCTGTGTGCCCCCTCCGTGGATGGATTTCATGGTGGAGGTGATGTCCTGGGTGGAGAGGATGATCCAGGTGATAAGTATGCGGTCGATTACAGTGGTGGTGTATCTGTGGAGGAAGCCTGTAGGTGTGGGTTGGGGTTTGAAGTTTCTGTATATGGTTGTGATCTTGTTGTGGAACAAATGGGCAAGGTTGTCACACATCTCCTGTGAAGATGTGATGTTGTTTTCGCTGGCAGACGGGGTGGAGAGTTCCTTAACAATATTGAAAAGTTCCTTGGGGTTGGCTGCTCTGGTTTCGATGTGTCTGGCAAGGGCAGTTTTCTTTGTTGCCCTCAGCAGGCAGTGGTACAGGTTAAGGGTGGTCTTGAAGGCTGCTCTGTCAGGTGTCCTTTCTGGTGCACCATCTCCTCTCCAGCTGTTTGCTGTCTCGTTTCGCTGTTCTGAGTTCTTGGGTATACCAGCCGACCTTTTTGGAGGATTTTCTCTGGATGTTGCTCTTGATGGGGAACATGCTGTCGGCTCAGTTGGTGGTCCAGGCGTTGGAAGATTTTCACTCCTTGTTCGAGGTTGGTGGCGGTAGTGGGGTTGGAGGTGTTGAGGACATCCGCTCAGCTGGTCTCTGAGATTTTGTTCCACCTCCACTGGGGGGTGCTGGTCTTCTTGAGGGTGGAGGTGCATGGGCTAGAGAGGCTGAAATGGACGATGGAGTGATCGGTCCATGTGAGTTATGACGCAGTTGCTGGAGATGAAAATGGGGTCCAACGGTTTGGGCAGGGTCATGAACGATCTGGGTCAGGCCGAGGCTGCTCATACTGTTGAGATGTGCAGTACTGTTGTTGTTAGGGTCGTCGATGTGGAAATTTAAGTCGCCAAGGAAGATGCAGTCCTTGGAGTCTAAGGGTAGGGTAGGGGCGCAATGAAGTCTGCAATAGTATTGGAGAAGCAGGAGTGCGGGTGGGGGTCAGTATGTGAAAGTGTGTTTGGTTGTTTTGTTGTCCATGTGAAGCTTGAAGTTGAGAGATTCCATGGGGGTGGTGGTGTTGTCAGTAGTGGTGGTGCACTTTGTGGCTCTTTATGGATGATGGCTCTTCCTCCTACCAGCTTGTTGGTGAGTGATTTTATATCTGTCTGGGATCGCTGTGGCAATGCTGGGGGCAGATGTGGGGTTGATCCAGGTCTTTGTGAGAAAGACGATGTCGGGTCTGAGGTTGGCAATGAGGTCCCATAATTCGGTGGAATGCTCCCTGTTGCGGGTTACGACCAGTGGCCGACACCAGGGAGGGGGTTAATAAATCCTCGGGTGCGTTGCACCCGAGGATTTTATTTTATTTTTTCTGTCCCAGGGAGATACGGAAGCTCTTCCGTGTCTCCCCCTGCCCCCCACCCGCCCCTTTGTGACGCGCTGACGTAACAATGTTGATTTCCCCACGTTCGGGAAGGCCTCGTAAGAAAGGGGAGAGTTTATATGCCTACTGCAAAGAGCAAATCTGTCTTTTATGTAAATAGCTGAGTACATTAGTAAAGTCAGCCATTACCTGCGCTATAATACAAATTAAATGTATGTGCGGGGTGTAGGGCGGCTATGAAGAGATGAAGGGCACATTTGCTGGGTGGTAATGAGGGAATCCGAGGAGGAGGGAGTGGGAGCACCACTAATGATTGTTGGACTGGGCGCAGGAGGTGCCAAAGACTGTGACGAATGGTATGTGACAAGGTGTTTTTTGAGTGTCTTGAAAGAACGTGCTGATTGAGGGAAGAAGCGCAGGTAAGGTGGCCTCTACTGTTGCACGTATCTCACACACACCATCGATTTTGTGACTGTCTACGTAGGCTAGTGTTTTAGAGCAACAGTTTAGCCAGTAGCAGAGATGGCATCTTGATGGATGACTGCTGCCTGCACTCGGGTTATAGAGGGCAGCTCTGACATAGGATCAGAGACTGAGACATCAGATACTGAGACAGCATCTGAGGGATAGGACAATGGCACAGACTCTGGGAGTGATTTTTCAGTCGGAGGAGTCCCATTCGATAACTCCTCTTCCAGTACATTATGAGGGAGGTGATGAGGACAGTCCTGCTGTCCCTTCGCAAGGAGTCTGTGCAACTGGGTAATAGTGGGTTAGCCCAACCCCTTCCTGAAAGTGTTTCCTGGCCCCCAATCACAGCCCAACCCAGAGAGCAGGTGAATTCGGCGGCAAGCAGAGAGAGAGAGAGAGAGAGAGAGAGAGAGAGAGAGAGAGAGAGAGAGTGAGAGTGTGCTCTCTTGGGAGCTCCCCAATTTAGTTCAGCCCCAAATTCCACCGCCCAAATCGTATTGTGGAGACATCAAAATTATCTATCGCAAAACAAACTGGTTTTGTAAGGCAGGCACCTGTGTTTTTGGTCCTGGGTTCGGCGGCCATATAGAGAAACACACTAAACCCAAACATTTCTGAAAACTAGACATTCGGGGAGTCCACAGAGGTGTGACTTGTGTGGATTCCCCAAAGGCTTCTTACCCAGAATACCCTGCAAAGCTGAAATGTTGAATAAAAACTCTATTTTTCTCGCATTTCTGTAACACAAACTACAGGAATTTGCTGGGATCCACTAAATTCCCACCACCCAGTGATTCCTCACCTGTCCTGATAAAAACACTACCCCACTTGAGTGCCTACACCTAGTTCCTGTGTCAGGAATGGATCACCCCAGGGTCAACAGCTGCCTCATGTAAGGACCAACATGTGTGATCTATTCCTGTTGCCGGCACCTGGCCTACCCACACAAGTGAGGTACCATTTTTATCGGGACACTTGGGGGAATGCTGGGTGGAAGGAAATTTGTGGCTCTTCTCAGATTCCAGAACTTTCTGTTACCGAAATGAGAGGAAAAAGTGTTTTTTTGGCCAAATTTTGATGTTTGCAAAGGATTCGGGGTAACAGAACCTGGTCAGAGCCCCACAAGTCACCCCAACTTGGATTCCCCTGGGTTTCTAGTTTTCAAAAATGCGCTGGTTTGCTAGGTTTTCCCAGGTGCCGGCTGAGCTAGAGGCCAAAATCCACAGGTAGGCACTGTTTTCTATGAAAAAATGTGATGTGTCCACGTTGTGTTTTGGGACATTTCCTGTTGCGGTCGCTAGGCCTACCCACACAAGTGAGGTATAATTTTTATCCGGAGACTTGGGGGAACGCTGGGTGGAAGGAAATTTGAGGCTCCTCTCAGATTCCAGAACTTTCTGTCACTGAAATGTGAGGAAAACGTGTTTTTTTAGCCACGTTTTGAGGTTTGCAAAGGATTCTGGATAACAGAACCTGGTCAGAGCCCCACAAGTCACCTCATCTTGGATTCCCCTAGGTCTCTAGTTTTCAAAAATTCACAGGGTTGGTAGATTTCCCTAGGTGTCGGCTTAGCTAGAGGCCAAAATCCACAGCTAGGCACTTTGCAAAAAACAGCTCTGTTTTCTGTACAAAAAATGGGATGTGTCCACGTTATGTTTTGGGGCATTTCCTGTCGCGGGCGCTAGGCCTACCCACACAAGTGAGGTATCATTTTTATCGGGAGACTTGGGGGAACATAGACTAGCAAAACAAGTGTTATTGCCCCTTATCTTTCTCTACATTTTTTCCTTCTAAACATAAGAGAGTGTGTAAAAAAGACGTCTATTTGAGAAATGCCCTGCAATTCACATGCTAGTATGGGCACCCCGTGAAAATAACCACTGGTCCTCAAAACCTTATCTTGAGCCCATTTTGGAAATGAAAAGGTTTTCTTGATACCTATTTTTTACTCTTCGTATTTCAGCAAATGAATTGCTTTATACCCAATATAGAATGAAAACCAACTGCAGGGTGCAGCTCATTTATTGGCTCTGGGTACCTAGGGTTCTTGAGGAACCTACAAGCCCTTTATATCCCCGCAACCAGAAGAGTCCAGCAGACATAACGGTATATTGCTTTAAAAAATCTGACATCGCAGAAAAAAGTTACAGAGTAAAACATAAAGAAAAATGGCTGTTGTTTTCAGCTCAATTTCAATATTTTTTTATTTCAGCTGTTATTTTCTGTAGGAAAACCTTGTAGGATCTACACAAATGACCCCTTGCTGAATTCAGAATTTTGTCTAGTGTTCAGAAATGTTTAGCTTTCTGGGATCCAGCATTGGTTTCACACCCATTCCTGTCACTAACTGGAAGGAGGCTGAAAGCACGAAAAATAGTAAAAATGGGGTATGTCCCAGTAAAATGCCAAATTTGTGTTGAAAAATGTGGTTTTCTGATTCAAGTCTGCCCGTTCCTGAAAGGTGGGAAGATGGTGATTTCAGCACCAGAAACCCTTTGTTGATGGCATTTTCAGGGAAAAAAACCACAAGCTTTCTTCGGCAGCCCTTTTTCCCCATTTTTTTGTGAAAAAAATTAATTTTCACTGTATTTTGGCTAATTTCTTGGTCTCCTCCAGGGGAAACCACAAACTCTGGGTACCATTAGAATCCCAAGGATGTTGGAAAAAAAGGACGCAAATTTGGCGTGGATAGCTTATGTGGACAAAAAGTTATGAAAGCCTAAGCGCGAACTACCCCAAATTGCCAAAAAAGGTCTCAGCACTGGGGTGGGGGGGAGACCCAGCAGCTAAGAGGTTAAAATCCTCATATTTACGTATTCTTGGCTCCATTTCTGTCAGAAATGTATTTCTTTTTCACTTGATCTGTATGTTGATCCAAAAATGCTTTTTTTCTGAGTAATTTCATCACATATTTCATCCAGCTCAATCTTAGCATATTTTGCCAATAAGCCCATCATTTGTTTACAGGTGGTAGACATCAAGGAAGACCACTCCTTTAACAGTTTTGGGTTAGGGTTCTGATAGGTGGGGTAATGAGGATCTTTAAACCACGTGGAAATCTCCCTACTTCCATGTAGTTCTCTAGAGAGGTTACCTCCCACCATCTATTAATTTTCCTCTTAAGCAAGTGTTCATATTGGAACAAATGCTGTTTCAGAGTTTTTCCGATTTCACCACTGTTTGATATTGTTGGGATGATCATCACCTTTCTCATCAAAAAGATTTAGTGCAATTTCCATCCTCTGTGCACGTATCTGCTCCATTTTGTATTCAAGGTCTCCGTAATAGTATAAACTAGTATGATATAATGACTGACAGTGGGAGCCTGTCTGGCTATACCAAGAAATCCTGTAACACCGAACGGGCAAAATGGCCGTTCCTCCTCACTTCGGAATCTAAGCAGTAATGCTTTGTGAAAGTGTGGATGGAAGCCCAAGTCGGCACTTTTCAAATGTATGCAATCGGAACATCTTTAGCCAAAGCTGATGTAGCAGACGTAGCTCTGGTCGAATAAGCCCTTATACTCTCAGGAGGTTCATTCTTTGCCAAAGCATAACATATTTTGAGGCAAAGGATGACCTACCTTGGCAATGTTCTTTTGTGGACATCCTTTCCCTTTATTTTGCCTACGTAGCTGATGAATGGCTGATCATTCTAAATGCACTGGTCCTGTCCATGTAGAAGCTCAACACTCTTTTTGGATCCAGACAGTGCATCCTTTCCTCCTCCTTAGAGGGCTGGGGGAGCAGGGTAAAGGGTAGGAAGGGTGATGGACTGCCCTAAATGAAAGAGTCTCTACCTTTTGGCAGGAAAGCCGTCCTGGTTCTCAGAACCAACTTGTTAGCATGAAAAATGATAAACAGGGGTTTAACACAAAGACTTGCAGTTCACTAACAGGTCTAGTCGACGTGATCGCTATAAGAAAAACAGCCTTAATCATGAGGAGCCTCAATGGACAACTATGTAAAGGCTTAAACGGTACACCCATCAGGTACGATAAAAATAAATTAAAATCCCACTGAAGCATAAAGAATGGAGTGGGATGATACATATTAGTCAAACCATTAAGAAACCTTAAAACTATAGGGGACTTAAACAATGATGTTTGATCAGGTAGACAAATAAATGCAGACAGTGCAGGCAAATAGCCCTTCACTGTCTCAACTGCAGCACCTTGTTGTGCTAGGGAAAGAGCAAATTGCAAAACATTTGATTAGTGGGCCTTTAAAGAGTCAACATGCCTTTCTTCACCCCATTTGATAAACCTGGCCTATCTACCAGCATAGACAGTTTTGGTGGAGTGTTGCCTGGCCGATAGAATAAGATTCACCACGTCAGGTTGCCCCCGTTTAATTTCCAGGCACGTAGGTTGCAGGCTCTGGATGTATGGTTGTAGAACCTGCCCCTGTGACTGCAAGAGGACGTCTGCTCTGTGAGGGAGATGGAGTGGAGGACAAAGTGAGAGGTGAAGAAGGTCTGTGTACCACACTCTTCTCTGCCAGTCCGGAGCTATCAATATGACTTTGGCCTGGTCTTGGCAAATCTTCCTCACAACTCAAGGAATGAAGGGTATGGGGTAAACACATAAAGTAGCCGGGTGCTCCAGCTCAATTGAAACACTTCCCCCACTGCTCCCTGCATCAGATACTGGAGGCTGCAGAACAACAGGCAGTGAGTGTTCTCGCGAGTGGCAAACAGATCTACCTGAGGTGTCCCCCATAACTGGAAGACATGAAGAACCACCTCCAGATGAAGTCGCCACTAGCGATTGGCCGAAAAGTGCCTACTGAGACTGTCAGCGCATACCTTGAGAGCTCCTGCCAAATGGTTAGCAACTATGTAAATCTGATGGTTCTGAGCCCACATCCAGTCTTAGAGCCTCTCTGCAGAGGAGATACACCCTACACCTCCCTGCTTGTTGATGTACCATATTGCGGTAATGTTGTCCGTCAAGACTTGTACCGACTGACCGCGAATGGAAGGGAGGAAGGCCTTGAGAGCCAGAACTATCGTCCGCATTTCCAACAGATTGAAATGAAACATCTGTTCTTCCAGACACCAAAGACCCTTGATCTCCAGATCCCCCAGATGTCCTCCCCACCTTTGAGTGAAAGCATCCGTAATCACTGTGGTCGCCTGAGGTGGTAGGCAACACTGTCTCCCTTGTGTTAGGTTGTCCACAAACCACCATTGAAGATCTGTTGCAGTGCTCCTGGAAATCCTTATTGACACCTTGGGATTCCCGTTGTGTTCAAACCACTGCTTGCAGAGGCACCACTAGAAGGCCCTCATGTGCCAGCATGCATGAGTGACCAACAGAATGCAGGAAGCGAGTTGACCAAAGCAGACGTAACCCTTTTAGGACTGGAATGCACACTCCATTCTGAAACATTGGAATCATAGCCTGAATGTCTTGAACCCTCTGTGAAGGAGGATAGGCACGATTCACTGTGGTGTCCAGTACCGCCTCTATGAACAGGGTGCGTTTAGAGGGCTCCAGGTGAGACTTGTACACATTGATGGAAAACCCCAGGTTGAAAAACAGCTAGGTTGTCAAACGCAAGTGATGCTGCACCTAGTCTGGAGATTTGACTTTAAGCAACCCATCGTCCAGGTAAGGGAATACTGGTATTCCCCACTGCCTGGGATGTGCAGCCACCACTGCCATCAACTTTGTGAAGACTCGAGGTGCAGAAGTAAGACCAAACGGAGGAGCGACAAAATGGTAATGCTGCAATCCTACAGTGAATTGTAGATACTGGAGGATGAGAATATGAAAATACACATCCTGCAAGTCTATGGAAACCATCCAGTCTTTTTTAAGCGCAAGAAGCACCTGTGCTAGGGTCAGCATTTTTAATTTTTCCTGTTTGAGGAACCAATTCAGAATCCTCAGGTCGAGGATTGGCCATAAACAACCATCCTTTTTGGGTATTAGGAAATAACTTGAATAACATCCCTGAACCTGCTCCAGAACCAGCTCTTCTGCACTCTTTAAAAGCAGATTTTGCACCTCCTGCTGTAGCAACAGATGTTTTTTTGAACAAACACTTTGTTGGGGAAGAAAGGGATGGGGAAACTCCCAGAAGGGAAGGGCATATCCATTTTCTACAATGCCTAACACCCAGCTGTCCTTTGTTATGGAATTCCACTCTTGTAAAAATTAATCCACCTCCCTGCCACAGGGGAAACATGCTTGTGTAAGATGTAGGAACTAGGGCTACTTCCCAGAAAGGTTAGTAGAGGAGGAGGAAGAAGACTGGTGGAATGCACCACATTGTTTATCTCTTCCACGACCTCTGTAGGGTCTACAGAGGGGGTTGGCTGTTTGTTGTTGCTAGAAGTGCTGCCTCCCTTGAAAGGAGGAGCTCCAGCCAAGCCCCCCTAAACCTACACAGTAGTTTGTAGGTTGTGGAGAGTGACTGAAGACCTAAGGATTTAGCGGTGGCCTTGATCTCCTTAAATCTTTCTAAGGCTGAATCTGCTTTGGCCACGAGAACCTGGATCCATCAAAGGGAAGGTCTGTTAGTGTGGATTGCACATCTGGGGAGAATCACGATTGTCTCAGCCAGGTGTGCTGCCTACTGGCGATTGAAGCCCCCATGCCCTGGCAGCAGAACCCACCATATCAAGGCCTGATTGAATTACTTGCTTTGCTGTCGTTTGACTGTCCTGTAAGAGTACTGCAAAATGGCTCTGCACATCCTGTGGCACTTGGGGATAACTTCTCTGGCCCAATCCATCAAGACAAGGATGTATCTGCCCAACATACAAGTGGCATTCACAGACTTCAATGCCATTTTGGAAAAAAAAATGTTTTCACAGATTGTTACATGCGCTTCAACTCCCTGTCAACAGGAGTCATTGGAAAAGAACCTGGTGCTGACCTTGAAAAGCAAGAAGCCCACACCATCAGGCTTTCTGGTGTTGGATGTGGAATAAAAAAACTCAGGATGTCCTGGCACCACTTTATACCTCCTGGCAATAGATCTTGATACCACCAGTGTGAAAACAAGCTTCTGCCCCACATCTAATACCGTATCCGTCTGAGCCGCATGGAATGGCAGCTGAACCTCTAACGTAGAAGAGGAAGAGTGAAGAACCTCTGTCAGAATATTAGTTTTCATTTTAGTAGGGGGCAGAGGCAAGTCTAGCAGTTCTACTGCCTTCCTTATTACGGCATGATATGAGGTAGCCTTTGGATAATAACTCCCGGTCAGGAGAAGTGTCTGGCTCACTCGCCACATCAATGCCTTCAAACTCCTGAGATGGCACTGGAATTTCCCTATCTTCAAAGTCCAGGAATTGCTGGTCCTCTAAATATTGCTGCTCTTCCAAGAGCCTCAAGGCTTCCCTCTTTGATCTTAATCTCGACTCCAGCAGCAACTTTGAAAGAGAATATACCTACATCGAGGATGGCAGTAGTGGCGCTGGGACCTTAGACCCCAACATGTGCAGAGCAGGGATAGTGATTCAACGCTGGACAAGGTCTCTCCGACATCAGTATCGGCTCCACTGGTGCCAATGAATCTTGAGCATCAGATGGCGACGGTATCTTCCTCGGCACCGTTACAGGCCAGGGATACAGAGCTGTAGGCATATGAGGCAGGAAAGGAGTCTGCCTATATGGCACTAGGAAACCTCCCTGGGAAAAAGACAATGGACCCGTGGGGCCAGCAGGCGCACCATAGAGGGTCAGTGCCCTATTACAAATTCTATACATAGCATTCAAGAAATTGGTAGGATCTGCCCCTGGGGCTGGAAAAGTCAGATATTGCTGCTCCTGCTGAGAAGTCTGGACATGACTTGCTGCCTGCTCTTCAGCTTTCTGATCCTGTGGCGTTATAGGAGAGAACTGTGCCACTGGAGTAGCAGGTGATGCCAGGATCTCCACCAAAGATAGCGCCGCTGACGCTTCAGGTTACTTTGGTTGTAGAGGAGACAGAGTAGGACTCCCTTCCCAAGTCGAGCGGCCCAGGCCTTCGAAGCTGGAGACAGAGGCCAAGGGCTGACTTCCCAGGATGAACGACGTCATGAACTATGTATGGCATTGTCTCTTCTTGTGGGACTTCGAAGATCAGTGGGACAACGACTCCTCTTGAGGCTGGGATCTATGACAGCCTCGTATGTCCTTTTTAGCCTGTGCCAAAAATAATTTTGCCTCCCTTTCCTTCAGAGCCTTTGCATTCATGTTCTGACATGAGGAACATCTCCTGACGTTGTGATCTGAGCTTAGGCACCAAAGGCAATTGTCGATCGTGCGGGTCCATAACCGACATGTGCCCTCCACACTCTCGACAAGGTTTGAAGCCTGACTTCTTAAAAGGAGACATTGACGCACCACAAAACACTGACGAAGAAATTCCCTCGAAACAGAGGTTGGAAAAAAAAAATGTTACACGTTGAAGGAGCGGGAAAAAAGGGAACTGACGTCAGCACGCCGATGAGGACTTCTTATGGCTCTGATGACGTCAGACAGAGTTGCATGTGGAGCCGTTCCAATGTGACATCCTTGTCGACGTGGAGAGCTAGAAGGAATTTTTTCTTGTTGAATACTGGCGCATTTAGGGTATTCAAAAGGTGAGGAATCCACTGACAAATGTATCCATCAGAGATATTATTTATCGTACTTCATTCAGAATGATTGTCTGAGACTGGCATGGTTAAGAGATGGCAGTGGCCAAGAGGTGTAGTTGAGCGAATTCCCAGGTGCACGATTTAGCAGTTGCAGGATGTAGCACTTGGATGATGTAACGGTGATGGTGTAGTGGGCTGTATATCCATTTGCTAGGGTGTGAAGTTAATAATAGAAAAATAGAACCTTTTTTCCTTTCTATACTTTATTCACAGCACATTTTGATCTTACGTGTGTCAATGTAGAGACTGCTTTTTACATATAAATAGCAGATAAATATACCCGTTTTAGTGTTTTTGACAAAGATTGCAGTCAGTTCCAGCAAAGGAACTGATTTTATGACTAGGGTCTATGGTAAATGGGTAGCTGACCCAAGAACATTATAGTGCTTGGGTGCTTAACTGTTTCTTTTATAATTTCCTTTCAGTGCATTGCATACGAAATAACATACAATTATAGTGACTGAGGTTTATTAAATAGCATACATATCGGGTAGGTTGCAGGGTCCCTTTCTAATCTGTAAAATAGAGTGCTTAATTAAAAGCAAACTTTAAAGCCTCGTCTTTAAAAGGTTACATCATGTGATATCGCTGGATGATGGAGCACACAAGCCATGGTTCTAATTTCATTGTACTTGTTGGTTCATAGGTCCTACACCACACAGACAGTTGTGGCTTGTTTCCCCCTTTTTGGCTGACTGAATGTTTTCTTCATGTTGGGGTGACATCTTCGAGCTCACCAGTGGTGATTCATGCACATTTGCTTTTCTTGCTTACAGAGTATTAGGCTCTGCTGGACTGGCGATGCACTCCAAATGTACCCTCATCCTTAGACACAGGTTTCCACTGCCTATTACCAGGCAATCTGTAGAATCGTGGTCGGCTACCAGGGTCTTTTGCTCACCAATAATCTCAGTATACTGACAATCAAACTGCTGCATCTTCCTTAACCAGCATTGCTCCTGAACTGTTTGTTCTTTGGTCTCGCCGCAGTGATTGGGCCAAAGGCAAAACCGGATGGCTGCAGGAGTCTAGCCAGAATACAGGGTTGGCACCTCAATCTGTGCAGTGTCAGAGTTTATCTAATCCAAGTTACTTCTTTTGGAAACCCTATTCCATCCTCGATCTTGTCAGTGTTGCCCAAATGCCACAGTCCGTAATATGGATATCTGAGGTCTCATTTTGGGATCTGCTGCAAAGGAGCCAGAATCCCAACCACCTTGATTTTTAACCTGGGACCAATACGCAGTTTAGTCCCATCTGGTGCACCATTGGTTCTTACACCAGAGTCAGCCGTCCATGGTTGCCACTAAAGCCCGACCTCCATGTCTGTCTTTGAAAAAGAATAAAGAGTTTTTATAACTAATATTTGAATGTACTCATTTAACCTCGGAACCTTTAAACAGGAATTGTCCCCTTCCTTGTCCGGTAACCGGAAATCAAGTAACAGCAGCATGGAGACGTTGAACATAACCGCATTGTTTAGGTCATTAGTTACAAGGTCCTGCGCTTTTATGCAAGAAACTGATCTGAATTAACTAGATTTGTACATTTGTGTTATATAAGGTAACAATGTGCAAGCAGTTTGTAAAATTAAAAGCTGGTTTGGTATAACTTTCCTCCTTGGCAGTTTCTCTGAGGCATGATTTGTAAAATCAAAAATGTCATATACTGGACTAATCAAGGCTGTCTCTGGCTCCACCCCTGCCTCCATCTCCTCCCCCGAGTCCCTTCCCTGCCGAGAACCCTCTGTCACAGTTTGTTGTTTTACGAAGTAAACAGTTTCCATTTCCTACACTGATGCTAACTTATATTAGTTTTTTCTAATAAGAAGGCAGTTGAAACTAGCATGTAATGAATGTGAACTTCCCGTGACAGCTTTTAAAAAGGGCATTGTAACTTTTAGTTTCAAATTGGAGAAATGTTGAAAACGGTGCCTTTCTATGCACTTTCAGTCGGCTGAACTCAGAAGCCATTATCTACCTAATGGTTGTGGTTTCTCTGGGAAGGCATTGCAGCTCATTGGTCCTGTTAAAGAGTACCATTAGAACGTTCATTGTTTTAATTACATGTTGCTATTTATGCCATGTAATGTCTTCGTTTCTTAAATCTTCTCTCCATTAAGTATGCTGTACACCACGAACTCCAGCAAAATCATTTGCTTTTAGTGAGTCTGATCGTTCTCATATCCTGTTCTATATCTGTGTTTGAGAATCGATTGTTGACAATGTCTCAGGATTTTTTTTTCTATTTATAATAATTGAAAAGCGTTTTGGAGTATTTCACATTACGTGAAAATGTAAATTTGATAACAAAAAAAAGAAAATTGAAATGTAGACCCATACATTTTAAAATGTGGGCCCTTGTATCATATTTCTGTTGCAGATTTTACTTTGTGGTGTTTTTTTCTGATGGATACTTTTAACTGCAGATTCCTCACCTTCAAATACTCTCTAGTGGCAGGTTGTATCCTGAAACGTTTTCCAGCAATGCTTAATGTGCTGGTGGGTGGCACCGTGTGGCTCCACGCTGGCCCTGTGCTGCCCCGGCACTGATGGAGTGAAGCCACATAGATGCCTCACCCCTGAAGGTGGAGGGCCTATGGGGTGGTGTCACCAAAAGGTCATGCAGTTTCGAAAGGGTAAAATCCCTTTCCTACCAGACTTGGCTGGTAAGTCAGTAGTGATTTGTGAATCTACATATGGATGCAAATGTCACAGCCTGGTAAATGTCAAAATGGGAAGTCCACCTGATAACACAGTGGTAGCAGTCTTGGCCATTGTGGCGTGGACCCTCAGACCTTCAAGAGGATGCTTCTTGGATAGTGCATAGCATTTTCCGTGTTCGCCACAAGTAAATACAACTACTTCCAACCAAAGCAATGTTGTAGGCATGTCTGCAGTCATCAGACTCTTGCCGTATCCAAATTTCCACGCAATTCAGCTTCTTTGTTTTTATTTGATTAATGTATAATTTTTGCTGAGAATACCTTCATTCTAGATAGACTTACCTGCCTAAGGTTAGGCAGATTTGTGCCCCTTCCTGCTTCATCAGTTTTATATGCACATACATGTACAGTTTTTGCTACTCTAAAGAGATGCTCACTAAACTTGTGTGACGCCACCAAGGTCCTCGGCACCTGTTAAGTGTCCACACTGCGACACCACTTGGTGCGTCAATTCTTCCAATGTTGTTAGTGTATAAAGATGAAGTATTATGTTGTGAAGTATTTCACATGTCCATTTCATTCTGGATTTCCACAACATTTATGCATACTCATCGACATCTATTTTCATTTGCTTGACCAGTTAAAGAAATCATTTTATAGCTTGTTGTAATGTCTTCCTTTGTTCTAGGCACTTCAGTGCGGAGGGGTAATTACGATATTTGTTCACTAAAATATATAACAAGCAGTATTTTCAAGCATTAAAATGATCTGTGTAGTTATAGAAAACATTTCAATATCTCTTATCTGGATAGCAGTCTTCAAAACATTTGCATTCATTCAGTATTTATGCTGCCCACATTGCTATCTTATTAAGAAGTAGACGTTAATAATGTTGAAAATAGTATACGGTGCGCAATAGTTCTCAGGGCTTTTCCATCCAAGATGTCTTTAAAACAGTCATATACATCAGATATTGTATGTGCAACTTAAGGTTTTTAGAAGTTGTCCATAGGTCATTAAGAAGCCAAAGCTAGATTGTTAGAGGGCATAAAGTAATATGATGATATTGAGATCGATGGGCAAAGGACAATATACATGTAGTAAGGAAGCACTGATTGAGGTGCTCAAAGTGAATATTGCATAAACGTTTGCTGAATTGTACTCAGTTGGAGATCTAGATCTGTCTTGAGTCTCCAGAAATCAAGAAAAGCTGCTAATCTCCATCTCTCTATTCACCATAGTATGTGGTTTTGATCATGAAATTTGAACTAATTAGAATGTTCATTCATATCACAGGCGCATAATTCCCTGAATCTTGCCAGCATAGACAGATCGCACCTATATACAGGGAGTGCAGAATTATTAGGCAAATTAGTATTTTGACCACATCATCCTCTTTATGCATGTTGTCTTACTCCAAGCTGTATAGGCTCGAAAGCCTACTACCAATTAAGCATATTAGGTGATGTGCATCTCTGTAATGAGAAGGGGTGTGGTCTAATGACATCAACACCCTATATCAGGTGTGCATAATTATTAGGCAACTTCCTTTCCTTTGGCAAAATGGGTCAAAAGAAGGACTTGACAGGCTCAGAAAAGTCAAAAATAGTGAGATATCTTGCAGAGGGATGCAGCACTCTTAAAATTGCAAAGCTTCTGAAGCGTGATCATCGAACAATCAAGCGTTTCATTCAAAATAGTCAACAGGGTCGCAAGAAGCGTGTGGAAAAACCAAGGCGCAAAATAACTGCCCATGAACTGAGAAAAGTCAAGCGTGCAGCTGCCACGATGCCACTTGCCACCAGTTTGGCCATATTTCAGAGCTGCAACATCACTGGAGTGCCCAAAAGCACAAGGTGTGCAATACTCAGAGACATGGCCAAGGTAAGAAAGGCTGAAAGACGACCACCACTGAACAAGACACACAAGCTGAAACGTCAAGACTGGGCCAAGAAATATCTCAAGACTGATTTTTCTAAGGTTTTATGGACTGATGAAATGAGAGTGAGTCTTGATGGGCCAGATGGATGGGCCCGTGGCTGGATTGGTAAAGGGCAGAGAGCTCCAGTCCGACTCAGACGCCAGCAAGGTGGAGGTGGAGTACTGGTTTGGGCTGGTATCATCAAAGATGAGCTTGTGGGGCCTTTTCGGGTTGAGGATGGAGTCAAGCTCAACTCCCAGTCCTACTGCCAGTTCCTGGAAGACACCTTCTTCAAGCAGTGGTACAGGAAGAAGTCTGCATCCTTCAAGAAAAACATGATTTTCATGCAGGACAATGCTCCATCACACGCGTCCAAGTACTCCACAGCGTGGCTGGCAAGAAAGGGTATAAAAGAAGGAAATCTAATGACATGGCCTCCTTGTTCACCTGATCTGAACCCCATTGAGAACCTGTGGTCCATCATCAAATGTGAGATTTACAAGGAGGGAAAACAGTACACCTCTCTGAACAGTGTCTGGGAGGCTGTGGTTGCTGCTGCACGCAATGTTGATGGTGAACAGATCAAAACACTGACAGAATCCATGGATGGCAGGCTTTTGAGTGTCCTTGCAAAGAAAGGTGGCTATATTGGTCACTGATTTGTTTTTGTTTTGTTTTTGAATGTCAGAAATGTATATTTGTGAATGTTGAGATGTTATATTGGTTTCACTGGTAATAATAAATAATTGAAATGGGTATATATTTTTTTTTGTTAAGTTGCCTAATAATTATGCACAGTAATAGTCACCTGCACACACAGATATCCATCCCCCTAACATAGCTAAAACTAAAAACAAACTAAAAACTACTTCCAAAAATATTCAGCTTTGATATTAATGAGTTTTTTGGGTTCATTGAGAACATGGTTGTTGTTCAATAATAAAATTAATCCTCAAAAATACAACTTGCCTAATAATTCTGCACTCCCTGTATAAGATGATGGATCTTGGAAAATCCAGGTTGATGTGTGCTCATACCTTTGTTAAACATGCCTCCCTAACAGTCAGGAATTGAGCAGAAGATGACCACTTGATCAAACCACAAAGAATCTTTATTGCATCAGAGGCAGTCTATATTGAAAATTGTTTTATGGCCCTTGGTCTTCAGTCAAAAAATAGAGGAATACTGGGGCCAACTATGTGCAGTATTGGGATAGAGATGTACATACAACTGTATCATGATTTGTATTCATATGCAGACTGCTTGTTTCAGATTCAACCGTACAGAGCAAAAAATGAAAATGTTTACTATAAACAGTTCTGTGCCAGACATGTGCCTTTCCCCCATGCTGGGGACCATATCTTTTAATGTGCCCTCTGTTTTGGATTCAGGGCATCAAAAGGCAGGAATGGGTATAAGTAGCGGGGGCTTCATTTCAGCTCCATACTATTTGAAATGTAATTCTGATATGGCCTTCAAACATGAACATCACTCTAGTATGATCAGTCCCTTTCCGTTGGTGACTGCTGTTCAACCAGTGATTAAAGGACCTATGATCAGTGTACTAATGCTTAGTAACTGCTCCTGCTTACTCCGGCAGTTGGATTCTTTGATTCCTGACAGCTATCCCTCTTTCCCAGGTTGTGCCAGCTTTCCCTCTGCTCCAGTCCTGCCAGCTCTCCTTCTTCTCCAGTCCTGTCAGCTCACCACTTGCCCCAGTCCTGCCAACTTCAGCTCTGCTCATGGTCCAACATCTTGGCTCCAGTTCTTGCAGCTCTTCTCCAGTCCTGCCAGATGCAGCTCTGCTCCAGTTCTATCTAGTCCAACATCCCAAGGTGATACATTTTCGAGGGGTAAATTGGTTGTGGCAGACATTACATTGCATTACTTGTTATGTCTTGCTATTCTCCAACATTAGTGACAAATATTCAACATACGTTTCTGGATTCCCCTTAATATCATCTGCCACAAAAAAGTATCTTGGCATCCCTATCATTAGTGAGTCATTAAACGAAAATGTTTATCTGTTGTTCATATAATCCTTTCATCCTGTACAAAAAGCGTGGAGAAGAGGAAAAGCATTAAGTTGATCAATACATGGTTGTCTAGCAGTCTCTTATTGCTAGTGTCATCTTGAGGGTTACTGTTCAGCATCAGCATGGTGAAAGGGTTGATGGTATCCTTATCACTCAACATTCTGGGGACATATTTTAAGTTGGAGGCTTATTTTCAAATTTTGCAATTAATTTTTCAAAAATCATGAAATTCACTAAATTATGGAGCACTCCTGGGTGTCTAGTTGCGTATTGCAGCTGGACTTGCCAAATAATAAAATTCATAGTCAGGGGCCCCAATTTTCCAACTTTGCAGAGCTTTGACATATCGAACATACGTCTTCAATACGCCTTCACCATTCCAGAATATTCCAGTCAATAGTGAGTTTAAATATTTACCTAGAGAGAGAGAAAATCACCGGTAAGTTGGCAAAATAATATAGGAGATGGTTTGGTTTAACAGTTTTTCATTGTAATATCCTACCAAAAAACTGAGGGACAAGTTTTTCCTAAAGCACACGTGGTGCTTCATTACTTATGCAGTTTTAGTTCTGTTGAAGGCTATAAAGTCGAAGTTGCAGACTTGTGTTTTCAGTTCTTTAAATACAGTGCCAGCCTCTCATAGTGGGATTGAACATACATCCCTAAAATATTTTAATCTGTAGTAAGTAATTGGGAATAAACATGATTTATTCCAGTTCACTTTGTTCCCCAAGACCTTTTCAGGTCATCTAACATGTGCCTTACTTGACCACGGAATTATCAATCTACCTTGCCTTAAGTGGCATGCCAGGGGCTCCATGGTGAGTGCAAATAAAATCAGGGCACAGAGGCAGCTTTGCCTGCTTCCATGCAAATTGACCACTGTGATGTCATGACTAGAGTTACCGAGTCTGAACTCTGGCTCCGAGGGACGAGCAGAGCAGGTCTATCCAGGGTAGGATTTCAGGAGTAATCCCCAGCTTCCTCAGCACTGCAACCGGATATGGTCATTCAGGTGAGTCAGATGATGATTTCTATGAAGCAAAATCATCAGTAAATAAGTCCTCTTCTACAGTGGAAGCCAAAATGTTGAGTATTCACCTGGTGTCATGGGAGGTACTAAGTCCAGGAACAAGCCATGTTGCTATGCATCAATCAATGAGGTTGCTATTTGCAGCCTATTTGGGATTACCTTTCATAATATTTGATAGTCACTGTTTAATAGTGAAGAGGGGTTTACAGAACCTTGGTTCTTGGCCCCTTCACTGGTTCTGGCAGCACTGAGATTACAGCTTCATAGGTGGATTACAGGAGAACCCTCTTGCTCCTTTTCTCCTTGTATATTGTCACTAAATTATGACTAACTTTTGAAAAAATCTGTTGTATTGAGCTGCAAAGCAGTTGTATTGTATTTACAGCTCTTGGGGAGCTCAGAATGTGTGTTAGTGGGTTTGTTCTTTTCTTAGAACTTCTGTGGAAAGATAATTGATTGGCAGGAAAGGTGTTAGTCGTGGAGTGGTACAATATACTAACCCTCTTTTTTGTGTGAGTTTGTCATTTTACAATGATATTTTATTATTGATAGTAGATTTTTGGATTGGTTTTGTGCTCAATTGTGTATGTGTATTTTTTGTATATTTTGACACTGTATCTTTTATTGTTTTCTTTTATGGTTTTTCATAAACCAAATAAAGATTTTGAACTGATTAACTTGTGATGGGAATTTGTCAGAAACTTCAACTTTTAAAGGCAGACCAGCTGAGTCATTTAATGTTTTTCCATACAGCTTGTAGAGCCTCCCTGATCTTGTGTGTTGTGGTTGATTATTGTGGGCCCTCTGGTTGTTCCTGTGCTAACCTAGACATCTCCAGGGCTGTCAAGGAATTTTCCCAGTGATAACCAGGACTGTTGGGTATACTATTCTGAATTGTACTCTTTAAAAATGACATTGGATTGCCATGTAAGGTTTAATATTTTCTGAGGGCAGTATTAGTTTTTTCTTTGATTATTAACAGTTCTTTTATAACATGAACTAGACCTGTACATGTCAGTGTGTGTTACGATAGATAAAATGTTTGGGGCTATCTAATGTTAAGCTTAGTGAAGGATAAAGGGTAGAGAATGAATGCAATGCTATCATTCAACATTCCAAAACAATTTCATATGTAGAATAAGAGAGAGAGAGGAATGCATAAAGGTTGGCATTTTGGGTTGAGCCTAGTATCTTTCAGCACAGTGACCAGGGGGTAGGGAGCTAAATCAGGCTGCCAAAATAAATATAGGTGTGTTTGCACCAGGAGAGTTGTCCAGAGTATCAAAACTGTTATCAAAGAATAGCTCAGAGTTGCTTTGTTGGGGTAAGAAGTATTGACGTGAGAAATTTGCAGTCCTTTTGTTCCTTAGCATTACTCGTGTGTGTTGTATCATGTGATCAAAAGAGCTAAGGGGTTTCAAGGGACGTGCATAAGGGTGCTTGTTTTCTCTCTGCCTGTCTTTAATGGGGTGTAATTGGGCAGTGTTTGTTTCAGTATATTTAATTTTCCTCTCTAGAGTTGACATGTCACATGTGTGTATATCTCTCACTAGTATACTGTGTTTGTACAAACTATCCTCATGATTATTTTGAAGGCATCCCACTCTGTCAGTGTTACCTTTCAAACTGTCATTGTCCTCAAAATACTGTTTTATGGATTCTTTGTAGTGCTTAAAGCAACATCGTTCAAAGCTGCTATTTGAAGCCTCCATCAGGGAAAACATCTAAGGGGGCTACCCTAATGTGTAGGCATCAATAAAGGTTTATGGTCTGAGATGGTTTTATAAAGCTATTCTATATTGTGAAGCGTGCTGACCACATTTGAATCAGAACTTTATCTAAGCAGGTATGTTTTTCATCGGCAAGGGAGTTAAATAATTATTCATTCTTATGGGGATAACTGTTGTCTGCAGTTTCAATAATGGCGCTAGTAGTGGTTAAGGAGCATGGAGGAATGATCTATCCTTTGCCATTTCACTTACACAGTGAAAATCCTCCCACCCACAGAAATATCATTTAGGAAATCTGCATTTTGATAACTGTTTACTATCAACAGGTTGCTCATTTGGGGCATAGGTAAAAAAGACAATAGGTAATGTGTCCCCGGCAGAATTCCTTATAGACTGAATTATTTGCTCTGTTTGTTTGTTACCACTTTATCTGCTTCTAAGAGTACAGTGGTGTCACAGATATTAATGCTCCTTGGGCAAAAGATGAAAAGCCAGTGGTGGCCACCATCTCCTTTGTAGTCGATCCCTTTCCCAAATGTACCCCTCTTTTCCAGTGCATCAGCAGCACTTTATAGTGCTTTGGGCCAATAGTATCTCTCGCACATTACTAGGTGGAAACATTTAACATTATTGCATGGCCTTCTTTTCCATTTTGAATGTCCTGTAGCCTGTTGTTCTCACTGTTGTACATGATTTATTTGTGTGTGTGCTATTTTGCTTTTGCTTTTGTTTTAAAAGGTGTTTTAACGAAAACCAGGATGCAGGGGGTTACATTTGTTCAGTAAGATAAAATCACTTTGAAGATGCCTCACGACTATTTGGAAAGTTGTTTCTGTGAGTAAAAGCAGTGTAACAGTTAGCCTGTGAGATGATAAACATTGCTTTTCTTCTGTTAAATTTACTGTACTTTGGTTATAGTAAGCAGTGCAGCCACCTCCCCTTCTCTCAATGTACTGCTCATGGTCTCCCATTTGAAAATACAGATGACTAGGAATTACTACAGTGACGACATCTTGACAGAAATATCCCTTCATCATTGACATTATCTGTGCCATCAGCATGGCTCGCATGAGGTCTTGATCTCTGCAGGGAGCCTGGTAGAAAACTAACCACAGTGATTTGAGGCTACTGAAAACAGCCAAAGCATGATCTTATTGACCTCTAGGGGCAGGGAGGTGCTGAGGTCAGCATCTTGTTGAATGTCAGATGTAGCTTCCTGTACACAGTGGGTACAGTCTTTTCCCATCTGCTGGAACCTAGAAGACGACAAGGGAGCAGATTCAGATAGTCATCCCCAATACATTATGGGTGTGGAGAGCCGAGCTGTAGGCCTGGACTAGAACTCACTGGACACAGATAAAGATCATGACCTGTAAGGCTTTTGAGTTTGGGGATGTTCACTTGCGCTAAACAGCATTAGAAGTAGACTGTGGCCTTTGGTCATTCCTTGTTCTCAGTGAATTTAACTGTAATGTCTGCAAATCATGGCATGTTCTGGTCTGCACCTGTTGTCCTTGATAGCATTAGCAGTCTCTTATACACATTTTGGTGTTGGGTACACCCACGCTCCTTATTTTCTGTGGGTGGTATTTCTCAAATAGTTTTTTTTTAAACATTTTTTTTTTTTTGTATTCTAGCAAGTAAAGTACAAATTGTGAATTCTCAACAGAATGCTAAGTGCTCATAAAGCAGATGGACTCTCAGCAGGTAATATAAACAATGCAACATTCAGTAAACATCAAGGATGGCAGTGACCGTCTGGATCTGAGGGATAGTAAGTTAATAGAAAGCAATTTTGTCATGTTATTCTGAGTAGATCTGTCAGATTAACCAGTAAAGACCTATTAAGCATCAGACTTTGACTATCAATTAGTGAGTGTTTGTTATTGCCACTGGAATTGGCTAAGAAGCATGTGGAGCAGCTCGTGGCAAGCTTACCTGGTGTGAGCAATAGAATATAGATGTAGCTCCAGTTGACGATAGATGCTGTCAGTTCGAGCTAGCAACATCATACATCTTACATCATGTTAGAAATGGGTTCTCTAGTTGGCACTCTGTTTTCACCCTGTCCAAGTAGGAACCCTCACTCTAGTCAGGATAAGGGAGATACCTGGCTCAGATAACCCCTGTTCAACCCCGTGGTAGCTTGGCACGAGCAGTCCGGCTTAACTTAGAAGCAATGTATAAAGCATTTGCACATAACGCACAGGGAAAACACTATAAAAAGACACTACACCAGTTTTAGAAATATAGGCAATATTTAACTTTGTAAAAGAAGACAAAAACGAGAAATATACAATAATAGAGATACAAATTTTGAAAGAATTAACTTAAAAATACAGTTCCTTGAAGTGGATAGCTCAGTCTGGGGCTATCACTGCGTAGTGAACAAGTCCAACAGTTCAAGCCGACCGAGGCGTCGGGGGCCAGGTGCTGTGTCAGGAGGACGCCCAAACAGTACCTTGGAAATGTACGGCGTTGTGATCCTCGTGATGAGACCCAGAGTGTGGTGACTCAGGAGTCGGTTCCGGAGGTCGGTGCGGGGCTCGTCAGGTCCTTGAAGTCACATGTGTTGCAGATCGCACTCTAGGCTGATGACTAAGTCAGGAGCGCTGGTGTTGATGGTGTCGGGGCTGCGGTGCGAAGCAGAACGAAGCGACTTGCGCTGCCCATAGGTCATGGTGCGGGTGGTGGCTCGGTGACAGCGTCCTGTGGCATCAGTGAGACCAGGGCTGCGGTGTGAAGCAGGAAGGTGTGGCGTCTCCAGGTCACGGTGCAGGCAGCGGCGTCGTCTTTGCTGAAGTGCTGTCATCGGTAGGCCCCAAGGCGGCAGGGTCGTGACGCAGACAGGGGCGTCTGTTGATGCTGGCGTCGGTGTACCGGGCCTGCAGTGTGGGGCAGGAAGGTGCTACATGTACCTCACAACTGGTGTCCACAGGCTACGGTGCAGGCAGCGGCATCGGTGTCAGCTTGGAGTGTCAGGGATGCCAAGGCTGCGGTGTAAACAAGGCGATGGGGAGTGCAGGGCCGACAGATCACGTGCAAGCAGTGGCTCGGTGGCTGCGTTGGTGAGACCAGGGTTGCGATGATGTGGGGCACGGCTCCATGTGGCGTTGTCGGGGCACAGTGCAAGCAGCGGCATGGTTGACGGCATCGTTGTGGTTTGTCTTCTGTTGCAGCACAAAACACACAGCTTCCAGTGCTCTAGGTAGATGAAGCTGAAGTCTTGGCATTTGATTTTCCTGCCCTGGGCATATATAGTGCATTTTACTAGGGACTTATTAGTTAATCAAATATGCCAATCATGGATAAACCAATCACCAGTACAGTTTACGTAGGGAGCTCTTGCACTTTAGCACTGGTCAGCAGTGGTAAAGTGCACAGAGACAATAAACTAGCAAAAACAGAGTCCGACATACCATGAAAACAGGAGGTCGTAAGGCAAAAAGATAGCGGAAACATGCCAAAAGATGCTAGGTCTATCATATCGTATAATCAGGAGATGGATACAATTTGAAAGAATCAGATGATTCTGCATAGTTTTCTGACATAGTACCATCTAGAGCTTGGGCTTAACTACTGGCATCCTCTAAAATAGCAACTTTAGTATCTTTAGTGGTGTCTGAGGTATTGATCATTTTCTCAGGCCATCATTCATTCATGTAATGCAACTTGACCTAAATATCTATTCATCTTTCCTTCACTATCAGACAGTTGTTGTTAAATTTATTTTGTACCTCATCAGCTATGTCAAGTACTTCGATTTTCTCTCTTTCCTTTCAACCCCCGAAGTCACATTTTCCTTTACCATATTCTGTAGTGGCCTACGTCTGCTGCATATGCTTTAAGGATCCCCTGCCTTAAAAACAAATGTTCCCTGATTTGATTCAGCACCAGAGGGTATGTAACCATCATCCAAACTCTAATTATGCCTTCTATCCTATCCAAGGAGCCCTGGATTGATTTGATCCCATAATCCCCAGCTATGCAAATCCTTCATAGTTGAACCTTAACTTCTCCCCAAATTACCTCTGACTCCCCACAGAGCCATCATTGTTGTCAGGGAAAGACATGACCTGTATGCTGAGGTTCATATGCAAAGCCTCAATCTTAAATCTCCTTAATCTAGGGGTAGGTTGGGAAGAGGCAATGTAGAAACACTTCGGAGGCAGTTAGAGAGCACCCAATGGAGAATATGACAGGAATATGAACTCATTCTGGAAAGTGCATTATGCAGTAATGAATAGGAAGAGTAATCTCTTCTGACAGAATTCAACTTCTGCCATATGTCGAATCAGCCGCAAAAGTCCCAAGCTTTTTCTTACCCTCCCCACTGCTTGGGAAAAGAAGGTGAACATCTTGGATCTGTTGATGGCAATTTGCAGCACTCTTAAAATATTTGTTCACCCCCACCCTCCCTGCAGCGCTACCAGTAAAACAATAACCCTGGAATGGGTTTGCGTGGCCAATCACCCTGCCATGGAATATACCTTATTATTTGGCATTACAAATATAACTGTTAACTTGTGGAACCCTATGCCTCTGCAACAGCCCATCAATAGACACCAGCATTCCGCCTTCATCTGATGCCTGTGGGGTAGGCTGAAATTCAAACTGTGTATTGTATCAAAATGCAAAGCCTCTAAGTATATGAACAGAATTATTTATTGGGGCAGAAGGTTTGTGTTACTTGCACTCTTGAACAATTCAAGTGGGATTCTTGTAGCATTAGTACATTAGCTCTCTTTCTCCTAGAATATGCTTTACGTTTTTGGACTTCAGGGGATTGTTGAGGTCACAAACATTCCAGGACATTAATTGTGTTCATTGGTAACTTACATAACAAGGTCAGAGAGAAAAATGAAAGTCCCATTGATGGAGTCTTTCTGAATAAGAACCATATCCTAACCCTGGAACTATTTAAATTGGTAATCTCTTCTGATATAACAAAACAACACACCACAACAATCTCACTCATCCAGTCCCCCTTCTACACTGACTAATGTCAACCAAAAGTGATATTATACCACCCCTATCCAGTAAACAGCCATATCCACTAGCCGAACAAATAACCCACTTAAGCCCCCCAAGATTCTTATCTATCATATAAAAAAACACAATGCAGCAAATGTATCCAACCTCTGTGTTGAAAAGGGACATCTATCTGCAAGTACACATTGCAAATGCTATGAGTAGAGTGGCTAGAAGCAGCACATTAAACTTCCTGGCTATTGGCACCACATGTAAAAAAAAAAAATCCCATGTTCTACCAACAACCTCATAAATAGTACCAAGTATTCCCAAGTGCCTTCTACAGCCCATTCTAGGGGTTTTAGCAGCACATGTTTTATTGACAAGCTATAAGGCAGCCAGCATATTGACAATATAAGTGGTTGCATCATTGCAGTTATATATACTCCTCCTACACCTGCCCCATCAATTATTGTCATAATTTGCACTATTAATATTCAGCAATCAGTGTGTTAACCTAGTGCTGAGAAAAACGTCTCCCTGTCCAGCACAGTCCTACCTGCTGTCCGCCTAGGACCCAGCTGCTTTTAATTTTTCCCTACATTTCTATCACAAACAGACATTTTAAATGCATCCTCCAAAGGGCGCCCAACTGCACTTAACGGAGGATGCTCCTATTGCTGAGCACTAGCATTGTTGGGCAAAACTGGACAGACACTCAGATATATAACATCACGTCTTTGAGTGATAAAGCAGAACGTTTGAAGTAGATTGTGTGGCAGAAACAGAACTGAGAAGTAGAGAAGAGATAGGTTACACAAGGGAAATGTTTATGTATACCAGTTCAAATATAGTCAGTTACCAATGAAGTCTGTTCAAATGGAATCGCCAGCACAGGATAGCTTGCCGTGTGCCCTTTTACCTGTTCCTCAAAGCAGCTTCAGCTCAGCCATATTAGTCCCCTAGCTAGTCAATATCCTATAGTATCCCAGCATAACACTTATCAAATGTTTTAGTACTGAATTACAGATCAATTTTTCTGGCACAAGAAGGGAATTTCTACTCTTCTGAGCGGCCCTAGATCTTCTTGAATGTTGAGGTGTGAACGCACTTGGCTTCTCCACTATGTTTTTTTATCAACCCACTCACATTGTCATAGTGAGCAGAGACACATTTCTAATCCATGATGTAGGATCACAATGGTTCTTGAATTATTGACAGATACTTGAGCCACAAACATGATTTCAAAAACAACTTTTTCAGCTAATTAGATGTTCATTTCAGTTTCAAAACAATTTTCCAAATGGCATTTTGAAGCTATTCTTGAACCCATCTGCCAAGATAGACAACAAAATGGTATGATGTATAGTGTTAAAAAGCAAAGTTCCCTGAAAAAAAAAATTACAAGCTTGTTTAAAACAAATCTTACGAATTTCCCTTAAAACACAATGAAAGTCAATTGTCTATTACTAAAGAAAACTGAAAAAAACGTAATCCCAGATGCAGTGCTCACTTCAGTAGTTAATACTAGTAAGTAACAGGACTTAACACCACAGGATAATTAACCATGTTAAACCCTTCTGGGTACTGAGTTTTTTTCTATATTTTGTAAAAGTTCACGCTTCAGGCTTCATATCTTTGTTTTCTACAAAAGATAAACATGACAAATGTGTGTCTTTTTTCCCTCAAGAATTAGAGGTCATAAGAGTAACTAGGGTTTTTTTTTTTTTTTTTTTAAGGTACCTAACAAAATAGCAGAAATAAGGCAACATTTTTAGGATTATTTGTTGTTGTTAGTGGAATCAACAAAGGGCTTCCTTGACTACGTTTATTGCAGAGGTCAAAATTATCTATTTTAGCCATTCTTACCTGCTGTCAGTTTGTGGGAAAAAGAGGTGCAAAATCAGTGGTTAAACCCAGAAATCCACACAGTTATGAAAAACAGTAATAATTCTGAATTTAGCAAGGGACCATTTGTATAAAACGCGTACAGTTTTCCCAACTGAACTGACCATTGAATTAAAAAAGAAAAAGGCAGGATAAAAAGCCATACAAAATAACCTTGTCATCTATAAGTTTCTGCACTGAAGGCTGGCCTATGAAAGTAATATTCCATTGCGTCCATCAGATTCTTCTGGTCACAGAAATGTATAGTTTTTGGGAGTTACCAAAACCCATGACACCAACAGCCAAATCTATGGTGTCATGAGGTTTCATTGTGTACAACCACACATCAATTCATAAGGACAAAAATACAAAACAAACCAGGCATGACAGAAATTGGTGCATTTTTCAAATTTACACAAGTATGTAAAACTGAGGATACTAGGGATCTAAGTTATTTTTACCACTCTGAATTTTGGGTTGTCCATACTTATAGAGTACCCGAAAGGCATTTATTCAAAACTTGTTTTTGTGCACACTATCTTGCAATTGAAGCTAAAAATATTAAGAAATCCAGTATGCTTATCACAATGGTGATAAAATGGTTAACTTCACATACGTGATGAGTCTGGGAACTCAAAAGGCCAAGAAATGCGACGACATGAAGAGAGGAAATAGTGTCTGGACAACAACAGACATTTTGTGGTGTTGGTTGCCTTCAGTACCTGTGCCCAGGTCTACCTGCATCCAAATAAACCTAAACACCCCTAGGCATGTATGAAAACTAGAAACTCCACGATAAAGTGGATTGCATAGATTCCATCACTTTTTCTTAGGCATAATGCCCTGCAGTCATCAAATTTTAGGTAGAATTAAAGAGATTCCTTACATTTGAGAGTGTATGCTAGAGTCCTAGAAGAATGACAAGTCATGCAGTCCTACAATTTGACAGATGAAATCAGTACCACAATTGTAATGGTTGGACCTATTACCTAGAACAGTAGGATAGGACCAGGAATGAACCGTGGAAATGTCAAGAATTTTGCTTTAAATTTACATTGATTCTTGGGATGTGCATGGTTGCAGAATTTGCGTCCAGGTTGGTCAGCACACAAGAAAACCTATGAACCCCAGAAATATATAAAAACTTGACATCCAAGGGAATCCAGAATGGTATAGCCTGCCTAAATCACACTACTTTTTCTTCATTTTGTGTGCTTATTTCAGCGTAATAAATTACTTCAAGATTTTCTTTAGTGATCATGCTCGTTGATTCTCAAAAATGCCAGGAGTTGCAGAAGTGACATCACACACCCTTTGACCCTTGACATCAAAGGAAATGACATCATATGACCTGAATGCCCATGGAAAGTGATATTGCATGGCCTTAGCTATGAAACGCTCACAATAATTGACATTACTGAAGCTCCAGAATAAGTGCATGATTAATATAGCACAACAAAGACAGAGGTCTATGTTGACATGAACTTTGAAAGTGTTGGGTAGTAATACTTGCCCTGAATGAGAGATAGCAAACCAGACCTCTTCTAGGGGCTTGGGGTTCTACCCCCAAGACAAATATGACGCAAATGAGGTCAAGAAAGTGCATTAAAAAACACAAATCTCACATGAATTTGGTAAAAAGCCAAAGGTTCTGAAAGGACACTCATGAAATAGTCAGATCCTGTAATTGTGTGTCAAGATAAAGAAACATGATGCTCTCCAGGAGTTGACACCAAAAATTAACTCCATTGTAGCAGGGACAGCATTTTTACATGGGTGCCCCTTCCATGGCATAGATGTCTCTTTATACCAAAACATACCTAAAATGCTGGTGTCAGAATTTTGCCATTAATGCCGTTCTTAGACTATATGTGACCCTTACGTCAAATATTGCTTCTCGTATATCTGAGACAATATGTCATAGTTGCTCCCTCATAAGCCTTCTTTCCTTATGCCAAAAGTTCAACCTCAATGATGCTAGCACTGTTATTTTTCCATTGGTACTATCTATGCCAATAATTTTCTCAAATATTCCAGTGTCATCACTTTTCTAGGTGCCCCATTTGCCAAGAATTAGCTCCAGTAAGGCAGTGTCAGTATTTTGTCAGAGATGCATGTCATGTTAAAAATTGCCTCGAGTATGCTACTGGCAGTATCTTGCCAAGGGTGCCTTTGTCAGCCAAAAATGACCTTCAGTTTGCTGTGATCAAAGGCAGACGTGCATGAATGACATCACATACTCACTCATGCTAACTTGCATTCACTCATTCTCGTTCATTCTCACTCACTCATTCGCACTTAGCCATTATTACTGTGACTCACTCATTCTTACACTCGCTTGCATTCACTCTTACACTCCCTCTTTCTCACTGATTTTGACTTATACTTGCACGTTCTGGCTCACTCATTCTTTCATGCTCACAAACATTCACTCTTACATTAATACTTTGTCATTCATGCTAATGTACACTGACAAATACTCACACTCTCTAAAACTCATTCATTTGAAGAGCAGATTGTGCAATACTTGATGAGCCTGTTGATGGCTGGGAGGGTGGCTGTTGTCAAAATGGTTATCCTGCCCAAGTTTTTCTACCTCTTTGATGAAAATCCTATGCGTTCGATGGGAGCCTTTCTCCACCGCCTCAGGCCCCATCTGATTACGCCTACCTGGGGAGGAGGACAGTTGTCATTGGTATGGGAGGTGTTGACCCTATCACTTGGCCAGGGAGGCACTTTTGCTCCTGAATTAGAACTATTATTAATATTATTGCTCACAGGCACAATTTACTCATCTGTGGATCCACTGTGAACCTATCATGCCACATGTTGCCATCAAAATGGATAGTGCTGCCCCCTTTGTCTTGGTCGCTGCTGTTTTCACCACTCCGAGGTGGCTCGAGGGCAGACTGGATACAGTGGGATGCACTGTGTGGGCATGGGACCGGCTTCGGTGCAGGGACCGCTTGCCTCTTCTCTTTTCAAAGGTGCTGCCTTTGGCACACAATCGAACTGTACTCCCCTTGCTAGACGAGTGAGCCTGCCAGCAGCTGCATCATATGTGGGTAATGAGCTTTCTGTACTTGAGCAGCACTTGTACTGATTTACATGATATATAAGCAGCTGCTACTTGCACCCCCAGCTGTACAGCGCCTAAAGACAGGTGCATTCCACCTCCCCACCGGTAGTGAGTCAGGCTCTAAGTGCTAGAATTGATTCCAACATCACCTTCCCATAAGCGACTGATTACAAGATTTACTATGCGGACCGCAGCACCGGTTATTGAGCCCTGGGCATGCATGGAGTGCCAATGCGAGCTAGGTATTCACATCCCGGCTCACCAGTGGTGCTAATGTAGCACCCAAACTGGTGCACTCTCCACTAAGTATAGGCTCTGCCTTATACAAAGGCTGTACCGCACGCCCCTCCAGATGCATAGAATGGGCATTGCAGATGACAATTGGTGCAACCGACGTGGTGCAGACTTCCTACACTTTGCTGGTGTGCCAGACACTGGTTGTCTATTGGGACCAGATATTCACCACTGGGTGCCTAAGCAGCCAATCTGGGTCTTCCTGGTTATGTGAAAGATGTCTTATCTATTGTGCGTAAACTTAATGCAATGCTGCTCCTGTCGGAGAGGTGAGTTGCCATGTACTGGGGTGTGCACCTCTGTGCCCAATGCCTGCTGCTAGATAGCCAATGTTACCTTCTTTCAGGAGCAACTGGCAGAATACTGGTTCCTCATGCCAACTGCAAGCAGACCGCGACACATCTAGGCACCATTTGACCAAGATGAGGCGGTAGGGGGGGTTGGCGTGGTGGGGGGGGCCCACTCTGATACATTAAACTTGTTGAGGAACGCATAGTCGTCTCTGGCACTGTATCCATAGTGATGACCACTCCATGTGACCTCCCTGAAGTTATGAAACCAATATCAGATTATTACATGTAACCAATCCCAACTTAAATACATCATGTTATGTTTGTTTCCATAGCTGAGTTGTGTGTGACGTTTGCTCATGCAGCATACTTTTCTAAAGAAATTCCAATAAGTAATAACTTTAAAAAAAAACTATGAGTTGTCCTGTGTTCTCAGCACTGATTTTGTGTCTCACAGGCAGTGCCAGGGTCAAAAGAGGCAAGTCAGGGTTCGCACCTCGTGACCCTTAAGTGACACCCATCCTGGGCTAAACCATAAGAATTCTCTTATACCTTGAGATTCCCAGGAACCCAAGTGTGGTGTTGCTTGAATGCTTCCTGTTTTCTTACCCAGAATGGCCTGTACATGCCATGGCATGGGTGACCCAGTGGGGAATCTCTTCTCTTTCAGGGAGTTTGACGATGAAATCCCGCTGATCTCGGGACCAGAGGGAAAATGGGCTTTACCACGTAGGTACAACACAGGTAACTATTTGTACCTTTAATACAGAATACTTAAAAACACAGGTAAGTATTTTTCAAATAACGTTATGTTATGTGTTTTGAAAAAAGGGGTTTAGATGTGGTTTGAGGTAAGGTGATTTGAGAGCTATGGGGTCGGAAGAGGTAGGGCTAATTTTAGGGTTAAGGGGTGGTCACAGTTAAAGGGAGGTAAGGGTGATTTTAGGGCCAGGGAGAGTAAACTGAATCAAGAATTATTTTAGGGTTTAGAGGGAGAGGTAAAGTGACGTAAGAGTAATTTTATATTGTTGCGGTGCGCAGAGGTAAAGGGGGTGAGATAAGAAGTAAAAAATAAAAGTAATTTGAGTTCCTCCAAAATGAGGGTTGTGGAGCGGTTCCCTGCCACAAAATTAAGTGTGTGTGTATTGACAATCCATACGCAAGTGTGTGTGTGTATATATATGTATATATATATATATATATATATATATATATATATATATATGTAGTCCTCTGTCTCTCCCTCTTTCTTTCTCTCTCTCTCTCACTCTCTCTCTCTCTCTATATATATATATATATATATATATATATATATATATTTATATATATATATATACATTTATTTATTTATTTCCATGTTTTTGTACTGAACCGCCCAACCTCCTTTTCTGATGGATACAACTACCTGTGGATTCCTCACCTAATGAATACTCCCATGGCGCCAGCATTCGACGGAAATCTTCTTACTAGTCTCTGCACGTCGACGAGGACGTCACTCTAGCCCCCGCGACGCCGTCTGACGTCATACAGGCAATAAGAGGTCCTCGACGACGTGCCGACGTCAGTTCCCTTTTTTCCGTGCATTCGAAACGGTTATCTTCGAGGGAGCAACTGTTACTTTTGTGGTTACAGTGTATTTTTGCTGCGTAGTCTTTCGCTGTGGTAATAATGTCGCAGAGAAAGTCTGGATTCAAGCCTTGTCGTGAGTGTGGAGGCAAGATGTCGGTGACGGATCCTCATTCCGATTGCCTTTGGTGTTTGAGCTCCGACCACGACGTCTCGACTTGTGATTCATGCCAGCACATGAATCCAAAGGCCCTCAAGGAACGTGAGGCGAAGCTGTTTATGGCGAAATCGAAGGAGAAGCATCACAAGAAGTCTTCTTCACCAAGACATCGGCGTCATCGAGACTCCCGGCGCCGCAGAGAATCTCTGCGTCATTCGAAGGAGACTCGTTCCAGGTCTTCGGATCGGCGCCGAAGGACATGGGAGATCAGTCACACGGTTACGCCGCATCCTTCGACGCCGTTGCCCTCTCCGGCGTCTCCAACTTCACCTGGACAGGCGTCGGTGATTGAGGTATTGGAGCCTCAGGTGTTTTCTCCGGCGTTGCAGACGTCGAGGCCGGCGTCTGGGTCGCCTCCGAGACAGGCACCCCAGTATCTGGCTTTTCCCACCCCTGGAGCCGATAGTTCCGCATTCTTGAATGCGATGTATGCCATCTTCCAACAGATGGCTCCAGGGGGTGCTCCGGCTGGGCCTTTGGCCTTTTCATTGGCTGATCCTGCGCCTCTTCGGCCGGCACCCTTTATGCCCTTTCTCCCTTTTGGGAACGTGGGCTCGGCGCCGGTGGCCGCTCCGGTGGCTTCAGAGGGATTGGCCCCGGGGATTTCCATCCCGTCGACGTCGGGATTTCGGCCTGTGACTCCAGTGGGTCCATCTGCTTCGACTGCTCTTTCGTCGGCGCCGAAGTTACCTGTGGCGCCGGACGCGGCGTCGGTGGGTTCTGAAGATCGGCGCCGATCTTCGACTTCGGCGGAGGCATTGTCGACTCTGCGTATTGAACAACGGCTTCATTCGAGGAGACGTGCTCTCCGTGTATTAGAGGAGCAGGAGTACCAACGAGCCCTGGAGGAAGGAGAGCTAGAGGACTCGGGTGATGGGCTGCGTGGTCTGGAGTCGGCCAGTGGGCTGGACACTTCCCCTGAGTGGGATCTTTCGTCCCCGGGAGAATATACTGAGGAGGCTGCTTCCTTTCACGCAGTGGTACGGAAGGCAGCTAGTTTTTTGGACCTGCCTTTGCCGGTGGTGGAGGCTAAACAAAACCTTCTAACAGAGGTGCTACATCCGGCCTCAGCTGCGGCGGAGCCTCTTTTGCCATTTAATGACGCTCTGCTGGATCCGGTGTTAGAGGTGTGGAAGAGGCCGGCATCTTCCCCAGCAGTTCACAGAGCCGTGGCCAGGAGGTATCGGGCGGCTCCGTCTGACCCTGGTTTTCTGTCTAGGCACCCTACGCCGGAGAGCTTGGTGGTGCAGGCCTCCTGTTCATCCAAGTCAGCGCCTGGTTCTTTCCCGACGGTGCCTAGGGACAGAGATTCAAAGAAACTAGAGGCGCAGTCCAAGAAGATTTTTTCGTCCTGCAGGCTGGCATTGAAGGCCACCAACGCAACCTGTATCCTGGGGAGGTATATTCATGCTCTGATGGATGACATTTCCTCATCATTTACAGAGCTTCCCCAGGGTCTTTTGGATGTTGTTTCAAATGCCCAGGCTGCTGCCAGACGGGACTGGATACGACCGACTCGGTAGCCAGAGCAATGGGCACAACTGTGGTGGCAAGGAGGCAGGCCTGGCTCCGTAACTCGGGCTTTTCTGCGGATGTACAGTCCACATTGTTGGATCTCCCGTTTGATGGGGACAAACTGTTTGGAGCCAAGGCTGATTCGGCCTTGGAACGTTTTAAGGAGAGCAGGGCCACGGCTAAGTCGTTAGGGCTCCAAGCTCCTTCTTCCACGGCCTCTTCCAGATTTTTCAGGAGGTTTCGTGGATTTGGGCGTGGCTCTTCCTCCTCTTCCTTTCGGGGAAGATATCAGCAACCTGCCTCTTCCCATCCCTATAGATCTTTTAGAGGGAGAGGTAGGGTCCGCACCAGAGGAGCCTCTCAGCAGCACTCTGCCTCTTCCTCATCCTCTGGCGGGGTGCAGCAGGGGAAGCAGCCTTAGGCTTCCACCATTTCCCACTCACTCCTCTCCTGTAGGGGGAAGATTACAGCATTTTCTCACCAAATGGAAGACTGTTACAACGGACACTTGGGTTCTCAGTATTGTGGGAAAAGGCTACACCCTTCCCTTTCGGGAGTTCCCGCCCCTCATCCCGCCCCGCCCTTCTTATTGTTCAGAAGAACACCTCCTGTTGCTAGAACAGGAGGTACAAGCCCTCCTTTCAAAGGGCGCGGTGGAGTTGGTCCCAGAGCAGGAAAGGGGTCGAGGATGTTACTCAAGGTATTTCCTGATTCCCAAGAAGGATGGTCGTTTGAGACCAATCCTGGACCTGAGGATCTTGAATTGGTTCCTCAAGCAGGAAAAGTTCAAGATGCTGACCCTAGCACAGGTGCTTTTGGCGTTGAACAAGGAAGACTGGATGGTGTCTGTCGACTTGCAGGATGCTTACTTTCATATCCCGATACTCAAGTCACACAGGAAGTATCTCCGGTTTGTGGTGGGATCGCAGCACTATCAGTTTGCGGTCCTTCCGCTTGGTCTTACTTCAGCACCTCGAGTCTTCACGAAGGTGATGTCGGTGGTTGCGGCAGAACTCAGAAGGAAGGGGATAGCAGTATTCCCTTACTTGGACGACTGGTTGATCAAAGCCAAGTCCCCGGAGCTTGTGTCGCATCATCTGCAGTCAACAACCCAGTTGTTGTTCGACCTGGGTTTTTCGGTGAACGAGCCCAAATCTCACCTAGAGCCCTCTCCGCGCCTCCTGTTCATAGGGGCAGTACTGGATACAGCATTGGGTCGGGCCTTTCCTCCGCCTCAGCGGATTCAAGATATTCAGGATTTGGTTCCAATGTTTCGAAATGGAGCGGTAGTTCCAGTCCTCAAGGTCCTTCGTCTGCTCGGTCTGTTTGCCTCCTGCATTCTGTTGGTCACGCATGCTCGCTGGCACATGAGGGCTCTTCAGTGGTGCCTCCGAAGGCAGTGGTCTCAACACAAAGGGGATCTAGAGAGTACTGTCAAGATCTCCAGAGATGCTGCTGTGGATTTGAAGTGGTGGATTGCAAGCAACAATCTTTCACAAGGAAAGCCGTTCCAGCAGTCGCCACCAGTGGCCACAGTCATAACGGATGCTTCCACTCTAGGGTGGGGAGCTCATCTGGGGGATCTGGAGATCAAAGGTCTTTGGTCTCCAGAGGAACAGATGTTTCACATCAATCTGTTAGAGTTACGGGCTGTACGTCTGGCTCTCAAGGCCTTCCTCCCTTCCCTTCGTGGTCAGTCGGTACAGGTCCTAACGGACAATACTACCACGATGTGGTACATAAACAAGCAGGGAGGAGTGGGGTCGTACCTTCTCTGCAGAGAAGCTCTTCGACTATGGTCCTGGGCAAAGGACCATCAGATTTGCTTGATAGCAAACCATCTGGCCGGAGTCTTGAACGTGCGTGCGGACAGTCTCAGTCGCCAATTCTCGGCAGACCACGAGTGGCGTCTCCATCCAGATCAAGTCCGTTTAATCTTCCAGAGGTGGGGGTTTCCTCGGGTAGATCTGTTTGCCACTCGAGAGAATGCGCATTGTCCGTTATTCTGCAGCCTCCAGTATCCGATGCAGGGAGCGTTGGGGGACGCGTTTCAAATAACCTGGTGCGGCCAGTTGCTTTACGCGTTTCCTCCCATACCCTTGATTCCTCGAGTATTGAGGAAGATTCGCCAGGACCGGGCTCTAGTCATCCTAATAGCTCCGGATTGGCCAAGGAGGGTATGGTACTCCGACCTTCTCCAACTCTCAATGTGCCCTCCGCTCCGTCTCCCTTTCAGGGCAGACCTCCTCTCGCAGTCGCAGGGGCAGGTTCTACACCCCAACCTCCAGAGTCTGCACCTACATGCCTGGAGATTGAACGGGGCAACCTGAGTTCCTTCTCTCTCCCGCCTGAGGTAGTGGATGTTATATTAGCGGCCAGGCGACACTCCAGTAAATCTATCTACGCTAATAGATGGTCTAAATTTGTTGCGTGGTGTGGAGAGAGGCAGATTGATCCTTTGCATGCTCATCTATCGGACGTTTTGTCTTTTGCTCTGTCTCTAGCGCAGAAAGGTTGTGCAGTGGCTACCATTAAGGGTTATTTATCGGCCTTGTCAGCCTTCATATGTCTTCCAGACCAACCATCTTTATTTAAATCCCCTATTGTTATCAGATTCTTGAAAGGTCTTCTAAATAAATATCCTCCAAAGCCATTCGTTATGCCGCAATGGGATTTGTCCTTGGTCCTGACTTTCCTTATGGGGTCCCCTTTTGAACCTATGCATTCTTGCCCCTTAAGGTATTTGGTTTTAAAAACAGTCTTCCTGATAGCTATAACATCAGCAAGGAGAGTGAGTGAGTTGCAGGCCTTATCAGTAAAGCCCCCTTATACAACTTTTTATGGGGATAAGGTGGTGTTGAGGACCAAGGCTGCTTTCCTCCCGAAGGTTGTTTCACCTTTCCATTTGGCTCAGGCAATTACTTTGTCCACGTTCTATCCTCCGCCTCATCCTTCCAAAGAGGAAGAAAGACTGCACCGTCTGGACCCAAAGAGGGCGTTGAGCTTCTTTATTGATAGAACAAAGGATTTCAGGCTGGAGGATCAGCTGTTTATTGGATACGTGGGCAAGAGGAGAGGAAAGGCAGTCCACAAGAGAACACTATCCAGGTGGGTTGTTCTTTGCATTAAAATCTGTTACTCTTTGGCAAAGAAGGATCCTCCTGAGGGCATTAGAGCTCATTCCACCAGAGCTAAGTCGGCCACTTCGGCCTTGGCCAGAGGTGTTCCTGTGGTCGACATCTGCAAGGCCGCAACTTGGTCGTCCCTTCACACTTTTGCAAAACATTACTGTTTGGATTCTGAGGTTAGAAGGGACGGCCATTTTGCACGGTCAGTGCTGCAGGATTTCTTGGTTTGACCATTTCGGCACCCACCGCCGGGCGTGGTACTGCTTTGGGACTCTATTCATTAGGTGAGGAATCCACAGGTAGTTGTATCCATCAGAAGAACGAGTTACTTACCTTCGGTAACGACTTTTCTGGTGGATACATTAGCTACCTGTGGATTCCTCACGGTCCCACCCGCCTCCCCGTTGCCTTTCTGGTCTTACCAAGTAATCCTTGAGTACGCTCCTCTTGATCTTTGAGGGTGCAATAGATGTTGTATATATTATATTTATATATATGTATATATCTTTGTGTATATACTTGATGTGTATATATATATTTTAAAAAGAGAGAGTTATATATATAAAAGATTTACAGTTATTCATGCAATGTTGTGTATTTTTACAATGTAATGGGATGTTGCCTTGCTCTTTCATTGCATTGCCTGGTTGTTCTCATGCACGTAAAAAATGATTGGTACTGACGTCGGCACGTCGTCGAGGACCTCTTATTGCCTGTATGACGTCAGACGGCGTCGCGTGGGCTAGAGTGACGTCCTCGTCGATGTGCAGAGACTAGTAAGAAGATTTCCGTCGAATGCTGGCGCCATGGGAGTATTCATTAGGTGAGGAATCCACAGGTAGCTAATGTATCCACCAGAAAAGTCGTTACCGAAGGTAAGTAACTCGTTCTTTTAGTTGTATGTTTGTTTAAAACCACAAAAATTTGTAAAGGCCTACAATATAATGCCACGTGTTGTAAATGTCAATGCTTGGAATTGCGTGTGTGGTAAAGACATGCAAGGTGATGCATGGGTTGTAAAGACATACATCTGTGATTGATTCCAAGCCCCTGGTGCTAGGATGTACTGCACGCCCTTAAAACACTTGAGACAGTGATGAGGACGTGTCTAGCACGGCCTTAGTCAAATAACACGTATCCAAATAAAGAAATGTTGCTGTGCCCATAGTAATGTAATGATAATGTGAAAGTTTAGGTGGTATGTATTGTAATCATTTATATTATCTGTGTCATTTATGATGCCATCTTTCAAAATATAGGAGGTCATTCCGACCCCGGCGGTCAAGGACCGCCGGGGTCGGCGAGAGCACCGCCAACAGGCTGGCGGTGCTCCGCAGGGCATTCTGACCGCGGCGGTACAGCCGCGGCCAGAAACAGAAAGTCGGCGGTGTACCGACGACTTTCCGCTGCCCATGGGAATCCTCCATGGCGGCGCAGCTTGGTGCGCCGCCATGGTGATTCCGACCCCCTCACTGCCATCCTGTTCCTGGCGGTTTCGACCGCCAGGAACAGGATGGCGGTGAGGGGTGTCGTGGGGCCCCTGGGGGCCCCTGCAGTGCCTATGCCAATGGCATGGGCACTGCAGGGGCCCCCGTAAGAGGGCCCCACTTTGAATTTCAGTGTCTGCTCAGCAGACACTGAAATTCGCGACGGGTGCTACTGCACCCGTCGCACACCTTCCACTCCGCCGGCTCCATTCGGAGCCGGCTTCATCGTGGAAGGGTGTTTCCCACTGGGCTGGCTGGCGGCCTTTTGGCGGTCGCCTGCCAGCCCAGTGGGAAACCCAGAATGACCGCCGCGGTCTTTTGACCGCGGTACGGTCTTCTGGCGGTCCCAGCCAGGCCGGCGGCTACCGCCGCCAGCGGGGTCAGAATGACCCCCATGGTGTTGGCAAGAGCATTGCTTTTGGGGTCTGATCGCTTCATAAGCTTTTGTAAGCTCAGTTTGCTTGTTTTAGTCTCATTAACAAAATAGAACAATGGAATGCCTTGAAAAATACTAAGGTCCTGATGTACAGTGCCTTTTTGCAGTCGCAAAAGGCGAAAATTGCAGTTTGCGACTGCAAAATGTGCAGGAACGATGTACCATGCCTACTTTGCGAGTCGGTACGCAATTACCAACTCGCAAAATAGGGACTGCAACTCACAATTAGGAAGGGGCGTCCAGAGGGCGTTCCTTCATAATTGCGACTCGCAGGGGGATGTATAATTGTTTTGTGACAGATGCGGTCGCAAAACAATCTCAGTTAACACCAATTTCAAATTGATGTTAACCCATCCGCAAACGGAAAACAGTCTAGACGCTAATGGAATCAAAAATATTTTTTCAGAGCAGGCAGTGGTCCCACTTTCATTTTGTGTTTGAAATGCATCACCATTTAAGGAAAATGGGCTGCATTTTAAAAAAACGACTTTATTTATTTAAAAAGCAGTTACAGACATGGTGGTCTGCTGTCCCCAGCAGGCCACCATCCTATTGAATGCGTCAATTCTTATTGGAGCGACCTACTTCATGAATATTGAGGAGGTAGGTAATTTGCGACCCCATTGGGAATCGCAATGTCATTGACACTGCTTACTGTTGTACATTTGGTTTTGCGACTCGCAGATGAGTCGCAAAGCATACAGTCGTACATCTGGCCCTAAATGCTGCTGTATAAAAACAATTTATTTTATATAATTTTGACCTGTTTTAACTGGTATAGCTCTGCATAAAGCTATCATTTTCTGAAAACATTTTCTTTTGGTATTTGCAATTCTTGTTATTATACCAGTACCAAATTGCTTATCACTAAGTGAACTTGATAATAGTATGTTCTTAATCTAGGTCAGCACAGCTTGGCAGTCCTAACGTAAATATTATGAGCAAATAAGTGTGTTCAATCAATTCTGATTTTTATCTCTTGCGATTTCTGTGGCGATTAGCCACAATTATGTGTTCAAATGATGGGCTTAATATGGAATTTATTGTTTTGAGTCGTAAAAACATTTTTTTAAATGCGGAGAAAGACATTATAGTATAAATATAAATGTCCTAGGAATTCATGTTACTTTTGGCTTGTTTTGTTCATAATGTCCAACATTGTATAACGTCATGAGCACCAAATCTTTAGGCAAGTCTTTTCTAAAAGTATAACTTCATACACAAAAATAACTTGATACAGCCATGCATATTCTACTGTATGAATTATTAAACCATCAGTTTTTAGGGAAGTATGTGTGCTTGTTTGTAATTAACTTGAACTTTATCCATTTTCTATTTCTCTCACCAGACGGCCGGCCGCAGTGGGAGGTGGAAGGAAAAATAATTAGAGAAAAGTGTCAGGGGGTGAGACTTTTATTTTTCCAAGTGTTTGTTTTCGATATAATACGTTTCTTCTGTGTTGCTGCTGTTATTGTGGTCTCTGAAAAACACTTGGTTCTTTCTTGCCTTCAGTTTTTTAAATGTCCATTAGAAATTCTCATTTACTGCTTGATTAATCTCTTGCACTTAATACACCAGGCAGGCTAGACTGTTTGCTGTTTATTGACCAGTAGTACAAAGGCTTCTCAACGTTTAGTATGATGTTGTTGTATAAATGTAATGTTTGAAACATCAGACCTAAAGCTTGCAGATACATTGCTTCCTTGCCAAGTACACAGTTGTAGTTAATTTGCCTTTTCTGTGTGGTCTCCCCTATTTTCCACCTTTTTATTGATTTATGTTTGCTGTTAGTAAGACTTAGGTGTGCTATGATACTGACATTCACTGGAACACCATAGGTGTTTTCCCCTAATTATGTACTTTAAAATTGGTTTCACCAACTCGGTTATTTATATTTCAAATAAGGCCAGTGCAGGAAAGGCACCAGGGGTATAAAAATGTAATGTCATATATAGTTTTTATTTACACCTTTGACATGTATGGTAAAAGTTCATGGTTTGAGGGAACACAATTGTGTCCTGTCTAAGCTTCAGTTGTTAAACCGCTGCTGTTAACATATGGCAGGCAAACATGCTTTACCATGTAGAAAACCTAATTTGTACGTTAGATAAGCAATCCTAAGTGTGCTCTGTAAGCGAAAATTGTGCCTAAAGAAATATATGGCCCTCACAGTGTAGTGTTGCCAAAAGGTGGGCCTTTTGCTTTTCCCTGAGCAACCCTAATTGTAAATAAAAATTGATTTGTATAGTTCATCCTTGCAAAATAGACGCCTGGAAGTTATTACCCCCTTTCTCAAACTTCAAATTTAATGGAGAAAGCCAATTTTTGGAAAAGTAACTTGCATATCTTGAAAGCCACCTGAACTATCCTAGTTCTGCAAGCTGCTTTTCCTCAAGTGATTAGCACCCCAGTTAGGCCTGAAGTGCTGGCATGCCAGAGAACAAAGCAAGCCAGGAAGACCTATTTATTGGTCAATTGTTGTGCAATCACTGATCTTGGATGAGGCATTTGATAGGAACAGGAGTAGATGGTATCACAAAGAACTTCAACAGCAGCCTCCTCGCATTAATATACAAAATTGAGTCACAAGGACCTAAAACCTGTTCAAGAAGAAACATTTTGCAGAGTTGTGTCTGTGCTTTAAGCATGAGGGGAGCAGTTCTCAGGCCAGGAAGAAGGGGTTGTTCCCTCTTTTCGTGGACCTTATAGAAGATGCATAGCCCCTGACACGAAATGAAGGACTTTGGGACGGTTCACAGTAAACTGAAAGCGTTGACAAAGCCATTCAGTCTAGCCCATTTAACCTCATTGCTGAGAACACATTCCCTAGCAGTGTTGTAATTAGGTAGCAAAAATGTGGCCCACAAGTGCCTTTGGTTTGATGAGAGATAGCCTGCAGCCTAACAAGTAGTGCTTCCGAAGCCTCAGTTACAACCTCCCTGAGGCATCTCATACTGCACCTTGCTTAGAACCCAAGCTCCCAAACATAAGGTGCTCCCTGTCAAAGAGGATCCTTAACCAAGTACTGAGGTGGGTACACTAATAGATGGTTCTTGTTTCTAAGATGTAAAAGTTTGGACTGACAATCAGACACAGCAAATGCTTGGAACACATGGGTGTTCACCCAAGTGATAGTAGTAGTTGGAGCTCATCTGTGCAGGTCAGGGGTTTCAGATTTCCCCTACCTCACCGACTGGCTTTTGAAGGTGGGTTCGCCCCAGGCAGTTGTTTCCCATCTTCAGACTACAGCAAACCATCTGCATTCGCTGGGGTTCACTATAAACGTGCCAAAGTCACACCTGGCTCCCTCTCAGACACTCTTTCATAGGAGGTGTTCTGGACATGGTTGAGTTTTGTGCTTATCCTCCCGAGCAGCAAATCTAGGATATTCAGGCTATGATACCGATATTTAGGCCTCTATCCTGAGTTTCAGTGAGACTGACTCTGAGACTGCTGGAGCTCATGGCCTCCTGCTTCCTGCTGGTGAATCATGCTAGGTGACATATGCAGCTCTGGTGTGGGACCTGAAGTTCTAGTGGGCGCAGGATCAGGGAAATGTCTCTGAGATGCCCAGTTCTCTGAGGGAACTGTAAAACACCTGCAGTGGAATATGAGCAGCCATTGAGTCAAAGGCAGACCCCTTTCCCTTCCCCAGCCAGACCTTACAGTAGTGACTGATGGGGCAGAAATCTGGGAGAGGTGGAGATAAGAGGACTCTGGTCTCCAGCAGAATCCAGACTCCACATCAACATGTTGGAACTCCGGGCAACCCGACTAGCATTTGAAGGCATTTCTTCCCTCTGTCAAGCAAAAGTTAGTGCAGGTGTTCAAGGATAATACCACCACCATGTGGTACTGCAACAAGCAAGGTGGGGTGGGATTGTGGACCCTTTGTAAAGAGGCCCTGCATCTCTGCACATGGCTGGAAAAGCAGGGCAAAACCCTGGTGGTTCAGCACCTGGCAGGTTTTCTGAATGCCAGGGCGGAAGAACTCCGCCGTTGATGCCTAGTGGATCACGTGTGGCGTCTTCATCCGGGATAGTGCAAGGTCTCTTTCAGCAGTGGGGAGAGCCTTGGTTAGATCTACTCATCTCTAAAAAGAATGTGCAATGTCATCAGTTCTGCTCGTTGGCGTTTCCAAGGTGGCACTTGCTCAGCAAAGCTTTTCGCTGCGAGTGGAGCTCAGGCCTGCTGTTCGCCTATACCACTCCTGCCCAGAGTTCTCAAGAACAACCGGGCCAAAGTAATCCTTGTGGCTCTGGACTGAGCATTGAGAGTCTGGTATCCCACGCTGGTGAAGCTGAGCATAGATCCTCTGATCAGGCTTCCCCTTCGGGAGGATCTTCTGTCGCAGCAGCAGGAGAGGGTTGTCCACCCGAACCTGTCAACTCTACACTTAATGTGTGGATATTGAGTGGTGACAATTGACAGCCTTCGACATTCCCCCGAAGTCTGTTGTTATTTTAGCAGGCAGGTGTTCTTCACCAAAACAGATTTGTAAAATATTGTACAGAGAAATCTATAGATCCTCTTTCTGCTTCTCTCTCTGGTGGTGTTCTTTTCATTCTATCTCGGGCCCAGCAGGGCTCTGCTCTGGGATCTATTGAGGGCTTTCTGTCTGCTCCATCTGCAGCTGCCTGACTAGCTCTCTATTTAAGTTCCCTATTGTAAATAGGTTTCTAAAAGGGCTTGTATATATGTTTTCCCCTACGCCCTTTATCATGCCTCAGTGGGATCTTAATCTAGTTCTCACATACCTCTTGTGTGCTGCCTTCAAGCCACTGCACAATTTTCCCTTCAGGCTGATCGCCATCAAAACAGCCTTTCTCGAGGCCATAACATCTGCCCGGGAGGGTGAGTGAGCTGCAAGCCTTGTCATCCAAACCTCCATATCTCACAGTGTTTATTCACAAAGTGGTGCTTCAGACCCATGGTTCTTTCCTTCCAGAGGTGGTGACTCCATTTTATGTCTGACAAACTGTCACTCTGCCCACATTATTTGCTCCCCTGCATCCTTCCAAGAAAGAGGAGCGACACCACCGACTGGACCCAAAAAGAGCATTGTCCTTCTACCTTGACTGCACAAAACAGTTCCAGATGAATGACCAACTCTTTGTAGGATATGTGGGAGCAAAGAAAGGTCGGGCAGTACAGAAACAAACTAATTTGCGCTGGGTCGTTCTCTGTATAAAGACCTGCTGTGCCCTGGCTAAGAAGCAGCCTCTCGAGGGCTCATTCCACCATGGGAAAACCTGCAACCACGTCCTTAGCTTGTGGACTCTCAGTCCTGGACATCTGTCAGTCAGCAGTGTGTGCGCCCCTGCACATGTTTGCAAAGCAATACAGCCTGGACAGTCAGGTCTGCAGGGACGCGCATTTTGCCAGTTTGGGCCTGCTGGACTTTCTAGTTTAAAAAGATTTGTCTGCAGCCCACTGCCAGGAGGCTATGGCTTGGGTATCTATTCAAAGGTAAGGAATCTGCAGCTAACGTCTCTATCATATATACTAGTTACTTTCTATTGGTAACCCATTATCTCGTTCACTCTATGTAGCTGCAGATTCCTTACACCTACCCATGCCTCTCCGCTCTGCTGACTCATTTGCTAGGGTCAGGGTGATCCCTTTCAGGGCCCTTGTTTGGACACACATGTGCCACTTCTTTTCATGCCTTTGCGCTCCTGGTTTGGAAGGTTGTGATTAAAGTCACTTCAGGTGATGATGCCACCACACGGAGCCTAACTGAGCCAGCGGACGGCGCATGCAGGATTACTACTCGAGCAAAACACGCCTGGTAAGAAATATTCAGCTAGATAGTCTCTACCCGATAATGAGTTAGCGAAGATAAGTAACTTGTTCTTCACAAACCTACAGATGTAAGTCTCATTATAGTGAATGTTGGTGGGTGGGATGAGTAGCTGGAAAGAACGTTATGCCTACTACTAAATCGGAGAAGTGAGGGGGGTTTAGGGAGAAAAAAAACAAAAGAATAAACCACTGCTATTAACTTCCAAAGTTACTGCAGCCAAAAGTACATAAACCAGTAGTAAATGTTCTCCAGCTCCAGGTTGGAGTAAGTGCAGCACCACATATGGCTACCCACTGGGCTTGCAACATCCTCCCATAGAAAAACATTTAGTTGGGGGCTTGCAATAAAATCCTGTTGAAAATAATGTTAAATTGTTTAGAAATATAAATAACTGTAACTTAATGTTCACAAAAAATCAAAAGGCATTTATTTTAAAATTCTTTAATGTTTTTGGACTGTAAACATTAGTGTAAGATGATTTTTTATGAAAATATAATTTACTTTTAATTAATTCAACACTCATTTAATAACGCTTTAATACATAATAAAAAAGTATTTTTTACTTTAGATGGGATTTTTAAGTTAAATGCCAGGAAAATAGTTTTAGTGTAAATTAAGATGCTCAATTAATTTTTTTTCTTCCACAAAAGAAAAAGGGAGGAGGACACGCGTTAACATTTTTGATAGATTCCCATTGCACAAATGTGCCTTTGGGTGGTTGTGGTCACAGGCTCCTACTGCCTAAACTTGTCTGTAATAGTAGCCTGTATTTTCTTCTTTTCTAGAGCTGCTGATACATGTGACTTTCGAGAAGTAGGTAGTGATAGATTGAATGTGCATCGTGGAGCACTCACTGTCTGCTGCGGTGTCTCCATCTGACAGTCTTCTTGTGCCATTGTAAGGTCACTGAGGTAGATGATTTTGGTGCAGTGCTAGGGACATGGCTGCTTTGTGTTATGATGTCACCCTCTTCCTCACCTTCCACTGTGATTTGATTAGTTGTAGCTGATGTTTCCTTGCTCTCCTCACCTTCACAACCATGTTCAGCAATTTATCTTAAGGTGCTTCTCCCATCGGATTTTGTGATGTTTTTTCATGTGGGTCATCTGCTCCAGTTGTGAACCAGACTTACCTTGAAGAACACTTGTATGTCAAAGGGGACATATTGCATTGTTCTCCTTCTGCTTACCAAGTGTTAAAAAGTCCCAAACTGGGGAGGAGTCCTTTCTTAGTGGGCCAATGCCTGAAAAAGAACTGGAGATAGGGGTGTTTGTCAATTGCCTCTTCAGTGATTACTTCTACTAAGGTAGGGGTAAGTGAAGAGCTCAACTGAGGCCTTCCAAACATGGGGTCTGGTGGTGGTGCTACCTGTGCCACATCCCTCTGAGCAGTTTGAGCAGTAATGTTGGACTCCTCTGTGCCAGCTTCCACAATGACTGGCTCGTCATCACCAACCTACTCATTATTCCCTTCCATGATTCTGAGTCTTTCAGAAACATTTATTTTACATTGCCTCTCCTGCCGGGGTCCACTCCATATCCCCATCATCGTAATCAGAAGTGGTGCTTGGAGAAGATGGTGGAGTAGTACCCTTCCTTTTCCTTGCTGAAGATCTAGCAGCCAATGATTCTAAAAGAGGGGGTTCTTGTTTGGCAGGAAGCTAGATCGCCTGTCCTGCTCCAACTTCAGGAAGATGGCTGCAGCTGCTGTTAACTTTGCTCCATTTCCTGAATGGATTGGGTACTATGTTGCAAAAGGGACCAATCCAATTCACTGCTCATTGGCATCACCATGCTTGCAGTGGCTGCCTCACTGACAGACATGGTCTTGGACTTAGGTTCGGGTGGTGCTGTTGGTGCAGGAATGCTGTTGCCAGGTTCCTCCCCGGACACATGTCTCCAGCAAAAGGTTGCGGTCGGTGCGCAACTATTGGAAAGCTGTGTTATGCCACTGACAACTTGCTTGGAAGCAACATGCTTAAGGGTTGACATTGGCAATAAGCTACACAAGCGGAAGAGATCAGAGGACTGTAATCAATGTACAGGCCTTCTCCTAGGCAGTACTGCGGGTGATGTCTCTCCTTCTCTTATGCACCTAAAAGCAAACAAGGAAGAAAAAACATGTAGTTAGTGAAATGTGGCAATGTTGCAGGTTGAAATAGTACAGACAAATGCAATATTGGTGTGGTTGGTTACTAAAGTAATAAATAACAATTTATCCAAACAGTGTAAGGTCAAACCACACCACCACCATAACATAAAATTGAATTACATACCAGGCAACGCAACATACAGATATAGCTCTTTTGCTTTATCTCCATCTGTTTTAAATGTCACAACTGTGATAGTCGGAGATGTGCATGGGTAAATGTAATAATCCTTAAAAAACTATGGCAGCAGAGTGGTCCAGGGGAAATGGAATAATTATTTATTTTAAAAAATTGAGGCTGCTGAAGTGGCTGCACTGTACTGCAGCAAGGGTGTCCAGGAGGAAATGGAATTATAGACCTAAAGGAACTGAATGCTGTAGCGCAACTTGTGCACCTATGGTGGATGCATGAAGACAAAATGCAGAATTAAATAAATTGAAAAAAATAACAATTTTAAAAATTACAATACAAATAGGAAATTAGAAAATGGAAACACTGAAAATAAAGAAATAAAAGTAAAAAAATTAAAACAAAAACATGAAAATAAAAACCTAAATTAAACAGATGATCAATAATTGCTGATGTTTGAATGGGAGGATGAGAAGAAAGAATCCTAGTGTGAGGAAAGGACTGGGTTGCAAATAAAAAAATGCAAACAAAAAAAGCATGTAATAATAATATAAGCAGTGTTTATCTAAATCATATTCTTAGTATCCATATTCTACAATGATTCACATGCATATTATTAAACTGGTATCACACATCCACCCATGCAAGCCTATGGCAAAGGCACAGAGTGGCCGCCAGCTACATGGTCTGCAACAGTGAGCAAGGAGAACAAAGAACACATGGAAGTCTGTGGCAAAAACATACTGGCTGGATGCATAAAATGGCCACCATCCACATGGTCAAACAACACCGGCGAGCAAAGGAACCATGGAGAACCAAGAACACATGCAAGCCTATGGCAAAACACACTGGCTGGATGCCCAAAATGGCTGCCAGCCATGTGGTCAAAAAATAACAGCTATCAAGGAGGCCTTGAGAACAATGAACAGAACACATGCTAGCCTAAGGCAGAATCACACTTGCTGGATGCACAAAATGGCTGCCAGCCACATGGTCAAACAACAATGATGAGCAAAGAGACATATGGAACAAAGAACACATGCAAGACTATGGCAAAGGCATACTGGTTGGATGCACAAAATGGCTGCCAGCCACATGGTCAGACAACAACAGCGAGCAAGAAGGCATGGGGAACAAGGACACCTTCAGGCCTATGGCAAAAATACTGGCTTGATGGATGCACAAAATGTCTGCCAGGCAGCTACATGGACAAACAGCGAGCAGAGAGCAATCGGGAACAAAGAACGCATGCAAACCTATGGCGATAACACACTGGCTGGATGCACAAAATGGCTGAGAACCACATGTCAATCAACAACAGGGAGCAAGGGGGCATGAAGAACAAAGAACACATGCAACACATTTTAAATTTAATCCAATGACATCCCTGTCCTAAGTCAAGTTTTCAAACCATGTACCACAGAAACACTTATTTTCATGCACTGTTGACTAGTACTGGGCCTACTGGGTAGGTGGCCCATTGGAAGTCTCGGCCACGTTGTAAAATAAAGGAATATCGCAAATGTAACAAACATGGAGAAAGGGTGCTCAGCTGTGTAGCAATGTTCCTTTGCAAAAAATGAAAAATCTATGAAATGCAAAAAGAAACAACATTGACCCTTACTTAATCAAGGGCACCCATCACAATGACATTTAAAAATCAAAGTAAAGTACAAAGAAATACTGGTGCATGCCACGCAAACCACACCCTCATACAATAGTTTTTGAGCTTCCCTTTTTAAATTTTGTTTTTATTTCTAAACTGAGCAAAGGCCTTATTTTGAATTAAGAGGAAACGTTCATCCCATATAGAGCAACCATTTTGACATACAGAATAATAACTTTTACCTGCACCATAACTAAAAGAATTACTGCCAGCACCTGTCTAAAGTGCAAAGTACTCTAAATAGTAGAGAAAATAAGACAAATACACATAAATACAAAAAATCTACAGTAAACATATGATGAATATGCAAAGAAAATGCTAAAAGCTCAAAAAGTGCAAAAGCGCCTTTTAAAGTGGCATCCTAATTATCAAAAGTACATTGCTGCCTTTCGCAAGATATAACAGGGATCGATAATAGAACCAGTACATGAACGATTCTTTAGCAAAGACCAAAGTGCATACTAGCGCAGCAGACCACAGTACTGTTATTAACTGTGGTTGAAATTAATAAACATAAAGTGGACTAGAGGTTCTTTGACAGTAGAAATGGACATCAAAACAAATAACTAAAGAGCCAGTGAGTTGATGGGTACAGCTTACCAAAGCACCAGTAAGAACGGTGAAAATTCTAACAGTATACATTCTCAGCACTATCCATTCCTTAGCTCACGATATGTACTTTACACATAGGCTGCTGGCGAATGCAACTAAAGATATCCAAATAGTGGCTTGCCTCTCCAGAATAACCATCCGCCGAGCATAAGCTTCCTCAAAGGTCAAAGTTCGGTTCAGTTTATCCAGCCAAACCTTGATAGTGGGGACATTAGTAGACATTGGAGGATCAAAGATAGAGCTGCTGATACAAAATATTGTGCATGCACACTCAGTTTTTGAGTAGCTTGTGACACCCCAAAAAAAAAAACTAATGTGGGTTCTGGCACGAGTCTAGTTCATAGGCACTGACCTAGAATCAAAATACTTTTTGCCAAAAGAGAACCAGTTGAGGACAAAGGAAAAAAAATATGTAGCCAGTCCCCTTTGTCATGCTGAGTACATCTAAAGCACTGATTTTGGAATGCCTGGAAATATTTTATGGATTGCATAAGGAGTATAGTATGCCAGCCACCTTGATGAAAGCCACATCCTCCTAATGTTTGCAGCTCTAAGATACTTGTACCCATTCAGTTGGGTTCACCCGACAACCAGTACGCTCTTTTAGCTTATTTAGATGGCTGTTTATCAGAGGGGAACCGGAAAGCTTTCTAAGGGTCCTATGCAAGTTACCCACCCTTGTCAATTCTGTATAAAATACTAATTTAACCAAGGCTTGGGCTGCGTCACTTGTTGCTTGACAATTACTTGACAGAAATCTAGATACCTGCACAAACTCATACCAGAAATGAAGGCATATTGACTCTACACTCTGCTGCAGCTCTTCTCAGGTTATCAACCGATTGCCAATAAATAGCATTACCTAGCTCACGGTACCCCCGAGAGGCACCGCTCTTGAACTCTGAGGCCTAAAGCATTACTGAACAAACCTATGGCAGGCTGGCACTTGCCACACTTTAAACAAAAGCTGTAGCACAGCCTCTGAATCTGTAAGCACCTTTTACCTCGTCCTTTTCGAAAGCCTAGGCATCTTTAGAAAAACAGAGAGCTCAATGCATACTTCCTGAACCATTCAAGCTAGCAAGAAATTGTCCAGATACCCCAAAACCTTTCCTCTCTGAACTGTGATGTCAAGCCATGTGGCCTGGTAGTATGAAAAGAAAATCGGGTAACACCAGTGCCTTTGATCTTTTCCCAGTTGAAGATCTGAGTAATTCACCCAAGAGGTTTTACCAAACCACAAAAATCAATTAATTAGGGAATCTAATTCTAATTCTTGAAATTTTTAAGGGTAAACTTGAAAAAAAAGAAATAGTTGCAAAATCTACACTTCAATGAGGGATACTCCCCCAACTAACGACAATCTGAGAAGCGCCCATCTAGCAAGTAAAGTAGTTTAATTCAGGTCAAACAAGTATGAATACTTCTTTGTTACAGAAATCCCTAGATACTGAGCCAGGCGCTTCGAGTTAAACTGATCCTGCAAGTTCGGGCGCAGAACAGACAATGGAGCTTTAAATAAGAGACGCAGTCTTACTGGGTTGATCTTATACCCCCCTTTGCATATTCTAAATTGAGCCAATCCTGCCTTCGATATTTACTGTATGAGCTTTCAAATAGAGAAGCATGTCGTCGACCTACAACTTAACTTTGGACATACCGTCTTGTGAGGGCTGAACAGAATCAGAGCTCGGAATTGTTGCCGCCAAGGGCTCAATAAATAAAGCAAAGACAATAGACCACATTGGGAACCTTTAGAGGGTATCTCGACTAATCTTCACCAGAGAAACTTCCCTTGCATTAACTATAACAGAAGCCTCTGGCACCTGTTATATATTGTGGAGCATATTAACTACTGGATCCGGGAACCCAAACTTTTGCCCTGTAAAAACTAAAGCGTCCCAGTTCACCACGTCAAATGCCTTTTTTACTTTGACTGCTTTCACGAGCCACCCTTCTGGCACAGTGAGCAACAGGACACTCAGCCGCTTGGAATATCCACGAATTCAATGCTAGGTTCTTGGCCGCTAATCTTGCCAAGCTCCCTATCTTCATAAACAGGCACCAGCAGCAGTCTCCTTCTGTGCCGCTCCTGACATCTTGTGACCCAGGAGCACTCACAGCATGATGAGAGGGAGGGCTTTAGAGCATGATAGCAGCGGATCATGTGGGGTCCGCCTGCTGCCGCTCAACCAGTTTTTTAAGTTACTTGTGTGACATCGCAAAAACAGAGTCCTTAAATACAAATGTATATATGCAGGAGACAGAGAGCCAAGTGAAGAGTGACCAGGAGGTAGACCAAGCACTGAGAGGAGCCTGCTGGACAGGAACAGGACGTTGGAGTCTTGGGGCACTTCCTTCCTGTTGAGGAATAAAAAGCCTTTTTGCAGTAAAATAAAAACTTCAGTGGTCCGTTGGAGAAGAAAATCCACTTGAAAATCTATTTTTAAGTAGATTTAGCTGCTTCTCGAATAGAAAATCTGTGTGAGGTGCGGTCGCAAGTAGAACTATATTAACGCTGTTGCAGCTGCAAAATTTCAACAAAAAAAAAACTCCCTTTGTGCCGGAAGAGGGAATTGGGGAACGCCGTACTAATCCCCGTAGCGTCAAGTGCCCAAATTCCAAAAACTACGGCAGCGGAACTGAGTTTTGTGCCAGGCTTTGATTGATTAATGCTTGTTTCAGTATTTTTCTGTACTGTTTTGAGGTTCAAATAATTGAACGTGTTTAATCCCAGCCCTCCAGTAATACCTGACTGGGAGGGTCCCAAGATTCCAATAATGATTCAGCATTGGGCCCTGGATTCCTGTAATGATTAAGTGGGGGTTCACAGACGTCAAAAGCTTTAAGGGCCTTGGGTCATACAAAATTAGAAACTGTAGTTTATTTATGCTTTCCATAGAGTTCTGAAATTCATATGTCATCAAATCAGTAGTGCATTATAAACAGGGATTCAGCACAATTACTCGGCTACAATAATATTACATAATGGAAAATTTCCTAGCTGCTGTAACAGAAAGTTTCAATTCTAGTGAGGACACGTAGACGAGGATTAGGCTTAACTTTCCTCACTTTATCTGCACCAGCAGCCACAAGATTCAACATTAACAATAACCACATTTCCCTTGAATGAGTGGGGAAAATAAAAACAAAGAAAGGGAAATGTCCAGTCATCACGTAGATCGCCACCATAATGGGCTGTGGAGGACTTCCTTCCTCCTCTTTCTTCGCTGCTCTGGCAGCAGGACAGTTGTCAGGCTTTTTCTCTTTAATGGTACTGCCCTCTGGCGCCGCAGCGGTACTACTGAGCGCTCACATTCAATGTGCTTCGTTATCTGCCAAAGCAGACCAGAGGCTTCATATTGTTTTCTGATATCTTTGTGTTGCTGTTGGCTAGCTCAGCTGTGGGAGAATTTCTTAGTCTCCTACTCAGCCGCCATCACTAGCTCAGGTGCATGGTGCAGTTTCCGACCACTAGGGGGCCCATGCACGATTGAGACCAAGGGACTAACATCTCAGGTGTCATTTATTAAGGTTTCTAAAATCTTATCTCAGACATTAATTTTTAGTGAAATTACTTAATTCCATCGCAAAGCAGACCTATACGTGCCGAGTAAAACAGGTAAAGAAAGCTCCCTAGACAAAGCGGCGGAGTCATTTAAAAGCTGCATCGGATGAATAGGACATACACACCTCTTTTGACAACATATAAACTGGGCTATAAGGGAAAGTCCGATAGATGTTCAATAATTTGTTTCAGAGTCTGCTTGAATGTACCATTTTTGTTTAAATAATGACTTGGCAGACGGGGGAAAATTAAAGAGTGGGTCCAGGTTTAAGAAAATGTGGCAAATCTCCTGTAAACATAAAGACCCCAGGGCCTGGGTGGAATCCCTTTGTGATCTCAACAATTGGATTAGTGTTAATAAACCACAGTGAAAATAGAGCCCCTGGGCCTAGCTGTGTGCCAGCAAATATTTGTTGTGACCTGTGAATCTGAATTTTTTATTAGGTCGGGAGACAAATTATTTTATATTTGACAGGTTTTTACTGAAAAAGGATATTGAGATCGATTGATGATGGTTGATTGCTGTCTACAGCACCCTCCATCTTTATGAACGAACACTGCACCTTAGACTAATGTTTTCAGCTACATTTCATAATTGACAAGAATGGCCTTTTAATACATACAAATCTGTTCCTGATTTGTATCGACCTAAAAGCTGCATTTGGTTCAGTTAACTGTCTTTATAAAATCTAGGGATGGATTCAGATGTGGTAAAACCTCTTTAATTTATTATTATGATTATGATGATTATAATAATTCAGCTGGAGTAAGAATGGAGCAATTAATTCCCATGTGCAAAGGATCTGCGACAGCATTTTGCTGGCGTACACCATTCTATTATTTTTCAGTGACTGGTGTCTGCACAATCTTTAGTACAAGAATGCTGATGTTCATTATGTATAGATAGTGATACTGTGAAAAACAAATATCCAGCTAACCAAGAATGACCCAGTGTCTCGAGACCTTGAAACATCAAGGTGTGGAGGAGTTACAAGACCAATGAGATCACCACTAAAAATTAACAAGCACCAAAGAGTTGTGTGGTAATTCAACTCTTCGACAGTTTGACACATGACATATTGTTGCATTGACCTACACATCTTGTTTAATGAGATTTATATGTTTGTATGGTTTGTGTAAGCTATAAAAATATGTATTCCCTCTAGAAAAAAAACCATTAAAAGAAAGAAAAAGGAGATCTCAGGTGGCTTATAAACAAGCTGCAGTTGCATTCCCGTCTGTGTAATTCAGTTTCTAACCCAAATCCCAATAGGGAAGCCACAGCCTTTAAAGCAGAGTTGTCCACATTACATTTCAGAAGCCAGATCAATACCAGATACTCATAACGATCTATGAGTTCACTTTGAAAAATCTGTATATTTAAATTTATCTTGTGTAGATATCCTGAAAAAGTCATGCATAGGGCCTTCCTGTATCATTGTTGTAACACATCATTAAAAAGTCCTTGATCCGCAAAACAACTACAGTTGAGTTGGATAATGAAAGCTAACGTTAAATGCCAAAAGAATATTTAGCTTATGGTGTACTTTATAGATGGACATATAACCAATTCATGTTTATGACTCTTTGTATGCCAAACGTGAAGCAATTTAAGTTGTGCAGGGACATCTCGTAAGTTATTTTCTGGCACCTCCTTTCTGTTTTGTGAAGTTTATTTCACTAAAGTAGCTTTAAGATTCAAAAATTTGATATTTGTAAAAATCTTGTGTTTAAATACGTATCTATTTTGACAACTGAAGTGTTTGTATGTTTGTATCATCTTGCTCAGTCAGGGAATAACGTCTTTAGGCAGATGAGGAGAGGTGGGTCCCCAAAGCTTTACCTGCCCTTCATTGTTGCTCATTTTGGTCCCTTTCCTGTTTCTGGGCCTAGGTCAAGAGCCCCCACAAATCTAGCCTTTGCTTTTGCAAGGACTTGATTCCAAAGACAGGTGCCAAGGATAGAATGATGGGTAGCGTCAACCAGATCCCCTGCCAAGTCCTACATTTTCACTTCTACCTTTCAACTCATAGAGGTAGGGACTGAGCATTGTGGCAAAGTGAAGACTGTAAAGGAGAATACCAAGTCTATCAGCCTCTGACCTACTTCCAGCCACAGTTGTGTGGCCTCCTTTCCAGCACTGTCAGTTACTGCAATGACGGAGGTTGGCGCATTGTGATCTACAAAGGTACAGTAATCCGTTTTTGAAGTTAAAACGCTCTGCCTTTAATGGGCAGAATCTCCTAACCTGCAGACCTTTACAGACTGCCTTCTTTCTACCCCTGTGGTTTAATCTTAATCACTGCTCGTCCTATGCCTGCATTTGTGGGTTTTTCTGCCTCTTCTAAGTCAAATCGTATAAATGCATCTGTCAAATAACAAATACCGGCTGTTGGGTAACTCAAAATGCCTCCTCTCCACACAGTGTGTGAAGAAGGGGGCCCCTAAAGCCTCCACATATTCCATAAATAGTTATTTACTTTTGGCTGAATTTGGTCCCCTGAACGGTTGACGGGACAGACTGGAGCCCTCCTCCCATCCCCTGCACCACAGGGACTCAAGTTACGCCCCTGAATACTGTGGTAGAACTAGTTACTTGACCCTTTCTTTATTTTGCTAACTTCATTATCGCCCGTCACCTGAAAATCGAACATTGATGCAACACTACTGGGTCTATTTTGTGCATCACTTTTCTGTCATGCCACTCCCTAGTGAAGTCTTCTAGGATCTAGATGCAAGAGTAAAAGCTAGTAATGTTCTTGAAAAATACCCCCTGACTTATTTCTCTCGCCAACCAGCTGATTGTTACAATTATTTTACAATAGCATTTACATGTATATTTTAAAATAGTACAATACACAGAAGCTCATAGTACGATTTTTTCACTCTTGTGTTGATAACAGCGATTCTTAAAGTAATACTGTCGGGTATAAGGGAGAATTGAGGAGTCGTTGGTTCCCTATTGCCTTTTCCAGTACCGAGCAGTTGAATTGACAAAAACATGGATCTTATGTCGGCTTATATTTCATGTTCCTTCTAGCCCACCATTGTGCTGGAAGTTCCCCCATACCACAACAAAACAGTGACAGCTGCTGTCCAGGTGCAGTTCTACCTTTGCAACGGCAAGAGAAAAAGAAGCCAATGTCAACGCTTCAGTTACACCCCAGGTACACTTATCTTCAGTATACTCTTAAAGACCGACAAGCGCGTCAATTATAGTAAGCAGTCCCCTTGTTTTCTGTCTGCTCATCTTCTGTTTTAAATGTTATCTTTTACGTTTCTGTGTGGAAGTTACGCGGTCCAAATTGCAGTATTGCTTGTGTCATGACTAAACAGGCGGTCTCGAGACCGGCTGTTGTAAGACAAAACACCACAAAGTATTTTTAAAATGTTTGTTATTTCGGATTTTAATTAATACACTAGTTTGATCTTTCACGATTATGCCTTCAGATCACGTTCATAAAAATAATCGGGTTAGACATTGGTTAACAGTGAAAAAGCCAACAACATGGAGAAGTGAAAATTAAAAAGGATAAAACAAAATGGTAATGGAAAACGTGCCCCTTCAGTTAGGCCGTGGCTATTTTAGTGAGTGATGTCTATTTTTAGAGAGATGCGAAGCCGAAATAAATACATTCAAAAGGCAAATTAGTGTACGTTTATCTCTGCTATTAAGAAAAATTAACATTTTTAAGTACAGTCCTCTTCTGACGGCCCTGCTGCCTTTGGCTAAGGAAAAGCCACAGGGAAAACGTGACCCATCTGGAAGCATTTAAAAATAAGACTTGTACAAGGAGCGCGTCTGGGGTAGTGTTAGTGGTGGTGGCTTGTTTATATACTCTGAACTTGAGGAATGAGAACGAGAGGCGCCTGGTGACCTTGGGAGCTTCTGAAGTTTCAAAAGCTGCCCCAAGTTGATCCAGCCTCTGGCACCATTATTAATTTCTTGCACTTAAATCTTTTTCTAAGTTTAGAGGGGTGAAGAGAAGAAACACATTCAACCATTCAGTTTAAAATTACAGTCTAACCGATCTGGTCCCTCATTGAATCTCAGGCAAACTGAAAGTTCAGAAAATGTATTACAAATTCAAAGCCAAACTTATGTGAAGGAGTCTCAAAAATATGCTATACAAGTACAGAATGACAAAGGTGAATTAAAGTGTGGAGCAAAATTGAAACTTACTAACATCAAACAACCCAATACTTAAGTAGCAACAGTACAGAAATAAGAAATAACACTTGGTGCTCCGAGTTTAAGCTTTGGTTCTCCTGCCTAACCATTGAACCTATATTTACCTTACTAGTCTAATAAGCTACAAGAAATCCTAAAATTATCTAGCTTGTAATATTGGAAATGAAGCAAAGTGTCAACAATGCAGAAACCTCAGTTGAGGTTTCAGAAAGAGAGATGTGTGCAGCATAAAGCCACATCAGCCAAGCAAAAAGGAAACAGAGGTCTGTACCGCTTTAAGTTTCTAAAGGTATGCTCTAGTCAAAGGGCAAAAAGGTTATGAATCTCTAACTAAAACACTCTTATCCCCTCAAGCTTCTGATACTTTAAGTCACTATCAATAACATTCCATAGTCTGTGCACAGCCATGAATGGTGCACTTTAATTAGGCTTTCATTTCTTGATTCAGCCATCAGGACGACCTTGAATCCTTTGTCTTCAGGAAGCCAGAGGACAATTCCCTTTCACAGCAACTTGTTAAAACTTCCGTCCTTGGCAACCTGTCTTCTCATTCCCCCTTATCTATAACAAACAACACGCTTTCATTAAAAGAAGACTCGTTGATGCACCTGCAAATAAAGAAATACACAGAGAGAGCTGACTTACACATTGAAGGTAGAACACAAGAAGAGCATTTTCAGGCCTCATCACCAACTTAATTTAGCATAACCCTTAATGAACATTCAAAAACGTGGTTATACATGAATTTCACTTAAACAATACAAATGAGGAATAACTATGAAAATGTCGATTAACTAGAAAATCATAATATTCATTTGTGGAATAATATTGCATACATGTGATTTGCATGTAATCATTTTATGTCTTTACTTATAAATGCATTTCAGTTCATGACTTTGTTTCTTCATGTGCATGAGTACATTTGAACACGTATATGTTGTTGAGTGCATTTTATTTCTCTATTCAGACGCGTTATATATGTTGTTGAGTGCATTTTATTTCTCCTTCTGGAACGCATAATGGCACATCCAAGTTATGCTCTCTCAAAGTGATCTTGAAATTCACCCAGTGTAGTTTGGTGTGTTTCTCTTCATAAAACATGTTTTACAGGCAGTTCACAGGTGAGACTCAAAACGTACAGCCTCAGATTTCATACAATAGTCGTGACAGGCTGCTTCTATGGGGTTCATGACAAGGTTCAAAGTAGACCTCCTGAACATCAAGGAATTACATTTTAAATAGCAGTATCACCCTGAAGGATTAACTTGTTCGTCCTGAATTAACAGTCACAAAACCACATGTTAGTTGAAAATATCTACAAGCCCATCTCCACATCAAATATCGCTCTAATATCAGTTTTAAGAATATTAAGGAAATGCTTTCCAGAAACGCTGGCTGAACGTTTTTTGAAAATACACAAATTTTGTGACCACACACAAGATTATCATTTTGGGTTAAAAAATCTCCCAAACCAATACATCGTCATTGTCTGTAAATAGCTATTTTGTACAAAGATACTGGTGTTCGTTTTTAGTCACTGCACGTTTCAACCCCTGAAACCTTTCAGTTTTATTCATTTTCAGTTATGGCTCCCATATGGACTGCTCTGTCACATGCTGGGAATGCTCACCGAGAAACAGAGTTAGCCATTAGATGGTTGGGTTATAAACCTACATGTGAGTTTTTCAGTAGGGGTACCAAAGATGGCAACTGCACGCCAGCGAAGGCCAAAATTATGCAAGGGGCTGGAACAGTGTGTCAAAATAAAAGAGAGTGGCTAAGCTCTTCTTGGCAAAAGCTAAGAAGAAGCGTAAGGGTCATCGACGATCTAAAGCGATAACAAAACTCCTTGAGATCTCATAAGAAGCGGCACCAGCGCGATTCTTGATGCCGTTCTTCCAGAGATCGGTCTTGGTCCCCTCCGAGACGGCGCCGTACAGTGTGGGACGTCAGTCAACGATCACTCCTCAGCCTCAGAATCCACAGGCTTCTCCGGCGCCTTTGTTGATTGAGGTCTTCAAGTCCTCCGGTTAATTTTTCATCTGTGTTAACTTAGGAGCCGGTGGCACAAGCTTCGGATTCGGCCCAAGTGCCTCAAGATGAGCAGAGGTTTCCTGCCTTCCCAACTCCGGGAGTGGATCCAGAGGTGTTCCTTAATGCTATGTTTAGCATTTTCAACAGGGCAATGTCCCCTGCTGGTGCACCGGCTGGTCCCACAGGTCCATTAGCTTTCTCTCTGGGTACGCCGGCGCCGTACGAACAGGCCCCTTTTGTACCCTTCTATCCAGCTGAAGGTGCTGGTTCGGCACTGATGACGTCGTTGCCCCAGATGATGATGCCGACGGCGCCAAATGGTTCCCGATCGGGATGCAGTATATCTCCACCGCCAGAGCGTCCATCTGCTTTGAAACCGGCGTCGTCAACGTTAGCTAATTCTCTGTCGATGTCACAGTTGGAGGCCAGACTGAGGTCAAGGAGGAGGGCCTTGAGGCTCTTGGAGGAGCAGGAGTATCTGCAACATCTGTTGGAGGAAGGGGAGATTCCTGAGCCTATGGGGGAATTTCAGGGTCTGGATGCTGCAAGTGGCCTAGATACATCTCCTGAGTGGTATCTGCCAACCCTCTCTATAGGTCTTATAGAGGCCGGGGGAGAGTATAACATGAGGAGCCACTCAGCAGCCTCCCACCTCATCTTCTTCCTCTGGGGGAACCCAACAAGGAAAGCAGCCCTAGTTTTCTCTCCATCTTGATTCATACTTCTCCTGTAGATCATTGTCTCCACAAGTGGGAGTTAGTCACATTGGACTCTTGGGTGATGAATATTGTGGGGAAAGGTTATGCCCTTCCTTTTCGGGAGTTTCCCCCTCCCACCCCTCCCCGTTATTCATTTTGCATGAAAGATCATCTCCTGTTGCTTCAGCAGAAGGTGCAAGTCTGTTAAAGGGTGCAGTGGAGTTGGTTCCAGAGCAGGAAAGGGGTCAGGGATGCTATTCGAGATATTTCCTGATCCCCAAGAAGGATGGTCGATTGAGGCCTATCCTGGACCTGAGGATTTTGAATTGGTTCCTAAAACAGGAGCAATTCAAAATGCTGACTCCAGCACAGGTGCTTCTGGCGTTGAACAAGAAAGACTGGATGGTGTCTGTCGACTTGCAGGATGATTATTTTCATAGCCCCATTCTGAAGTCGCACAGGAAGTATCTCCGGTTTGTGGTAGGGTCGCAGCACTACCAGTTTGCAGTCCTTCCTTTTGGTCTTACTTCCGCACCTCGAGTCTTCACGAAGGTGATGGCGGTGGTTGCAGCGGACCTTTGAAGGAAAGGAGTATCTGTATTCCCTTTCTTGGACGATTGGCTGATAAAAGCCAAGCCCTCAGAGCTTGTGCATCACTTGCAAATGACAACAATGTTGTTGTTGAACCTGGGCTTTACTGTAAACGTACCCAGATCTCACCTCGAGCCCTCTCAGTGCCTCCTGTTTATAGGGGCAGAACTGGGTACAACATTAAATCGGGCCAGTCCTCTGCCTCAGCAGGTTCAGGACATTCAGGCATTGATGCCAATGTTTTAAAAGGGAGCGGCTGTTCCGGTCCTCAAGGTCTACGTCTGCTTCGTCTGTTGGCTTCTTGCATTCTGTTGGTCACTGATGCACGTTGGCACATGAGGGCTCTCCAGTGCTGCCTCCACAAGCAGTGGTTTTCAGTACATAGGGGATCTCGAGGAGTCGATAACGATCTCCAGAGACGCTGCAGCGGATCTAGGATGATGGGCTGTGGGCGGTAATCTTTCCCACGGAAGGCCATTTTGTCTACCTTCTCCGGTGGCCACTGTCTTAATGGATGCTTCCACTCTAGGGTGGGGAGCTCATCTGGGGACCTGGAGATCAAAGGTCTTCAGTAGAACAGATGTTTCACATCAATCTGTTGGAATTACAGGCAGTACGTCTGGCTCTCAAGGCCTTCCTCCTGTCCCTTTGGGTGTGTCAGTTCAAGTCTTGACGGACAACACCACTGTGATGTGGTACATCAACAAGCAGGGAGGATTAGGGTTGTATCTTCTCTGCAAAGAGGCTCTGCGGCTTTGGTCCTGGGCACAGTACCATTGGATTTGCAAAGTAGCAAACCATCTGGCCAGAGTTCTCAACGTGTGTGCAGACCGTCTCAGTCGGCATTTCTCGGCTAATCACAAGTGGTGTCTCCATCCAGACCTGGTTCTTCTCATCTTCCGGATGTGGTGATTTCCACATATAGACCCGATAGCCACTCTGGAGAACGCACACTGCCCTTTGTTCTGCAGCTCCAGTACCCGGTGCAGGGAGCATTGGGGGACGCGTTTCAGATGTCTTGGTGAAACCAGTTGCTTTGCGTGTTCCCCCCCTCATACCCTTGATTCCTCGGGTCCTGAGGAAGAATCACCAAGATCGGGCTCAAGTCATTTTAATAGCCCCGGATTGGCCAAGAAAGGTGTGGTACACAGACCTTCTCCAACTCTCACTATGCCCTCCGCTCCATCTCCCTCTCCGGGCAGACCTCCTCTCGCAGGGGTTCTGCACCTACATTCCTGGAGATTGAACGGGCAATCTGAGTTCATGTTCTCTCCCTCCAGAAGTGGTGGATGTTATCTTATCGGCCTGGCGCCACTCCACCAAGACTGTCGATGCTAACAGATGGGCATAATTTGTTGCTTGGTGTGGAGAGAAGCAATTTGATCCCTTAAAGGCCCATTTGTCTGATGTTTTGCTTTTTGCTCTTTCCTTGGCACACAAGGGATGTACAGTTGTGACTATGAAGGGTTATTTATCGGCGCTGTCAGCCTTTCTGTGCCTTCCTGATCAGCCTTCCTTATTTAAAACCCTTATAGTTATTAGGTTCCTGAAAGGCCTGACTAACAAGTTTCCTCCCACTCCGTTTCTCATGCCTCAGTAGTATTTGAATTTGCTTCTTACTTTTTTAATGGGTTCACTGTTTGAGCCTGTGCATTCTTGCCCGTTGAGGTTTTTAGTTTTGAAAACCGTTTTCCTCACAGCTATCACGTCTGCTAGGCGTGTGAGTGAGCTCCAGGCTCTTAGTGTGAAACCTGCTTTTACAATCCTGTCATGCTGACCAGGTGGTGCTGAGAACCAGGGCATCTGTCCTTCCTAAAGTTGTGACTCCCTTTCATATGGGGCAATCTATAACACTCTTGTCCTTTTACCCTCCTCCCCATCCTTCAAAGGAGGAAGAAAGACATCATCACCTAGATCCAAGAAGGGCTCCGAGTTTTTACATTGAAAGGACAAGAGACTTTTGCATTGATGATCAACTCTTCGTTGGATATGTGGGCAAGATGAAGGGCAAAGCCGACCACAAGAGAACCCTTTCCAGGTGGGTCATTCTTTGCATAAAGATTTGTTATTCACTGGCAAAGAAGGTTCCTCCTGAAGGTATTCGGGCCCATTCCACCAGGGCTAAGTCTGCCACTTTGGCCTTGGCTAGAGATGTCCCAGTTGCTGAAATTTGTAAGGCCGCAGCTTGGGCTTCCCTCCACACTTTTGCAAAGCATTGTTGCTTAGACTTGAAAGTTAGGAGGGATGGGCATTTTATTTTGGGATTCTATTCATAAGGTGAGGAATCCACAGGTAGTTGTAGCCATCAGAAGAACAAGTTACTTACCTTCGGTAACACTTTTTCTGGTGGATACAGTAGCTACCTGTGGATTCCTCACAGTCCCACCCACCTCCCAGTTGCCTGTCTGGTCATACCAAGACTTCGTTTGCTACAAATGTACATTCATTTTTGGTGTTGTTTATATAAACAAATACTGTGATTTATATTTGTATTTGGATTGGTATATATATTGTTCTTGTGAAGTTGGTATTCACCTGTTCGCCTCGAAGGCACGTTAAAAAATGGTGAAACTGACATCAGCACACCGGCGAGGACTTCTTATTGCCACAATGACGTCAGACAGAGTCAAGTGCGGAGCCATGCAGTTGTGACGTCCTCGTCAACGTGAAGAGCTAGGAAGAAAATTTTCATTTAATGCTGGCGCATTGGGAGAATTCATAAGGTGAGGAATCCACAGGTAGCTACTGTATCCAGCAGAATTTTTTTTTACCAAAGGTAAGTAACTTGTTCATATATTACAAATGCTCAGCCTGTTCCCTTGTTGTTGCTCCTCAATGTAAGGTTTTTGTATAAAATGATATCCTCTTCAAAATCACAAATTCTCAACTACAACTATAGTTTCATGTTCAAAATGTCATCAGTTTACATAGAATAGAATCTGTTTTTTTCTGAAAGAAACACAGGAACGTATGCATACATTTAGTAACATAACCAAACTCAACCCAAAATGGTTTAATCCTACGAGTTTCCCAATCATTAATTTGGGCAGGATGGGCACACTTTGAGAGGCTGGAAGTACTTGAACCTTTTAAAACCTTCACCCATCTGATTAGCACCAAAACGTCCAGGGTAGATTTAGCCATTAGTTCAAATAAAGACCCTTTTATTTCCTTGGCCTGTATTATCCAGTTGGTTCTGGCAGGAACGTTTGCAACTCAGAGACTCCACTGCAACAAACAGAATGCAGAAAACGTATGAAAGAGAAAAACTAGTATGGCTTTCATGGCAAAAAATACAACCACTACCAGCTTAAAGTACCGGAGTGGGAGGAATCCCCAGGGGCCTGTGTATCTTCATTTTTCACCTCTTGAAAGAACCAATCTAAGCAGAGTGGCAACAAAACACTTCACGGTACGTACAATAAAATGCCACAAATGCTGATAGACCATGCTTACAAAGCTCTACCACTGTTCAAAAAGTAGCAGATAGTTTAAGAAAACCATGAGAAGATCACAAACGGGGGAAATTAACTAAAACTACGACTCCACAGTCAAGTAATTCCTGATTTTGAGAAGGATATTACTGAAACCAAAAACAGTAAGTACCACTCATCTACTGGACACAAGAGCGGAGGCTGAACCTTTGTAATCTCCATCATTATGTTCATATTGAGTTTTGTCACTTAAACAATACAGTTTGTCTTGTTACAAACATAGAAATGCGTGGGTAGTTATAGTAACGTATCCAGACTCATAGTGCCTTAACTCATCCAGTTTCTTAGTTACTAATCTATCTGGGTGAAAAGACCTTGCCACGGCAGTTGCTGACTTTTGAAACCTTAAAATAATTTAACCTTCTGTCACCAAAACGTCCATGGCAGTTCCAGATATTCCGAAAGAGAGATTCGAGCTGGTCTTTTATTCCATCTGTCTTTTCCCCAGTGGGCTGGAGCCATTGACGGGCGGTTTTGAAAGCCCTGGGCTGCTGCTCGTGCCCCGTCCCTTTCTCTGTCTCAACAAGGTTAAGTATAGCAGATACACGGGACTTCAAAGAAAGAGAGGAGGAAGACGGTGAGAAAGAGGTTAGTGCTGGAGCATAGAAAAGGGAAGAGAGAATGAGTGGATGAAAAAAAAGAGAGCAAGAAGAGGAAGGAAACGGGGCTGGTTTGAGCATTTTTGTCTGGTGAAATTTTGACTAAAGACCATCTTTTCACCTGCTGACCGAGAGTCTTCTTGTTTCCTTGACACAGCACTCTTCCTACCCCCACTGAATGTTTTTATTGTTTTTTTTGGCCCAGTTGTTGAGTTGTTCTTCTTTCAAGTCCTTACTCTCTTTGTCCTAGTTACTGTGTATTTTTTGACTTGGGGTGTTCTCATTTCTTGTATGATTCAGTTGCATGGTGTGCGTCCCATCATTCTGTTGTGTTCTCGTTTCCCAGTGGTCGAGCAGAGGGGTAACTATTATAATTATACTCCGTATTTTGAGTGTAGATAGGGAAACTGTATCCTTATTCCAGTGATGGGGAATCTTTTTATGGTTGCAACTTTCCCCTCTACAAGGAAGGAGTGATTCTTTATCATTTTGCGTCGGTGTGCATGTTTGTGTTTCTGTGTGATATAGCCCTTCTTGTCAAAATTAGTTTTTTGTGCTTATTTTCAGTACCTCTGTTAAGCACATTCATAAACGTCAATTTCACAAAATTGGTGTAGAAAAAGTGACATCACATGCCCTTTGACCTCCACTTTTACTCTCAGACATACTTACACATATGCAAAATCACACTTGCATACACTGTCTCTCACACAAAAACAATCACTCTTAGTCACACTTAAAAGCATTTTTACTTACCTCAGCTGCCATGGAAGGACGTATTCCAGCTAGTTGTACCTCATTTTTATTACGCTAATATTGAATAATATATTATTAATCACTATTACTGTAACATAAAATGACAGAAAGCAAACAGTGGCGCCTCAACTGAAGTCCTTAAGGATAAGCTTTCATTGTGTTCCTGGCACTGATTTTGCCACCTCTGAAGCCAGAGGGCGCAAAGGCAGTGCCAGGGGTCGCAAAAGGCAAGCCAGGGGTCGCAGCTGCGACCCCTAAATGACGTTCGTTGTTACATTCTATCTCAGACAGTAAGCTAATACTCCGAGTGTATGTCGGTGTCTCCCTTCCCCAGTGAGGGTGCCTCGCTCTTTACATCGCTGTTTCCTTTTGGAGTGTATCTGTTCCTCTATCTTGGTGTACATCTGTTCTGTCTTGATGTGTGTACATTTCCTGTACCAACCACAGATGTCCACTATTCCACTTTCGGTGTATGTCTCTCACCTTGTAATCTTTTTAATGTTCTTTATTGATTTTCTCTATGTACAACACAGCCACGCAGTCCATAGTGAAAGGAGAAGTTACAAGGTAGCAGTATCAATTGCAGAGTAGTATGCAAAAGATCATACAATGTAGTCACATTAGTGGACATGCGGTTAGAACATTGGAGAATATGCTAGGGCATCGAACATACGTAGATAGAAGAAAAAAACTATTTAATGTTAAAACGATGAAACAATAAAATAACAGGCCTAGAATGGTAATGTGAAAAATGCAATTATGAAAGTCGTGTTGGGGGTGGGGGGCTGGGAAGGGGTTGCAGTTTGCCAAAAAATAGCAGTGATCAAGGGTTGTCACGGAGCAGTGCATATTTATCATTATAGTCTGTGACTAGAGATGTGAATGATGTGGGGAGGGACATCAAGCTGTGTGTACATGGGGTCTAGTGTAATTTCGATGCTTTCTGTAAAAGAATAATGTAAACCGTCCAATAACCCCACAATAGAGCGCTTTTGTAATCCCCTTACCAATTTAAGCTGCAGTGCAGTAGATATGACAGTGGTTTGCCATTGAGGTACAGGTGGTAATGACGAGGCCTTCCACTTCACGATGATAGAGTGCCAAGCTAATAGGAGGACCAAGTAAAGGATTTTGTAAGTGGCATTTGCAAGTTTGGGGCACTGTAAAGTCCGAGTATACAGCTTTCTAACTGGTAAAGGTATGGATTACCAGTAATGTATGACAATACAGTGCAGATGTCATTCCAGTAGGGGGTGACAAGTGAACAGTCTCAGAGCTTGTATGTTTCAAATCTGCACTAGGGGGAAGCACAGTGGGAGCAGTTTGAGCCGGTGTTTTCATAGGTGTTGCTCAGTCTGTCAGGAATTCTGTAGGCTTGATGCAGAATGTTGTTGTATGTATTGGCATTTAGTGTTCCTCAAGATTTTGTGTGGATGAGCCAGTAGTTTCTCCTATTCATTTTGTTATTAATGTTCAGCCTATGTTCTCTTCCATTGTGAGCTACAGTGGCACCAGTGGGTCCTGAATCTAAATCGGGATGGACCTAGCTATCTAGGCTGGGCGATTGTGACCTGAGCTGATAGTACATAGTGGTTGAACTTATGGGTCTGATGGGGGTTCTGTGGTTATTATGGCCCAGGATTGGGCAAATGTTAAAGTGAGACACTTGTGGAGTAGGAATTGTCTTGGGGAAGGCCGGATTACTCTGGTAGGGACTCAAAAGTGATGTGTGGCCAGTCTTGAAAAAGGACTTCCGGGCAGGTGACCTCCAAGTGTTCCCAAGTTTCAGTAGCTGTGACAGACGCATCCTGGCAGGAGGAGCAGAGCCTCACCAACGGTATCACAGGAGCATGCAGGATAATTTGTGGGGGGAAATTCACTGCCTGGCGGTACCTAACATGTGCTATGCGTGCTAGCTTATTAGTAGTTTTATGTAAGCCAGAGCATGGGATGAATAGCTCATGCACTTTGTTACGTGCCCCAGGAGCTTCAGACAACAGAGAGGTGGAAACCAGCCACCCAATGGGTAGGCCATTGGAGTTGCACTGCCAAATAATAGTGTTCAACATCGAGGGCCATTAAAACCCCTGCACATCAGGAACTTTTAATTTCACTAAAGAGATACTCCATCTGCCGTTGGCCCATATCCGGTCCCCTGTCATGCTGTCTAATGTGCAGAAGAGGCTCCTTGGGAGAGAAACTGGTAAATTAGCAGAATAATAAAGTAACGCCCAAATAACTGAAAGTGTGGGCTCCCATTTTAATACAGTGGTGATCTATGATTATAGCTTGCAGGAGACAATCTGGGCTTAGAGGAAAGAGTCAAGTTTTTGGACCAGTTAACTCCAAGTCCTGAGACCATTTTAAATAAGCTTGGCTGTTGTCATCAGTGTCATGTCATTATGGAAGTCTCTGATGCAAATCAAAACTTTATTTGCATAGAGGGACACAATATGTCTCTCTCCATCATATGTAATGCCCCAGTCCCCTCCCAACTAAATGCAGTTGTATTGCTAATGGCTCTATTGCCAGTGCGAAAAGGAGAGGGAAAGAGAGGCCCTGCCCAATGCCTAGCTTGACGCTGATAAAATCAGATACGGCCTATTTGTACTCTGGTAGTTGGGTCAGTATATAGTAGCTCAATCATCTGGTGTCATTTTTGGGCCTAGCCTCATGCAAAGCATCACTGTGGATATGTATTCCCTGTTCAGCATATCAAACACCTTAGCCAAGTCGAGGACCAGTCATGCAGCATGTAGACTGGAGCTACATTTAGACGACGTCGATGTAAATAGAATATATTCAGTGATATGGAGCGGCCTAGGATGACTCTCGTCTGGTCCTAATGAATCAGTGAAGGGAGAAGGAATAGTAAGTGTGATACTAAAATCTTACTGAAAAATGTTATATTCAGAATAGCTTGTGGTCCATATGAAGTGACCACCAGTGGAACACGGCTTGGTTTCGGGATGGAGATCAAGAGAACCTGCACATCATAGGGGTGACAGTACCACTGGTGAGCGCAAGATTATATAATTCAGTTAATCTGGGCTTCAGATTGTCTGCATAAACCCTGTAAAATTCTGTTGGCTTCCACGAAGGCCGGGGGCTTTGCATGTTGCGAAATGTTGTATAGCACACCAGTCCGTCCTGTTCAATGACCTGAGATTCTAATACCTTGAGGTGGTCAGCTGGTATACATGGTAATGTCAGTCCTGTCAGGAAGTCTAAAATGTGAGTTTGGTTTGGGTTAGTCATTGGGCTGCATAGCACATTGTAATGGGGACAGAAAGCTCTATGGGTAGATTCTTGCGAGTACACCGATACACCTGGAGAGACCCTAATGGAGGTGACAGTAAAGGAGATCACATCTTGTTTGACCAACCCTGCCAACACCCTGCTGGATTTGTCTGCGTCTGCATGGAATCACACAGTTTGTTGTTTATATTCTATGCAGCAGAGTGACTCCATGAGCTTTGCATGATGGTCTCTTGCTCAATGTAGTTTCCGTCTGTTAGTGATGTCGATCTTGGCAGAGCGTTCTAGGTTGTCTAATAATTTTGCAACTTGGTCTAATTCCCTCGCCAGTGACTGTCTTGCCCCAATGAGTGATTATATAAGTTGGGGTCTTAGTACTGTCTTAAGCATCGCCCCATTTGTCATGGCGTGTGGATGTGCCGAATCACTATTCTCAGCATAGTAGTGTTAAGATGGTGTCTCTGAGCTATCCACAAAAAGCATTATCCTCTAAAGATGAGGATTGGGGTCTCCAGGTTGGGACCAGTGGCAAGGATAATCTACCACTGTATTCTACATTGTGCATCAGGAGTTATATTGCTATAGGTCAAAGAAAGTGGTCAAGTCGCAGGTGAAGATTGTGAGGTGATGACTTTCCGTGTAAATGTGTTATTTTGTACCAGATATTTGCCCCGGTTTTATAGAACCAGACAATATCAATATTCTTTGACTATCTACAATCGTCCATGTAGCTTCAGTGTCCCTGGGCGGTGGGGGTGGGGGTCCTGTCCCTCAGATAAAATATCCTCAAACTGGTTTGACACTCAAAAAAATCAAGAAAGGAGAAGCATTAAACACTAAAACAGAAGTTAAGTAATTGTTAGAAAATGTTGCTAGCTAGTCACTGTAGGTAGAATTACTCTGACATGGAAAGATTACTAAAGGGGTGTCTGATCTGTAATGTGGGTGGTGGAGTATTAAGTACACTCTTAAGTCAGGATCAAAGTCAAAATCGTTCCAAAAACACTATTAGAGATGGGACCAGGATCTGTCCAGCCATAGCAGAGAAAACCAAAATAGTCATTACTTCTGCAGCAGTGCAGCAAGGACAGAAAACCTCTATTAAATATAAAGTACATTAATTAAATAGATATATTGTCACCTCCTGTATCAAAATTAGTCTTAACGATTTTCCTAAGAAAGGTCATAGTTTTCCAACTGTGGCTTCCTTTCATAGTTTTCCTTTCATGTTTGTGTTTAATTTGGGCTTGAGACTTCAAAAACAACACTTCAAATCCTGCTCAAGACCCTGTTGAACACAACCCTGTGTTGTGTCATAGACTTTTATATATGAATCCCTGTATGGGAATGTATTCTTGCGATGTTCATGACTGCAAACCCTTTTTTGTTGGAAGTTTGGAAAGGGGCAATCTCAAATGGCTGTTTTCAAAGCAGTACGAAAATGTTCTAACCTGGAAAATCGTAAAAGCCCAGTAACATATTCAGAAGATGATGTCCAGAGTGATGCCATTCTCCTTTAGATTGAGGAGCAGGATGAACATGATGTAATCACCTAATGGAATGAATCAAGCAGGACATGGAGACTTAACACACTGTTGTTCCCCTCCAAGGGGCACACCTGCATTCCATAATGTCATTCAAAAAGGATTCCATGCCTGTACAAACAATACCAACCAGTACTTGACCAGACTAAAACCTGTTCTCAGTCATACTAGTGAGCATTTACAAAACCTAGTCAGAACAAGACACCAAGAACTGAGAGGTAATTAACATTAATGTTCATACTTTGCTAGACTCACCGGGATAAACACTGCGCACAAAACAATGCTTTCTCAAAATACTTGGGATGGCCTTCCCTCAGATAAAATGTAAGTGCTTTAAAGTGACAGGTAATAGTAGAACATCAGGCACAGCAGTGACATGGTGGGTAGCTGACTTGGAGTTCTTGCATAGTCATTATAATTACCACCAGTTGAAGAAAATTGAGACATCACTCCAGTACACGACCAAACCTCCACAAGAAAAAGATGTAAGACAGTGTGCAGGAAGGCAAACTCATCTTTAATCACAGACACCTGCTGTAGGCATTTTAATATAGTAATCATTCCATGCTTGGGTTGGGATATCTGTGTTTAGTCGAGAGGTCCAGCTTCATTCCCAAGTTTCGTCTTTGATGGGGAGCATATTTACTACCCAAGAGCTGATGGTATGCTAGTGAATACAAAAAAAACTCTTCTAAGTCTATGGAGGCCATACTGTAGCAGCATTCCTTCTACAAATGTCCCAAGGGCAAGAGTAAAACTTATGGGCCAAAGGGCATTTTTATGTGACACTCCATCTGGGGAGGGTCAACCACTGCAATCTAACAAAGCCTGCAGTACAGAAGAGGAAATTTTCAAACCACCCTAAGAGTAAAGGCAGTGGCTCCCAAAGCAGGGACGCCCCTGCACAAAAACAGTGACATTGCATAACTAAAGATCGTAGCTGTTTATTCATGGCATGCAGGAAATGAATGCTAATCAATGGGTGTTCATGATTTCAGCAGTGAATATAGCATTGAGTTCCACATTCTAGCTCTCATCCCCACTGAACACATCAACATACTTGACTTAACACTTCAAGAAGAGGTTATTGCCTGTTGGCAAAAGGAGCAATAGAGGAAGTGCCTCTGTAAGGAGAGGGGGGGGGGGGGGGTTCTTTGTACTTTTTCACACTCAAGAATGATGGTATTTGGGTATTCATATCTACAGCCTATAGGGAATGCTATGTGGATAGATTGATGAGGGATATTTGTTTATGCTTTTCCTCTTCTGCGTCGTATGTCTTGTATCATCCAATGTATTGTGAGGCTCCAGTGACAATGACTCGGTCTGCCCCAGCTTTGACCCATCAACAATGGTTGTCCTGTCTGCTGGAGCTGTCGCCCTTTTTTTGCAGTTTTCTAGTGTGCACTAACTTATCCAGGTAATCAAGGAGGCACGGCACTAAACTACCAGGACATATTATGTGACATTGTGGAAACAATTTGCCCATTTCCTCAAACCATCCCAGGTCAAAATACTATACACATATATGCAGATAATCTCAACATCACCTTTTGTCCTTCCTAAAAACAGACTTGGCGCTCACTTCTGTAACAGTGGCCATGCACCTGCAAAACCAGAAATATCAGCCACTCTTCATGATATTATAAGCCACTCTTCTACACCTAAAATGAGTTTCCCACTGTGATCTTTACTAGTAACATCATAGAACTTGAGCACTTTCCATACTTGGCCCATCAGTACCCCTTTGAACAGTTGCACCCAGTTAACCTTTCCACCCCTTACACAGACAGTCATGCTTTTAGTGGCAGTAACTTAAATGTGTCGTTAGTAAGTAATGAGCTCTTTCTATAGGAGAACAGTATTTACAAATCTACAATGGCAGAGCTGTCCTAGGTACCTCTTCTCATTTTCTGTCTGATTGTGTCACAGTTGATCATTAACCAAACCATAGCTCTGTGTGGGTGCTTCACAATTCACAAAATATGATTGACAGATCCCTACACACCTTGAATGTCAAAAGGCTACTTACATAGCACCTTCATACGACTGATTTTCCTAGACTAAATAGTAGTTTATTGATTTCTCTTCACCACAAAAAGGCAATCTTATTTCTGAAACAGTTATTGCACAGTGGACGACGATATGCTGTACTTTACTGCGCTATGCCTGCAACAAATGCACACTCACGCGCTTCATGCATATTGCACTCTGAGAAAAGAAGCCACTATAGCCCAGGGCAACATTGATCGCTGGACATTTGTGAAGAGGCACCTGGTCTTCACTTCACACACTGACAAAGCTTTATTGTGTGAGCGTTTGTGCTAGGAAATAGGGACAAGTAGCTCAAACGTTCTTAGTTATTTCATGCTTCACCTACTTTTCACTCACTAACACATTAAAGTTGGGTGGTTCTGTATTCATTGTGTGCACAGCATGTGATCTACAACACCACAAACTCTAATCATAGTGTTACAGGTAAGTACTGCTTTTGCTTTCTTCTATCCTCAACTGCTGCGCAGAACTGTTAAATTTTTTGCAACGAACAGCCAAGTGGTGAACTAAAGCAACTGAGTTATATGATGTGCTTTTGCTTAAAGGTGTTTGTATGACTGTTTTTGGTATCAAAATGTTATAATTTCTGTGTAAGCCGGCAGTTATTTGTTTTGCTTGCCAAATGTAACTTTGAAATTAGTTATGCTTGATATATTATGAAGATTTGTGAACTATGAAGTTTTATGATACTGCTGCAACTATTCATATAGCTCACTACCATTCCTCAAGCCTACTATTGTGGTGGTATTTCTGCAGTTTGAGATTTTTTCTCTGACTGGAACCCTCTCCTAAAACTGGGAAAAACAATTTTCATTTAAAAGTGCCTCTTCTAATAGTAAAACATCATCCAGCAGAGTAAGTGAATTTCAGGTTTTTTAAAAGTGACAAACCATCCATGGTCTTTCATAAGGGACATGATTGTGTAGCATACTAACTAGCCTTTTTAATTACGTTTGTGTATCATGTCTTACATTAATCCTGCATTAATCATGTAGGTCTCCAGTCAGGTTACTGCCTGTGGCTCTGTCCTTGATGCCATCTGTTCCTCCTCAACCCCCCCTCGAACTCTGCATCAACCTTGATGTCAACTCCCAAAGTAGCTCGAAAATGCATACCTGTCCCTTCGATAGCATGGTGCATGGTTTTTATCAATAGGGCATGTACAAATTTATTATTAATATGTCATCACAGTAACTAGAACCCATCAACTATTTTTCACTGTGGCAGGCCAAGTTCGCCTATGTAGAAAACCAGAGTTCCGATTAAAAACCTAATATTCTATATTGTGATGGGGCTAGCTAGAACAAAAATTAAACAAACATTTTTAATAGTTAATAAAAATCCAATTTAACAGGAAAGTTGGTATTTTAATGACTATTGAGGAAAAATAACTCTTAGAAAGCTCCCCTTTCTATGCCTGCAGTTCCTGAAATCTAATTTGCATTTGCACTCAAACTTCTCCCAGCCAATTTTTTGCATTTGAATAGGTGTGAAAAGCCTCCTAGGAACCAACAATAGGTTAACCTGAGTAGGCATAGATGACTCCTCTGTACCTCACTGTATATACAGGACATGGGCTGTGGGCATCCTCTGTGACACTAAAATTCTAAATCCTGCTGGACTGACAAATCCTGTTTGACAGGTCTGCTTACTTTACACTTGAAAAGAAGGAAACAGGATGGTGAGGCAATTCTGTCTGGTTGCTGGAAAACCTTAATTTTGTTCTCCAGACATTTCTGTCTCTGGGTTAATTGTGGGTGCAGTGGCTGCTCCAAACCGGAGTTTAGTATTAGGTGTGGGAGGACACTATGATTACCATACTACACACTCTCCACACTCGTATCTAAGCCTCCAAGCCTACGTTTAGTATGACCAAAGACTTTAGGCATCTTGAAAATGCCCAAAGCGAGCAGGGTTGGCCCTGGAAACCTTTACTCCATTGGTTAGGGGATGCCCAGGAGTAGTTCCCATACACTAATGTATGCCAGTCATAAACATGCCACTTCCAGGCATTTCAGGACACTTTCTGACCTAAAAAAAGAACAGAAGAGGACTGGACCTGCGTCAGTGACCTTAGATGAGCCCTGAAGAGCTGGACCTGCTCACTTTTACCAGGACAGAGAAGTGAACTCCAAGGGTTGTAAGGCTTGTCTCGTGTTCAAGCTAAAATAGAACAAGGTACAAAAAGCCTTTCCTTAAATTACCCATCTGGCCAGTGGCATCTGATTCGCCTCTGCTGCTGCCCTCTGTCTGACACCCTGTGAGTTTCTAAGTGTTCCCCCCCCCCCCCCCCGAGATCTGGGGTGGGGGAAGCTTTAGAAGTGTACTCCTTTGGTGTATTGTGAAATAAAGGACTAATTCATAAGGTAACATCTCAGAGCAGGACTCATCTGGTTGGGGTATTCGACCCCACCATCACCGTCGGTCTCAAATTCCACTTAGGTCCCTATCTACCACAACAATTGACTATCATTGTCTCTATTACTACCTAAAACTGTAAAAATTCATGCCTTTAGTTTCCCTTATTGGATTTTTTTGTAATTATGTTACTTTAATTCTACTCTACTTTTCTTATTCAGTTTGCTAATTTTATATTTTAGCATTTTGACATTATTACTGTTTTGGTACCGCATAAATGCCCTGCCCATTCTGTGCCATAAGCTACCAAGATGTTGTGCTAATGTTAATTTAGTTATTTTGAGGGTTCACCCTGACAAAGGTCACGATATTTGCTTGAGGTAAGTAGTCACCCGCCCCAAATAAGTTAGTTTTTTTGCAGGATCATCTGTCCTTGTTTAGATCACCTGTTGTCATGCAGTTTTTAAAATGTTTTAGGCATATTCTCTTTGTCCCCCCCTTCCAAACACCACTTTTTATCCCCAGACAAACTAATGTGTAGGATCAAGGGACTTTTTTTCCTTAAGTTGTGACTTCTTTTCACATCAGACAATACATTATCCTTCCAACATTCTTCGTTCGGCCTCACTACTCGAAAGAGGAGAGACTCCATTGGCTGGATCCCAAGAGAGCCTTGAGCTTTTACTTGGATTGCACCAAAGACCAGGGGTGGAAGATCAACTTTTTGTGGGGTCCTCAAGGGCAGAAGAAAAGGCAAGGCATTGCAGAAAAGGGCTTAGTCAAGGTGGATAATCCTCTGCAGCTACACACTAAGAAGCAGCCCCAAGACAGACTTAGTGTACATTCCACTAGGGCCAAGGTTGGTTCCACTGCTTTGGCACGTAGAGTAAATGTCCTTAGCAACTGTAAAGCTATGATGTGGGTGTCAAGCCCTACTGTCTTGAAAGCCAGGTCCGACAGGAAGGGTATTTCGCCCTTTGGGCCAGCAGAGCTTTTTGATAAGGGCCCATTAAAAAGACCCATCACCTTGACTAGTACAGCTCTGGTATCTGTACTAAAGGTGAATAATAGACAGTTAGAAACATCCGGCGGAAGAACAAGTTACTCACTTTAAATATTGTGCTTTCTGGTGGATACTTTCATCTAACCACAGATCTTCACTCCCCTTCTTCCTCCCTTTCTGTGAAATTTTATTTTTTCTAATTTAAAGTTTTTCAAAGTTTAGGAATTTGCACACTGATATCAATTATTGTTTGGCTCCAGGTCCGAGAGCTATGACAGTTCAGAAAGAACTGATATAAGTGAGCAGAGGTAGAGCACGTATGCCACTCAGTTTGTCACTTCAGGTGTGGAACAAAGTCAGTATTGGGCCACACAATGCCACTTACTGGTGCATGGGAGCAATGGCAGTACTGTTAAATCTTCCAAATCCACTTCAGGTGTCTGGGGGATATTCTAAAGGTGATGTTCCTGCAGTTAGTGTCCATGAGATGGAGCTCTACAGAGGATAAATACCTTGTTCCTTGAGATACTACTTTAACAAATGTTTTTTTATGCAGCTTCAAGCACAGGTACTCCTTTTTCCATGCAAACTATAGCTTGATGAATTGTTCCATACATTTAACAAAAGTATTAGAACATGAACTGCCCTTTTCTGACAAGTGTAGGGATCACTCAGCTAGAGTCAATGCGCTGCATGATTGTGTGGTAAAATATCATTGTAGCAGAAAGAAAAGTTGTACTTTCACCTGGAGATTCGTGCATTCTTTCCCTAAGCATTGTTTCATTATCTCAAGTAGGTTAAGCTGATGACCAAATACTTTTTGTTAAGGTATACTCTATTTCCTCTGTTCCACCTCCAATGAATATTGCTCGTACTGTTGGTAGTACTGTTATAAAGGTATATACGATGACAACCATTCCATCTTGGAAATGGAAAAAATAATAAATGCAAGTTTTATTTGCAGTCAACCCCTCTTTAAATACCCCTGCTGAGAATAGTCGCATTTCTCTCTCGGTGCTGCGTATAGATAGTGGCGTGTGCTCTTGCAGGGCACTGTGTGGGAGGGAAGGTAGACTTTAAGTGGTAGCATATCAATTAGTCCTGCAGACTTATGTTTTAATGCATTTTCAAAGAAAAATCATAATTTTATTTTACTTTAAATTGTATTTTTTTTTTTTTAAATAAATAAAGTAAATGTGATCGTGCTTTGTCAGCAAAAATATTCTGGTTGCGAGCAATGTGAAATTTCCCGTTTCAGGGCTTTCTTGTCAATTAACACATTCAGTGAAAGAGGATTCAATTGGTAAAAGCTGTGCATGACCAGTCATCCTTGCTGACATCTTGCAAGAGCAGTACTGATGATAGCCTTTATTTAGGTGCCGCCTTGGGCAGTAAGCGCTGTCACTTTAGTAAATGAGTGCAGTGGTACAGCTACTTTTTAGGACTTCATTTCTAGCTTTAGTTCTGCCCCTTGTAGTGCTGTTGCTGTGAAATTTTAATGGATGACATAGGTCTGTTCTGGTTAGTACTTCTAAAAATAGAGTTGCTTTTATATAAATACATCTTTCCTTTCTAGGGCGATTTTGCAGCTGAACAAATGTTTGTGTTCTTTATGTTCACATTATGTCTTTGTTGGTGGAAACAACTATCGTAGAAGATAGATTTTCTTTAATTACCTGGATGAAATGAATATTGTTTGAATGAAATGAATACTTCTTGTGGCAGAGTTAAAAACTAAAAATAGATTTTTCATGAAACGTATGTTTTGCAACCTGCTTTCCCTCCATTTTCGGCCATGTTTATCTCAGTGTTAATAAAAACATGTAATCATTTACAGGCATAACGCAATATGATAAGCATTTTGGTGCGTTTTTTTCAGCTTCACGACAAACACTGAATGTGAAAGTGCCTACGACGTTTTTCCATATTACATGCACAACTTGGATAAAATAAAAAATATGTCCAGTTGTAACTGATCAAACTAAATTGTAGAACATGAACATTCTGCAAAAATGCATTTTATCATTTTGTTTTTGCTTATATTGGTAGGTTTGTGTCCAGTGTGAGATTGGGGTCTAACCTCATTGTGGAGGTTCAGGCATAGCTCCATAATCTAATGCAGACACAAACTCACAAGCAAAGCTGTTTCAGCCTTTTGCAAGGTCGGGGTATTAAACTAGGTGAAATGGAAATGGCCATGTACACAGTCTTCCTGCTGTTTTCATGAAGGTATACAATAGTGATCTATTAAGTAAATATTAAAAAAGCGCAAACCTTTAATTGTATCTGCAAAATAAAATTGCTTCCCCAAGGCATGTTTTTTGAAGATTTTTTTTTTTCTATTGAAATGTAATTTTTGGTCCTGAACAGTGGTACAGGTTTTATGAATTAAAGGCATTTGTGAAGCTTAGACAAACGTTGTGCATTATGTTGTATTTCATTCCTATGGTGGTTCTTATACAGCCGTCCGAATTGGTATGGTAATTGTAATAAGTTATGTTTACTTTATGCTTTCCGTAAGTCATTATTGGTAGGAAAACAAATCTACATTAGGAATGCTGCTTTAAAGCACATTTTCGCTTAGGCTCTCATTATTTTAATGAGACTACTGGATTTTTGAGCGGCAGAATCGCCTGTGGTGTGGGAGACTAAGTCTAACCCACTGTATGTGACACCTGTCGCTCAGATCCGGGTTTTGCTCCGGCTAACTAGCTGTGCCTCATCTCTGCCCAAGGATAGGGATGACTAGGCAGCCGAGCGCATGACATATTTGGCTTCTCAGGGAAGTCGTGGTCACTCAGGTCTCATCCGTTTCTCTCATTAACAATGCGGTCTCATATATAAATGGCGAAGAGAGGCAGTATATGTTTCAATAATGAATTTAATAAAACAACTACATCTTAGATAGCAAAGCGTGAACTGCAATAACCAGGACGAAACAGCATGACAGTATTAAAATTGTGACAAGAAGAGTGAAGCATAAAAACAACGCTATGATATTGTCGCTATAATCAATGGACTAATTCCTACCTAGGCTATGATAGAGAGAGCACAGCATGTTAAGCTCAAATTCTGCCCTTTAGGTTCCCCTGGGAAGACATCAACCCCCATACCTGAGCAAAGATCTGCGTTAGCATCTGTAGCGAGGCATTCAGCAATCACCATACAGTCGTGGTTCACTGGCTGGAATCTCCCTCTAACGTGTAAAGGACAAGGAAGTGTTTTTATAGTAACACAGCTGATTTTCTGGGAAAATGTCCGTACGTAAGGATGTGTCTTTTTTACGAATGTTGGAGACTAAACTTCTACCACGTTCACCGGCAATGTACCGTGCTGTATCCTTGGAAGAAGCACAGAGTGATCAAGAATGTCTTGTTTGAGAACAAAGTGCTGGCCTAGGCAAAAACACTCAGATAAACAGAAAATTAAACAAGACCGTAAAAATGGATATTTAAGCAATAATAAGATGAAGCTGAATAAATATATCTACGTTAATGTCCAAAGTGGCCTAGTGTGTTAGAATAACGTGCATGGAGCTATAACTAAAATGGCTACAAAACACCCTCCCCTTGTTGGTTAAAGGTGGTTCAAAAGCCTAAAGTATAAAATATTTATTAAAAAGCTCAACCTTAGACATATATATAAAAACAATGTCAATGATGACAAGTCGACGGGACACATGAGCATGTAAATGGACAATTTGAAACATGAGCATGTGGCATAAAACCAAATTTCAAAAGGCAAAGTCAATTTTGAAAAGTTACAATCGATTCTGGGACCATAGAGGACAGGAGATCTTCCACTTCGGCCGATGTTAAAGTTGTAAAGTCATCGCCAAGAAGGATCAAGGAGCATTTGTGTTCCGTAGCCTCAGCATAAGCCAAGGTGGCATTCCGTGGTGTGCCTAGTGATGAGTCGTGAGCTACATCTTCCAGGAAGGGCAACTCATAAGTAGCTTCTCGTAACAAACGCAACCTCAATGTGCGTGTCCGGTAATGAACCCTCAGCGAGAACATCAACAGATCAACGTCCAATCTAGGCAAGCGCTGCGTCGAAAGGCAGACTTGCAGTGCGTGTTCAAAAGAGCACCAGAGGCACTGAAATACGGGCTGCATACAATGCAAAACCGGTCTGAATGCCAAAGACCACCCACACTCCAATTGCTCCAGGAGTGTTGCTCCAAAATACTGAATCATTCGTTCACGATACAGCTGCGCTGATGGGAGCACCCTCATTCCTCCTCGTTGTGGCGGGGCAGCCATTGCGCATAAAAAATAGCAACAACAAGATGCCAGCTAATAAAGACAGCTAGTGGAAAACCCCTGAAAATACTAGAGAAGATTGGGTGGATTGCTGATGGTGGTATTAAACCGAATGTGGAGGAGAAGGTGTGAATGAAACCAGAACCAACAGCTTTAAAACAATGTGCGATTCCAGTTGTACTGGGCGCATTAAATATTCGTCCCACAAGTTCACCAAAGTGTCTCGGAAAGTTTGTGTTTAAAAGGGACTGTATTTCTGCTGATGACCTTGCCACTTGAAGTGCGTAGGTCTCTCGTGCAGAAGTAAGTGCCACATGTTTTTGAAACAATAAAGCCTTGAGCCTGCTCAACTTGTCAAAATTCACATTTGAAGTAGCAATGTGAGGCCAGATATCGGCTACCTCTTTAATTTTAGTAGGGTGAAAAAGTACGTTCCCGCAGCATGTAACAACCTTAGAGACCGAAACAACGTAAACTATTTCAGCTTGCATACCACAACAGTCTTCACCATGGAGGAGGACGTAGCTGCTGTTTGAAAAGCACCTGGAACGTAGGTCTAATCAAGGGGACTGGAACTCCCTTCAGATAACAAGCTAAGTTTGCTGCAGAGGCGTTACACGCCCCATGCAAGGACAGCTGTTTACAAACCATTGAATGGCTGACTAAAGTCTTGCATTAACTAGCGCTAAGAAAGACTTCTTTCATGCCACTGAAACATTTGTACGAGAAGGGAAGCTCCCACACCTCATGGATGTAACTATCTCTCAGCCTTTCATATCTGCCTACCGGAATGTGTTTTAAACAGGAGGTGAATTGAAGTGTAGAAATAGGCAGATTGATGACCCCGTGTATTAGCCATTCAGCAGATGGTATTTCAGCCACAGTAAAAGGCAACTTTTCTAATTTCTCAATATTAAGCATGACATAAGTAGGTTCTTTCTTAGCCATTAGGATTTGTTGTCACGTTAAATTAAAGGAGGAAAATATCTCCCTTGCACTGACATGCTGCCAGGGAACGCGACCCGCCTTCAATGTTTGACGTGTCCAACCCAACTGGTCCTTATCTGACTTTGTCCATGATATAAGGAAGACATATCTGTTGTATGATGTCTATAGCAGAAGAGACGATGTTCTTTAAGGTGTATATCTGGTCAGACAAGGTATTAATTCCATTATCCACAACAGCTAATGCCTTTTTCAGATTTTCCTGGTTTATTTGCCTCAACCGGGTAGCTGCTTCTTGTTGGGAAAGCTTCAAATTTCATTATATACTTCATATAAGAACGCTTCCTATGGTGTTTGCTGGGGCTTAACAGGAAGTCCTGTAAGTCAGTGTTATTAAACAGGAGACTGAGGTGTTCTCTAACCGCATCTAGTGAGGAAGTTCTTAACCATTGCTGGCATAGTTTCCCTACACTATATGTCGTAACTATACCCACATATTCAGATGATATATAGCGAGGGTCCGGTCTACTAGTTCTAAAAAACCCCGAGGAGTTAATAAAACGTTGATTACACCCGTTGGTATCTATTGGCCACAATAACCACCCGCCAAGACATGTCAGTGAAACATTAAATGTACCATTCTGGACCCATTCGTTGAGCTGAACTTCAGTTGCATTAGTTTATTTTTGAAATTTATTGAACTTTGCAGGGGCAGGTATGCTGGGCATATTTAATTCCTAAATTTTAGCTAAGCCTAAACAACTTGTTTGTTGTACGGTTCCATTTAAGAATATGATTTGTACAGGTATAAGGCATGCTCTAAATAAAGCTTCCTTTCCCCTAATTTGCCGATGTCTAGTTCCCCATACACTTTTCAGATCAATCGATTTCACCCAATATTTATAGTCTTCAATAGACAACCGGGAAACAAAGGATTCGGAACATATGAATTTAGTATTTGTCAATAGCATATGTATAGCTTTAGTAGGTGGTACTTTAAAATAATAAGACTCATAATTTTTCACATTGTGCCCAGAAAAATATGTAAACTTTTCAGAATATGTTTTGAAACTACCTTTTGGTGGAGTCGGACAATGTTCCCATTGTGTATAATTAAAAACAGTATGTATGAAATGGTGCCCATAATAATTATAGCAAAACATATCACCATAATTCTCTTTAGATTGATAAACATCTTCGTTTTCAAATACAGTATAATACTGCAATCCAGACATCACTGAATCAACTGTTTTCACATCCCAAGCATCAGAAACAATGCCTGGTTATTATAATATTGTTAACTGATAGTGTGAACACATATGGTATTTGAATTACATCCGTGGGACCATATATATAAAATATTACTTTGTCCCAAACAATCCCATCAGGAATTGGTACTGCGGAAATGTTCACAAATGATAAGTCTCTTCGGACCTTGTGTGATGAAAAATGTGGTTTAAGACCTCCTCAACCAATCGAACTGTTGATTTTTCAGGGAGAAATGACCATGTATTAACAAGAAAAAGGTAATAACAAAACCAATCTAAAGTAGGAAAGCTAGAACAGTCAAAGAGAGCCATAGATAGTTCCATGGAAAAATAAAATGTTTTTTTAAGCCAGTTCATTAGCTTACATGTTTTTGACAATTCAGGTGTCGAAGAGGCGAATGAGGCTGAGACGTCATCATTGAAGTCGGCAAAATATCCAGAGGCAGTACGTGCAAAGGCTGAAGCTGTGGCCATTGGTGGAGTTGGTGTTTCCCGTGGTGGCACACTATAGATAGCACCATCCGTTTGTGTTGGAGTTGAGTCAACTCGGTCAATTATTTCTGTATTGTTTGATGTTAGTGGAACCAATGAAAGATCATCTTCCACCCTCCCCAAGCTCGGAGAGGTGTCAGTGTTGGTATAAACAACTTGTAGAGGGACGTCTTGACCAGTAGTGAGAGGGATTCGGGAGCTCCTGGATGTTCCTCTTGGTCTGCTGTGCAGGATCAGCCACATGGTGTAGTTTGATATTATAGATGGAGACAAAATGATTTTCTTTGGCACCTGCCAACGGTGGTAGAATTACATTTCTGGTACCGTTCATCCCCAATACTGGGACTGGAGCTCGATAGGAAGGCCCAAATTCCTTTTTCACAGCGACCTTTTCGCGTACAAGATCCCCAACTCTGAGAATCCAGCCGGTAGATGTTACAGGCATGTCCTTGATTCCTGTGGATGCAGCACTGATAGAAGAGTTATCGTCACGGAACTGTTGCAATTCCTGTAAAACAGTGACACGTTAATTTATGTCAAAAAGTGTTTCTGCTGCCTCCACGCCAGAACCATCAAGATCTGGAACATACATTTGGGTTCCAAACAGGCACTCATATGAAGTATGACCCCCAGGGACCTTCTAGGCAGATTATTAAGTGCTCTCTGGACTTCATACAGGTGATTAAGCCAACTATGACCTGTACCTAAGACTCTGGCTGTTAAGGATTGCTTTAAATCACAGTTTAATCGCTCCACAACACTATTTCCTTCGGGATGAAATGGAGACGAGTACTGGAGTTGGACCCCCAACGAAGCCATGGCGTCCCTGAATGCCCTTGAGGTGAAAGCAGGGCCCTGGTCCGAGTGGAAAGCCGCAACCGCATATGTACCGATAAAGACTCGCAAATCTTTAATAACAGTCAGAGCGTCAGGCGAGCTTGTGGCCACACCCATAAAAATCTGGAGCATGAATCAACAGCAACTAATATATACTTGTATGGACTATCCGGTGTTAGGAGATCGCAATGGTCCAAGTACACACATTGCAATGGTTTGTTTGAAATCAAGAGGGGTGTCTGCAGTGGGCGTTTGGCAGTAGAAACTTTGAGTTGTTGGGAATTGTCACAGCAAAGGACATACTGCTTGGTCTCTTTATAGAGGCCTGGCCACCTATAACGGGCTTACAAGATCGAAATTGTAGCTGCCACACCAGCATGGGCCAATGCCACCCCCTCATGCGCTGCTTTAATTATCCCTGGTCTTATGTCTTTGTTGGGAATATCTCTCACGCCTACACCTGGTATTCTAACTCCAGCGTTCAGGCGATCTCCCATTTGGTAGGAATATTTAGCCGGAAATGTTTTAGGATAGGGCGTACCATCAGCCGTAGCTTTCACAGCAGCCCATATGTCTGCCACCGGTTTCGTACTTAAACGTGTTACTGCAGCTAGAGCGGCCACAGCCACTGCTGACTTTGCGGCTTCATCAGCCAATGTATTTCCAGCAACGTGTATCCCAATGCGCTGTTGTCCAAGTGTATGTACAACATGGACATTTGGTAGCATCTCTTTCAGATCTGCTACTTTCCCCCACAGAAGTCTGTGTTTAATGGTGTTTCCTTTGGAATCTCTGTACCCATTCTGGTGCCAGTAATGCAGATATTCATTGAAGGACTGGACACAATAATATGAATCACAAACAATCAGTGTAGGCTGTGCAGCATCCGTGTGTTCCAGTGCCATCACCAGAGCCTTTAGCTCTGCTAACTGTGCTGTGCAATCCCCTAGGGTTAGCGTAAATGAATGTAGGTGACAAAATGTATCGCCCTCGATGTAGCCGCTTACGACAGCAAAAGCAGCAGAATATTGGTGTTTTGTGCCAATTGCAGGCTGTGCTGAGCCATCGGCGTACATGACTCTGATATTGTTCGATAGGCAATGTATTTGCTGGAACTGGGTATTCTATTTCATACTGCAAAAATTCTTGAGTTTGTAATTTTGGGTCAAAGATGTAGTCTACATCAGTGGCTGTCAAAGATGTAGCCCATTGTATCCAGCGTGGATGTAATGCTTTTGCGTTTGGAACGCTGGCTTTTGTAACAGCCTCCAAGCCTGGGATCGGAGAAACGACAATAATGCGTTTTCCTTGGGCAAGAAGTCATTCTTTAATGACAGCCATCTGTACAGCAATGAGTATTTTCTCAGTGGCAGGAAATCGTTGTTCAGCAGCTGAATATAAGTGTGAGTTGTATGCAATCGGGACTGTCTAACCTTCATTAAATGTCACATAGGAGAAACCGATGGCACCAGCTATTACTCTGATGACCATATGTTTTTGTTTTTTTTACCCTTATGTGTAAATGTTGTGCTGCAAGCATGTTTGTTTGCAATTCTCTAAGAATGCGTGTATGTTTTGTTGTCCTGAATTCACTTGAAAAATCAGGACGTATCAAATCATATAAAGATTTAATGCGTGTAGCATAGTCTGTAATGTAAGTTCTGCCAAAATTTAGGAAATCCAATAGAGATTGGAGTTTTTTAATCGTATTTGGTGGTTGTAACTGTGCGCATTTTTCTAAAAATTGTGGCGCTAGGCTCTTTCCTTCACTTGACAGCTCATATACCAAAAATAGGACGCTGAGGAAGGTGATTTTTGTTTTTTTAAAATTTAATTTGTAGCCAAATTGTGTGAATCCTACAACAATGCGGGCTACCCGTCTTAAATGTTGTAGCGATTCATCATCCGTGAGAAAGATATCATCTACATAGGACAATGCTTCAGGATCAGTCTCGTGCAAAATTGCTGTCACGCGAGCTGCGAACAGTCCTGCACTGTTGTTCTTATACCCCTGAGGTAAACTACAGAATTTTTTCTGGGAGCCTAGAGCACTGAAACTTAAGTCTCTACTCTCAGGTGCTATATTCCGGCAGAAGAAACCATTTGAAATATCCAGTGTTGTTTTGTATTTTTTACGCACTATATTGTTCATTAGTGCTGTGCTATGTGAATTTTGTATAGCATACGTGCATGTATGACTATTTAAGTGTCTGTAGTCTAAGACTATTCTATATGAAGGGTCCAGTTTAGCCACTGGCAACAATGGATTATTCATTGAGGAGACACAGGGTTCAATCACGCCCTGGTACTCTAATTGTGTGAGTTTCTATCACAGAGGCTTTTGCTTCGTGTTTTATTGGAAACTGAGGTTGGGGTTGAGGTTCATTTTTAATTGGAATTACATGGTAGTGGGATTCTTGATCCCATCCTACGTGATTTCGGTATAAAGCAGGTTCCTGTGCCAAAACCCATTCAATGGCATAGGATTCAGCGAGTTCCTCTGGAACAAGGGGCGAGAAGGAAGGCTTAATGACGTCTTCTCCATATGGGCAGGTATGTACAAATACAGGTGGCCAATCTTGTTCGGCCAATAAAACATCATATAGGTTTACTACGCGATCCCATATGATTGCTTCTATTATGCACTCAATGTCTCCTAACTGTAGCGTTACTTTATACACCCTATCAGTCATGGAGATACGCATGTCCGCAGTTTCTACTTGTATAAAGTCATCAGTTGCTTTCCCCTCCAGATGCTCTAGAACAGTGGTTCCCAACCTGTGGTCCGGGGACCCCTGGGGGTCCGCAAAGCCTTCTCAGGGGGTCCGCGAGAGCCTAGAAAATAAAAAAAATATTAACAAATCTTGACAAATTAGGTCCCCAGCTTCTAGTAATGACTCAGTCGGGGGTCCCTGGATTCCAATGATGATTCAGTGGGGGTCCCTGGGTTTCATTAATGTTAAAGTGGGGGTCCACAGAAATCAAAAGGTTGGGAACCACTGCTCTAGAAGACTCCGGTGAACTATTGTGACCTCTGCCGTGCTGTCTAGCAGTGCTAGTTCCCACTTCTTGTTCTTCAAGAGGACCCTCTTCCTGAGTGGCATGTCGGACTGTGACTGCTGCTACTTTTTTCTTTTTTAATTAGGGTTTTTGTTGGGTAGGTTTCTCTTCCTTTTTTACAGAAACCTCCGATGAACGTTGTGATTCCTGTATCGGTTTCCCGTACTCCTGTTATTCGCTTTGACCGCCCACCTCTCTCATTTCTTTTTCCGATGATTCCTGAAAGGAACGAGATTGGCGTCTATCAGTATATTGATATCTGTCAGGCGTTTTTATATTATATCTATTTCTGAGATTGTCTATTTTGTGGGGTCTCCATTCATGGAGATTCTCCCCTCTCCTTTTTAGGAATTTGTTGTTTTTTTATCCCAGTGTTTCTTATTACCCTCAGGAGCTTGCTTGGGAAAATCTTTATTAGATTTGCCCTGAAATTGTGGTTTATATGGTCTGGCTCCTAAACTGTCTCGACCAATGCTATAATAGGTCTCTGCAATGATTGTAGGCAGCTCTTGTTCTTGATCCTGTTGCGGAACCTCGCGGAGCCGCATGCGCACTGCCAGTGCAGCCACTTCCCCTTTAAGGTTACTTAAAATAATTGAGGATACCTTGGCAAAATTACCCAACAATTGCATCCCCAAATCTTGGGCCGGGGCAGCCCCGTATTCATCTTGAATTTGTTTCAACACCTCTGGTAAATTGGCAAGTGTCAGTGTACCGTGTGCTGTTGTATAGAGCACATCAAATACTGTGCCCCAAGTATTGCAGTTATCTACTGTAGGGACCATTCCAAATGCCATGCACATCATTAGAATTCTGTTTATCCTAAGGTCCCGTATGGGGAAATACTGCTTCCAGTGCATTTATTTTCTGTGCTAACCAAAGCGGAGTTTCCTCTAGTTTGGCAGGTACTTTACCTATAATTGAATGTACAGTCGCAGGGTTTATACCTGGCTTTACTGCATGGGAATGTGCTGGATTTGTATTTAAGGTTTGCGTTACGAATTGTACTAATCCTCTATATATCGCTGTTAATTCTGTATATATGCGATGAACCTCAGCTACCGCTAAATTAGCAACTGCAGAATGTGGTGTATAGGTGGCCAATAAAGGCCAGGTAGGAACATCGTTACTTAGAGGACCTAACCTACTGGTAAAATTGTGTGGGGAAGGGCGCCATCAAGCCAATTATGTTCTTGATAAGATAATGGTATTTCTAAATATGCGTATGCTATGTATTGTCCAGGTGCATTTGCAAGTGTAAAATGATTAAATGTATTTGTGTTCCCATCAACTGCTGGAAATGTGACCCAAGAATAAAACAGTTCTGTTCTATAAGCTGTATGGGCATCCACCACAAATGTGACTGGACCTCCCTGGGCCATTAGGCCATTTGCTAATGTGCATTCAAAGGTTGTCTCGTATTAACTGCTATTTGTATCTGCTGTGGATTCCCCATTATATCAACAAAGAGAGGGATAGGGAGGGTTCAAGGTCCAGTGTACGTTCTCCCAATAGGATAAGTCAACAACAAAAAGGTACACTGTTCCTAGTTCTAGGGAGACAGTTAAAGTATCAGGAGCAAGAGCCCTCACACACCCAAAAGGGTGTCATGCTTCATCATCAGGAAGCTCCTCGTCAGACCGGCGGTGCAATATCTGACGGGCTCCCCTTTCGGGGGCTCTTTACCGGAGGTCTTTTTATGTGGCTGCCGTTAGGTTTGTGCAGGTCAGACACTTATTGTTGCAGGAGAGTGAATATTAAAATTGATTAGGAACCCCTAAGTAATCTACTTTACTGGTTATCTCAAGGAGTTACGATCAAGATTAAAAACAAATAAGAAAGTGGAGGATAAGGATGTGATTGTCCAACCATCTCATGCCGGCCAAACACTTGCGCTGTATGCTCTCTCCAGCCCAGCTACACAGTTGCTGGGCTGGAAAGAGCGTGCACAGGCTCCTAGTCTGCCTGGGAGCACCCTGGCTGGGCACTCCCAGCCAATGCGGACTCTGCTCTGAGCGTCCGGAGGCTGGGAGCCTGTACCTGCAGAGGAGCGTCTAGGGACAGTGGCGCGGCAAAGGAGGTAAGTGTTTTTTGTTTTTGTTTTTTAAATTTAATTTAATGTTTATTCCGAATGCGCCCCCCCTCCCCCCCCCCCCTCCATTTGACTGGTGAACGATGGGCGACCTCGACTAAATTTAGGAAAGCTCCAACCTTCCTCTTAAAAAAACTTTTTTTAGTTATTTTGTTTGGGTTGTAAATTAAGTACAATACTTCATAATTTGTGCATTGGTTTGATGAATGCATGTTTCTGTATTGTTGTGTATTATTTTGCAGTTCAAATCATCAACATTGTTTAAGCTGGGGTTCTTGGATTCCAATTTTGATTCATTGGGGATTCCAGTTGTGACTAAGTTGGGCTCCACAGACTGTCGAAAGGTTAAGAACTTATAAAGATTGACGTTTATGGTGCTTGCTCCCTTATAGGCCAGCATATTGTATTTTATACATATTTAAAGGGGTTTGGGTTTAGCCCTATTTAGCCGTAGGCTTCTTCTGCCATGGAAACTTACTTTATTGGCTTAGGTTTGCAAAATAATGAAAAAAAATATCATACTCTTGCCACAGCCAGACTTCCTGGTTTTGCTGATGCATGTTGTTGTAGCATTGTTTTCTTGTTTTTCTCCCTGTTAGTTTATCCTTGTGCTTGACATTTCTGTACAGTAATGGTTCATAGACCAAAAGGCTGCTACATGACTCAACATGTACCTTTCACTTCGCTACCTATACCTCATGTTCACTTAATTCTTTTGAGGAACTTCGTCTATCAAACAATATTCACTCTGGATACCTAAAGAGGCTTTGAATCACAACGTTTTCACTACACGTATTTGGGGAACGGAATCAGCCACAGCTGGATTTGTTCCTTCCAATGCAGAGCATTACCCCTCTGTGGGACCCTACATTTTTTTCAGGTTTAGCTTGTAATCCACTCTAACCTCAGGTCACTGGTGGCGTGCAGTTGTGGATCTGGACAAGGTGTACATTTTCGTGCCTCAAGCCCTGCTTGCTGTACTGGTGAACTAACCACTGTATCCTTTTTAGGACCTTATATTGTCACCTTAGAGCCACTGCCAAGCAATATCAGTTGATAAGGGCCTTCTCCTTTATGTTTCCTTGTTGCATAGCCTTCAACTACCATAATAGCCTTTGGCAGAAGAGGTATAATGCTGTTAGAACATTCTTCGCACATAGGTCAGAATGTAAGAAACTTAACAGGGAGAAACATATATACAAACATTAGTAGGTTACCGCAGAAGGCCCATAGGAGTCAGTACCTCCACAGTCTTCAGTTGAGCTCCCAACAGTCCAATGTTATACAATTTCTTATAAGGCTATAAACCTTCACACACACAAATCTATGGGACTGTCTTGGTATCCTGTTGAACCTTGTCAGCCAAGAGCTTGAACTCATCTGTTTTTCCAAAGCAGCCCTCAGTTGAAGAAAGGGCTATTCACTTTCTGGATGTTGGGTGTGGTCGTAAATTTTATATGTGTAAAATTTTTAAGTCCTTTAATGGGCTGTTTGTCGCGTCTGTTGGCCACTCTCAAACAGAACATACTTCGGGTACATTGATTACTCAGTGGTTGTAGCACTGCATTGTAGAGGTTTGCAAGGTCACTGGTCTGCCTACCCCATAGAGTCTCTTGGTGCTTAGGATGAGAGCCAATACTAATAAATTAAACTCAGAATGTGATAAAAAGGTGTTTTTATGCAGCTGTTCAATCCACAGCTTTGGATTTTGTCTGCAATATCTTTTATATTGCCAATGCCAAGGTGTTAATAATGCCAATGTAATTGTTCTGTTAGTGGCATTTGCAAAGGTAGCCCCCTCACCACTCTATCTCCCACCCCTGACCTAGGGACCTACATGCCCTTTCTGTCTGTGCTTTGGGTACAAATGCAGAGAAAATGGCAGATGTGTCAAAGTTGGAGGGTGCTGAAAGAATGTAGAATCCAAAGGTATGTGATGTAATTAGCCAACAAAACAGACTGCCATGCACCACACCTCACTTACAGATATGCAGCATCTTATGAATCAGGATGAAGGGTGAGTTTGGTCTATGTGTGCATTCAACACTATGGTTAGTAACTTGTATTTCGTATCTGACTAGATTCTCTCAGTGGTATTCAAATTATTACATATTAATGATTGCATATTCAGCTAGACAATCCACACAGTAAACAAATACACATTTTTTGCCAGGGCCCTAAAATAAACCTTTACTTTACGTCCTCCTTCGCACAGCTTATTCCTTCCTGAAAGGGACAGTTTGTACCACAAGGTTTTTGGCTGACAAAGGGAGCTCTGTATCCTAAAGAAGGTTCACAAACTGACTTGCAGATGCCAGCCTTACACTGAAAATTGACTAGCCGATTGTTTCTACTATCAAGGTCAAAGAGCAACCAATGCCAGGTGATGGAAAATGACCCTCTCTGAAGGGTCACCACAAAATGTTTGCTTTCCTTCTCTTATTTTTCTGACCTCGTTTTTGCTGGCTTTAGGACTCTGTGCCCTTTGACAATGTTAACCAGTGCTGAAGTGTTTGTGTTCTCTTCCCTAAAACATGGTAACATTGGCTTATACCCAATTTGGCGTATTTAATTTACTTAAGTAAAGTGCACTACATGTGCCCAGGGCCTGTAAATTAAATGCTACTAGTGGGCCTGCAGCACTGATTGGGCTACTCACTCAAGTAGCCCCTTAAACAAGTCTCAGGTATGTCATTACAGAGCCAGTCTGTGACGTTTACACTACCATTCCGACCTGGCAAGGTAAATCTCTTGCCAGGCCTAAACCTTCCCTTTTTATTCATGTGGGTCACCCCTAAGGTAGGCCCTATGTGATGCACAGGGCAGGGTGCAACGTATTTAACGGCAGGACATGTACTTTTAAGTTTTACATGTCCTGGTAGTGAAAAACTCCCAAATTAGATTTTCACTACTGCACGACCTATCTCGCACATAGGATAACATTAGGATTACCTTATTACATTTTATGAGTGTAATTCACAATCTTGAAGAGGGTAGCTTGTCAAGTTTGGTGTCCCTGGATTCACAATTTAAAATCACAACGTATGGTAAAGTCCAGATTTTAAATTCCAGTTCTGAAAATGGCGCTTTTAGAAAGTTTATTAACCACAGTAGTTCCAGGAGACTAAAAAAATCCCCAAAACATAAAAAAAAATAAAAGAAGGTTTCAACACACAGTATAGTGAAAAAACTAATATAATTATGCCAAACTCACTTATAAACCATTGAAAATGGCTCCACAAAACCACACTAACATATCAATATACACAGTCAACAGTGTTTGGACACAAAAGCGATGAATTCAACAATCAAACGAAGACTGCACTAGGTCAATACAGACAGTACACAAATTGCTCATATCCAAACAGCTTCAAAAAGCGTCAACGGTGTTTTGGGCCCTTGTGCTTTATAGGGTCATCCTCAGGACATATTATTAATGGAGCTGGCTGTTCCAGCAGTAGCAGCACCTACCTCTTCCTCCCCCCACCCACAGCGCCTGGAGACCCTCACGGGTAAGTAGTGCGCTTTACAAATTCCTGATTGATTGATTGAATAGAGCATATATGATAATCTACGTGACAAAAGATAAAACACTGTGATAAGGTTCTCTTAAGGAAATAGTAATGCTCTCAATTTGATAAGGGAACCGAAGACATATACTCATATTCAGTCCAATGTATCAGTCATCAAAGAATACATCCTATAAACAACAATGAAAAATAAATCAATATTCACATCAACTTAGCTCATAACACCATAAGTGTCATAAATCCAAATAAAAATTCCTGCATGCCTCCTCAAGTGCAGAAACTAATCACCGATTGCAGAAGAAACAAAAATACTCCCACATAAAGAGAGAGGTAAGAATCACAAAAAAACGACTTGTCGGGCGCAGAAACTTCAATAAAGACTCCAAAAGGTCCAATCACTCAGAGTAAGCACGTTCAAGACCTAAGCACAGATATAAAGCATAAAACAAATATCAATTGCTGTGGCCACTAACCAAAAGGCACATGCCAGGCACAAATTCTCTTGGTATTTATAGCGAATTACCAAAAAGCGAATCAGCAGTAAGCCACCCAAACGAGAATTAATTAGGATGCAGGCTCGATATACTCCACTGCCCTGTAACAGCTTTATAAAAAGGAAACTGGGCTACAGTAGAGTTGGCGTTTATAAATGCACTGATTATTCACAGCGCACAGCACACACACTGAAGACTAAAGCTGGTCTCCAATCAGATCCGCAACAATAACTCCTACGATAACCATGGTGCATGTGTCAAAGACCACCACTAATCATGTGAAACATGCACATACAGAGTTTAAGATATCAAAGGATCAAACACAGCTATTAAAAAAAGGCTCACCGCTACCTCAATGGACTCGTGTTAAATCCAGATTAAATTCTTAGGGCTTTTACAGAGACTACTTATTATAATAAACCAAAGGTCAACGAACGAACAGCTACTCGCAAAAATGCACAGTTCAATTCGATAATAAACTCAAGAATCACCAATTTTTGTTACATTAAGTATTAAAACTAAGCGCACCAAAACTCAAAACAAAAACTCCTGAATTTAAGTATTGAGCACGGAATATAAAGGAATGGGGTGGGAAAGGTTCACAGTGCCTAGAAGGTTCTTGTATACAAATTGACATTTTCAGACGTTTTCTCACTGTTTCTTACATTCCAGTAAACAAATTGAACAGCGAGCTGGAAAGAATTTTATATTTATATATATATATATATATATATATATATATATATATTGTAGGTGTGTGTGTGTGCTCACATAAATATGAATAACAATATGAATGTCAAGAACATAATTTCTTCTTACTCACCATTATGAAATTTTCATTCCATAATATTATGCAAAAAGTAAAATGTGTGTAAAATATAAATTAATGATATCTTTCAAAGATAAGAATTGCATCAAATAACGCAATTTCATACCTTTCATAATTAAAGGAAAAGAGAAACGACTTGTATCAAATGATAAACAGTAAAATACAGACTTTCTTCAACAAGTAATCAGTGAATTACATTCTTCAAACGTGTTCAATCCTTTTGTGATGCTCTCGCACAGGCTTGAACCAAAGGCCAATTGTACTTTATAATCCTGGTGATAGCATTACTTTGGGTGCAAAAAGTGGTGAGACAGATCACTTTTTCCATACTTTCCTTGGGTTTCGGGGTTAACAAAAACTCACAGTGGTTATACCAAGCTCTTTTAAGGGCAGGTCTGACTACCTAAATGGATAACCACGATCCAGTAATTTCTTTGCCAAGATATTTGCATCCAGCAAATAGTGCAATTACGTTGATTCCGAAGGAACTAGCCAAAGGCAGGCCATCTTTTAGGTCCCTTGGATGATGTCTCGTATAATGGAGAAGAGTATTACAGCCGTAGGTTTGGTGTATAACTTGGTGACCAAAGTTCCTTTGTGGGACACAATAGCCAAGTCTAAATAAATCAACCGAAGATGTGTTGAAATGAGATGTCAATTTCAAATCCACCAAACAATTATTTAACCAAATCAAAAAGTATTTTAGAGCTTGAGTAATAGATTGCCACATAAAAAAGACAATGGCCCTCATTACGAGTTCGGCGGTAATTGCTGCAGTGCTGGTGGCTGGCAAAAGACCACAGTGGAGGCGTTAAACTTATATCCGTTTTACGATTCTAAAATCAAAAAACACTAGAAAACAGCCAGGTTTCCGACCCCTCCAGGCCAAACGACAGCGACAAACAGGCAGCTCAGAAACCACCAATGCCATCCTAAGAAAAAATCTCCCTCCAAATTACGAAACACAAATCGGCACAGCAGTCGTTCAGCGGCGGTCTGCCCTTGGCGGAATGGATCGCCACGGTCACAAAATTAACTCACAAACACCACCCCACATTGGACATTTTGAAATCCCCGCAGCTGATACACATACATACACTTCACTCACCCACACACACCACTATAAGACACACACCCACAATCCTTAGCTACACCTACCTGCTGCCACACAACTTCCAGCCACCTAGAACCCATACTCTTGCACACCCCGCATGCCTCACTAACACACAAACACACGTCCCACAACATTACCATGCAACTCCTCCACCCCTTTCACTAACTCACCCTCACTCCACTACCCCAAACAATACCACCACATAACAGCACTCATATCACCACATAACCCACTATGGCACCCCCGAAGCACCCCCGTTTCACTGACAGGGAGTTGCGGACCATGGTGGATGAAATACCCAGGGTAGAGCCACAGATGTTCGGTGCATAGGTCCAGCAGACAACCATAGCTAGGAAAATGGATCTATGGCTCATCAACAAGGTGAATGCAGTGGGAAGCCATCCACACACAAGGAACGACATCAGGAAGAGGTGGTATGACCTCCCTGGGAAGGCACGTTCCATGGCATCCAGACACCAAATTGCCATCCAGAAGACTGGCGCCGGTCCCTCACCTCCTCCCGATTTTCCAGACTGGAAGGAGAAAGTCTTAGCTATACTGCAACCGGAGGGCTACCCTGGAGTCACTGGAGGACTGTACTCCGGTAAGTCACTAACATACTCCTCCCACCACCTACACCTGTAATGTAAGTCTCCCCCCCCCCCCTTGTTATTACTCCAAAACACCCTATCCCATATCCATCCCACCCCCTCAATCACCCATACCTTTATCCCCTGCATGCCCACGCCACCTCACTAACACCAACCCAAACTCTGTGCACACAGCCCTCAGTCCCTGCATGTAATGCTTGAAACACTACAAGTCCCACAAGGCATCATTCATCCCACAAATAACTATGCACTGCACCCATTCCAAAGGGAATCCTGCATGCAGGTGAATGGGGATATAAGCACAAGAAACAGTTGGTAAATGCTGACAGGGACATGGGATGGACAGGATATAGGACATAAACAGAAGGAAACACATGCCACTGCTAATGTTTGAAAGTAAAACACTTATACAATGTCCAGAATGTGTATACTACTACCCAACCAGCTGACAGTCAAACACCCTGCAGGACACACTATAACATGTATTTCCACTCCACAGGTACTGTTACTCATGCCAGCCGCTAGGATGTGTCAGGAAGTGCCAATCCCCCAGCAGAAGAAGGCCTCAGTGATGACAGTCCAGCAGGATGTCTGGATCTGGATGACCTCCCTGGCCCATCGGGAACCTCTGGTCAGTCACCCTTCAGAAGCCCAACTCAGGCCACCAGCCAAACGCCCACTATTCAGCCACCACCTACAGCTGTGGCCCAACGCCCCCCAAACCAGTGTCTCCAGGTCAGCTGTCTGCCCACCTGTACAGGGACCAGGGTCACCACCCATCACCAGGCAAGACAGTGAAGGTCCTGGTGCAAGTGGGAGTGGGCACACTGTGCCGGGGTCACAGGCACAGGGTGCCCGGCCCAGTGGTAAGGCATCTGTGGCCCAAGGTGGGGGGGGGAAGCAAACCAGGGAAGCTACGGGCCAGGAGGCCATATCCCAAGTCCAAGTAGCATACCACCACTCCCAGGACAGGCCCACTTTGCAGGAGAACCAGAGGCTGCAGAGGGAACACCATCAGCCGGCCATGGAGCAATGCCAGGCCCACAATGACCCCATGGCCTCATTCAAAGGGCTGCTGCAGGACATGACAGCAGTCATGCGTGAGTTCTCCACCCGCCTGCAGGCCCCTTCCTGTAGCCACAATACACCCCAGCCCTCCACATCTGCTGCTGTGAATGGACTGGTGGCCCTGCCGGAGGACTCACAGGCCACCAGTACCCTTTCCTCAGTAGCCTACGAACCCCCTCGCAAACATGGCCAGTGAACCAGACATCCCTCAGAGACTGTAGCCAAGACCAAACCCACAGCCAGGAAGTGATCCTCTCCTCAACTGTCTAGCTTGTGTGCCACTGACACACCTTGTTGACTTTCTACTGTCATTGCTCCATTTTCCAGTGGCCCTATGGACTCTGAACCTGTGCTACCAACAGCTTTAAACACTAAACTATTTCAGCCACCATTTGCCCACTCCTTTGCATTTCCCCATCCCTTATTTTGATCCACAAAATAAACACAGTACATTCACATCCACTGCATTTGTGTTTTATTCACTATGCATGCATGTGATGAACAACTTTTTCTATGTCAAATTTTGAAACAGTATTTTAAATTGGCTACCCTGATAGTATGCAGGTATGTTTCTTTCCAAATCTGAAGAAATGGGTTTCTAACACTTTCACCAAGCATGTCCAAATCCCAAATGGACAAGGCATGGCAAAGGGAATTCCACCATAGAAAGACCTGTGAGTAAAAGAAATGTAGCACACATTTAGGTACAATTTGTTTCATTACACGTGTACCTGCTTTGTGTGCAAAGTATTACATCATTGCCAGAGTACTCTCACTTCTTTACTTACAAGTATTTCCTATGTGTCAGCTGCAGTACACACCAGCAAGTAACTCAGAAGTGCAGCTTTGCACATAAGTACAACTGTAGAGGCCATCTACATCAGCTGAGGTTACCTCCACCCACATTGTGAGGGACTCCAGATTGGTGTGCAAGTCCTGTGGATATGTTGAGTGTCAAATACTGACAGCAAAACAGGGCCATAATCTCTTTCCACACAGCATGTCCAAACGGTTTATACATAAGAAAGCATCAAATCGCATTCAGGAAAACATAACTTGTGTGTGTATACTTCCTTTAGGAGTTCTCAAACACATGAAGCAGTAAGGACAATGTGACAGTACACATATTCTACCACACATGCATATACTGCTTTGTCTACAGCACTGGTTGTAAAGTCTGTCAGTGGTACACAAAACTACATAGGCAATGTTGTGGGATACAGAAGGCAAAATGTACCTTTAGCTCATTGGAAGTACAGCTGAATGAGATGAGTTCTGGAGTTCACATCATCCTCCTCCCCTTCTTCATTGCTGTCCTCTGTCACCTCAGCTTTCACCGGTGGATTAGATTGTCCCTCCTCTTCCAGTAAAGGTACATGCCTTCTCAGTGCCAAATTGTGCAGCATACAGCAGGCAACGACGATCTGAAAAACCTTGTTTGGGGAGTGGCACAAAGATCCGCCTGACATTTGCAGGCACTGGAATCTTGCCTTCAGTAGGCCGAAGGTCCTCTCGATGACTCTTCTTGTCCTGCTGTGTGCCTCACTGTAACGATTGTCACACTCTGTCCTGGGATACCTCACTGGTGTCAACAGCCAGGATAGGTTAGGATAGCCAGAATCACCTGGGAAGAGTGGGTAAAACAAGCCAGGCTCTCTCTCTTTGTAGTTGTGCAATCGTGTGGGACACTGCTGTTCCTCAAAATGTAGGAGTCATGCACAGATTCAGGAAATTTGGCAGTCACTTGGGAGATGTACTGTCTGCAAGACACACATCCTGTACATTCATGGAGTGATAACTTTTCCTATTCCTATACACTTGTTCATTTAAATTGGGAGGAATGAAGGGAATATGGGTGCAATCTGTGGCCCCAATCACATGAGGAATGTGTGCAATGGCATAGAAATCTGATTTCACAGTGGGCAAATCAGCAGTTTGGGGAAATTTGATGTTGCTTAGGAGGTGTTTCAGCAAGGCTGTCCGGACATTCCTTAAGATATTACTGAACATTGGCTATGACACACCTGCTGCCAAACCCACTGTCAACTGAAATTACCCTCTGTCCACAAAATGTAGCACAGACAGTACCTGCACAATAGAAGGAATAGCATAGGGATTACTTAGAGCTGGCTGTAGATTTGGTTCCACTTGGGCACACAGTTCACGAATAGTCATCCGGTTCAGACGGTAGGTCAGTAAAATGTGGCGTTCCTCCATGGTTGCCAGGTCAACTAGGGGCCGGTACACAGGTGCATTCCTCAGTCTCCACATGGGTCGGTGTTTTGCTTTCACTAATGACCGAGCTGAAAACAATCTCTGGAATGCGCTTCTTAGTTTAAAGAAGACATTTATTATTACTTCACCACGAGGTTCCTGAGAGAGGAGATTAGTAGGTTGGAGGCACACGTTTAAAAATAGTCACATCAATGAAAGGAAAATATATCAAAGTGATTCTCAATTGCAATGTGCACAGCAAATATATGGGATTATATTATAGCATAACTTCAAAGCAAATAATAAAAGTCAAAATTCATCACCGTAGTAGGGCCCATCAAATGCTTCATCTTTCTCATGCCAGCAAGAAGAACAACTCCTGTTCAACTGCGAGAAAGAGATTTTCCACCCCCACGGGACAGGTCAGGCAGCTGGCGCCCGCTCCTGACTGAAGTCTCGGAATTCCTCGCTACTGAACAGTCTCATCTTTTTTATATCTTTGAATAATTATGAGAGAACTTTCTAGAAAGCCCTCCCCTTAGAGGAGAATTATTAAAAAAAAAAAATGCTGGCTACTGTAGGTCGGAGTTGGAAGAAACAAGCGTCAAAAGTTGGCCAGGCTTTCAAGGCTGTCTCTCCCAAGGCTGACTAAAGAAAAACACAAAATATGCACTTCCTTATCATGCTAGGGTTCGGTGAGAGCAAAATACGAAATCACAAGCTTGGTTTACCATGTGGAAAAACACAGCTCATCTGCAATGTCTCAACTGCAATGTCTAACGCCACAATAAAGTCAGTAGGCAGCTAAACTGAATACAAAATGTCTAATGCCACGTTAAAGCCAATAGGCAGCTAAACTGAATACAGAATGTAATGTGCTACTGGTGAACATTGAACAACTAATATGCACAGTGGTGAAACACAAAGTCAGTGGTCAAACATACTTAATGTCATAACATCTCCACTCTCTGACCAATGACTTTTGTTTACATTTCTCTTGTTTCAAAGAAAAAAAAAAACAACAAAAACATTATAAGCAAATCAGGTTTGAATGATAAAAGCAATCACTGGAAAGCAATGGAAGTGGATTAACGTATTGATCTCATAATATTTCAAATCAGATACACCTACAATGAAAAGTCTGAAGCTTATATACTCTGAGTGGGATAATAACTGATTGAATAGTGTCTCTAAAATAGCAAGTTGATGTAACATGAGTTCTACTCATGTAAAGGTACACGGTCCACCTGAAAGGTTTGCTGGAATGTAAGTAAAGGTTAAGTTTCCACACAAAAACAGCCAGCCAACTGGCAACTTGACATGTTTAATGTGACTGGCAACAGTCACTAGAGGACGACAAACCATTTGATTTGACATATTTTTGCTATATCTGTCCGTTCGGTAAAAGCACAAAACTCTGTGTTCCCACAGTAAATTTTGAGAAGTTGATGTTTTCTATTCTAAGCGCAATTGAATGCATTTTCCGATGTCACAAGAATTACAAGACATGTAGTAACACGCATCACCGGGAGTAATGTAGGTGATTATATGAATGAGATTATCCCTCTTTTCATTGGTTGTTTCCTGGCAGTCCATGCAATACTCATATGGACTGAAGTGGGTTTCAACATCATGTACTTGCACGTCTTTGTCACGATTAGTAGCATTGAAAATTTCTAATAAGATGTTTGTTGGCGTTGGTATGTTGATTAAACATGTTGACAAAACATCCACAGTGCTTCGCATGGCGCCCACGCAAAATTCTGATCTGTTGAGCACGATCTGCGCCAAATGAATCCAAATATTGTCATTCAGATGCCATAAAGGTGTTGCACGAGGTGGGCGATCAATCAAGTTGAGATTGGGGGTGTTGGGTCCCTCCCGACCCCACACGCCCAAAAGGAGACCACACAGAACACTCGCGGCACAAACAAACTGTAGTATGACCTGTAAAAGAAACAATTATGATCATTCTGGCAAATAACATTTATCAGCTGGAATATGTTCCCATTTTCCCTGTCCTGGTTTCATGTTCAACAGAACATTGTTGGGGCCCTTTGCTATAATTTCTGCAGGTTCATTTGGGGGTTCAACCCACACCTTATCGCTGAGGTTTTTCTCTACTGCACCACAGCTTCCCTTCCCTTGCTCTGTCAGAAGGGCTGGGGCAGACTCCTTCCTTACCAAACCTCCATTCACTGCACTTATGACAAGTTGGGAAATTCTGTCTCCAATCTGTATGAATAAATCAGATTCTCTTCTAGTTATCAGAATAACTTTGATTTCTCCTTGGTAATCTGTATTAATCACTCCTCCTAAAACCTGAATACCTTTGAGGGCCAATCCAGATCTGGGAGCAATCAACCCAAAATGCTCTGGGGGAATCTGTACTCCAACAACATTTTCACACAAAGCTATGTCTCAGGGTTTTGGTCTGTAAGCTTGTAAGTCAAGACCTGCAGCTTCGGGTGTGGCTCTGTAAGGGGCTAACGCTCTAGGTTTTATTTCCCAATATATGATGGTATTGGTTGTATTTGCAAAGCTGGAGTTAACATTTGCGTCAAAGGTGTTTCAGCATTTGTTATTGGTCTATTGCTCAGAATCTGGAGGGCTTAATTTAAATGCTCTCTCCAGTTTTTCAAAGTTCCATCAGATAATTTTCGCAATTGAGTTTTCAGTAAACCATCCATTCTCTCAATTAGTCCTGAGGCCTGTGGATAATAAGGAATATGATATATCCACTCAATATTGTGCTGAGAACAGTAATCTTGTACCAGTTTGCCTTTGAAGTGTGATCCATTGTCACTCTCGATCTGGAGTGGTACTCCATAGTATAACATTAACAAATCCAGAGTTCTGATAGTATTGTCCTGAGTAGCACGTTTGCAAGGGACAGCAATCAAGTATCCAGAATAAGTGTCCACTACGGTGCAGGTGTATTGACACCCGCAACTAATCGGTAGTGGTTCAATGTAATCAATTTGCCATATCTGTCCTGGTAACTTTCCTCTCCCCAACTGACCTTTAACTGTTTGTGGGACAGATCTCTGTTGTGTGTGCTGATAAATAGGACATTTCAAAATCACAGTTTTTATCAAATCTAGGGGAATGTGCATTTCTCTAATCTCTGCCCACCTGTAAGTGGCTTTTTCTCCCAAATTCCGCATTTCTGGTGCGCCCACTTAGCCATCCCCACCAAGTCAGAATTCTGGGTTGACACTTCTGTCTCTGAACTTTTCTCTTTAACATCTGCAAGGGAATTTAACTATGCTCTCTTTTAACATTTCCCAAATTTCCTGCCACAACTCTTTGCTCCTCACAACCTTTGAGTTAATTAACCAGCTATGTGAAGCCATGTGGAAAGCCAAATGGCTAATTCATTAGCAGTGAACCAAGAATCAGCGTAAAAATGACACGTCTCAAGCAGCTCTTGCTTTAAAGTCTGACACACATTGTACAACTCTGCATATTGGTTACCTTTTCCTTCTCCTGTGGTAGACAACTTTTCAGTAACTAGATTGTATAACACTGCTTTCCATTGTCTTTTAGTACTCACGTATTTCAATGAATCATTAGTCAAACAAACATGCTTTCTGTCCTCAGGGGACAAGAATTTAAATGGTGCATTCAATTTCACTGGTAACTCTTTTACCTGTGGTACTCCCTGCACCCTCTCCTCATCATGTAAAGGGGCTTGTAACACCTGTTCATGTAGGGCTGCAGTGCTTGTAGGTCCTACTTTAGCCCTGTTTTGTATGTACCAGATTCAAAGTATGATACTAGCCTCTTGTGCCTGTCCTATACTATGAAATTTAGGTGAACTCATCACCCACTGCATGATTGGTAGTTCAGGTTTCAGAAGTACATTATAATTTAATGTAATTTGCTCAGTATTCACTAGAGCCCAATAACAAGTCAAAAGCTTTTTTTCAAAAGGAGAACAGCGCTCCCCAGAGTCAGGAAGCTTTCTACTCCAAAGTCCCAGGGGCACCCTTGTCCTCCCCTGTTTCTGCCACATACTCAAGTTTACATCAGTGTTTCCCTCTTGCACTGCGCACAAATCTAAAGTCTGTTGAAATATTTAATTTGCCAAATCAAAAGCACGCAGCTGCTTCTCACTCCATTCAAACTCATGTTTTTTCCTAGTTACTTTGTACCAAAGTGTTAAGGTTTTACCCAGAGGAGGGCTATACTGTTTCCAAAAATCAAACAATCTCATGAAACTTGGCGCCTCTTGCTTAGCACAAATAGTAAGAAACTCTAAAATCTTTTGTTTTACCTGTGACAACATCTGTCTATTTTCTGAATTCCACTGAATTCCTAGAAACTGCACATTTTATTACAGTACCTCTGCCTTGTCTGAATTAATTTTACACATCGTACTTTGCAAAAGTGGTCTGAATATAACATCGTCAACTTCTTGCTCAGTGTAATCTTTTAAAGAATGCACTTCAACTCCTGACAAAAATTGTGGGCTGCTCTGCGCACTGACATCTACGCTCTGCTCATGAGGCTCACACTGGCCCCCACCTTTCTTAACCTCCTCATTACTGGAATGTGAAAAGCCAGATTCTCCTGTAACAGCTTTGTAGATTTCAGTTTTATCTTGCAATAATTTATTCTGGCTAATTTGCTCACGTAAATTCTTATTTTCATGTTCTAACTGCCTACATCTCTCATGCATTTTTCTGTAAGCAGACAAAAGTATCCAAACCTTTCTGTTAAGAACAAAAGGGACATCATTTCTTTCAAAAAGCACATTTTCTTAATATGAATACACTTTTGTTTTATCCAGGCACTCATCCCAAGACTTAGAAAATCCTGATAAACAAGAAAACATGTTTGTCACAGCACCATAAGGCAGTTTACCTTCACATGCATTTTCAAACATGGTCTGCTGTGCTTCCTTTAAATCTCTAAACAAAAAAAACAAAAAAAACAACAATTACACCTTTAAATTGTGCACTTCCAATCTCCAATTCCACTCCAAGACTGCCGACTACGCCAAAATGTTTTCCTTTCACTAATGACTGAGCTGAAAACAATCTCTGGAATGCACTTCTTAGTTTAAAGAAGACATTTATTATTACTTCACCACGAGGTTCCTGAGAGAGGAGATTAGTAGGTTGGAGGCTCACGTTTAAGAATAGTCACAGCAATGAAAGGAAAATATATCAAAGTGATTCTCAATTGCAATGTACACAGCAAATATATGTGATTATATTATAGCATAACTTCAAAGCAAAGAATAAAAGTCAAAATTCATCACCGTAGTAGGGCCCGCCAAATGCTTCATCTTTCTCATACCAGCAAGAAGACAGACTCCTGTTCAACTGCGAGAAAGAGATTTTCCACCCCCACAGGACAGGTCAGGCAGATGGCACCCGCTCCTGGCGGAAGTCTCGAAATTCCTCGCTACTGAACAGTCATCTTTTTTATATCTTTGAATAATTACGAGAGAACTTTCTAGAAAGCCCTCCCCTTAGAGGAGAATTATAAAAAAAAATGCTGGCTACTGTAGGTCGGAGTTGGAAGAAACAAGCGTCAAAAGTTGGCCAGGCGTTCAAGGCTGTCTCTCCCAATGCTGACTAAAGAGAAACCCAAAATATGCGCTTCCTTATCATGCTAGGGTTCGGTGAGAGCAAAATACGAAAACACAAGCTTGGTTTACCGTGTGGAAAAACACAGCTCATCTGCAATGTCTAATGCCACGATAAAGCCAGTAGGCAGCTAAACTGAATACAAAATGTCTAATGCCATATTAAAGCCAATAGGCAGCTAAACTGAATACAGAATGTAATGTCTAAGGCCACGTTAAAGCCAATAGGCAGCTAAACCGAATACAGAATATAATGTGCTACTGGTGAACATTGAACAACTAATATGCACAGTGGTGAAACACAAAGTCAGTGGTCAAACATACTTAATGTCATAACAGTCGGTTTCAAGGGAGGGCCAACACACATTTGTCACCATCACAACACATTACAAATGATGTCTACGCCCACACAACTGCAATAATGCAGCCTTCCAATTATGGAAGGATTGTTTACAGCTTACATTGTGACATTCGACGAGTGATTACAGTGGTATTCAACCTGCATATGCATCCAACTAGTAGCACACATCGCATATAGCATGTATAGCTGTATATGACTGATGTACCAATAATTTACAGTCTAATATAACAGCTACATACGGAGCGTATAGATTGTACTGTAACACATTTTGCACTTCAAATGGTAGTCCACTGTCCTACATGCAGAGGACAGATGGAAGTGACATCACTCCACTAGCATTAGTTGTCATGGCGTTGGGCAGTCTGAACTGCAGTGCAACTCCTCATTGGTTATCATTGGTGTTGGAAAATGGGTTATTGGTAGGGCAGGTGGTAGGTACCTACACCTAGCAACAAGCCACTAACCTCCACATAGGTACAGTTAGGTCTCAGTAAATTAATCCCAGCTCAACCCTTGGTAGCTTGGCAACGAGCGTCAAGGCTTAACTTAGGAGACAAAGTGTAAAGCATTCAAATATCACAAAACAGTAATTAAATAAAACACAGGAAACAGTTTAAAAATCCAAAACCAATTTATAAAAATAGTTTATATTTTTATCTTTAAAATGACACAAAAACGATTAAAATCGGTTCAGGGGAACCGGAGATATGAATTTTTAAAGAATTATTACTTTTCTAGCGCTTAGAAACAAAAAGCGCCAATCGGGTCATCTGGTTGCACCTCGACCGGGACAAAGTCAAACTTTCAGGCCGACCGCGATGGAGCCCTGCTCGGCTACAGGTCGCGGGAGGCCTCGGTTAAAAAGTTACCTTCTGACTTAGTCTTTATTTTGAAGTTTTTCTTCACCAGGACGAACCTGCCAGTTGAATCCGACCTCCTGGAGCCCTTGTCCGGATACGCGATGTGGGTTTCCTCGGTGGAGACTTTTACCTTTGGACTTAGTCGTTTTTTCGAGATGAAAATCCTTCGACCGGGGTAAACCTGGATCTTGATCCGACGTCCATGGAGCCCTTCTCGGATACGATGGCTGGAAGGTCCCGGTCAACTTTTTACGTTCGGACTTAGTCTCTTTTTTGGATGTTTTTCTTTACCGGGACGAACCACGAAGTCAGGCCAGGTCGCGGTTGAGGCAAGCCGGCTAGAATTTCCGCGTCGGGTCGGTCACTTTATGGAGCTTTTTAAAAAAAATTCTCCAATCTTTTCCAAACTTCTGGGGCTTCACCCAGATGTTCTTTTAAGGTTCTTTTGGGGTCCACAGCTCACCCCAAGGGTCCAGAAGTTCTGTGATGGTCCTTGGGAAGTGCGGACTTCAACTCCCAGAATACACCTGGCGCAAACTCCTTTTTGGCCACTGGACAGTGGTCAGCTGGTCGCTTTCTTCAGGAGTTGGTGCAGGGGACTCTGGTTTAGCAATTTTTCACCTGTAGCAAACAGGGAGGCCCTCCTTGAACCAGTTGAAGCCAGGCAAAGTCCTTCTTGTGGTGAAGCCCAAGTGTGCAGCTGGTGCAGTCCTTCTGAGTGCAGGGTCCAGGTGCAGGCCAGGGGTCCAGCAGGGCAGTCCTTCTTCTCCTTGTAGTTCCTTCTTCTTGAAATTTGGTGGGGATCTCAGGCGTGGGTGCAGGTCTGCCAGTTTTATCCTTGCTCCTGGGTGAAAAGCAGGGGGGCCCTGGTTCTCCAATCAGGGACAGGGTCGTCCCCCTGTGATGACCACTTCCTGGGAAGTGTGGCAAAAATCCATCCCAGAAGGCAACAGTCTCTAAAAATCCAAAATGGATGAATCTGATTTTTGGAGGAGAGATCTGGCTGAGCTCACCCACTGGTGTGGCTAAAAATCATAAACACACCCCTCTCCTGCCCTCTCCTAATCTAATCAAGGGGGCACCTAGCTGTCTGGGGTTGCAGGATGTGGGGGTGTTGCTGGGTGCTCCAGATGTCCTTCCCTGCCTTTGAAGACCAGTTTGGCAGCCCTCCCCCTTCCTGCCTCACCATCTGCTGAGGGGAGATTCTCTCCCCCAAGCACATTCCTTTGTGTGAAGCCAGGCCACTTCACACCTCATTAAAGTAGCCTGGCAGAAGCTGCTGCAGGCTGACCAATCAGAGCACAGCAGCAAAAACAATGCAGAGCTGAAATTGGCAACTTTTTAGGTAAAGTCTAAACTTTTTACCTGTACTAGTTATATTAAATCCAACAACTGGAAGTTGTGGGATTTATTATAACAATCAATTTGATACCAAATTCTTGGTATGTAACATTTAAGGAGACTTTAAAATTTAAAATAAAGTCTGCCCATTCTAGCCTATGAAGGCCATTTACTTCAATGAGGGAAAAACGAATTTGGCTGTTTTTACCTCACCAGGGCTTATAAATCTATTTTTATAAAGTCCCTGCTTATAGTTACATGGCACCCAGCCCTAGGGGCACATAGGGCACACCTTAGGGGTGACTTATATGTAACAATAAGGTAGTTTAAGACTTTGGAAGTACCTTTATTTCCAAAGTCGAATTTGCATATAACTTTAATTTAAAAGCAGCCAGCAAGGCAGGCTTGCTTTTAAAATGACACTGGGCACCTCAGCAATGCACCTAGGTGTGCACCACCTATGCTGTGGTCCCTAAACCTACATGCCCTACCATATACTAGGGACTTATAGGTAGGTTAACTTAGCCAATTATAATTAGCCTAATTTGCATATCCATTTTACACAGAGCACAGGCCCTGGGACTGGTTAGCAGTACCCAGGGCACCATCAGAGTCAGGAAAACACCAGCATAAAGTGGAAAATGGGGGCAAAAAGTTATGGGGCCTCTGCAATCAGCCCCAGTTTCTCACAATTGGTGTCTATGGGGAACAGGGGCCAATTATGATCACCGCAGGTGGTGACAGTGCAAATCGCCGCGATCGTCACTGCCATTTTAATTTCCCTTTGCCACTTCACTCCTGCATCTCAACATGACCACAAATCCACTGCGTGTGCTGCTGTGTCCTGCATCTAGTTGTGAAGATGGCATGTGCAACGGGAATAGGCTTCACCCAGGAGGAGCTCACCAAGCTTGTGGACGGGGTCCTATCCCTGTATGCAAAGTTGTATGGGCAACCAGAGGAGCAGGTGAGTAGATGAACAGTGTCCTCGAAGTGAGTGCGATTTCTGTGGGTGCATGTGTTTAAGAATGTTATATGACCAAGCGAATAGGAGTAGTGGAATAGGTCATATATGTGAACTTGTATGAAGATGATGGAATGTATGGTGGACTACTGTAAGATTGTACCCTATTTCAGCATGCGTGTGGTAAGCCTACATAAATGTGTTTCCTATGTGTCTCCCATGCAGGTTAGCTCCCATCAGAAAAAGGGGTTATGGCGAGCCATTGCCAAGGAAGTGCGGACCGTGGAGGTCTATAGCTGGTGGAACACCAACTGCAGGAAACGGTGGGATGCCCTGAGAGGCAAGGCCCGGAAAACCGCGGAGGCCCGGCTGGGGAAGTTCTCCCAACGAGGAGGGGTGGGGGGGTTGCACGTCGAACACTGACCCTCGCCTCCCCCCTAATGGCCTGCATACTGGCAGTGACCATCACAGCGTTGGACGGCCCCTTGAGTGCACCCCAGCAGCTACAAGGAGTTAAGTACTCACACTGTTCTTCATGCCAAATGTAGTGAGTGGGTGGTAGGTAATGTGGAGAAAGTATGCTGTTTCAGTGACTCATAGATGTCAGGGTATGCAGGTGTTCAGCTTCGTGTCCGGCGTTCGTTACTTTGCTGTGTAGGTGGCATGGGTACGCAGGTAATGTGGTAACTGGGTAGAACAGTCAGTCAGGTATTGTTCCTGTTGTCTTGCAAAGTGGCGTAGTGGTACTCAATACATCTGAGCATTGAATGAATTCCTCAGTTGGTTATGCAGGACATGTCCAGTAAATCTGTAGGGCACCACTGTCCGTGTAGTGAACTCCAAAAAGGCAGGTGTAATCCCTATTTATGGCTCATTCCTGTAGTGCGAGGGCTATGGTAAGGTGAGGCCTTAGACTAAAGTGTACTGCATGTGTGTCTTCCTGCATAATTGGTAAGTTACTCGCAGCCTGCATCCCTTTCTTTGTCTTCCCCCCTCCCTCTCTGTTTTCTTGTGTCCATGTGTGCATCAGCATCATCAGGGAAAGGAGCAGAGTCACCAGCAAGTGGGGATGCTGCAGCCCACGGGACCCAGGAGGCACAGTCCACTGACGCTGAGGGAACCAGTGGGCTGGGGGGTGAGGGGAGCACCACGGAGGAGCCTACTACCACAGCTACATGAGACTCTGATTCCTCCTCCAATGGCAGCTCCCTGGTGGTGGCGGACCCCTCTGGGACTCTCCCCCCCCTCCCCTCCCCCCCCCCCCCACACACACAGCATCTTCGTCCACCACACCCCCTACCACCACCCTCCCCCCAGTAGCTCCCCACCGAGTTGCCCGTGCCCGCTCACCCATCCTTCACCGCAGGCACATCTGGCCCTGCCCCAGTCAGCCATGCTGTCCTCCGTGAGGAGACTATTGACCTCCTAAGAACCATCTCTGTGGGACAGACAACCATTGTGAATGCCATTAAGGGGCTGGCATCTCAGATGCAGCAATCCAATGCCTACCTAGAAGGTATTCACAATGCCTTGTCTGGCCTATGGAGATCGTTTCAGGCTCTAGCCTCCTCTTTGACGGCAGCCCGTGCCCTTGTGTCTTCCGTCCCCCCTCCAACAATCTGTGCCCCATCCGGCACCCCTCTCCCCTCAGCCAGCCCAAGAACACAATCCAACCAGCATGCCCCCAGAACAACACACAAGGCACTCAAGGACACACAGGCACCACAGATCACAGCACAGCCATGAACACACTCAACAGACAGATGCAAACATGACAACAGCCACATCCTCCACTACCCCTCCTCCCTTACAGTGACCTCACCACACACCCCTGCAAGCATTGCATCCTCACTCCAAGGTCCTGCCCCCACTGATAGTCACCACAACAGCAGTCACCCAGACATGCACTCGAGACACCATACCCGCACTCATCACCACAACCATAAGACACCTGCAGCATACACACCAGACCTGCAGTCACCACCACAACATCCATTTACATGACCTGCCTGCCTTCTCCCACCCTTTCTCCCCCTCCCAAAACACATAAACCCCCCCCAATCAGCCACCCAACATTCATCCACCACACACAAGCAGACTAAGCACCCACCTGCATCCAAATCCAGCACACCTACATGTCCTACGACCACTCCCTCTACCTCCACTACTAAGCCTGTTTCCACAGCCCCTCCACGTGCTCCTAAAAAAACGTATCGTTTCTCGCATTGACCTGCTCAAACCTCCTGGCCCACCCGGTCTTGTCCCTACATGTTCCCTTGGCCTCCCCAAACCCAATCCCTCCACTCGTCAATCCTCCCAAGACCTTCCTTCCGGTTACCATGTCCCTTACCCCACCAAGAAAAAAAACAATTAAGAAGCCTGATTCCACTCCCACCCACTGGTCAAAACCCACTCCCCCTCGATCCAAAGCTAAGGCCAAGCCCCCACCCCTCCAAAGCCTAAGCCCTAGCCCCCCCCCCCCCCTTTCCTAACCTGAGGCCCCACCACCACCACCCCCTTCCCCTGCGCCCTAAGGTGCCTGCCTGCCCCACTGAAGCCCCTGCCCTGTGGAGACCATGGTCATGTTGGGAGTCAAGTTGGAGCCTTGTTGGCACTGTTGTGCCACATAGACATGGACCTTTGGACTGCCCAATGGGCATCTATTGTACATAGTTTTGTTTTTCCCTTTTGTTTTTTTGTTTAATATATCTGGCCAACCTGCCCAGTTGGTGCAATTTGATTCAGTTGTCCTGCGTTTGACTATTGTTGCCTCGGATACACAGGTATGTGGATCGTTTTCCTCATCTGTGTGTGTGTATTGTGATTGTGTAGCAACATCACTTCTGTTCCTAGCTTTGCCTCTGTCTGTATTGGTGTGTGAAATGGTTCATGTGTGGTAGTGAGTTTGAGAGTTGGTGTGAATGGTGTGTGGGTGATTGAATGTGATGTGTGTTTAGTTGTTGTGCATGGTGTGGGTAGAGTGAGTGGTGTGGATGATGGTGTCATGATATGGTACCAGTGTATATGTGGATGGCACTTGTGGTTGTGTATGCCTGTCTGCTCCCTGATGTCTGTGTCGGCTTTGGGTGGCGGTCGGACCGCCTCGGAAATCGTGACGGTGAGCTGAGCCGTAATACGGTGGGCGGTACATTCCTTTCCGCCATCCTGGAAATGGCAAAAGCCGGCGGCGGTCTGACCGCACTGGTGGTAGTCGGTGAACTGGCTGTGTTACTGCCAGTTCTCGGGCGCAGTCGTAATACAGCCTGTTGGCAGTTGGACCACAAGCGTGGCGGTCCTAAAACCGCCAAACTTAGAACGACCAACATTGTCTACATATCAACCCCAATGGCAGACATGTTCAAAAAAAGGATTAGGCCCAGGATCATTAATAATTTTGTTTTTTCTCAAAATTATCAACAAACCGAATGGGAAAACTTGAGGCATATGAATCCCCCATGGATGTACCCTTGCCCTGCATATAAAATTCCCCATCAAACTCAAAATAATTTTGTTTCCATGAGTTGTTCAGCAACTCAATGATAAATTCAGTAGGGATCGTTACTGGACCTGGACGCATCTCCAAAACCTTTTTTTTGTGAGTATTTGTTCGATCGTTGACCTTTGGTTCATTGTCATAAGTAGTTTCTGTAAAAGCCATATGACTTTAATCTGTATTTGACACTTGAGTCCATTGAGGAGCTTTTTTGTGTATCTGCGTTGTTGGAGCCTTTGATATCTTAAACTCGGTGTGCGCGTTTTATTTATTAGTGGTGGTTTTTGACACATGCGCTATGGTTACCATACGAGATGTTGTTGCAGATCTGAATGGAGACCAGCTTTATTTTTCAGCTCATGTGCACTGTGAGTGATCTGCACGATTATAAACGCCAACTTTACATAATCTGGTTTCTTTCTTGCAAAGCTGTTATGGGACAGTGGAGTAAACTGAGCCTGCTTGCGCCCGTATACCTATTAATTCTCGTTTGGGTGGGTCATTACTGATTCGCTTTTTGTGAAGTGGCTATAAATATAAAGGGGATTTGGGTGTGGCACAGGTCTTTTAGTCAGTGGCCACAGCAGTTGATATTAGTTTTATATCTTTGCCCTGGTCTTGAACATGCTTACTCTTGAGTGATTGGGCTGTCTAGTTTTTTGGAGTCTTTATTGAAGTTTTTGTATCGACACAAGCAGGTTTTTTTGTGAGTTTTACCTCTCTCTTTATGCAGGAGTGTTTTTGTTTCTTCTGTAATTAGTGATTAGTTTCTGCACTTGAGGTGGCATGCAGGAGTTTTTATTTGGATTTATGACGCTTATGGTGTTACGAGCTAAATTGATGTGAAAATTGATTTCGTTTTCATTGTTGCTTATAGGATTTATTCTTTGATGATTTATACATTGGACCGAATGTGAGTATTTGTCCTTGGTTCCCTTATCAAATAGAGAGCATTATTATTTCCTTAAAGGTGCGTTATCACAGTTTTAATCTATTGTCTTGTAGATTATCACATGTGCTCTATAGTATGTCCTAATGATGATGCTATAAACGGCAAGGGTTCGAAACGCTGTTCATGCTTTTTGAAGCTGACTGGATATGAGCAATTTGTGTATTGTCTGTATTGACCTAGTGCAGGCTTAGTTGTTTGATTTTTTGATCTATTGCTCTTGTGTCTAAACTTTGTTGATTATTTATACTTATGATATTGTGATTTCGTGGAGCCATTTCCAATGGTTTATACATGATTTTTTGCATAATTATATTTGTTTTTTCATTACACTGTGTGTGTTGGTACCTTCTTACTATTTTTTTTATTTGAGTCTCCTGAAACTACTGTACTGTGGTTAATAATACGTTTAATTGGCCCAAGTTCAGGGTTTGTAGGGTAGTGCCTGTTATTTGTTTATTACGCTTAGAAAGTTGGCATTTAATTACTTTAGTCATTTGTTGCCTACTGCCTCTTTTCAATACAAATCCGGGGTGGGGTGACAGCTGGGTTTGTGAATTTACTCTAGACAGACACACACAAAGGGAGCTTAGGTGTGACATATAAGCCATCAACATCCCGATTGGTCATCCTGGACAGGTTGGGTGAGATGGGATGAGATATCTAAAAGTGCAGTATCCTGCCACACACAAAGGACTGCTTACCCCCCTATAGTAAGCCTGGAGCCAGGACAGAAAGGGAAGGCCTCTGTGCACTTCAAAGACCCTTCTTTGAAGTCTGCCCCACTTCTAGACACAACAGGGTATAAGTACTGGACTTTTGACACCACTGACAGTACACTTTTGGACCTGTGGATACTCTGCTAAAAAGGACTGCTGTGCTGCTACTGGGACTGCCACTGTGCTTAGCTGCTACTCTGCTGAACTCCGGTTTTGCTGAGCTGACCTCATGCCTACTACCCTCTTGTCTGTGATTGAGGACTAGGCCTGAACCTCTCCATCCCACATAAGGGACTCCCAGGGCTTTCTGGCTTACCTCGTGTGCTGAAGCCTCAGTGACATCAAAGACTTCCCTTCCATCTACAAACAGCACCTGGACTTTGATTGCAGCAAGTCTTGCTCTGTCCAGTGGTGCCAACCCAGTCCAGGGCCCTGGGAACTGAGTATAAGGTGTTGCATCTGCCAGAACTTGTGCATCGCCGCTGTTGCACCACTTGGAACCAATGCATTGCCTGCTGCAAGATCCGCATTGACATATTACTGCTGCTGCAGAAACTGAACCCGCGCATAGCACTCGGAACTGCTGCATCGCCTCTGGAACCACTACTTCAGAAACAATGCATCGTCACCACTGTGCGGAGAAGATCAACACATTACCCTTCCCACATGGGCTGACTCTGCGCATCACATTCGGAGCTGCTGCACCTGGAACTGGCGCATCGTACTCCGAACAGATGCATCAGCGCCGTTGCGTGGAGAATTCTGGTACAACTCCCTAACCGCGTGGGGGAGGGTCATCGACATCTCATGCTCCGGCAAGGATTAAGGTTCTAATAAAAAATGAAAAGTTTAATTTATACCTTAAATGTATGTGCCACCTACACATTATTATAACTAGCATGCTTCAATACACATTGTTTTCAGCTCGCTAACCAAACAGTAACTATAAGTTGCCACTCTCCTGCGTACCTGTTCTCTATAAATTATGGGATTTGCGATGCCATAGGTGGTGTTGCAAATGCTGTGATTTCAGATGGCATATGATATATAATATGAAAAGGTATAAGCAGTACATGGTAGAGTGGCAAAATCCAATTGAATTTTGAAAAGTTAGTCCAGTGCCTTCATTTCTTATTATGTAGTTAAGCTCCTAGACCTGCTCAGCGGGGTTGTCAAGATACTGGCCAGTATTCTAGCTGTCCCCCTCAAATAATTCATCCACTCTTATTCACCATTTGCAAGTAGGGTGGTGGTGGATAACCTGGACCCACTTATGGTGCGATTGTGATTGGAGTTTCTAAAGTGGTCCCATTTGAACCTCTCTCTCTCTCTCCCTCTCTCTCTCTCTCTCTCTCTCTCTCTCTCTCTCGCTCTCTCTGCGGATAGACTTAAGCGGTGAAAATAGTAACCCTCCTGTATGTTTTGGGCATGCTTCCCAAATTAATACCCCTCTCAACCCTCTGTCACATAGACAAGACCATTAAGGCCTAGATATGGGGTTCAGCGAGACATCGCTTGGCAATTCGGAAGCTCATCTCCCGTATATCAGCAATGGGGCTGGGCCTGTCCTCTGTGGAGCATTACTGTCTAGCCATACTTTTGTCACAAATGCCATACATGCATGCAGAATCCAAAAGGCCTCGTTCAGACTACAGGACCCTATTGTTCTGGCCCATCGTCGCAGCGCCCCTCAAACCTATGCTGAAAGCCATGTACACCACCTGGATACAGGCTCACAAGCTCTTTTTGGTTCATGGTCATCTCCATTACAAAGTTCCCCTCTGAAACAATATTGGTATTCGCATAGGGGAGGGTGTTATGCTTGAGTTGGGGCCCTGGCGCTGAGCTGGAATTCTAATCCACACACACCTGATTTCCGGTGGCAAACTCAAGTCCTTTGAGATGCTATGGAGGAATTTAGCCTGCTGCATACTGAACAATGGTGCTACACACAAATACGTCATTGCTTGCTAAGCAAGTTGGGTCCCCCAACCCTGGACCATCCCCTGTTCTCCTGTGCTGTCTTATCTTAACACCGGTTGTCAGTTTAAAGGCTTGCTGTCCAGATTCTACAATCTCCTGATTCACCACCCCTACACCCAGCCACAATTGGCTAGACTCAGGATGTCAGGGCAAGCTTGCTTGCAGGTGGAATATGAGGAGGAGGATTGGGCAGATTTTTTGGAGGCCCTAGAACGGGAGTCCGGGAGGCATGAAAGAAGCTGAGTCCTTTTTAAGATCCTTCATGGCTGGCACTGGACCCTGACACAGCTTCAGGTTGCTCCCTCACTTTGCCTGTGATGTGATCCAATCACTCGCCCTGTGGTATAGTTCATATATTACTGGATCGTGCTGTCATTGGCTCCTTCTGGACAGCAGTGGAGTCTATGCTCCTGGAATCTATAGATGTGCCCTTGCCTATTCCGGACCCCCTAATTCTCCTCCATGACTTATTGGGCCTTTCTGAGCTGACCCAGCATGCCATTCACATGCTTGTCACTACCCTTACAGCTGCCAATATTTGTTTTTTGCAACACTGGCATTTTCCACAACTGCTGTTGCATGAGGAACGGCTCACGTAGATGTACAAGACTGCATCCTATGAAAAGGTAATTTACAATTCAAAGGGCAAAGCAGATATTTTCTTCTCACACATGGTCACCATTTCTTTCTTGCTACCCCTCAGCCCCCCCCCCCAATTCACCAGGACTCTTAATTCTACCTCATCACTGTCTCCCCTGCCCGCCCCCACTCCCATCCCCCTCAGCATTGCAGTACTTCAGCCCACCTCCGAGCCCTCTCTTCCTTGCTTTGAGTTTTGTCTTCCCTCCCTTCTTTTCTTCCTGACCTTTTTCCTTTTTTTCTTTTCTCCATCTATACCTTATTTTCTCACCCTTCTCCATCTTTTTCTCCTTTTCTTATATTTTAGTTTTGTTTAGTATTGGTGTATGTATTGTAAACAGCATTTGTATCTCAAAATGGGTTTATGCACGACTTGTATGTCATTGTATTTGCTGTCATTTTTTGGTACTTAATTTAAAATAAGTATCACAACAGAAAACCTTCTAGCCAGTCTTAACCCCTAATAGAGCCTTTTTGGTATCCCTGGGTGCTCTGTTTAAAATCAGTTTTTGCCTGCATTTGCGTCCCATGCATAATGCAACTTCGTAAGAATTTGTTGGGAGTTCCAGTTCTCATTTCTTTCTTACTTCTTTCAAATCTCTACTTCCTCTACTCTTTGGAATATATTTGTTTTGTAATAATTGCATTTTGCATTAATGGCACGTTATGTTTATTATAAAATTTACAGTGAAAGGCTGTTCCATAAGGTGTATCAATAATTATGGCACAGTGATATTTTAGTTGAAATCCTTAACGTATAACAATTAAAGATTTGCATTGAGTTAATTTTTTAAGTTGATGAGCTGTCTAGTTCATTTCTAACCTCATATAGCTAGCTCATATTCAATATTTCTCCCACTACATTTCAGTTCGTATATAAATGTCAAAGCAAGCATGAGCCCAATACTGCAGACTTTTCTAATTTTTGAGGTTGAGCTTGCAAGCTCTTTGACATGTTGTAAGTATTGTGGGTTTTTAACGACAGCCACCTCACGCCTGTCTCTTTCATTTGTTCCTGGACTTGCCTTTCAGAAATCACTTGATTTCATTGGTAAGTGCTTCATATTTGTCCAGCCTTAAGGCTGTTTTTGCCACGCTGTGCTGACTGCCCCTGTTAAATGGATTATTGCACAATTGTCGATATACTTCAGCATGGCACTCACAGCCCAAAAAGGCACAACATCTTGAACTCAATCAGCGGTATTGGAGCTCTGGTCACATTGTTCACAGTTACCTAATCAGAGTAATTTCTTGTGGCTCTCCCCTTAAAACGCTAGAAATTGGTAAATGCTTTACATAAAACAGAAATGCTCAAAGCAAAAGTGACTCTTCGGCACAGCGAGAAAGCCAATGCTACAATATTCACTGCACTCTGGAAACTCACACCATAATGCTTAGCATGGCATTATTTCTGCAAACTTTTTTGCTCCTAACACCTGTGATGGTCCTAGGACAATGGGACCACCACCAAAACATGCAGCATAACACACTAGGTTAGTGGGAACCTCAAATGAATAACCGCTCCCAGCACTCAGTATCTTTTTAAGCACTTGTATGGCTAAAACTTTTGTTTTATAGCTAGAAATAGCTTGTATTCATTTGTAAAATCATTGCTAGAGGCCTTCTACCCCTGAAAATATGTAATTTATTTTGCTCTGTAGGGGCTAAATATATGTTTACACTGCATTATTTATTGCCATTTACTTTTTGTGTGGTTATTCCCTCTAGGGGTTAACTATGTAGTTACATGACAGTGTTTCTTACAAATGCTGTTTTCACTGTGTGCTTTTCTAAGCATTACAGTCTTATCAACATATGAAAATCTGTGGCCCAGAAACGTTCCCCATAATGCTTTGCAGGGCATTATTTTTACAGAACATGTTTTCTCAAAACTCAGCCTTTGGTGGTCCTAGGACAATGGAACCACCTTCAAAACACTGACCACAATGTGTTTTCTGTCTACATCATCTCTGGGTCCTCACAGTATGTTAATGGGAACTCTAAATTAATAACCCCTTCCACCATTCATTAACATTTTAAGCTCTGTCATGGCTGGAACTTTTGTTTTACAGCTGGGAGAAGTTATGTTTTATGGGCCATAAAGCTGTAATCTCATTGAAATAGGACTGCTAGCCTTGAAAATGTGTTATTCACTACACCCTCTAGGGACTAAATACATGGTTATCCTGCATTACTTTCTTCCATTCTTTTTTCATGTGGTTATGCTCTCCAAGGGTTGACTGTATGGTTACATGGCCATGTTTGTTCCAAATGCTATTTTTATTGTGCTGTCCTCTAGGGGCTGTTCTGAGCATTGCAGTCAACATACTATAATATTTCCAGCACACAAACCTGCCCCATAATGCTTTGCAGGGCATTACTTTCACAAAACATTTTTGCTCATAACTCAGCCTATGGTGGTCCTAGGACAATAAGACCACAGTAAAAACGCTCTTTCTGTCTACATCTTTTACAGGTCCCCACACTATGTTAGCGGGACCTCAAAATGATAACACTTCCCAACATTCATCGTCTTTTAAGCTTTCTCATGGCTAGAACTTTTGTTTTACAGCTGGGAGAAGTTTTGTTTTAAAGGCCTAGTTTGTAATAATATTGCAGTAGGTCTGCTAGCCCTAAAAACACCCTCTAGGGTCTAAATATATGGTTACACTGCTTTACTTGCTTTTGTTTTTTTCATGGGATAATGCCCTCTAGGGGGCTAACAATATGGTTACATAACCACGTTTCTTTCAAATGATATTTTTGTTATGGTGCACTCTAGGGGCTGTTGTGAGCATTACAGTCTAATGCCAAAAGTTTATTTCTGATAAAGGATTATATGATGATTGCATATGTTTTAATAATTTCCCCTTATTACAATTATGACCATAATCCAGACCAATTTAACATCCTTATTACACCATGAGTGTTTGGACAATCTTGATATGTTTGGGTGACCCTTCTAGTTTATTTCTCCTCTGTGGCTGTCATGCCTTTTTTAGGGGGATTGTGTTAGACAGCTAGCAACTCTGATGGTGGGGTGGTGAAAGTGGTATTCTATTGGAATTAGCATGGCAGATTTAAATTAGGATGCTAAATGGCAACATTTTCATTTTTTTGCTGCAGATAGAGGAAGTGCTTTGGTTACATGTCTGGCCACTGGAATTACATGGCAAGGAAACACGAAATTATGAGGCAGGGTTGACCAATATATGTGGCAAGAAAAGTCCAGATATGAATTTACAATGCCAGTAGCTCTAACTTGAGCAAATGCGAGACCGATGGCATTGCAAATGTTTGTTATTCAAGTTTTCTGCATAAGTAAAAGTGATGATTTCAAATCAATGTCATAATTACTCTTCCATTTGATGTTCTCTTGTCTGATCGTAAGAGCTCTGGTTTCTGTAGCAAATCGGGCTTTTTTTTCTATCTCATTGCTTCGTTCCAGGCGTTAATTTTTATAAATGTTCTTTTATCCAGATATCTTTGATCAGACATTCCGTTTTTATATCTTTCGTCAAACTGTTTGCCCACCAGTTGTATGGTGCAAATGTTTTGGGCACATTTTAACTGTTGATTTGCTTTATTCACAGTTTTAATGAAGCAGGAGCACAGAGAGGAGGTGGAATTGCCTGCAGTTACAACTTTGGCGATGCCCCTCAGTGGAACTGTTCAGAGCATGCAGTCTGTTCGAACACACCTGCCTTCACCAGATACAGGAAATAGTTGTGATAATCTACTGTCCACATCATCTAGGAGCCTTGTTTTCCCAGTTCCGCAGCACTATCCATCTGTGTTAAACCCATCTGTACCCCATCTTTCCCATTTACAGAGCAGGAACATTCATCCTGGTGCAGGTTGTCATACTGTAATTCACCAGTCTTTTCAAGCTACGTCTGCACCTCCAGCGAGGCCTTCCTACCTTCCTATGCAATCTGCTATGTATAATGGCCAGCATAGTCTTCCCATGAACTCTGCCTCCAGCCAAGGATTTGATACAGTTTCATTTCAACAAGATTCAGCTGTACCAGTTTTAATAAATCTTGGGTCACGGTCAGTGCCATCAATTCAATACCATTCTTCAAATTCTGACTCAGCAGCAGCAGGACACCAGTTGGCACAGTCTGGTCATTCTGGGCAGTCGTCGCTACAGCCAGTGGTATACCATTGTTCAAATACAGGACACAGTTCAATTCCGTCACCTACAACAAGTCAACCGATTGTGCAAACTTCACCTCAGCTGCAACCAGTCACATACCGCACCTCAAACTCAGGCTCTGCTTCATCACCAACTGCAACAACGTCCTATCCACTGGTTTGTTCACCATTATCCGAACCTTCATCTCCTCAATTACAGACTTTGCCTTACCAGACACCTAACTCAGGTCGCCCCACCTCATCTTCATCTCCAGTACCAATACTGCATTCTGGACAGCCTTCCTCACAAACCCTCAGCCCTGGACTGGGAAGTCTTTCTTCAGCTACATCCCTAGTCCATCACAGTGTATCTGATGCAGCTTCAGTGTCAACTGATAATGCATCTTTGAATATTAAATCGGAACCTGAAGATCAAGAGCTGAATTTTGAGACCATTGGTCTACAGGACATCACTTTAGATGATGGTAAGGATTTTGTTGGTGATTCAAGACATTTATTGGTATGGATGTGTGTTTTTTGTTTTGTCTTACTGTGTAAGAAAATGTTTTAAAAATAATATTTTATGCCTTTGAACAAAATTGCGTTACCTGTAGTATCCTGAACTTACGGTAATTTTTAAAAAAATGTACGCACACAAATCAGCCCATAGAACAGCTCCATATGTCATTTTTGTGAACGGCACAAGCTTTTAGCTGGGTTATTTGTCCTTTGCTTATGTGGTGTTTTACAAATACCATTTCGGTAACGAAAAATATTTTTTCTGGAAAAGGATAACATATATTTTTTTTTTTACCACAAGTTATCTAGAGTGCCTCAAACTGCTGAAGATCATGGTGCAAATGCTCAGTTTTGTGGGGGGGGGGGGGGAATCGTGTTCTATAAGGTACTGGTGTAGGTATCTTGGAATACCATTTCACTAGCCGGTCAGCTGCAGTCACATGTCTACAATAGCTAAATTTTATTGAATAATACAGGGCAAGGTGTACGCTAAGGTAAGTGCTTCCTTAAATAGTGTGCAGTTTCGAAATGGATAACTATTTTCTGGTACATCACAAAAACGTGTTAGTCATCTAAAACATGATTATGAATCCATAGGCCTTCGTTTTTTTTTTTTTTACAGTAACACTTTGCCTTTCAGCTCTGCATCAAGCTAGGGAGAGATTATCGTTAAAGCATTATTTTGGCTAACAGATTTTATTGCTGCTTAAAGAGACTTAGAAGAGACTTCTTCAAAAGTATAAGACGTGGACATTATAACATTTGACATACCTTTAATTTTATGATGTTTTAGATTTTTATCCATGTTTTAATATTGTGCACCTAATCTCGTTGGACTTTATCGTGTATACGTTTATTATCTTATGTTAATCTACCTTTTTATTATAATGTATTGTGGTTTATATGCAGCAATTTATTAAAATAATATAGTATTTAAATGAATATTAAGATGTTATGGTTTAGTTTACCTAATCTTAATTTCGATATCTTTAGTAAATCTTCAGATGTCACAAAAGGATGGAAGGTTTTTTTTCTTTATTTCTTGCAGATCTCTAGTGTTGGGTCATTGTAATATGAATGTATTCTTGAGGTTTGGGGGTCATAGCAAGGGTGTGCCTGCTACCATTTTCTCATATCTTTCTACTCTACGGGATCTTCAGGTACAAGGGATGTTGCCTTGTCTGCATTGGCCAGTGATTAGACCACTGGCAGCAGGTATGCCTACTTAGAGTTGGTTCAGGAGGACCTGAAGAGATTGTTGAGGGCATTTTCCTCCCTTCGTTTGCTGGTAGACCTGAATCAATCCAAATGTGTGATTTGGGAACTGGGGTGTATCCAACATAAGTGACATGTCTCATAGTGAGCTATCTAGGACAGTGGTTCCCAACCTTTTGACTTCCATGGACCCCCACTTTATCATTTATGGAACCAAGGGACCTCCCCATTTAATCATTTTTGGAATCCAGGGACCCCCTACTTGGTCATTATTGAAAGCTAAGGACCTTATCTGTTAATATTATTTAATTTTCTAAGCAGTCGCTGACACCCTGAGCAGACCCCCAGGGGTCCCTGGACCACAGGTTGGGAACCACTGATCTAGGATTTCTTGTCTGCATCGTCTTTGAATGAGAGGCTGGGCTTAATTAGAGTCTTGGTGTGGAGGGAGCAGGGAAGAAGTCTTTCAGTTGCATATTGTTGAGCCAGTGTTTGAGATGGTGGTGGAGCTTCCCAACTATGATGAGAACGAATTGTGATTTGATAAAAATTGAATTAATACAGTCTACAAACTGAATGAATTAATGATGTCTGCGTAGTGTCATATAGTTTGTGCATGTCAGTAGCTGATGAAACGTTTTAGATACAGTTTTGAGTTGTGGGTGTAGTGCAGTTGGGTAATGTCTTACTTAACCAGTAAGATCCTCATAGGTTCGGAAGCACGGTTATAGCAATAATACCCAAACAGGTGGAGCTGGTGTCTTAATGATCAACATTATCAATGAGAACACCCCGTACCCCTAAAAATAGAGGTCCACAATGACAACACCCACCACTCGCCGCCCCATTCCTCCCCCCCCCACCCCCCAAAAGAAAAAAGCTAGAGGAACATGAGCTAAGAGCCATACATAGGAACAGAATTTATCAGCACTTATTTAACAAAATTAGTGATGGATATGATGGTGAAGAAGATCATGTACCAAAATTTCAGATGTGTGTATCAAGAAGATTGCAACTGGAGATTAAGTAACTGAGTTTTATTCCACAGGAAGCAGTTTTCACAGAATTGTCTGCATTCTGATCTCGATAAAGGTTAATACTCTTTTTCAAATTCAGCATGCATCTCCTTATTGAGTGAGGTGCCCCTCAGATCAGCCTTCTCCTTAGGTCCTGAATCGGACAACTGATATGCACCTCAACCCTTGTGTTGCTTTATTCCATTGCTGGAATCGTTGTTTTGTTCTTAATTTGAACAATTTTAATTTCAAAATCAGATGTTCATATACTCACATAGTCCCTTTCAGACATCAATTAAGAGTCTTCAAGTCAATTTGCCTTTATTAATTTTCATGTTGAATTGTATTTCGTAGATTTGAGTTAGAGGAGATTTCATGTGTATAAATAAAGATGAATAGGGTTTCTAATTTGTGCAATATGGATCATTGTAGGGGCACCCTTGTGCTGAAATGTGATCTTTGTGTTTGATATCTGTTGGAAAAAGAAAATTGGGTCTTGCAGTGTTTGGCAGCAGACTCCAGTGCTCCAAAAGTGTTTGCTCTGTTGGAAGATTGTCAAGGATGCATGCTGCAGTGAGATGCAGGGGTGTGGAATTTAATAAAATATATACTTGTCCATGGGATCAGTTGCTTCTTAAATCTACGTGTCCTGAAAAACAATCTACTTTTCCCTTTGGTGCCATGTAGTGCAATGACAAATTATGGCAGCAATCTCATTATGTATAACCGCTGATAATAGCCTCTCTGATTACGCCAGAGCCACAGCTATAGTAGGACTTGAATACTTGGATTTCAATCCCTACTATAGCAATTTCCTTATTTTGCTACCTTTCAGCAGATCTACATACTGGTGCTTGAGGAAGCAGTAAGCAATAGTTCCAGGGTTAGAATGCCTTTGAGTCTACAAGCTACTAATCTCATGTTTTAAGGATTTTCACCAGCTCTTTTCTAATCTTTTCCCGTAATGAGAATGTTTGGAAATTTTCTCCTGACAATGGCAGAAGTAGAAGTACTTCCAGGGTTGGGAAAAAAGTGGTTGGAGGAAAAGTGAACTTGTAAATGATCAGTAGATTTTCACATGAGCAACTCTACACATGCGTATTTGCTCATTCTTAAATAAAGTTCACAAATATTTTCTAGGAGTATGATTTCCTGGTCTAATTCTGTAAGTTCTTGTGAACTCATGATAGCCACCAATTCAAAGATGTACACTCTGGGGGCACTTTTGTGACTTTCTTTAAGAATTGGGTCCCTAATTAGGTCTGGCATTAACAAAGACATTTTTTTTTTAAATTAAACTTCTGTTTCTCTCTCTACCAGCTGGCTTTACTGTGAATGCTCCCATTCTGCTCTTCCACATGGAGCACATTGGCACACAAAGTAGTTTTGTTCAGTGCCAAGAACTACTTTGATAATCAGTGGCATAACAAAACTGGAGGAGGCCACCCCTGTAAAATACATGGAGCCCCCCCCCCCCCTCTAGACTCACTTGGGGCAAGTGCTGTGCTGAGTGGGGCTGCCAGGCCTTTTTTACACCACTGGTGACAATTTGTGGTTTTTGAGACCAAAAACCTTTTTTTTTTTTTTTTTCTTTTCTTTTTGCCAGTGTTTTTTACAATGGTGAGTGCCTGGCAGGTCCGACAACAATAAAATGTTACAAAAGCCATGTCAATACAAGAGACACATTGATGAAACCAAAGGACTCACAAAAAATTTATTGGTTGACTTAACCAATGCTTGTTTATTTTCATGCTTCCCAAAATCTTGTTGAAAACGGTTACACTGATTTCCCATTAGGAATACTTTTTGGAAATCAACAGGCATCAACACATCTTAATAAATGACGCTACTAAATAGCACCTAAAATTTCACATTACCAAAACGTGTTTTTTCCTACTTGCATTTTTTTCTGAACATTTTATTTTGAAAGCAAATAATCATCACTCTTCCCTACAAGCTTCTGCAAATATTTGCATCTAGACAGAGTATTCTGGGAGCATTATATTTAGCCTCATATTGTTAAACTTTTCAAATGTGTGTACACTTTTTTATTTCAATGGAACCACTGTCACTGTCAGTAGTGCAGTGTGACCTTAAAACTTGTATTTACAGTGCTTACCCTAAAAATGAAAGCTTTTCGTTACTGAGCCATAAATACAAGTTCGGGCAGCATTAACATGTGGACACACATTACCTCACCTGCAGACAGTTCCCTTCTCTGTAAACTAGCAGCCAAGGGGTTTGTACTGCAGGGGGTTGGGCCTAGTTGTCCCAAGGACAAAATAAACATGAAAACCTTTTGCCCTTGACACCAAACAATATGTCCTGGGTGATAGGAATTCCACATCCCTGAAGATGACACGTTAAGTTTTGATAACAATTCTGATTTTTATGTTTGGTGTGTAATGACACATCATTCGTGGCAAACTTAGTAACCTACATATAAAAAAATACATACATAGATAAAGGGGGCTTAAGACCACTTTGTTTCCGCAGTCCTCTTTTTGGTGTATCGGTTATATTTTAGATTTTACGGATTTTAATGAGCAGTGAAAAGCACATGTTAATAGTGACCCAGGGACAGTACTCTATAGCCAAATTATGTGTATGCCTCCCCAGTTATGAAAATAATACTCATCTCAGAGTGGCATGCAGGCTTGCAAACACTAAATCACCTCTTATGCTTCAACTGGGCTGGTTGGAGGGCATAAGAGGCAGTAGTAGGAAAGGGAACAATTATACCACAGGCTTTTCCCTCACACATCAAAGACAACAGCACACTATGCCCTTGACAACATCAAGGCATGACTGCACACAACCACAAACTGCAGAATCCAATAGCTTTGAACCACTGGACTACTTTACAGTTTTTCCTGTCCTCCGAATACACCTCTGCTGCTTGAACCAGTGTTGGGATATGGTTTGTCCATCGACTACTAGACTTTTTAATTGATAATTGTGCTTAGGGGTTCTTGAACTTCCTTTGTGGTCCTAGCTTGAATAAACCTTCTGCATCTCAATGTGAATTATGGACTCGGAAGACAAAACCTTTTCATATATCAACTTTTGGATCATACTTCAGAGGGTAAACTCCCTGTATAATGAACTGGAACAGCTTGTTGAAAGTCCACTCTGTACAATAAATATGCGACTCGGAGTGGATCAAAGTGTGTGTTCCACGAGTAGCAAAGTGCCTCTTGGACTTCTCTGCCTCTTTCAGGTCCTTTCGCGAACAACTCAAAGGCCATGACTGTTGTCTTTATCCTTGTCAAGTCTCCTTAAATGGCACTAACTCTTTGACCCATCTCTCTCACAGTAGTTTTCATAGAGCAGACCTTTTCCTCATTATTGGAGATGTCAGTGCCAGGAACAGTACCAGCCCCCGTATCGGTCTCCTCCAGTGAGCCCTCACTCCATAGGTTAGACAGCAACGTGGGCAGCCATTTGAAGCTCTTGCATTATCCCAGATCCTTTGTTTCCTCAACATGGCTTCCTTTCAGTCTTCTTTGGGGACCTTGCCAAGAACCCTCCTTACCAGCTGCCCCATTGCAAGCCTGGTGTCTCACCCCCAGCAGCCCAGTGGGGTTGCTGCTGCACCATTGAAAGCTGTGGTGTTCCAGGTGAGCTGTGTTCCACCTTGCCTGTACGGCACAGTCTTTCTTAACAATGCATCCGCTCATGTATATCGGAGCAGAGATATTCCCGTAACAGGCAAGGCTCTTTTTGGCAAGGACACTGAAATCTCCTTGTCACCAGGTCTTGAAGAATAGGGACATGGTGGAGCCATGAGGAGACTTGTCCTCCGAGGAGCATGGCCAGCTCCGCACCCCTTCGTTCCCATTTTAGATCAGTCTGCAAAGTTGCATACGTGGTAATGGATATATGGACCATCATCTATCAGTAAATGGTTTTATTAAAAGGGCCAACAGCTCAATGAATGGAATTTTAGGCAGTGATGTTAATGGCATTTTTCCTGTTTACTGTCTGCATTCAGAAGGGTGTCAACTCACCTAGAGTTTACAGGTGTCACCTTCACAACTCCAAATTTTGCCTTTTTATCTGCAATTAAATATGACAAGTCCTTGGCCCTATTAAACGTGTGGCTGACAGTATTTGTGCAGGTTAGGATATCATAAGCTGATCACAGATGTTTATCATACCTACAGTACATGGTGCTATCGAGAAAGAAAGACAAGGGAGTAAACCAGAAGGGCACCCTCCCAGTACCTGCACTTTTTGAAAAAGTGGCTAAACTGTTTATGCTTCACTGATCAGCACAGTGTAGACTGAAATCACTCTTTTTGATTTGTATTCCTCAATACTGAATTGACTTCTAGCCGCAGATTCCTCACCTTTTAGAATATTCCCCAGGCATCAGACTGGATCATTACACTAGAACTGTTCAGCAGTACCTTTGTGCACCGAGAGGTGGTGCCTTTCAGGTCTTCACTGATGCTGTTCTGCTCTGGAAATGATGTGTAGGACCTATATAGGCACCACTCCCACGCGCTGACATCAGTTTCTTTTTTTTTTTCTGTGTCCATAGATAAGGTTCCAGAACTCCCTTCATGACTGTCAGAGACATTGTACCTCCAATTTCTCCAGTGTGTAACCCAAGTTTCCAAGGCCAATTGGCACTCTGCTTCAGATTGAAGAGTTCCGTACAGCCATGCTCCAGCTCTTCGGCTATCTACCGACTCTCTTTGTTATGCTTCCGGGCCTTAAGGAGCCATGACTGTGATCAGTTGGGTTCTCTGGTGACATTCAGTCTTCCCTGAAGGGCATGACCTTTGATGGGATGCACCCGTTTGGGGACAGGGATGATTTGAGCAATTTAGAGAGTAGGGCTACTGCCAGCTCCCTGGGCCTCTTCAACCCTCCTTGCCATCTGCACCACTTCCTCTGCGCCTTTTGCGACAAGGCAACCATTACCATCAGCCTGTCCTGCACCATCAGAGGACTAATTTTGCAGTCTACGGTTGAGGTCCCTACTGCCCACACGGCCAGCGTCAGCATGTCGTCCAGTCCACAACCCTCCCATGACCAAAACCTAAACTACCTCTGCAGCCACAACTACCAAACCTCTTTAGCATGCCCATCATGCAGCACAGCCAGCCAGTGGGAGACGGAATCTAGTGATTCTTTCCAGGCTGGCAGGCTATTAATTCAGACAGGTGGATACTGCAGATAGTTTGCAAGGGGTATGTTCTCGCATTCATTTCTTGCCTGTCGCGCCTTCCACGATTCTCCTTCTCCCAAAGACTGACGGTGGACCATCTGTTAATTTTGCAGCAGAAAAGGCAAGCCCTTTTGGCAAACTAGAAGTAGAATGTAGTTATTTCCACTACTTTCTGGTGCCCAAGAAGGACGGAGGCCTTCGACCTATATTACGCCAACACCTTTCTCTGAAAGGAGAAATCCAAAATGCTCACCCTGGCCCAGGTCTGATCTGTCCTTGATCCTAGACACAGGATGAGTGGCATTGGACCTGCAGAATGCCTATTCTCATATTCCCATATTGCCAGCCCATTGATTTACCTGCATTCCAGATGGGACATGAGCATTTGTAGTTTGCTGTGCTCCCACTTTGGTCACAACAGTGCCCCTTGGGCATTCCACTAAAGTAATGACAGTGGTGGTGTGAGAAAACAGGGCTGATTGCAGAGGCCCCATAACTTTTTGCCCCCATTTTCCTCTTTTTGCTGGTGTTTTCCTGACTTTGATGGTGCCCTGGGTACTGCTAACCAGTCCCAGGGCCTGTGCTCTGTGTAAAATGGATATGCAAATTAGGCTAATTATAATTGGCTAAGTTAACCTACCTATAAGTCCCTAGTATATGGTAGGGCATGTAGGTTTAGGGACCACAGCATAGGTGGTGCACACCTAGGTGCATTGCTGAGGTGCCCAGTGTCATTTTAAAAGCAAGCCTGCCTTGCTGGCTGCTTTTAAATTAAAGTTATATGCAAATTCGACTTTGGAATTAAAGGTACTTCCAAAGTCTTAAACTACCTTATTTTTACATATAAGTCACCCCTAAGGTGTGCCCTATGTGCTCCTAGGGCTGGGTGCCATGTAACTATAAGCAGGGACTTTATAAAAATAGATTTATAAGCCCTGGTGAGGTAAAAACAGCCAAATTCGTTTTTCCCTCATTGAAGTAAATGGCCTTCATAGGCTAGAATGGGCAGACTTTATTTTACATTTTAAAGTCTCCTTAAATGCTACATACCAAGAATTTGGTATCAAATTGATTGTTGTAATAAATCCCACAACTTCCAGTTGTTGGATTTAATATAACTTGTCCAGGTAAAAAGTTTAGACTTTACCTAAAAAGTTGCCAATTTCATTTCTGCATTGTTTTTGCTGCTGTGCTCTGATTGGCCAGCCTGCAGCAGCTTCTGCCAGGCTGCCTTGATGAGGTGTGAAGTGGCCAGACTTCACACAAAGGAATGTGCTTGGGGGAGAGAATCTCCCCTCAGCAGATGGTGAGGCAGGAAGGGGGAGGGCTGCCAAACTGGTCTTCAAAGGCAGAGAAGGACATTTGCAGCACCCAGCAACACCCCCACATCCTGCAACCCCAGACAGCTAGGTGCCCCCTTGATTAGATTAGGAGAAGGCAGGAGAGGGGTGTGTTTATGATTTTTAGCCACACCAGTGGGTGGGCTCAGCCAGATGTAACCTCCAAAAATCAGATTCATCCATGTTGGATTTTTAGAGACTGTTGCCTTCTGGGATGGATTTTTGCCACACTTCCCAGGAAGTGGTCATCACAGGGGGACGACCCTGTCCCTGATTGGAGAACCAGGGCCCCCCTGTTTTTCACCCAGGAGCAAGGATAAAACTGGCAGACCTGCACCCACACCTCAGATCCCCTCCAGAATTCAACAAGAAAGGAACTAAGGAAGAAGAAGGACTGCCCTGCTGGACCCCTGGCCTGCACCTGGACCCTGCACTCAGAAGGACTGCACCAGCTGCACACTTGGGCTTCACCACAAGAAGGACTTTGCCTGGCTTCAACTGGTTCAAGGAGGGACTCCCTGTTTGCTACAGGTGAAAAATTGCTAACCAGAGTCCCCTGCACCAACTCCTGAAAGAAGCGACCAGCTGACCACTGTCCAGTGGCCAAAAAGGAGTTTGCGCCAGGTGCATTCTGGGAGTTGAAGTCCGCACCCCCCAAGGACCATCACAGAACTTCTGGACCCTTGGGGTGAGCTGTGGACCCCAAAAGAACCTTAAAAGAACATCTGGGTGAAGCCCCAGAAGTTTGGAAAAGATTGGAGAATTTTTGAAAAAAAGCTCCATAAAGTGACCGACCGACGCGGAAATTCTAGCCGGCTTGCCTCAACCGCGACCCGGCCTGACTTCGTGGTTCGTCCCGGTAAAGAAAAACATCCAAAAAAGAGACTAAGTCCGAAGGTAAAAAGTTGACCGGGACCTCCCAGCCATTGAATCCGAGAAGGGCTCCACGGACGTCGGATCAAGATCCAGGTTTACCCCGGTCGAAGGATTTTCATCTCGAAAAAACGACTAAGTCCGAAGGTAAAAATCACCACAGAGGAAACCGACTTCGCGTATCCGGACAAGGGCTCCAGGAGGTCGGATTCAACTGGCAGGTTCGTCCCGGGGAAGAAAAACATCAAAAAAGAGACTAAGTCAGAAGGTAACTTTTTAACCGAGGCCTCCCGCGACTTGTAGCCGAGCAGGGCTCCATTGCGGTCGGCCTGAAAGTTTGACTTTGCCCCGGTCCTGGTGCAACCAGATGACCCGATTGGCGCTTTTTGTTTCTAAGCGCTAGAAAATAATAATACTTTAAAAATTCATATCTCCGGTTCCCCTGAACCGATTTTAATAGTTTTTGTGTCATTTTAAAGATAAAAATATAAACTATTTTTATAAATTGGTTTTGGATTTTTAAACTGTTTCCTGTGTTTTATTTAATTACTGTTTTGTGATATTTGAATGCTTTACACTTTGTCTCCTAAATTAAGCCTTGACGCTCGTTGCCAAGCTACCAAGGGTTGAGCTGGGATTAATTTACTGAGACCTAACTGTACCTACGTGGAGGTTAGTGGCTTGTTGCTAGGTGTAGGTACCTACCTGCCCTACCAATAACCCATTTTCCAACAGGTGGCCTCATCTTTATACCTCTGGGGCATTAGTCGTCCCCTACCTCAACGACTGGCTTTTGCAGATGAGCTTGCCCAGGGAGTCGTCAACCACCTCCAGAATACAACAAATCGCTTGTCGTCTTTGTGGTTCATTTTCAATATGTTGAAATCACACCCAACCCCTTCCCACACTCACCTTCCTCGCAGCTGTTCTGGACATGTTTCAGTTTCATGCCTTTTCCCTAGGACATAGTCCAGGACATCCAGGCTGTGATTCTGATCTTTCAGCCTTGGTCCTAGAATTTCGGTGATGTTAACTCTGAGGCTGCAGAGACTGATGTGGTCTCCTGCAGACTTCTTGTTGAGCATGCCATGTGGCATATGCGGGCTCTGCTGTGGGATCTGAAATTCTCCAGTGGACCCAGAATCAAGGGGACCTCTCCAAAGATGTTAATATTTCAGAGGAGACTGCAAAAGATCTGCAGTGGTGGGTGCTGGACCGTGATTCGATCAGTGGCAGACTCCTCTCACTTCCCCTCCAGAGTTCTCAGTGGTGACCAAAGCGTCACCTCTGGGCTAGCGCAGCCATCTGGGAGATGTGGAGATCAGAGGCCTCTGGTCTCTGGTGGAGTGTCTGCTCTGTGTCAGCCTTCTGGAGTTGGGGGTCATCTACCTGGTGTTGAAAGCCTTCCTGGTGTCCATCAAGGGAGGCCGATACAGGTGCTCACAGACACCACCGCCATGTAGTACTGCAACAAACAGGACAGTGTGGTGTCTATGACCTGGGGCCTTGCACTTCAGAAATGGCTGAACCACCAAGGAATTTTCCTGATTATGAACCACCTGGCAGGATCTTTGAATGCCAAGGCGGACAAACTAAGCAGTTGGTGAATGGTGGTTACACCTGCTCTTCCACGAATGGGCAGAATCTGAGCTTAATCTGTTCAACACCACCGGGAATGTCAACACTGCTGCATGTTGGAATTACCACAGCGTCTCTCACTCTGAGACGTGTTCCATCTCGAGTGGAACTCTGGACTTCTCTATGCCTTCTCGCTGTTACCACTCCTGCCCTTGCTTCTCAAGAAGATCAGACCATACTGGGCCCAAGTCATCCTAGTTGCTCCGGATTGGGTATTGAGACTGGGCTTGAGCATATGGACTCCAATCAAGCTACCCCTGCAGTCGCACCAGCAGGGCAGGGTTTTGCAGTCGGGACTTTGCAATCTCTACCTTCATTCTTGGAGACAGAGCAAAAATAGCTGAACACCTTTGACCTTCCTCCTGAGGTGGTTGATGTCATCATGGCAGCCATGTGTCCCTCAACAAAAACTGTGTACGCATGCTTTTGGGACACATTTGTATTTTGGCACACACCAGAATGACCCCTTCCAGACCAAGTTACCGAACGTTCTGTAGGTTGTTCTCTCTCTGCCCAGCAAGACTTTCCTTTGGGCACAGTTAAGGGTTATCTTTCTGCCCTTTCAGCCTTCTGACTGTTGCCTGATTAACCCTCACCAGTTTTGATGTGCTTTCTAAAAATCACTTCAGCGTAATTTTCCCCCTTCTGTCTTTATCATGCCCTAAAGGTACCTTAATCTGGTATTGAATTATTTGATGTGCACGCCGCGTGAGCCGCTTCACCTTATGGCTCCTTACCATTGACTGTGTTCCTTGGCATGGTCACTTCAACATGGCAAGTGAGTGAGCTTCAAGCTCTTTTTCTCAATCCACCATACACTACTTTCTTCCCCCACAGACTGGTTCTGCGGACCTTGGCATCCTTTCTGCCAAACGTTGTGACACTGTTACACATCAGTCAAACCATGACCCCACAGGTGTGCTTTGCTCCACCTCATCCCTCTAAGTACAGAAACTCCATCACTTGGTCCCAAAGAGAGCACTAGGCTTCTATGTAGATCGTACCAAAGAAAACCGGGTGGACACTCAGCTTTCTGTAGGGTTCTCTGGAATGAAGGAAAAAGGCAAGGCAGTGCAGAAGAGAACCATCTACCACTGGATTCTGCTCTGCATAAGGATCTGCTAGGCATTAGCTAAAAACCAGCCTCAAGACAGATTGCTTGCTGATTCTACTAGGGGCAAAGCTGCTATCACTGTGCTGGCATATAGATTTCCAGTCTTAGACCTATGCCAGGCAGCTACGTGGGCGTCCCTCCATACATTAACAAAGCACTACTGTTTGGAGAGTCAGGTTTGCAGAGGGTAATTTTGCCCAATCTGTCCTGCAGGATGTTTTGGAATTAGTCCACTTACGGCCTCCACATAGGTAGTGCTTTGATATCTGTTTAAAAGGTGAGGAATCTGTGGCTAGAAATCTATATCAGAAGAACATGTTTCTTAAGTTTGATAACACTATTTGAGGTAGAGACTCCATCTAGCCGCAGATTTCTCATGACCCTTACCTCCTACCCATTCTGTGTTGCTCTATCTCCATTTATAAGATTCTAAATTTTGGAATCTGCATGCTGTCTTCGAATTTGCTTTTGTGACTCTGTCTGGGGCTGCCGTCCGTCTAAAAATCAACTGATGTCGGTACACGAGTGGCGCCTATGTAGAACACCAAATGTGTTTTCCTAGAGCGGAACAGCATCGGTGCAGAGCGGCAATGCTCCAACTTCTGGGGTGCAGATTTCATGCTAAAAAGTTGCCGGATCCAGTCTGTCACCTGGGGTATATTCAAAAGATGGGAAATCTGTGGCTAGATAGTCTCTACCTTTTAAAGCGTTATCAAAGGTAAGTAACCCGTTCTTTGAGACCCTCTGCCTTGCTTTCTGCTTTTGTAACATGTAAGGAAAGTAGGCCAGGTGGTATCCACATGTTGGTGTATGTCTAAACACTGAAATGAGCCTTACAGGCCCCCATAATAGTGAAACCGAGAAGTAGAGGCTAAAAAAGTATTAATTTGCAAAAACCATTGACACCCCAGATGAAGCAGAAAAATAGGACAGCAGGAAAAAAAGACAAAAAAGTGAAATCTCACTTTTGGGGCATGGCTTGTCTGCATGCCAAGAGGGCCGCCTAGCAAGCAGGCTCTGGAGCCAGAGGGTCATTGAGGGGCACTAAAAATCTGAAACCATGGTCCACATGGGCTGAAACCCATAAACTGTGGACATGCACACCTACTGAGCTACGTTTTGGCTGGAAAACATACCGGGGACTTCCAAGGGGCCCGCAAATGAAGATAGTAGCTCCAGTTGGCTCTTGCCATCTTTTGATGTCAAGAGAAATATGCGGAGACTGGAGGCAAGTTGGGAAAGAGTTGTTAATGGACAATGGTGGGGCTTTGGCCCTGCAAAGGCCCCCACAATACCTCCGGCTGCATAATTTGGGTACTCATCAAGTTATTTTTTCCCTTTTTTTAAATGAGCTTTTATTGGTGGCTGTGGCACGCACACTGAGGTTAGATTGAGGACAACTCCAAGCCTAAGAGAGTGCATGGGAGAAGTGGAAAATGGAATTTATTAAGGCTCCACAGGAAGCGATCATACTCCACTGGGATAACATGGGTTTACACAGTGTTGGTGGTTTGAGGTTCAGAAGATGGTGGTTCCTATTTGTCCATTTTCTGGTTAGAAAAGGATCCACAAATAACACTTCAGTTCACCCATACTGGCTTGAAACACAAATGCATTACTGGAGGAGTCATTCTATGAGATTCTGCATTACAGAATTCAACTTTAATTCTGGGAAGAACATTAATAGAGTAAATCCTGTAGAAGGTGGTTGTACATTTATAGCCCACCGAAACGCATCAGCGAAGTTTCTCAACATAATCCATTAGCACTTATCAATTGTACATGAATAATCTATTCATATTTGCACAGTCACATATAATAATGGATATGTTCCTTTGAAAGTTAGATGTTGTGGCTTGATTTTTATAATTCTTCCTTAGTGTGTGGTGAATATTTTTAGGGAACTTTGTTTTTTTGGGGGGGGGGTTGTGATTGATGTGCAAATGAATAATGAATTGACACTGATTGTAATAAAAAAATTGACAATGAGATTTTAATTAGTGTAGGGATTGTTTTCACAGTGTTCAAACAATACAGAATATACATGTTCATGAATGTACGAAAGATTGTGTGACATTCTTAAAGTGAGTGCGTTGATCAAGGGGTAGCTGTCTTTTTTACTCCTTGTTAGAAATAACATGTTGCCTTACTGTTGAGGGGTTGCTCTTTGTAATCCTTTGCCATGCACAAACTTCAGCACAGAGCTGTTGGGAGAGATCGCCCGGTCAGATAGTGCAAGGATCAGGCCAAGCAAGGCCTGGGTATACTTACAGGAAAAACCACAGGCTGAGACTGCGGACAAGGGCTGGGTCCCAGCATAGCTATGCAGCTCCCTCTTTGGCCCACTGTATTTGCATTCCATTCCACTCATTGACAATCAGGGACACAAGCCTCCCTCCTATGTTTGCAGATGTGAATGATAACTACAGTATATATCCCGGCAGGGAGGACCCTGACTGGGGGCCTATACTTCACTTTTCTACATCTGCAGTGCTAGCACCAGAGGCACCACCGGAAAATACAGTGGGTGAGATTGCTTATACCCCGTTAAAGATAGGGGAGTGTCATGTCTATTCCTAGGACTACACCCCAGTGGACAGAGCAGCGGGTGGGGGAACAACTGCTAACATACCTCTGAATTTGGGAAAACAGGCACCCCAACAGCAGAAAACTAAGATGATTAATCTGGTGAGCTCCATCTCCTCAATGCATATATTACTACAACATTTGGGACATACGGTACGTGACTATGGCCTGATACAGCACCAGAACAATAGGGAGAACCATGGACCCAAATCGACCCAAGATCCCGTTCGAGAGCTACAAATTGGGCAAGCAGTTAGAGGCCGAATGTACACCACCATTTTCAGCACCGGAAGATAGACCTGGAGGAGGAGGAGAAGACCCAGATGTGTCAGAAGCCTACTACTCACTGTACAAACTTGTCTACTCTTGATAGATAAAAATATATATTCCTTTAACCTCCTTATCATATCATCTAAGCTAGATAAGCATGGGGATCGGACCATGGAGGTGGGCAGTAGATAGTCTACAGTAAAAGAGACAGAACTCCACTGAAGAATTTTTTTTGAACATGGATAAAGTGCTCAGACTCATGAAATCTTCAGTCTGAGAGTAGCAGAAACCACAGACACTGGGAAAGTGTTGCTATATGTTTTCCAGTATGTTCCTGTTGGAGAGAGCCCACACATCTTTGGTGACTCGTCTGAATCCAGTGGCCCCTGCACAGCCTGTAATAGCACTTATCTTGAACTATAAAGAAGTGAACCATGTATGACTTGTGAACAAAAAGAACTACAATACAAAGGCTGCAGAATTTCTCTGTACCCTGATTTCACACTGACTGTTCAGGAGACCTGCCAGACATTTGTGGCAGCAAAACATTAATTGCCCTGTTATATCCGCCAAAACTGAGAATTACTAATAAGGGTAAACAAAACATCTTCACAGATCCCCAGCAGATCATGACATTCCTAAAGCAACAGAAAGATAAATGCAGGCAATGACAAACCACCAGAACAGACAACATCTTTGTGTATGAAGAGAAATTACCGTAGCATGACTTGTTGATATGTACCTATCACATGAGCACCACTGCATCAACATAGGTGATGGTGAATAAGCCCACAGATGCCTAATTGCATGTGCTTGGCCCCTGGAGGGGGATATGCGTAAGCAGGAGACAGGAGGACCCTAAACAGTATAATCCTGGAGCAAAGTAGAGAGAATGAGTTAAAATTTTTGTTGTTAATGGGATGAAATCTAACGACTATGGGGAGTATAGAAGGAGGTATAGTAATCGCCAGCATGGTTCGGGGGATGGTGTGAGTGGGGAGGAAATATGGAGAAAGGGAGCCATATAATGTTAATATGATAAGCATATGATTAACATACTGATCAAACATGCAGACAGAAAACGTACCATACTACTCCAGGACATTACATCCCTGGAGGAGGAGATTAAAAATCTCAATCTCCCAGAAGCAACTGACAAAAACTACACTATCATGAGGGAGATACTCGCTGGTTATCAATTATACATAAAGGACAAGAAAATGCGAAAACTTGTCAGGGATGACAATGATTACAGTAATGGCAGGATTTACACTTTTGCACAAAAGTTTGATCAGGTTAACAAAGACTTTGGCAACAGACTGACCAACTCCAACACACCTGCTGTGTCCATCGCGGGTAGTCTATCTGACATCTCCAAATTATCCAGTGATTGCTCAGACGCACCTAGGGACGGGCCCTCTGCCAGCATACTTCCAAAAACCACAACCCAACAGCCAAATTCTTTTTTAGAGGAACTTGGCCGATACAGGAAGGGACTACGGCAGAACTACAACAGGTCAGGCACAAATACAAACCCACCCGCAGGGGGCGCAGGAAACACCATACTAAACACCAGAGAGGGTATGACTACTCGTTCCACCACAAAAACCCAGAGGTCCTGAGTGGCCTCTCCTTACAACGAACCCCCATCACTTCGGAAGAAACAGTACAGATCATGAATCTTTCCAATTTGAAATTGTCTGTGCATGAAATAAATCTCTTGAAAAAGGGTCTGGGCTTCTGTCCTACTTCTAAACCCGACTACACCACCATACATATAGATCTCTTCAAGTTCGTACGCAATCTCAAACTGAGAAAGTTTTTCCATAACAAACCAGATACCAACAGGACTGCTCGTGTGACACCACCGAATTGCAATAATACAATCAGAGACATGCAGGATATTCACACGATTCTCTCCCTTGATTACACTACCTCACCACCACCTAGCTTCGATGAGTTATTGACTGAACTTAACATTACACCCAACCTAGAAATCAACAGTGGGTTCAGACCCAATTCCATGTTTGTCCCCACCTTGCCCCCAGACAACCATATCGACGTCTTCTACAAAGCTGTCAGTACAGATCTTTACAATTTAGAGGACAAGACAAGCACCTGTACTCATTGACCCACTAAAAATCTCAACCCTAATGAACTCCAAGCGTTGCATAAACTCTCCACATGTCCAAACATTGTCATTAGGGAGGCCGACAAAGAGGGTAACGTTGTTATCATGAACAAGACTGACTACATTACAGAAATTGACAGACAACTCAATGACATCCAGGCTTACTCGGTTCTACCGATTAATCCCCTTCCTAACATCACCAGTCTGATCAGAAAGAAATTTACGTTTTGGAAAAATCACTGTCTCCTGACCGATCTAGAATACAGATTTCTGTACACTGAGGCACCCAGGGCTCCCTGCATTTATATTCTACCCAAAGTCCACAAATCAGAAGGTTTTCCTCCTGGCAGACCCATTATCTCAGGGATTGGTTCTCCTACAGAACATATTTCTGAGTACATTGACTCCTTTCTCCAACCCTTGGTACTTAACCTTCCGTCTTATATACAGAACACCCGGGATCTGTTGTGTCAACTTGAAGACATCGAGTGGACGGAAGGCTGTGTGTTTGTCTGTCTCGACGTTAGCTCTCTATACACATCTATTCCCCTGGAAAGGGGTCTTGAAATGCTCCAGCTCACGCTCAGTGCCCGAGATGCTACACTGTATGAATACACACGTATGCTCCTTGACCTCACACGACTAGTACTAGAGAACAATGTATTCCTACACGATGGCAGGTGGTTTCGACAATGTCAGGGTGTAGCCATGGGAGCTAAGTTCTCTCCTTCTTATGCCAATCTTTACATGGGCCAGTTTGAGAAAATACACTTATGGTCCAACTGTCCAGCACATCTCACCGAACATATCCTTTATTGGGGGAGATACATTGATGACATTCTTGCTATATGGACTGGCAACATCTCAGACCTCAATAGTCTTATCAAACACCTCAATACAAATGAGTTCAACTTAGTGTTTACTCACAAGGTGGACACTAATCAAATTGAGTTCCTTGACTTACTTCTATACATCACCAACAACAAGATCATGTCGAGGCTTTACAGGAAACCCACTGCCTGCAATTCTGTTCTACATGCGCACAGCGCTCACCCCCTTTCTCAGATTAGGGCCATCCCATACGGAGAAATGGTCAGGATTCGACGCAACTGCACTGACAATAAGGTTTTCAAGCAGGAACTTGAGAACCTGACTCATCGCTTCCAAGCTAGGGGTTACACCAACAAACTTATCTCGGTAGCTAGCAAACGCATCTTGAATAAGGACCAACACGACCTACTGATCAAAAGCCCCAAAAAACCTGTTGCCAAGGGTCCCTTCAACAGGAGATCAGTCTCTTTCATTACCCAATACAGCCCTGCGAGTAAGGCTGTTCTGCGCATTCTCAAGAAACACTGGCATTTGTTAATGTTGGATACTTGTCTTAAAGACTCAATGGGCGGTTCCCCTACTATCGTACACAGCAGAGGTCGGACCCTTAGGAACATTTTGTGTCCCAGCTTCCTCTGTCCCTCCCCCCAGGCACGACCTCCTGGGTGGATGCCAGAGAAACCGAATGGTTTTTACAAATGTGGCTGCTGCATATCCTGCCAACTAGCCCTCAACAAAACCACTTCCTTTTCCTACAACACCGTGACCACGCACCACATCAAGACTTTCATGAATTGCAATACAAAGTACACTGTCTATTGCCCGATTTGTGTATGTGGTCTGATTTACGTTGGAAGCTCCATACGTCCACTGAAGGAACGTATTCAGGAACATGTCAGAGCCATCAGAAATGTCAACATCAACTATCCTCTTGCTGTTCATTTTAACACCTTGCACGGGGAAAAAGATCTCTTGAACGTCAGGTTCCATGGCATCACTCAGGTCCCCAACTCACCGAGATGGGGAGACAGAACCAGGGACCTGCGTAGATGTGAGTCCAAATGGATTCTAAAACTCCGCGCAGTTGAACTAGGCCTGAACACGGATCGTGAACTACACTTCTTTCTTACATGACTGTTTTATCCCTCTGTTTTATGGCTGTAATTCTCATGTCACATCCTTCTTTTGTTGAATATTCATGTACATAAGTATGCCCGAGCGCAACAATGGATACAACATTATTTTCTGATTTTCACAATGTTTTGGTTTACTGTGTATCCTACTGATGTATCTTTAAATTTTTTTAACAATCTGACTATTGCACCTAATTACAGTACTTAGTGGCCTTGGCTCTTACAGGTTTCAGCTATTGTCTACTGATATCCATGCCCAGCGGTGTATAATTACATTCTCTGAATTACTCATACATTTGCTACCTTTCAGCTAATGAATTCGCAGCACCTAACGCTTACCGCACTTCATACTCATCTATGGTTTCATTTCACACTCCCTACTGCTCAATAACTGGTATTGGTCTCTTTGTGCATGTTCTGTTACCTCCTTCTTTCCTCTTCCTTCTTACGTCTCCCTTTCACCCCTTTCTTCTTTACCTTTGCTCTAGGCATTCACCTTGTGCCTAGCATCATAATGAAACTAGTTGCTCCCTGACCAATATTCTGTTAGCCTCTGCCCGTATCTACCATTGATTTACTATACTGCTGCTTCTTTTCTGTACACCCAATATGGCCGCCGTCCCTTGCCACTACACCACCTCTATAGTCCTACTTCCATTTCGGCCATACTCCCACCCTCTATTTCTGCAGAGGTGCACAGGTCCTCGGAGACCATTACTCGCTCTTGAAACTACCGGAAGGTCGCTGCTACTCCTACTCACAGGTATGTCACTGACTCGCCCTTTTTACTTACATCTCAGCACTTACTGTGCCTTCCATGCCACCACGTTAATGCAGATAGTACCACGGTTGTATCACTGCCCTACGCTCGTGCCGATTTGTTTGGGTTTTCAGAAGCCACACACTTATCTTTTATTTTACCAGGCACTTTTACTCTTTTGACACGCTTTGGATCAACTGCCACGTTTCACGTTACGCTTAGAAGCCACATACTCATTTGGTATCGGCTAGGCATTTTGACTCTTTCTCTCCTTAAACATGCTCTGGTTTAACTGCCGGCACATCACTGCTCAACTAGTTATTACTACCAGATCCGCGTGGGCCTTTTCACTCCTACCGCCCTAGTTTCTGACTGCCCTTACAATCTCCTTAGTGATTTCCTTTAGGGTAACGTGGTGTTTAAGTTTACCAATCGTTACCACTACAATCACCTTTTTTCGCCTTCACGCACTTGCCTTGCTCCCTGTCCTCATACTCACTGGCCATCCTCTCACTGTGCCAGGAGCACCACACCGTCGTTTTAGAATTTTACTCATCACTGGCATCCAATCACTTTTATTAAATCACTCCACCCGTGACTTGGGTCCTGCCCCTCTACATTTTCATTGCTTTTCGTTCCGTTTATCCAGTCCATACCCATTTCTCTTACCCCATATATGTTTCCAATACCTTCGTAGGTCATGATTACAAGCTTACCAGGGCCCTGTATACCTGTTCTACTAAACGTGCTCCTTACCACACGTACCTGCAGCTGCATGGGCAGCCATACTACTGACAGGTTTACTACTTTTATAAGGTATGTACTTACTGACCCAATTCTCTCTCTCCATTCTACTGAGTCTTATTATTTCTCCTCTAGTCTACTCTCTCTTTTTTGTTACTATGTTTCACTACTCACCTTCTCTTCCTGGCCTCTCTCAGTCCGGTACTGCACTATTCACCCACCTATCCCATTTACTTTATTATCTCTGTATACCAATTGCTAGACAACGTGATTTCTATCTACATATCACTCTGGTTTTAAGCTTTCCGGCAATTTTTTTCTATATATAATCCGCATGACCACAGTGTTTTACTTGGTATTTTCATGATTTACAGGCTGGGTCCCAATTACTATACACTCACTTCTGTTGCCATGTTCACTCTACACTTACCTACACAAGCTCTCACCACTGGAGTTGGATTTGGTATCTTCCCCACTGGATCACCTAACTAGCACGCACTAGATTCCATACACACATATATGCCCAATGTTTGTTCACATTACTGTTTTGCAGCCTTGATGAAGTCACCTGTGTGACGAAACACGTGTTGGCTGTATCTTCATGATGACACAGTGATCTTTAACACCTACAAATAAAGATACCATCGGCAAAAAAAGACTCAAGACTCTCTTCGATTTCATACTTCCTCCAACCTGCAACACGAGACCAGGAATATCCATTCTTGCTATACTGTTGGACATTACATTCTGTGTGCTGTGGCCATCTAGTTCTGATAAGCACTGTGCCAGACCATTGCAGTCTCTCACAAATAAGCAGAGAGACAGCACAAATCTAATGGATCTTCACCACTATGGCACCATCATATTCTCTCACAGATGCCAGGTAAATACGTTGGACAGGAAATTGTCCCTGCTAACTTAGAAGTAAAAGGGCCTCAATAATCCTAGGAAATTAAGGCTGATTACTGCATACTTACAAAGACAAGGAGTGAAGAAAGCCATCTGACAGGAGACACACCTAACACCAGCGACTGACAACAATATATTTAGCAAGTGGGCTACCCATGTGATCGCCACTTCCTGCTCTTCGTATGCCAGGAGTGTGGGTAAATTAATTAAACAAGAGGTTTGTTTCTGCGCTATTAGGTTGGCCACTGACCCCCAAGGGAGATATGTACTGGTGCAGGGCATGTTTGGCACCAAGCATGTTACGCTGGTAAACATATACTGCCCAGATGTGGACGACCTGAAATTGTATAACACAGTATGGGGAATAATATAGACACTAAACTCAGGAACATTGGTATGAGGAGGGAATTTAAACACAGCTCTGGCTCTGCTAATGAACAGATGACATTCCTCGGCCAAAGGATTCTCTGCACCATTGCTGCGCTGCAAAGTATTATCATGAAAGGGCAGCTTAATAACTCATGGAGATTAAGGAACCCTACACTAAAAAAGGAAACCTAGTAATCAGCACACCCAATATGTGATCCTGGCTTGATTTGAAGATAACCACTAAAAACATCTGTACATGGACAACTGATGTTGTACACACAGTTCGCGCCCTTTCTGATCATTTGCCTATGATCCTAAAGATTAGGGTCCTAGGGATGCTCCGTGGTGAAAGACTTTGCTGCCTTTTCTCCAGGACATTGCTAGAGGCAGTCTTCTGCGAGGAAATCAGAATGTCCATCTCCCACAATTTTGAAGGTATTAAAGGTTTACATTTGGGAAGCCTTCAAGGCAGTCCTCAGAGTGTACATATCCAAACAACACAGAATTTTAAAATCTCTATGAAACCACTTGGATACACTAGAGAATGAGCTTAAATAACTAGAAGGGCAGTTGGAAACTAGTGATGATAATAAGATCAGAGAGATGATCAGGGCAAAAGTGGCTGAAGATGATGAAATAAGCGAATGAGAGTCAAATTGTCTGGGTAAGTATGCCAAAGCTGCCATTAGAGGGCCTTTGGGTGGCTGATGGCGTGACACGGATAACAGGGGACATGCACAATGGAGACACACAATATACAGATAGAGAGATTGAAAGGGTATTTACTGGCTTGTTCAAAAGCTTTTACACATCCTGATGCCCACCTAGCTCCGAGTGCTTTTAGGAACATCGAGTGGCACTAGTTGCTGATGCTGCCAGAGCATATGGGCATTCCTGGTGTTAATCAGCTGCCTAAACACTGCACCAATGGCTAGAATTCAATTTAATGCCAAGATCTCCAAGAACTTCTCTATTCATGGGGATCTAGGCAGGGTTGCCCCTTGTCCACTGCACTGTTTGTGATTGCATAGGAACCCCTTTGTGGGCTATCCTGAGACAACACTACTCCCAGTTTTCTTGCACAGGTTCATACTCTTGTCATTCTATTCGGCCGACAGCACTCTGCGTTAGGAAACCACATAGGGGCTTACATCAGTTACTAAGAGACTACACAGTTTAGTGAAATCGCAGCACAAACAATGAATAGGGGCAAGTTGGAAATCCTCCTGTGACCCTGGCTGCACAACGATTTGACTTGGAATACACCCTAAACTGTTGCTCCACTCCTGCAAAATACCAGAGAATCTGTATCAGTCCTAATGTAGAGTAAATAATCGCACTCTATTATGGCAGGGCTATAACTGCACTTGAGGGAAGTGTGACCCGCTGGCTTGGACTGCCTTTGTCAGTGGCTGTGTGCATTGGCCTTAAAAATGGCCATTCTGCCCAAGTTTTCCTACTACTGTTACTACCTGTTCCTCTCACAAAGATGTTTTTCAAGCAGCTAAATAATTCCTCTTCCAGTTGACAAGGGAAGAAATAGAGGATAGCGTGGGACACCAGGTCTCTGTCATATCATCAGTGGGTTTCACAAAACAGAGTATGGAGTTATACTTTCTCAGTGCTCCGGCACATTTTGCACACCATTTGCTTCACCCCCTGTGGTTCTCAGCACACCTAGCTGTTGAGAGGAGTGTAACACACCAGCTTCTGTTCTATTTGATTCAGCTATTTGTTCTAAATAGACAGTATTTGGGGTTAATACCATGAGCTGCATATTGCTGTCCGGGCGAACGGATAAATCAAAGAGCCAACTTAACACTACTATACGCCCCCCAAGCTCTCATTGAAATCACACCCACGATTTGACATGACACGGAATGAAAAGCCTGGTCTCAACTTAACAAGCAAATTACTTACCTTTGGCAATGCCTTATCTGATAGACTTTATCTAGCGGCAGATTCCTTAGCTTAGAATAACCCCCAGGCATCAGACTGGATGGCACAATTTTTTGCGAGCAGTACCCGCGAGGTGGTGTTGTTCAGCTCTGCATGGCGTCGTCTACGCCAGAAGTGATGTGCGGCGCGTATATAAGCACCACCCCAGCTAATGATGTTGGTTTCTTTTCACAACTTTACACGCCAGAAGCACGACACCACAAAGAGTAGTGACCACTGGTGTGTGAAAATAGGGCCCTGAAAGAGAAACAACCCGGAATGTAAGATGGGTGGGTCGTTAAGGAATCTGCAGCTAGATAGTCTCTTCCAGATAGTTTTACTGAAGGTAAGTAACTTGTTCATCTAATAGAGACTTCTAGCTGCAGAACCCCTTCTTTAGACTAGATAACCCAAGCAATACCTCCCCAGAGGTGGGTCTGCAAAAGAAATTCACACTAGAAAGCCCTGCAGGTCTGAAAGGTCAAAGTGGCCGTCCTTACGGGCCTGACTGCCAAGGTAGTAGTGCTTGGTAAACATGTGCAGAGATGCCCCCATTGCTGCCTGGCAGATTTCTGGGAACAGAACTCCACGTACTAATGCAGTGGTTGCAGCATTGGTCCTGGTGAAAGGAGCACGCAAGCCCTCATGGGGGTTTCTTCTTGGCCAGTGTGTAGCAGATTTTGATACAGAGCACGATCCTTCGTGAGATGGTCTGTTTCTGCACTGCTTTCCCTTTCTGGGCTCCGACATACTCCACAAAGTGTTGGTCATGCATCTGGAACTCTTTTGTGCATTCAAAGTGCAACGACTGTGCTCTTTTTGGGTCTCACCAGTGGAGTTGCTTCTCTTCTTTAGCGAGATGAGGTGGAGCTTAAAAGGACCAGTTTGCCCAGGTAGAATGCAACATTTGGGTGCACCAGTGGCACCTGTAATTCACAAAACTTCCTGGCAGATGTTATTGCCACAAGAATGTCTTGATGGGAAGTAGTCTGATTGGACCATTATAGAGCTGCTTGAAGGGAGTGCATATCAGTTAGGTAAGAACCAGATTTAACTCTCAATGTGGCATAGTAAATGGGACTGGAAGAAACATGTTGAAGACCCTTCAGAAACCTATTTACAATAAGAGACTTGAATAGAGAAGGCTGATCTGGCAACTGCAGGGGTAATGATATGGCAGACAGATAACCCTCCAGTGTGCCCAGTGAAGGACCCAGGTGGGCCAGGGTAAGAATAAACAAGAGAACCTATGAAAGAGGCTAGGATACAGGGAAACTTGTTTTTCTGCACATCTTGCAGGCATATACCGTCTTGTTGGAGGGGCATCTGGATGCAAAAAGGACATTACAGACTTCAGGTGAAGGTCAGAGGATGTCAACTGCTGCTGCTCAATCTCCACTCATGGAAGCAGAGTGCTGACAGGTTCTGACGGAGGACCCTCCCCTGCTACTGCAACAGAAGATTCTTCCAAAGAGGCAGCCAATGAAAATGCTCAGCAGCTTGGGATACTAGACTCTTCTTGCCCAATCCGGAGCCACAAGAATGACTTGTCTGGTCATTCCTGAGCTTCTTCAGAATTTGGTGCAGGAATGGTATTGGCGTAAAGGCATACGGGAGGCCTGAGTTCCACTTAAGGCAAAAAGCATTTCAGAGCGACTGCCACCGTGAACACTACAGCATGCATAACTGCTGACATTGTGCATTCTCAGCAGTGGCGATCTAACCAATGCTTTCCCACTTTTGGGAGAGACCGTGCGCCGGATGGAGACCTCACTAGTGATCAGGTAGGCAATAATGACTGAGTTTGCCTGCCGAGGCCTTCAGAGAGCCCGTCAGGTGTTGAACCACCAGGGATATGCCATGATGTTCCAGCCATGTCCAGAGATGCACGCCTCTTTACAGAGGGTCAACAACCCCACCCGCCCTGTTTGTTTAGTTACCACATGGCGGTTGCGTTCTCTGAACACCAGCTCTATCTACTCCTTGATGGAGGGTAGAAAGTCTTTCAGTTCTAATCGGACCGCTCAAAGCTCAAACAGGTTTTTGTGGAGCCCGAATTCCCCCGAGACAAGAGTCCTCTGATCTCCAGCTCTCCCAGATGATTGCCCTAGCCCACAAGTGATGCGCCTGCCACTGCCCTTGAATTTGGTTGGGGAAGAGAGGGTGGTGTGCCACTGACCCAGTTGAGGTTTGTCAGCCACCACTGGAGATCTTTTGCTGTGGCCTCCGAGATCTGGACCATGTCTGAGAGATTTCCCAGGTGCTGAGCCCACTGGTACTTCAGGTCTCACTGCAGAGCCTGCATATGTCTACAGGAATGCGTCACTACCTGGATGCAGGATGCTATCTCACCAAAATCCAAGATAGAGACTTAAAACATCAGTATCCTAGCCCAAATTTCCTGGACTCACTGGAGGATAAGCCCAAAACTGCACTGTGCCCAGTATTGCTCAGATGAAAGGAATCGACTGAGAAGGGGTCAGGTGTGACTTGGGCACATTGATAGTGGACCCCAGTGAGTGCAGGAGGTCTTCCATAGTCTGGAGGTAGGAGATGACAGCCTGGGACAAGCCCGCCTTCAACAGCCAGTCAAGATGAAGGAAGACTGGCAACCCCGATCTCTTCAGTTGAGCTGCAACCACCGCCATCACCTTGGTTAACACTCGAGGGGCACTGGAAAGGCCAAAGGAGAGTATGGTAAACAAAGTGCTTGATGCCCATCGAGAACCACAGGTAACACCTGTGGGCAGGAAGGGCTGGGACGTGGAAATGTGCGTCCTGATAGTCCAATGCTGTCATCCAGTCTCCCAGGTCAAGGGCAGACAGGACTTGAGCGACTTTGGGCATTTTGAATTTCTCCTTCTGCAGTAAGAAATGGAGTGTGTGTGTAGGTCTAGGATAGGACGAAGGCCTCCATCCTTTGTGGGCACCATAAATTAGCGGGAATAACAACCACGTCGTACTTCTGATGCCAGTACCCTCTCTATGGCTCCCTTGGCCAAGAGTGCTACCACTTCCTGGCGGAGTAAAGATATGTGATCCTCTGTCATCCTGTCTCAAGTAGGTGGCATGGGTGAAGACTTATTCAAAAAGGGGAGGAGTAGGCCCTTTGGACAATCTTGAGAACCCAGCAGGCGGTTTTTATCCGTCTTGTGTGGTGCAGGTGATGGCGTATCCTGCCTCTCACTGGATGCCTGTGGTGGGCGGAGAGCAAATAAATGGGCTTGGAGGGTGCGCCTACCAGGAGAGGTGGTGGGCTGGCTTGACCTCTGGCTGCCTGACCCAAGAGGTCTGTTTACACTACATTCTCTGCCACAGAAGGCCTGGGAAGCTTGTGGGCCATGGTGGCTGGTCAGGTAGTAGTGGAAGATGGAATAGGGTGGTCTTGGGGCAATGGAAAGGCCTGAGGACCCGGCTGCAGCCCTGCTGTCCTTGGAGCGCTCTTGCGCTGAGTCTGCCTTGTCTCTAAAGAGATGGGAGCCGTCAAAGGCATGTTTATGAGCGAGGCCTGGACATCCCCCGAAAAGCCAGTAGTTCTCAACAAGGCGTGGCACTAAAGGGCCACTGACAATGAAATTGTTCAGCATGGCGAGTTGGTTATGTCCAACCCACATCAAATAGTGAACTTAACTGTATCTCTCCTGTCAGTCATGGCTTGAGAGAGTATGGCTCAGGCAACCTCTGAGACCATAGGCAAAATCTGTGCAACCCAGTCCCAGATTTTCCCAAAAGGCACACAGTTTTCACTGACTGCAGTGCCAGACTGGCAGAAGAGAACAACCTCTTCTCAAAGGTATCCAGCCCCTTCGATTCCCTATCCGGCTGTGGGACTCACCCAGTTTTCTTGACTACTTTGACTGAGACAGTGAGTGCCTGCAGTGACTCAGCGACGAATCTCAGGACCTTCCTCACAACAGAGATCGGAACTGTTGTGGCATTGTAGTCAAGGAGCTTAAGGGAACTACTCTCTCAAGGCCTTGCGGTGCATGGCACAGCTATTGGCACAGGTCTTCAAATCATGATTACCCTCCAAAGCCCCAGTGACATACAAAATATGGGTCCTTCACCTACATTTGCTGGTGACAGGTGCCACATGGCTTGAAACCAGCTTTCCTAGTGGACATACTTGATACACAAGGAGTTAAGTCTCAAAAAGAAATCTTGACAAAAGGTTGAAAAAAGGTCAGTTAAAAAGGACTGGGGGTAGCTCCAGATCTGCTCTGACTGTCATAGAAAGAAAAGAACTGACATCAGTGTCCTGGGGTGGCGTCTATGTAGGCACTGCTCACATCACTTCTGGCTCAGATGGGTTACACATCAAAGTGTGGGGTTATTTATATGAGCAAAACCCATACATAGACTCACTGTGTGCGGGGGTCGCCACTCACACCATTAGACAGATTCCTATGTCATATAGTGAAATTTACGAATGCGTTACACCTGATTTCCCCCTGGAGCCTGACAGACACAAGCCATTGGAGACACTAATGGTGGCCCAGGTTCCTTGAAGACTCATTTAAACTTTGTACCTATGAATACAGAAGGAGACTTCTGTCAAGGACTGTATAGTAGGAGCCACCAATAACTGTTTGCACTGAGACGTACTGCTGTGTCCAGACGGAAAAGCTGCTGCCAAGTAGTAAGCTATGGCTTATTCTTTACAGATTTATGCATAGAATTTATTACACATTACTGATGCTGCATAAATGGCTCAGAGAACTTACCCTGAATATGAAAGATGTGGAGGCGGGTGGTGATTGATCACTGACTTCTTACATTTAGCTTGGGGATGTGCCAGAATTCATAACTTTTGGGTAGAAGTGTTGATGGAAATACAGGCTACAACGGACAACCCTTAATACAGAAACACCTCTAATTTCACTCCTGGGGCGGGTGCAGAAGTTCCTATATGATACTCGAAGTTCACAGCTCTGGCTCTACCACTAGCGAAAAGACTGGTAGCACAGCACATGGGTTACAGGTTGGCCCCTACTGTTCAACGATGGATCCATGAAATCGCGTATTGCAGTGAACAAACTGAGCTATATGCCGAGCTACTTCCAGAGGCGTAGCTACTCGTAGAGGCATCATGCCCTAGAGAGAAATGGGACGCATTTTGCAGTTATCTGTTTCAAAGTACTGAGAACAACAATACTCGAAAATAAGAGGCCACATGAATTTCGTATTGAAAACCCAGTTGCCCATCTTTATTGAACGACTAAGGTGAATTGTAATTGATAGTTCTGAGGTTGGGGTGGAATACTGTATAATTGTACTATTGTGAATGCAGGGTGCACAAGTTTGATAAAAACTAATAACAAGTTTAAAAAAAAAAAAAGTGAAATCTTACATCTAGGCGATTTGGGAGATTGCAGGCAGAGGGGAGGTAGCAGCTCTCACTTCCAGTGTTAGTCTTGGAATGGGTGTATCACTGCTCCTCTCAGAACATACAAATGCTAATTAAGAATAACAATATCTTTGCTCCAAAGCACAGTGTTGCTCTCCCTGTGGACTTGCAGTTTTTGCTTTGTTGGTGCTTTCTTTATGGTTTAGCTTTTTATTGTTTCAGGTGGTTGATAGCCAACAGGCAACAATAATGTGTTGACAGAACAAATCAAGAGAACATTAGGTCAATAAAACTTGCAGTTAACTATTAATCCACCCTACCCCTGGTGGACAATCAAGAGCAGCTGGGGAAAAACAGCTGGGTAACCTATGGGCGCTTTGCATTCTGGATTGCAGGAAGTCTAGTTAGGGGTGCTTTAGACCCAGCAGCCTTAAGTATTTAGGACAAGTCAGTTTGCAGAATTCCTGAGATAACAACATAATTTACAGCTTCAATATTTTGCCATAGTAGTATCCCTGAGAAGATGGGGCCAGAGATAGTTTTTCCTTTCCCAGGGTGTGCCAGTCAGTGGAGCCATGTCTGGTGAGTGGGAACTGTTGCAGTGCCCCAGAGTGCTAGTATTGTTTGATGTGCCACACCTAGCGCAAGGCCAATTTGTTGTCCGCTTCGGGATTTAAGTGGGAATGTGAGTGGGTTGAGAAGGCCAAGTACTGTGTAAGTTGGAAACCTGGGGAGCTGAGTTTCGAGATGGGTGTCTGTCTTGTAGGACCTGGTCCCAGAATTGGAAGAGCTTGGGACAGTCCCTGAGGATATGGAGCAAAGTGCCCTGCATACCACATTGTCTTCAGCACTTGGCTGGATGGGTGGGGTGGTATTGTAGCCAGGGAACATCCAATACCAATAATTGGTGATTTTGACTGCCTTTTCTTTACTCTCTGAAGGTGTATGTCGGGCTCTGTAATGTATCCCCCGCCCCATTCTTTAGAAGTCAAGTGTCTGCCTAGTTCCTGCTCCCAATGGCATTACCTATAGGATCTCAGAATCTGGAGAGCTTTGTGGAGAATGGTGTAAAGATCTGAGATCATTCCTTTGTTCGTGAGCTTCCGAAGAAGCCACTGTTCAAAAACTGTTAAAGGTCTCTCAGCATTTTAGAATGCGTGACCCAGTGCCAGACTTGAAGATAGCTGTGTATTTCAGATTCTGGTAATCCGAAGTCCACATGTAATTGTTCAAAGGAATGGACGCTGTCTGCGTTGTACAGGTGACTGACACAGTGGCACCTGTTGGACTGCCACCACTGTGAAGCCTGGATTGTGAAGTATGGGAGTCGGGGTGATGGGAAAGTAGTCAAACCAGCAGTTGTGGCCACTTTATCCCAGATCTTAAGCATGGGCTCTGTGACCGGGTAGGAGTATAGGGCCCAAGGACGCTGCATTCTTTTAGAGAAAGGGCACCTGCCATAGATGAATCCCTGCAATCACCGTGAAGAGCCATGGTTTCTCAGTTTCGGCTCTGGACCAGTCAACCGAATAACTGAACTGGGCTGCATGATTGTACATTCTGAGTTGGGGATGCCTAGTCTGCCATCCTATGGGGACCGGTGACTAAGGATACGGTTCATCCAAGGCCGTCTGTCAGCTCAGACAAAATGGGACAGTTTCTTTTGTAGAGTCTTGATCGTTCCCAATAAAGGAGTGGCAGGTACGGTTTGAAATAGGAAGAGGATCTTGGGAAGTGCAGTCATTTTAAATGCTGCTATGCGATCTAGCCAGACGGCTGTTCATCCTGTATTTCTATCTGTCCAGCGGATTGCAAGACAATGTGGTTACTTCACTCCACTTTTCATTGACTTTTTACTTTATCTCATGTATGGAACTATGTGGAACTAAAATTCCTTTGGACTTGTGATGAAATATTAAAAGGACAAGACCGTCCAGTTGTGCTTCAGAATATTGAATATCTTTTTGTCTTGTCATAAAATACATTTTGTGTTGATTGCGGTGCACCACCTTGTTGATTATCTAGCCAGGAGAGAGGGTTTAAGTGCCACTAAACGAGGTCTTGTTTGACTTGCTGAACGAGGGCTCGATAGTTCACCAAAGCGGTGTCAGCCCCCGTTGCTGCCAGTTGGATTCCCAAATAGGGGATAGTGTTCATGGCCCACTGGACAGGAAGGCTGCCGGGTGGTTGCGCTTCAATTTGCGGGGAGACCGAGATATTTAGAGGTTGGGATTTCTGAACATTGATTCGGAATCCTACTGCTGCGCCGAAGGTCTCTACTTCTTTAAAAAATGCCAGTAAGGGCATACGCGGGTCGTCGAGGACAACTATGCCATCATCTGCGTATAGGCAGATGTTGTGTTCCTCTCTCCCGCAACGGACCAATTTGTTGGTGGTCTCGTACCCATTGAGCAAAGGGCTCCATGTAGAGCGTGAATAACAATGATGACAACTGGCACTCTTGGCGGGTTCCTCTGCTGATGGGGAAGGGAGTCGATGTAAGACCATTGACCCTGACCGTTGCCTTCGGATGGCTATAGTTACTCAATATCCAATTGCAGAAATGGGGTCCTGTACCGAAGTGAATGAGTGCTTTGGCTAGGTAAGGCCAGTGGACCAGATCAAAGACCTTTTCGGCATCCACTGCTACCAGCACAACTTCTCTTCCTGATCTTTTAGCCTTTTCTATATTATGGAGAATTCTCTTTGTTTTGTCGCTGCATTGGCGCTGGGGAATACACCCGGATTGATCTGGGTTAACCATTCCCTCCATCAGTGAATTCAATATAGTTGCTAGTAGTCTTGTGAATTACTTGGTGTCACCATTGAGGAGTGATATCAGTCGGTAGGACTCACATATCTATTTGTCCTTTCTGGGCTTAGTGATAACGCCGATAGATGCGTCGCGCATCAAAAGAGGTAGGTCCTGGGGACCCTCTATAAGAATTAAACACCTGGGCTAAGAGGGGTGCCATCAAGTGATGAAAAGTCTTGTAGAAACTCGCTGGGAATCCATCTGGTCCTGGTGACTTAAGGGGCCGGAGTCTGGAAATGGTGGCTATTACCTCCTCTCTGCGAATGGGTTGGTCAGTTTCATCTGTGTGTGGCGGGAATAAGGGTGAGAACTAAGCGGGTCTTAAATGGCCATCAGTGGTAGTGGTCTGTACAGTCTGAGCAGTGTAACGGTTGCTATAAAAATCTGCGGCGACGTGGGCATCAGTGCGGAGCATGGAACCATCTGGCTGGGCCAATGTCTCCACAGTCATGGGGTGACGTTGGGCTCTGAGTCTGTTGGCCAGCATTCTGCCGCACTTATTTCCCCTAACATAAATGGAGTGTTTCAAGTGGAGGATAGAGTATTCAGCCGCATCAAGTTTTCGGTGAGACATTTGTTTTCGCGCTGTCTCCAGCTGCCTCCATACCCTGGGGCGTGCTTGTACGATGGTGAATGCACTGCAATTCTCTAATTGTTGCTGCAATTGTTCCCTCTTCTCCTGATGTAGCTTATTGTCTGCCACAGAGAGAGCCAAGAACTCCCCACTGACAAACCCTTTCAAAGCTTTCCACAGTATCCCACCACAGAGGTGTTATCCGAGTCACTGAGCATGAGATAGTTTTGTATAATCTGTTCAATTTGTGCAATCACAGTGGGTCTGCACAGAAAGCTCTTGTGGAGGCACCACAAGTGGTGACTTTGGGCCACCAGAGGAAAAGCGCGGATTGACCAAGACTGAGGTGTGAACAGACAGAGAACAGGGTTCTATATCAATAGGGTGATCATGCTATGCAGTTCCCTTGTTCCCAAGAAGGGGTTCAGTCTGGCATTTTTTGTGTGTGGGAGTAGAAGGTTTTATCTGCATGGGAGTAGAAAGTGTAATCTCAGGAATGGGAATGAGTCACCCTCCACAAATCCTGCAGCCCCATTTCTCGTAGCCAGTGAGCACCCTCTGTTGAGATCTTCCCGGACATGCCCTGACGTTGTGTTGAGTGGTCCATGTCATAACTAAACACCATATTGAGGACCCCCACCCCCTTGCAAAACCAGTTTCTCCCTTCAGGTCAGTGTTTCAGCAACTGTTTTACAGATGAAGGTTTCCTGGCTGTTGTTCAGGCATACAGAGAACTCGGGTGAACATTGATCCCCCACCCAGATTTGGGACTCTATGAGCCACCCCTTGATCTCCGCCCCGCTCTCTTGTCCTCTACCCTCCCTTTAAAGGATTTAGAGACTAGGATAGCAACACCCACTGTCTTACCGGCCCCTGAGGAGTGCAGCTCTTGTGGGTAGGCTCGGGATTTCAGGGGGTGCCAATCTTTGGCCAGAAGGTGGGTCTCTTGCAGAAGATACATCTGCCCCCATGTGCTCCAGGTAGGAAAGGATGGCCTTCTGTTTGACGGGGCTATTCAGGCCCTTCACAGTGAGTGTTACTATGCACAGTGTATCATGAAGTGGGTATGAGTTGTGTGTGCCTTGCAGCTGACCCCGTCATCGTGTATCATGAGTTTCAACTGTCAGCGCCTTCCCCACTTGTGTCTCCCGTTCTCGGAATAGGTACCCTTTGGAAAAGCCCAATCAGTGTTAGTGAATGTCCCCAACAGGAAGCCCTTTGAGTCAACATGAACTAAAACGAGAACAATGTTCCTGGACTAGAGTGGGTAATTTCCCAGTCTCCCAGCTTCCAACAGAGGTGAACAATCGGAGGTTGTGGGCGAGCGCGACTCTTCCAATAATGCCCTCACCTTCTTCCCGCACCTGCGGAGCTATTCAGTCATGAGATGTGCAAACCAAGAGCCCCAGAGCTTTTAAGGGGACACTAGCGGATCAGGTAGGCACCGGTGTGTCCGATTAACCAGCCAGTGTCACCGGCTGTCTACTTGTGCCATAGCGTCCGAGTCAGGGTGCAGGACCCTGGTGGTTGACTGGTGCTTGTGCCATCAGGGACGCTTCACAGATCTGCGGTTAGCTGGACTTTGTTTCCTCTCTGTAGTTGTGTCCTTGTCTATTCCCAGTATTTCATATGTTGCTGACAGAGAGCAAAGCTGATGTAGTTGCCCTTCCCAGCGGGAAATGATGCAGAATGGGTATCGCCAACAGTAGGGCACCCATTTCTACTGAAGGTAGGAGGCCACTGTGTGAAAGTCTCTTCTCTTTTGGAGAGTGATAGCGGAGAGGTCCTGGTATAGGGTCAACGTATGACCTTGGAAGGTCAGCGGCTGGAGCTCTCTCACTTTGTGCATTATCTGTTCCTTCACTGGAAAGTTGTGTGCGCACACTAGGATGTCATCTGGGTGGGAGGAGGGTGACCTCAGAAAGCCCACTCTGTGCACCCTAGCTAGCTGAACTACTGACTTGGAGGGCCGTAAAATGTGAGCAAAAAGAGCTTGAACATAGAAGCTAATGTTGTTCTCCTCTACAGCTGTAAGTGTGCCTCTTAAGCGGATGTTATTGCGCCATGACCTATTTTCAAGGTCCTCTGCGTGAGCCCGTAGGTCGACATGCTGTTCTTTGAGGCAGATAACCTCTTTCTGTAGGATTTCAAGTTCCTCATCTCTGCTAGACATGTTATCTAAAGTTTGAACTCTGTCTCCGATTTCAGTTAGATCCTATTGAACCACTTTCAGGTCCTTTGACAGGTCCCGCTTAACATTGTAGAGGTCATTTTTCGGGGACGGAAATAGCGCCTCTATGAAGGAGCGTATTACCGGCCCCTCCATATCGTCCATCTCATTGGGGGAGGCCTGAGCCTGCTGGTGGGGGACGGTCAGTGATGTTTGTCTTTGTAGCATATCTTTAAGCGAGCGTCCCTTTTTAAAGCGAGCTGTGGCCATGGTGTCTTGACATTGGTGCGGCCACCTGTCGGAGTCTCCTAATTTGGGATCACTATCTCTTGTTCTTCTGCATGCCGTACAGTGAAGGGGATACAATAGGTAGGTAGCACTTGAACAGTTGGCAACAACTCGATGGAAGCTAAGGACCTTTGTCTTTTGCAGCAATATGTCGCTCTAGCAGCTGGTCCCTGCTCTATCCTGCTTTCTACTCCTGCGTCTTCCCTCACTCAGTCCCGCACCCGAACTCAGTGAACCTTAGTGCAGAGAGGGCCCCCTCAGGAGTGTGGGCAGGTGGTCAACAACCCGGGTGCGGAGTCTGTAAAACAGGGCTACAGGGTGCCTCTTCAAGCTATTGTCGGGGTGAGCACTGTGTTGACCCCGCGCAAAATGCTGTATGGATAGCCTATATTGGCACCAGTGGTGACATGTTTGTGGGTTGTGGGAAGTTGCAGTGCTGTTGGGTGACCCTCAAAAGTCGGGTCGCGATCCCAGGATCCACTAGGTGGTGGATAAAGAAAGTCAGTTCGGGAAGGGGGCAGATTGGGGGGTGAGCCTCTTCTGTCTGTAAAGCAGTGCAGGTCCTTTGCATACGGTTGGGGAGTCAAATGTTACGTCAGTAGGTGGTCCCAGCACCCGCAGTGCGACCCCCATAGTCGCCTGGCTTCTGTAGGCCCTATGTCTGCCCCTGCGTTCAGGGCCTACACCCCTGATACTTAGGCACCGCAGTCAGAAGCAGGCTGTGGCAGGGAATCGTGGCAACAGATGCTCAAATAGCCCTCATGGGGGGGCGCAACAGATGGACGGCTCTTCTCTCTCATTCGCACAGCTGTCCTCGGCTGTGGCGGAAGCCCAAGTCACGACCTGGTGTCGCAGCCAGTCAGCCCCGCCTCGGTCACGTAGGTTCTCATTATCCTAAGGAGGCTATTGGATTTGGGCAGTAAGATTGCATAGATTGTGGGTTACTAAGTACAATGCCATACCATGTGACACCTGCCAGCCTAATCAGGGTTTTCCGACTAACTAGCAGCGCATCATCCCTGCCCAAGAACAGGGATGATTGTGGCAACTGGGCGCAGGACAAGAAAGACTCCTCAAAGGAATCATGGTTGATCAGATCTCATCTCTTTCTCTCAGTTGCATTAATCTCTCACAGGCAAAGACACAGAGGCAGAATATAGTTCAATAAGTATGTATTGAAGTAACTGCATCTTAGATAAAATGGCATGTCTTGCAATAACTAGGATGATAAAACACAATAAAAGCAAGATTGTGACAAGGAGAGTGAAACACAAAAACAGTCCCACCATACAGTCACTAGGAGTGATATATAGTTCTACCTACTCTATGTTAGAGTACAGTATAATAAGCCCTAATCCGCCCTTCAGATTTCCCCCCTGAGAAGATATTGTCCCTCATAACTGAGTAAGGAAGCCCGTAGTCTAAAGAGACACCGTCCCCATGTAGGCCAGGGGTTCTGCAGTCTAAGCAAGTAGCTGCCATTTCAAAGGTGGTTTAAAATCCTAAAATAAAATAAAGCCTAATAAGACCTATAAAAATTCTATTTATAAATACATATAAGCATAATCGTCAATCGTGACAAGTTAAGACACTTGAGCATGAATTTAAAAAAGGAACAATTTAAAACTTCAGTAGTGGCGCCAAAAAAGACCAAATTCAAAGGTCAGTGTCATTTTGAAAGTTGCCAATTATATCAAGCGCAATTGGCGCCAGGAAATGTTCTACTTTGGCAGATGGTAAGGTATCCAAATCGTTGCCAAGGAAAACTATAGAGCACTCGTGTTCCGAAGCCTGAGCTCCAGCAGAGGCGCCAGCATTCCGTGCTGTCCCCAATGTTGAGTTAAGATTCCCAGTATCCATAAAGGGCAACACATGGACAGCTTCCTGTACCAAACGCACCGTCAACGTGCATGTCGGGTAATTAGCCCTCATCGAGAACATCAGCAGATCAGCGTCCAATGAAAGTAAGTGCTGCATAGAAAGAAAGACGTTCAGTGCACATTCGAAAAGGCACCAATGGCATAGAAAAGTGGGGTGCACACCATCTATAACCGGTCTGAATGACGGCGACCAGTCACACTCTAATTGCTCCAGGAGTGGCGCTCTGAAATACTGCACCATGCGTTCACGACACAGTTGCCCTGGTGGAAGCCCTTTCAGTCCTCCTTCCTGTGAAGGGACAGCCATTGCGCAGAAAAAGTAGCAACATCAAGATGATACCTATTATAGCCAAAGTATTCGGAAATCCCCTGAAAATACTCAAACATATTGAGTGTATGGTTGAAAGCATTAAGCCAACTATAGAGGAGAAGGTATTAGTGAAACCAGAACCAACAGACTTAAAGAAATGCTCGATTCTAGTAGTACTGGACACATTGAATATTCGTCCCGCAAGTTCACCAAAGTGTCTCGGAAAGTCTGTGCTTAAAAGGGACTGAATTTCTGCAGATGACTTCGCAACTTGAAGCGAATAGGTCTTGTGCACAGATGTAAGCACCAAATGTTTTTGAAACGATAAAGCCTCGAGTCTGCTCAACTTGTCTAAATTCACATTTGAAGTAGCAATATAAGGCCAAATGTCTGCTACTCCTCATTGTTGTGTAGGGGAAAAAGGACATTCCCGCAACATGTGACAATTTTGGAGACCAAAACTACATAAGCTATTCCGGTTCGCATTCCACAACAGCTCTAACTGTTAAGGAGTACATAGCTGCCATTTGAGAGCACCTGGAACGCAGGTCTAATCAAGGGGACTGGAACTCCCTTCAGATAACAAGCCAAGTATGCTACGGAGGCATTATATGCCCCGTGCATGGACAGCTGTTTATAAACCATTGAATAACTCACAGAAGTCTCACATTCCCAGCCTTTCATATCTGCCTACTGGAATGTGTTTTAAACAGGATGTAAATTGAAGTGTTGAAATATGCAAATTTATAACCCTGTGTATTAGCCGTTCAGCGGATGGTATTTCAGCCACAGTAAAAGGCAACTTTTCTATTTTCTCGATGTTTAGCATGACATAAGGCGCTTCCTTCTTAGCCATTATTTGTTGTTGTCGCGTTAAATTAAATGTTGAAAATATTTCCCTTGTGCTAATGTGTTGCCAGGGAATGCGACCTGCTTTCAGTGTTTGTAGTGTCCAACTTAACTGCATAATGAACCTTAGCTGACTCTGTCCGTGGTGTAAAGATGACATGTCACTCTGTACTATGTCTATTGCAGAGGATACAGTGTTAGTTAAAGTGTATATCCTGTCGGACAAGGTGTGAATACCATTATCTCCAACGGCTAATGCTTTCTGTAACTTTTCCTGATCAGTTTGCCTTAACGGACACCTGCTTCTTGTTGGGAAATTTCCCAAATGTCATTATATACAGCATATAACAAGCATTTTCTGCGTTGTCTTCTGGGGCCTAACAGGAAATCCTGTAAATCTGTATTGTTAGACAGGAGACTGAGTTGTTCCTTAACAGCATCTAATGAGGAGCTTCTCTACCATTACTTTCATAATTTTCCTACACTGTATGTTGTCACTATACCCAAGTGTTTTGAGGACACCGGGCAAGGGTCCAGCCTGTTTGTTCTATAAAACCCCAGTGGAGTTTACAAAGTATGTATGGCACCCATTGATATCTACAGGCCACAATAACCACCCACTAGGACGTGAAATTGATGTGTAAATGTTTCATTCTGGACCCATTCATCAAGCTGATCTTCAGATTCATCTATATACTTTTGCCATTTGTAAAATTTTGCAGGGGTAGGAATACAGGACACATTCAGTTCCTCAATTTTTGCTAAGCCTAAACAACTCGTTTGCTGTACAGTTTCATTTAAAAATATCATTTAACAGGTATCAGGCATGCTCTGAATAAAGCTTCCTTTCCCCTTATTTGCCAATTTTTAGTTCCCCCACACAGTTTTCAGGTCTACTGACATCAACCAGTAATCACAGCCTTCTATAGCTAACCGGAAAACAAAGGAATCAGAATAAATTAATTTGGTGTCTGTCAATAAAATATGTTAACTTTCCATCACTGGCAATTTAAAATAATATGACTCAGCATTTTTAACACTGTCCCCAGAGAAATATGCAAATTTCTCAGTATACGTTTTGGAACTCGCCTCTTGTGGAGTCGGACAGTGTTCCTACTGTGTGTAATTAAAAATAGTCTTTGGGGTACTTGCTCTTTGAATGAAATGATGTCTATAATAATTATAACAGAACATATCTCCATAATTTTCTTTGGATTGATACACATCATCAGTTTCAAATATAGTATAATATTGCAAATCAGACATCATAGAATCAACTGTTTTCACATCCCAATCATCAGAAACTACTCCGGGTGTAATTACATCGTTCATGGAAAGTTTGAATAGATATGGAATTTCAATGACCTCCGTCGGGCCATATATATCAAATAAGACTTTATCCCAAACAATCCCATCAGGAATTGGTATAGCAGAAATGTTCACTAGGGACAAGTCTCTGCAGAGAAAAATGTGGTTTTAAGACATCCACCAGTTCAACTGTAGAGCGTTCAGGAAGGTAATGGCCATGTATAAGTAAGAAGAAAACAATGACAAACCCAATCCAAAGGACAAAGGGAAGTACGGGTAGTAAGAGCCATAGATAGTTCCATGGAAGAATGAACTAGTTAATTTTGAGCCATATTATCAGCTTACGTGCTCTTGACATTTCTATTACAGTAAAGGCAGATGACTCAGTGAAAGAGTCATTTATGTCGGCAAAATATCCAGCAGCAGTTTGTGGCAAAAACTGAAGCCGTGTTTGGAAGAGGAGAACTTGCAGAAGACTCCCACGATGGTTCATAGTTGACTATGCCATCCGTTTGTGTAGAATTTGAATAAAATAGATCAATATTATTAGTGTTATTTGTTGTAGAAGTTAGTGGAACCAATGAAAGCTCATTTTTCACCATCCCCAAGCTTGGAGAGGTATCAGCGTTGCTGCTCAAAACCTGTAGAGGAACATCCTAGTCTGTAGTGAGAGGGATTCGGCTACTACACAGGAGTCCCCTAGGTCTCCTATGCATGTTCTGCCATATGGTGTAGTTTGACATTGTCGATGGAGACAAGGCGGATTTCTTTAGAACTAGGCAGCCGTGGTAAAATGACAGTTCTGTTACGGTGTATTCCCAGGACTGGAACCGGTGCACAATAAGAAAGACTGAACTTCTTTCACAGCAATCTTTTCACACACTAAATCCCCAACTTTCGGAATCCAGCTGGTAGATGTTACTAGTGTATCCTTTATTCCCAAGGAGAAGGCACTGGCAGATGCGTTGTCATCAAGGAATGTTTGTAAATCCTGCAGTGACACGTTCATTTATGTCAAAAGGTGTATCTGCCACCTCCACACCAGGGCCATCAAGGTCTGGAGCATACCTTCTTGTTCCGAACAGGCATTCGTATTAAGTATGTTCCCCCAGGGACCTTATGGGCAGATTAAGTGCTCTCTGGATTCCATACAGGTGTGTAAGCCAACTATGACCTGTGCCTAATACTCTTGCTGTTAAGGAGTGCTTTAAATCTTGGTTTCGTCGCTCCGTGACACTTTTTCCTCTCGATGAAATGGAGCTGAGTAATGCAGTTGGACCCCTAATGAAGCCAGGGCCTGTAGCCAGTTGGGCCGAACCATGAGTATACAAAATTGTCTGATATTGTTCAATAGGCAATGTGTTTGCTGAAACTGCATGTTCAAGTTCATATTGCAAAAACTCTTGGGTTTGTAATTTTGAGTCAGAAATATAGTCTACATCAGTGACTGTCGGAAACGTTGCCGATTGGATCCAACGTGGATGTAATGCTTTAGCGTTGGGAATGCTAGTTTTGGTAACAGCTTCAAGGGCTGGGATGGGGAATACGACAAAGATATGTTTCCCTGGGCCAGAGGTCTCTCTTTAGTGACTGCCATCTGAACAGCAGTGACAATTTTCTCAGTGGGAGCAAAGTGTTGTTTAGCTGTAGAGTACAAATGTGATTTGTATGCAGCCGGGACGGTCTCACCCTCATTAAATGTTACGAAGGTGATACCAATGGCACCAGCAATTACTCTGATGACCAGGTGTTTTTGTTGTCCCTTGTGTGTAGGTGTTTTGCTTCAAGCATGTCTTTTTGTAATGCTCTGAGAAAGCATGTGTGTTTTCGACTGTCCAGTATTCACTGGCAAAGTCAGAACATAATAAGTCATATAATGGTTTAATGCATAGTCTGGAATGTATGTTCTGCCAAAATTGAAAAAGCCCAATAAAGACTGGAGATTTTTTTATTTTGTTTTGAGGTTGTAAATGTGTGCATTTTTCACAAAATTGGGGCACAAGGCTATTGCCTTTATCCGACAGTTCGTATCCCCAAAAACAGGACACTAAGGAAGGCTTTTTTTTTCTTTCTTTTTTTAAATTCAATTTGCAGCCAAATTTGCCAAATCATACAACAATGCGGGCTACCTTTCTTATATGCTGTGTCAGGTCGTCGTCTGTAAGGTTGATATCATCCTAATATGACAACACCTCAGGGTCAGTGTTGTGTAAAATAGATGTAACACTAGCTGAGACCAGTCCTGGACTGTTCTTGTACCCTTGTGGGAGTCAGCAGAATTTTCTAAGTGCCTAAAGCTCTGAAACTTGTTAAGTCCCTACTTTCAGGCACTATGTTTTGGCAGAATAGTTTTGTATCTTTTGCACACTATATTGTTCATAAGTGATGTGCTGTGTGCATTTTGTATAGCAAACGTGCGTTTATGACTGTTTAAATGTCTGTAGTCTAAGACTATTCTATATGAATGGTCGGGGTAGTGACCGGAAACAATGGTTTGTTCATTGGTGAGACACAGGGTTCAGTAACGTCCTGGTATTCTAATTGTTTGAGGATTTACCTCACGGGTACTTTAGCTTCATGTTTCATTGGGTATTTGGGTTGATGTTGGGATTTAATTGGAATTACATGATGGGGGAATCTTTATCCCACCCTACATGGTTGCGAAATAACATAGGTGCCTGCACTACTGCACAATCAATGGTGTGTATTTCCACGAGCTTCCTGGGAACAAGAGGCGAGAAGGATTTTTCAATAACCTCTTTTCCATACGTGAATTTATTGACAAATTCTGGTGTCTAGTCTTTTCCGGTCAGTAAAATATCAATAGTGTGCATAGATTGTGTGTTCAGTGTCTCGCTCCAACTGTATAGTTACTTTATACACCCTGTCAGGCGTGGAGACACGCATGTCCGCAGTCTCAACTTGTAAGAAGTCATCAGTTGCTTTCACCTCCAGATGCTCTTGAAGATCCTGGTGAACTATTGTAACCTCTGCTACACTGTCTAGCAGTGCCAGTGCCCTCTTTCTGTTCTTAAGTAAAGCCCTCTTCCTGAGTGGCATGTCAGGGGGTTTTTGTTGGGGAAGTTTTTCTTCTTTGTTAACAGAAACTTCAGACGAGCGTTGAGTCCTTTCTCAGTTTCACGTACTTTGTTCACTGCTCTGACCGCCAACCTCTCTCACTGCGTTTTTCCAGTGAGTTCTGAAAGGAACAAGATTGGTGTGTATCAGTTTATTGCTATCTGTCTTCTGTTTTTATATGATCTCTATTTCTGAGATTATATCTATTTTGAGGGGTCTCTGAATGCAGACATTCTCCCCTTTCTTTTTAGGTGTGTTTTCTTTTATTTATCCCAGCGCTTTTTAGAACCTTCAGGTGCTTACTTAGTAGAATCTTTATTATATCTACCATGTGATTGTGGTTTAATTGGTCTAGCCCCCAGATTATCTCGACCAATGCTGGAGTAGGTCTCAGCAGTAATCTTTGGCAGCTCACATTCTACAGGAACGTCCCTGAGCCGCATGTGCACTACTAGTGCAACATGTTCCTCTTAAGGTTACTTAATACAATTGAAGACACAGTGACAAAATTGCCCATTAATTGCATCCCCAAATCCAGGACCAGGGCAGCCCCATGTTCATCTTGAATTTGTTTTAACACCTCCGGAAGATTGGCAAGTGTTGGTATACCGTGTGCGGTAGTATAGAGCGTACCAAATACTGTGCCCCATGTGTTGGAGTTATCTACAGTGGGAACCATCCCAAATGACAGGCACATTGTGAGGATTGTATGTTTATCCCGTGGACCCGTATGGGGAAAGACTGCTTCCAGCGCGTTTATTTTTTGAGCTAACCAAAATGGAATTTCCTCCCGCTTGGCGGGTACCTTACCCATGACCGAATGGACAGTTGCAGGGTTAATGCCTGGCGTAGCTGCGTGTGATTGCGCTGGGGTAGCATGTGCTTGGTTAGTATTTAATGTTTGCATTACAAACTCTACTAACAGTCTGTATATTTCAGTGAGCTCTGTGTATAAGCGGCATACCTCAGCTCCTGCTGAGGTTGCTACATCAGGGTGCAGTGTATATGTGGCCAATAAAGGCCAGGTCGGGCTCAGGGAACCTAACCTAATGTGTAATATTGTATGTGGTAGGGTGCCATCAAACCATTTGTTATGGTCTTGATAAAATAAAGGTATTTCTAAATATGCATAAGCTCTGTATTGTGCAGGTATGTTTGCAGGTGTGCAGTGATGAAATGTATTTGTGTTCCTATCAACTGCCGGAAAGGTGAGTCAAGAATAGAATGTTTCTGTTCTGTAGGCTGGATGAGCCTCAACAACAAATGTGACTTGACCCCCCCTCCCCGCCCCCAAGGGCCATTAGGCTATATGCCAATAAGTGTGCAGTAAGGGGTGGTTGCATGTTTACTGTAATTGCTACCTGTGGCGGGTTTGCCATGGTAATGGTAAAAATGTATTTGTTCAGAGATAAGGACACCAAGTGGGGATTGATATTTTTAAGGTTCAAGCTTGGACAACCTACAGTGTTAGATAGGTGCTATCTACTTAGCTGAGTTATATAGTATTGAGGTGTCTTTTAGCCTTTAGTGAGACTGAGATACTTAAGAGGATCCGAAAATTAGTGCCTGCCCGAACATTGGCGGCGTAATGTCGCGTAGGTTCTCATTCTCCTAATGAGGCTACTGGATTTGGGTAGTAGGATCGCATAGATTGTGGGGTACTACGTACAGTTCCACACCATGTGACAGCTGTCAACCTAATCTGGGTTTTCGGGCTAACTAGCAGTGCCTCATCTCTTTCATAGAACACGGATGATTGTGGCAGCCGGGTGCATGACAAGGACGAATCCTCAGGGGGATCGTGGTCGATCAGATCTCATCCCTTTAACTCATTTGCATTAGTCTCATACAGGCAAAGACCAAAGCAGAGTATAGTTCAATAAGGATTTATTGAAGTAACTGCATCTTAGATAAAATGGCATGTATTGCAATAACTAGGATGATAAAACACAATGATAGCAAGATTGTGAAAAGGAGAGTGAAACACAAAAACAGTCTCACCATACTGTCACTAGGAGTGAAATACAGTTCTCCTACCTAAGCTATGTTAGAGCACAGGATAATAAGCCCTAATCTGCCCTTCAGGTTTCCATACCTGAGCAAGGAAGCCCGTAGTCTAAAGACACCGTCCCCATGTAGGCCAAGGGTTCAGCAGTCTAAGCAAGTAGCTGCAGCGAAGCAATCAGCATGCAGTCATGGTCAACTGGCTGGAATCTCCCTCTAACGTGTATGGGACAAGGAGTGTTTTTATAATAAAACAGTTGACATTCTAAGAAAGGGTCCCTATGGAGGACTATGTGTGTTTCTGTGAATTTTGGAGACACAAGGTACCACTTTTGCCGGCAACCCTATCTGATTGCAGCCTTGAGGAAAGCACAAAGTGAAATGAATGTCCTGCTGGGAACGTAATGCTTTCCTAGGCGAAAGAACAATTAGATAAAGAAAATAAAACAACACAGCAAATGTGGCTTTTGCTAGAAAAATAAAGTGATGCTCAATAAAATGTAACTGGGCTAAAGTGAACAACGGCAGGCCTAGTTTGCTAGAATAATGTGTCTAAAATATGTCTAAAATAGCTACACAACACCTCAACCTCCTTATGTTGTGCGGTACCTAATTAGTCAGTAGGGAACAGCCCTCTTGCCCACAGCCGGGAGCCTCCCCTCTCAGGTCCTCTGTATGCAGACTTCGGACAGAGCTTCTGCGTGGTCAGGGTCCTCCTTCACAGCTGCGGCTTTGAACGGCAGGTCTCATCTGCCATCTTAACTCCCGGCTGTAGTTTCTCTGTGCTGGGTGTACAGTCTCAGGAGGTCGTCGATTGAGCAAGCGGGCCTCTCCTGATGAGTGCTGTGGAATGGGAGCCTAGGCTTGTTCTTTGGGTGACTTGGGTCACACCTTAACAGGATTCTGCGGACCACGGGGATGGAGGGTGAGGAAACACGTCTCAACCCACCGCCATCTTGGCCACGTCCCCAGTGTTTTCTTCAAACACAATATGTTTTTTCTCCAATGCCTTATTCCTTTCCCTGTTTTCATGCTGGTCATTGTAGGAATCCTTGCCTCTATCCTGAGAAGCCTTGGGTGTTTCGAGTTCGGGCTTATCATAAAACTAACTGTGTGTTAATTCTCCATAAAACCTTTGGGTTGCTTCTTCTAAAAATGTCTTCTGACACTTTGTGTTTATGGTGGACCTGGTCAAGTAACATAGGGGCTGAAACAGCGCTTTAACTTTCTAATATGGCCTGCTAAAATCATTGTATATTTAACTCTCAGACTTGATACACTTGTGTTACTTGAGGGACCTTTTTGGCATCAATTTGTTATTTTGATTGCAGCCTATTGTGATTATTATTTCTGTTTTTTTTTTTCTCAATTTGTGCACCTAAAGCTTGACTAATATTTTACTGTCATCACACTTTTTGCACGGAACCGTTGTTATCTATTATGATTGTTTTAATTAGTCTTAATCTATTAATTGTTTTTGTGATTTATACATTTTGATATTTTAATTCATTTTTTCCTTTGTGTGCATCAGCTTATTTTTATTTAACGATTTGGGCTTTGACTCTAAAGCATGCAAACTGCAAGAGATATATGGTAAAAATGATACAAAGAAAAGTAAAAAAAAAAAAAAAAACATTCTAAATGTGCCTTCTTGTCAGTGTGCTTTGAAAAGCACAATTTCCACATCATTGTTAAACAGACAACATTTCAAAATCTTCCTTTAAAGTCCTGCCCAACTTTACTGGCCTACATTGTTTTGAAAGCAAAGCATGATTTTCCACTATTTTTCCAAAGCTTGCTTCATCAGACACACTGTAAAAAGGTCTTTGATGTTAAATGCCATGTCGAGGAGCTATAGCCCGTACTCTCCCGCAAAATATTTAATCTTTGTATCACCGTTGGTTGTCACTTTCACCGCTAATCAATATGAGTTATTCCCCACCTTTAACAGTTTACCACCCTATTATCCTGTCCCTCCCATCCCACAAATTCAACACAATTATTCACAAATAGCTGCGCTTTGTGCCAGATCATCAATTAAGTAGTCATACCAAAACATGGGCTGGGGCACGCAATAACATAACTCATCTATCTCACCCAGAATGTTGTTAGGAAATCAGATGTTCGAACATCTAGTTAGGACTCCCCTATCTCGGTTAATAGAAACCGCTTCCTCAGAAGTTGGTAGTGTACTTTAAACTGCTCAAGGCAAGCGTGAGCTTGAGCTGACCTGGCCATGATCTTCAAGAAAGGTAATCCTCTAAGCTTTTGTTTGTTCATCGCTTTTTGCCTGTATCTTTGTATAGTATTATTTTCATCTGCAATATTGTTTTTATCCTCTAATAGGATGAGTATTTTATGTTCAAAAAGTTAGGGCCTAAGGGTTAGAGCGTTTTGCTGTTCATTAGGAAAACCCACCAAATGAGTCTCTAAGCTTCTCAGCTTGATTGTAGGGTTCAAAGTTGTAAATTGCGCCTCTTATATCAATATATTAATCTTTGGTTTTCCAGGACACCCTTTTTCTATACCGATGCTTCAACTGCAGCCACCAGTTCAAGGTTGCAGATTTTGATCAAATTCAAGGACCTTGGACAGGAACCACTAGACAATCTGTTCTTTCATGGGTTTTTTGGTTTGGCAATACTATAAAAAAAATTCTAGCCATCACGTCTAGAATTTTCAATTATATTAAGGACAGGGAGGCGAGGATTATGCTTCTCTTTCCATGCTTTTAATAACTCAGCAGCAGGAAAGACTTTAGTACAAAAAAACTGCAAATCCCATGAACCCAATATGACATAGCCACAGCCATAGAGACCAGCCCAATAAAACCCTCATGTCCCAGTGTCTCTTCCTCTTTCTTTGCAAATAGACACAGTTAATTCACTGATGCCCAAAAGTCACATAAACGAAACCTCAAGTCCTGAAAATCAACGGAACATCCAACCAGGACGAAGCAGCAGACAACAGAGAGGAGAAAAAATGGGTCCCAAGGAGGAATCCAAACGAAGATAAGCAATCACTTTTCTTCTTGACCTAAGACAAGAACAAAATACATAGCCATAAATACTGCCTTGAGTGGCAAAGCAAGATTAAATCAGAACACAACCTATTTAAGATATGAAAATTCCTATATAAATATTTTTTTATGCATATACCATACAATGTAAAATTCAGGGTGGGAAAAACAAGTAATAACAAATGTAGAATATTTTCAGTAAATCTTATTAATGACATTTCTATCAAGGGAGGTATAATCCTCGCCTCCGTGTCCTTAATAGAATTGAAAATTCTGGACGCGATAGCTAGAAATATATTTTATATTCTGTGTCAGGACTGTAGGCTCTGATTATGCTAGTTTAAAGTTTAGCCATTTCCACTGAAGATACATCTAGAATAGGTTTATAATAAAACCTCTTAAACGTGGAATCAGACGACCAATCTGCTGCATTTAATATGTCCTCAAGACGAGAACCTAATGCGAAGGATTTTGATGCCATAGCACCTCTCACAGAGTGAGCACCAAATTTGGAAACGTCAATACCTGCCTCAGCTAAAATCCATTTCACCCATCTGGCAAGTGTTGCCGAAGTAACCGGGCGAAAGGGCTTTTGAAGAGAAATAAGCAGTCGACCCGTCATAATAGCACGAAATTCAGCCGTACTCGCCTCGTAATCCTTCAGAAATTGCACAACGCAGAGTTTCTTGTTATCAGGAAATGCTGGATAGGATACTACCCTGGTATTTCATTTTGTTCTTCTGGATATGGCAAAAGAAACACCCTCCGGAGAAAATCTTCTTCCTGCCAAATCCAGAGCTTTAACATTAGACACCCGCTTACATACAAGACAAAGTAAGAAGGTAAGTTTAGCCGACAGCTGTTTCCTGGAGAGATACTTATTGGAAGGCCAGGAGTCTAAAAACTGCAGAACAATGTTAACATCCCAAAGATCTGAGTATTTGGGAAGAGGTGGATTCAACATTCTAATGCCTCGAATCAGTTTACAAACCATAGGCAATTGACCGATAGGTCTACCCTCGACAAACACATGGCCAGCCGAAATGGCTGAACAAAAATTGTTGGTCGAGTTATAAGCCATCCCAGAGGCGGCCAGTGAAGCTAGAACATTCAAAATCAAGGTGCAGTCGGCAGTAGGGGGATCTGAACCCCTTGAAGAACACCAACTACAGCATCGTCGCCAGGCCGAGGTATAACGTTTATGAGTGTTGGGGTCCCAGGACTGATTGATGAATTCCTGAGCTTCACATTGAAAGGCCTGGGAGGTTCCAATTTTGCTTGAAAGACGCCAGGCCAGGAGAGACAGTTGGCCTGATAAGACCAAGGGATGAGGAGATTTCCCTGTTTCCAGGAGGAGATTCCAAGACCAAGGTAAGAGGTAAGGAGGAGCGCAGGCCAACTCCATAATGTTGGGAAACCATGGTTGTGCTCTCCAAAAAGGGGCAATCAGCACCATTTCTGCCTCCTGTCTCCGAAGATGTGCTAGGACCCTGGGAATCGTTACAAAGGGGGGAAAGCATATGCGAGGAAGGGAGACCAATCCTGGAGGAAGGCGTCTGTCGCTGTCGCTCCCAGATCCGGGCACCAACTGAAATATGTCGGGAGCTGAGTGTTCAGACGGGAGGCGAAGAGGTCTATTGAGCATGGACCCCAAATCCGCATGACCGTTCTGAAGACTTGTGGATGCAATCTCCAATCGCTGGCATCCCTCAGATGACGGGAGTGCCAATCCGCTATTACATTCCGTTGACCTGGAAGGTATTCTGCTGTCACAGAAATTTGGTTCTGGAGACAGTAGTGCCAAAAGTCTTTGGCGATCTCCGTCAGGATCCAAGACCGGGTTCCCCCCCCCAATTTGTTCACATATCAAACTGCTGACACATTGTCCATCCGGAGAAGGATGCAACATTTCGCCCTGCCCACAGAGAAACTGTGAATAGCAAAAGAACCCATTAGGAGTTCCAGACAGTGGATAGGCATCAATAGTTCTTCCTGAGACCAACGGCCCCGTGGAAAGGGGGCCGCAACGAGCACCCCAACCGCTGGCATCTGCCTCTATGGTCAGGTATGGAGAACATGGAAAAATGGCTCTGCCGTTCCAAGCCTCCATGTGAGTTAACCACCAAGAAATCTTGAGTCTCGCCTCCTCCGAGAGAGGAACTAACTGGGAATAGGACAAACCTTTGTTCAAGTTTAAGATCCTCAGACGTTGGAGGGATCTGTAATGCAGAGGGCCCGGAAATATCACCTGAATAGAAGACGCTAGCAGTCCCACTATTTGAGCTAGAAACCTCAAGGATACAGTCGTCTTGGACAATGCTAGTCTCAATTCTCTCTTGATCCTCCTTACCTTCAGTTGAGGAAGAATCAATTGAGCGGAGGGTGACTCCGCCAAAAAACCTAGGAATTCTATAGATTGAGAAGGAATCAGGATGGATTTCTGGACATAGATAACAAAACCCAGATCCTGAAGAAGAGACATTGCCCCCTCCAGGTGTAGCATGATCGTTTGGGGACACTGAGACATTATTATGATGTTGTCTAGGTAAATGATCAGACGAACACCCCTGGCTCTCAGATATTCCACCACAGATCTCATCAACTTCGTAAAGCACCACGGAGCTGACGACAGACCGAAAGGGAGAACCTTGAATTTGAATATCTTTCCCTCCCAGCGGAATTGCAGAAAGATAGGAATGGACAGGTAAGCATCATTCAGGTCCAGACGGACCATCCAATCTCCTGTCCGAAGGATGTCTTGAAGTAAGTGGATCCCTTCCATTTTGAAATGTAGGTAAAGGATCCACTGATTGAATTCCTTCAAATTGAGAACCAATCTTGAACCCACCTCTCTTTTTGTCTACCAGAAAGATGGGACTCACAAAACCCCTGGGATGTAAGCTTGTTTCTTCTATCGCCTCTTTTGAAAGGAGAGCAAGAATTTCTTTGTGAATAAAAGACTGATCAGAGAGGGGAAAAATACATCGTGTTTGGGGGGGATAACTGAAGAGGGGATTGAAAAAATTATATTTTGAATCAGAGAATGGTTTCGAGTACCCAAGGATCGTTTGAGAGCTTTTGCCAATTGTGATAGAAAAGGCGAGTGCGACCCCCTAATGAAATCTCTTCCCAAGGAATGATTCTCACCTGCAGGAGAGGAGTCTTGGATGGCGGCAGCTGCACCTCTGAACCTTCCTCTACGAAAACGGCCTCGGAAGGACCTCCTTGAGGGATAGAAGGTGGAGGGCTGGTCTTGGTAACCACCTCTGCTCTTATGGCCTTGGAATCTATCTCCAGGGGAGTTGTGAAATCCTCGGCCGAACAATTGCCCCCTGAAGCGTCTGGCCAGAGAAAAAAGCGGGCGAAAAGCTCTCTTGATAGAACCCTGAGCTTTATCCAGACTGGAAAAGGTGGCAACAAACTTGGAAAGTTCTTTCAAGAAGGGAGCTCTGAATAGGAGAACTTGGGCCCACTTCCGAAGATGCAAGATCAGCTAGCTTGGGATCCAGTTTCATCAGAATGGACCGGCGGTGTTCATTTGAAATGGCGCACTTGGTATTACCCAACATGCAAATTGCTCTTTGTGACCAGCCAATAAGGGTTTCCGTGTCTATCGGGGAATTGGATTCCTTCGCTTGGTAAGCGAGTTCCAAGATCTTAGTCAAGGGGCCTGATAAATCCAAGAGTTTATCCTGACAGGATTTCCAGGACCTGTCAATTCCTTTCTTAGGGTCTTTTGTATATTTCTTGAGGTAAGTAACCATGGAAGGGTCTATTTCTGGGGTTTCTGTTACTTTGTCAGGGAGATCCGGTCTGGGACACTCAAAGCTTAAGCGAGCCCGTACTACTTTATCAAACTCTTGCCGAATGTGATTCTTTACATAATCTGACCTCAGGGGGAGGAATCCAAGCAGTGGATCTGGGGTGGATGATCTCCCCCCGTTCAAACGTTAAAAGCTTAGCTTGTTTGGCGGCAGAGATATGATGAGACTTTGCTTTACGCCTACGGGGTTGAGAGTCATCCTTAGGTGAGCTACGAGATGAGTTAGCATCAGAGTCCTCTGATAAGTCATCTTAATAAGGATCTGTAGATATACTGTAAGGGTGTTCAGTCATTAATGATGCTGTTAGTTTTTTGAAGGCTTCGGCATGAATGGCTTTGGTGGGAGGATTAGACTAACCTTCAGTCATGCCCCCTTTGGGAGGAAGCCAGCCTTGTTGCTGTGCAAACCCATAAAGGTGGTGTTTTAATGGGGTTATAGCCTTGGCTGGTGCATCATTCCCAGTCTGGCACACGCCTGCGTCTAGTGCGTGCACAAGGTCTTGCTTGAAGGAGCTTGTGTGGGTTTCTTCATAAAAGTAGCCTTCATCCCCCTCAAGATCTTCTTCGTACATGGTTTCCATATTTTGCAGAAGTTCTTTAAAGTGGTTGAAACACCACTAAGTCAGGGGGTGGGGGGGTGCTTTTCAATATATAAATGAATATATATAAATCTGAACCCCAATGCAGGTGGAAAAAGAAAGAAATCATGTGTGGAGGGAGCACCTGCACACAAGCTCTAGGTAAAATACCTATCCAAAATATTACAACCCTGCACATAATTCTGGCAGGGCGTTCAGGGGAAGCTCAGGGCTATGGCAGTAGAGATCTGCATCCGAGGCTTTAAATGAAAGCCCAGAACACGCTGAGTTCAGGACTCTTGTGCCAAGAGAAACGCGCGAGTCCATCGGCTCCGAATGAGGATAAAAGAACGCCGGTTGGCTCGCGTGTGTCCCGCCCGTAATGAAAATAGCAATAGGACTGTGCAACCAAGTCACGCAGTCCCACTCCCCAATAAAGGCTCCCGCTCCACCAACGCTGCGGGTTGCAAGCCGCCCGTCGTAAAATAAGCTTCGCGCCAAAATAGTAAACTTTTAACTAAGCATACTGAACAAACAGTAAATTTCAGCAATAAACATCGTACGCGCTAAGAAAAAGGTGACTTAACTGGCTGCAGAGCAGCAAAGAAAGAGGAAGAGACACTGGTTCACATGGGTTTTATAGGGCTGGTCTCTATGGTTGTGGTTATGTCATATTGGGTTCATGGGATTTGTAGTTTTTTGTACTAAAGTCTTTCCTATTGTGTGCTGAGTTATTAAAAGCCTGGAAATAGGAGCATAATCAGAGCCTCCGGTCCTGACATAGAATTGCTTATTTTTAACCCTACCTAATCTTACTCCTCCTTACCTCTACTCCAGTCCAACTCTGCTCTGTCTTCTAACTGCTGTTACTCCTACACTTATTTCTAAAAGTACCTTCACTCCCTCACTTACTGTTATTCCTAAATGTCAGTCTGCTCTTATTCATAGATGTACTTCTACCTACCCTGTGTCTACTTCTATTTACTGTTACTCATGGTGATGCCTACTCTTAATCCTAACCCTAATTCTACTTTCTTCTCCTTCCTAAGTACTCTTACTCCTGCACCTCGGGCCTAATACTACTTTTACTCATGCACTGACTTACTCATATTTATTTTTATGTTTACTGCTATTTACTTTAATCGTATTTCTGATTGCTTCCTTTTGTTTTTCTGCTTAGGCCTCTTCTCACACCTGCTCTACTACATACCCAATTTATCAGACTTTGTCTAAACTCACTCCAGGTAGTGCTTCATACGTGTGTTCTTATCCCTGCTTTTGGGCCATAACAGTGCGTAGTCTTTTCCATCCTCCTACACTGTCTGTGGTCGCCGCACAAATGTCAAACCTATTCACTTTGTTGCATTGGTGACTAAATATACATAGTGAAATGCCTTATTGTTGCATAGTGTTTTCCTCAGATGTTTCTTGGACGTTAACATTTGGAAACAGCTCGATCCATTCCAATGAAGCCATATCATTCTCAGGGATAGAATTTGAAGGATCATTGCACTTGGCTAACATTTGATGCCAAGCAAGGTTTTGAGAGTGCTTCGTGAATCAAATAGTGGTGTGTTGTTATTGGCCCACGTACAAGTTGCGTGCGCAGTGTTAGATTTGAAAGTGAGTTGTAACCTTTTTTATTTAACATATGTCTGTTTTAAATCACAGACCAACTGAACCACAGCTGTTGTTCAAGGTAAAGGATGGTCTGGGTTAATTATAGCATGGTTTGCTGCTATGGTGAAAGCTGACACCACCCCACTCGCAGTGTGCGGGCAGAAGTATGAGAGACTAAATATACTGTGCTAAGTAATCTGCCGGGATTTCGGAGTCCGCGTAACTACAGCTGTTGCAAATCCGCATGAGGTTGACAAGCAGAAGACTGTTATAGGAGCATTCTTAATGTCCCTTGAGAATTACTGGTAATCTTGATCAGGAAAAGTGTTCTTCAGTTGATGGATTCGTCTTAAACTATTTCATGGTTTATTCTTCTATTGTCATGATTTTTTAAACGGTGATATGTACTGGTAAATGTATTTGAATTCACGTGCAGTTTACAGGCTTAGCACAGCAGTTGCATGCTTGCAACAAATGGCACAACAACACGATTACATTTTGAATAACAGGAAACGGAATAACATTTATTTAACTCTTAAACATGCCCCTATACGTGGATGCTTGTCACGTTTTAGCAAATTAAGCATCCTTATATAAAAAAACACTACACCCACAGGCAAAGATCAGCATTACACTAGAAGTATATGTTAACGTGTCTATATTTATGGAAGTCATAACCTATTTTGTAACTCTCCATGCTATCTGCTCAGCTTTTGTTGAAATTCATGAAAGGCTGAATAAAGGGTCTCTCACAAAAGCACAATTGTCAGTATGCTTCCGCTTTTAAAAATATATACAGGCAGGAAACACATTGTCTGTTTTTATCTGTAAAAATCAAACTGAGAGCCTTTATTATGAACATATTTTAGGGGAGAACATAGCATTAAATTGATGTCATATATTTGGTGGTTCTTGCTCAAACAGTTGTGGTTTCAAAACCGTTGGGTTACGGGAATCCTATCATACCAGTCATTTTCTACTGTACATTGGTTTGACATAATTCCTTTGAGTTACAGACTTTAACCCCTTTGCTGCCAGGCCTTTTCCCCCTCAGGTGGCAGGCCTTTTTTTGGCTATTTGGGGCTGTTCACAGTTAGACCCTCATAACGTTTTGCCCACATAAGCTACCCACACCAAATTTGCGTCCTTTTTTACCAACATCATAGGGATTCTAGAGGTACCCAGATTTGTGGGTTCCCCTTAAGGAGACCAAGAAATTAGCCAAAATACGGCAAATATTTGTATTTCTTTTTTTTTTTTTTTTAAAGGGGGAAAAAGGGCTACAGAGGAAGGATTGTGTTTTTTTACCCCTGAAAATGGCATCAACAAAGGTTTTGTGGTGCTAAAATCACCATCTTCCCTGCTTTCAGGAACAGGCAGACTTGAATCAGAAAACCCAATTTTTCAACACAGGTTTGGCATTTTACTGGGACATACCCCATTTTTAACGATTTTTTTGTGCTTTCAGCCTCCTTCCATTTAGTGACAGAAATGGGTGTGAAACCAGAGCTGAATCCCAGAAAGCTAAACATTTCTAAAAAAAAAAAAAAAGCTGAATTCTGAATTCAGCAAGGGGTCATTTGTGTAGATCCTACAAGGGTTTCCTACACAAAATAACTGAAATAAAAAAATATTGAAATTGAGGTGAAAAAAACAGCCATTTTTCTCCACGTTTTACTCTGTAACTTTTTCCTGCAGTGTCAGAGTTTTTAAAGCAATATACCGTTAGGTCTGCTGGACACCTTTGGTTGCGAGGATATATAGGGCTTGTAGGTTCATCAAGATCCCTAGGAACCCAGAGCCAATAAATGAGCTGCACCTTGCAGTGGGTTTTCATTCTATACCGGGGATACAGTAATTAATTTGCTGAAATATAAAGAGTGAAAAATAGGTATCAAGAAAACCTTTGCATTTCCAAAATGGGCACAAGATAAGGTGTTGAGAAGCAGTGGTTATTTGCACATCTCTGAATTCTGGGGTGCCCATACTAGCATGTGAATTACAGGGCATTCCTCAAATGGACGTCTTTTTTACACACTGTCTTACAGTTTGAAGGAAAAAATGTAGAGCAAGACAAGGGGCAATAACACTTGTTTTACTATTCTGTGTTCCCCCAAGTCTCCCGATAAAAATGGTACCTCACTTGTGTGGGTAGGCCTAGCGCCCGCAACAGGAAATGCCCCAAAACACAACGTGGACACATCACATTTTTCCAAAGAAAACAGAGGTGTTTTTTGCAAAGTTGCCTACCTGTGGGTTTTGGCCTCTAGCTCAGCCGGGACCTAGGGAAACCTACCAAACCTGTGCATTTTTGAAAACTAGACATCTATGGGAATCCAGGATGAAGGTAACTTGTGGGGCTCTCACCAGGTTTTGTTACCCAGAATCCTTTGCAAACCTCATAATTTGGCTTAAACACTTTTTCCTATCACTTTGGTGACAGAAAGTTCTGGAATCTGAGAGGAGCCACACATTTCCTTCCACCCAGCGTTCCCCTACGTCTTCCGATAAAAATTATATCTCACTTGTGTGGGGGCCCAGGTACCTGCAACAGAAAAAGGCCAAAAACCTGTACAGATTGAGGGGATAGCGCAACAAGTTAAGCACATATTTTTCTTTTCTACATCTTTAGGCTAACTCTGCTTTGGGGACCCACACAAGTGAGGTATCATTTTACTTGGGAGACTAAGGGGAACACTGGGGAGTAAGAATTTTGTGCAGGAGCGGTGATCCTGCAAAGAAAAGTCAGGAAAATATGTTTTGTTAAGCACATTTTAAGGTTTGCAGAGGAGTCTGGGTAAGAAAATGTTGGGGGATCCACACAAGCCACACCTCCCTGACTCCTTGGGGTGTCTAGTTTAAAAAAAATGTCTGGGTTTGGTAGGTTTCCCTAGATGAAGGCCGCACCCGGGACCAAAAACATAGATTCCTCCCCCCCCCCCAAAACACAGGTAGTTTTGTAATCTATCATTTTGATGTGTCTTCTGTGATGTTCCAAACAATAAAATTGTGAAAAGAAATGCACTTAGGTTATGTTAAAAAGACCCCACACCCACCAACCAAGTTGGTGGCATGCTTCATCATCGGGGTCCCACCTGAGACACCTAGTGTGTCACATGTGTGCTGCGACGCCTGATTACAGCAGAGCAGGTTTTGTCATTTTTACCACACATACTGGTTGGATTTGGCACGAAGGTGAGTGATGGTTCAGTAGATAAAATTTTATTAACAAGAGAAATGCACTGTTATTAACTGAAAGGCCAAAAAACTGAACCAATGACTCACAGCTCTTGAGCTGTAAAGCTGCGTCAAGGCACCAACCGATTTACAGTCGATTCACACACCTTTCATACATGACATGCACAAGACCATTCACGCTGCCAGCCACGGGCCCAGCACATTACAACACTCACATCGACGGACAGCACCACTCAAGGGCCCATCACTTACATACGCCCACATGCCTGATACATCAATCACACGGGCTGATGGGAGTGTGTGGAGTGACGTTTGGCTGTCACCGCCAGCCAAGCGCCGATCCACACACACCGCCAGCCAAGCGCCACTCCACACACACCGCCAGCCAAGCGCCACTCCACACACACCGCCAGCCAAGCGCCACTCCACACAGACCGCCATCCAAGCGCCACTCCACACACACTGCCAGCCAAGCGCCACCCAATGCACACCAACATCACTTTTTTTGTTTATAAACGACAAAGTAACCACTAACTAATTATAAAATAATTACAAAACTACAAATACAAAAGCTCTAACTGAAAACATGACAGAAATATGAATCTCACAGTTAGGAGCACACCTGCCTAACATCCCAGCAAATAATCTGCCCCATTGCATCATGATAAATGTAGTTTCCTCAAAAAACGAACTCAGTTACTTTTAAATATTTCACCTCTAAATAGGTGCAGCCTTTGCTGTGCATCTCTGGACACATGTGTTTCTGGGTTAATCCCTTCTTCAGCAGAGAACAAGTTTGGGGGTTCTGGAAATGCTGCCATTAATCATCCGGTTTCAATACCTCTTCACTGGCATGCTCCAGAGCTCGTCAGCCCAGTGGCTCAAGGGAGCCTTTTTAAAGTCACAAACAGTTAGGAGCACACCTGCCTAACATCCCAGCAAATAATCTGCCCCATTGCATCATGATAAATGTAGTTTCCTCAAAAAACGAACTCAGTTACTTTTAAATATTTCACCTCTAAATAGGTGCAGCCTTTGCTGTGCATCTCTGGACACGTGTTTCTGGGTTAATCCCTTCTTCAGCAGAGAACAAGTTTGCGGGGTGCTGGAAATGCTGCCATTAATCATCCGGTTTCAATACCTCTTCACTGGCATGCTCCAGAGCTCGTCAGCCCAGTGGCTCAAGGGAGCCTTTTTAAAGTCACAAACAGTTAGGAGCACACCTGCCTAACATCCCAGCAAATAATCTGCCCCATTGCATCATGATAAATGTAGTTTCCTCAAAAAACGAACTCAGTTACTTTTAAATATTTCACCTCTAAATAGGTGCAGCCTTTGCTGTGCATCTCTGGACACATGTGTTTCTGGGTTAATCCCTTCTTCAGCAGAGAACAAGTTTGCGGGGTGCTGGAAATGCTGCCATTAATCATCTGGTTTCAATACCTCTTCACTGGCATGCTCCAGAGCTCGTCAGCCCAGTGGCTCAAGGGAGCCTTTTTAAAGTCACAAACAGTTAGGAGCACACCTGCCTAACATCCCAGCAAATAATCTGCCCATTGCATCATGATAAATGTAGTTTCCTCAAAAAACGAACTCAGTTACTTTTAAATATTTCACCTCTAAATAGGTGCAGCCTTTGCTGTGCATCTCTGGACACATGTGTTTCTGGGTTAATCCCTTCTTCAGCAGAGAACAAGTTTGCGGGGTGCTGGAAATGCTGCCATTACTCATCCGGTTTCAATACCTCTTCACTGGCATGCTCCAGAGCTCGTCAGCCCAGTGGCTCAAGGGAGCCTTTTTAAAGTCACAAACAGTTAGGAGCACACCTGCCTAACATCCCAGCAAATAATCTGCCCCATTGCATCATGATAAATGTAGTTTCCTCAAAAAACGAACTCAGTTACTTTTAAATATTTCACCTCTAAATAGGTGCAGCCTTTGCTGTGCATCTCTGGACACATGTGTTTCTGGGTTAATCCCTTCTTCACGGGCTGATGGGAGTGTGTGGAGTGACGTTTGGCTGTCACCGCCAGCCAAGCACCGATCCACACACACCGCCAGCCAAGCACCGATCCACACACACCGCCAGCCAAGCGCCACTCCACACACACACCGCCAGCCAAGCGCCACTCCACACACACACCGCCAGCCAAGCGCCACTCCACACAGACCGCCATCCAAGCGCCACTCCACACACACTGCCAGCCAAGCGCCACCCAATGCACACCAACATCACTTTTTTTGTTTATAAACGACAAAGTAACCACTAACTAATTATAATATAATTATGAAACTACAAATACAAAAGCTCTAACTGAAAACATGACAGAAATATGAATCTGAACGTCTGAAAATATAAAACAGGCAGTTTACGCTCACGGTATTTCCCCCCAAAATCACTTTGGTGTGGTAACTCCTGGAACAGCCAGCCACACACAGCCAAGGCTTTGAAGGGCAATCAGGGCAATACATCAGCTCTCCCTCCGTATACCTCTTCGGGCACATACTCTACATTTCTTAGTGGGCAAGTCTTTTTTGGAAGTGGGAGGAATGTGATCTGGAAAGTGGCGCTCTTTCAATCTAGCCACATCCTCCACCACTGCTACTCTAGGAACCCTTGCCTGTTCCACCACAATAAGGCTCTCTATCACTGACTCCTGAAATTGAACAAATTTCATCCCTGACTCAGGTGAACAATCCTTGTACACAATAAAAGCATTAAAAGTTGCCAAATGAAATAAAGGTATGGACAACTTTTTTATACCACACGCAAGACTTACGAAGACCAGTGTATGGTTCCAAACTCTATCAACACCACCCATGTACTTATTGTAGTCCAAAATGCACGCAGGTTTGCACACTTCGGCAACCTGACCCCAAACAGTCACGGGGAAGTACTATCATCATGGATAGTAGATAGCATGTACACATCCCTCCTGTCTGAAAATTTCAGAGCTAGCAGCTCATTATTCCGCAAGGCACTGCACTGTCCCCTCCCAAGTTTTTTTTTTTACAGACAAGCTCCCTTTCTGGTTAGAACAGATTGTGCCACAACAGTGTCCACTCTGAGTGACCACTCTAAACAACTTGAACAACTGCACTCCAGTGTAGAAATTGTCTATGTACAAATGGTGACCTTTGTTAAAAAGTCATCTACCAAGTTCCCACACAATTTTCTCGCTAACTCCAAAAGTGGCCGGACAACCAGGGGGGTCAATACTGGAATCCCTACCAGTTTAGACCCAGAAATTATACATGTATCCTGTACTACTTTCTGACAGCATATACAATGTAATTCTATATTGTGCCCTCTTACTAGGAATGTACTGCTTAAAAACTAAACGCCCCTTGAACAGGACCAAAGACTCGTCCCCACTTATCTCTTTGCCTGGAACATACACCTCTGAAAACCGATCTACAGTATGATCAAGGACAGGCCTAATCTTAAAAAGACGGTCACAATCAGGGTGATCTCGTGGCAAGGCTAAAGCATTGTCTACAAAATGCAGCATACGAAGAAGCAAATAGCGATTACGAGTCATAGTTGCAGGAAATATAGCTGTTGCCATCAAGGGACTAGTAGACCATCAAGAAGCCAGTGACGGCTTCCTTATCAACCCCATCAAAAAGTCAAACCTAAAAACATTTTCGCCTCTTCCAGATATGTGGGAACCCACTAAGTAGCTCTTGACTGAGGCCTAAGTCTGGCAGCGTTGTCCCTCAAATATTACTCTGCATACAAATTAGTCTGCTCAACAATCTCTTCCAAAAATACATCGTCCATAAACAAGTGAAAGAAATTTACAGGCAAAAAGTTTTCCCTTTTGACTCTACACCCTGGGAGACCAGTAAATGCATGTAACTGTGGCTGCTCCATGTTTGGGGCAATCCATGTGTCGGGTCTTCTAATGGGAAACCCAGGCTTCTGCACTCTTGGCACATCAATGTCCTCCTCTAAAACAGGCCCTTCATCTGCACTGAGAGTGGCTTCCTCATCAGAAGAATCCTCTCAGACAGAAAACTCACTGCCATAATCTCACACTTCCTCCTATGTCTCAAATGCAGAGTCAGTCTCATAATCATGGTCTGAAGACGACTCAAAAAGCATGCCAACAACCTGCTGAGCGGTCACTCTGCAGCTAGCCATGATCCTTTCTAACAACAAATGGATTGCCAACAACAACCAGCACTGTCTAAAATAAGTAATAAACAAAGTGTAGCTTTATCACAAAGACTTATGTACTAAAAAACTATACCACTCACTTGCCTGAAAAAGCTACTCACCAGCAACTACTCTGCACAGACACAGGAATCACCAATGATATCCCACTAAAAAGAAAAAAAGCCATTTAGACATATGACAACACAAATATCATTGTGCACAAATTTAAGGACAATGTCACACACAATCCTGCATTTAGTACACCACCTATAAACATGTCATTCATGCATGTCAACAATACTCCTTTGGGGTAAATTGCATTTACTTCCCTGAAAACATGCAACTATGCAGAGCGCAGGACAACTACTGCCAAAACCGCAAGTATCCACAGCAAAGGAAGCAAAAGCTTTGAACTAGAACAAAAAGAAGAAATAAATCGTTATATTCGCCAGTTGACAAACACCCCACCACCAAGAACTTAGAAATTGCCCCTGGTGCCTAAGTGGCTTCTGCCCCCCGTTGGGGGCCAACCCTTGCCAAAGGGGCCACCCCCCACACAAAACACACACACACACACAAGATCCCTGGTGCCTAAGTAGATTCTGTCCCCTTTGGGGGCAGATTGGCCTAAAAAACAATAGGCTGCGAAATGGCCAACAGCTCTGTGCCCCCTTTGGGGGGGGGGGGGCGACCCTTGTCAAAGGGGGCGCCCGCCGGAACACACAAAAAGAAAGGGGGAAAAAAAAATCCCTGACGTCTTGGTGGCTTCTTCCCCCCCTTGGGGGCAGAAGGGCCTAAAAAAAAAAGTCAGATCAGCCCCCAAGGGGGCAGACCTGGCCATCAGTAACGTGCCCCCTTTGGGGGTAACCCTTGCCAGAGGTGCTGTCCCCCCCTTCCCCCACACACAAAACACGTACAGGATCCCTGGTGCCTAAGTGGATTCTGCCCCCCCCTTGGAGGCAGATAGGCCTATTATTATTTTTTTAACGCCCATCTGCCCCCAAGGGTGGCAGAAATGGCCAACAGCTCTGTTGGGGGTGACCCTTGCCAAAGGGGGAGAAAAGGGGTGCCCCCACCACAAATAAAACTAAGGGGAACAAAACAAAAAAAAACTGATGTATTGGTGTTTTCTGCCCTCCTTGGGGGCAGACGGGTCTAAAAGAAATAGGCCCATCTGCCCCCAAGGGGGGCAGAAATGGCCAACACTAATTTCCCCCTTGGGGGGGTGGTGACCCTTGCCCAAGGAGTGACCCCAAGACACACAACACACAATCCCTGGGGCCTAGTGGGTTTTACCCCTCCCCTGCCCAAAAACGCAATGAAAATTAAATCCCTGGTTCCTAGTGGGTGTCAACCTCCTCCCTCCCCTACCCCTCCCCGCTGGGGCAGATTGGCCCAAATAAAATGACCGATCTGCCCCCGGGGGGCCTTAACAGGATTTTTTAATGCCGCCAGGGGAGCGACCCTTTCCCAAGGGGTCGCTCCCCAAAATGAACTACAGATGAAATCCCTGGTGCCTAGTGGCAATTCCTGCTCCACAATTGCAGTCCCCGCCCGCGATCGTGGAGCAGGAATCCATAGAAAACAGGCACAGGGGAAAGGCTCTTTCCTTTCCCCCTGTGTCTGTTTCCCTCCCAGATCCCCAAAAAAGAGAAGGACTCACCTGTAAAAGATCCTTTCTCAAGTCTGCTGTTAGTGAAGGTTTTTTTAACTTTAGTATCTTTTATACTTTTGACTGTGGGAACTCGATTAAAGCTTGTTGCTAGACTGCGACTGCTCTACCCAGCAGTCTTGCAGTTATTTTTTCCCTGCATCTTTAGAGTTTGGCATCCGTGAAGATAGAATCCACGTCTTCAGGTTTTGTAGTCCACTTGGCCACTAAGAGGACATTGTTGAAATCTTTCCTCAAATATACTTCATAAACCAATTATGGCTCAGGATATGGGCAATTCTGAGAGGCACAAGCCTAAATATAGAGTATGCTATTCAATTTACCACAATAGATACTTCCAACTGCAGATTTCTCCTCTTTAGAATATTTCCAGACCCAGATTTTCAACAGCAGTTGTTCCACCTTGCTGGTAGGTGGCAACTGCCTTGTGCCACTCCAGAATTGATGACACAGAGACTGTTACAGAGACCACCCCTGCACGATGACATCAGTTCCTTTTTTTCAGCACACTTTGATATAGATCTGGAGCTCTGTTTCTAATGTTTTTCTTTGACTCCACCAACGCCTTTATTCCATGTAGACAGTATGCCAGGAATAATATCTTCCCCCATACTGCCTCCCCCTTTTCCCAAGCGGAAGTTTTTTTTTGTTGTTTTTTTTTTTTACCCAAGTCACAACTGCAGGAAGCAGATACCATTGATGGACATGCTCAATGTATGTTTGTGCTGCAGAGGTACCGGTTATGACTAGGTCATGCAACAATGCTTCCTCATGCACCCACAGGTTATAAGGGAGTGGGAAGCGAAACTCTACATCACAGATCACAAGAAGAGATCATGGTCGAAACAGTGATTTGCACCCCAAGTCACAGAGCTGCTCTCTTGCCAAATCCAAGTCTCTGTCACAGTCTTTGGGTAAGGTCAAGTCTCACCATAAGCATAAGAACAACAAATGGGATTTGTGCCCCTCTCATCATTCCAGAGTAGGCGAGAAGCCATACATTTGTCACTTCAAAGACCCAACTCTTCTGGTATCGCCTGACTCCGAGGCAAGTCCAGGTTCACCCTAAGCTCCTCAGGCCATTGTTGACCCCTCAACAATTAGGAGCCTTCAAGTAACCTGTGCTGAAAATCTTTATAGTGATGCTGGCTTCCTCTAGAGCACTTTCAGTCAAATTGAACTGTGGATGCCACCAGTTGCACTTCAACCAGCGGGTCACTCTCTGGCACTTATGAACCACAGTGGGCCTCCTTCTAGCTCCTTACTGCCACCAGACCACGTTGCGCTCCGGCTCCAATGTTCACACTGGGTCAGCCCTGACCCTGGAGGCAGCCAGGCTGGTTTCCGTTTTGTTGCTGATCGTAGACCCAGAGCTGATGTTGGCCAATCCTAGACCTGTGTTCTGCTATGAAATTACTATAGCTTAGCTGCCACAGTTAGATGTTTACCAGTCTTCTGTAGTGTCAGTGCTACCGGAGGCTTGGAGCCCCGTCCAGTTTGGATTTAGTTGCAGTTTAAGGGCTTTAGAATATGGAGATGAGGAAGCAAACAATGTGCTCTCCCTCATTACACTGAGATTGGATTGTGCCTAGACCTACAAATGCTAGTGGGTTGGAAACTTCTCCTGAGATTGAATTGGTATCTTCAGCAAGTTCATTCTCAAAGAAGATTCCCTCCTTTGTAATGGCTGTCAACAAGGCAACTGAAGTTCTTGATCTACAACTACCTATGGTTGAATTAAAGGCAAATTTGTCTGGAATTATACAACCAAAGCCTAACACATCACAGCCTTTGCTGTCTTTCATTGAAGCCCTTACTGATACTTCAGGTCTATTTAGACAAAGCAGTCCTCTGCTCCCCGCATTCAGTTGCCTAGTGGCTAGCAATAGACTTGCTCTGGGTGACCTGGCTTTCTCACCGAGGGTTCACCACTGGAAAGCTTAGTGGTAGAGGTGTTCACAAGGAAGAAAGATTAATTAAGTTTATATAAATGAAGACGCAAAATGTACAATTTAATTTTTAAAACATTATGTGAATATGAAGGAACTTGGAGTTGGAAGTTTAAAATTAATGGATCCTCAGAATGATTCATGGAAGCAATCTAATTGCATGAAACAGTGTATAGTATGTACAATGAGTGGTCTAAATTAAATGTAGAAAAGCTCCAACCTTCCCAAATAAATTTAAAGGGGTTGTATTTGTGAATTAAAAAAATATTTAATAATTTGTATATTTGTTGGATGATTGCTTGTTTCTATGTTTTTATGTATTGTTTTGCGATTCACATTATTAAGGATGCTTAAGCCAGGGTCCCCAGCTTCCATTAGGCGCACTCTTTCTGGAACATGGCTGGCAAATTCTTGCCAGCTTTCACTGACAAATTGAAAAACACTTTTTTCCCCCCAAACAATTCATGATGAACAACACGCTACCAAATGTCTTACAGACTGTTCTTGGCACACTAGGATTATGTTGGCTGTGCTATGGGCCCCATTATTGGGATCAGATGTAATGTCTGGATGTGAGACACTGGGTTTTCCAGGAACATCAAGGAGTCCTTAACTGCCATTTTTTTCTATGGATCCCGATATATGGATAAAAGGCTGGTTCAGCACTAGAGGGCTTCAAAAACAGCCATCTTACTGCTCTATCCCTAGGCTTGCTCTCATCAACCTACCAGTCATATCAGCAGTGCAGACAATTATGAGGTTACTTGCAGTATATGGCCTATTAACAGCACCTATTATCAGAACCCGTTCGGCAGCCAGCCCATGCTTTTCATGACTACAGAGGATGTGGTTCCCGTGCCTGAGATATTTGTCTCCACCAAGGGCTATATTTTGCCACCTCCTCTCCTGCCACAACGGTTTCCAAGCCACTTTGATTTCCCTTTGCAAACCCATGCACAGCCAGTAGAGGCCACAATTCAAATTTTTCTGCCCAGCTGGAAACTGGTTATGCACTCACATTTCTTTATTTCCCCCACCTCCTTCTACCCCACCTGTTAGATCTGACAGCTTTAGGGTGGTCATCCCCCATCTTCTTGTCTGCCTCTCTCCATTTTTCTGACACTGTTTTTGCTGGTTTTAGGACTCTGTGCACTTTACCACTGCTAACCACTGCCAGAGTGCATGTTCTATCTCACTTAAACATGGTAATATTGGTTCATTCCCAATTAGCATATTTGATTTACTTGTAAGTCCCTAGTAAAGTGCACTACCTGTGCCCAGGTCTGTAAATTGAATGCTACTAGTGGGCCTACAGCACTGGCTGTGCCTCCCACATAAGTAGCCCCTTCACCATGTCTCAGGCCTGCCATTGCAAGGCCTGTGTGTGCAGTTTCACTGCCACTCCGACTTGCCATTTAAAAGTACTGGCCAAGCCTTAAACTCCCCATTTTCTATATACATATGTCACCCTTAAGGGGCAGGCCCTAAGTAACCCATAGGGCAGGGTAACTATGTAGGTAAAAGGCAGGGCACGCACTTGTGTGGTTTATATGTCCTGGTTGTGGAAAACCCCTAAATTCGTTTTCCACTACTGTGAGGCCTGCTCCTTTCATAGAATAGCACTAGGACTACTCTCATATACTGTTTGAGTGGTAGATTCTTATCAGAAACCAGTAACTATGTCATATTTAGTTTGGCCAGAACGTTAGTAGAAAATCCTTCTTATTGGTGAGGCTGGATTTTATATTACTATTTTAGAAATGCCACTTTTTAAAAGTGAGCATTTCTCTGCACTTAAAATCCATCTGTGCCTTACAGCTCGTCTGGGCTGGGCTGTTTGACAGCTTCTTTGTGCATTTCACCCAAACAACCACAGGACACTCAGTCACACCTGCACTCATCTGCATACTGCATGGATCTTCCTGGGCTGGAAGGATGGAGGGCCTGACACTTACATTTCAATGGCTAGTGGCCTGCCCTCACACAATGGACTGCCAAACTCCCTACTGGAACCCTGGCAGACAGACCTGTACTGAAAGGGGAACTTGTGCACGTCAAAACCTCTTTTTGAAGTCTCCCCCACTTCAAAGACGTTTTGGGGTATATAAACTGGGTCTCTGACCCCACCAATTCAGACACTTCTGGACCTGAACCTGCAACGTGTCAAGAGGAACTGCCTGGCTGCCCAAAGGACTCATCTGGGCTGCTTTGCTGAGAAGGACTGCTGCTCTGCTGACCTCTGACTTTGCTGAGTAGTGCTTTCCAAGGGCTTGGATTGAGCTTGCCTCCTGTTTTCTGAAGTTTCAGGGCCGAAAAGACTTAGGCCCTCATTTGGACCATTGCAGTAAAAACTGTCTACCACTGTGGCGACAGCAGCCAAAAGACCATTGCCGCGGCTACCAGCCGTCCACCATAATATGACCACAGCCGGATTTCCACCAGAAGGATGCCGGAAATCCGGCTGTGGCTATACCGGCGGATGGCGGTAAGGTAGCTCTGCTGCCACCAGCAGCGCCACACCAGTAGACCGCCGCCGGCCGTATTATGAGAAATAATGCGGCCTGGAGGTGTTCTGCTGGCGAACCCTGCTGCTGTTAGCAGCGCCCCGTCTCCTGCCGGAGGACCCCCTGGACACAGGTTAATGGGTGCTCCGACAGGGGAGGGGGGTAGGGGATGTTCTGTGTGTGTGTGTGTGTGTGTATGCGGGTGTGTGTTGCGTGTTGTATATGTGTGGATGTCTGGAGGTGTGAGTGCGTGTATGTTGAGTTGTGTGAATGCGTGTCTGCGTGTATGAATGTAATGTAAGTGTGTGCGGATGTGTGGATGAATGTGGGAATGGGTGTGTGTATGCGTGTGTGAAAGGAGAGGCGTGTATGAAGGGGGGTTCTGGAGAGGAAGGGGGTGGGGAAGACCCCTATCAGTGACACGGAAGGGATTCTTGTCACTGATTTTGTCCACCGCCATGGTTTTCGTGATGGTAAGGAAGCCCCGAAAACCATGGCGGTAGGCGGGGTCATGGTCCCGCAGGCAGTACAGTGACGGCCGCCGGGCTGGAATTTGATGTCTCCAGCCCAGCGGCTGTTACTGCCGTGGCTGTCAGTGTGGTACATTGGCGGTTTAGCTTCAGCCAAACCACCAATGTCATATTATGGAGGAAAGTACCGCCAGCTTGTTGGCAGTACTTTCCTCCACATTGCCGCTGACTTCCTGGGTCATAATGACCCCCTAAATCTCTTCAGGAAACTCCTTGTGCGCCAAAAATCGAAAGACAGCCTGCCAGAAATGATGCATAGTCTGAAGTGCTACAGAGAAATCGCCGCACAGCCAAACCGGAACAATGCAGCCCGACTTCCCAAGTGGAACTTTGACGCAGAGCCCGCCTTGCGACTGAAAATTCAACGCACAGCCGAACCGAAAGGGCGCAGCCGATTCCCAGGGTGGAAGATCAACGCAGCGCCTACCATGCGTCAGAAAATTTGACGTATTTCCCTACCGGATCGACGCAATGCCTGTGATTTCTTCCAGCGTGCCCAGGATTTCCCCGCATCATCCCTGGGCCTCAAAAAGATCCCTGTATCGCAGTGAGGAACCAAGACTGTGCACCAAAAAATGACTCAAACCCCTTGCAGCGTGGAAAGAAACAATGTGCCATCTGTGCCACGTTGGAAAATCTGACGCACAATTTATTTTTCCTCACATCTCCTCCTCTGCGGTCTACGTGTGTGTTATTTTTGACGCAAACCTGGTACTTTGTGTAAACAAGAGACAACTTTTGATTTCTAAGCTTTAAGACTCTGTTTGAACTTTCAAAAGTGATATTTCAACTTGTGCTTATTAAATCTTTATCGTTTTGACCTTATTTTATTCAGATAAATATCAACTATTTTTCAAACCTGTGTGGCGTTTTCACTGTGTTACTTTATGATTTTTTGATTGCATAAATACTTTACTCATTGCCGTCTAAGTTAAGCCTGACTGCTCAGTGCAAAGCTGCCAGAGGGTGGACACAGGATAATTTGGATTGTGTGACTAGGATTGTGGTCTCTACTTCGACAAGGGTGTATACCTCTGCAAACTAGAGACCCCATTTCTAACACCCCCATTCCTACTCAGCTGTCAGAAGGTCATGTCATTATCATTTTGCCGGACATCAAATTTGGCAGAAATGTAGCTCTTGGGCAGAATGATCCTTTTCTGTTATTTGGTGTTAATCCGTTCAGTAGTTTTGGAGCTTTTAAAGGAAAAAAGAAATATGATATTTAGGGACGTGGATCCTCTGGGAATCTGACAGTCCCGGTGCTGATATCAGAATGGCTGCCAGTACTTCAACCTGGAAGTGTTGGCTGCCATTTTGGGACTCCGACTCAGATGAGTCCCTAAAATAATTTAAAAATAAAAAAAAATGGGGCAGGGTAGAAATACCTGACCCCCCAGGCTCTGGTTCTACGGTCCCCTAGGGACCCCACCAAAGGTAAAAATCTTTTTTTTTTCCTTTTTTTTATTTTTATTTTGCAACAAAATCGCAGAGGGTTGCCAGAATTGTGGAGAATCAACAGCTCAGTTGGAAAAAAAAAAACAAGCACAGTCTTCTGCTAATACTACATGGTAGGGGTGCCTAATGCACAGTTATTCTTGAGTCAAAGTTTCCGTAGGAAGAGCACATATTGTTTTGATAATACCTTTAATGCCATTTGACAAAACTTCACAATACTTTCCCAAAAAAGTTCATCCATCTAAACTCCTTCTCTAAAGGTTTCTAGGTGATCTGTCAAGCGGGAGCAGAGAAAAAGACAAGTCTCATAATACCTTTTATACCCATGCAATTTCCATAGGAAAAATTAGACAATCGTACAGAAAAATACTGGTAAACGTAATTACTCCAAATTTGCCAGAAAGCTAAATATTTATCCAGAGAACATGATTTTTGTCATTTGCTGTAAATCTGTTCAGCAGTTTTGGAAATTAAGGTTACAAATTTATAGAAAATGTATAGAAATCTTTTTCCACAGGACTCTTGCAGAAAAAAAATGCCAAAACGTGTGTTGTATTGATTGCCAAATTTTTCAAGCGTATATCTTACCCTAATGTGTTTTGATGCTGAATTCATCCATGGCAATTCAAAGCATTGGTAAGCTGTTAAGCCAAAAAGACCAAATGATCAGAAATAAGGCAGAGTAAGAGCACTTAACAGAGTCGCAACTTAGTAGGAAATAGTGATTGCCTATGCTAGGTCAGCCAATGTGAAGTACTTTCACGAGGACTATGGAAGAGAATCTGAAAGATATGGAACTGCAAATATATGCAGGGCTCTTTATGTATACTGTCCGCTAAATCAAAGAGTGATTTGAAAGTAATTTACCTTGCTTTGGGAAACCAGTGAAAGCTGACCACGAGGGAGCAGATGCTGAGCCCTGGTGACCTAAACAAAAAAGCTAAATATCTGCTGTGTATGGTTTGGAGGGTTAAGAGAAGGTGTTTTGGAAAGGCCCAGTGCAATTGCTATTTAGTAGTCGGGTAGGAAGAAATAACTGCTTTGACTCTCCTGCATTCACTTCAGGAGGTAAAAATGGGAGGCTGCTCTTAGGTTTGAGGAGCAAAGAGGAGAATGTAAAATGCTGCCACTTTGGTCACGTGTGGGACAAACGAGATAAACGAGCCAGAGAGAATGTAAAATCTGTTCCTTAGTTGCTGGGGTAGAGAGGTTCCTAGAACTCTTGGCAACACCGCTGATATCAAAATGCTGGGGAGCCACCGAACCTTGGACCTCAGTCATGTCCAGAATTCAATTTTAGGATGTTTGTAGACACCCAGGATGTTAAGGATATTATGCAGCTGTGGAAATTTGAGAATATATTGGCATGTATTAGCATGAAAAGTTGGGTGTCATTCATGATGTGACCCAATATGATATACTTAGGGCTGTCAGATGGGCCCTAAGTATGTTAAATAAAGTAGGTCCGGGAAGGAATAAGTGATTTACACTGTGATTGGGAAATAAAGAGGTAGGGACAAGGTTTCAGAATGGAGACAGATTTTAATAATATTCAAGCGATTGTCGGCTTAATTGATAACTGATGAAGTTAGTGTACTGAAGAGCTTTGAAGGCAGACAGAACTTTCAAGTGGTAGACAGTCTTGCAAGAAATTGTTTTAGAAGAGTTATGCAGGTCTAGAAAAGTTTGTAATAAAACGTCTGGTGCTTCACTCTGTTGTACATTCTGCCTTCATAAGGTTTCCAAGGTCTTTCTGCAGAATCCCCACCTAAGAGGATTTATGTATGGTTTTGCGAATCAGGTAGAGCTCTTTGAGCTGGTTGTCTTTTGATCAACATACTGCTGTGCCACTGTAAACCCAAAGTCACTATTTCTTCTTCAAGTATACCTCCATACACTCAGCTTAGAATGGGTAAAATCTTATCTTTGTTGAGATGCCTTATGTAGGTATTTCTGGCTTCTCTGTTCTCCTTATCTACACATCAATGTGGCAAACAAACGAGCTTTGCATGAGCAGTAAGTAGAGTTTGTCACTCTCCATGGAATTTGCTTGAGTACCTGGCTATCTCACCTATGATAGGCATATTCTGTTCAGAGTGCACTCGAAATTAAGTGTAAATAGCCCATCTGCTTTTTGAGGCAGGAAGACGGGGATTCTTTTTGGATCCAGCCTGCTTTCTGATTCTTTTTAAGGATTCTTTACCTAGACTGGTATCTTTTTTTTAATTAAAGCCTAAGCCTGTTAATGCACTTTCCAAGTTTTGAGACTTCGATATGCACAAATAGACCATATTGTATGCTTTGATTCACACCTTTCTAGTATTGGTATGTCCAAATTCTAGGGTGGAGTTACATTGGGGCTGCTAAAGTCACATCCTCTATTTCGTCTGAATTCCTATGTGGCTCAAGATTTAACTACCTGTTGGGAGGTACCGTATTTATCGGCGTATAACACGCACTTTTTCTCCCTGAAAATAGGGGGCAAATGATGTGTGCGTGTTATACGCCGATAAAATGTAATGGTTTTTTTTTTTCTGAAATTTCCTCTTAAAATGAGGTGCGTGTTATACGCCGGTGCGTGTTATACGCCGATAAATACAGTAGTTATGCCTATTATCCTACATCAAAGTAATGTCATCTGTCGGTCAGACCACAGAGAAGTTCTGATACACCATAATATTCAGACAGTCTTTTTAGTGTATATTTGTGTCCTAAAGACAGACACAAGCAGAATACTACTCTCAAGCAGCTTCCATTCCAAGCCACTCACTGAAACTATGCCACTCAACCAACTATTACAAATAAAACAGAATCATTTTATTTTAAAACAGATAGCGGATGTGTGAAATTGAAATTATCATCGAGTTTAGAGATTGAGGCAGTGTGCCAGCTAATTTCATCCCAAGCTAAACACCTTGTTAAAATATATATCTTGGATGGAAGCACTTAAAACTTAATCTACGTGAATTGCTAGAAAAAGGATCTACCCTACAGCAGACAATCCAACAATATAAGTAGAATTGCAAATGAGCCCCAAGACATATTTTAGCAAATCACATTCATATTAGAACACCCTACCCTAACCCATTGGCAGTTTATACTGAAATAAAGAAATTAACAAGACATGATTGTACACGAGGAGACAAATCTTGATGCAGCCCCTAAGCACCAACAAAGACAGGCGCATACCCTTCTTTGGAGTGTGGTAACTCTACTAATATAACGAAGGGAGCTATGTTGAAACATCCATTAATCAGAAAAACGTGAAATTAATAAACATGACTCATGAATTTCGACCGATGTAATTTATCTGTTGAAATGTCCATGTGGAAATTTATACTTTGTCAAAACACTTGGAAAACTATAATGAGAATAATTTAGCATCATTTGAAATTAAAAAGAAAAGTGTAGGTTCCAATGTTACAAGGCATTATCTGCAACACCAACGTAAGGTGGAAATTTCACTCCTCCTCAGAAGAAAAGGTTGGTGAAAATAGTACTTAGAAACCATGAGCCTAAATAAATCATTTCTGCTCTTCATATTTACGAAAAGTTCTTATGCCGCAGAATGTTGAACAAACTTCTGGAAACAAATGAGAAAGGGCAGAAGTGGAATAGGAAGGTGAAACAAAGAAAACAGAAGCCTGGCAAATTCATATTTTCAGAACAAAGTCCCATCAGGCAATGGACTAGTGACTTACAGAGGCAAATAATTTGATAGAGTACTTGATGTATGGGCTCTCAAAGATAAACGTATCTAAAAACGGACCATTTTGTCAGATTAAAAGTATACTAATTAGACTTGGAAGCACCGTTGTACATAATTGTTAATGAATATTTTATAATAGGGTCCGGATGAAGGTATGCATGAAAGGATGCATTAAAATGAGGAATATGTAGAGCCATTGGAAATGAAAGCAGTAAATACATCAAACGTTGTTGCTGAATTTTGGTGGCACTGATTATTGATGTTAGACAAGCATTGTCTGAGCCCCTAGGGTCTCCACTTTGAAATGGGTAGCTGATTTTTGACTTTGCTAGTGATGTCCAGATGGCAAACTGGCTGCTATGTCATGAAACATGCATGCTTACACATCATAACGAAGTGGCCATTTTGGTCTTTATTTAAATTTGCCATTCCAAAATGTGGTCGCCAATGTTGGAGATGTAACTTAAATAAAAAAGGGTGCACAAAAGCACACTGTACAGAAGGAGTGGCCCGGCAGCAAATAGCTGCTATTGGGCCTTCCAAAATAGTAACAGGCATTTGCAATGCAATAGGTCTCGCATTTTCTCAAGTTAGCCGTTAGCGTTGTAAATTCCTAACTGGACTTTTCTTGCCACGTAAATTGAAAATTAAAAGTAAAACAGTTGACATAAGTGAGACGATTCAAAGTGCCATGGCCACCATGTGCATGAGCACGAAGGAGAGAGACAAAAAGAAAAATAAGTTTGCTCACAGTCATATATATTGGCAGATGTAAGATTATTCATGTAACAGGGGCAGTCTGCAAAGCAGTAACAAAACTGCCCCAAGGAGGGACAAACGTAAAGCATTTACCAATGTTAACAAAGGATTTTTGAAAAGTAAGCCCACAAACTAGTGGAAGTTATGGGCGTGTGGTGGGCGTGGTTAAAAGCCCACAGTACTAACTACAGGTCAGAGCGCTTGCACGCTCGACCTAAAAAGGAACTCAGAAAAAGTAAAAAAGAAATTTAAATAATAGAAATTTAAATCAGGCCAAAATACAAATATATTTAAAAAAAAAAACAAGTGGGCCTAGAGGAGCTTGGGAAGCAACTGATGAGATGGTAAGGCAAAGCGAGGGAACACCACAGAGAGCGCAGAGGTAGTTATGTGAGAGTAAAGAAGCCTACATGCAAGAGAGCAAGAAAAGATATGCATTCCCAGGCAGAACTAAAAAAATGAAAGAAGTAGTTTTCCTAATGTCGGCCACGAAAGGGTACAAGTCATCCAATCAAAATGGTTCTAAAGAAGTTACACTTAAGAGGAGGAACGAACACCTGACGAAAGAAAGGCATAAAATAATAAACAAGCAAATTAGATTGACAAGAAAGCCAACCAGTGACAATCAGTGGGCTGACCCATTAGCAGCGAAGGAAAGAAACACATTTCTGACTTTGTAGTCACGGAAAGCATCTGATTCAAAATTAATTCTGTTGACAGATTATGCATAATTATGCATAATTAGGAGTCTTCTTCCCTGATTGATGACCCACAATAGATGTTCATCTCGCGCAGAATTGTGATTAGTCTCAGTTGACTTTCGATGTTAGGTGTTGGACTCGTCCAATACATTTTCATGCTCAATGTGTTTATAGTACTTGCACTGCCTCGTTTTCAAAGATTTCATTTAACAATATTGTTGAATGTTTAATGATTTCTGGCTAGCTGCTAGGGGGAATCTATACCAGTTATTCACTCACAGTTTACATCAGCGTGTTTCATGAGGTTAACTGCTTTCTCTTCCATAACAAAAGATCCTCAAACTCAGCAATGAGCAGGATCAGGGCTGATAACCTCTTTAACAAGGTTGAAAAGGCTTGGCTCCCCCTTGCAATAATTTTGATTGTACCCGAGTAATCCCAAAGAGTGCAACACTGAAAGGAGGCAACGAAATAATAACTGGAAAGGTTCAAATTAACTTGCGGTGCTTTTTTGTTTTACCAGCAGCTCCTCTTAGGTGGCAGAGGCACAAGTCTGTCACTATCAGTTGCTCTTAGTGGCTGTATATGTGTTGTGCGCTAAAAAACAGATATAGTCCAAACATTACATCTGTTCGTCACTTTTAAACTTTTTGATAACAGAAGCCAAATAAAGGCAAGCAAGTGAGAGCACAATAGATGCCCTTTCTTCTGTTGGATTACAAGTTTATCATGCCATTTAGCAGTTGATTGATCTTTAGGGTCACTTGTTCCAATTAAGAAAAATTTAACGGGCTGTTGCTTATGACAGAATGTTTTTTTTCTTTCCATGTGATGAATCAAAATGTGCTTTTGGCAGTATTAATTTCTACCAGTTAAGTACATATGCTTCCTCGTTACTCAATACACAGTAGTGTTCCATAGTGTATGATGGGGTCCATAACCCTGCGTAATTTACATGTTTTAGTCACTTGGGAGATGGCGTTAACAAATAACACTGGCTGCTTTGATCTTTTAAGCCATTGACATTGCACTTAATATACAAACGTGATAAAATGGTGGTAATATAGTGGCAATGGAAAGTTTATTGTAGAATTTGTGCTACTCTGAAATGTACTTTTTCTCAACGAGATTTTTAGTTTTTATCATCATTATCAAACAGAGTTTATTCGACTTTCAACAAGTCATAAAAGTATCAAATAAAAACACATCTATATATATAAACACAATAAATAAATAAAATAGTAAAGAGTAAATAGTAAAAAAATAAAAATGCACCTCATTAATTTATCCGTATACAAATATTTAAATCACCTTAATAAATTTAGGCCAGTGCGCCCATGGACTTCCTTACAGTTAGTACTAAGCATAAAAAATTTGCCAAAATTCCACACATTTCGATAGAAGATCAAACCTGTAAGCTAAAATACGCATCACGACACTGGCGCAAGTTAATCAATCTTAGAAATGGCAATAAATAACAATTTCTCTGTTTATCATAACATTTACAAAAGAGGACCACGTGCATCGTAGATTGGGCTGCCTTCGCGTCACAGGGGCATACTCTTAAAACTGTGCTCCAGTCATTCATAGTCAGAATGGACGATGGAAGGTGTCTGATCATAATCTTGTAAGGACAAAACGATGTCGATGGTTTGTCACGCTTAATAGGTAAGGCTGCATGCCTTCCGTAGACAGAATTAGTTGGTTGGACGTAACACTGGGCTTTTTCGATTCTACTTCCCATCGCTGGTCTTCCAGCTACTTCAATGTCATGGACCTCAATTCTTTCCTGGTTATTTTTCCCAATGATTCTGGGTTTGTTTAATAGTCTTTACAACCCATGTTTCCAAAAAAGAACATAATATATTTCAACCAAGGAACTCTTAGCGAGTGATTAAGCCTCATACAATCAGATAGGATGGCCTTGTTTAATCCAGTGTGCTCCGAGGTCCACACTTTATGCCATTATAGTAATGGCTGTATCTTTATCAAATCAGCTACAAAGGAAACCCCTAATTCCACGTGGCTAATGTATGACGATGTACCGTTTGGTACCATTAACAAGTATCTGAGGAAATCATTCTCCACCGTCTGAATCGGATTACAGTTAGTATTCCCCCAAATACCTGATCCATACATGGCAGCCGGGATGCACTTAGCTTTGTAGATTTTTACCATATTCGGCGGGGGAATCCCCCCTAGCCTTTTAGAAAAAATCTTCAGAGCAGCCATTGTTTTAGTGATCTGGTCTTTATTTGTTTTCACACAATGTGCCCAGGAACCCTGTTTGTCAAACATTATGCCCAATTATGAAAAGGTACGAGCTATCTCCACTTTGTCCTCATGGATGGTAGTATTGTAACTCTTACCCGATTGCCTGCCGCAATTCATAATAAAAGTTTTGGACCGATTGACTGTAAGTCCCAGATCTGTCATAAAGGTTATGCAGGTAGTTAAAAGTTTTTGGAAGGCTAATGGTTTCCTAGCCATAAGTACTGCATCATCAGCGTAAAGCAGTGCAGGGACAGCACGGTTACCTATTTGGGGAAGGTCTTTACATTTGCTTATCAGTTCTCGTTCTAGATTGTTTATGTATAGTGAGAACAAGAGTGGAGCAAGAACGAATACCTAGTGCATTCCCCTCTCATCCCGTACCTTACTCTTGCTCTACATCTTGTATACATGTCCCGTATAAACTGAACTATTATTAATTCGACCCCCATGCTACTTAAAATGTCCCATATCTTCTCATGTAATACACAGTCAAATGCTGAGGATAAGTCTATAAAGGCCAGGTACAAGTTACCCTCTCTGGTCTTTGTGTACTTCCCCACTAGGAGGCTTAAATTCAGGCCCTGTTCCACTGTACCTATTCCTGTGCGGAAGCCATACTGTACTGGGGATAAGATGTCATTTCCTTCCGCCCATGTTTGTAGTCTATTTAAAATTATTCTCCCGCTAGTTTAGCTGATGTGTCAAGCAGGGAGATTGGCCTATAGCAAGCTGGGTTAAGGCGGTCACCTTTTTTATATATAGGGATGATGATGGAGTCTCGCCACGTAGATGGGGGGCCTTGTGTACAAAAGGCCCTCAATACCTGCGTCATTAAAGGGCCCCATAGGTGCGTGTCTGCCTTATATAAATCTATTGGGACGCCGTAGGGACATGGCGCTTTCCCCACTTTGCTTATATTTATGGCTTCCACTACCTCCTCTAAACTAAACTGGGGTATTACAGCCAAACATGGGCCTTCCTGAGCGTCTGGGGCCTTTAAAAAGACCACAGAGTCTATGTCAGTAGATTGGTAGTATATCTTGGAAAAATATACGACCCAATCCTCTTCCAAAATTGCAATTTCCATTCTTGGTTTAAACTTTGGTTCTTTGAAATGTAACTCATTTACAAAAGACAGGTTATGTTTTTGGACCACTAAGTTCATCTCATCTCCTTGGATGGTATGTGAGAAATGAGGCCTTAAGCCAGTGTCTTCAGTGTCCCAACCGCACACCTTTTCCAAAAGCTCTTTACAAAGATAAACATTAAAATCACCGCCCCATATAATAAAAGTCTCACGTCTATTATTTGCACATATTTTCTCTAGGTCCTCTCCCATCTCCATTAAAATATTAAGCATTTCTCTTGGTGATGCATTGTTATAATAATTTATAACTACTAGCTGAGTATTCTGATCCAGGTTACTCTCTATCATTTGGTAGTGTGGTCTCGTAAATCGCATTTTTTAATTCTGTAGCCACAGCTTATTAGAAATGTATGCGCATAAACCTCCTTTTGGTCTACCATGCTTGGTCTGTACTGCTGGTATGTGAAATGTCTTATAGCCATTTATGTGAACAGGGTTTAATACCCAGGTCTCCTGGAGGCATATACAGGAGAAATCTTCTATAAAGTTCACCCAAATCTCGTTATTGATCTTTCTAATTAGGCCTGCCACATTACAATAAAGTATGGCTATTCCCATATTCTGATGAAATTGGGAACACACATTATCTGTGATTGGTGGAGGTATGCCGCCATCTGTTGTATAGATTGCTGTCGAGAGGAGATCTCTCTGGTTCAACTGGGTCTCTGCGGTGTTCCTATCGGATACCATTGCATGCAGTGTATCTACCCTGTTCATACTAGGCCCTTCTGTGTTTGCTTGCGGGACCACTTTGTGAGAGGAGTCTTTCTTATTCATGCTGAGTCAATCCAGACCTTCTAGTGTTGTAAGAGGTTGGAATCTATTACTAGAAAAAGGGGTCCGGACTGTTTAAGGATTGGTTGCTTACTGATTGTAGGTTCCTAGGGTTATGCCCTAGAGGTTAACAAATAACACTGGCTGTTTTGATCTTTTAAGCCAAATGTGATAAAATGGTGGTAATATAGTGCCAATGGAAAGTTTATTGTATACTACTCTGAAATGTACTTTTTCTCAACGAGATTTTTAGTTTTTATCAAAGATAACACTACCTTGCGTTCCTTTCTCAAGATAGAAAAAATAACTCCTCCTACCTCCTTCTTTCGATGGATGAATAGAGATAGTTTCATACAAACATATTCAGAGTCACTTGTAAAGTTTCTCCAAACATTCCAGTACCTGGTCCCCATTTCTTTCCCCATGGACAAGTATTCGACTACGGTCTGCCACTCGTGTTCATTTGTGTTCCCCATATCATTCAGATCCCAGGTTAACTTCTCCATCGCTAGCAGTAACCAAAGCTTATCCACCAAATCCTATATAGTCAGAATCCTGGGCGATTTCAAGCTGCTCAGTAATAACTGGTTCGCTACCAGGAACATATTGGTAGCTGTTCTCCACTCCTCATTAGTTAAGTGTTTTAGATCTCTAGGCCTCCGGTTTAGGACAATTATGACGTGATCCGGTATAATAAGAAAACCCCAAAAAACCCTCTCACATTGCCCAGAACTTCCTTCCAAGAGAACTTGAGCTTGCGATAGGACCACCATATTTGCAGAGCGTCACCATCTGTCCAACCCCCCTCATGGGGGTTCTTTCATTTCTGCTTCATTGCTCTGATGTACTACAGAACCATGTGTTTTTATATTGTCTCTCTAGTCTGTACTTTTACACAGCATTGGAATGTTGGACCAACCTTTCTGCCAGACGCTGGGCGAGGTGTTTAATATACCTTGCCACCTTGACATGTCCGGCCAATGGACTGAAATTAACCTTTAAGGTATTGAATGTGTATTACTCTAGCACAATTCATTGGAAAATGTATTCAGTCTTCCTATAATCAAGATATCTGAATTTCGATCTTAGCAATTTTGAAAGTTACGGGAATGTGGCTGTAAATTGTCAGTTAAGTATGACTCATTGAAGTGAATCTTTGCTGGTAGTTTATACTGATCGCTTCACAAAAAAATTACCTATTTAATTTTTTTGTAAAGTGATGTAATGACCTTTCATCCAGAGTGTCTGAGTGCTTCACACACTGGAGAAACACATTTATACAATTAAATATGAAAGGATACGAGCATTACAATACAGATGTAATGAGCTCATATTAACATGACTGAAGCACGTTACAGATTAATAGTTTACATGAACAAGGAGACGTTTTGCTAGAACATGAGGAGTGTTGTGTATAGTTGTAGTAAGAAGCAAGTTTTGTTGTGTAGCCATTTTAGTTATAGCTCCATGCACGTTATTTTAACACACTAGGCCACTGTGCACTTTAACCTAGATATATTTTATTCAGCTTCATCGTCTTATTGTTACAATAACCATTTTTACAGTCTTGTTTTATTTTCCGTTTATCTAACTGTTTTTGCCTAAACCAGCACTCTGTTCTCAAACAAGACATTCTTGATCACTCTGTGCTTCTTGCAAGGCTACAGCACGGTACATTGCCGGTGAACGTGGTAGAAGTTTAGTCACCAACATTCGTAGAAAACACACATCCTTACGTAGGGATATTTACTCAGAACATCAGCTGTGTTATTATAAAAACACGTCTTTGTCCCTTACACGTTAGAGGGAGATTCCAGCCAGGGAACCATGAATGTATGCTGATTGCTGAATGCTTCGCTAAAGATGCTAATGCAGACCGCAGGCCTTTGCTCAGGTATGGAGGTTGATGCCTTCCGAGGTGAACCTGAAGGGCAGAATTAGAGCTTAACATACTGTCCCCTATCATAGCCTAGGTTGGAGCTAGTCCATTGATTATAGTGACAATATGATTGTGTTGTTTTTAAGCTTCACTCTTCTCGTCACAATTTTAATACTGTCATGTTGTGTCATCCTGGTTACTGCAGCTCATGCTTTGCTATCTAAGATGCAGTTGTTTTATTAAACTCATTATTGAAACGTATACTGCTTCTGTCTGTCATTTATATATGAGACTAAATTGTAAATGAGAGAAACGGATGAGACCTGAGTGACCACGACTTCTCTGATAAGCCAAGTATGTCATGCGCTCAGCTACCCAGTCAATCCTGTCCTTGGGTAGAGAAAGAGGCACTGCTAGCTAGACTTAGTCTCCCACACCACGGGCGATTCTGCCACTCAAAATCCAGTAGTCTCATTAGAATATTGAGAGCCTATGCAACAGTTTATGCCATATGGGACAAAGAGGTAGCTTTGAAGAAACCTTAGCTCACTAGGTAGCCAGTAGATAACTTTTTAGGCTAGTTTTGAACGAGATAAAGGAGGTGGCTATGTGAATATATTTTGGAAGGAAGTACAAGATTTTATAGTTTTTTCCGAAAAAGCACTCTTCATGAGAGGTGTTTGCACTTGTAAAGGATAATGTCTATGAATCTTTTTTCCCCTAGGCCTTTGTTTCTTCCAGAGACAACCGGTTTGTTGGCAAGTATTTTGAGGTATTCGTATGTCGTGCCTTCCATATGATAAAGTTGGTCTTGTAAGCTTTGTGCCAGCACAGGCAGCCAGCTTAGTGAAGCAAGGACTTGTTTGGTATTGTCACATTTACCTCCTTCTGTAAATAAGCTGGGCGGCAGAGCGCAGGACCACTTTTATTACTACAGGTTTTAACTATTTTGAACTCTTTTTATGACAATACTTGAGCGCAAGGTATTTAGATAGTCTGGAAAACAAGTGGCTGATGTTTTAACTGATTCTTATGTTTGTTGGTTTCTTTGATGTTGCCTTGATAGGTGAGCCCTTTTGAATCAAAGATAACACTCAGCAACCTAGCTGATAGTCTTTTTTGGAGCAGTGCCCAATTTGGTTAACTTTTGTTGGGTCAATTTTCTTGGCAGCTATACTGAGGAACTTTGATTACAGGACATACTTTTCAAACTTGTCTGTATTGTGGAGAATCATGCAGAAAAGGCACACAGCATTCCCACCCTGCCTCGAGTTCCTCTATGTATTCCCTTGTCTACAACTGAATTTTATTAAAACAACATTTAGCAGAGTAGGAGTTATGTCACATCTTGCCTTAAGTTGAGGTTGGTCACCAAGAATTAAGCTTCAAGGTGGAAATATACTTACTTCTGTTTGACAAAAAATTCTGGCCCTTGAGACTACTGAAGATAATGACACCAGATGTTTCTCCTTTTTAGAGATTTCCTGCCTTGATGGTCAAGGTTGCTCATATTCGTTGTCTCGTGTGCTCATTTCGACTTCAGCGGTCTTTTGCGAAGACCGCTGTCGAAGTGGGCGCCAAAAGACCGCCATATAACGAGTCACCCATAGATATCCACCCATAAACAGGCAGAAATCCGACACTGTGGGCCTGACAGACGGCGGGTGAGAGGTGGTTACACTGCCAACACTGCAAGTACTCTGCCCTCTAAATTACGAGCAGTAATATGGCACGCCGGTGCAGCATTGGCAGTGAAACTGCCGGCATCCACCCCCTCCTGGACAACCACCTCAATGTGGGCTGGTGTTGCGGCCCAGACAGGTAGGTGGACCTACCGAAAGTGGGGGCTGTGTGTGTAATAGGTGCATGTGTGTGGTGTGTGCGTGTATGTGTGCGAGCATGTGTGTGTGTCGGAATGGGTGTGCGTGTGTGACTGTATGCATGCATGGAGGGGTTGTGTGCATTGTGCATGTATGCAGAGGGTGGGGATGTGTATGTATGCGGAAGGTGGGGTGTGTTTGTATGCGGAGGGGTGTGTGTATGAATGCGGAGGGGGTGCATATGTATGCGAGTGCGTGCAGGGGTGTCTGGGAGCAAGTGGGGGTGTGTGTGTGTGTGCGAGTGAGGGGGTGTCTGTGTGAGAGCGAGTGAGGTTGCGTGTCTGTGTGCAAGCGAATGGGGGTGTATGTATGCATGTGGTTGGGTGGAAGCTTGTGTCTGCAGGTGTGTGGATGTGTGGGGTGCGTGTGCCGGCAACAGGAATAGGGATTCCTCTTGTGTTACCACCAGGGTTTTCCTTGTGGGGCGATTGCAGCGAAAAGCCTGCCGGTTTGCCGCCTTGTAATACGGCTGGTGGTCTTCGGTATGCTGCCGGCCCAGAGGTGCTCACCGATGGCCGCACCTGTCCAGCCGCACTGGCACTACTGGCAGCGTTGTGGCGGTTTGGCTTTGGCCAAACACATAATGCGGTGTCTTTACCGCTGGGACCGCCACACTCTAATGAGAAAGACATTTTCACCCATAAGGCCTTCTGATGTCCCCAGAGAATTAAACAATGTTATATCTAGGCAGATATCTGCACCTTCTGGACAGATGTGACATAAGGCACCCTTCTTCAATTGTTTCATTCTTAATGGCAGTCACCTAGCTTGCAGATTAAGCACAAATCAGTCTGTATCTGTTGAAAATTATTGTAGTAGTTTTAATTCCAAAAAGGTGTTCTTGTGAATGTACCCATCCTTTTCTGCAGTAATAGCTTCAAGACTTCAGATAAACTATTGATTCAAAGAACTTCGATTATCAAAGGCTGAATGACCTAATCTAGAATAGGTCTCTCCGAGGGCAAGCTTTTTATCCGACTTCTAGTTTGCTGTGTAGGTGGTTATGACATTTGCTTTTCTTCTTTTCTCTTTGTGATATAACAAACAAGGCCAAGTCTGATACATTTTATACAGTGGCCAATAAAATTGACCCTCCCAATGAGGCATCTGTTTCCTATGGACTGCTTGGGATGACAGATAATCAAAATAATGTTTTTTGTGTTTTTTTTTTTTTTTTTTTTTTACAAGTCGGTAAGTGATGTAAGACTGTTGAGGAAACTAGTTAACTAATTTAATAGGCGAGTAGCTAGAAATAGGAAAAATTACATGGTTATTACAAATAGCTTTGCTAACAATTCATCTAAATCCTGTGAGGCCCAACATGCACATCTTTAGTCAGAGGATGTTATCAAGTAGAAATAATCTGTTAGATGATAATACAGCTAATGTGGCCATGCCATAGTGTTTTTTTTTTTTATTTACTTCAACTGTTGTGCAGCACGTACAAAGTCAGTATATTTTTTTTATAGGCAAAACCTATTGGCTTTACCACTTTTCAGTGAAACATAAATACAACAAAGACACCCAGCGGTGCAGGGGAGGAGGGAAGGAGCAGTAAGACGAACAGCAGGAGCGGGGTGGTAAACATGAAGGAAGTATGGGAAGCAGCAGCGGGGTGGGGGAATAAATACAAAAATACTAGGGACATTTGGGAAGCAACAGCTAGAGAGGGCTTACATGCGAAAACTACTAGGGATGTGTGGGGAAACCCCATGAGGAAGCGCTGACCAATCAGAGTCAAGGAAACTCAAGCAATGAGGAAGCCAACCAATGGGAAGTACAGGTAAGTGTTGGGCAAGATCTAAGCAGTCTGATCAGGCGAAACTTAAAAATAACTATCAATGGATATTAATCCCCTTCCATTCTATTCCCAATAAAAAAATCACAAAACTTGGGCCACTGGTTAACAGTGGCAAATACAAGATTAGTCAGATTTTTGCTAGTCTGGCTTGTGGAATACTCTGCTCTCCAAAAAATTCATTGTTCCTTGATTGTAAAAGTGGTGCGAACATAAGGCTTTACTGTGTGTCAAAGTACATAACATTGTACTTTCTTATAGGCAAGAGTTAAGCTTGTGACATTGCTGCAGCGCTGAGAAATTCTAGCTATTATCTCAAAACAAATAGTGGATTTCACGCCTTAGGTCAATGGATCAACACAACATTGATAAGATGTCAAGGATGTGTGTCATAATGATCATCAATAAACAAGAAATCAATAATATAAACACTAGGCTATAACCACACTAGTTTATTAAGAAGAATTATAAATTTATTTCTCTATATTAACAACAATAAAGTCACGAAAATAATCCTCAAGCATAAATGATAAGCATTTCGTTAACGGTTGATTAGAATGCCTTATATAGCTGAGTTTAATCCAATCAAGTAAGCAAATTACCTCAAATATTATAACACAGCTTGATAACACTAATATTTGCAACAGTGAAATAAAATACATTTGAGCAAATGAACAAAGGATGTCAATATAAATCATGAGCGTGTAAAGACAAATTCCCTCACTAACCACAAATTAGCACTAACATGTTGGGCTTCATGTAAAAAGAATTTAGAAACACAAATTTAGAAAAATATACTTGCTCGGGTTATAGCAAAAATAATATCATTATGCAGCAATTCATTTATGAGTTGCAGCTGGTACCTGTAAAAAAAAAAAGACATATAATAATATGATTTCATACATTATCCATAGAACAACAACATGTAGATCGCTTCAGCAAGGGGACACCATCGGTAGGACGATCTCTCAATCCTGCATGACTAACATGTCACTGGAAAATTTCATAGGGTCTGGTGTGCAACAACAGCTAAACCCACTTCACTAATCCGACTTTCTCCCATGAAGAATAAGAACTCTTCTCAAGCATAGGTGACAGAACATTATATTGTTTTGACAAAACTCATGATTGGTCAAGACATGGGGTGTTCTACAATTCAGCCAATAAAACTATAGTTGGATAACTAAAAGTTACACATTTATAATACACTGAATTTTCATTCATCAACATTACGTTTACGCAATCATTTGCTAGACTCTATTTATAACAATTTCTTCTTCTCTTCCGTCTTGTCTGTGGATCCATTGTTACATTTCATCAAGACTTCACTTCTCAGGAAGAAATGTCTTACAATGTAACATCTAATTCCATCTAAAGACACGTTAGTGACAATTCTAAACAATAAGACAGTCAAACTCAAGCAATGACCTAATAAATCTGACCTTGTAAGGCATAACACAAAAACCCATTAGGTGTAGCTGCTTACACGTCTATAAGCTATTAATCACACTCTTTTAAGTAAGCATTGAGCAATGGAAAACAACTGAAATTTTTGCTTAAGTTAGCCTAAGGAGAAAACAAAATGAATTATGGTGGCCATTTACAAAAGTCACCAGTTTTTCACACATGAGTTCATCAGTGATCAGTACATTATTAATCAATAAAATCAATTAGTAAAATCTCTACTCCTGCAACATGAATGGACTTTAAGTGATAGCCATACAAATCCCTTCAATTTTAACGTTTCAAGCTCCTTCTCGGATATATTTGCCCCAGTTGCAATGACTTAATGGTGGTTTCATAGTTCACAACAGAAGCGAGCTGCAGTAATGTATTTTGAGCTCTCAATAGCTTTAGCAATTTAGGCCTATTGAGGCTCGGGAAAGGCTAAGGCTACAAAATAACCTGAGGTATTGTTGCTGCACCAAGATAATGGAATAGATGTGACTACTACATAGTGGTGGTGGATTGTTTTTCATCTTATCAGCACGTGTATTATTTGGGGTCCGCACTTGTATTCAATTTTTTTAATCTTAAATTTGGCTTGAGAAGAATTAAGAAAGTACGTTCTTACGTTTGTTTAGACCTAGACCTAGACATCGTAAGTAACTTACTTCCAGATTATACTGAATACTGTGCAGATGCTCAGGTTCAGGGTCACATGAGAATTGAAAGCTTTGCGTTTTCTTTATCCCACCACCTTCAGTATTGTGACCCTCTAAGAATACTTGTAGCTCAGTGGTGGCAGTCATTCCTGCGAGTTTTAATTACAGTGAATTTTGAAGTTTAGAATATAATTGGCATTCTACTTGAGGTTGAAGGTCTGTTTAAGTTGTGTGACCAACATTCTCTTCAAGTATCCAAGAGCGAGTGATTTTGAGCGTTCTGTTGATAAAAGCGCCTATCATGAACAGTAGCTCTTCAGGGCATATTCAAACATTTTAAGATGACAAAGGTTATTGTTGCATTGTATAAGATTCAAAACTTTAATGCTAGAGCTGACCCTGTCAGTACACTTCTGATGGACTTGTGAGTGGAGAGATTGAGGCCATATTGATGTTTCAGAACGGTAGATGTGAATTTTTCATCAAATATTTTCTTGTATTTATTTTACTAGAATACTTTTATATTTACGCTACATCCACACGTCTCTTACATTTTTAGTAGACTGCCAGATACACTGAAACATAGCCTTCCGTTCTAGATATTTTGCATTATATGTTTAGATACAAAAATGTTGTATCTGCCATCATCAATATTTGTTGTAATCCATGGTCTCTGTAACACTAACTATACTGTGCAAACTAACCCCTTTTCTGGCTATCAATCCTTTTTAGGATTTGTCTAAATGGGAGCAAATCTTTTTTGGTTGTTTTTTCTAAAAGGGTGTATGACATGTCTTCAGAGAAACACCCAGTACATTGTTATGCAGGTAAAATATGTCTTCCACCTGCAAAGCAATTATATATATATATATAATTTTTTTTTTTTAAAGTTCTGCCTGTTAGCCTTTCGAGCTAGAGGACACCTTGACACCTTCCCTTAAAATTCCCACTGCTTGAGTGGGTAGCTCAGCTAGAGCTTTTTCCACTGGCAGAAAATGTGAGAGCCCCCTATTTTCAGCCACCCAAGTGCACCTTGTGGCCCCCGATCAATCCCATCTGTGAGAGTCTTTCGTGCTAGTCAGGCCTCCCTCCATTTCCGATTGTTTCCCTTTCCACCTCAGCGCACACGCATGCTTTGGGATCCCATCCCTAACTAGGCACTCTTGCTTACTCCCTTCTTCCTCCTCCCAGGCACTCATACGGACAGTTTTTGCGTTCCCCCCCCCCCCCCCCACACACACACAACCACCCACGCATCCCTTTTCAACTGACACTCCAGCTTGCCCCCTACAGGAAATTCTCTCCAACCAACCAGCCAACTGAGGCACACCTGTCTTCCTGTCTCTGTCCCAAGAAGGCTGAAATGGAGCAGGACCAGGACCAGGCCTATGTGAGAGAGAAGAGTAGCAGCAGTAGTCATGTTGATGCTCTGTGTTTGTTTGCAACTGAATATGTGCGAGCAAGCATGTTTTTGTGCATGTGTGCACATCCGAGCATGTTTACGTGCAAGAGTAATAAGTTACCAGTAGTCCACCTTAGTAAAATGACTGCTCTGCCACAATGGTTGTAATTTTCAGCAACTTGCTGACATCCATGGTCTGATCCCCAATGCCCAGTCCTTTGAAAAATATTGGACCTCTCACAATTCTAGCAAATTGTGTGCTTCTGTTGGATGATGGTGCATGCCCCTGTTATACTACTGATCTCGGCAAGATTGATGACCATTCTTGAAATGATGTGGTTATCTACTGCGCTGTGGTGCCCACCCATGAAATGACAGTCCTGGAAATATGGTGATCATTTTTGGCATGTTGTGGGCATCCACTGCACAAATGTTCCCAACCAAGGCATATAGTTAATCCTAGAACAGGTGGTGTTACTACTGGAATATGTTCGACATCTATAGCACAGTTATTGTTCTGAAAGTATAATGATAATTCTTACCACTTTATGGACAGCCATTGCCCGACTGTAGTAATTCTTGGCATCTAAACACTCTTTGGGACCAATACTTGTTATAAATGCTGGCCAAAACATCATGGTGTTAAATAACGTGTTGGTGTGGGCAGTGAGTGTGGCAACCCTATCATAACACTGGTCCTGGTGTAATGTTAATTTCTGGCAACTTTGGTATGGTGTTGCCAAGGCAGAAATGTAAATATATATATATACACGAATGCCTTAAAGGGTAAGCAAGTTCAGAGAAGAGAGGAACCTTTTCACAGAACATATGTAACACGTATGCTACCATACATAATTAACGAGCCCTCTGTCCAGTGCCAATAACAGATATATTGCTGCTAATTCCTGAGTACTAGAAAAAGAGTTGGGGAAGACATAACCTGCTGTATGTAGCCTCGAGCACGCTGGTGAAATAGGGCCACCAAAGGTTTGTATTCAACCACTTAAACTTTTATGAAGTTGGAGAGGCATTTACGCACCTGCCCCACTTACACCGTTATACCTTTCCATTCCTTAAGGCATTGCTCAGTAAAAGAACAAGAGTTTATTCAATTAAAAAAACGATTTTAATTAACTACTTTTAACCAACCCAGGGTAATGGCATGCTTTTTTCAAAGTTCCTCTGGCATAAACTATACAAAAATTACTTTAAAACAATTTAGAATGACTTAAGCCCACATTACAAAGTTTGTGACAATAACTTTGATATTAGTAGCAGATTTTAGTGATCCAATAAGTTAAACCGAGGTAAACACGGATACCCCCAGGGGAAGTGAAGGTTTAAAAATCTGTAGTACCACTGGTTCATTTTATCGACAGAAAACTCTGTTGTGATGTAGCACAGAGGATGCAGCCATGCTTAAAGCATATAATTTATAGCTGTCAGATTTCTAAAGAAAGACATCACAATGTTGCTTTCCGGTCACAATTATGTATAGTAGAGTTTCTGAAATGTTATTGCAGAAGGAGGTTACATAAAAGGAGAAGTTGCATATATGTGCATTTTGGAAGTGATAAGTGGTATATTGAGACCTACTTAGGGTACTTGCTATTGGGGGAAGACTTGTGCTTATGGTTAGAAAACGTCTGCATAAACTCAGTCATTGTAGTTCGAAGTCTTGCAAAGATAAGGGCATGCTTCTTTATGGCGTCCGCATCTTCGGTCCTCGAGATCAGTGCGATGCTCCAGGCACCACCAACTCAGTATGCTATTACAGACTAAAGTTTTGATGTTGCCTGGCGAGGGGATGGTGTTGGGAATGGAACAGCTGGGAGGGAGACCTGGAAGACACTGTTACCTCCCACCCTTTCCCACTATGCTGAACCTTGTCCTCACCTGAAAAGACATTCTCTTCTCTTGGTCGGGAACCTCTATTCCTTTACGGTTTGGGGTGGGGGGAGAAAGAATGTAAAGTTCTTTAAGGTTTGGGGGAGGAAGGATGTATATAAAAGTGCAAGAGTGTTTTCTACCTTCTCACTTTAATTTTACATAGAGCATACCTTCTTACCAGCAGTAGAACCTCTAGTAACATACCTTGTAACAAGTACTCTTTCTTGTATTATGGACAGTCTGCTTCAAGTCCTCCAGTTCTTTGCTCCATATTTTCTTGATTTCCTTGCTGAGTTACTTTATTTGTCTTTATTTTCCAACCCAAATGAATGTAGCAACTTTAGATCCTGGGGTTTATGCTGTAATACACAGTTCTTGGTTCTCAGTTTTCCTTTGGCCATTCGTTTCTGGTGTAGAACCTAATTCTTTAACTGTTTCTTATTCAATAGAATGTTTTGTTTTCTCTCAAATAATCCGACCTTCTTGGAAAATAAATAATCCAGCAAGTGTATTTGCTATCACTTTGTACTGCTGCCATTAGTTTTTTCCCTAATGCCTTTTTTAAGGTGGCTTCTATGAGACTGTTACCACAGCCTTTCAGGGTTATTTTCCAACTTTCCCACAACAGACGAGAGTCGGCGCTAGAAAACTCCTGCCTTGAGACAAGACTTCTCTGTACGAGCCGTCTTGACAGGACTCAGACTGGATCACTTTCTTCTACATTCATCCTCTGCAAGCCCTCAGAATAACATGCTGTGAAGCCAGGGCAGGGGCTGCCTTTTACAAAGGTACCCCACCCAAGATGACTTTCCCACTGGAGGGAGCACCTGGGTTCCTGGGACAAAATCAATGTATACTGTCTTCATGAATTGGAAAGGGACAAGTTCCAAGAAATATAAGTCAGTCTGAAACCTGACTTAGCTTAGCCCACTTAGAAGGACCCTGAGGTGCATACTAGAGCCAGAGTGCAAGAGAAGTGAGTAGCGGAAAAGGTGACGTAGATCAGGCACATTGTCACTGTCAGGTGTTTCAATGTATTTTTTAAAGGCTTCTTTGTACGTAGTGTTATTCAAATATTGCTGACTAGAAATTGGTTTTCTGTGCTTTTGGGCTGCATTGAGACCATTTCCAAGCATGGATACCCGTACTTCATGGTAACTTAGTACCATGTATTTGCACATTGAACTGCAGTTAGTGTCTAGTTATCACAGCTAGCTGAGATTCCTGGTCAGTATGTGAAAGGGTGCCAACGCTAGCAAGTATCCAAATGTATTCTACCTGGTAAGGGAGTCTTTAAATCTAACTTGGGACTCAGTCTTGTGCAGGTTATCAATGTTTTAAAGATACATTTCATGTGTTTATGCATCTCTGAAGTTGACCAGTGTTATCTGTCACTCTGCAATATCTGAAACATGATTGATTGTTGAGAATTATCACATGTTCGTGGGTTAGGTTATTTCTCATTCAAAGTTGTTGCTGTCTAAGGTGAGTTTGTAATAGGGCCATAGTGTTCTAATACCCAGGGGTCTGATTGTTTTTTTCAGCATGGACATGCAGAGTGGTTTTTCAGGGGATTAAAGGCCAGGTGAAAAGGTTTTCCTTGCCCTTGATTATATCTACAAACATTGCAGCTGTACGACTCCAGATTCGGGCTGCGGGATGTGTGAAATATCATGATTCAGTATTGAATCAAATACCCATGTCCACAATGTGGAATGTGTTGAATGAGAAACTATATTAGCACTCAAATTCTTTCCCTTATGCTGTTTCTCAGTCTCTTTCTGTATTCCTCTTTTCTTTCTCTTCAAACTATGCTTAGGACTGTCTTTGTCAAAATGCAGGCAGTTACAACACAAGGAAATCACGATACACAGTGGAAGTAAGGATGGACCGGATGAATCTTGTTTATGTAGCCATTTTGAGCGGTGATGCAGAATTGGTGAAAAAGTTAAAAAAAAACAAAAAAATCAGCTGAGATGTGCACACTAAATTTGATAAACTTTATAACCAAATGCAAAGACTGATTACTTGACAGCCACTATTGAAGTGGTAGAGAGGTATATAGACCACTCTAAAGGGAGAATTGTAATGGTGGATGCAGATTGCAGCATGTGGAAGAGTTGGCAGAAATGGCACACTTAATAGCAGTGTGTCCTGCCAGAGATATAGAGGGCTTTGTAAAAGAGGTTGGAGTGCCTAAAAAATGAGAGGCATTGTCTCGATTAGAGGATCCTGGCGTGGCATGTGATAGAAGCTTCCCAAGGTCTCCAAGAAGTGGATGAGGTGTGGGAAAAGTCTGAGTGAGAGGTAAACATGACATTTGTGAGTGATTCTTCCACCTCAGGAAGGCGTTTTGAGAAGTGAGTAGCAGACTGCATACAGTGGCAAGAAATAGAGCACCCTTCTGGGAGTGCTTTACAATGAGTGATCCACAGAAGCAGTTCTGAAGGCAGCAGCAGTTAAGAACAAGCATTTGCAATAAAATTGTTCTCGCGTTTGCTCGAGTTAAGGCTATTAGCATTGGAAACTCTCCACCGGACTGTACTTGCCACATAAACTGAAAATGAAAAGTAAAACAGTTTCACATAAGCGAGCTGACACACCAAAGGAAACAGAAGTTCGCTCGCAGTGAAACATATCGGCAAAAGTGCAATTATCCATGTAACAGGCAGCAGTGCAGATATCCATGTAATAGGGTCGATGTCATGCAAAGCGCTCGACTACTGCCCAGCGAGATTGCGCTGCCTACGAATTAACGAGAAAAAGTAGTCCAGAAACCATACCAAAAACATGGAGCCTTGTATGTTTTCAGTAGTTGGCCGGTGCACTCGAGGCGGGCTAAACACAGGAAAAGGCATGACGTATGCATACCTTTCACTAATTAAATCAAGCGACTTTTAAAAGGCAAGCCCACGAACCAACCAAACGGATGGGCATTGGTTAAAAGCCCAGAGAGAGATTACACCAGGGACAGAGCACTTTGCTCTTAACCTTAAAAAGATATTCTTCCAGGCCCGTAGAATTTTATTCTTCCCCAGCTTCAGCTACAAATCACTAATCTAAAGGAATCAGATGCAGTAGATCTACAGGGAACTGTTGCGGCTCCCGGCACAGGCCTCTATCCTCTTGCTGTTCCTCTAAAGAGTGGATTGTGACTGGGAATCATTTGTGTTCTCCCAAGTGTAAATTAAAGCAAGCAGAAACCGAGAAAGGAGTGGTTCCATTGACAGGGAAGACTTGGGCCCCCATGTGTGGCCTGGAGGGTATGTTGCAGACAATCCTATTGCCTGTGAGGGACAGAGGGACTTGCGTTTGCTTAACGTTGTGTATTATTCATCAACTGTTCTCCATGTCCTCTACCATTGCTGCAGAATATATATATTACGTACTATTTATTTGTTGTGACTGTATTTTATATTTTGAAAAGGGTGTTTTCAGTGGACAGCGGGATCATAAGCAGTGGTGTTGTATGCCATTTTAATGCTGTCTCTGGGCACGTTATTTTAGTACCTAGGCCTGCCGCTTGTGCTCTTTAGCCCAGATACATTTTATTCTGCTTATTTTGTTTTCAGAATAGGCCACATTTGTGGTGGTGTTTTATTTTCTTTATCTAGTTATTTCGCCTAGGAAAGCATTGCGTTTTGTAGCTAATTAAGTTTTATCTAACTATGTAACTGGCTGCTAGCAGAAGATATATTGAGCATTTTTGGCTGCTCTTACCCCTTAGGTAGTTGAGTGGGTTTGAGATTCTTTCCCAATTCCCTTGTCTACTGGCATGCGTGCTGCACAGGGCAGACTCCGCTACGGACTTATGAAACTGAGTGGCCTATGTCCACCTGCTTTATTATGTAAGACTTCCGGATCCTCTGCGCTGTTATCGATAAGCATGTGTGCAATTTTAAAGGAATGTGTGAGTTATATGGTGAATTGTATTGTAAACACAGGCAGAGTCTAAAGTTACCTTTTAACCCACATTCTGAACATTGTATGAGTCAAGTCCTGCTAAGTGTGTTTCTTAAATATGCAAGTTCTGAAACAAAGCAACCACTCTTTCCAGACTTGTCGAGATTCAGTATTAAGCAGTGGAGGCTGGTGACATTTGAAAGTGGTGGGGCATAAACGTTTTGGATAAGTGCCCTAAGGAAATTAGAAAGCTGCAAGAGTGAGCTGAAGGGTCAGGGAGTGGCTTTAAATGGATTGAGGAGGCCAGCGATGATTTCAGGATTACGCTGCCTCAGTATTCCATGTATTCCATGTTCGCACATTTGATTGCAGCAGCCACATGTTTAAGAGGAGGGCTTTGATCACCGGCACGTTTTTATTTACTAATTAAGCACTGGCTTCCCTATGCCTCACTCACGCCGAGCACCATTCTACTATTCAGTCACGAGCCTCACTGAACATAAACAACACAAGATCATATTCCTGTATATGTCGATACTCGGCACTGTGTACACAAAAGTAAACTGAAAACCAGAACATTCACACAAATTAATCCCAAAAGCCTAATTGGCTTGTTAGCTGATCAACGGTTTCGTCATAATCTTGTACACTCTTTTCCTGGCCTGAGGTTTGCTCCAGATAAATTTAATAAGCGATTATCATGAAATTAAAACTCGGAAACTAAAATCGGAATACAGAATTTTATCAACAATTCTCACTTCTCAAGTCATCTGCCTTGCTGTACATCTGTATGCAATAAACGCCCCCATGAGGCACCAGTATGAGTATTTGGGTGCAGAAAATAATGAACATCACCAGGCACTGGCAGTTCTATTTTACAGCATGCATGAAACTCTTGCTTCTGGTTATTAATGGCACGGCTCATTTTGTTCATTTTAATGCCGCTATGCATTGATTGTGTTTGGAAGCTGCCTCTGCATAATAACCCCAGGAAAAGGCAGAACAGAAGTTGTGATTTAGACAGTGGATCATTACCAGCACAGACGGACGCGGAATAAAACAGCTGTTTTATTTTTATTTTTTTTCATGCACGCACTCACTCTCCAACGAAATGTTCAGGAAGACCGAAGTTACTTTATATTATTATTATTATTTATCTCATCCAAATAAAATGGTGTGATGAAATCTCTCCCAAAATGCTCTGCTATTTAAGAATCATAAGTCTGTGCCCCGTTTGTACTGGAGACGGAAAACCGTTGTACTGCAGATGCTGATATGAGTCAAAAGGAGGTATGATCACTATTTAGCAAGTATTACTACAGGGAAATAATAAAAAATGGTAAGTACGGTAAATGGATTGGAAGGAAAAAAAGGCCAGAGTGACCATGCCGGCAGCCTGAGTTACTGTCCCGTTGTCATTTGTTGACTGTCTACACTCGGCCAGCACGTGCCACATGCTGCGCAAGCAGCTACAGAATTAGAATGACTGAAATCCAATTATAATTATTATTAAATGTATTCTTATTAAGTATTTTAACGCAGCAGCATGGCCGGATCTCTGATTTCCAGAAAGAGACTAAGTGGCTGTTTGAAGTTAAGTTTACCTGACACAACCCCCTCAACCCCCATCGTTCGGCTGTTCACAGTCTGAGCCAACAGCAGTGTTAAACTTAAAAACAGGCAACTAAGTATTTTCTCTTACTTGCTGCTACCCTAGCCACATTAACTTTAAGGCAGAGACTGCTGCTGCCACACACGCCGCCACAGTACCAGCCTTGTCTCTGTCGGCCGGCCCTGGCGGGTGGGGGCGCACTGTTTTGTTTTGTTCTGTGGGTGAAAGAGGCGGCGGGGACTCGGGAGGGAGGGGGCTGAGTATACTTAGCAGTAAACACTAGCTGTTGTATTTAATTTTGTACAAACCAGGCACTGATGCTGCACTGTGATCACGCAAGCTCCTCAAACTTAGGCAATTTAATTCAAGTGTGACTGTGTGGGGATTCCATAGTGTTGTATAGTAGATAAGATCTTTGTTATATGTAATTGGCTCACGTGTGATAAGCGCGAGCCGGTGAACGGGAGAATGTTGTGGAGTGAATGTTGTGGAATGAATGTGGGGAAGGATTTGTGGGCAGTTGAGAAGGAGGCAAAGGGAGAAGAGGCTGTAGGTCCGTTGCAGCCAGGGCTATTACTTTGTAAGGAAACTTCTTGTTCGATATTTCCTTCTTTGAATAATAAGCATGGACAACCTACCAATTCATGTGCTCATTAGTGTTTGCGGCTGGAAACATCTTAACAAAATTGGCGACGAGTTGTGTTAGCCCGTCTGCGTCCTGTGTTGTGGCTTCCAGGTTGCGGTTGTCAAGTTGAGCTTCGACGACTCCCACGCAATTCGCGTTTCTTCAGTCCACGCAACTGCTGTGAGTAGTTTGTTTTCACCCTTAAATAGTGAAGTGGAGGCTGCACACGCTAGCCACGTTAGGCCTACCACTGCGTGTTGGCCTCCAAATGTTACAGGATCTGAACAACTAGGCCGCTAACCTCCAGTTACAGCTTACCTTACGCGTTGGCCTGCTAAACCTTATGGGATTTTGAAAACTAGACCGCTCACCTCTACTTTTCCTCAGAAGTCGCCAATAATGCTTTTTTTTTCCTGTAAAAAGCAAATAATAATACTGTTGCAAGGGAACTCACACGTTACTCCAAGTTCAAAGACATTAATGTTTACAAACATTGGAAGTTGATAAAATTTTGATATCAATGGCTTCTGGCAATTTGAACCTACCACCTCCTAAACCTTTTATTCCTGGAAGTAGTGATGTCTCAATTAAATGGCAAGAATGGCGAGAGTACTTTATAAATGACATCTCCGCATGTGATGAAGAAAACGATTTTTCAGGAGAAAAAAAAATACGATTTAACTGCATTGTTTAGGGCCGCACAGTCTTAAAACTTACAATAGGATTGAAAAGAAACACAGAGAGCAAGGAGATGTCTTTATTCATGCATTAGACGATTTGGATAGATACTATTCTCCCACGGTTTGCGTAGGGATTGATCGCTACAAATTTTTTCATAGAAAGCAGGGTAAAGAGGAAACCATTGAGGAAGCCGTGTGAGCCTTAAAAAATTTAGCTTTAACGTGTAGATTTGGCACTTTACATGACGAGCTCATTAGAGACCAGATAGTTATGCATGCAGCCAACCAGAACATACAGGATTGCTTATGGACTAAAGGGGAATCACCCCTACAAGAAGTAATAGAAGTAGTCAAAAAAGCAGAACTGACAGGGAGGTGTGCAAAAGCTGTTCTACAGGGAAATCACAAAGAGGATGATTCAAAAGCAGAGTCTTATAAACTAGTGAATAGAGTCATAGAAACAAAGAAATGTTCAACTGGATCAGATGGATTTTCGAGGCAGGACAACTCCTGTAAAAACTAGAAGAATTCAAGAAAGGACACCTCAAAGGCAGATGTTACATGTTTCAGATGTGGATTACTTGGTCACTACGCGAATGACAAAAGCTGTCCAGTACGCAATCAGAAATGTTATGGTTGTGGTATTATTGGGCATTTTATTAAGGTTTTCAGGGAAAAAAAAGGAACAGCGATAAAGTTGTTAGAGGATGCTACTGAATCAGCTTCCTCCTCGGATAGTGACGACAAGAATATGTGAGTGCTTAATGTAAGAAAGTCTGGATCTGTAATGTCGGAGTGCCAACGGAAAAGACCAAAGTGTGACATATCTATTGGGGGTGTTACCATCACTATTACTGCTGACTCTGGGTCACCTTATACAATTGTTAATGAACAAGTTTGGTTAAAAAAATTGAAACACGCTGTAGGTGGGGTTTTGGATACACCAGATATCTCACCAAAAGGTTTTACGGGGGAGTCAATTCAGCTGCTTGGCTTCAAGAAATTATTTGCATTCAAAGATCGTAAAGCAGAATGTAAAATGTATGTGTCCAAGTCTGGGCCCTCTGTTTTAGGTTGGTGGGACCAGGGAGCGCTGGGGAATGATTTTAGACCCAAACGGTGCAGAACCGATATCGGTGATTCAGGAGGGTGATGTTTGTGTGATGCAACTATAAAGGAAATGTATCCTCTGGTATTTTCAGGAACTGTGGGCAAGCTAAAAAGATTCCAACATAGGATGATACTTAAGGATGATGCTGTGCCTGTTATTCATAAGGCGAGAAATATTCCTTTTAGTATCAGGAATGAGGTTTCTAGTGAGTGGGATAAGTTGCTACAGACTGGTATCATTGAACAGGTTGAGTCATCTGATTGGATTTCTCCACTGGTGGTAGCTAGACGTTCTAACGGCAAATTGAGGTTATGTGTGGATCTTAGGGACCTCAATAAGAATATTTTGGTGGATCAATTTCCATTGCCCAAGATCAATGAGGTCGTAGCGCTAACCAAAGGTAAGAAATGGTTCACCACGATAGACCTTACTTCTGCATATCACCAGGTTCCATTGCATCCTGACAGCCGTAGACTAACCGCGTTTATTACGCCTTTTGGGTGTTATCAATTTGTCAGAGTTCCGTTTGTGTTGGCTTCTGCAGCGGCTATGTTCCAAAGGCTGATGTATAAACTTTTTAGTAAAATGCGAGACGTATTGTTTTTCCAAGATGATATTTTAATTATGGGGGATTCAAAAGATGACCATGACACTAAGGTCTTAAAACTTACAATAGGATTGAAAAGAAACACAGAGAGCAAGGAGATGTCTTTATTCATGCATTAGACGATTTGGATAGATACTATTCTCCCACGGTTTGCGTAGGGATTGATTGCTACAAATCTTTTCATAGAAAGCAGGGTAAAGAGGAAACCATTGAAGAATACGTGTGAGCCTTAAAAAATTTAGCTTTAACGTGTAGATTTGGCACTTTACACGACAAGCTCATTAGAGACCAGATAGTTATGCATGCAGCCAACCAGAACATACAGGATTGCTTATGGACTAAAGGGGAATCGCCCCTACAAGAAGTAATAGAAGTAGTCAAAAAAGCAGAACTGACAGGGAGGTGTGCAAAAGCTGTTCTACAGGGAAATCACAAAGAGGATGATTCAAAAGCAGAGTCTTATAAACTAGTGAATGGAGTCATAGAAACAAAGAAATGTTCAACTGGATCAGATGGATTTTCGAGGAAGGACAACTCATGTAAAAACAAGAAGTCAAGAAAGGACACCTCAAAGGTGGATGTTACATGTTTCAGATGTGGATTACTTGGTCACTACGCGAATGACAAAAGCTGTCAAGCATTTCCATTGCCCAAGATCAATGAGGTCATAGCGCTAACCAAAGGTAAGAAATGGTTCACCACGATAGACCTTACTTCTGATGGATACAACTACCTGTGGATTCCTCACCTAATGAATACTCCCATGGCGCCAGCATTCGACGGAAATCTTCTTCCTAGTCTCTGCACGTCGATGAGGACGTCACTCTAGCCCACGCGACGCCTTCTGACGTCATACAGGCAATAAGAGGTCCTCGACGACGTGCCGACGTCAGTTCCCTTTTTTCCGTGCATTCGAAACTGTTATCTTCGAGGGAGCTACTGTTACTTTAGTGGTTACAGTGTGTTTTCTTCTGCGTAGTTCTTCTCTGCGGTAACAATGTCTCAGAGAAAGTCGGGTTTCAAGCCCTGTCGAGAGTGTGGGGGCAAGATGTCCGTTACAGATCCTCACTCCGACTGTCTCTGGTGTTTGAGCTCCGACCACGACGTTGTGACTTGCGATTCATGTCAGCACATGAATCCGAAGGCCCTCAAGGAACGTGAGGCTAAATTATTCCTGGCGAAGTCGAAGAGAAAGGAAAAACATCACAAAAAGTCTTCCTCGCCAAGGTCTCATCGGCGTCATCGAGACTCCCGGCACCGTAGAGATTCACGGCGTCATTCAAGCAAGGAGACTCGTTCGAGGTCGCCTTCGGCTCGGCGTCGGAGGACTTGGGAGGTCAGTCCAACGGTCACGCCGCATCCATCGACGCCATTGCCATCTCCGGCGTCACCGACTTCGCCTGGACAAGCGTCTGTGGTTGAGGTGATGCAGCCTCTTGTGATGTCTCCGGCGTCGAGGCCGGCGTTGGGGTCGCCTTCGATCCAGGCACCTCAGTATCCGGCTTTTCCAGCCCCTGGAGCCGATAGTACCGCATTTCTGAATGCGATGTATACCATCTTTCAGCAGATGGCTCCAGGAGGTGCTCCGGCTGGTCCTTCGGGGCCTTTGGCCTTTTCATTGGGTGATCCTGCGCCTCTTCGGCCGGCACCCTTTATGCCCTTTCTCCCTTTTGGGAATGTGGGCTCGGCGCCGGTGTCGGCGCCGGTGGCCGCTCCGGTGGCTTCAGAGGGATTGGCTCCGGAGGCTTCCATCCCGTCGACGTCGGGATTTCGTCCTGTGACTCCGCTGGGTCCATCGGCTCCAAGATCTCTTTGTCCTGCTCCTTCATCGGCGTAGAAGCTGCCTGTGGCGCCGGATGCGGCGTCGGATGCTTCTGGAGATCGGTGCCGATCTTCGACTTCGGCAGAGGCCATGTCGACTCCGCGTATTGAGCAGAGACTACATTCAAGGAGGCGTGCTCTCCGTCTGTTGGAAGAGCAGGAGTACCAGCGAGTCCTGGAGGAAGGAGAGGTTGAGGACTCTGGTGATGGACTGCATGGTCTGGATACGGCCAGTGGGCTGGATACTTCCCCTGAGTGGGACCTTTCATCTCCAGGGGAGTATACGGAGGAGGCTGCTACCTTTCACGCGGTGGTGAGGAAGGCGGCTAACTTTCTGGACCTGCCTTTGCCGGTGGCAGAGGCGAAGCAGAATTTGTTGACGGAGGTGCTGCATCCGGCCTCTGCTGCAGCGGAGCCTCTCTTGCCGTTTAATGAGGCTTTGCTTGATCCGGTGTTGGAGGTGTGGAAGAAGCCTGTATCTTCCTCGGCAGTTCATAGGGCTGTGGCCAGGAGATATCGGGCTGCACCATCTGACCCTGGCTTTCTTTCAAGACACCCTACGCCGGAGAGCTTGGTGGTGCAAGCCTCCTGTTCATCAAAATCAGCGCCTGGATCTTTCCCGACGGTACCAGGAGACAGGGACTCCAAAAAACTGGATGCGCAATCCAAGAAAATATTTTCTTCTTGCAGTTTGGCGTTGAAGGCCACCAACGCAACTTACATTCTGGGGAGATATATCCATGCTCTTATGGATGATATTTCATCTTCTTTTACGGAGCTTCCCCAGGGACTCTTGGATGTTGTCTCAGACGCCCAGGCTGCCGCAACCCAGATTATCCAGTCTGGGCTGGACACGACCGACTCGGTGGCTAGGGCGATGGGCACGGCTGTGGTGGCAAGGAGACAGGCCTGGCTCCGTAATTCAGGGTTTTCTGCGGATGTACAGTCGACCCTATTAGACCTCCCGTTTGATGGGGACAAACTGTTTGGAGCAAAGGCAGATTCGGCCTTGGAGCGATTTAAAGAGAGCAGGGCTACAGCCAAATCGTTAGGGCTGCAAGCTCCTTCTTCCTCTGCCTCTTCCAGGTTTTTCAGGAGGTTTCGTGGATTTGGGCGTGGCTCTTCCTCCTCTTCCTTTCGGGGGAGGTTCCAGCAACTTGCCTCTTCTCACCCCTATAGATCATTTAGAGGGAGAGGTAGGGCCCGCACCAGAGGAGCCTCTCAACAGCACTCTGCCTCTTCCTCATCCTCTGGAGGGGTGCAGCAGGGAAAGCCGCCTTAGGCTTCCACCATTTCCCACTCACTCCTCTCCTGTAGGGGGAAGATTACGGCATTTTCTCCACAAGTGGGAGACTATTACAACGGACACTTGGGTTATCAGTATTGTGGAGAAAGGCTACACCCTTCCCTTTCGGGAGTTCCCGCCCCCCCCTCCCGCCCCACCCATCTTATTGTTCAGAAGAACACCTCCTGTTGCTAGAACAGGAGGTTCAAGTCCTCCTTTCAAAGGGCGCAGTGGAGTTGGTTCCAGAGCAGGAAAGGGGTCAAGGTTGTTACTCAAGGTACTTCCTGATTCCCAAGAAAGATGGTCGGTTGAGACCGATCCTGGATCTGAGGATCTTGAATTGGTTCCTCAATCAGGAAAAGTTCAAGATGCTGACCCTAGCACAGGTGCTTTTGGCGTTGAACAAAGAAGATTGGATGGTGTCTGTCGACTTGCAGGATGCTTATTTTCATATCCCGATACTCAAGTCGCACAGGAAGTATCTCCGGTTTGTAGTAGGGTCGCAGCACTATCAGTTTGCGGTCCTCCCGTTTGGTCTTACTTCAGCACCTCGAGTCTTCACGAAGGTGATGTCAGTGGTTGCGGCAGAGCTCAGAAGGAAGGGGATAGCAGTATTCCCTTACTTGGACGACTGGTTGATCAAAGCCAAGTCCCTGGAGCTTGTGTTGTATCATCTGCAGTCAACAACCCAGTTGTTGTTCGACCTGGGCTTTTCGGTGAACGTGCCCAAATCTCACCTGGAGCCCTCTCAGCGCCTCCTGTTCATAGGGGCAGTACTGGATACAACATTGAATCGAGCCTTTCCTCCGCCTCAGCGGGTTCAAGATATTCAGGAATTGGTTCCAATGTTTCGAAATGGAGCGGTAGTTCCAATCCTCAAGGTCCTTCGTTTGCTCGGTCCGTTTGCCTCCTGCATACTGTTGGTCACGCATGCTCGCAGGCACATGAGGACTCTTCAGTGGTGCCTCCGAAGGCAGTGGTCTCAACACAAGGGAGATCTAGAAGGTGCGGTCAAGATCTCCAGAGATGCTGCTGTGGACTTGAAGTGGTGGATTGCGAGCAACAATCTTTCACAAGGAAAGCCGTTCGCGCAGTCGCCACCAGTGGCCACGGTCATAACGGATGCTTCCACTCTAGGGTGGGGATCTCATCTGGGGGATCTGGAGATCAAAGGACTTTGGTCTCCAGAGGAACAGATGTTTCATATCAATCTGTTAGAGTTACGGGCTGTACGTCTGGCTCTCAAGGCCTTCCTCCCATCCCTTCGTGGTCAGTCGGTACAGGTCCTGACGGACAATACTACCACGATGTGGTACATAAACAAACAGGGAGGAGTAGGGTCGTACCTTCTCTGCAGAGAAGCTCTTCGACTATGGTCCTGGGCAAAGGACCATCAGATTTGCTTGGTAGCAAATCATTTGGCCGGGGTCTTGAATGTACGTGCGGACAGTCTCAGTCGCCAATTCTCGGCCGACCACGAGTGCCGTCTCCATCCAGATCAAGTTCGTTTAATCTTCCAGATGTGGGGGTTTCCTCGGATAGATCTGTTTGCCACTCGGGAGAACGAGCATTTTCCTTTATTCTGCAGCCTCCAGTATCCGGTGCAGGGAGCATTGGGGGACGCGTTTCTGATAACCTGGTGCGACCAGTTGCTTTACGCGTTTCCCCCCATACCCTTGATTCCTCGAGTGTTGAGGAAGATTCGCCAAGACCGGGCCCAAGTCATCTTAATAGCTCCGGATTGGTCAAGGAGGGTGTGGTACTCCGACCTTCTCCAACTCTCGCTGTGCCATCCGCTCCGTCTCCCTCTCAGGGCAGACCTCCTCTCGCAGTCGCAGGGGCAGGTTTTACACCCCAACCTCCAGAGTCTACACCTACATGCCTGGAGATTGAACGGGGCAACCTGAGTTCCTTCTCTCTCCCGCCTGATGTAGTGGATGTTATCTTAGCGGCCAGGCGACACTCCACTAAATCTATCTACGCTAATAGGTGGTCTAAATTTGTTACGTGGTGTGGGGAGAGACAGATTGATCCCTTACATGCTCATCTGTCGGACGTCTTGTCTTTTGCTCTGTCTCTAGCGCAGAAGGGTTGTGCAGTGGCTACCATTAAGGGTTATTTGTCGGCTTTGTCAGCCTTCATTTGTCTTCCAGACCAACCATCGTTATTTAAATCCCCTATTGTTCTCAGATTCTTGAAAGGTCTTCTAAATAAATATCCTCCAAAACCATTAGTTATGCCTCAATGGGATTTGTCCTTGGTCCTCACTTTCCTTATGGGGTCCCCTTTTGAGCCTATGCATTCTTGCCCCTTAAGGTATTTGGTTATTAAAACAGTCTTCCTGGTGGCTATAACATCTGCAAGGAGAGTGAGTGAGTTGCAGGCCTTATCGGTAAAACCCCCTTATACAACTTTTTATGGGGATAAGGTGGTGTTGAGGACCAAGGCTGCTTTCCTCCCGAAGGTTGTTTCACCCTTCCATTTGGCCCAGACAATTACTTTGTCCACGTTCTATCCTCCGCCTCATCCTTCAAAGGAGGAAGAGAGACTACATCGCTTGGACCCAAAGAGGGCGTTAAGCTTCTTCATTGATAGAACAAAGGATTTCAGGCTGGAGGATCAGCTGTTCATCGGATACGTGGGCAAGAGGAGGGGAAAGGCAGTCCACAAGAGAACACTCTCCAGGTGGGTTGTTCTTTGCATTAAAATCTGTTACTCTTTGGCAAAGAAGGATCCTCCTGATGGCATTAGAGCTCATTCCACCAGAGCTAAGTCGGCCACTTCGGCCTTGGCCAGAGGTGTTCCTGTGGTCGACATCTGCAAGGCCGCAACTTGGTCGTCCCTTCACACTTTTGCAAAACATTACTGTTTGGACTCTGAGGTCAGAAGGGACGGCCATTTTGCACGGTCAGTGCTGCAGGATTTCTTGGTTTGACCATTTCGGCACCCACCACCAGGAGTGGTACTGCTTTGGGATTCTATTCATTAGGTGAGGAATCCACAGGTAGTTGTATCCATCAGAAGAACGAGTTACTTACCTTCGGTAACGACTTTTCTTGTGGATACATTAGCTACCTGTGGATCCCTCACGGTCCCACCCGCCTCCCCGTTGCCTTTCTGGTCTTACCAAGTAATCCTTGAGTGCGCTCCTCTTGGTCTTCAGGATTGCAATAGATGATGTATATATGGATACTTGTATATATTTATATGTATATATATATATGTATATATTTTTGTGTATATACATGATTTACATATATTTGTTGGTATAAAAAAAAAAAAGAGAGTTATATTAAATCTACAACTATTTTATTGCAATGTTGTGTATTTTACAATGTTATGGGATGTTGCCTTGCTCTTTCATTGCATTGGGTTGTTGTTCTCATGCACGTAAAAAATGTTAGTACTGATGTCGGCACGTCGTCGAGGACCTCTTATTGCCTGTATGACGTCAGACGGCGTCGCGTGGGCTAGAGTGACGTCCTCGTCGACGTGCAGAGACTAGGAAGAAGATTTCCGTCGAATGCTGGCGCCATGGGATTATTCATTAGGTGAGGAATCCACAGGTAGCTAATGTATCCACCAGAAAAGTCGTTACCGAAGGTAAGTAACTCGTTCTTTTGCATATCACCAGGTTCCATTGCATCCTGACAGCCGTAGACTAACTGCATTTATCTCTCCGTTTGGGTGCTATCAATTTGTCAGAGTTCCGTTTGGGTTGGCTTCTGCAGCGGCTATGTTCCAAAGGCTGATGTATAAACTTTTTAGTAAAATGCGGGATGTATTGTTTTTCCAAGACGATATTTTAATTATGGGGGATTCAAAAGATGACCATGACACTAAGGTCAAGAATGTCCTTCAAGTGCTAGGAGATAATGGACTTACGGCAGAATATAGTAAGTGTAAAATAGCCAAGAAAAGTGTCACTTATTTAGGACACGAAATTAGCAGCAAAGGATTGAACCAAAAGCTAGTCTTGTAGAAGCCATAAGGAATTCACCTGCACCTACTAATAAAGACGAAGTTAGGGCCTTTTTAGGCCTAGCGGAGTACTATGCTAAGTTTGTGCATAACTTTTCTCATAAAACATTTCCCATTAGGCAATTGTTGAAAGGGTAATGTGTATTTAGGTGGTGTGAAGAGTGCGAAACAGCGTTTGAATTGATTAAATATGACATTATTCGAGCACCTGCCTTACAAGGTTTTTACCCCAATCTACAAAGTATAGTTACAACAGATGCCACCAATAAGGGTTTGGGAGCTGTTCTTACCCAAGTGGATGAGAATAATAAGGAATGTGTGACTGCATTTGCTTCATGTTCTATAACCAATACTGAAGCTAAATATTCTGTTATTGAAAGGGAGGCCCTTGCATGCGTGTGGGGTTTGGAACATTTCAGATCATTTGCATGGGGTATGAATGTCATCTTGCGAAGTGACCACAAACCGCTTACCAAAGTGTTAATGACAAAAGGCTTATTCAAAGGCTCGCCACGTATTGCTATGTTGTCCATAAGACTGTTGGACTACAAGTTTGAAGTACGTTACGTACCAGGGATTAAGAATAAGAGTGCTGATTTCTTAAGTAGGATGCCTTTAGCCAATAATGATTAGGGGCTGAAGGAGTTGGAGGATTGTTGCGTAGCTGATGTTATACAAGACTTTCAGGACATCTCCGAAAGCGAATGGGATAAAGCCATGGTTGAAGATGTGACGTTAAATAAAGTTCAAATCTTGTTAAGTGAGCGGTGGCCCCATAAAAAAGATCTTGAAGAAAGTGTGAAGGGATTCTGGGAAGTCAACGAAGAGTTGTCTGTTGAACACAGCAAGTTATTGCGCAACGGAAGGGTCATTCCCCCAGAAGTACTCCGGTGTAAAATTTTGAATTTATGCCATGATGGTCATTTAAGCATATCAAAAACGAAAAGTAAGGTTAAACAATTGTATTGGTGGCCAGGTATTGATTTAGCTGTGGAAAGGACAGTAAGAGATTGTGTTTTAAGCAATGAGTAAAAAAAAACGTTATCCACATTCAAACCACCGTTAGTTCCTGTTGGGTGTCCAGACATGCCTTGGGAGAAGATTGGCCTGGACATTACTGGCCCGATACAGGTGGAGGATGGGTGCAGGTATATTGTGGTGATGTTTGATCATTTCTCTAAATGGCCAGAAATTGGAATTGTGACCAAGGTGGATTCCTGGTCTATTGTGGAATTTTTGGATACAGTTTTTTTGATAGAAGGCCTTCCCTAAACCATTATCACGGACAATGGGGGGGGCAATTCACGTCTGACAAATTCAAGGCTTTCTTAATGAGGTGTGGTATTAAACACATTACTACTTCCAAGTATCATTCAGCTGGTAATGGTGCTGTGGAGCGTTTCAACAGAGTATTAAAGAATAGTATACAATTGGCCGATTGTGCAAAATTAGATTGGAAAAAGGAAGTTTGGAAAATGGTTTGGTCGTACAGAACTACACCATGTGGTTCCACTGGTCACAGTCCCTTTGAGATCATGAGAGGAAGGGTTCCATTGAGGAAAGACAATGTTGGTTGGATGATCGATGGTAGGAAAAGCAGTTGGACTAGCGAAGGGGTTAGGGAAAATACAAAAAAGCACAAATTAGCTTGAAGGAGTACTATGATGCAAAACACAAATGCAAAAGTGTAAAAATACAGATGGGTGATTTGGTTAGGGTGAGGGTTCCAGGTTTCAAAAAGTATGAAAAGGGAAAATTCTATCCTCCCTTAAAGGTTGTACAAATTTTGTGTAATACAGTACAACTTGAGGATGGAAAAGTATGGCATCTAAGCAGAGTTCCCCGTACAAAGGTAATGAGGGGGAGAGGTTTGGTTGGAACTGACTGGCTAATGTATGACGATACTGGGAATAAAAGTGTTTGCAAGGTCTGGTTGGTTTTCCGATACAACGTGCCAATGTTAAGGCTGGTAGAAGCATCGTTTTTCCTACACAAGTGGAGCGCAGGATGGAGATGAGGGATAAAGGAGACAATGTACGGAACAGCGACATGACCAGTGTGAAGAATAAATTTAGCAGGTGTGGCAGGAGAATCACAAGACCAGAAAAACCTGATGACTATGTATGTAACTAAATCTCAGTAAGTGTATTGGATTAAATATTACAGGTTATATTATTATTAGCATTGTTACGACGTGTATAAGAAGAAAATTCTAACATTGTATGTTTTAAGTCTCTTATAGCTATAAGCATGTAGTAGTAGGGGAAGATGTGTTGTATTGTAGATAAGATCTTTGTTATATGTAATTGGCTCGCGCGAGCCGGCGAACGGGAGAATGTTGAGTGAATGTTGAGTGAATGTTGAGTGAATGTTGAGTGAATGTTGAGGAATGAATGTGGGGAATGATTTGTGGGCAGTTGAGAAGGAGGCGACGGGAGAAGAGGCGGCAGGTCTGTTGCAGCCGCCGCTATTACTTTATAAGGAAACTTCTTGTTCGATATTTCCTTCTTTGAAGAATAAACATGCACAACCTACAGATTCCTGTGCTCATTAGTGTTTGCGGCTGAAAACCATCTTAACACATAGTCAGGTGTAGCCTCGCCTCGAGTGAGTCCCATGCCTCTACTTCCATCGCTCCCTTTCGTATAATGTTATTACTACCAAAGCGCACGAATGTGGGAGGGAGATAGAGGCTGAACAGCAATAAAAGATGGCCAATCACTGCACAGCTTCACCCTAAAGCTACACAGTGATTGGCCATCATGCTTCCATTGCACCATGGATAGGAGCCTCCCAGCTCACATTGCCTCTGAACCAGGGGCCTAGTAACCGCATTGTGAGCCAATCCAGACGCTACTTCCTACTGACAACACAGCATGACAGTAGCGCAGGATTGGCTTGGGCAGGCCAGCTCTCCGCTCATTATGAGACCAGGGGCTATGGCTTTTATTCCCCCATAGTAACTAACTGTGCAGGTGAAAACTCCTTCTAGTGCGCATGTCAGTCTGGCCAGACAAAGACACCAGTCCAACCTGACATGTGAACTTTGTGGTTAACTGGTTGTGGCTGAGCACAGTGTCTGCTGTAGTCAGTGTTCTTTAGGTCCCACCCCCAGCGCACACACTCTTAGCCTCAAAAGGAACCGCCTCACGGCGGCTAATCAGCTGAGTGGAGTCTCTGACTGCTGCAGGCTGAATTAAACTTCTAACTCAAGTCTTCACATTTAATTAGGAGTCCAAGGGACAAAAACTATCAGGGGGGCAACGCCCTAAGGAAGGAACCGCCCCTGTTATTAAGGCACACAGTAATTTGCTCGACTCAACTGTGCTCTGGCAAGATGGGAAGACTGGGGGACTATTGTTGCATGTATTCTAGGGGTGACAAGCCAGAGAATTCATGCAAAGTAGCCCAAGCGTTCCAGCTTATCTATAAGAGCCCAAGCTCGAGGCGACTCAACAGCAAAAAATAATAACAACGGTTCTCCTTATCAGATATATAACTAGTCATACTATAAAACTCCTACCTTTTACTCTCACCCTAACCATTTACTTCCATACCCTCTCACACGTTCTCTTGTTAAATTTTTATTTTTGTCTCGTCCTTATTCTCACTGTCACCCTCTGCCTCCCTAGGACTGTTTCATGTTCCCTTTCTTTGTCTCTCTCCTCGTACTACTTGTTCTCTCCATTTTCTCCCCCTCTCTCTCTCACACACACTCTCACACTCTCTCTCTCTCTCCGCTCTACACTTCTCCTCAACTCCCTGAAAAATCTGTGACATACGAAGCCATTAGTTGTGCGCAAAAAAAAAAAAAACATTAAAAAAATCAAAAATTCCTGTAGTACTCGGTATAGTGGCTATATACTGCAGCAGAATAGTGGAAAGGCCTAAAACAGAAGATGATGTGGCGGGCCTGAATTGCTTTGACACCTATGACCATTGCATCACCCACTTTCAAATCAAATGTAGCTTTTTGCATTCCATAACTACATTTCAACTGAAAAAGCTGAAGATGCATTGTTAGAATTCCAGAACTCACTTTCGCATTCCTCTAGGAAGCAGCACGGTAGGCTCTGTTGATTGTGAGGTAATGTGAATACTACTGTCGAAGAAACATATTTATGTTGCATGATGTTTGTTTTAGGTTGTGTCATTGTTGAATAGGAGACAAAAAGGAGCATAAATGTTTAATGCTTATCTGCATAACTTTGGGTAGGGTAGACTTGGGTGTCTAGGTCATGTTGATTAGCACAGCTGTTGCCAGATGTGATGTGATTAAAAACAAATAGCTTTCCGGAGGGCTACAGAGACTGACTTTGGCTGCTCCTAGATGTTGGTTCACCTGAGTACTACTTTTGATTTTGCCGAAGCTGTGTCCTGCCACAGAAAGAGTACTTAGCCTCCAAGTACCTGTGGCCATTTGCTTATCAAGTTGTTTGAGTCAGGGCTCTTACTTTATCGAGTCAAGCTATTTTGTGAGGACAGGACTTTACTAGATAATTAGACAACTACAGTGTTTCTTCTCTACCAGCAGCACAGCTGGGAAGAGGGCAGTTAGGAGTAGTGTTTTGCAATTCCAGCCCCTTCCCTCTATGTCCCTTTCCATCATAAACTTTACCATGACACTTCTCTAATGAATAGAGTTTTCCTTACCAGTTCCTAGTTCAAAGGTTTATTGACTTGAGAGGAGTACATGTAGTTGCTATTTAAGCTTTTTGGTTTCCACTGGCTTATTCCTCTCTCTATTTTTCTGCCCGCGGTCCTGTCAGTCTTTACTTTGTTAGGCTGTACATAAGGATTAATTATTGTGAAGGCAAGTACATGTGGCCCATCTTAACATCAGTTATTTACATCAGGTGTGCATTTATTGCTCAGGTAAGCTTGAAAATATTAACTAGCGTTAAATTGTTTAATTCCAAAAAATGAATTACTTTAATTTATTATTTAATGTTTTAAAATTACACTACTAAAATTTCATTTACATCAAGTTTAATATTGTATGTCCAAAATGAAGTGTAGTTAATCTATTGCAATTTTAAATTAGGCTGCTCTGAAAATTAAAAACTCCTTAATATCCCTTCACAGTACCTTTCCTTGAACCCTGCAATTTTTTTTACTGTCCCTTAACACTACCATTTGCTAAACCCTATCAGATCCTTACTACCCTCTAATGCTACCCTACCCTCAACTCTAAAAACCCATTTCTACCCTTTAACGCTATCATTCCATGAACCCTAACCTCTTAACACTGTCCTCCATGGAACCCTAAAAAACACTTAATCCCTTAACACTTAATCCATTAACCCTGAAATCTTCCTACGATTCCTTTAACAGTACCCTTCCTTGAACCCTAAAAGTCTTTACTACCCTTGACGCTTTCAATCCCTGAACTCTAATAAAACCTCTTAACACTACTCTTCTCTCAACCCTAAAACCTCTGTGCTAGCCCTTAACACTATGAATCCCTGAACCCTAAAAAACCCTTGCTACCCTTATCCCTGAATTTAGGTCTTTGACTACCCCTTAATCCTACCCTTAACTGAACCTGAAAAACCTTTGCTACTCCTTAATCTACCTTTCCCTAAACTGCCATTTCTCTCCACGTTTTACTCTGTAACTTTTTCCTGCAATGCAATGTACCCAGAGCCAATAAATGAGCTTCACCTTGTAATGGGTTTTCATTGTATACCAGGTATACAGCAATCCATTTGGAGAAATATAAAGAGTGAAAAATAGGTATCAAGGAAACTTTTGAATTTCCAAAATGGGCACAAGATAAGGTGTTGAAAAGCAGTGGTTATATCCACATCTCTGAATTCGGGGGTCCCCATACTAGCATGTGAATTACAGGGCATTTCTCAAAAACACTTCTTTATTACACACTGTCTTACATTTGGAAGGAGAAAATGTAGAGAAAGACAATGGGCAATAACACTTGTTCTTGTATTCTGTGTTCCCCCATGTCTCCCGATAAAAATGGTACCTCACTTGTGTGGGTAGGCCTAGTGACCGCGATAGGAAACGCCCCAAAAAGCAACATGAACACATCACATCTTTACACTGAAATCTGACGTGTTTTTTGCAAAGTACCTACCTGTGGATTTTAGCCTCTAGCTCAGTCCGCACCTAGGGAAACCTAGCAAACCTATACATTTGTGAAAACTAGCTACCTAGGGGAATTCAGAATGGGGTGACTTGTGGGGTTCTCACCAGGTTCTGTTACCCGGAATCCTTTGCAAACCTCACAATTTGGGAAAAAAAGAAAGAAAAAAACACTTTTCTCTCACATTTCGGTGATGGAAAGTTCTAGAATCTGAGAGGAGCCACACACTTCCTTCCACCCAGGATTCCCCCAAGTCTCTCAATAAAAATGGTACCTTACTTTCGTGGGTAGGCTTAGTGCCCGCAACAGGAAATGCCCCGCAACAGGAAATGCCCCACAACATGAACACATCACATTTTTCCAATGAAAATGGACCTGTTTTTTTGCATAGTGCTTTGCTGTGGATTTTGGCCTCCAGCTCAGCCGGAACTTAGGGAAACCTAGCAAACCTGTACATTTTTGAAAACGAGAAACCTGTGGGAATTCAGAATGGGGTGACTTTTGTGGCTCGCACCAGGTTCTGGCACCCCGAATCCTTTGCAAACCTCATAATTTGGCAAAAAAAAACCTTTTCCTCACATTTCGGCGATGGAAAGCTCTGAAATGTGAGGAGAGCCACAAACTTCCTTCCATCCTGCATTCCCATAGGTCTCCAGATAAAAATAGTTCCTCACTTGTGTGAGTTTGCCTAGTGCCAATGAAAGGAAACGCCCCTAAACGCAACATGGACACTTCATATTTTTACATTGAAAACTTGTTTTTTGGAAAGTGCCTAGGTGTGGATTTTGGGCTGTAGCTCAGCAGGCACCTAGGAAAACCTACCAAACCCACACATTTTTCAAAACTATACACTTAGGGGAACCCAACCTGGGGTGACTTGTGGGGCTCTCACCAGGTTCTGTACCTCTTTGCAAACCTCAAAATTTGGCAAAAAAACAACCTTTTACTCGCATTTCGGTGATGGAAAGTTCTGGAATGTGAGGGGAGCCTCAAACTTTCTTCCACCCTCCATTCCCATAAGTCTCCAGATAAAAATGGTACCTCACTTGTGTGAGGAGGCCTCATGCTCACAATAGGAAACACCTCTAAACACAACATAGACACATCACATTTTTACACTGAAAACTGATGTGTTTTTGGGAAAGTGCCTAGCTGTAGATTTTGGGCTGTAGCTCAGCAAGCACCTAGGGAAACCTACCAAACCCACACATCTTTCAAAACTAGACACCTAGGGGAACCTAAGATGAGGTGGCTTGTGGGGCTCTCACTAGGTTCTAAAATTGGAAAAATAAACACTTTTTCCTCACATTTCAGTGCTGCAGAGTTCTGGACTCTGAGGGGAGCCATAAACCTCCTTCCACCCAGCATTCCCCCAAGTCTCCCCCAAGTCTCGGAGTCAGACCCCAAATAAAAAAAAACATATACACTCACTCCCGGACCCACACTCACACATCCACTCACACACCCAAACAGTCAATCACACATCCACTCACAGACCCTCAAAACCACTCTCACACCCACTCACAAACCCACACACCACTCATACACCCATTTACACCCTCCCATCCCTACAAAGACACACACACGTTACAGGGAATTTATAGCCTTAAGGTAACTATAACTTGCGGCCTCGCTATGCACTGCTACTTAGAACATATATTAGAACATTGGAATGCTGGGGGCTCCATTGAAAACAATGGAGTGCTGCGGGCTTTTACTGGCCGGTAAAAGCCCACAGCGCCAACATTCCAATGTTCGCTTTGTTCACAGCAACAGCTGTGAACAAAGCCTCACGGAGCCCGAGGGGATTTTAATCCCCTCGGGCTCCGTGATTTTTTTTTTTTTAATAGAACATTCTGCCCTGTGTGGCAGAATGTTCTAATAGCCTTAGAACCCGCCGTAGCGGGCTCTACCGGCTATTAAAGTCCCTCTCCCTTGTTAAATGCCCTCGCCTTCGGCTCGGGCATTTAACGCGGGGAGCGAGCCTTTAATAGCCGGTAGAGCCCGCTACGGCGGGTTCTAAGGCTATATTAGAACATTGGAATGTTGGGGCCTCCATTGGTGACAATGGAGTGCTCTGGGCTTTTACTGGCTGGTAGATGCTCGGAGTGTCAGCATTCCATTGTCCTTTGTTCACAACAACTGCTACGAACAAAGGCTTCACGGAGCCCGAGGGGATTTAAATCCCCTCGGGCTCCGTCAGGACTTTGTTTTATCTATTAGGACACAAATGTTCTAATAGCCTTATAGCCCTTTGTAGCTGGGCTATACCGGCAGTTAAAGTCCCACTCCCTTGTTAAAGGGCCTCACCTTCTGCTCGGGCCTTTAACACTGGAACGGGCCTTTAATGGCCGGTATAGCTTGCAACGGCGGGCTCTAAAGCTATATTACATCACTCATGACATCTTCTTTGACATCATTGGTAATATCACTGTAACATTTCCGGTGATATTATTGATGAGAAAACTGTGCATGGCAAAGGCGTGAGTTATAGTTACCTTAGGACATGAGTTATAGTTAGTTCAATTAGCTCTAACTAAATTTCTATAGGTTTGTGCGTGTAAGTTTTGAACCTAACTATAACAGCAAAAAAAATTGATATGAGGCCTTACCGCATACTCTGCTGCAGGAGGGGTTTCTCATTATTTGCTATACTTACTGGTATTTTTCAGAAGCTGTGTGAAGTTAGTGAATGGATGCCACAGGCCAACACTCAACTCTGAAATTTGTTCCAGCTCTAGACTTCTGTGCAGTTCACCATTTGAAAAGTTTATTGTCTGATCAGAATCTTGGCCACAGTTCAGTACTGGCATGGTCAAGGTTGTAACGTTTACAAACAGTTGATATTATTACTTAAAAATCGCCCTTGCTCATGCCCAATAAAGCTGGGTGGTCATGAAAGTTTGTCCTTCTAAAAATTGGGTCCTGGGTATTGGATCCCACTTCAAGAAAAATACACATTTTGCTGCAGGGGATAGCTTTGCCATAGTGTCTTATCTACTTCAAGTATGCAATCGTCACAAAGAACCCACCAAACTGGGCATCAATTATATCTTACCAGTCACAATGGGTTCCACTATCTGTGCCCTATCAGAACAGTCTTATTCAGTGCACCACGCGAGCAGCTGGATGCAGTAGCTGAGCCTGTATATAGTTATGACCTTTCACTATTCAGAAGACATAATTGATATACCAATGCTTCAAGTAACACTCCTTTAGTTATTGTACACCATATGCCTAATCCTAGCTCAGCACCCGGCCCTTCTCCATGCATGAACAGGCCATTCAGCTACAAAGCGAGCACACACATGCACAGTCCCTCCTCAAACACTTGCCTCTACCAATTGGGGGTCCTATTTTTGTGGTGGCTACTAGACCTACTGGAATGTACACCGTACATGAGCTTCCTGCTTAATTGTGTGTACCCAAACTCTCTCACAGCAAACTTATTTTCTTTTCATTAATCATAATGGCAGAAGTCAGGCAATATACTCTTAGAATAGGCAATTCAGACTACCTTCTCCTTTGCCTGGCTCATTACTGAGCCAGTCTCTGCTCCACCAAATTCTATTGCATATACTAATTTACCGTAGCCAGCCAGTTAGCACCTTGCTGCTTTAAATGCTGCACTCATACACCTCTGGCTTTTGGGGTCTTCTCCGATAATTGCTTTACCTTGCTGCAAGAACATGCTCTGAACAAGCACTTGCTTAGGCCTAAACAGCATGTTTGCACAGGCTAGCTAAGCTCAATTTTATCAAATAGTAGGAGCAACAAGCCTTACAATAATATAAAAAGTACACATCATAAAAGAAAAAAAAATCCTATTAGCCCCATAGTCGCAATTTAAAACATAAAAGCAACAAACACTCTGTTCATAAAAAGTCACATATCCCCAAACAATTAAATATAAATAATTGATTTAAGAGCGACTACCTCACACCCCCCTACTCCTCCCTCCCAGAGGCAAAGTGCTTGTGCTCACAGTATTTTTTATTGGCAGTAATAACACACATAGCTTCAGGGTCTTTTAGAGGGGAAAGAGGGACCCTATCATTAGTGTGGGGCAGAGCACTATTTTGTCATATAGCTATCGCCTAGGGCGCTATTAGAGCTTGTAAAATTAAAAAAATCAGCCACCCCTAGTTTGGCTGTCAATTCCCTTAGCCAGGGCCAAGTGGGCCATATGTATGAGGTGACCAGGTTATGTTTGTTCATATTACCCGGCCTTGCGCAAAGTGCGAGTGCAGTTTTTGTGGAATGTGCTCCACTAGCCTTAAAAAGAGGGAGAAGCCACTGGCGCCTTGCCTCATCAAATTTCTTACAGGCCAGGGTGAAATGAGCCACATTATCCACCTCCCCAGCGGTGCAGTAACACAAAACTCCAAACCCACCGCCAGCCTACGAGTGCGGACCAGGTAGCCTCTTAGGGGCAGCACTTCCAGCCTGTATTTCATATAGAGAGTCAACTTCTATTCCGGATACAACATATCCAAGTAAGCCTGGGGGAGCTGGGTCATAGACGTGGTTAAAAGAATAGTGCATGATTGAATCAGGCCTGAGTTCCTGGTACACCCTCATCTTACTAAGTTCCCAGTATCGATCTTTTATAAGGCCCACCTGTGTCTTTGGTAACTCTACCCGGATCCACCCATAGGTCCTTCAACCGAAGATTCTCTAGAGTCTTTTTAACATAAGCTCCCCAGGAACACCCCACAAAACCATCATATGAGATGACTTCCTCCAAAGTTTCTAAATACACTGCTGCCCCAGGGTTGCGCACTACTCTTGCCCAGTACAATATTGGCCTTATGGCTGCTAGTTCTGAAATCAGTGTCAAATTTAGTTCTGCATAGAGAGCTTTCAGGGTGGTTCCTGGTCCCAGCCCCTGTAAGGTTCTCCGAAAGTTATTCCCGGCAACCTGCAGCACTCTTACATTCGTGAATCCCCAGAGTTCCACTCCATAGAATGCCGATGCCACTGCTTTTCTAGCATAAATCTCCAGGATGAAACTAACACTACGGTCTCCAGCCTTATAATTAAATCTCAATATTGCCCCAGCCGCTTGTTTAAGGGCTATGGCTGCCTTCCGAACTTGGCAGTCCCAACTTAAGTTCTCAGAGAACCGCACACCTAGATAATCAAAGAGATTGGTAACCTCAATTGGGGCATGGTTAATCATCAGCTTCCTCCGTGGGCTAGGAGAGGGCCGCAAGGTCATCCCCATGGTCTGCCGCAAGGTCATCCCCATGGTCATCCCCATGGTCTGCCGCGAGGTCATCCCCATGGTCTGCCGCGAGGTCATCCCCATGGTCTGCCGCGAGGTCATCCCCATGGTCTGCCGCGAGGTCATCCCCATGGTCTGCCGCGAGGTCATCCCCATGGTCTGCCGCGAGGTCATCCCCATGGTCTGCCGCGAGGTCACCCCCATGGTCATCCCCATGGTCTGCCGCGAGGTCACCCCCATGGTCTGCCGCGAGGTCACCCCCATGGTCTGCCGCGAGGTCACCCCCATGGTCTGCCGCGAGGTCACCCCCATGGTCTACCGCAAGGTCACCCCCATGGTCTACCGCAAGGTCACCCCCATGGTCTACCGCAAGGTCACCCCCATGGTCTACCGCAAAGTCATCCCCATGGTCTGCTAGCTAAGCAATTCAGCTTTCTTTGCATTAGTTTTCCAGTCTTTAGTAGTAAGCAGCTCTCCATCTTATAACAAATGGTGTTACTCAAACACCTGACAGCACATAGGAGCTAAGCAGTGACAAACATGCTTCTCACGAATACTTGTTGCTTTAAAATTACTTAATTCCTCATAAATTGTCATTTTATGTATCTAATCTTGTTGTCCACAAGATAAGCAGAAAAGGTATGTTGAACATTGCTCCAAAATGTGAATCAGGGAAGAATAAAGAATTGGCTCAGGACTTGCGAAAGCGAAACTTGGGCCAGTTAGTGTCTTACCAAAACATTTTAGCATTGCCTCCCAAAACATTTCAATCCTATATTTTAGAAAAAAAAAAAAATTATGCTTTTTTATGTTTTATAAAATGTTGTTAGCTGTGACTGACCATCCATTATAATATTCTTGTTTGCTTTGTAGTGAATGAGATCATCGGACGAGACATGTCACATGGAGCTTCAGTGGCAGCTCCTTCATCACATGACTGCTCTGGACCACTGGAGGCTGGACAGACAGATGGAGTCTAGATTTGAATGGCAACACAGGAAAATGTTAATCAACAGTACAGTTTTCTCTGCAAGTTTCTTCTAGAATCCCTGTATCCTCTTCTTAGACTTACTGTGCTTCCAACTCTGTGGCCTTTCGTGAACTGGAACAGTGGATCCTGGCATAGACCTTTTAGTGGGTGTTACTTTTGATGAGAAAAGAGGATATTTCCTATTCTTCTCTAATTACTCCAAGGTTGAAAAAAGGAAACTGATTTTGTAAATGGACATACACATGAAACAGATGTTTAATTGCAAATATTCTTGTTTGCATACAAGTATACGTTTTATATTAAAAAATGCTATAAAGCTTGGAAATATGCAAGATTTACTCTTAATATGTTCACAAGTACAGTAAAAGAAAAATAAGATTTAATACACACCTTAAGGATTATGGTTTGTTTTAGAAAATGTCATAGAATCAGTGCAATTGATAATTTGTACAGCTTTTGTCATATGAAGAACCTTTTAGGGTTTGTGTAGTTTTTAATGACAATAACATTTTTTATTCTTCCGTAGGCAGAAATGTCTGTCATCTAAAGCCATTGCCTTGGGAGGTGTAATGTATACCTTGTCTTTTCTCTTAAATATATAGGAAGCAAAGCCAAAAATAGAATTGCACTTCTTTGCAAACTTAAAATGTGTTGCTGCATTATCATTCCATCATCAAAATGCATTTGCGATAAACTACATTCCAAAATTGAAAAACTATCTTCATAAATCATTTTCTGAATGTTGTTTGTTATTACATTAAGGAGCATATACAAAGTTAGGTCCTTCAGTATTTCAAATACTTATTCTTCAAGCTGTTACAGATTTATTTGCAGACAGTGACCATACTGTTTTATGTCATTGAGTCCAACATTTATTGGTCTGTTCTTTGGAGATACGCTTTCCATGAAGTAAGCTAAATGTTTACTTGTGCCCCAGATGAAAAGTCTTCTCAATATTCGAGTCACTACTCTTTTATCCTATGTTCTCTTACAAAGCATACAATTTTTTTTTAAATTGGACATAGAGATTTGGCAGAATAACTGATGTATCACTGTAGTTCACAATAGGCTATTTGCCTAATGTCTGCTTATTTCCATCGTGTAAGTGAGCCATTTTTGTGGGTGTGCTAGCTTCAATTTAGTATTCCTCGCTCCTATATCTGTAGTGCTCAACAGTATTTCGGATAAGGTGCCTCTCACTCATGATCAGGTTGTCAGGCTTGCATTGTTTTTCTCGATGTATGGTTCAATATGGCACACCCTTCTTGATATCCAAGGTGGCTGTCATTTAGAGGTGTGAAGATCTCAGTATCTTAAAGTCCTACAGCTTGTAGACATATAACACATTTGTTTTTTTTTAATCTGCTGACATTTCAGCTGTAATCCCTTCAACATTCTTCAAAAACTCCAGATTCAGAATAGTTTCCTTGGAGCTGAAACCTTTTTTAGTGACCATTCCATTGGAATTCCTGTGGAAGCATTCAAATAAGTATTTGCAAAATTTCAAACTCTTTAAATTAGGCATCTGCATTTTTACAATGTTAGCTTTTTTCTGGGAAGCTCCATGTGAGTCCTCCTGAAATTCCAGCATTACAGTTTTGAAGGAATCGCTGGAAATGATGTACTTAGCGGAACGAAATCGAATGAACACCACTCCTGTTTTGAAATTCTTCCAGGAACTTCCATTTAAACATTGTTCTCCCAGATGTCAATAGCCATGGAAATCCAATTAAAACTATAGAAACGTGAAAAGTCTGTGGAATCTTAGGGAATTCTTGACATATATCTACGAAATACAACCTTTCCATTTTTGTAGAACATACTAGGGATTAGCCTTAAACGTTCAGTGGGTTGTCCAGTGACATTGCAGGAAAAAGAGCACTTCTAAATCATGAGTATGTCTGCAGAATGTTCATGAACTGAGTTTCTAAGAAAATCCAAATTGGTACACCTATGGAAATTACATAGACCCATTTTATAAATAATATTGATTACCACCTCAGATTACTGCATAATGGTGCACTGAACATCCATTGAAAGTTCAGTGCAGATATTAATGGAGTGTCTACAAATGTCTGTTAAATTTTGCATTATAGCAAGCATATTTATAATTGTTATAGAGATTCCCGTGGCACTCACCAGGCATATAAGTCAAAAAATCACAATCAGCTTTACAAGTATATGTCGTCTTGTATTGTGATTTAGCAGTGATTGACCAACTGTGTAGAAATAAAAAAATACTTCTGTAGTTCCATAGGAATAACATTAATTAATCCATCCCACAAAATGGCCTGCATACTGTCAAAATGGAAAGGGTTGTTGATTTAGAATGAGTTGGCACCACCCAGATGCCTTAATAAAATGGAAAATGGGAAAATACCTCAGTGAACCTACCCGCTATGAATTTCTGAACTAGATATCTGTATTGCTGTCTATTTTGTCTCTCCACTTTAGGTCTAAAAGCAAACTGCAAATATGTTTGGCAAGAGCATAATCTTTTTACATATTAATATATTTTACTATTGATTTTCAAATTTATGTAGTTTTCAATTAAGAAAACGCCAGATTTGTTTTCAATTTCTAGTGCACCAAAATCCATGGTAAAAATACTCTCAAATTACTTTGACATTGCACTCTGCTGCTTAGTAAATTTTGATATGTAAGGGCATTTTATATTATTCTTAATTTGTTTTCTATACAGAGCTCATGAGGTGAACTTTTTATGGTCCAGAGTTCCCTGCTAGGAGATTAATATTAATGCTAACGCACACAAAAATTTAATTTGAAAAGTAAAGATTTGAAAGTGAATTCTGCAGCAGGGCAAACTAAATGACTTTAATGACAGAAAAGATCTACACATGGCTGCATTTTGCAGTATTAGATGGGGAAATAGTTACCTGTCATCATGGAGTAAGGTTATATGGAACTTAATATGGAAATAAGGTTTGAAACAAAGTTAGAAACTGACAGTTATTTTCAATACACTCACATCTATAGCATTGTTCACACTCTGCAGTTTAACATTTTCAACTTCAGGGAACTGAATTGTACAAGAGGTTCCAGAGAACAAGCCCCATATTTCTAATGGATACATCTACCTGTGGATTCCTCACCTTTTGAATACTCCCCATGTGCCACGTTGACGAGGACATCACTATGGAACGCCTCCGCACGCAACTCCATCTGACATCATCAGAGCCATAAGAAGACCTTGCCGGTATGCTGTCAGTTCCCTTTTTTCAGCGCCTTCAACACTAATGGTTTTTCTACCTCTCCAGGTAGTACACTTTAATGAGGGAGCTTTTTTGTTGAGTTTTCTTCTTGCTACAATGTCTCCGCTGAAAAAGTCTGTCTTTTAGCCTTGTAGGGAGTGTGGAGGTCAAATGGCAGTCACTGACCCGCACAAAAAATGCCTCTAGTGCCTAAGTTCCAATCACGACATTGGGGGATGCTCTTCTTGCCAACATATGACCCGAAGGCACTGAATGAAAGAGGCAACGCTGTTCATGGCAAAGACCAAAAAGCAGAAGCAGGGCTGTCGAAGATCCAGACATCAAGAGGAGTCATCTTCCCATAAATCTTCAAAATCACATAAGAAGTGGCGTCACAGCTCTTAGCATTGACCTTCCAGAGATGCTAGCCCAAAGTCTTTGTCGCGGCTTCCAAGTCTTGATGCCGTTTGACCTCTGAAGTGAACCCCACCCTTTCTCCTCCACAACCAAAGTCGCCAGAGGGGTCTCCGACGCTATCCTTCGTTGAAATCTCGGCATCGCCTTCAATTCCTGCAGCACAGTTCTCTCCTGTTACTCCACAGGAGATGGAGGAGCGAGATTCAGGGCAGGTCCAGCCCCAAAGAATATACGGCCTTCCCGACTCCTGAGACGGATCGTTCTGTCTTTTTAAATGTTATGTTCAGAATTTTTAACACGGCCATGACCCCCTACTGGTGCGCCTGCAAGCCCCATGGGTCCATTAGCCTTCAATCTAGGCTTCACAATTCCATATAAACAGGCTCCTTCTATGCCCTTTTTGCCCACGGCTCCATCACCATCAGGGATGCTGCCAGCACCAATGCCGACGTTGGACAATGTTCATCTGACATCGAGTCATTCAACGCCTACCAGAGGAAAGCTCACGGCTCCTGCTTCACCAGTGCTGCAACATACATCCTCGGCGTCAGATCATTCTTTATCGATTGTTGAGATTGTAGTCCAGGTTAAGGTAAAAAAGAGAGGCTCAAATTGAGGCTCTTAGAGGAACAGCAATACCTGGAGCAGCATGAGGATTTGGAGGAAGGAGACATCCCTTTGCATGTTCATGGTTTTGAAGGGATTAAGGTGGCAAGTGGTCTGGACACCTCCCCGGAGTCTGGATTGCTATCTCCTGGAGGTATTTCACATCCAGAAGTAGCTTCTTATCACAGTGTGACCAGGAAAGCTGCTGACCTTTTGGAGTTAACATTGCCAACATCAGAACTAAAGTCCATCATATTGACTAAGGGTTCTCCACTCCTCCTCAGCTACATGAGAACCTTTGCTTCCATTTAATGAGGCATTGTCAGAACCGGTTCTGGATTTGTGGCAGAAGCCTGTAGCTAATCCGGCTGTCTCTAGGGTCATCGCTAGGAGATACAGGGCTGCACCTGGTGACCCGAAATTCCTCATCCAACACCTGAAAGTTTGGTGGTCCAGGCTTCTTGTTTTGTTAAATCGGCTCCTTCCCTACAAGTACTGCAGATAGAAAGTCGAATCGTATGGAACAGTCTGCAAAAAAGTGTTTTCCTCATGTAGCATGGCCTTAAAATCTGTGAACGCGACATGTGTCTTGGGCAGATGCATCCTTGCTCTCATGGACTCTGCCAAGGAGGTAATTCCTGATTTACCCCAGGATGTGCAAAAGCATGTTAAAGACTTGTTGCAAGACAGTCAGGCGGCAGCTAAGCAGGTCATCCAATCTGGCCTGGACACAGTGGATTCTGTTGCCAGGGCCATGGGTGGCCAGCAGATGGCATGCATGGTTAAGGGGATCTGGGTTTTCCCCTGATGTTCAGTCTACCTTAATGGATCTTCTTTTTGATGGGTCGAGACTATTTGGAGAGAAGGCTGACTTTGTACTTGGGAGATTCAAGGAGAGTAAGGTCACAGCTAAGTCTCTGGGTCTCCAATTGCTCTCCTCGGACTAGAGACCTCTCAGAAGATTTAGACCCTAGGGTTTGGTTGCAGCACCTCCTTTTGTGGGAGCCAGTTCCAGGGACAGCAATCTGCCAACTACCTCTGCAGGCCCTATAGAGGTTGGGGAAGACTTGGGCCACGTGGTGCTACCCAGCAGCCTTCCTCCTCCACTTAAGCTTCAGCTGGGAACCTGTCAAGAAAGCAGCCCTATTTCTCTCCCCTTTCAGCCGCATATTTTGCCCTTGGGGGAAGGTTAATTTGTTTTCTTCAAGAGTGGGAGTCAATAACATCAGACTCATGGGTGTTGAGCATTGTAGGAAATGGGTATGCCCTTCCCTTTTGGGAGTTTCCCCTTCCCTTCCATCTCCAGCATTCGTTTTGTTCAGAGGGTCACCTGCCGTTGCTTCAGCAGTAGGTACAAAATTTGCTGTTAAAAGGGTGCAGTGGAGTTGGTACCAGAGCACGAATGGGGTCAGGGGTGTTAATCAAGGTATTCCCTGATCCCTAAGAAAGATAGTCATTTGAGGCCCATCCTAGACCCGAGGATTTTGAACTGGTACATCAAACAGTAGAAGTTCAAAATGCTGACCCTAGCTCAGGTGCTTTTGGAGCTAGACAAGGAAGACTGGATGGTTTCTATCGACTTGCAGGATGCGTATTTTTGCATCCCCATTCTGCAGTCGCACAGAAAGTATCTCCGGTTCATGGTAGGGTTGCAGCACTATCAGTTTGCGGTCCTTCCTTCTGGTCTTACTTCTGCACCTCGAGTCTTCACAAAGGTGATAGCAGTGGTTGCAGCGCATTTCAGAAGGAAATGAGTATCTGTGTTCCCTTACCTGGATGATTGGCTGCTCAAAGCCAAGTCTCCAGAGTTAGTGCTGCACCAGTTACAGGTGACAACGCAGTTGTTGTTCATCGTGGGCTTTTAGTTGAATGTGCCCAAATCTCACCTGGAGGTTTCTCAGCACCTTCTGTTCATAGGGACAATACTGGACATAACATTGAATCATGCTTTCCCCCCCTCCTCTGAGGATTCGGGACATTGTCTATGATTCCAATGCTTCAGGATGGAGCTGTTGTTCCGGTCCTAAAGGTCCTACGCCTGCTCGATCTGTTTGCTTCCTGTATTCTGCTGGTCATTCACGCACATGAGGGCTCTCCAGTGGTCCCTCCACAAACAGTGGTTTCAACACAACGGGGATCTCAAGGAATCCATTACTGTCACCAGAGACACTGCACCAGATCTATGATGGTGGCATGTGGACAGCAACCCATTGCAGGGGAGGCCTTTTTTTTTTTTCCAGCTCTGGTGACCACAGTCATAACAGATGCTTCTACTCTAGGGTGGGGAGCACATCTGGGGGATCTGGAGATCAGAGGTCTTTTTTGGTCTCCAGTGGAACAGATGTTTCACATCAATCTGTTGGAGTTACAGGTGATATGTCTGACTTTCAAGGCCTTCCTCCCTTCCATTCACGGTCAGTCAGTTCAAGTCTTGACAGACACTACTGCGGTGTAGTACAAGTCTTGACAGACAACACTACCGCGGTGTGGTACATCAACAAACAGGGAGGGTTGAATCCTCTCTGCAGAGAGGCTCTACGACTCTAGTCCTGGGCTTAGATCCATCGGATTTGCATAGTAGCAAACCATTTGGATGGAGTTCTCCATGTACATGCGGACAGTTTCAGCCGGCACTTTTTAGCCAACCATGAGGGGCATCTCCATCCGGAGTTGGTTCTTCATGTCTTCCAGTTATGGGGGACGCCTCAGTTAGACCTGTTTGCCACTCACAAGAAGGCACACTGCCCGTCTTTCTGCAGCCTTCAGTTTCCGATGCAGGGGGCATTGGGGGGGGACACGTTCCAGTTGAGCTGAAGCAACCGGCTGCTTTACGTGTTTCTCCCATACCCTTGATTCCTCGGGTTCTGAGGAAGATTAGCCAAGACTGGGCCCAAGTCATATTTATAGCCCTGATTGTCCAAGGGTGTGGTACGAAGATTTCCATCACCTCTCGCTGTGCCCTCTGCTCCATCTCCCTCAGAGGGCAGACCTTCTCTCGCAGTTGCAGGGGCAGGTTTTACACCCCCACCTTCAGAGTCTGCACCTACATGCCTGGAGATTGAACGGGGCAATCTGAATTATTTTTCTCTTTCCCCAGAAATGGTGGATGTTATATTATCAGCCAGGCGACACTCCATCGAAAGTCGCCTGGCTGTTGGTATGTTGGTAGACGGGCCGGGTTTGTTAAATGGTGTGAGGAGACACACACTGATATGTTAAACGCCCATTTGTCCAATGTTGTACAATTTGCTCTCTCCTTGGCACAACAAGGTTGTGCAGTTACAACAATGAAGGGCTATCTATCTGCACTGTTGGCATTTATTTGTTTACCTGACCAAACCTCTTTAGTTAGGTCCCCTATAGTTCTAAGGTTTTTTAAGAATTTGACTAATAGGTTTCCTCCCACTCCGTTTATAATGCCTCAGTGGGATTTAAATTTAGTTTTAACATACCTGATGGGTACACAGTTTGAATCATTGCATAGTTATCTGTTGAGGCTGTTTACGTTTAAAACTGTCTTTCTTATAGCGATCACGTCAGCTAAGCATGTTAGTGAGCTGCAAGCTCTAAGTGTAAAACCCCTGTTTACTACTTTCCATGCTGACAAGGTGGTTTTGAGAACCAGGGCAGCTTTCCTACCAAAGGTGGCGACTCCTGCACTGTCTGGCTCCAAAGACAGCACTGGACTTTTATGTGGACAGGGCAAGAGTGTTCAGGACCGATGATCAGCTTTTCATTGGCTATGTGGGTAAGATAAAGGGCAAGGCTGTCCATAAAAGAATGCTATTAAGGTGGGTGTTAGAAATGGGGTTTCTGGTTGGCTAGGGTATGCACCTCAGCCAGGCAGAACTTACCCACTCTAGTCAGGGCAAGGGAGTTACACGTCCAAGATAACCCCTGCTCACCCCCTTGGTAGCTTGGCACGAGCAGTCAGGCTTAACCCGGAGGCAATGCGTAAAGCGTTTGCACAACACACACATACATGTGACGCAATATCCCCACCACAAAGGAAACACAACACCAGATTATATGAAAATACACTGTATTGTACACAACGTAATTATTAGACCAACATCACATAACCGTAGTATCCTGCTACCTTAGCAGTTGTCAGAACGTTACACATTAGTTACTCTGCAAACTAGCAGTAGTCACACATAACACACAGGTTACTCAGTATTCTGCAACATAAGCAGTAGTCAGGAAACACGTAATTACATTAGAACACTTGTCATAAGAATATCATAAAACGCCCATAGTAGGAACAGTAGAAAACCTATGGCAAGTTAGGAAAACATATTAGCAAGTCATGTCCATAAAAGGAACATGTGCACACATATGTAAAAGCATCATGTAACAGGTAGGCAATATATCACAATTAGAAAAGTCTGTAACAAGAACTTCAATTATGATCCTATTGGTCCATTTAAAAGTACCTGGTAGATGGTAGAGACACCTCCAGTGCCTAAGACAAAGAAGAAAGGGGCCCCCAGCGCTCCTCTGCGCAATGAGGGGGCCTCCTTAAAGTCCTGGGGAAGAGGGGGGCGGCACGCACCTCCTCTAGACGAAAAACGGGCCCCTCTGGGGGCCGTCAACACTGGGGGCCCCCTAGGCCTCCACCGGCCCTCTCGAGGGGGGCCCAGGTCAGGGAAACCTTTGAAGGGGGAGGGGGGCGCCTCGCACCCCCTCCTGGGTGAAACACGGGCCCCTCTGGGGACCCGCTAGCTCCTGGGGTCTCCCTGGGCCTCCGTGGCCCTTCCTCAAAGGGAGACCCCTTTATGGCAAGGCTGGCCCTCGCAGGGGCCCTGAGGGGTCTGGGGGTGCAGCGAGCCTCCGATGAGGCTGCTGCCCGCTCCCCAGGCAACCAAAGCCTTCCGAGGCTTCTTAGGCGAGGGAGAGGTGTCCTCCTCTCCCCTCGCCCTTCCGACGGCGAGCGAAGCCTTCCGAGGCTTCTTAGGCGAGGGAGAGGCGTCCTCCTCTCCCCTCGCCCTTCCGACGGCGACCGAAGCCTTCCGAGGCTTCTTAGGCTAGGGAGAGGCGTCCTCCTCTCCTCTCGCCTCTCTGATGGTTCTCTGGCCCAAGGCAGGGCCTTCTGGTGCCCCGGGGGCGCTCCTCGGAGCGATCCCTACCCCGGGGGCACCGCTAGGAGCAGGCTTGCTCCTGATTCTGCAAATGTGGCTTCTCTCGTGCCCCGGGGGCACTGAGCTGAGCGCGGTCCTCGCGCTCCGAGGCCATTCACCAACCCGGCTGCGGCGGTGATCCCAATTAAGCGCTTGTCAAAGCGCTAAGAAAATTATGCAGCCTGGGCTGCGGCGGTGATCTGGGGGTCCCAATCAAGCGCTTTTCACAGCGCTAAGAAAATTATGCAGCCTGGGCTGCGGCGGTGATCTGGGGGTCCCAATCAAGCGCTTTTCTCAGCGCTAAGGAAATAATGCAGCCTGGGCTGCGGCGGTGATCTTCTTTAAGCTATTGCAAGAATGCCCTTTTCTGGTGAAAGCATTCTGGGCACAGATTTTAAAAATCGTTGCAGGGGTCAGGGGCCACAGCACCCTGCCCCTGGGAACAACTAAGCAAAAAAAGGAGCACAGGGCTGGTGGGCCCAGCTACAGGCCAGCACAAGGGGTGCAGATGGTGGCAGTTCCTCCTAGTGACCAGGCAGGTCACAGGTCAGCACAGCAGCAGCAGTCCATGGCGGTTTCCTGGTGAGTCCATTCATCAGCGTCCTGTGTCCAGTTTCAAGTTCCAAGAATGTTCAAATTGTGGGGAAAATTCCCCTGTACTTATAGTCCTTTTTTTACAGTGTTTTACAATGACAGGGAGAGGAGGTTCCAGCCAGTTACAACTGGTTCTGGGAGTGCCCCCTCTCTCCTTTCAGCACAGGCTCCAAACATCAGTGGGGGGTTAACGACCCTATTGTGTGAGGCCAGGGCACAGCCTTTACAAATGTAGGTGTGCCCCGCCTCTCCCTTCTCTCAGCCCAGGGAGACTATTCAGTATGTAGATGCACCTCAGTGACACCTCCACCCTCCCTGTGTACAGGCTGTCTGAAAAGTATGCACAAAGCCCCAACTGTCACTCTGCCCAGACGTGGATTGGAGTCAAGCTGCAAAACACCAGAATCATAAGCACAGATAAATGCGCACTTTCTAGAAGTGGCATTTCTGTGATAGTAATAAAAAATACACCCACACCAGTAAGCAGTATTTATTATCACCATCACAACCATACCAAACACGCCTACGCTAGCCCTCATAAATCAGACAATACCCCTACACATAAGGCAGGGCATTTCTAATGCAATCCTATGAGAAGGCAGCACTCACAGCAGTGAGACACCAAGTTAGGCTGTTTGTCACTACCAGGACAGGCCATGCAATATGGCACATGTCCTGCCTTTCTACATACATGGCACCCTGCCCACAGGGCGTACTTTAGGGGTGACTTACATGTAGTAAAAGGGGAGTTCTGGGCCTGGCAAGTAAATTTAGATGCCAGGTCCCTGTGGCAGAAAACTGCGCACACAGGCCCTGCGCTAGCAGGCCTGAGACAGGTTTGAAAGTCTACTTCAGTGGGTGGCGCAAGCAGCGCTGCAGGCCCACTAGTAGTATTTAATTTACAGGCCCTGGGTATAGAGATACCACTGTACAAGGGACTTATAGGTAAATTAAATATGCCAATCAGGTATAAGCCAATCATACCAACTTTAGATGGGAGAGCACCTGCACTTTAACACTGGTCAGCAGTGATAAAGTGCTCAGAGTCCTAGAGCCAACAGCGAAAGGTCAGAAAAACCAGGAGGAAGGAGGCAAAAAGACTAGGGATGACCATGCGTATGGCCAAAAGTCCAACAGTGGGTCATTCTTTGCATTAAAATATGTTATTCGCTGGCAAAGAAGGATCCTCCCAAGGGCATTAGAGCTCATTCTTTCAGAGCTAAGTCTATTACTTTTGCTTTGGCTAGAGGTGTACCTGTTGTGGATATTTGCAAAGCAGCAACCTGGGCTTCCCTCTTCACTTTTGCAAAGCATTACTGCTTGAACTCAGAAGTGAGGAGAGATGATCATTTTGCCCATTCAGTGCTGCAGAAATTCTTGGTATAGCCAAACAGGCACCAACCTCCAAGTGCGGGACTGCTTTGGAATTCTGTTCAAAAGGTGAGGAATCCACATGTAGATGTATCTATCAGAAGAACAAGTTACTTACCTTCGGTAACGCTTTTTCTGGTGGATACAGTATCTACCTGTGGATTCCTCAGGGTCCCACCCACCTCCCCGTTGCCTGTCTGGTTATGCCAAGAAAAATATTTTGTATATATGTATTTCTGGCAAATTGTGTGTGTGTGTATATTTATATATATATATATATACACATACACATTTTGTTTTGAGTTTGCACATGTTGTACTTGTGATGTTGGTGTTCACCTGTTCACCTCAAAGGCAGAGTAAAAAAAAAAAAATATGGGTGAAACTGACACTAGCATGGCAGCTAGGACTTCTTATGGCTCCGATCACATCAGACGGAATCGCCAGCGGAGCCGTTCCATTGTGATGTCCTCATCGATGTGGAGAGTTAGAAAGAAAAGATGTCCGTTGAATGTTGAAGCATTGGGAGTATTCAAAAGGTGATGAATCCTTATTCACCAGAAAAAGCATTACCGGAAGTAAGTAACTTGTTCATATTGTGCAAGAGGCGGCACTTTGCTGATCAATGTTATTTAATTTTAAGCATGCTTTGAATGGTAAAATAAAGTTAGTTTGGGAAATGTTGAGGGAAGTAAGAGCTGAGGAATTCAAATATTCAACACAAGTTAATACGAACAGGAAGGTTGCCATATTAGATTAAAATCATGCTTTTGAACAGAAAGTGCTACACAAGTAAAAAATGTATGCTTAAAGCGAAATAAAGGAGCAGTTTCTTGATTTATAAACCTTTGATCTGCCTATACATCACATCTGTATGTCTATTAGCACAGGTTTTTACTGGAATTTTGAAATAGCCTTGCAGCAAAACAGAAAGCGCTAGCGAAATATCTTCCCAGATACTTTAATATTTTGAAAAATCATTATGAATATTATCCTTAAGTTATTATCCCATTTACTAAAGCTGTGAAAAGTTCACAACAACAATAATATATGTTAAAAAGAACTTGAAAACGCTTCACAACCTGATGTATAATATATTACTAGTTTTAAGTGTTAACTCTGTCTCCTAAGTACAGCCTCCAAAACTATGTTGAATTTGGTCTTTCTCTGTTATTGTAGGTCTCAAAGTTGTAAATGCTGTGCTTTCTTCCTTGCTTAGTTATAGATTTTTGTCATTAGTCTTGCCTATCACAACCGTAGTGAAGACTACAAAAAAGCAATGTGTAGCTGAGTGATCATGCTAACTGCATGCAATTCCACCCATGTAAGTTATAAACATGCAAAAGGTAATGGTTCTTTTGAAATATCTATGATGGAAGAGATAGTGAATGGTTGATGTCTTTGGTTATGGATGTATTATTTTATACATGATATATTTTGTAGTATTTTGATTAGTAGGAAATTATGCATTTTACATGACTTTCCCAAGAAACCAAAGTGAAATGTATTTGGTGTTTCTGCCCCCTTCATGTAGTTTTAAAGATTAATTTAGAAGCTCTTAAATATGAGGGCCTACTTGTAGTACCACATCTCCTAAGCCATTATTGGTATCTTTGTACTTTTTCTTCATGTGATAGATTGCAAGACTAGTTGAATATGCTGGTTGTCTTTTTTTATTTTTAAGGAATAATATGCTGTACAATTTTCACATCTCACTGCTTTTTTGTTGTGAGCTGATTGGGGTTTTGATTTACATTCTTCTTTCAAGTCCTCTCATTATGTTGAGGAAGCTGTACTGTACTCTAGGGTACGGACGCCTGTAGTATCCAGAGTTGCTATGCACTAAATCCCCCTGATGCCTTTGAATACCTTGATGCCTGTAGAAATAGAATTGCTTTCCTATTTAAAAACACAGATAAAATAAAAATGTATAGCTTTGCATTATAAGCAGTTTTGTATTTGCCTTGTTAATGTTTAAATATGAGGGTCTTAATGTACTTTTTATTCTTGTGTGTTTATGTAGATAAAGACTGTTAAATATATTGTGTAATTTGAGGTATAAAAGCACACAATCTCTGTTGGGCTATGCAAAATTAAACTGGTAACAGCACCATGTGTTGCTACAGTTGAGTTGGCTTTGTTGCCATTTTTATTTTCCAGTTCTCACTGTCACTGAATTGACAATTTGATTGTAAACTTGTATGAAAGTAAGCAGTGCTAACATTCAGAATACTTTGTTTGTTGGCAATCGGCATATTGGAGGACATGCTTAAATTTGTAGGTGTGGATTTTATAAAAATAAATATCTTGAGAAATGTCTGCATTTAAAAAGGAGTATATGTGCAGGTAATATTGAATGAGATTAGAAGGCACCAGTAATTGTCAATAGTCTTATAATACTAATACAACACAATTTAAATGGATGCTTCTATATTATGTATTTGTTAAGAGAAGAGACACAGGGCTGTGTTTTCAATCGTATCTGCTCAGTTTTCTTGCTCTCGTGTGTGATTTACTCCACCTGGAATGTCATGTGCCTCTTCTGGAACATTGGTCATGCATTAATCATACCTAAAAGCTGCTCACATCAGACTACGTATTTAAGAATAAGTCAGAAGGTTTCTTTCAGTCCTCATTTTCAGTTGCCTAAAACACTTTCATTGTGTAAAATTAAAATTCTGTAGACAGTTCTACAGCAGGTGTTGGTAAAACATTAAGTGAGGACAATGGACAAAAACTGGTTTCACACTGTTTGTTCCCATGATACTTGATCCTATTTTCTAAAGGAACCCATTGAATCATTTTCCCCATCTATCACAAGAAGTTGTTTGCCTTTTCTTGAAATGGTTGAAATGAATCAGCAATGGTGAAAAGTATCAAAAAGGTACCTTGGATTTTAATATTTGGACTGCATATTAATCCCACATAAAGTGTGTGTGAGAATGTTCATGCACTCTGCACTAACTTGTGATAAATCTTACGCTAACTGATTTAAAACAGAGGTTAAGTGAAGGCCTTGTACATTACTTTTATTGCAAATTTTCTTTCCTACTAAATTTGTGAAACATGTCAAATTTAACATTAAATGTAGAACTGTCTAAAAAGTCAGAGAAAATCATTACTCTACCAAAGCATTTATTTGGAAAAACATGTTACAACTGTAATTTCTGATCACCTGTTATACCAGACTTTGCAGACTATCCTGAATCTCTCCTTGCCAGATTCGGGATCTTCCAAAATAACGCTGCAAATGTTATTGTGGGATTTCCAAGCAAAGCCTAAATTTTCATCTGTCAGAACTACACTGCTCGAAAGTCATTAGTACTGCTTTTCAGTCCTTGTTGAAGTGCTATCAGTCTGTTGGTGCGTGACCCTGCCTTTCTGCCCAATAAATGTTATCTCTTCACCTGTTCTTGTACTCTACGCTACCCATCTCTTGAAATGTATAGGTTTCCAAAATCTTTCTTTCCAGGATTTGTTGCAGGTCATTCTCTATGGTACTGGTTAGGTTGTGGAAGCCACTTCCTGTTTCTTTATGCCTCCCTGGAAGCAGCTAAAAGCTTTGTAGCTTTTCTACACCACATTGTAGTTTCCCATTTCCTGGCTCATGCCTCTTTGAACATCCATCACAACCCCTGCCCTCTCTATTGGTTGGTTGTAGAAGCTCCAGGATGCTTGTTTTGGGTATCCGTGTGCTTTGTAAGTGATGGATCAGTTAAACCCTATAATTTCTGTAGTAGGGCTGATCATATCAGTGAGCAGGCAGAAATTCATATCCAAACTGTACTGGAAGATTCTTCTTTTGGTCAGCCAGTCCTTGCAAACTTATGCTGCAGTCTGAAGCAGTCTTTATAGCCCAGAATGTGCCAACTCAATGTAGTTTTCTCACCAGAATTCAAATACTCGATTAGCGAAACAGGCATTTGTCACTGCAGTCATCTGTGAAGTGCAGCATGTCTTCAAAAGCTTCTTCAGCATGTTTGTGTTTATCATTTTTTAAATAAGTAGCAGAGCATAAACCTTTCTTTTTACTACAAAACCAAAGTAAATAGTAGGCCATCCTATTATTCCATCTTTCTGTATGACTCGCCATCAACTTTAATTTGGCAGTATGTTTTCCGTATGAGTAAATAAATGTATTCACATAATTTACCTTGTACAAGGTGTGTGGTGCACCAGTAAGCCGTTCGAATTTCATATAGAAGGATGTAGTACATCTTTTTGGTTACTCACTTCCTGAAATCAATTTTGATCCACACTGCTAGTGCAATTGTTACAACAGAAGTGTGTTGTACTTACGGGAATCTACAATGCTGCTACTTGTAGACAAAGTTTGACAAGGAGTTGAATCTCAGTTTGGGCAGTCATGCAACTCCCATCACAGTTTAAGGTGCCAATTCTGCATTTGCCTGAGCTTTTGAGTTTTTCTTAATACCTTTCTCAAATTTAATTCTGACCTTTGTAAAATGAAAAGTAAAACTGTAGTCTGTTGGCACCATCTAATTTATTTGGAGGCTTGCACAAGTCTTGTTATGTAAGTGACTAAATCAGTTTGCTCTGGGTAGAGAAACATCTGGCAGACTCTTAGCTAAATAATCAAAACCAATTTCAGAGATTATTATTAAAAGATCTAGAAATTGATTAGTCAAGAAAAGCTTGACATGTTAAGTCCCTTGAGAAAATTGATTACATTGTGTTGTACATAGCTTTGTGTAATAGTGTTGTTACCATAGATGAGGCATAGTCTGGTGCTTATGTTCTGGGCTGTAAAAGGCAAGGCCTGACTTCCTTTTTTTTTTTACTTTCCTCCTTTGTTAGGCCTAATTGTTTTAAATCCTGCTAATCACCTTGTGTCTCACTCTCTTGGCGGCTAAATTGCAAAGCACGTTCAGAATGGATTTTTGCACATAGAAATTGGTGTATCAACAAATTTTCATTTAGAACAATATAGTCAAGCAGTCGTTTGTTTTGTAGCCTGTGTGGGAATCTGGGAAGCTTACTTTTAAGCTTTGATTTTTATTTCGGCACCAGTAAATTCCTTATAGTTTGCAAGCAAGTAGCATACATGTCCTTTTCTCCCGTAGATCATAAGTAGACTATTAATTTTATTAATCACAGCTTGAAATACTGAGCAGATACGAGCTATACATTATGGATCTCCTAATTGTCCTCTTCAGAACCACCCCCAACCTTAAGTGGTATTCTAAATTATTGTATGCTCCATTATTTTATTTTTTTTAAAAGATAAAGTTCTACACATTTCATTTTGAAAGACATCCGGTCTGGGTACCTCTGCTACTTTAGTTGTGCCTCCCATGCGACAAGAGTTGGGGAACATGCATTAACAATTTATGACCACAAGACAAGCAGCTCTATAATACCTGTGCATTTCCTAGAATATGAAATTGTGGATTTGTAGGTGCTCTTACATGTTTGGAGCAATCCTTTGTTAAGTGAAAGTGGCATTCATTTTAAACCAAAGATGAGCGTACAAGTAAGTTAAGAGTTTGTTCTTGTGAGCATCACACTCTTTGAAACTATTTTTGATACTCAGGATGGTTGTCATTCTTAGCGGATATGAAATGTGTTGCACAAATTTGTTTTGTATAGTAAGAAGCAGTGATGGGACAATGCGAGAGAAATAACTTAGATGTTTACAGAGCCTTGTAATTTCCTGTACATTTTGTATTTTAAACAGACCTTTTTGTAAGTTTTATGATTGCAGTGCAACTTGCTGAAATACAAAGGGAACTTGCATTATAGGCTCTAAAATCATAGTGTTGAAATAAATATGGAATTATGAAATGTGTTTGTGTTTTATAAATTGTGTCCAGAAATTGTTTTCCAAAGGGATACTATGGCCCTACAACTTGCCTTCATTTCCTTCATTTTAAAGCATCTCATGTGTTTTCCTAAATACGTTATTTAGGTCATTTTATATGGGGATCACATTTGTTTGCATTTGTACCAACTCCCCTCTTAGCCCATGGTAAACTTCAACTACTCTCATCTGCAAACATTTACTGAGTATCTGCAATCCATGAGAGAGCTTCCTTTTCATAAATTAAATAAAAGTTTCCTTTTCACATTCTTCCAGTTTATCCTTCAAATGAAGTCATGGCTTCTGATTGGTTTGATCACATCAGTGGCTCCCATCTTGTAACTGGTCTGCTACATATCATTGGCCCGTCCTAGACTATTCCATTGACCTTTCCGTTAGGTAGGACTGCAGCTTACAGGAGCCCATGCTTTTGGATCTATACCTGTCCTTCTGTTTATTTTTGCCCTCCACAATAAAAAAGGGCTTGCCTTTTGACTTCCAACATTGTCATCAAAAGCCGCTTTTTGCACCGTACTGCAAAAGTGTGTCTTATGACGACCATCACATCTGTTTAAATAGATGAATGCCAGGCGTTACATTCATTCCCTTTCTGTGCTGACTTTGGAGCAGGAAGAATGGATTTCTGTAAGTACACACAATATGATCTGCAAAATGATGTGTTCATACTTCTGGCCTGCTATATGCAAAAAAGCTGAATCGGGGGCCTCTCTTATAATAGCTCCCTTTGTCCAAGGTGTTAACCCAGTTTTCATGAAGGTCACTGTAACACTCCTTCCACAGATAGGACTAGTTTCATGAATCTTCACTGTAAAACCTTCTGGCCCAGTTGAATTATAAACTGTTTTTTGACTACCTATGTATTTTGCACCATCTAAATAGTGAATTAGGGTGCTTTACAAATACTGAAATAAAAATAAAAACTATAATAGGCTATATGATATCATGTTTTTCTAACTAGTCATTGTCTTCATCATCAACACATAGCTTTATTCGGTTACTTTCAACCATAAAAGCAAAACAACCAACAATTGAATGAAAAAGGAAATAGAAATTAGGTTAAAAAGGATAAGAATAAGATAAAAACATATATTTCAGCCTTAAAACACATAAAATTATTTTCCTTAGAAAAAGCACCTAACCCCCTAATACCTAACATTTAAATTAAACATGGGGTTTTATTTCAGTCTAGGTGTGTAGTTAAAATTTAGCAACTAAAACACTTTTTTTTTTTTTTAAACATTTGGTCCTCATCATCATTATTTCCCCAAAAATTTAGTACGTATATGCCAAGCAGCTACAATATACTTGCTAACCGCACAAGATAGAGGGAGAGAAGTTTCCCTCATCATGATCCTTAAGGCAACAATACAATGTCTTACCCCCATATTACTGCACACAGATCGTAACCACTTCTGTCGCGCAATCAAATAAGCAGGGCATATAAACATAAAATGTACAATAGATTCTGAAATTTGATTGCAACTCAGGCAAGTATCAGGACTTGGGGTCGCACTCCGCGTACTGCCATAGGATTTAAGAGGTAGACAACCATATCTAAACTGAATATATAGACTCTTACTTAATGGATCAAGAATTGTATCCATAAATGGTTCCAGATATGGATACCATTTAAAATCAAAGAATTGTGACGTCAATCTACTGTGTGTTGAGCACAGCAGGTAGTTTTCCCTGACATGTATCCAGTAAACAGTTTTCAGATGATTCTTCTGATCCTTCCTTATACTTTCTGGATGACTCCAAAACTCACTAAGACCCAATCTATGAAACCATTTTGAGATGTGGTTAAACCAGGAAATGGTAAGTACATTTGGTCTATCTAGAATGTCTTGAATAGACTCCTTGTATGTGGATAGCTCAGGGGTGGTCCATACACGGACCCAGAAAAGCAATGGTCGTAGGGCAATTACATCTGAGATGCGTGGAAGGCCAAGGTCCCAGAACATTGGCAGCAGTGGGGTACTGCGAGGACAGGCCAAGGTTGACCTTACAAAGTTGTTTTCCCCCACTGCTAGCTTGCCAGTGTTCGAGGACCCCCAAATTTCTGCCCCATAGACCGCAGCGCTCTGTGCCTTTGCTCAGTAAATTTTAATAGTTGGAGTAATCACTCTCTCAGAGGTAGACTTGTGGAAGCGTAAAATGGCCCCAGATCTCTGTGCCAGAAGAGCTAAGTTTTTATCGATTTGGGGCCCCCAATGCAGGTTTTTGCTAATTCTCACCCCCAAATAATCTATGGAGCTTACCATACCTAGGGGGGTTCCATTATAGAAAATTGAGTATCTCTTAGTGGGGCCACAGCCCAGGGTCATAAGTTTAGTTTTGCTATGGTTGAGTTCAAGCCCATAGTCAACACAAAACAAACTAAACTTATCCACAAGTACCTGGAGACCCATAGGAGTTCTGGAGATCAGGAGGGAATCATCAGCAAATAGCAAAATTGGAATTTTGTGGTTACTCAAGGATGGAGCATCATTTTGGCAGTTGGTAACGACTTGCACCACCTCATTGATAAACAATGTAAATAGCGTTGGGGCAATAACACAGCCCTGACGCACTCCTCTCCTAATCTCTATTTTGTCAGTGAGTTCCCCCTGATTACCCCATCTGACTTGTGCAAATGTTTTTTCATGTAATCTTTTAATTAAATGCACTAAGTTTTCTGGGATACCGATTTTGTTTAATACTCCCCAAAGTTTCTCTCTTGGGACAAGATCGAATGCAGATCTCAGATCTACAAAGGCAACATAAAGTTTTTGCTTGGATAGGGTAACATACTTCCAAAATAGTAATGACAGTCTGAAGACTTGGTCCATGGTATTAGTTTTAGGCCGAAAACCGGCCTGTAAGGGGGATAAAATTTGGTTGTCTTGGATCCAATCGGTAAGCCTATCTAAGACTTGCTTAGCAAACGTCTTCTGAAGGATATCAATAAGGCTGATTGGTCGGTAGTTTACAGGTGAACCTACATCACCCTTTTTATAAATCGGTATTATTTCTGCGCCACGCCAAGAATCTGGAATAGGGCTACCAGCTGCTATGGCATTAGACAATAAATTCATGTACCATGCCCATATCTTTGGTTCTGATTTAAACAGGTCCCCTGGGATCTTATCTGGACCAGGGGCTTTAGCTGGCCTCAAAGAATTGATTGCAGCTGTTGTTTCGGCTAAGGTAAAAACAATGCTCTCAGTTGAAGTCATGTTAACAGCCCAACACTCATCGTATCCAGGATCCTCCGGAGCTTGCGGTGCAGGCAGAGCGTATATTCCAGAAAAATAGGACACCCATCTTTCGGGCTGTATGTACATACCGATGTCATCATTGCCCCTTTTCGAACTAGAGGTCAACAGCCGCCAAAAGGAACTATCATCTTTGTATTTGACTGCTGCAAGCAGCTTCTGCCATATCTCATTATCCCAGTCTTTTTTTGCTTGTTTCAGGGCATTAGCATACCTCCGTCGGGCCTCTTTAATAGCCACTTGGGTAGAGTTTTTTACAGCCTCGTTTAAATTAGATCTTGCTCGCACACAATCCTGATGATACCAATCCCTACGGGGGGTATCAGCAGGTCTCGGTTTGGAAGGGATTTCCCTATAGAAGATACCCTGTAGGGAATCCACCAATTTAATGTGGATAGCCATAATGGGAATGTCAGAGGCTTCTTGTTCCTCATAATCTACGAAGAGTTTTAAAAATGATGAATATATTTCCCCAATCAAGTACGGATTGGATTCAACCTTTGGCCAACAGACCCGAGAACGTCTATGGTTCAGGTAAGGGAGTGGGACATTAGTGATCGTTGTGTGCTGGACTCTTAAAAATGCGTGGTTGGTCAGAACAAGGCACAGAGGATTATGATCGCTATCCAAGCGAGGTAAAATTTCCATGTCCAGTGAACTTGACCATAGCCTAATGTCCACCAGGATATAATCAATAGTACTAAAGGAAAGCCCTCGCTTGAAAGTGATGGCTCGCTCTGAATCAGATTTAGTGCGGCCGTTACATTCTCTCAGGCCATATTTCAGGCAAAGGGAAGACAACTGAGATGCAACACAGGAAACGGGAGAAAACGCCATTTCCTTAGATTGGGGAATACCCCAATGTTCGTCCTCTTCAGTAGTCAGATTGCTGATGGTCATTGTCTTGTTCCATATGTAGAATTACTTTTTCCCATTGAATGGGGGCATGGTATTCCCATCTTTCTGCCCACATTCCCAAACATAACAGCAGCTCTGTATGCTGGATGTTTGACACTCGTTGCTGGGTGTCTTTTTTAACAAATGTATTGAGCCGTACACACCTTGCAGGTGCTAATGAACTATGTGATGCAAATTGTCAGGAAAAGTAATATTCAGTTTGTGTGAACACTAGGTAAACTCTGCTAATACTTCATCATAGCCTTCTAGGAACCAGCAGGGAGAAAGAATGGAACAGCTCAAAGGAAAACCATAAATAGAGCTCTGTAAAACTAAATCACATCCCCATACCTTTCTTCCCCAGGTTAAACATCATTACTGTTCTGGAATAATGTGGCATCACAGGTGTGCTCTAAATGAGTTCAACAGATCTTTTCACCCTAGCAGAAGGGGTGAAAAAGTCACTGGTGCATTAAATCAACATTTAACTTAACAGTATGACCAGTTTCTCCACACAAGGAAAACCCAAGTCTGGAATAAAATTAAAGGGTTTTATTACAAACTAAGACTCAGGTTAATGTAGACAGTTCTTAAGACAAAGCTATAAAGATGCAGATTTACCATCGGATGTCCAAGTCTTGGGAACAACCGAAGCTTAGCTACGATCCAGCAGACTGAGTTCTATCAATGCAATACAGAACATGAGCACTAGAACCTGATGTTCTGAGAATAAATGTTGACCAGTTCATTTAAGCATTTGCATAAGTCTCAGTTGTCAAATTATTTCTCCAAACAAGCGAGGATCCCTTAAAGGCACAAAGTCCAGTTTCTCCTCGTGCTGGACTACAAGACATGGTGACAAACAGTAAAAAGGAAACAAAGGACAAAAAGAATGTGGAAAAATAACATCTGGAGCAGAATAAAGCTTACTAAAGTTGGCAAAACGTAAATAGGGAAGGTGTCTGCATGTCAGAAGCTCAGTCAAGAGTCTGCTCATGGATCAAAAGAAAAAATTATGTCTTCTCATCCCAGCATTAAGGTGCAAGCGAGGGTAAGCAGGTCCGTCCCTGGCAAAGTACAAACGGTGTCAGCTCAATGTCCAACTGGGATCTGCTACTAATCCAGCTCAGAAACGGTAAATTAAAGTCCAAAATGAAAGATAATTTGTCCATCTATAACACCTTATGAATGGGATGGTTTAGGTGTCCTATCATAGACTGTCCTATGACAGTCATCTGCAACATCAGTAAAGATTCTCATTACCAACAAGGGAAAGACAACCATCTTCCTCTCCTGTAAGATTTGAAACAGTTGTATATTGTCCATGTCCACAGTTCTTCAATGTGCCGGGTTCAAGGTTACTTTCTCAGGGTCTCTACGTGTAAAACAATAGGACATCTATTTCTAAGCTAACATTCTCTGGGAACAAAGACTGAAAGAAATGACACATTAGCAAGAATGTCTAAACATTTTTTTCCCCACACTTTAGGAAATGGGGCCTTGCAGGCCTCACATAAGCTGACTAAAGTGACTTAAAATGGCACGTTAATTTCTGTTAGGCAATGCACATATAACAATATAATTTACAATGTCATCATTGATAACCTTGTAAATGTTCATGTTACAGTAAACGCAAAAATAAATTAATTTCAGTAACTAATGGAGAACTGCGTGTTGACATTAATATGTGACATTTAAAACATTTCTTACTAGAAATTTATTATCGTTTTAGTGAAAACTATTCATCAACATCATGGGGAAACGTATGGAATCAAAGTGAATGATTATACTTGACATTTTAGGGCTATACTGCATCACTTTAGATCACTATTCTACAGTGAATGTACTTCAATTTAGGCTTTCAGTGCACTACTTTATGGGTAACTTGTTAAAAAATCAAATAAAATGCAAAAGCTCTCACATTTGGAGGATTACTGTGACATCAAAAGTAGCAGTAACATTTCAGCTACATCAGTAGCAATGTTCACAAGTACCAGTGAGCCTCAGAGCGTTATTAAATAACAAGCAGCACGTCAAAATCAGAGCAGTAATTTCCCTGTCTCATATGTGTGTCCTGCAGGAAGAATTTCGAAACATCAACCTGGCAAAAATGTATGTTTTCCTTTAGTAGGTAACCTTTAGTCTAACATGGAAGCCTCTGACAATGAAGTCCCTCCTAATGCCCAAGAATGCTTTGTTTGTAGTCAAAGTTTCACACTTCACCTACTTTGTACAAAGGACTACTTGCATTACCCTATCCCCATAATCCAAAGGAACTCAAAGGTGCCATAGGTTTCTGGCCTTTGTTACCAACAGCCCGCCTTCCTAACCAGGGAAAATGACATACATTACGTATCAACAATTGTTCCTCCCCTTCCTCTTTGTTGAGTAAATATTGCAATCTTCTTTTCATTCAGGAGGGAGTACTCCAGAGTAGAAGCAGGGTCTCCTAATATACTTCATTATTAGTTGTGTAATACGTGCATCCTAGATTCAGGCAACAAGATGATTTTCCCTAACAAAGCGCCTGATTTTCATCTTAGCAGTAACGGCCCTGCTGCTGGTTTTCCTTTGGAAAATCCATCTGCTGCCTTGGCAGAACAGCTGCCCAATTTAGACATTGGCAGGACCATAGGCGAAACACCACCCAAGTCCGCCAACTCAGCATTGGGAATAAGGGCTGACAGCGGGACTCAAGCCACCATAACCACCAAGCAGATTTGGATGTGCCTTACTGCCAAGCCAGCTGTGGCAGCCCAACCTCCACACCTGAGTTGGTATTTGGAGGGGTAAGGGGCAAAAAACCTATCTTTATCCACCTTTCCGTTTCCGTTTTAGACTGGACCCGACTGGACATCACCTGCCATCACTGCTGCCACTGGGTCACGGAGAAAACATGACCTCCTCCTCGCCGACTTAAAGGTAGGGAGTCCACATAGGCTGTTTAAAATGTGTGGTCACCGCATATGAGCGCAGGACCTCTGCAGTCATATACACGTCTCAGTAATTCTTTTTTCAAATACTGTGCCATGCATATTTCGGGAGCACAATTGTGTAGGATATGGATGGGAACACACTGGTACATGACACATATCGCACACTTACACAACTGTCATTGTGGGGTCATTGTTCATTGCCAAATGAATGCTGGCAACACCGTGATGTTACATTCACACCTGTTGACTATGTCCACATGTGCACATTGCCAAGGGACCTGTACCTGTGATTTTGTGCTCCCAGTTGTTTGTTAGTCAGTATGTGTGTGTGCAATTTGGCTGGTTGAGGCAGAGGCAGCTGGAGTGGTTGTGTTGCTGTGTGCAACATTAAGTTGAGCGTTGTGTGGTGGTTGTTGTGACGTATAGTTGTGCTTGTGCTTGTGTGTGTAGTTGAGTGTGTAGTTGTGTTGAGTGTGTGTGCTGTGTCAATGTTTGTGTTGTGTCATGGATGTATGAGAGTGTGTTTTCGGGATGTACATGTCGTGTAGTGTTGGAATGGCAATGGGTAATTGTGTGTGTGTGTGTTGTGTTGTGCAGGTGGACACATATGACTGAGGTACTGTGTGTGTGTGTGTGTGATTTACCTCTATTCCATAGCCACTGTACGATGTACATTGGGTCCAGCAACCGTCTCCTTTCAGCAATCTGCTGCCAGTACACTGCCTGCAGGACTGTAACCACTAAATAGGGTCGGCGGTAACCCGCTAACCTGACGGCTAGGAAAGAACTCTGTCATGGCGGTCTGCTGCTCAGCTGCAATACGTCTAAATACGGCGGACGGAACACCATCGACTTGACGGTGTTTTTGAGTCATCCGCCGCCGCGGATGGACGGTAATGCCGCCAAGACTTAAACCAAACCCAAAGTACTTGAGAGTGACAAGGCCATCTTTTTCTTTCCGGTCTGATGGTCATTTGCCTCCAAAGTCCTATTCCTAGTGGTAGTAGGTACTGCCTCAGGTAATTCTCGAACCCCTTCTTACACTGCTGTAACATTTCCATGCCACATCTACCTGCAAGGCATTAATGAAGCAAAGAGGGGTGTCCTCTTATTTGCGTGGCTTAAGTAATTCCTCCTTTGTTTATTTTTTTCCTGTGTCATAGTCCCTGTGGATATTGCTGAACTACGTGTGTTCAGTTTTTTTTATTTTATTTTTTTATTTCATTCTCATGATCTGTTTCACTATTGTTCAGTACTATGGTGATGGTCTCTACTGCTGTGAAAGCGTCATTTGACTTGTACCCAGTTAACGGTGCTGAAAAGTAAATTCATTCACGTGAGCTCCCTGTCTCCAAAGATTAACACCCTTCCTAATTAAATAGCACCCTGGAGGTAAAAAAGGATTCAGATTACCAAAGAATACAGGCAATAAGGGAATTCTCTGAAAGTGAACAAACATGTCTGAGGGTTATTTGCCAAAGTAATAATCGTGGAAGTGCTGATTACCCAAAGCACCCTGTATCCTTTGCTTTAACAGACATTAGCCACATTCTCCCCATCCCCCAACTAGGGATTAATGGAAGGTAGGGCGCTTTTCTTCTTTATAGAATACCTGGTGAATCCCCCCGCAAATGGTCCCTGCGACCCAGACAGACACCAGAGACAGTTGCCAAGACCAAGTCTACTGCCAGGAAATGAGCCCCTCCTGAATGTCCCCCCTGTGTTCCACTGTGTCACCTTTGTGGTATAGGCATTGGATGAGTTCAGCCTGATTAGAATGCTCACTAGCCTTGCCTTGGGCTGAGGTCATCCATGACATAAGAGTAGAATGTGGAATGGTCTGGAAGGAGAGGAGATCACTGTGAAGATAGCTGTTGGATTAGCTGGATGGTGGATGGGATGTTCAAATAAAAGAACCTACAACTTCTTTCTGGAGACTATTGAAGCTTATTTATATTACAACCTTGTCCACTTTGAACTGCCATTGCGCCCCTTGCTGTGGCCCCTTGAGCACTGGACCTGTGCTTTAAACAGACTGGCCCACTACACTGGACTATTCCCAACCATCACCCCACTATATTGCACCTTGCATTGTATACTAATTTTTAATAAACACCTTTGGACACAACCTGAGTAATAGTGCTTTATTTGAAGGTAATGTACAATGTGTTGAACTGTAATGAACTGCATGATCCTGTGTAAATGTCCAGTAATATGTTGACCCATCCTACAATTGTGTCTCCGCAGTCTGTACACATCACAGCATTACACAGTTGTAACCACAGCAACATCTGCAATAAGGGAAGGCATAGGTGACAGGTGGGATGCAAAGGTAATGACTAGCATAATGCTACAGCCACACAGAACATCACTGAAATGAAGAAATGTTTAGTTCAACAGTCTTACCTGAGTGTCATTGGAAGTACTGCTGGATCATATGTGTCCTGTTGTCCACATCCTGCTCCTCCTCACTGTCCTTAGTGTCCACTGCTGCCAGAGCTGCATTGCCACCCCCTCTTCCTGCAGATAGGGCACATGCCGTCTGAGGGCCAAACTGTCCAACATGCAGCACACAACTACAATCCTGCAGACCTTCTCAGGGTAGTAGCATAAGGATCCACCTATCAGATGGAGGCACCTGAACCTAGCTTTCAGGAGCCTGAAGGTCCTTTCAACAATCCTCCTGGTACGCCCATGAGCATCATTGTACCTATTCTCAGCCCCTGTTCGCAGATTCAGAACAGGGGTCAGGAGCCACGACAGGTTTGGGTAGCCGGAATTATCTGCAAGAAGTGAGGAACACACATTAGCCCTGCACAATGGCTTTCTGTGCCTCTGTAGTTGTCTCATCAGCTGTAGGTCACTGCTGTTCCTCAGGACAAAGGCATCATACACCGACCCAGGATACTTGGCAGTGAGGTGGGAGATGGGATGTTCAAATAAAAGAACCTACAACTTCTTTCTGGAGACCATTGAAGCTTATTTATATTACACTGGCGACGAGGGTCCTTTGAACATCTCAACACAGAAGGTCATCTCAAGAGATCTACATGTGTCTACTACAACTCTGCTGTAATTTTATTCGACGTCTGAAGATGTGAACTGCTTTGTTGTTTTCAACTTGTGAAGTCTCAATAAGGTACTTCTGAACTGATTTATAATTTATCTGGACTTTAAAGTTATCTTTTCAGTCATTTCATCGAGATTTATTTTTAACATTTCGATAACGGAAAAAGCTGGCGCGTGGGTCAAGTGCGCGTGCACTTGTAATTAGAAGAATGTTGTTCGCTCGCATCTGATGCGAGCCGATTTCCGCACGCATTTCAACCTCAGCGCGTGTGTTTGTTTTAAAAAGACACATTCATCACGTGCGTCTCTCGCGCTGCCAGTGCGAACCGAAGTGGTCTGACTTCAAAGGCTTCTCTACTTTCAGTGTATGCGTGTTTCTCGCGCTCCCGGCGCGAGCTGGAATCGCCTATTTGTAACACGCGTTTCAACTTAGAGCAAACCAATTATTGATTTTACAAAGAAAACATTACGACTCGTATCCAGCCTCTTCGCTTAATACGTTTAAAGATTTAAAAAAAAATCTGTGGTCTACGTGAGTCAAGAATTTATAACATTCTGCTTCATTTTAAACTTATCTATACAACAAGAGGATATAAACAAGCATAATAAGATCTCTGCAGTTAACATCAGGAATTTCATTGTTCTGCTTTTATGCGTTTAATCTGACATGTGTAACATTTGACTCTAAACCATTCTGGTTCATTTTACACTTATCCACAAGAGAATCTAACATGCAAAATATTCCTCCTCAGCATTTTTTCTTAACTTCTCCAGGTGAACCACCAATAAAATGGTCCAAATGGAAAAAATAATTTTTACACTATTCGAGGGTGTGTGGAACAAATCTATCTAGTGAAAGAAAGACGGCTCTTCTCATGCATTGCTTAGGTTGCGAAGGCCAAGAGATATTTGAAAATCTACCGGATCTTGGTGAAGAAGCTACGGATCTCAATGAGTTTGAAATGTGTTTAAAAAAACTGGATTTACATTTCCTGCCTAAGATCAGTACCATTTTGGAGCGGTTTCATTTTGGAATGAGAGAGCAGAGACCTGGTGAGAATATTGAAGAATATATAATTGCTCTTAGGAAGCTTGCATCAACATGCAAATTTGGGAGCACGTTGGAAGAAAGGATCCGTGACCAGTTTATGTTGAGATGTGCAAGTGATAAAATCAGACAAAAATTGTGGAGCAAAGATGATCCAACTTTACAAGAGGTGATTGTCCTGGCTAAAAGTGTAGAACATACTATGGCGTGTGTTAATGAACTGGAGAAAGAAAAAAAAGTGGATGTGAGTAGGATTGTTACAAAACGTGAACCAAGTGCTACCATGCAGTACAGTGTAGAACGTGAGGAGGGTAAGGATGATCTTTCCATGGTGGCACGATTTAAGGATGCAAAATGTTTCCGTTGTGGGAATCCGGGCCATTATGCGTCCTATAAAAGATGTCCAGCGGTCAACTCAATTTGCAGATTGTGCAATAAAAGAGGGCATTTTGCCAAATGTTGCCGGATTTCCAAGAGTCAGACTTCTGTGAAGGTAGTTGAAGACTGCATCTTGACGGTTTCCATGGGTGCTGTGAAGAAAAAACACCCCAGGGATGTTGTGACCATTCTTGGAGTGTCATGTGAAATGTTGTTTGACTCGGGAGCTTGGTTAACCCTGATATCAAATGAAGTTTTTGACGAACAACTCAGTTATAAGGTTACATTAAAAGATCCGGATATTATTCCAGGAGGTTATGGCGGTCAGACCATTGATCTCAGAGGTTATTTTGAAGCTGAGATTACCTACCAGACTAACACCATCCGTGGGAAGGTGTATGTTCCTGTGAGAGGAGACAGTGTTCTGAGCTGGCCTCATCAGGGAGACCTGAGAGTCATACTGGATCCAAATTCGCCTTCGCCTGTCATGACTAAGGAAGATTATGTTAATTCTCTACATCGCATTGAGGAGTTGCATGTACAAAAGAAATTGCTCTTGCCTGTTTTGGTTGAAGAATTCAAAGAAGTTTTTAGTGGGAAGTTGGGTTGTCTCAAGAAGTACTCTCACCAAATAAAGTTAAAAAAAGGTTCTATTCCAGTAGCATCCAAGGTACGTCCGGTTCCCATCTCTTTAAAAGATGATGTGGAGAAGGAGATTATGAGACTTTGTGATGAAGACATCATTGAGCCAGTCGAGTCAGCTCAGTGGATTTCTCCGATTGTAGTGGCCAGGATATCGTCAGGGGAGTTAAGGCTATGCATAGATTTGAGGAACCTCAAGAAGTGTGTAGTCAGCGATCAATTTCCCTTACCCAACATCACGGAGATGGTCACGATGCTGTCAGGTTCTAAGTATTTTAGTAAGATTGACCTAACCTCTGCGTACCATCAAATCAAATTGCACCCAGATTTGCGTAGTTACACCACTTTCATCACTCCGTTTGGGACCTTCAGGTTCATAAGAATGCTTTTTGGGCTGGTATCGGCAGCTGCTGTGTTCCAACGTCTAATGTATAATCTATTTGGATCAGAGCCTGGTGTTAAGTGCTACCAAGATGATATTTTGATACATGGGAGGAGTGAAGATGAACATAACTCAAGAGTGAGAAGAGTTCTAAGTATACTCAGAGAGCATGGTCTGACTCTAAAGCCAAAGAAGTGTTCTTTTGGGGAAACAGAAGTTGAATATCTTGGACATAAGATCACTGCAGAAGGATTGAGTCCAAAGGCTGAATTAGTGAGGAACATTCTGAACTTGCGGGCTCCGGAGAAAAAAGAAGAATTGTTATCGTTTTTAGGAATGTTAGAATTTCATGCTAAATTTCTTCCTAATCTAGCATCCAAAACACTCAGCATGCGGACACTTGTTAAGAAGAATGTTGAATTTGTGTGGGGTAAAGAATGTCAGAGAGAATTTGATTGTATCAAAGCAGAGTTATCTTCAATTGGATTATTGAAGTCGTTTGATACAAACAAAAAATGTGTGATTATGACGGATGCTTGTGAGACTGGTTTGGGGGCAGTGTTGTTACAGTATCTGAGTGATGGAACTCCTAAGCCTATAGTATTTTGTTCTCGGACTTTGAGAGGAGCTGAAATCAACTACTCCACAATAGAAAAAGAAGCATTGTGTGTGTTTTGGGCGATCAGTAAGCTGAGAAATTTTGTATGGGGTAGAGAATTTGAAGTACTTACTGATCACAAGCCTCTGGTAGAGGTGTTCATGAAAAAGGGTCTAGATTTGATCTCCAGTAGAATCAGTAGATGGGTGGTCAGTCTCCAAGATTACGATTGCACTACGTTCCTGGATCATACAATAAGGTTGCAGATTGTCTTTCTAGACTGAGTTCGGAGGTAGAAGAGTTACTGGAGAAGGAGATACATCGTGCTGTTTCTGTGTGCATGGTCACTGGGAGTGTGATAAAACAAGATGAATGGGTGAGAGCTGTGGGTGAGGATGAGATTTTGCAGAGAGTGTTTGAACTGATTAGGTGTGGCTGGAGGAATGAGGTTAAACAGGATAAGGATCTTGTAAGTTTCTGGAGAGTAAAAGATGAATTAGCTGTGGAGGATGGTATCCTTTTACGAGGTCTAAGGTTAGTTGTTCCTGCTGAATTAAGAAACAAAATCATTGAGTTGGGTCATGAGGGTCATCAGGGTATGAGCAGGACGAAGGCAAGGATTCGTTTAGATTATTGGTGGCCTGGGATGGATTTGATGGTTGAAAGGTTTGTGAGGGAGTGTGCAGACTGTTGTTGTAGTGACGAAATTTATAAGACTAGGGTTCCTCCTATGTGCATGAGGGATATGCCAGGTAGACCTTGGGAGGTAGTAGCTGTGGACGTTGTTGGACCTATAAGTGGAAGAAGTGGTTCAAACTATTTGTTAGTTTTAATTGATCAGTTTTCGAGGTGGGCTGAAATTGGCATATGTAGTTCCACCGAGTCTAGAAGAATTATTGACTTCTTTATAGATATTTTTGGTCGCGAAGGTATACCAGAGGCTATTGTGACGGACAATGGACCACAGTTTGTGTCAATTGAAATGGAGGATTTCCTCCAAAAGAATGGGATCCAGCATAGAGTGTGCTCTTTGTATCATCCGGAAGGGAATGGTACAGTTGAGAGGTTTAATAGGTGTGTGAAGGAGTGCATTCAGTTGGAAGTGGCGTCTAATAGAGATTGGAAAGAGGGTTTGAAAAAGTTTCTTTACATGTACAGAGTCACACCTCATTCCACAACAGGGAAAGTTCCATTTGATCTTTTCAGAGGTCGGAAAGGCAATACCTCTCTCTCGCCAGCATGGGTGTACTGGAGCAAGGATGTAGCAGAATGTAAGAGTCGTGTGGGTGAGGAGAATGATTTTGAAAAAATTCGCATGCGGAAAAGGAAGGAATATTTTGATAATAAGAGAGGTGCACATCTCCTTGATGTTAAGGTTGGTGATCTGGTTATGATAAGGAAACCCACTTTGCGAAAAGGTGAAAGTAAATTTTTAGGTCCATTTGAGGTTATCAAATTGTTCAGAAATGCCGTTAAGATTAAGGATGGTAGAATTTGGAATCTTAATAGAGTAGTTAAATTTAAGGGAAAGTAGTCGTTTTTTTTTTTTGTTTGTTTCTGTATTTTCTGTTATGTTTATTCATTGTTAAGGGGAAAGATGTGTGGTATAGGCATTGGATGAGTTCAGCCTGATTAGAATGCTCACTAGCCTTGCCTTGGGCTGAGGTCATCCATGACATAAGAGTAGAATGTGGAATGGTCTGGAAGGAGAGGAGATCACTGTGAAGAGAGCTGTTGGATTAGCTGGATGGTGGATGGGATGTTCAAATAAAAGAACCTACAACTTCTTTCTGGAGTCTATTGAAGCTTATTTATATTACAACCTTGTCCACTTTGAACTGCCATTGCACCCCTTGCTGTGGCCCCTTGAGCACTGGACCTGTGCTTTAAACAGACTGGCCCACTACACTGGACTATTCCCAACCATCACCCCACTATATTGCACCTTGCATTGTATACTCATTTTTAATAAACACCTTTGGACACAACCTGAGTAATAGTGCTTTATTTGAAGGTAATGTACAATGTGTTGAACTGTAATGAACTGCATGATCCTGTGTAAATGTCCAGTAATATGTTGACCCATCCTACAATTGTGTCTCCGCAGTCTGTACACATCACAGCATTACACAGTTGTAACCACAGCAACATCTGCAATAAGGGAAGGCATAGGTGACAGTCAGGTGGGATGCAAAGGTAATGACTAGCATAATGCTACAGCCACACAGAACATCACTGAAATGAAGAAATGTTTAGTTCAACAGTCTTACCTGAGTGTCATTGGAAGTACTGCTGGATCATATGTGTCCTCTTGTCCACATCCTGCTCCTCCTCACTGTCCTTAGTGTCCACTGCTGTCAGAGCTGCATTGCCACCCCCTCTTCCTGCAGATAGGGCACATGCCGTCTGAGGGCCAAACTGTCCAACATGCAGCACACAACTACAATCCTGCAGACCTTCTCAGGGGAGTAGCATAAGGATCCACCTATCAGATGGAGGCACCTGAACCTAGCTTTCAGGAGCCTGAAGGTCCTTTCAACAATCCTCCTGGTACGCCCATGAGCATCATTGTACCTATTCTCAGCCCCTGTTCGCAGATTCATAACAGGGGTCAGGAGCCACGACAGGTTTGGGTAGCCGGAATTATCTGCAAGAAGTGAGGAACACACATTAGCCCTGCACAATGGCTTTCTGTGCCTCTGTAGTTGTCTCATCAGCTGTAGGTCACTGCTGTTCCTCAGGACAAAGGCATCATACACCGACCCAGGATACTTGGCAGTGACGTGGGAGATGTACTGGTCAACAAGGCACACCATCTGGACATTGAGTGAGTGGAAACTCTTCCTATTCCTGTACACTTGTTCATTGGCCCGGGAGGGCCTAACGCAATTCGGGTCCCGTCAATGGCCCCAATATCATGTGGTATATGTCACATTGCCTAGAATCCAGCTTTCACAGTGGGTTAATCATCTACCTGGGGGAATGCGATGTAGCTGCACCTGTGTTTTAGCAAGGCTGCCAAAACCCTTGCAAGCACAATAGAGAACATTGGCTGTGACATTCCTGCAGCCAAGCTCGCTGTCGCCTGTAAAAAGCCGGTTGCCAGGAAATGGAGTACTGAGAGTACATGCACAAGCTGGGGTATTGCTGTTGTGCAACGGATAGTAGGTAGTAGATCAGGCTCAAGTTGTGCACGCAGCTCTGTGATTGTGGGCCTGTCCAGACGATAGGCGAGTATGATGTGCCTGTCCTCCAGTGTAGCCAAGTCCACAAGGGGTCTGTACACGGGTGCTTGTCTCCTCATCCTATTCCTCCGCAGTGTTTGATACCTAAGGGACCCAAAAGTAAGAAGGGAGTGACAACAGGAATCATGAACACACTACAGCAGTGTACACAGAGCATACTTGTATGTTGGACACTGGAATTGTCTAGGTGAGTACATTCGACTACAATGACACATTAGAAAATGGCAACCGCCTGTCCTGTATGCAGGGACATGTGGAAGGGACCTCACTCTGCCGGCGTTCATGTGATGGCGGGAGGTGGTCTCCACTGCCGTGCAATTCCTCGTTGGCTAACATGGCCCTCTATGGAGTATGGGAACCACTGATGATCAACGCTGGTGATGACTGTGTTCACCGCTGCAGATGTGACCGCAATTTTATTTCTACCACTTCACTTGATTCCTGCTGTGACCTGTGTCTGGAACCGTCCATGGCATGTGCAACAGGGGAAATGGCCCCAGCCTTTACGTCTGAGGAGTTGGAGGCTCGTGGATGAGGTCCTACCCCTGTATCGGCAGTTGTATGGGCCTACAGACCAACGGGTGAGTACACCATGGGTATGGGTACGTTGCATGTGACATGGCTGCATGGAGATGTGTGTGTGTGTGCTGGCAGTGTATCATTTTGGGGGTATTGCTGGTGGCAGTGTTAATGCAGGGGTACCGGTCATATGTGCCTGAGGAGGGGCAAATGTATTTTGTAGGCCATGTGTGTGAAAGGCTGGATTGTCTGGTTCATGGTGTCCCGCTGTTTGTGTTTACTCTGCAGGTCAGCGCCCATCAGAAGAGGGGGTTGTGGCGTGCCACTGCCAAGGACGTGTGGACCCTGGGGGTCCATAGCAGGCGGAGCACCCATTGCAGAAAACGGTGTGAGAACCTGAGACGCTGGACCTGGAAGACTGCAGAGGCCCAGCTGGGGGTGGCCTCCGAACGAGGAAGGGGTGCCCCTCAGGACCTGACCCCCCTGATGGCCTGCATACTGACGGTGGCCTACTCCGAGCTGGAGGGGCACTTGAGGGCATCAAAGCAGCCACAAGGGGGTGGGTACAGTGTGATTGACACCATCTCTGTTGCCTTGCATGTTTTTGATAGCTAGGTAGCTGGCTTTCTATGGCAAACAGGGCTTAGATGGTCCCAGTTGGTTTGTAGCTGGCAGTGTTTGGTTCCTACCTGCTGTGGTACTTAGCCAATGGTATGCCAGTGTGGTCCATACTGCCCATTCTAAGTCTCAGTGTGTGACAGTGATGTGTATGCTATGTGTGCTGTTGATGATGTGGTTGACCCGGTGCTCCCTTTCTTTCTCCTCCCTGTCTTCTTTTGTCACCCTGTCCATGTGTGCATTAGCATCATCTGGCGAGTGAGGGGAGCTGCAGCCCACGGGACCAAGGAGGCAGAATCCAACCGATGCTGAGGGGACCAGTGGGACAGAGGGCGAGGGGAGCACCACAGCAGGGACAGGAGCTGATACCACTGGCTCTGATTTCTCCTCCGATGGGAGCTCCTTGGTGGTGGTGGACCCCTCTGGGACCACACCAGCTACAGGTTCTACCCCCACCTCCTGTACCAGCACCGCCCACCCAGTACCCCCCCCCCCCACCGAATTGCCCGTGCCCGCTCACCCTGGAGGGTGGGCATCTCCTTCACCTCAGGCCCTATCCCAGTCAGCCCTGCTGCCATCCGTGAGGAGGCTAGTGACCTCCTGAGATCCATCTCTATAGAGCAGTCAACCATAGTGAATGCCATCCAGGGGCTGGCATCCCAGATGCAGCAATGTAATGCCTTCCTGGAGGACATTCATGGTGGCTTGGCGGCCCTACAGAGATCGTTTCAGGCTCTGGTCTCCTCTCTGATGGCAGCCAGTGTCCCTGTTTCTTCCATCCCCCCCCTCCGACTACCACCTCCCAGTCCCACTCTCCTCACCCCAAACCCATCCCATGCACACATTCAGACAAGCATGCACACAAAACATCACACAGGACTCGCACAGACAAACACAGGCAGCACACTTCAGTCCAGAAGCACTCACACAGCCAACACACATATGCACACACAACATCCTCCACTGTCTCACTCCTCCTCCTTCCTCAGTCACATCCGCACTCACACCTGCCTGCACTGCATTAACAGCCCCTGAACCTGCCACCTACACAGCCATGCCCACAGTCACCAAAACAGCAGACCTGTCTGCACTCAGTCTGACACCTTACCACCCCCAAAGTCTCCTGCTGCCACTAAGGGGCACATAAGTACAACCCTGGCCCCCCACCCCAAGGACACTCTTCTGCCCCCAAAACAAAGGGCTAAAGTGCTGCCCCCTCCCAAAACAGACAGCCAAGAGCATGGAGCCACCTCCAAAACCTAGGGCCAGGGAGACCACTCCTAAGACAAAGGCCAAGGAGACCTCTCCCAAGGCCAAGGAGGCCCCTCCCAAAACTAAGCCAAAGGATGCCCCTCACAAAACTGAGGCCAAGAAGCCCCCTCCAGAACCAGTGGGCAAGTACCCCTCCTCCATCACCAGTGGGCAAGGACCCACCCCTCCATCACCAGTGGTCAAGGAGCACCCTCAGTAACCAGTGGGGAACAAGCCCCCTCCAGGACCAGTGGACTAGGAGCCCCCTCCCAATGAGAAGCACCCCAAGCCACACCACCTGTCCCCTGAGGTGCCTGCCCATTTCCAACATGATGGCACTGAACAGTGGAGTCCCGATGTTGTCAGGAGTAAGTTGGGGCTTGGACTTTGCCCTGTGGGCATTAGAGACTTTGAACGGACCTTTGGGCCTGCATGTACATATCCAGTTGTGTATGTTTTTGGAATTTGAATTTTCATCAAACATGATTACAGTGGTTGGAACAGAGGTATGTGTCATGGCTTTCTTTGCTCCTGGGTACTGTTACAGTTGATTTACTCTGCAGCTGGTTCTGGGTGTGTGGTATGTGCGTATGGTGTGTTTTGTGTGTGTATCACTCTCCCCTCCCGCTCTCCCTCGTTTGTTTGCTAGGTGGCTATACTCACTGTCGTCGTCTTCGTTGGCGTTGGTGCTCCAGGATGGCAATGGCATGGTACAGCATCAGGAAGACTTACAGTTCTGGTTCCATGGTGCCCATGGACTCATCTGTGTCCCTGGAGGTGAGTGTCTCCTTATAAATGGTGTGTTTCTGCCAAGTTTTTGGTGTTGTTGCTACTGCCCAGGAAATCCTGGTGGTGTGCGGTCATAATATGGTGGGTGGATCCTTGTCTTTCGCCTGCCTGTAGGTTGCTAGGGCCTTGTTCAGTGGTCATACCGCGCTGGCGGTTGGTGAGGTACATTAGCTGTCTATGGGAGGGATCAACGCCATGGTCATTCAATATAATTCAGTCTTCATCTGATTACTACTTCCAGTCTTCTGTCAACTCTTCAAAACATGAAACCCAAACATAATTTTCATCTGTTTTCACACAACCTGCTCTAACTCAACTCAGCTGTTTTTCCTCCGACACATCTTGGTGAAATCTTTAAACTTCCTCCCATCTATCAGTAGCAGTTAACAGAAGATTGTGATTTGTCTCATCATTTGCTTCATTGGTTTATTCACCAATAAAGGCAGTACAATTTAGAGCACAGTATTTCGCCACCTCATCGGTGTAACTATTGCTGAGAGTAACATAATCAGTGGCTTTGCAGTGTACAGAACACTTCACAACCTCAATTTGGGTAGGCAACTGTAATGCATTTAAGAAATTATACTCTTTCTCTCTGTGGCATATTGGGGAACCAAAAGAGGTCATAAAACCTCTCTGGGACCATATCTGGCCAAAGTCATGAACGACACCAAAGCCATACTGACTACTGGTAAAAATGGTTCAGACGCACAGCATGCTCTTAAAAGAGCAACTAATTTAGCTACTTGGGCAGAAAAGACATCTTGAAGCCAGGAGGCTTCAACTATACCAGAGACTGTACAAACGGCATCAGCAGGTCTCAGGTTACCACTGTTGTCTCTTAAAAAGGAGACATCAACAAACATTACATAATCAGATTTGGGAAGTGGAATATCTTAAAATCTGGTCTTGGCATGGTGCATAGTTTAGTGACATCTTGACCGTCATGGTCAGTTTCATCAGTACAATCATTGACAGGCAAAGGAAGTAAATTCACTGGGTTCAAAGTGGTACAGTGATTAAGAGTAATGTTCGGTGCAGCCAGTATGACTTATTCGTACCTGGTCAGATGTGCACTAGTCAAGTGCTGATAGCTAGAAAAATACTGCACGATTAGTTTAAATCATTACAATCTAAAATCCCTTCACAGAGGAAAAAGCGGCACCAATAAATAGGAATAAAAGGCATATAAAAGCAAATAAATACAACTTTAATTAAAACTGATAACACATTAAAATTGAATATCTTGGAAGGCAAATTGTAGTGAGCGGACTGTTTCCATTCAACCTCAGGGATTCCCCGTTACACTCCATCAATTACTGTTATGGAACAAGTGGTGGGAGGCAAGTCTTCTAGGTGATGACAAATTAGTCATTATGAGTATGGAAAATTCTCAGTTCACGGAGCCTACTTCTGGGTCCACTCCGTGCCTCCCTGAGTTTCCAGGAGCCAGAGCGACCCCTGCCCAACTGAAGTAGTTCTATGAGGCCATGCATCTAATTTTGGGCAGTCTGACCCCCCTGTGGCACTGTTGGTGCCTGGGGTTAGGCTGGGGGTTCTCCGCGTTCCGTGTTGGCGCCTTTGGCCTCGGCCTCCGATGGCCCCTCCCGATCTGCAATCAGATCCGTGCCAACGCCGGTCATACCTATGTGACCTTTCCCAACGCCGGCTAAGTCGTCGACGCTCACAACGTCGGTTGGACCCACAATCAACGTGGACCCAGTCCCAATTCCCGATGAGCCGGAACGACATCGCCAGACACTGCTTCAGACTTTGATGGGGCCTACTCACCCCAGATCAGATTTGGACCCTTTCACTTATGTGTACAAATATGGGGAGGGGTTGGAGGGGTTGCTGGACCCTTATGAATACCAGCTGCTTAACCCTAACATGGACTGGGCACAGGAATTGGGTGAGGCCAGTGGTCTGGATACCTCTTCAGACACTGGCATGCTTTCTCCTCCCACCATGGCAACGGCAGAGGAAGCTTCATAATCAGTGGTGGTCAGTAGGGTGGCTGAGGTCCTTGGCCTTGAACTGCCCAATGTAGCAGTCAGGGCTAACCTTCTGACAGAGATGCTCCAGCCTGGGGGTTCCACTTCAGAGTCCCTATTCTTATGCAATGAAGCCCTCACTGATGGCCTTCTGGGTACTTGGTCCAGACCCAGCACAGGGGCTCCTGTGAACAGGACAATCGCCAGCTGGCATCTGCCCTCCCAAATGACCCTAAATTCCTTTCCCAACACCCCACATGTGAAAGCCTTGTGATTCAGGCTTCCTCTACCTCTGGCTCATTCCCTTCCACTCCCCTGGATCGGGAATCAAAGAGACTGGACCAGTCTGGCGTTGTGGTCAGTGAGCACTGCATGCCTTTTGGGCCGCTATACCCATTGTAGGATACAGTCACGCAAGTCTTGCCTGAGATCCCGGGCTATCATCTCTCAAGCTGTGGCTGATGAGAGAGATGTGGCAAAGTTATCTATTCAATGTGGGCTGGACACAACCGACTTTCTGGGTAGATTGGTTTTGTCAACAGTGACCTTGAGGCGCCATGTCTGGTTGAGGAAATCTGCTTTTTCGGGGTTATCCAACAAACCCTTCTGGACATGCCCTTCAATGGCACCTGTCTCTTCCAAGACAAGGCAGACTCTGCAATTGACAGGTTCAAGGAGTCCCGGGCTTTGGCTCGGTCCCTTGGCCTTTCGACTGTCCCTCGTCCACAACAGTCAATCTTTCCCCCCTTTAGTGGCCATGGAAGGGGCTCCCTGTCACGTCCCTTTCCCAGCCACCGTGTCACCCATGCTACTTGGCCCTTGCGTGGCCAGGGCACACAGAATCCCACAGACTTGGGGGATAGAGAACCAGAGGTCTGCCCAGTCCACCTCTGACCCGGCAGCAGCCTCCAAGCCTTCCTAGTCTGTCCCCCATCTCAGACCAGTTGGAGGCAGGATTTACCATCACATGCCCCACTTGAAATCCATCACGACAGACAGGTGGGTTTTGCGGATCGTATGAAGGGGCTACTCCCTCCCCTTAGGGACTTCCCCTCTGGCCATGCCTCCATCCTACAGATGCTTACTGGAGGATCATCTGACACGAGGCTCTGTGGCCAAGAAAGCCATAGAGAGGGTCCCTGCGCCAGAATTAGGTAGTGATTGTTACTCCCACTACTTTCTGTTGGCCCGAAAGGATAAGGGCTTATGTCCTATCCTAGACCTTTGGGCCCTCAATCTCTTCCTCAAGAGGGAGAAGTTCAAAATGCTCACTCTGGCTGAGGTCCTGTCTGCCTTGGGTGCAGGAGACTGGATGGTGGCATTTAATTTGCAGGACGCTTACTTCCATATACCCCTCTTGCCTGCACACAGGCGCTACTTGCAATTTGTGGGTGGTCATGAGCACTTTCAATTTACCGTGCTCCCCTTCGGCCTTACCAGCGCCCCTTGGGTATTCAAGCAAATGATGGCTGTGGTTGTAGCTCATCTACGCAGGTTAGGGGTTTCAGTCTTTCCCTACCTAGATGACTGGCTGTTGAAGGCGGATAAGCCCAAGAAAGTCGTCTCCCACCTTCGGACTACAGCAAACCTTCTGCCTACACTGGGGTTCACTATAAACATGCCAAAGTCACACCTGACTCTCTCTCAGATGCTCACTTTCATCTGAGCTGTTCTGGACAAGGTGCAGTTTCGCACCTATCCTCCTGAAAAGAGAGTCCAGGATATTCAGGCTATAATTCAGATGTTTCAGGCTCTATCCTGGGTTTTGGTGAGAATGACTCTGAGACTGCTGGGCCTCATGGCCTCCTGCATCCTGCTGGTGACACATGCCAGATGGCACTCTACAATGGCACCTGAAGTTCCAGTGGGCACATCATCAGGAGAATCTCTCCAACATGTTCCATATCGCGGAGGGGACTGCAGAAGACCTGCAGTGGTGGCTTTTGAATTAGGGTTGGGTCAAAGGCAGATCCCTCTCCCTTTCCCAACCAGATCTTTCAGTAGTGACAGACATGTCACTCCTGGGATGGGGCGGCCACATGGGAGAGGTGGAGATCAGAGGTGTCTAGACTCCACATCAATCTTCTGGAGCTCCAGTCGATCAGGCTTGCATGGAAAGCATTCCTTCCCTCTCTCAAAGGGAAAGTGCTGCAGGTGTTCACGGACAACACTACCGCTACGTGGTACTACAACAAACAGGCTAGGGTAGGGTCCTGGACCCTTTGTCAAGAGGCTTTGCGTCTTTGGACATGAATGGCCCATCAGGACATTACCCTGGTGGTTAAACATCTGTTGGGCTCTGTGAATGCAGGAGCAGACAAACTCAGCTGTCAATGCATAGTTGATCAAGAATGACCTCTCCATCCGGAGGTGGCGCAAGGTCTCTTTCAGCAGTGGGGAGAGCCTTGGTTAGATCTTTTTGCCTCCACAAAGAATGCACAATGTCAGCTGTTTTGCGAGTTGGAGTTTTCAAGGCGGCACTCGCTCAGCAACGCTTTTCGTCTCGAGTGCAACTCAGGACTCCTTTATGCCTTCCTGCCTATACTACTTTTGTCCAGGGTTATGAAGATCAAGAACGGCCGGGCCTAAGTAATCCTTGTGGCTCTGGACTGGGCATGAACAGATTGGTATCCTGAGCTACTGAGCATGGCCACAGATCCTCCAGTTAGACTGGCCCTTCAGGAGGTGACAGTCCTCCTCTCGAACCTGTCCAATCTTTGACTTGTTGCATGGAGATTGAGCGGCTGCAGTTGACAGCTTGACAGTTGACAGCTTTTTACCTTCCACCTGAAGTCTGTGATGTTATCTTGGCAGCCAGGCACCCCTCCACCAAAACGGCATACACCTGTCATTGGCATAAATTTGTGGCATGGTGTCCCAACAAATCTGTTGATCCCCTCTGTGCTCCTCTTTCTGAGGGTCTCTTGTTCATTCGTTCTTTAGCCCAGCAGGGCTCTGCTTTGGGAACCCTTAAAGGTTACCTATCCGCTATCTCGCCTTTCTTAGATTGCCGGGCCCCCCTTCCCTTTTCAATTCTCCTATTGTTGGTAGATTCCTTAAGGGACTCACCCATTTGTTTCCTCCCACTCCATTTATTATGCCCCAGTGGAACCTCAGTCTGGTCCTCACTTACTTAATGTGTGCCCCTTTTGAGCCGTTGCACAATTATCCCTTGTGGCTCCGTAGTCTCAAAACTGATTTTCTTGTCACCATCAGCCCTGCTTGCAGGGTGAGTGAGCTTCAAGGTCTTTTTTCCTTACCCCCACTGACAAATTGATGCTTCATACGAGAACCTCCTTGCTTCCCAAGGTTGTCACGCTTTTTCATGTAGGCCAGTCCATCACTTTGCCTACTTTTTACGCACCCCCATATCCTTCTCATGAAGACGAGGATTTCCAACTTCTGGATCCAAAAAGCGTGTTGGCGTTTTCCCTTAATCATACTAAAGATTTCCGGGTGCACAATCAAATCTTTGTTGGATATGTGGGTGCAAAGAAAGGGAAGGCGGTGCAGAAGCGTACGAACTCATGATGGGTGCTGCTTTGCATCAAAATGTGCTATGCTTTGGCAAGGAAGCAACCCCCTGAGGGCTTGCATGCTCACTAAAGATTTATCTGGTAGAGACATATTCTAGTTGCAGATTCCTTACCGAACCACCCATCCTCCCCACCTACAAACTGATTTCTCAGGACAGGAATTACCTTTTCAGGGCCTTAGCTGTGGCGCACCATTTTCAGTATTCTTCATAACCCTGCGCTTTGGCATGGAAAGTTGTGAAAAGAAGTTGCATCACTGCTCCAACGTGCCGCCTATATACGACCCCCAACGTCATCACAGCGACCACGGCATCAGTGATGGACACGGAGTCGACCAACGCCACCCGACAGCGTGCAAGGGTACTGCTCGAAGAAAAATCTCCGGTTCCAGTCTGATGCCTGGGGAAAATTCTGAGGTTAGGAATCTGCAACTAGAATATGTCATACCAGATAAATCGTTACCGAAGGTGAGTAACTTTTTTGTCCAGATTTCATATGCATCTAGGGCCTCCAGAGCATGGTTTAGAAACTTGTGCCAATTTGTTCCCAGGTTACTTATTAGTTCCCAAATAGTTTTTTCAATATACGCTCTTTTGCCTGCTTGGCTTTCAGGTTATAGGCTAGGAACTTGGCATTTAATATCCATTGCTTCAAGGTTAACCCAAACTCTTGTCATATTTGGGCGTGTGAAGTGCAATTTGGAAGCAAAAATACTCTTTGGTAGCAAGACAACTGTGCTCTAGCCAGCCAGCTGGCCCTCCTATCTCTGAAAGTCAGTGCTCCACAGGCTACTGTGGGGAGGAATTTGCATCCTATTACCTTCAGAATCGGGGATAAATCTGGGGTATTAATTGTTTTTTTTTCAATTTGCAGAAAACCCCATTCTAAGGAATTATCTGCTCCCTGTTGGGCAGTAATGTGTGCTACCAAACAGGCTCCCTAGTCCATCCATACTCCCAGATATTTGTAGGCATTTACCACCTCAATGTCCTTTCCCTTCGAAGGACCATGACCTCCTTTTTGCCAGCTTACGGAAGATTATCATTACCTTTTGTTTTCATTGCATTCAGTTTTAGGCAATTGACCTTACAATAGACATTGAGTGCATTGAAGAGCCTCTGGAGGTCAATAGATGTCTGATCCGAAAGGACTGTATCGTCCACGTACCGGATTAGTTGGATTTTGAGGCCAGACATTTTAAGGGGAAATGCCCTCACAGGTGCCAAATGTTTTGGGAGGTCGGACAAGTACCAGACTTTACCCATGGTGGTCCATCCGGTGCTAACTCTTATCTTTACCCAGGTGTTAGAGTAAAGGGTGATAATTGCTTTTAATACATTCTGAGGGAAACCCCAAGTTTCACCCAGAGTTTTGGTCGTGAAACGCTATCAAATGTGGTTTGGAAATCCATGACCCCGGCATAGAGGGCCTTTCCCTTGGCTGCTATTGTGTCTTCAATCATATGGGAGATGCAAGTGATGTTGTCTTTAATGTGGCAGCCCTTTTGAAAGCTGGTTTGAAACAAGGGGATCAGCTTTCTTTCTTTCGTCCAGGCTTGGAGTTTTTGGTTTAATATACTGACATAACACTTCCCTTCAACGTACAAAAGCGCAATCAGTTGATGGTTCCCTGCGTAGGACAGTGAGCTTTTCTTGTAGACAGGGACCAAAAATGAACACATTCATCTTTTAGGGATGCTTCCCCCTAATCGGCTTCACTCCTTTTGCCTGGAATGAGTCTTGGTGGCCTACCGCACTGGGAAACGCCCCCACGGAACACAGAAGCAATCTGGGCATCATCCTGGGTTCCTCTCTATCCATGACCCGCCAAGTCAATGCCATCTTATTGTTATGCTTCCACACCCTCTGACTCCTGCGAAAGATTTTTAACTGGATCCCCTCCTACATGAGGAAGACAGTCACCCACGCACTTGTCACTAGCAAACTGGACGATGGCAATGTACTCTATGTGGGCATCACCAAGAAACTACAATCAAGACTACAAAGAATCCAGAATGCAGCAACCACACTCGTCCCGGACATCCCCCGATGCAGCCACATCTTGCATCTCGGAGACCTACACTGGCTCCCAGTCAACAAGTGCATCACATAAAAACTCCTGATCCACACCTACAAGGCACTACACAGCATAGGACTGGCATACCTCAACCACTGCCTTCTACGTACCTAACAGACATCTCCGTTCTTCCCAGCTCACCCTTGCAGCCGTTCCCAAGATTATGGACAAGCACAGCAGGAGGAAGATTCTTCTCTTACCTCACAGCCCTGACACGGAACACGATACCTCTCAAGCTCAGGCAGACCACATCACTGAAGCAGTTCAGGAAGGACCTCAAGACCTGGCTCTTCGATTGAGCAACACACCCACAAACCTTGCATTGCGACCCTACGGGTGATTAGCGGTGCTTTAAAAATCACTGATTGATTGAAGTGCTTCGTAGTTGCCAAGGGGTCCTGTTTCAGGGCAGGTGGGCCATGGGGCCTGGGCTCACCAGGTCAGAATTGCATGGTCACTGGCCAAGGATGGAGTCCTGACAAACTTAGCTATACTTCAAAAATAGGCCAGTTGCAACCAGTTATAGTCTAAGGTGGCCACCATGAAGCAGGAGATGTGTGTTTAGGCTGCAGGTGAGTCTGTACTAAATCTCCCATTCATTAAGCAAAGGCCTAGCTGATTTAGGAAGGAGGCCAGTGTGAGTCCTTGTTTATCAGCTCTTTGAAATTGCTTGTTGATCGGTGGTATGGCCCATGTTTGATCATCCACGGCCACAAATGGGATATTCAACTCTGTGGCATTAGTCACCCTTCATGACCCACATATCATCTGGGTGTAATGCTAATAGAGCTTTCAGAATAGGGAGCAGTGTGACCATAGTTGCCTCTCTTCTTGTTTTTGCAGGGTGGAGATAGATATACCCTAAAATAAGGATGAGCCTGGGTCTTGTGTTGCTGGCGTTTGCGGGCGAGCGTTTTTAGAAAGATGTAATTGCCATTCTCTGTGCAGAGTGTTTTGGCAATTGTCACCAAGTCATTTGTCACATAGATTGACATCCCTCCGGAGGAGTGGCCCCCTGTCCGTGAGGCTACTGCTGGTAATTCATACGCTGTAAATTCAGGCCATGGAGACGAGTGGGGAGAGCCCCGGTTTACCACAAGGCGATAATATTGCATTTCTTTAATTCACAGATGGCTGCCATCTAGGCTTCAGAGTCAGTTAGGCCTTGTATGCTCCATGGGCTGATTTTTCAAACGGGTACTTATTGCTTGGTTGAGGTTTACGGAAGGATGTGGGTTAGGGTTGCCATTAAGTCATTAAGAAGCCACACCCAGTCTGGGGATTTCTGTGTTTGCATGGTACAATGACGGGCACCCCCATTTTTGTTTGCTGTTATTAATGGATTTTCCTCTGTGTTTGGTGGAGATCTGCTTCCCATTTAGATGCCCCTTAGGATAGAACTGCCCGCAAGGTGGTGTTTGTAACTGCATTCCATCCCCTGGACTGGAGATTTATTTGCCCCATCATGCTTCTCTGTTAGGAAGGCAGGGTGCTTCAGTGCAGTCGCTTCTCTAACTTGTATTCCCCAGTTCTCTAGGTGTGTTTTGTTTCTCCTTAGGACATTTACTGGCACAGAGTTGGTGATGGTAATTTCAGTGCACTTGTTTGGCTCTCTGGTTTCTGAGGGGAGGAAGGCCACTCCGTCAGTATCGGCGGTAGTAATGTTTTTGAGTTCTGGGATGTTGACACAAAGCTTAACTATATTCCTTCTTAAGAATGTCCCACTTCCCTTGTGAAGCGTACTCAGGGTATAATATGATCTTAACGTTGGAGGCGTTTACGGATGCCTGGGCATTACACTGTGCCACGTCTTGCTGTTTAGCTGGATGGTGGGCTGCCTAATAACTCCCTCGTTGAGATCTGGTTCCGGGGAGGTAGGCCTTTTGATGTTGCGAATTAGTGCCGTAAGGGGTCACCTCGTGGGGCAGATGTCATGTGTCTGCCTGGGGACACTGATGTGGTGAGTTTTGCTGCAGTTTAACAAATTTCCACTAAGTGGGGCACAAAAGCATTTAGAGGACAACCCATGACTGTCAAACCGAAACGTGAAGAGAAACTATCTCTCCTCATGCAACACTATGGAGAAAAACACTCAACCAATCACAGTGAACCACCCTGCTTCACATGAAATTCGAAATAATGCCACTGCTGGATTTGATATCACAGAACAACAAGGAACAATGATCTTGTTCACCTTTCTAAGGTCCTGGTCTATGCAATATTTTCTACTGGGCTTCAACAGGGCCATCATCGGAGAGTTGTATGGGCTTCCCATTCTCTCTCTTAGAATTCCCTGTTCTATCAAGAACTCAATCATTGGGGTAATTCCTACAATTCTTTCAGGTTTCATGTTGTATGGAGGTATTCTCAGGTACACAGTGTTCGGTTTCACAGTTATCTTGATAGGCACAACTCCGTTGAGTCCTATTTCTTTCTCCAACAGGAATACGCCCACACTATCATGACCCACGAATCAACGCGGCGGTCTTTTAACCGCGGTATTCCATTAGCGGTACACACCGCCACGCTCAAAATACACACACATAAACAAAACACACCCACATTGGACAATTCGAAATACACACACCTGATACACATACACACACCACAACCACACACCCAATCCAATATTAAATACACACCCACAAACCCTTACAACCAAAATTTATGAAGAAGCAGAGACACAGAAAAGCTACCACACCAGCATCCAGAGGCACACAACACCATCACTCATACACCATCCACGCACAAAACACCACACATCCCAAAACATCACCCCACACATCACATCACTCACACCACATCATGGCACCTCAACGACACCCCAGGTTCTCTGAGGAGGAGCTCAGGGTTATTCGGATCACAGGTGCAGCACACCTCCATTGCTAGGAAGATGGAGCTATGGCGCAGAATCGTCGACAGGATCAACACAGTGGGACAGCAACCAAGAACTAGGGATGACATCCGGAAGAGGTGGAACGACCTATGGGGGAAGGTGTGTTCCGTGGTCTCCAGACACCAGATTGCTGTACATAGGAATGGCGGTGGACCCCCACCTCCTCCCCTACAACTAACAACATTGGAGGAGCAAGTCTTGGCAATACTGCATCCTGAGGGCCTCGCAGGAGTAGGAGGAGGACTGGACTCTGGTAAGGCAAATCTTTACTACCTTATGCCCCCCACCCCACCTGCATGCAATCACATACTCCCACCCTTACCCTCACACCCATCACCCCAACAACCCACAGATACCCCACCAACACAACCCACACATCCCAAAACCAAGCCCTGCATGTAACACCAATGCATGGACACCCATCACCCAAGCATGTCCACTACAGATACCCACACAGATCCCAAACCAATTATCACACAAGGACCTAGACAAGAATGCAAGCACTGGAGTACAGGGTCACTCACCCATTGCACACAATGGCAAACACAGATGCAATAATCATGCCTTTACACCCCTGCAGGACCCCTACCCAATGTCACAGGACATGAGGTACCAGACATATCCAGTCCCGACAGAAGAGACCCACAGTGATGACAGCAGCTCTGCACAACTGGATCAAGATGGCCAGCACGGCCCATCAGGGACCTCGGGGCAGTCAGTTCCCCTGACACTGGCACAAGCCACCACAGAGCCTCCCCTCTCAGGAAACACCAGCACAGCACCCACCCAGCGGACCCATCCCTCTGTCCCCAGGACACGTTAATCAGCAGTGTGTCCACCACTACAGGGAACCCAGGGAAACCCACCACCCCAAGACAATCAGGGACCTGGGAGCAGTGGCAGTGGGCACACGGTTTAGGGGACAGAGGCACAGGAAAACAGGGGAACTGAGAGGACTGCTGTGCGACAGGGGGAGGACAGGCCTAGGGAACCCACTCCACGAGGCCCTCTCCAACATCATGGGAGCGTACCATCATTCCCAGGAGACGATGGCAACGGTACTGGCCAACTTTCAGGAGACCCAGCGGCTGCAGGAGGAACAGTATTTGGGGTTCAGGGAGGAACTCAAATCCATCACCACCACCCTGGGCACCATTGTAGGGGTGCTGGAGGACCTCATGAACACCAGGAGGGACATTGTGGCACAACAAGGGGCCCCTGACACTAGCCTGGACAATGAACTGCCCACCACCTGCGCCGGCGCTAGTGGACAGGAGGCACCGCCACAGAACCACGACACCAGCACCCCACCCCCTGCAGATGGAGAGCCACCCCGCAAACGGTCCCTGAGATCCAGGAACAAGACAGAGAACATTGCCAAGACCCCCGCCAGGAAATGAGACCCCCCTGAATGTCACCCTTCTGTCCCACTATGTCACCCTGTCCATCCTTAAACTGCCATTGCTCCACTTCCTATGCCCTTTGGACAATGCACCTGTGAAACAAATAGACTGGACTCTGCCATGGACATTCCTCCACCATCACCCCTGCCAATTTTACAACCCTCTCCACTTATTTGCACAGAAATAAACACACTTCAATCACAAAACAATCTGGAGTCAGTCTGTGCTTTCACAAATGTGTAATTGCAATAACTATGGAATATAGCAATGTCAATGTAATTGTTCACATACCAATGAAACAGCTGTAGGGCTGGAGGAAATATAGCAGAGGGCACATAGTGGGACCCACATCTGTTAAATGAAAAGGCAAAGTGACACTTCAGGGTCCATAAACTGAGTGAAAATGACAGACTTATGCTAGCTCCAACAACAGTATGAGATGTGTGAGGCAGTGACATCTTCTTACCTGTGTCTCACTGGAAGTATTGCTGGATAATGTTGTTTCTGTTGTCGATATCGTCTTCTTCTGCCTCCTCTTCTTCGCTGTCCACAGGCTCCACAGCTGCCACAAGACCACCAGCTGGACCATCCTCCTGCAGAAAAGGCACCTGGCGTCTCAAAGCTAGGTTGTGCAACATACAGCAGGCCACGATGATCTGGCACACCTTCTTTGGTGAGTAGTAGAGAGAACCACCTGTCATATGGAGGCACCGGAGCCTGGCCTTCAGGCGGCCGAAGGTCAGTTCAATCACTCTGCTAGTTCGCCCATGTGCCTCATTGTAGTGTTCCTCTGCCCTTGTCCTGGGATTTCTCACTGGGGTCAGTAGCCATGACAGGTTGGGGTAACCAGTCACCTGCAAATGTCAAGGGACAACTGTTAGACACACACTAACCCTTAGGGCCCACACCATACACAGACAACTATTCACACTGTATAGGGTCCTTGTCCTCACCTATTAGCCACACACGGTGCCTCTGGAGTTGCCCCATCAAATAAGGGATGCTGCTATTCCTCAGAATGTAAGCGTCATGCACTGAGCCAGGAAATTTGGCATTCACATGGGAGATGTACGGGTTGGCCAAACACACCATCTGCACATTCATCGAATGGTAGCTCTTCTGGTTTCTGTACACCTGTTCACTCCTGCGGGGGGTGGTATCAAGGCCACATATGTACCATCAATGGCACCTATGATGTTGGGGATATGTCCCAGGGCATAGAAGTCACATTTCACTGTGGGCAAATCCTCCACCTGAGGGAAAACGATGTAGCTGTGCATGTGTTTTAGCAGGGCAGACAACTCTCTGGACAACACGTTGGAGAACATTGGCTGGGACATCCCTGATGCAATGACCACTGTTGTTTGAAAGGAACCACTTGCCAGGAAATGGAGTACTGAAAGGACCTGCACTAGAGGGGGGATCCCTGTGGGATGGCGGATAGCTGACATCAGGTCTGGCTCCAACTGTGCACACAGTTCATGGACTGGTCCACGATCAAGTCTGTAGGTGACTATTACGTGTCTCTCTTCCATTGTCGACAGGCCCACCAGCGGTCTGTACACAGGAGGATGCCGCCATCTCATCACCTGCCCCAGCGGACGTGCCCTATGGACGTGAACAGCGAGCAGAGAGTCAGCCAACACAGAGGTATCACAAAATGTCATTTGCACACATTTATTAATCCGCAATGTGCCTGTTACTGTGTGTATGCAAGGCCTACATTGGTGTGACGCAGTTAAAATTAATGCCATGTGGCCCCCTGAAATGGCGGCTGCCTGATCTGTAAGGTGGGACAAGGGGATATGAGGTAATTGCACTGGCGTTGTACACCGTCGCGGTAGGCGGTTGAAGACGGTGGCGCAATCCTGCATTGATTAACATTGGACCCTATGGGTCCCAGGAGCCAATTACGATGTACGCCGCTGGTGACGGTACGCACCACCGCGGACGTGACCGCCATTTTCTGTCTGTTCACTCACTTGATACCTGAACTTCAACAGGAGAGGACCTACACTGTAAGTGCTGCTGTGACCTCAGTCTGGAAGCGACGATGGCTCATGTGTCTAGGGAAAGAGCCCACTTCGTAGGAGTTGGCAAAACTAGTGGATGGTGTCCTACCCCAGTACACACAACTATATGGTCCTCCAGACAAACAGGTGAGTGCACTGTGAGAATGCCGCATGGGCAGTGGCTGTTTAGAGTGGTCTGGATGGAAGAAAAATGGCGGGGGGGAACTGAGGCCTGCATGTGCGGATGGTGAGTGTATGTGCGTCCGGGCAAGGGTGGGAACGTGGGCCAAAGAGGAAGGTGGTCCGGACAGGTAAAGATTTTTCTTTTCCCCTAGGTCAGCGCCCACCAGAAGAAGGACATTTGGCGTGCCATCGCCAAGGACGTCCGTACCCTGGGGGTCCACCACAGATGGAGCACCCACTGCCGGAAAAGATGGGAGGACCTTCGCCTCTGGAGCAAGAAGACGGCTGAGGCCCAGCTGGGGATGGCCTCCCAACATGGGAGGGGTGCCCATCACACCATGACCTCCCCCCCCCCCCTTATGTTCCGGATCCTTGTGGTGGCGTATCCGGATTTGGATGGGCGCTTGAGGGCATCACAGCAGCCACAAGGGGGTGAGTACACTATCATTCTGCTGACTTTGCGTGCATTACAAGGTGTCTGGGTGGGGGAGGTGGGCAGTGGGTTCCCCTAGGCCAGGGTGACCTCTGTAGGCCAGGTCCCTTGTGAGGCAGGTTCTGTGGCACCCCAAACCCACTAGTGGTTAGTGCCATCTACTCATAGTCAGGCTCCTGTGACTTCCAGGTGTGCAGCAATCGGGCTTAGGCCTTGTACCCCATGGGCATGTGATAAATCCAGGAACTATAAGTGCATGGCGTAGTGCAGAGGGCTGCTGTGTCTGTTGTGTCCGCCAACAGTAGTGGTGTTGCATGCGCTGAACAATTCTTTCTTCTGTCTTCTCCCCCCCCCCTTTTTGTGGTCTCCCTGTTCTTGTGTGCAATAGCATCATCAGGAGGAGGAGCAGTGGCACTGGAGCAGGAGGGAGCTGCATCACACTTGGCCCTGGAGGGCGAAACAACGGAGTCTGAAGCCACCAGTGGGACAGAGGGCGAGGGGAGCTCCACGGCGGGGACAGGAGCAGACAGCAGTGACAGCGGCGACTCCTCTGATGGGAGCTCCCTTGCGGTGGCGGGCCCCTCTGTGCCCCCGTATAAACAGGTACAGCTGCCTCCCCCCCTACCAGCACCACCCTCCCAGCAGCCCCTCAGCGTTTGTCCTGTGCCCACTCACCCAGGAGGGTGGGCATCTCTTTTGACCCAGGCACCTCAGGCCCTGCCCCAGTCAGCCCTGCTGCCCTCAGTGAGGAGGCTGTTGACCTCCTGAGATCCCTCACTGTTGGGCAGTCTACCATTCTGAATGCCATCCAGGGTATTGAGAGGCATTTGCAACAAACAAATGCATACCTGGAGGGCATTTATTCTGGCCAGGCAGCCCAACAGAGAGCATTTCAGGCTCTGGCCTCAGCACTGATGGCAGCCATTGTCCCTGTCTCTAACCTCCCCCCTCCAAGTTCCTCCACCCAGACCCAATCCCCTGTATCTCAGCCTATCCCAAGCACACCATCAGACCAGCATGCACACACCTCAACACACGGGTGGCTCAGGCAAACATAAGCACCACACATCCCACAGGCACTCACACAAGCACGATACCCATGCACACATACCAACATCCACTGCCTCCACTGTGTCTCCCTCCTCCACATCTCCCTCCTCCTCCACGTCTCCCTCCTCCCTCCCAGTCTCGTCTCCACTCACACCTGCATGCACTACATCCTCAGCCACTACCTCCATCACTAGAACGCCCATCACCACGCACCGCTCGCGTGCACGCCCATCCCCACTACCATTCACACATCCCCAGTGTCCTCTCCCAGTGTGTCTGTGAGCCCTTTTCCCAAAGTACACAAACGCAGGCACACACCCACACAACAGCCTCCAGCCCATGCACCTTCACTCAAATTCAGCAGACGTACACCTCCTACAACCACTACCTCTTCCTCCACTCCCAGTGCCCCTCCATCTACCCATCCCAGTGTGTCTAAAAAACTTTTCCTGGCTAATATTGAACTCTTCCCTACACCTCCCACCCCCGTCCTTCCCCTAGGGCCAGGCTTTCCAGGTCCCAGCCCAGCACCTCAGCCACAACATCCCCAGGCACAGTAGTGCTAGCATCTGCAGGATCATGGAGTGCACCAACCATCAGGGCTGCCAGTGTGCCCCAGAGGGAGGGCAAGGACATTCTGCCACCTGCCAAGGTGAAAAAGGTGCCCGCATCCTGGAGGGAGAAGCCGAAAGCACCTGCCACCAAGGGGTCAGGCAAAATAAAAGGGGATAGTGGCAAGACAGCTGCACCACCATCAAAGGAGGGGAAGGGCCAGTAACTGAAGGGCAGGTCAGGAGAGGGCATGGTGGCACTGACTGAGGGACCAGTGTCACACCTTCTGTCCACGTCGACGCCAGCCTGTACGGCGGAGAAGACCGACACCTGCACCGACACAGAGCCCGCCGCCAGCACTGCTGCCACAGAGCCCGCCGCCAGCACTGCTGCCGCAGATCCCGCCGCCAGCACCGCTGCCGCAGATCCCGCCGCCAGCACCGCTGCCGCAGATCCCGCCGCCAGAACCGCTGCCGCAGATCCCGCCGCCAGAACCGCTGCCGCAGATCCCGCCGCCAGAACCGCTGCCGCAGATCCCGCCGCCAGCACTGCTGCCGCAGAGCCCGCCGTTAGCCCTGCTGGCAGACCCGCTGCCACAGAGCCCGCTGCCTGCCCAGCTGCCACAGAGCCCGCTGCCTGCCCAGCTGCCACAGAGCCCGCCGCCAGCACCGCCTCCACAGAGACTGCCGCCACTGAGCCCGCAGCCAGCACTGCCGCCACTGAGCCCGCAGCCAGCACTGCCGCCACTGAGCCCGCAGCCAGCACTGCCGCCACTGAGCCCGCAGCCAGCACTGCCGCCACTGAGCCCGCAGCCAGCACTGCCGCCACTGAGCCCGCAGCCAGCACTGCCGCCACTGAGCCCGCAGCCAGCACTGCCGCCACTGAGCCCGCAGCCAGCACTGCCGCCACTGAGCCCGCAGCCAGCACTGCCGCCACTGAGCCCGCAGCCAGCACCGCCGCCTCTGAGCCCGCAGCCAGCACTGCCGCCACCTAGCCCGCAGCCAGCACCGCCGCCACTGAGCCCGCAGCCAGCACCGCCGCCACTGAGCCCGCAGCCAGCACCGCCGCCACTGAGCCCGCAGCCAGCACCGCCGCCACTGAGCCCGCCCCGCCAGCCCAGCCCCCACAGAGCCCGCCCCGCCAGCCCAGCCCCCACAGAGCCCGCGCCGCCAGCCCAGCCCCCACAGAGCCCGCGCCGCCAGCCCAGCCCCCACAGAGCCCGCGCCGCCAGCCCAGCCCCCACAGAGCCCGCGCCGCCAGCCCAGCCCCCACAGAGCCCGCGCCGCCAGCCCAGCCCCCACAGAGCCTGCCGCCAGCCCAGCCCCCACAGAGCCTGCCGCCAGCCCAGCCCCCACAGAGCCTGCCGCCAGCCCAGCCCCCACAGAGCCTGCCGCCAGCCCAGCCCCCACAGAGCCTGCCGCCAGCCCAGCCCCCACAGAGCCTGCCGCCAGCCCAGCCCCCACAGAGCCTGCCGCCAGCCCAGCCCCCACAGAGCCTGCCGCCAGCCCAGCTGCCACAGAGCCCGCCGCCAGCCCAGCCGCCCCAGAGCCCGCCGCCAGCCCAGCCGCCACAGAGCCCGCCGCCAGCCCAGCCGCCACAGAGCCCGCCACCAGCACCGCCTCCACAGAGCCCGCCGCCAGCACCGCCTCCACAGATCCCGCCGCCAGCACCGCCTCCACAGATCCCACCGCCGCAGAAACCGCCGCCACAGATCCCGTCGCCAGCACCGCCGCCACAGATCCCGTCGCCAGCACCGCCGCCACAGAGCCCGCCGCCAGCACCACCGCCGCCACAGAGCCCGCCGCCACAACCGCTGCCGCCACATAGCCCGCCGCCAGCTGCCCTGCGACATCCTGAGCCAGTGGCACCACTGCAGACATGGCTGCCATTCCCAGTGGTCAGTCGTCCGAGGCTGGTGGTGAGTTCCAGGAGCCTGGGCAGCTTCCATGAAGCATCACTGCCATCACAGTTGTCACCTGCATATGGAATGCAAAGCCGCAGCAGTGTGGGGTATGTCGCTGCCTCCATGGAGTATCATGCTACCTGTTCCAGGTACATCGCATGGCTGAGACACCCAGGTGAGACTAAGTCAACTGCCACACCCCAGGTGCAGCATCACTGGGCACAAAGCCCCCTCCAGAACCAGTGGAGAATCACATCCACTACCTCAGTCCTTGGCAGGATGAAGCACTCTGGGCACAAAGCCCCCTCCAGAACCGTCACATCCACTACCTCAGTCCTTGGCAGGATGAAGCACTCTGGGCACAAAGCCCCCTCCAGAACCAGTGGAGAAAGGCATCCACTACCTCAGTCCTTGGCAGGATGAAGCACTCTGGGCACAAAGCCCCCTCCGGAACCAGTGGAGTACCACACCCACTACGTCAGTCCTTGGCAGGATGAAGCACTCTGGGCACAAAGCCCCCTCCAGAACCAGTGGAGAAAGGCATCCACTACCTCAGTCCTTGGCAGGATGAAGCACTCTGGGCACAAAGCCCCCTCTAGAACCAGTGGAGTATCACATCCACTACCTCAGTCCTTGGCAGGATGAAGCACTCTGGGCACCAGGCCCCCTCCAGAACCAGTGGAGACTGTTATCCACTTGAGAGACTGCAGCTTTGCACTCCCCAGGACCAATCAGTGGGCAAACCACCCACTGGAGAGACTTGAGAGACTGTGGCTTTGCACTCCCCAGGAGACATCAATGGTCATGAAGCCCCCTCGTGGAGCAGTGGTGTTGTGCGTTCATCAGGCTGAGGTGCCCCCCTACCCCTCCCCCTGAGGTGCCATTATATTTTCTATGTGATGCCCCAGCAGTGTTCTCTCCGTTTGGAGTCTGGTATCTAGTGTGGGCCTCGCCCATGAATTTTGGGCCCAGTGGTCCACGGACAATGATTAGTACACTATCCGGACTTGCGTAGTTGTTGTACATATTTGTATATACTGGCTTTTGACTTTTGACTAATGGATTTTTATTGATTACAATCGTTCAAATCAATTCCTTTTGTCCTTGCGTTCTTCCAGGGGGTGAGGGGGTGTATATGTAATGTTGCAGCATGTATTTGTGTGTATGGTGTGTGTCACTCTCTTTTCCCTCCCCCCTCCCCTGTGTTGTAGGTGCAGTACTCACCGTGGTCATCGCCGCCGTCGTTGGATCTCCTGATAGAGGAGCAGGAAGGCCATCGCCGGCAGGCTCTGCAGTTCGGGCCCAATGGCGTCCTGGTTCCTCGTGGGGTGCGGAGAGGTTTTCCCTTCTGTGTACTATTTCCACCGTGTTTTTATTCACGTTGGTTCCTCCCCAGAAAAGGTGGCGGATAGCCATGTTGTGATAGGGTGGGCGGTACATTGTCTTCTGCCTGTCTGTTGGCGGTGTCCGCCGCGCTGTTTATTTGTACCGCCGTGGCAGTCGGAGTGTCAAAGTGGCTGTCTTTGTTGGCGGTTTCCGTCACGGTCGTAATCCCATTTTTTTTCCGCCGCCCTGTTTGCGGTATTACCGCCGCTTTAACACCTATTGTTTCCCAATTTTAAATGCTGCATCTTCATTTGTGTGTATCTTGATTCATCTTGGTGTACAGCAAATGGAACAGTTCAACTTGGATAGCAAGTCGCCTCCAAGCCAACTAATAGGACTTGAGTCACACACCATAAATTGGTGTTCATCCTCAAAGGAAGCTATTTTTATGGGTACAGCTTCTGTAACTGGGTTGGTCAATTGCTGATTTGTGACTCCTACTAAATGAATTTTCTTTCTAGAAAGTGGCAAGTTTGGTACTTCTGATGTTCTTACAGTTGTGTGTGTAGCTCTTGTACCAACTAGAAAGGACACATGGTGACCATTTACATCACCATCCCTATATGGACCACATCAGTTCTCGTCTAAGGATGCACCTAGCATGCATTCTTCTTCTTTCAGGCACCTCAACTAGAAAACGTCTGAAAACTCCTCATCACTCAAGTCAATCAAAGGGAACTGAGTTGTCAATTGATTTGAATCTACATTTGTTATTTGAGTTAAATTCTGTTGGGAAAAATGTGTCTGTTGTTGGGAGACCAGAACTTGTGGATTTTGCATCTGTTGCCTTTGGGGCACATTTGCATTCAGCATTTGAGGTCTCTGAACCTGATTATTTCACTGTGTCTGAACAAATCTGTCAGTCTGCATCTGATTATTATTTACATTGAGTACACGCCCTCTTCCAAAGGCCCAATTCCCCACATGTGACACAGATCAGTTCTTTTCAAAGTTGGCACATCCCATACCCACATTCTGATCTGCAGAAACACCTTGGGGGTCATTCCAACCCTGGCGGTCGGTGTTAAAGCGGCGGCCAACCCGCCAACAGGCAGGCGGTAAAAAAAATGGAATTCTGACCCTGGCGGGAACCTCCATCAGAGACCGCCACTTTAACACTCCGACCGCCACGGCGGGACAAACAAACAGCGCGGCAGTCACCACCAACAGACAGGCGGGAGACAATGTACCGGCCACCCTATCACAACCCACCAATCTGCCACCTTTTCCGGGGCGGTAGCCCCGCCGATAAAAATACGGCGGAAACAGACATCACGAACGGAAAACGCTCACCTCTACACACTCCACGAGGAATCTGGACAGCATGGAACCCGAACTACACATCCTACCAGCTATTGTCTTCCTGCTCCTCTACCAGGAGCACGAACGCCGCCGCAGAAGACAACGGTGAGTACTGCACCTACGACACAAGGGAGGGGGGAGGCAAAAAATTACGGGGACACACATACGCGACACACCCACCCTCACCCACAACTACATACACATCAATGCAGAGCAACAACTCAGAGTGACACCCCCAAACCCCCCGGAAGAATGCAAAGACAAAAATAAATGATCCTGAAATTTGTAGTATATTGTACGGCTATGTAAAAAAATATATCAAACATATATAACTATATACACATATGTAAATTGTCCAGTCCAAATTGGGTATCAGCCATTGTTCGTGGGCCAATGGGCCTAAACACATGGGCAAAGCCCACACACGATACCCGGCTCCAATGGAGAGAACACTGCAGGGGCATCAGATAGCAAAACTACAGGCACCTCAGGGGGAAGGGAAGGGGGGGCACCTCAGCCACATGAGTCCACGACGCCAGATCCACGAGGGGCCTCCATGGCCACTGTTCAATCCTGGGGAGTGCAAAGCCACAGTCTCACAAGTCTCTACAGTGGGTGGGTTGCCCACTGTGCCATCCTGGGGAGTGCAAAGCCACAGTCTCACAAGTCTCTACAGTGGGTGGATTGCCCACGGTGCCATCCTGGGGAGTGCAAAGCCACAGTCTCACAAGTCTCTACAGTGGGTGGATTGCCCACTGTGCCATACTGGGGAGTGCAAAGCCACAGTCTCACAAGTCTCTACAGTGGGTGGGTTGCCCACTGTTCAATCCTGGGGAGTGCAAAGCCACAGTCTCACAAGTGGATTACAGACTCGACTGGTTCTGGAGGAGGCATGGTGCCCAGAGTGCTTTGTGCAGCCCTGCCCGACACAGATGCGGGCCTGCCCCTTCTGCCAATGGGCCAGCGGTGCTTGAGACGGCGGTGCCCAGCGGAGCGGTGCTTGAGATGAAGGGCCCAGCGGAGCGGTTCTTGAGACGGCGGTGCCCAGCGGAGCGGTGCTTGAGATGAAGGGCCCAGTTCAGCGGTGCTTGAGTTGAAGGGCCCAGCGGAGCGGTGCTTGAGTTGAAGGGCCCAGCGGAGCGGTTCTTGAGACGGCGGTGCCCAGCGGAGCGGTGCTTGAGATGAAGGGCCCAGTTCAGCGGTGCTTGAGTTGAAGGGCCCAGCGGAGCGGTGCTTGAGTTGAAGGGCCCAGCGGAGCAGTTCTTGAGACGGCGGTGCCCTGTTCAGCGGTTCTTGAGACGGCAGTGCCCTGTTCAGCGGTTCTTGAGATGGCGTGCCCTGTTCAGCGGTTCTTGACTTGAAGGGCCCTGTTCAGCGGTTCTTGAGATGGCGGTGCCCTGTTCAGCGGTTCTTGAGATGGGGGTGCCCTGTTCAGCGGTTCTTGAGATGGCGGTGCCCTGTTCAGCGGTTCTTGAGATGGGGGTGCCCTGTTCAGCGGTTCTTGAGATGGGGGTGCCCTGTTCAGCGGTTCTTGAGATGGCGGTGCCCTGTTCAGCGGTTCTTGAGATGGCGGTGCCCTGTTCAGCGGTTCTTGAGATGGCGGTGCCCTGTTCAGCGGTGCTTGCTTTGGCAGTCCTTGCCATGTTCAGCGTTGCTTGAGTTGGCGCTCCTTCATTGCCCAGCTGGGCTGTGGCTGGCGCTCCTTCATTGCCCAGCTGGGCTGTGGCTGGCGCTCCTTCATTGCCCAGCTGGGCTGTGGCTGGCGGGGCCCTCCTGGGCAGCTTGGCTGGGGCTGGCGGGGCCCTCCTGGGCAGCTTCGCTGGGGCTGGCGGGGCCCTCCTGGGCAGCTTGGCTGGGGCCCTCCTGGGCAGCTTGGCTGTGGCCGGCGGGGCCCTCCTGGGCAGCTCACCTGCTGCCGGACTTGTCGGGCGTGCTGCCCTTGCCACCCTTCCCTGCTCGTCTGTGTCCCTTACCTCCCTCTGCCGGTGTGCCAGGTGGCACCCCACTCCCTGACAGTGCCAGGGTAGTGCCTGTGGAGCCTGCTTTCTTTGCCCTCTCGCGCCAGGCACTGGCTTTCTTTGCTTTCTTTGCAGGGGGTGGGCTGGCCGTCTCTTTACTCCCAGCCGAAGTAGCTGGGCTTGAAGGTGGTGGACTCCAAAATCCTTGGACTATGGTCTTTGAAGGTCCAGGTTTTGTGGTGGCTGAGGTGCTGATCGGAGCCTTATGAGATGGAGGGGGTGGGTCAGTTGATGGAAAGAGGTCAAGGTTGGAAAGGAAAAGCAATTTAGTAAGACAGGGACGGGTAGTTGTAGTGGGTATGGGAGTGGAGGAAGAGGATGTGGTTGTAGGAGAGTGAAGTCTGGTGTCTTTGGGTGCAGGTGCTTGTGCTGGAGGCTGTCGTGAGGTGGATGGCTGTTGGGTGGGTGGCTGCCTGCGTTTGTGTGGTTTGGAAGAGGGGGTGACAGACACACTGGGAGAGGACACAGGGGACGTGTAAATGGTAGTGGGGGTGGTGACTGCACGTGTGCGGAGTGTTCTGGTGGGTGTGCTGGTGATGGACGTAGTGGCTGAAGATGTTGTGCATGCAAGTGTGAGTGGAGACGTCACAGGGAGGGAGGAGGGAGACGAGGAGGAGGGGGACACAGAGGAGGCAGTGGCTGTTGGCATGTATGCATGTGGATGTTGCTTGGGTGAATGCTTGTGTGATGTGTGGTGCTTATGTCTGGATGAGCTTCTCTTGGGTGTTGAGGTGTGTGCAGGCTGGTCTGATGGTGTGTCTGGGATAGGCAGAGGTACAGGGGAGTGGGACTGGGTTGAGGAAGTTGGAGGAGGGAGGCAGGAGACAGGGACAATGGCTGCCGTCAGTGCAGAGGCCAGAGCGTTGAACGATCGCTGATGGGCAGCCTGACCCGAATGAATGCCCTCCAGGTATGCATTACTCCAGTGCACCTCCCTTTCTACACCCTGGATGGCATTCAAAAGGGTAGACTGCCCAACAATGATGGTCCTGAGGAGGTCAATGACCTCCTCACTGAGGGCAGCAGGGGTAACTGGGGCAGGGCCTGAGGTGCCTGGGGCGAAGGAGATGCCCACCTTCCTGGGTGAGCGGGCACGGGGCGAAGGCTGAGGGGCTGCTGGGAGGGCGGAGCTGGCGCGCTGGGTGGCGGCTGTACCTGTTGTTGCGGTGGACACGGATGTTGCCGCCACCACAAGGGGGCTCCCTTCCGAGGACGTGTCAGTGTCGCTGGTGTCACCACGTGTCCCCGCTGTGGAGCTCCCCTCGCCCTCCGTCTCACTGGTGAAATCAGAGTCAGTTGCATGGCCCTCCATGGCCATGTGAGATGCAGCTCCCTCGTGCTCCGATGCCACTTCTCCTCCGCCTGATGATGCTAATGCACACATGAACAGGAAGACCACAAAGAAAGGGGGGGGGGGGGGGGGGAAACAAAGACATGTTGAGTGCATGCATTGGCGACACCGTTGGCGGAGAGGACGGACACAGAAGCCCCCTGCACTACGCTGCGCAATTGGGGTACACTACTCAATCCGTGGGACATGGCCTACAAGCCTATGGACGACTACTCCACAGATAGGTGACACAGGGCCATGATTAGCTGTACTAGGCAACCTACAGAGGTGGGGGGCGGGGGTACAGGGCCATGCCTAACGGAGGGGCCTAGCCTACAGAAAACGCCCTGGCCTAGGGATACCCACAGCCTCCTCCCCCACCCAGACACCTCCAATGTGCGCAAAATCAGCAGAATGTGCTTGTACTCACCCCCTTGTGTCTGCTGTGATGTCCTCACGCGCCCATCCAAATCGGGGTAGGCCACCGCCAGGATCCGGGACATCAGGGGGGGTCAAAGTACGACTGGCACCCCTCCTACGTTGGGAGGCCATCCCCAGCAGAGCCTCCGCGGTCTTCCTGCTCCCGCGGCGGATGTCCTCCCACCTCTTCCGGCAGTGGGTGCCCGGACTGTTGTGGACCCCCAGGGTCCGCACGTCCTTGGCGATGGCACGCCAAATGTCGATTTTCTGATGGGCGCTGACCTATGTGACATGTGCAGGGGGAGATAAAAAAATAACATCACCTTCTGCATGCTCAATGTGAGTGGCCCCCCATCCCCACCCTTGCCATGTGGCACATGCTCTCATCTTTCGTTTGATGCATGCCTCATTCGCTCCCCTCCCCACCATCTTTCATTCACCTCACTCAACCCAGGCATTGGCCCCAAAGCATGGTCCCAGTGTACTTACCTGTTGGTCTGGAGGACCGTAGAGTAGCGCATACTGGGGGAGGACCCCATCCACGAGTTTCTCCAATTCTTCAGAAGTGAAGGCAGGGGCCCTTTCCCCAGTCGCAGCAGCCATTGTCTCTTCCAGACCGAGGTCACAGCAGCACTTGCAGTATAGATCCTCTCCTGTGGAAGATCAGGTATCGAGTGATTAAGCAGATAGAAAATGGCGGTCACGCCCGCGGCGGTGCGTACCGCGACCGCCGGCGCACATCCTCATTGGCTCCTGAAACCCATAGGGTTCAATGTTAACCAATGCGGCTATGCGCCGCGGTCTTCGACCGCCTACCGCCACGGTGTGCCACGCCAGCGCATTGACCTCACATCCCACTGTCGCACTTCACAGGTCAGGCAGCCGCCATTTCAAGGGCCCCCATATCTTAATTTCTACTGCGTCACACATACCTAGGCCTTGCATCAACACTCATACAAGCCATTCAATGCATTGAGAATCGGGTACTTTGCAAGCTGTGGGAACGTACCTGTGGGTTGATTGACTCTGTGCTCCATGTTGTCCTTCCTAGGCACCGTCCGCTGGGACTTGCGAGGAGATGGAGGAATCTTCCTGTGTACAGACCGCTGGTGGACCTGTCGACAATGGAAGAAAGACGTGTCATACTGACATACAGGCTTGACAGAGCCACTGTACAGGAACTGTGTGCCCAGCTGGAGCCAGACCTGGTGTCACCCATCCGCCAACCCACAGGGATCCCCCCTCTAGTGCAGCTGCTGTCAGTACTCCATTTTTTGGCAAGTGGGTAATTTCAAACAACAGTGGCCTTTTCATCAGGAATGTCTCAGCCCATGTTTTCCAAGGTGTTGTCCAGAGTGTTGTCTGCCCTGATGAAATGCATGCGGAGCTACATTGTTTTCCCTGAGGTGGGCGATTTGGCTACAGTGAAGGGTGATTTCTATGCGCTTGGACATATTCCCAACATCATTGGTGCAATTGATGGGACACATGTTGCTTTGGTCCCCCCCAGCACGAGTGAACAGGTGTACAGGAACAGAAAAAGTTATCATTCCATGAATGTCCAGGTGGTCTGTTTGGCTGACCAGTACATCTCCCATGTAAATGCCAAGTTCCCTGGGTCAGTGCATGACGCGTACATCATGCGAAATAGCAGCATCCCTTACGTGATGGAACTACTTCAGAGACACCGTGTGGGGCTAATTGGTGACTCTGGTTACCCTAACCTGTCATGGCTACTGACCCCAGTGAGGAATCCCAGGACAAGGGCAGAGGAACGGTACAATGAGGCCCATGGGCGTACTAGGAGGGTGATCGAGCGGACCTTCGGCCTCCTGAAGGTCCGGTTTAGGTGCCTCCATATGACAGGTGGATCCCTAATGTACTCACCAAAGAAGGTGTGCCATATCATCGTGGCCTGCTGTATGCTTCACAACCTGGCTTTGCGACGCCAGGTGCCTTTCCTGCAGGAGGATGGTCCAGATGGTGGTGTTGTGGCTGCTGTGGAGCCTGCGGAGAGTGAAGAGGAGGAAGACAAAGAGGACGACACAGACAACAGGGACAGAGTAATACAGCAGTATTTTCAATAACATACAGGTAAGAATCAACACCGGAATTTACATTTACTTGAAGTCTCCTGCCTCTCTACTGTCTGAGTTTCCACCCAGTGTATGTTCACTGAGTTGTGTCTTTCCCTTCCAATTTCAGAGATGTGGGCCCCACTCTGTGACCTCTGCTTTGTTTCCCCATGGACTACAGCTGTGTGACAGTGGTATGTTGTCATCACAATGTAACTGGACATTTTGGCACGGTTCTGTGTAATACATTTGTTCAAAAATACAGGAAGACTCCGGATTATTTTTGTGCAATAAGTGTGTTTATTTAAGTGCTCAAATTTGGTTAATGGTTGAAATTCGGTGATGGTGGAGGAATGTCCATCGCAGAGTCCAGATTTTGAGTCTCACAGGTGCATTGTCCATATGCCTGTGGAAGGTGGAGCAGGGGCAGTTTAAGGTTGGACAGGGTGACAATGTGGGACAGTGGGATGACAATCAGGGGGTATCCTTTCCTGGCGGGGGTCTTGGCATCCTACTCTGTCTTCTTCCTAGATCTCAGGCACCGCTTGCGGGGTGGTTCTCCTTCTGCAGGGGGTGGGGCTCTGGTGGCCTGTTCTTGTGTCGGGGCCTCCTGTCCACTAGCGCCGGCGGAGGTGGTAGCCTGTTCTTGGTCCATGCTAGTGACAGGGGCCCTTTGTGGTGCCACATGGTCCCGCAATGTGGTGACTATCTGGTTGAGAGCCACAACGATGGTGCCCATTGCGGAACTGATATTTCTGAGTTCTTCCCTGAACCCCATATACTGTTCCTCCTGCAGTACCTGGATCTCCTGGAACCTGGCCAGGACCGTCGCCATCGTCTCCTGGGAGCGGTGGTATGCTCCCATGATGGAGGATAGGGCCTCGTGGAGAGTGGGTTCCCTTGGCCTGTCTTCCCCCTGTCGCACAGTAGCCCTCCCAGTTGCCCTGTTTCCCTGGGCCTCTGTCCCCTGGATCGTGTGCCCACTACCACTGCCCCCAGGTCCCTGCTGTTGTTGGGGTGGTGGGTTAACCTGGGTGCCCTGTAGTGGTGGACACACCGCTGATTGACGTGTCCTTGAGACAGAGGCATGGGCCCGCTGGGTGGGTGCTGTGCTGGTGTTCCCAGAGGGGGGTAGGTCTGCTGTGGCCTGTGGCTGTCTGAGGGGAACCGACTGTCCCGAGGTTCCCGATGGGCCGGGCTGGTCATCTGGGTCCAGGGAGACAGAGCTGCTGTCATCACTGTGGGCCTCTTCTGGGGGTGGAATGGACATTTCTGGACCCTCCTGGGCGGTGTCGTGGCGTTCGGGTCCTGCAGGGGTATAAGAGTATGGTTATTGCTTCTGTGTGTGCCATAGCGTGCAATGGGTGGGTGCCCGTGTACCCCAGTGCTGGCATTCCCTTGTGGGGGCTGTTGTGACGGTGGTTTGGGGGGGGATGGGTATGTGCAGTGGGCATGCTTAGGTGAGGGGTGTCCATGGTTTGTGGTCGCATGCAGGGCTTGGTGTTGGGATGGGTGGGTTGTGATGGTGAGACATTAGCAAGGAGGATGTGTGATGGGGTGGGGGGGGGAGGGTGGGGGTATGATTTGGCATGCCAGTGGGTGGGGGGGGGATGAAGTAGTTGAGATTTGACTTACCAGAGTCCATTCCTCCGCCTACTCCAGCGAGGCCCTCAGGATGCAGGATCGCCAAGACCTGTTCCTCCCATGTTGTGAATTCTCGGGGTTGAGGTGGGGGTCCGCCGCCAGTCTTCTGCACCGCGATGTTGTGTCTGGATACCATGGAACGCACCTTCCCCCGTAGGTCGTTCCACCGCTTCCTGATGTCGTCCCGATTTCGTGGATGCTGTCCCACAGCGTTGACCCTGTCCACTATTCTTTGCCATAGCTCCATCTTCCTGGCAATGGTGGTGTGCTGCACCTGTGCCCCGAAGAGCTGGGGCTCTACCCGAACTATTTCCTCCACCATGACCCTGAGTTTAGCGTCTGTAAACCTGGGGTGTCTTTGGGGTGCCATGGGGTGGTGTGGATGAGGTGTGGGGTGGCGTTTGTGGTGATGAGTGTGGTGAGTGTGGTGGTGTGTGGTGTTTTGTGCGTGGATGTTGTGTGAGTGATGATGGTGTGTGCCTGTGGATGCTAGTATTGTTGATAGTGGTGTCTCTCTCTGTGCTTCTTTCTCAATTTTTGTCGTAGGGGTTTGTGGGTGATGTGGGTGTGTGTTTTATATTGTGTTGGGTGTGTGGGAGTGGTGTTAGTATGTGTATCAGGTGTGTGTGTTTCAAAATGACCAATGTGGCAGTGTTTTGGAGCTGTGTGTGTATTTTGACTGCGGCGGTGTGTACCGCCAATGGAATACCGCGGTTGAAAGACCACCGCGTGGATTCATGGGTCGGAATGGAATGGGCGTATTTCTGTTGGCGTGACGGTGGAGGTTTGGTCATCGCCAGTTTCTCGCTGACCTTTGGTGTGGCGGACTTTTGTGGATGTCGGGTTTTTGGCGGTTTGCCTGTTGCGGGTCAGAATGACAGTGTCGGTTTCCCGCGGCGGCGGTGTTATGGCGGTCTTCTGACCGGCGGTAAGCGCCTTTTACCACCGAGGTCAGAATGACCCCCCTTATCCTCTGCCTTGCTGCTGATAACCATTACCTTGCATCGTGTGTTCCCTGCATTCCACCAGTATTCACAACAAACTGTCCATTTTGACTTCTCTATGCAGCCTTCAACACTGCATCACCATTACCTTTTTTTTTTCAACTTTTTCTGCTTCAAGTCCAGTTCATCACTACAGTGCTTTGCATATTGCAGGATCTCATCATTCAGTTTGCTCTGCCAACAAAATAAATGCTGCTGAATGCTGGTGTTTATTTCTGGCTTCAATCCCTGAACAAATCTGAACACAAAATAACCCATATCGTTTGCTTCTGTTTTCAGTACGAATGTAAAGCTTGAAAGCTCGCAACAGTCTTTCATAATAGGAATGTATCAACTCCTGAGTCGTTCTGTCAGTTCACAGCCAATCAATATCTTTAGGAGACACCTTGTCTTTCAAAAAGCAAGTCTCTTACTGATGCTTCTTCAGACAGCACATTTGTCACTGGATCGGCTGGAAGTTCACTATCGGGTAAACTAACAGAAAACTTCCATTCAGTCCACAAATCAGTCTGAACCACAATGTCAAACATTTATTTCAAATATTAACGCAAGCATTTAGAAAATTTCACAAATCTTTCAATGTGCCTATACCATTCTGCTGGCTTCTCTTTCAATTTTGGGAAATCATTTGTGAACAACAGAAAGTCATTTCTACTCTAATGTATATGAACATTCCCTCCACCAGGGACGTCTCTCATGGAAAGCATCTTTGTTTTCTTCACTCTGACCTTGCTTTCTTCTGATCTCTTTTCTCTGCCCATCTTCCTTCCCACTTATCTAATGCACCCCAGGTTTGCATGTAACAAATTAATTCTCTAACCTGCAGTTTCATTCCTGGAGGTCACTTGTTTAGAATATCCTTGTCACTGAATTCTAATCTAGGACTCTTTTGTAAGTGTTACGGTTTGCATAAGTCCACATCACATCTCTGGGCTAATTTGGCTGATCTGTCAAAAGCTTGACCTGCAGGCTTTGCAATGTCTCTGCATATATATCACAGTTCATCCTTTATGTAAGTATCTAACTGAGCTAGATCTATAGTTCCTACTGCCATCTCATTTAATTTTAACTTTAGTCTGGATATGTCTAATGGTCTCTCTCTCTGGGACTTATACTGCTCTTGCACTGCAATTTGTTCCTCCTTTTACACCGGCAGGACACAAAATATTCAGCCAATCATTTAATTGCTGGGCATTGAAACCTTGCAAACTTATTGGAGTAATCAACATTGCTTCTGCCTCTGAAGGACCTGCAATTACTAGTCCTGGGTTATTTGCAATAGACCTGTCTTCTCCTGAATTGTTAAAGGTTCATCTCTTATTCTGGTAACTACAGCCAAGGCCGGGGTCTGTCCTAGTCTAGGCACAAAATATGGTGAACATCCCCGAGGAAACCTCTCATTAGGAGTAAATCCTATTTGACTTGTCAGTGGAGTCTGATCTGAAATCCATGTAGGGTCAATGGCATCAGAAGTGAAAATATTCTCTATTTCCCCATCACTTGGGCTACCTAATCCCTGAGCTCTTGTCGATACATGACCATTAGAAGCAACTAGGGTTTTCAGGACATCAGAACATTTGAAACATTTGAAACATTCTGAACATTTGGGACATTTAATGCATGCACACTATTCCCTGTCATATGTGGAGCATATTATCACTGGAAGTAAGTGCCTCTAAAGTAACGTGATAAATCTGATTCTGTGGAATTGTTATCCCTGTACTCTGTCCTCTTAGTTGTGTATTGAAACCTTGTACTGCCTGATTTGAGTTTGAAGTCTGCACGGGCTGATTTGGACAGACGTTTTACGCAGATTGATTCAAGTTACAATTTTGTGCTGGCTGATTTGAATTTCATCTTTGTATTGGCCGATTTGTTTTAAAACTCTGTCCCATTTGACTCAGATGTGGGCTCTGCACTGTCTGACTAGGATGTTGTAGAAAAGGTGCAGAATGCCCATCAAAGGTCACATTTTGGTGTCTCACTTGACACTTTTACTTCCTCGGAATTAAATGGAGGCGGACGATTCAGCAGTATCCAATTTATTGCATCATCATCCAAATCAGTCTCATCAATTTTCTCTGTTATATGTTCTGCTTTTTCTGTCTTTTTCTTACTCTTTGGTTTAGTGCTTTCTCCTTCCTCATGACAGTATACAGTCTAGTGCCCTCTATAATGTCTACTATCCAAGCTTTATGCTGATTATACCACCTTGCCTCTGCAACAGTTCTTATTGCTTTCTTCACTCTACCCACATACTTCTCTTTCTGTCTGATGAGCTATGTGTTCAAAAGCATTAAGCGCTTTAAACTGTGCAGGTCTCAGATTGTCTTATTCCATATAACATTCGCCCCAGATTTTCAATAATTCTCGAACTAAATGTTTCATAGCAGGAAAATGCTAATGCACTTTCTTTCTCGGTAATCGTTGGCCATTGCTCAAGCCACAAACATGCATGAAGACCTACTTCGGACAATACTTAATTACCTGGAGTACCTTCGGGTGAAGTCTCTATTCCTTCAATAAACGGGACAAATATATCTCCTTTCATGAGACTTTTCAATGCTTTAAAGCAATTAGGGCCAGATGCATCAAGTTCCTGCTCTGCATTTTTTAAATAGCGAATTTTAAGAAATGCAAAATGGGATGTATGAAAATTGCGAATCGGTAATAGCGATTTCTTAAGAATCGCAATAGCAATTTGCAAGTCCCAATACCGAATCACAAAAAATAGCGAATCAGTATTTGCAAATTGCGAATCCGGCAACCTGTAACAGCCTGATGACATTACAACCAGGAAGTGAGTCAGTGCATGCTGTTTCCAGAAGCTCCAGCACAGGAGCAGGCAGAGAGACCCAGCGAAGCACCAGGGAGGCAGTCTTGAGAGTCAGCCAGGACTAAACAGAATAATGGCTACTGATGGGAATGTGACAGAGAAAGGAGAGAGGAAGCGCAAACTCAAATTCAGTGAGCAGAAATTGGAGGTGCTCACAGAGGAGGTGGTCAGGAACCATGACAAATATTTTGGAAAAAACTCACTACAGGTACCTGAAAGTGAGAAGAGAAAACTGTGGTCAGACATCCAGACCAAAATATGCGCAGTGGGTGTTGCGCAGCGCTCCGCCGAGGAGATACGCAAGCGCTGGTACGACCTACGTTCACGTGCCAAAGAGAGGGTAGCAAGCAGGCTGAAGGAGGCAAGGAGCACCCGAGGAGGACCACCCAGCCAGACACCGGCTACACCAATGAAAGACATGGTGAAGTCAACGCTGCTTCCTGAAGCAGTCAGTGGTGTCACTGACATTGACACCTCAGGGACACCCAGCACCAGCAAATGTAAGGGCAGTAATAATGTTTTCCCCATATGTGCATGTACAAATGGCCCTTAGAAAATAGCTATGGCACTATGCAGTGTTATAAGTAGTCCATGCCACATCTTACACACAACACAACAATGCATTATGGGAATGGTAGTCCACACCCCTGAAGTGCAACTACCACATAAATAGCGAGATAGTGTAAAACCAAACAGATACACAACACAAAAGACTCTCAGAAATACTATGCAACGGTAAATCCTATTACGCAACTGTGTGAGTACATATCCAAGAATGACATGCTGCACATTGTTGTTGCAGATGTTCCGGGCCCTGATTCAGCAGTAGGTGGAAATGTGGAGGATAGCAAAAGTCAGCCACAGTCCGACTCAAACACCAGTGAGTCCTTCATACAAGCACCAACTAGACGCAGGGCAAGAGTGCTACCCCTCCCTGAGTATAATCTGGACTCTGATGAAATACCGGAAGAAGTACCCACACCACCTCCAGAGGCTAGACGCACCAACAGACAGCAGTCCCTGTCCCAGCGTCAGTCCACTCCCCCCAGGAGGCATCACAAAGAAGGCAGACAGTGCTCAGAGGAAGGTGAGGGCCCATCACTGTTTGGTGGCCTTGAGGCTTCCATGTTGAAAGTGCAGCACCTGCAATGTAAACCCATGAGGTCAATGCACAGGCAGTTGGTGTCAATCGATCATAACATGGGATCAATTCACAGGCAGTTTGAGTCTCACAATGACAACATGGGAGCAATGCACAAGCAGTTGAAGTCTTTCAATGAAAACATGCAAACTGCATCAGGGACAGCAAACATTTTTCATCTCCTTTGCATGTTCTGCTGCTGCCATTAAGGAACTCTGCACTGTGATGCAGCAGGAGCATGTCAGCCACCGTAGGCGCCATCACCAATTGATGGACAGGTGGGATGGGTTCTGCAGATCTGTCAATCTGCTCATTACCACAACTGCTTTGGTTTCACGACGTGCTGTGGGCATGCAAGTGGAGATGGCATATTGTAGTCGGGATGCTGCACAAGGACTGGTGCAAATCACCAATGTTTTGGAGACAATGCAGACAGCCCAGAGTGCCACAAACAGCGAACTGGGTGGTGGGGATAGTGAGGAAGTCTCTAGCCTCAGCAGTCTCACAACCCCTGTGCTGGATCCTAAGCGTTGCAGTACCAGACACAGCACTGTCTCGGAACCCACAACAAGAGGTGTCACTGAGACCACTGAGCACTCAAGTGGAGTGCGTGGACGTAGAATGTAATGTAGAGAGGTACAAGGGACTTGCATATCATGTAGCAATGCAGTGATTCTATGATGCTAATAGTGTGACACTGTAACTAGCACCTGTTTGTGTATAGTGCTTACCTATGTCCTAATCACACATATCTTACCTTAAGTCAAGGCAATAAAGATGCTACCCACAGCAATACATAAAAGTTGATGTGGTGTCGTCATTACTTACATCAAAAATTGTTGTGCGCGATCTCAGCACGTCTTTGTCTGCCCTCTGCTGCACTGGTTCTGGCTGCTGGCTGAAAGGGTGGCAAGGGATCATCATCCTCATCGGGTCAGGTTCTGTGGGTTCCACTGGTATGCCCCGTTGTTTGTCTATGTTGTGCAACATGGCACATGTAGCCACGATATTGCAGGTGTTTTCGTGCTGTATTGCAGTGCACCACCACTCTTGTGCAGGCATCTGAAATGGCTCTTCAGCACGCCGAAGGTCCTCTCTACAACGCTGCATGTCGTCCTGTGTGCTGCATTGTACCTCCTTTCATCTGTCATGGCAGGATTCAGATAGGGTGTAAATATGAAGGAGCGCACTGCATAGGCACTGTCTCCTAGAATGACAGGAGAGTAAAAGGAGTATTTGTTAACCGTGTCATCACATGTACATCAAGGCGACACTGTCAACTATTACTTTACCAAGTGGGTATCCTTCGCCAAACTCCCCAGCAAGTAGTCTTATGCGTATTCCACTGAGCCTGAAGATGTAGGGGTCATGTGTGCTACCTGGGTATCTGGCCACAAGATCCGTTATAATGTTGGAGGCATTGCTTATGACTTGTATGTTCATGGAATGTGTACTCTTTCTGTTCCGATAAACATACTCTGTGGCTGATGGTGGGCAGATAGCTACATGTATCCCATTGATGCAGCCAATGACATGGGAATTGGGCAATCTGGTAGAAATTGAAATTGGTTTGTAGCAATTCAAGTGGGGTGTTGGGGAATCTTAAGTGCAGATGGATTTCGCTAAGCATGGCATGGAAGAAGCGTGAAAGCACACTCTGTGAGACACCTCCAGTTGCTGCTATGACCCCTTGATAGCTTCATGAGGGTAAGAGGTGCAGGGAGCATAATACCTGCACATGGGTGGGTATGCTATTGGTCCTGTGTGTGTTTCGCTGCAGTAGGAGTTGTAGATCAGCTATCAGGTCAAGTATCAGGCCTGAGTTTCACCTGTACTTATCATATATCTCCGGCTCTGTCTGGTCAAAAAGGGTAATGCGCACTCTGAAAATGAGCCCGTCTCCTCCTCCCTCTCCTCAAAACTGCCAGGATCCTCATCGTCCTCACCATGACGTAGAGTGCAGCCATTGTGGAAAAAAAGCTGAGTCATTCTGGGCCTCTTTATACAGGTTGCACCTGTTTACCACCTGATTTCAATTTGTGGTAAATTGCTCGTTTAAAAAGCCATTCAGTGAATATTCGCAATTTGCTACTTGTTGATGCATTGCATTCTGCGATTCGCAAATTCATGTCGCTCTTTGCAAATCGTAGTATGCGTTTCACATTATCCCGTTGCAGTTGCAAGTAATCGCTAATTTAGCGATTCCTTAGAACTGCACTGCGAATGCCTTTCCTACATCGTGAAAGGCGATTTTGCATTCGCAAACGGTGAGATTTAAAGATTCGCACCGTTTGCGAATGCAAAATCCTTTGATACACCTGGCCCTTAATTTTCAGTCAAATTCAAAATTTCATTTTTGTTCGCAATCAAAAAGTAACTCTGCTGTGGCAATTCTCTTTTTGATGTTAACCAATAGCAGCACATCACACCAACTGACCTATACCAGAGCGACACAATGATATCAGTCTCACTACTCGCGGAGGCTTACCTTCCTTTACAATTTCTCTCACAATCACTGTTCACGTAAACCTAGTGCAAAATATTGCAAGCAATAATCAACAACTGTCAGCTCATTACAGGATGGGGTAACAAAACATTTCAAAAGCAATACGGATGTTCACTTTCCGACTATACTTTCACAATTAAATTACGAATGACACTCAGCCAGCGGATCTCACTATGATTGATAAAGTTCCTCCATGTACACTCAGAATTCACTAATACCAACCACCCACACACTCACTAGGAATACTACTGGCACTGTCAACGAATTCTCATGACAAGAACCTTAAACTGCAAATAAATTAAACAAATGTCTTCTACATTGGTGTGTTATGCCCAGATCTTAGACCACGATGGACCCATTAACCAACACAACTTTTTAGCAGAAAGCTCCACATTCATATAACTTCGAATTCTGCAAACACTTCTCAATATTACACTTCACCTCAGTCTTTAGCAAAAGCAATGCAAGTGCAAACCCTATTAATACTCACACATCTGCTGCAAAGGAACGATATTAGAACTCCTTTAATCTTCCAAACCATGGGATCAGAATGTGGACTGGGTTTGGACAATTTTGTTATAGGACAAGGACGAGGGTTTTGCTAACACTATGTCTAATCTTTGACTCCCACCCCCCCCCCCTCTTATCGGGGAGGAACCACTACTGCTCTGCTACCAGATTTGTTGGAGCATCTCATGTGTGCTCTAAACGAGGTCAATGGACCTTTTCACTGTAGCAGAAAGGGTGGAGAAAAAGTAATTGGCACATTCAATCATCACTTAAATTACAGTATGACCAATTTGGCCACACGAGGAAAACCCAAGTTGGGAATAAGGGATTTATTTTAAACTTGGACTCCGGGTACTGTAGACAATTCTCAAGACAAAGCTATAAAGATACAGAATTACCACAGTATGTCCAAGTCTTGGCACCAACTGAAGCTTAACTAACATCCAACAGACCAAGAGTTCTATCAATGCAATACAAAACATGAGTACCAGAACCTGATGTTCTGAGAATAAACATTGACCAGGGCTTCTAAGCATTTGCATAAATCTCAGTGATCAAGTTAATTCTCCATACAAGTAGGCAACCCTTAACATTACAAAGTCCAATTTCTCCTAGAGCTGGTCTACAGGACATGGAGACAAAAGTAAAAAGGAAATTAAGGACAGAAGCAATTTGGGAAAATGACATCTGGGGCAGGATAAAGCTAACTAAAGTTGGGAAAAAAAATAAGTAAAAAGGGAAGGTGTCAGCATGTTAGAAGTTCAGTCAAGGATCTGCTAATGGATCAAAAGGAAAATCTAAGTCTTTTCATCTCAGTATTAAGGTGCGGGGCAAGGAGGTCTGTACCTCTCACAGTTCAAATAATGTCAGCACAATGTCCAAAAGGGATCTGCTTCTAATCCAGCTGGGGAATGGTAAATTAAATTCCACAAGATGATTTATTCATCCATCACACCATACAAATCAGAAATTTGAACTGTCCAATCAAAGTCCATCTTATGACAGTCATCTGTAAAATCAGGAAAGATTTGCATTAACAACATGGGAAAGGCATTCATCTTCCTCTCCTGTAAGATTTGAAACAATTGTATGTCGTCCACAGTTCATCAATGTACTGGGTTCAAGGTTACTTTTTCAGGCTCTCTAGGCATAAAACAATAGGACATCTATTTCCAAGCTCCGTTCTGTGGGACCGCAGTCTGAAAGAATTGACACATTAGAAAGAATGACTAAATATTTTTCCATGCAATTTAGGAAACTGGGCCTTGCAGGCCTCAGATAGGCTAACTAAAGTGAATTAAAATGGCACCTTCATTTATGTTAGGCAATGCAGATATAAAAATATATTTTGCGATGTCATTGTTAAACCTTCTAAATGTTCATGTTGCATAACTACAAAGCAAAAGTAACTTGTTAATTCATTTCAGTAACTATAATGGAGAACTACATGTTGACATTAACATTTGACATTTAAAACATTTCCTTCAAGAAATCCATTATCGTTTTAGTGAACGCTATTCATTAACATCTTGGGGAAACACATGGAATGGTTTTAGGGATATAGCACATCAGTTTAGATCACTATCCTTCAGTGAACGTACTTCAAAATAGGCTTTCAGTGCACCACTCTCCAGTTAACTTGTTAGAACAGTGGTTCCCAACCTTTTGATTTCTGTGGACCCCCACTTTAACATTGATGGAACCCCCAGGGACCCCCACTGAGTCATCATGAGAGTCCGAGGACCCCTCCCGAGTCATTACTGGAAGCTGGGGACCTAATTTGTCAATATTTGTACATAATTTTTAATTTTCTAGGCTCTCGCGGACCCCCTGAGAAGGCTTTGCGGATCCCCAGGGGTCCCCGGTCCACAGGTTGGGAACCACTGTGTTAGAACATCAAACAAAAAAAAGCTAATTCTGTCACATATAGATGATTACTGTGACATCAAAAGTAGCAATAACATTTCAGCTACATCAATAACAATGTTCACTTGTACCAGTGAGCCTCACAGCATTATTAAAGAACAAGCAGCAGGAGAAAAGCAAAGCAATAATTTCCCTGTCTCGTGTGTTCTGCAGGAAGGATTTTGAAACATCAACCTGACTAAAAATGTATGTTTTCCTTTAATAGGTCACTTTTAGTCCAACAAGCATTCAGGAAGATGCATTGAAGCCTCTGACAATGAAGTCCTTCTTAATGCTTGAGGATGCTTTATTTCTAGTCAGTGTTTCACACTTCACCCTCTGTACAAAGGACTCCTTGCGCTAACCTATCTCCATAATCCAAAGGGACTTACAAATGCCATAGGTTTCTGGCCTTTGTTACCAACAGCCGTCTTACCTAACAAGGGAAAATTACATGCTTTACATATCAACGTTTGTTCCTCCCATTCCTCCAAGTTGAGTAAATATTGCGACCTTCTTTTCATTTCAGGAGGGAAGGAGTACTCCCAAGTAAAAGCAGGGTCTCTTCATATACTTCATTATTAGTTGTGTAATTCATGCATCCTGGAATCAAAGAAGACAATTTTCCATAACAAGGAGCCTAATTTAGATATTGGTGATAACTGTTGCGGTGCCAGTTTTCTGTGGAAAACCCATCTGCCATGTTGGTATTCTGCCCCCCTCGATTTATATGTTCGCGGGACCATAGGTGAAACACCGTCTGAGTGCCGCCAGCTCGCCATTGGGAATAAGGGCTTATGGCATGACTACAGCAACTTTTACCGCCAAGCAGATTTGGATGTGCTTTACCGCCAAGCCAAACTGTGGCAGTCTGACCTCCATACCTGAGTTGGCAGATTGGAGGAGGAAAGGGCAAAAAACTTGTCTATTTCCATGTTTCTGCTTTCATTTTTTACTGGACCTGACTGTCCAGCACATGCTGTGGCTGCCGCCACTGGACCACAGAAAAAACATGACCCCCCCAATTGCCAGACTTAAAGGTGGGGAACCCACATTGGCTGTGTACGTTGTGTGGTCACCACAAATGAGCTTCAGACCACTGCAGTCGTATACACATATTAATACTGTGCCATGCATATGTCGGGAGCACTCTTGTGTGGGACCACTGCAGTAATATACATATAGTATATTTTTGTTTAATACTGTGCCATGCATATGTCGGGAGCACTCTTGTGTGGGACATGGGGTTTGGGGGGGGTCACACACTGGTACATGACAGATATCGCACACATACACAACTGTCTTTGTGGTATCAGTATTCATTGCCTAATGAATGCTGGCACTACAGTGACGTTACCCTCATACCTGTCGACTATGTCTACGTGTGCACATAGCAAGGGGACTTGTACCTGTAATGTTGTGCTCCAAGTTATGTATGTGAGTCTGTATGTGTGTGTGCAATTAGTTTGGCCAGTTGGGGAAGAGGAAGCTGGATTGCGTGATGTGGTTGTGTCTGTATGTGTACAACTTGCATATGAATCTGCTCTTTGTTGTGTATGTTTGGGTGTGTTGTGTTGCTGTGTGCAGTATTCAGGTGAGTGTAGTTGTGTGGTGGTCGTTGTGCCATGTGTAGTTGTGCTCGTGTGTGTTTGTGTAGATGAGGGTGTAGTTGTGTTCTGTGTGGATGCTGTGTCAATAATGTGTGTATGTTGTGTCATGGATGTATGGCATTGTGTGTTTCCGGCATGTACGTGTTGTGTGGTGTTGGAATGCCAATGGATAATAGTGTGTACATGGTGTGTTGTATAGTGTGTTGTGCAGGTGGACACATGGCTAAGGTACATTGAGAGTATGTGTGTCTTACCTCTATTCAATAGCCACTGCCATTATACAATATCTATTGTCCAGCGATTGTCTCCCTCTGTCAGCAATCTGCCACCAGTACACATCCTGCAGGACTGTAACATCTAAATAGGATTAGCGGTAATCTGCCAGCTAGGAAGAACATTCTGTCCTGTCAGTCTGCAGCTCAGCCGTAATACATCTAAATACAGCGGGCGGAACACCATCGACTTGACAGTGTTTTTGAGTCCTCCGCCGGGGCGGATTGACAGTAATACTGCCAAGAATTAAATCAGGTCTAAAGTCCTTGAAAGCGACAAGACCAACTATTTCTTACTGGTCAGATGGTCATTTGCCTCCCAAGTCCTATTCCTAGTTGTAGTAGGTGCTGCCTCAGACACTTCTTGAACCACCTTGCCCAAAAGGACTTCAACCTTCCCTTACACTGCTGTTCAAGTTCCAGGCCACATCTCCATGCAAGGTATTAATGAACCGAAAAAGCATTTTTCCTTTTAATTCTGCCTCTTTAGGGGCGTCCGGCGGAGTCTTTTCTTGCTTCCCCTTCTTATTTGCATGTTTTAGAGAATTCCTCCTTTTTTGTGTGTGTAATTGTTCCAGTGGATATTGCTGAACTACGAGTGTTGATTTTTTGTATTTTTTATTTCATTCTCATGATCTGTTTCATTATCAGTCACTAGTATGGTGATGATCACTCCTGCTGTAAAGGTGTAATTTGATTTGTACACAATTAATGACGCTAAGTAACGTTGAAAGTGAGCTGAAAAGAAAATGTATTCAAGTGAGCTCCCTGTCTCCAAAGATTAACATCCTCCCTAATTAATTAGCACCATGGAGAACAAAAGGATTCAGATTAACAAAGAATTCTGGCAATAAGGGAATACACAAACGTGTGAGGCTGATTTGCCAAAGTAATAATCCTGGAAGTGCTGACTACCAGAAACAACTCGTATCCTTTGCTTCAACCAGCCACATGCTCCCCAACTACTAGTATAGGCTGCTGCATCATCTAAACCTTCTGCTGATAATATGATTTTTCAGTGCATGAGGTTTTGATTGAATTTTCATTACATTAGATTTTGAAAGCCTTCAGCACACAATAATGCCTACGAGGTCCTTGACTCCAAATCCAAAGTTTCATCTCTCAGTTCTTTACTTCTGCATGGAAATTGAATATTTAGAAAGTTAAATGTGAGTATTTTACTTGCCCCCATGTGTGTCAGTAACCTTTTGTGGTGAACATGCACAGTGGAGAAAACCCGTCAAAGGCAAAATCAAACCACTGTCACAGAATCAAATTTCTGGCCACTGCACATTTAGGTGTTACCGCCTGCGCATTGTGATGTGGGTAATCTGTAAAGTAAGCCCCTTCAGCTTCCATATTGAGGTGGTGTAGTAGCACTTGAATCTTTTGCCACTCACCCTTTTGGGGTGGTGGATGATTGGGTTCCTGGGTCCAAATAGTCAATGTGTCCAAGTGGACGAGCAAAGGGAGAAAAGAACACGTCTTCTCTAGCTCATAAAACTGAATAAATAACATTGTAGTTAATCACTACCTTTCATATCTTGGTCTTTGCACAAGCTTTTAGGAAATGCAGTGCAGCACCGTGGATTAGAGTATTGGAGGAAGTGATTGGAAAAGATGCTTCAAGGAGGGGAACAGGAGCACGTGGAGTATAGAGACGCCAGCTACCCTGGCTTGGGGATTTGCTCACCAAGCTCCTATTTTCTATTGTGGTCCCTCCCTAGCTCTTCCCGAATGTGCTTCTAGTGTATCTCTTACTACTTGCTCACCTGTCTTCAGTCCCACAAAGTGAACAAATAGCAAATCTCCAGCTACTGTCAGATCCACATTGCCAGAGGATTACTTGATAACCGTACAATGAATGCAACACTCACCTTAACCCTGTTTCAGTAGCATTTCTTGTGACAAACGTCATTACTTTTCTGAAGGAAACGTCCGCCTGAAATTCTGCTGGTCCCTATATAACAGGCTTGGTCCTTTCAAGCCCACATTGTGGTCTTAAAATAGCCCTCACCTTATCTTGAAATTATGCCCTGCTCTGGTTGCTTTTGGCTTGTCCTGGGTCCCGGTTCGAGACTTGGGCCAAATTATCTGCACTCATTTGAGATTTTCTCATTGTCATTTGTCACCTCAGAGGCATACGTTATATTTACACTCAGTAATTCTAATCAAACAGTTATTCCTTTATCCTTGAAAACCTGAAGTAAGGAGTGTAGCTTTCAGATTGACTAATAGGAGTATTGTCTTACATGATGTCTACAGCATTCCAAAATTAAAGTAGTTTAATAATGCACACACAACCTAGCAGTGCACTGTTCTTGTGCAATTTCCTTAAATGACTCGGTATTGCAGAAACGGCCTGAATGGTAATCTTTCCACATCAGAGTGTACCATCTATATCCTGTTGGAAACTACAACAACCATCTTATGGCTTTGGAATTGGGCTATGGAGAAGTGTATTTTCCCAGTGGCATTCCAAGTTCGAGGCTTCCTGAATCTGAGGGCAGGGGGACACCTTTCTTATGAGGGCCGCAAGTGGAAAGTCGGTCCCAAAGTGAAAGGCATGATTTTCTTCAGACTGGGATGTTTACTTATTAACTTATTCGCCATGCCTAAGAACCGAAAGTGTCCCCAGTTTTGTGCTCTATATTTTCCTCTGGATGGTTCCCTGCGAACGTCCTCAGAGTGGATTTGATGCAGAGTCTGCATTATGCATTGTTGTGACCCCACTTCTGTCAAAAGTCCAGGAGAATGAGCAGTTGGACCGAGTTCAGTTGATCTCGACCTTCTTACCAGCAGAAGTGGCTGCTATTACTTTGGCATCAAGGAAACCTGCTACACGAGTTCATTATACGGACCACAGATCTGAGTTTGACTTGCTGCAAGTAAGAAGCTTAAAAGCGTTCCAAACTCGTCGCACGGATGTTTTATATTTTGCACTAACTTCGGGTCAGCTGGGCTTGGAAGTTGCCACAATTAAAGCATGTTTTGCAGTTTTATCCAACTTCACAATCAGCCTCATCTGTTTAAGCCACCCTTTGTGGGGTGTTTTCTAAAAAAAGGTTTGCTCTATTTCTCTGCCCCCCTCCACACCCAATTCGATTTAGGTTTTGTTTTAAAAAGCAGCTCCATTCGAACTTCTGTACACTGCCCTGTCTAGTCACTGACTTCAAAGATTGTCTTTCTAGTGGTGATAACTTCGGCCCCTTGGAGTCGGGGAAATTCAGACATCACTTCACAAGCTAGTTCTTCCTTATAAGCTAGGTCCCTGCTTCTTATGGATGATCATGTTTACTTTCTATTGGACCAGTCTGTCACTCTGCTTTTCTTCTTCCCTCCTCCTCCCACCAAAGAAGAGGAGGAATTGTTCCAAGGAACGCACCGTTTTACTACATAAACAACTCGAGACAAGACAGAGTGGAGGATCAGCTCCTTTTGGTCTTCGCTGGTGCCAAGAAGGGTAAAGTGTTCACCAAACGTGTGATCTCACTTGCGGTTACTTTTTGAGTAAAGATCTCATGCCTCTGGCTGGCATTTGTGCCGCTCCACAAGGCTTATGGCTGTCTTGACTGCTTTTCCAGGGGCATCCCAGTGGTTGACATTTGCCAGGTAACCACTTAGTCTTCTTTTTATTCCGTTTCATAACATTAGTTCTTCCTGGCTCAAGCTTGTGGTGACTAGATACTTTGCTATGGCTGTGTTGCATAACTTCATTGGTTAATCAACAATGTTGAGTCCCAGATCCAGTGGTGTGTGACTTTGGGGCTCCTTGATGAGATGAGAAAACTGCATGAAGAAGTAGCCATCAGCGAGGTTACTTACCTTTGGTGACAATATTTCAGGTAGATACTATCTTTTCACAGATTTCTCACCATCCTGCTTCCTCCGCTGTTGTTTTGATGTTGTGATAAATGCTGATTATCACTGTCAAAAGTGTAGGGACCAACTCACGCATACTAGTGAGCACCACATACATCTTGATATCATCACTTTCAGACAGATGAAACCATGACTGAAGCCCCCTAGCACTGGCGGCCTTAGAGAGTAGAATTTCTGCATGGAGTCTGGCACCTGGGGCGTATTCCTAAGTTCAGGAGCCTGCAGGAGATATAAGATCTCCCCATAATATTGTTACTTAAGATAAGTAACATTTTCTTTTGTGCTGGAGAATTCAGAGTAACTCCAGGTACGCAAAAATTACTTTTTGTTGTTGTGTTCATTGGTCGCACTTGTTGAAGTGCATCGACATTGAACATGCCCAGTATTTTGGAGACCACTGTGCACATTTCGCTATGACAGATCCCTTTCTGCACATAATTCCTGATCAGCTTCTACAAATTGGGAAGATCCGAACATGTGCTTCGCCTTGGAGCTTGATTACATTTCTGCACCGTTGGACGTTTCTGCTGTTGTGACCTTTTTAAGGAAATCTCAGGGGAATGAAGTGCTATAATATAAAGACTTCTGATTCCCCTTCAGATATAGGGACACTTTGGAGGCCGAGAAGTGGGGAATGAGGGTGCGGCTGCCAGTTTTTGTGGCAAATTGCTGTTAATTAGTTTATTTGTGTACATTTTAGACAGAACCCTGGGACCATCTGTGCATTAGTCTATCAAGTATTTTAACTCGTTGAGAACACTAACCAGTATTTAATATAAAGCTTGAGCCTCCGCACCAAATCTTGGCACTCCTGGTGCCCATTGCCATTTTCTTAGTAGTAACTTTCTATTGATCAAAGCTACTTGTTGATTTACGGTCTCTTCTTCTGGACTACATGAGAGGGCTTCTCAAACAGGCGGTTTATTATCAATTCGTACAAGTCATTCCAAATATAGCATAGGACCCTTCCAAAGGGACCTTTCTAAACGTATTGGGTAGGTTCACTCCAAAAGAACTTCGGATAAATTATGTAGGACAAACATGTCAGGTGTCGGAGCACACTGGCAACAATCACTACTTCTTTACAGAACAGCCTATTATTTTTTATTTTTCGATGTCATCCCCTAAAGTGTATTCTTAAACACTTGCCTGTAGAGCGAAAAGTAAAGCAAATAAGCTCGGAATTCATAGTCCACACTATCCACTTGCACATTTCTTTTTTTTTTTGTCCTACCGTTACTTGTTTGTAATTCCTTTCCATTGTGTTTGTTGTCCAACATAGTTTCTTTTCTCCTTAATGTTCTAGTGCTGGGGGTCTGCCTAATTGGGCCATGAAGCTTGTAAATCTGCATCAAGGCTGTACACCCAGAATAACTCACTCTTTCTCCCTTCCCTTACCCTTATTGGGTTTGTATCCCAAAAAATTGCCACACACCTTATTCCATCAACTAAGCCCATTTTAGGGTTGAGCACGCACAAGTGCTCTGGCCCCTGTTGTAATCTCTCTGTGGGCTTTTAACCACACCCATCAGTTTGGTTGGTTCGTCTGCTTACATTTTAAAATTCTCTTGATTTCATTAGTGAAAGGCATGCGTATGCCAAGCCTTTTCTGGTGTTTAGCCCTCTATAGCACCAGTAAACAACTGAAAACATACAAGGCTCCTTTTTTTTCCAGATGGCTTCTGCACTATTTCTATTTATTTTCCTCACAGTGTGGTCTCGCTGGGCAGTAGTCAAGCGCTTTGCATGACATCGACCCTGTTACATGAATAATTCTGCTTTTGCTGGTTACATGGATAGTTCTACTTTTGCTGGCTACATGGATAGTTGTACTTTTGACAATACGTTTCACTGCAAGCGAACTTGTTTCCTTTTCTGTGTCTCCTTCATGTTCATGGCAACCGTCGGCTCACATAGGTGAAAATATTTTACTTTTAATTATCAGTTTATGTGGCAAGAAAAGTCTGGTTAGAAATTTACTATGGTAATAGCTATAACTCGAGCAAATGTGAGACCCATTGCACTGCAAGTGCTTGTTTCTGTTGTGTGGCTCATTTTTCTCCTTTTCCATATCCTTTCTGGTATGTTTCCTTGTTTGGTACTGCCAGCCTCTGCCGCAGATGACCTGCATTGCAAGCATCTTCAACAGTCACACTTAGGCCTGAAGGATTGCAGTATATCAGAAATACTTAATTCTGTGGACTTTTTCTAACACAGCTGCCTGTGTGGTCTGGCCTACTGGCTTAGCTGCCTGATGTGCATATGATGCATCTCATGCTCCCCCATTAGTCACCCCAGCAACAACCCTGGTGCCTCCTAAAAAAAGAAAAAACATACCTTCCCTCTTTAAGCCCTGAAAGTCTGTCAGGGCTGATGATGGAACATACGAGTTGACCTGTACACTGGCTTTGACTTTGTTCCATTTCTGAAAGGTAAAAGTCTGAACAGAAAGAAAAACATCACACTAGAGTTAGTATCTTTCTTTCATGAGAGTGCGAAGTAAGTGGTGCATCGTCCACATATAATGTAAGCTGATGTCCGATCATGTAATACTGGAGAGACTGTTTTGGTCACTTTCTTAGGAACAGTACTAGATGTAGTTCATACTCTTTTTGTGAGAGAAAAGCACAATTACTTCAGTTGAAGGCTTCGGTCTGGACAAATTAAGTCCATCTCAGAGGAGACAAAATAGTTTAAAAGGGAGTATGCTTTTTCTTCTGCTTTGGTCAGTGGAATCTTCTTTGGTGAGGTATTTTCAAGCACCCTATCAGTGCATTGGTGATGCTGGAGTTAAAAAAATAATATATTTTTATTGTTTAGATACGAACAACTCAGTCATCACAAAATACAATATGTGCAATTTGAGTCTTACTACGTGGATAGTTATCAAACCGTCCTTCCCTGAAATCTACTCACATGTTCCCCTCCCTGACTCGGTCAGAGCCGTGAGGCTTTCATCGCAAACCCTACTCCTGGTCATCTGCCCCCTTCCATGAGTCCCATCTTTTATCAAATTTAATTGGGCATTTCCTGGTCTTGTAGGCCAATCGCTCAGCCCTCATGCACCCGTCCTAATTTTAATTCCACTCCCGGATGGATGGAACTGTCCTGCCCTGCTCTCCTTCCCACGTATCTGACAATGTTGTGTCTTGCCACAAGTGCCATATTGCAAGAAGTCTATGTGTATTTGTCGAGTGTCTGCTCCCCCCAGATCCCAAGTGTAACCAACTGAGGAGTAAAGTCCACCCAGATGTCTCTAACTGCAGATATCCTGTGCCTAGTGCTACTCCAGTAGTCCTGGCCCATGGGCAACCCCACATTGTGTGCAATAGGGAGCCCTTCTGTTTGCAGTCCCTAAGGCATATTTCATTGTTGCACCTGTCCATTCGGAATAGTCTAGTTCTTGTGTAGTATTTCCTATGGAAAATCTTTAACTAGATTAATAGGAAACCTGCCTGAATGGCCACCTCGCACGAGTATCTACATGTCGCACCTCCCTCTGCTCACATCCCAGTTGTCATCTTTGAGTTGGCCCATGTCTCGTTTCCACTTGTCTCTTAGCTTACCTAGCTCGGGAGTGCCGTTACTAAGGAGCATGTTATAGATTTAGGAAATTGCATATCTATGCAATGGGTTTCCCAGCACCCTCTACTCAAGGGGAAGGGATCTTCTCTGTGTTACACATCTGGGTGGCATATCTCTGCATTAGGAATTTTGACTGTTAGTACCTGAGATACTGACTCCCCACAAAGTTGTAATGCTTCTGAAGTTCTGAAAACAGAATCATCGCCCCATCCTTACAGATGTCACCCATCTTGGAGAAGCCCAAAAGTTCCCACTTCCGGTAACCTTCCATGCTCTTGCCCTTTCACCTCAGAAGCAGTGTGGCTATTTTCCATATCTGAATCACCTTCATAGTGGAACTCAGTAACTGCTTCACCCTCCTTTCTCCATATAGCATGTGGACATAGCCCCCAGGCCTTTCTGCCAGCAGAGCTGGTTCCCGCAGCACCAAAAATGCCAAGTCATTGGAGATTTGGAAGAGCAGTGCCTCCCTCCAGGGTCTTCCTTGTTAGTTTGGATAGTGCACATCCAGGGCGCCCTCCCCCTGGTCTATCCCATAGCAGCAGTCTTGTTGCCTCATCCACTGACCGGAAGAACCCTTCCATGACTTTGAACATGGTATTCTGCAAGGCATAGATAAACTTAGGCAGACAGAACATATTATAGAGGGCTGCTCTGCCCATTTGTGACCGAGGTAGCCTCCACCAGTGGCTGACATTGATCCTATAGTTCTCGAGTATCCTGGTTAGATTTTTACTGAGGAATAACAGTTGATATGTAGTGATATATATATACAAGTATGTAAAGCCCACCTCTTCCTACCGAAGGGGGCATTCCCAGGCTGCTTGTGGCCTCTACTTTGTTTGCTGGAATGCTACTGATTTGTGCCAATTGATGTGCAGGCCAGAACACATGCAAAAAACCCTCGGGATGAAGCATTCAGAGTCCGCCAGGTAGAGTATAATGTCATCTACATAAAGAGATATGACCTCCCAATCAGGGTCCCACGGAAGTCCCCAGATCTGTGTGTCTCCCTGTCGCCACGTAGCCAGCGGCTCGATGGCCACTGCAAATAGGGGGGAGAGCAAGCCCCTGCCCATTATGAACTTGGTTGAGGACGCACATTAACCCTTAAACGCGCCATGGGGTTCAGGTAGAGCGTTATCACCCATTGCAACAGTAACAGACTAAAGCCTGTTTTTTTGCATGATCGGCATCATATAGGGTAATTCCAGATAATTGAACACCTTTTTATTGCCTAGGCAGAGCAGTTGTGCTGGTTCCCCAAGGCTGCCCCCATGCCCCTGGCATCCAAACAATCATCTGAGGCTGTCTCTTGTCACCCTAAAGGGCATAAATCCCAGAATATCTGGTTCTATTAATGCGTGTACTACACATATCAACTGGTTCTCCGATATCTTTGCTAGAACCTTGGTCTCTACATTGATTAGGGATATCCATGCCATGCCACCAGTGTGCCCAGATACACTTCTTAAGCATTTGGAGGCTCCCACAGCATGGGACGCCTTGTGTAACTTTGGGAGTGGGGCAGGACTCATTATCCTTATGCTTTAGGTACAGCCTAAGCTCCTTCTGTCCGTTCACTAGCTCTCCAGCTTGTGCCAAGAACCCACTTTTAGGAGGGTCTAATTTTAGCTTCCACCCCCTCCCCCCACACACCTCCAGCCAGTTTCCAACAAAGAGGCCTCAGCTCATATAAATTCCTTCCATTGTGATCTACCACCTGTCCACCGTCGACCTAACAGATATGGTTGTCCACTGGCTGCATGGAAATGTCAGGTGTCAGGGCAGTCTATTCCATGAGATCTTTATGGCCAGGAGAGTGGGATTTGTGAGTGAGATGCACAAGGTTTCGATGGTGACTGTATTATTGTTTCCTTTAGGCACCCAAGGACCGCAGGAGAGCTGATTTGGGCCTCCAGAGACCGTCATATCAATAATCGTAGGATCAAATTGCTTCCTCTGGGTTTTTCTTTAATCCCTTCTGTGCCCAGGACTTAATGGTTACGTCCTGAGGCACAGTGCTCGTGTGGCTAGCTCGTGGGCTAGCGCTCCCTCTGTGGGGTTCCCCCCACCCCCCCAAGGGCAAGGGCAAGCAATCCGGCTGCCAAAACGCCCACTAAACACCAGGGATTTTATTTTTTTCAATGAAATTGGCATGAGGGAGCGACCCCTTGGGCAAGGGTTGGTCCGAGAGGGGCATTTTTTTTAAAGACCTTTTCTGCCCCCCCAGCCCCCCTTTCTAGGCACCAGGGAGCATTTTTTTTGCTTTATATTTTTGAGGTGGGGAGCGACCCCTTAGACAAGGGTCGCTCCCCTAGGAGGCAAATTATATTTAGGCCATTTCTGCCCCCAAGGGGGACAGAAACCACTAGACACCGGGGAGTTTTTTGTTTTTTTCCTCGAATTTCACGCAAGGGGAGCGACCCCTTAGGCAAGGGTCGTTCCCCTGGGGGGCAAAATTATTTTAGGCCATTTTTGCCTCCCTGGGGGGCAGATCAGCCTATTTTAATAAGGCCGATCTGCCCCCAAGGGGGGCAGAAACCACTAGGCACCGGGGATTTTTTTTTTTGTTGTTGTTTTACAGATGGGGAGCGACCCCTTAGGCAAGGGTTGCTCCCCTGGAGGGGGAAATTGTATTTAGGCCATTTCATCGGCCGATTTTAGGTCAATCTGCTCCCAAGGGGGGCAGAAACCACTAGGCACCGGGGATCTTTTATTTTAGGCCATTTCTGCCCCCCCTTGGGGCCGGCTGAGCTAGAGGCCAAAATCCACAGGTAGGCACTTTGCAAAAAACACCTCTGTTTTCTGTGAACAAATGTGATGTGTCCACGTTGTGTTTTGGGCCATTTCCTTTTGTGGGCGCTAGGCCTACCCACACAAGTGAGGTACCATTTTTATCGGGAGACTTGGGGGAACGCTGGGTGGAAGGAAATTTGTGGCTCCTCTCAGATTCCAGAACTTTCTGTCACCGAAATGAGAGGAAAAAGTGTTTTTTTGGTCAAATTTTGAGGTTTGCAAAGGATTCTGGGTAAAAGAACCTGGTCAGAGCCCCACAAGTCACCCCATCTTGGATTCCCCTAGGTGTCTAGTTTTCAAAAATGCGCTGGTTTGCTAGGTTGCCCCAGGTGCCGGCTGAGCTAGAGGCCAAAATCCACAGGTAGGCACTTAGTTAAAAACACCTCTGTTTTCTGTGAAAAATGTGATGTGTCCACGTTGTGTTTTGGGCCATTTCCTTTCGTGGGCGCTAGGCCTACGCACACCAGTGAGGTACCATTTTTATCGGGAGACTTGGTGGAAGGAAATTTGTGGCTCCTCTTAGATTCCAGAACTTTCTGTCACCGAAATGAGAGGAAAAAGTGTTGTTTTTGGTCAAATTTTGAGGTTTGCAAAGGATTCTGGGTAACAGAACCTGGTCAGAGCCCCACAAGTCACCCCATCTTGGATACCATTTTTATCGGGAGACTTGGGGGAACACAGAATAGCAAAACAAGTGTTATTGCCCCTTGTCTTTCTCTACATTTTTTCCTTCCAAATGTAAGGCAGTGGGTAAAAAAGACGTCTATTTGAGAAATGCCCTGTAATTCACATGCTAGTATGGGCACCCCGGAATTCAGAGATGTGCAAATAACCACTGCTTCTCAACACCTTATCTTGTGGCCATTTGGAAAATACAAAGGTTTTCTTGATACCTATTTTTCACTTTTTATATTTCAGCAAATTAATTGCTGTATACCCGGTATAGAAAAAAACCCATTGCAAGGTGCAGCTCATTTATTGGCTCTGGGTACCTAGAGTTCTTGATGAACCTACAAGCCCTATATATCCCCGCAACCAGAACAGTCCAGCTGACGTAACGGTATATTGCTTTCAAAAATCTAACATCGCAGGAAAAAGTTAGAGTAAAACGTGGAGAAAAATTGCTGTTTTTTTCACCTCAATTTCAATATTTATTTTTTTCCAGCTGTTATTTTCTGTAGGAAACACTTGTAGGATGTACACAAATTACCCCTTGCTGAATTCCGATTTGTGTCTACCTTTTAGAAATGTTTAGCTTCCTGGGATCCAGTATTGGTTTCTCACCCATTTTGGTCATCAACTGGAAGGCAGAAAAAATTAGAAAAATGGGGTATGTCCCAGTAAAATGTTTTTCAATTCAAGTCTGCCTGTTCCTGAAAGCTGGGAAGATGGTGATCTTGCCACCGCAAACCCTTTGTTGATGCCATTTTCAGGAGAAAAAAAACACGAGCTGCCTTCTGCAGCCATTTTTTCCATTTAAAAATGTATTTTGGTAATTTCTGGGTCTCCTTCAGGGGAACCCACAAAGTCTGGGTACCTCTAGAATCCCTAGGATGTTGGAAAAAAAAGGACGCAAATTTGGGATGGGTAGCTTATGTGAACAAAAAGTTATGAGGGCCTAAGGGGTTGAAGGGATCTGGCAAGAAGTATAGGCAGAAAAGAGAGGCTACCCCTTACAAATTCAGCACAGCCATCTCTTCCAAATCTGCCAGTGCATAACTATTTCACCCCCCTTGGGTACTTATTGGAAAGTGATTGACTGGCCTCTGGTGAGGAGGTAGAGCATTTGACCCTAGAGATGGTTGGGCATGCTGAGCCATTGCCTGCCCTCAGCCCTAGTCTGCTCTGTGTACAGCCTGTGAATAAGGGTCTGCTTGAGTTTAATCCCCCCGAATCTTCTTAGTCCAGCCTTGCGGCTAACCCCGAATTGCGTGTGTCATGAGCCCAAGTTGTTAAGGCCCTTTTCTGGAACATTGCTGGGCTTGCTAGCAACATGGCCTGCGAGGACTAGGCTAGCTATCTTTGTGACCACAATTTATTCTTCTTCCAGGAAACATGGCCGATTGATGTTTTGTGCCTTGATGGGTATTACCCCCATCATGTTACCACTCTCCCCTCACCGCCAGGTCAAGCTAGGGTGGGGCTTTTGACCTGGATTAAAACTACCCTGGATTGCAGAGTTAGTGTGATCCCTAATAATTGTTCTCTGTTGTAAGCAGTGCTTACCAAGTGGCCTGATAACTTAAAACACGTTTTTGGCAACTTCTGCAGAGTCTGATTGCTCTGCATCTTTTAATAGAGTCCACAATTTTATTGAGGACCTGGAGATTAAATTTACCCATTTGTGTAAGGGGTTTGAAGTCATCCTAGGTGGCGACTTCAAAGCTAGATTGGATTTGACGCAAATGGGGGAGGTCTCCAGATTAGGTGTTGAGCCTGGGCTCGAGCTTGTGCACCTGTACAGAGATAACAGGGTTCACGCCCTGTTGCTGTTAATCAAGTCTCAGGGTATGGTGAACGCCACTGAGATCTGTGATCCAGATTACCCTGTCAAAGCTACTTTTGAGGGGGGTGATTACACCTCTCTCGTTGATTATCTTCGTAACTAGGATTCTGTTAGCTAAGCTGAAGGGGGCTGCGATAGTCCACAGTATACATAGTGAACATAACCCCCTCTGCCTACATTTCAATCTACCAAAGGGTACAGGGCTCCCAAGAGTATGGCTGAGGCTACTTTATCAGGGCTTGCGCTTGGCCTGGAGAAATGCAACTCTGAACACCCTTCTCTCCAGTCTGTGTTCCTCACATTGTTCTCCGGTTTCCAATTGCCTTAACCTAACCAATGATTTTAGTGAGCGAGTTGGTTCTTTTGTTCAGCTGAATGCGGAAATTATTAAGTCGTACATAAAGCCGTGTAATTCTGGCTGGGTGGAGTTTGATCGGTCCTGTAGGTTGGCTTTGAATTTAGTTTGAGGCTCTTAAAGAATCCCTGTAGGACATAAGTAAAATCAAAAGCTGTAGATCGCAACTTGATTAAGGCATGTAGGCTGAAGGACACCAGGGCTTTTTGGTGCGAGGTGAAAGGGGCCAGGCCCTTAGAGGCCATGTCTAACTCGGTAATCACATCTATTAGTAAGGAGGCTTGGGTCGACCACTTTAAGGCAGTCTACAGTTTGTAGGCTGATTGATCAGTGTTACGCCGAGGAGTAGTTTTTATCCTTAGCTGTTAACTTCTCCTAGGGAGAGGTTTTGGAGGCTGTTCTGAAGAGTCCATCTAATAAAGCCCTGGGCCCTGATGGAGCCCTAGTGGATTTCTATAAATTGGCACCAGATTTTTGGGCCCCTATTATTTGTAATTCTTTTAACGCGATTTGCAAAGTAACCATCCCTCCTACCCACCATACTGCAGTAAGTGTGCCTGGATTCTGAAGTTAAATTAGCCGGGCGTGTTATTCTGGAACACCTTGGTACGTAGCAGAACATGACTGATACGCTGTCAGAGATGAAGTATGGGTACAGGGAGGGATTCGGCACGATTGAGCAATGTCTAAACTTATACCTTCTGGTTAGCAAATATACGATTGCTAGACAGGGCTTACTGTGCCTGGCCTTCATGGACTTATTGTGCTCTTTCAACAGTGTTGTGAGGCCTAACTTGTGGAAGATCCTTTCAGATCTAGGGTGGATGCTGATTTGGTGCAACTTTTGAGAATCCTTCATTTTGACCTGTCGGCCTCTATGAGGTATGGCCCGCTTGGGGAGACAACTGACAGTTTTAAGCTGGGTCAGCCCTTTCCGGTGTCACTCCGGATATCTGTCCCTATGGTCGCCAGGAAAAAAGTTCTGGCTTTATTATACGCAGATGGTGCGTTTTTATTATCTAACACTCCTAATAGCCTTCACATTCAATTCCAGGAAATTGTGGTACTAATTACAACCCTGGCAGTCGGTGATAAAGCGGCGGTAATACCGCCAACAGGCCAACGGTAAGAAAAATTGAATTTTGACCACGGCGGAAACCGCCAACACAGACAGTCACTTTAACACTCCGACCTCCAGGGTGGTAGCAACAAGCACCACAGCGGTAACCGCCAACAGACAGGCAGAAGACAATGTACCTCCCACTGTATTATGACAGGCCAATCTGCCACCATTTCTGGGGCAGTACCAACGCCATCAAAACAGTGGCGGAAACAGTACACAGAAGGGAAACGACTCACCTCTCGACACTCAAGGAAGAACCACAACTCCATGGAGCCCAAACTGCACATATTTCCAATGCTGGTCTACCTCCTCCTACAACAGGAAGCCGAATGGCGGAAAAGACGACCACGGTGAGTACCGCACCTAGCACACAAGAGAGGTGGGAGGAAAAACACAGTGACACATACACACAACACCCCCACCCCAACACCATACACACAAACAAATGCAACAACATTACATATCCACCCTGTAACCCTCCGGTATAATGCAAGGACAAAAGTGATTGATTAAAGTGAGTGTAATATTCAAAATTTAGATAAATACGTCCTTAAAGCACAAAACAGTATGTACAATATATACAAATGGAGGGACAATGCCCACTCCAAAATGTCCGTGGCCCACAGGGCCATAACACATAGGCCAAGGCCACACTCAACTCCTCCCTCAATACGGAGAGAACACTGCAGGAGCATCGGGTCGAAAACACACAGGCACCTCAGGGGGAAGGGTAATACGGAGGCACCTCAACCGTAAGATGGTACAACGCCACTGGTCCTGGAGGGGGCTACATGCCCTGTGCGATGTCCTGGGGAGTGCAAAGCCACAGTCTCTCTAGTGGGGTTTTGCCCCCTGCTTGGTCCTGGGGAGTGCAAAGCCACAGTCTCTCTAGTGGGTGGTTTGCCCCCTGCTTGGTCCCGGGGAGTGCAAAGCCACAGTCTCTCTAGTGGGTGGTTTACCCACTGCTTGGTCCTGGGGAGTGCAATGGCACAGTCTCTCTAGTGGATGACTTCTTCCACTGGTTCTGGAGGGGGCCTTGTGCCCTGTGTGCTTCATCCTGGCAAGGAGGGGGTGAGTGGATGCCTTCTCCCACTGGTTCTGGAGGGGGGCTTGTGCCCTGTGATGCAGATCCTGGATGGCGCAAGGTCACAGTCTCTCACCTGGGTGTTGCAGGGGCCAGGATGCACTACAGCCCATGTAGTCACGACTCAACACTGCTCGCCAGCGGTGACTGCTGCTCAGTGGATGGCAGTTGTGAGGTTGGCGGTGGTGCTGTCAGTGATGGGGGGAGGCTCCAGCCCTTCCCCTGCAGCCTCGGGGGCTGCCCACTAGGGCTGCTGGTGGCGGTGCTGTCAGTGGTGGGGGAGGCCCCAGTCCTTCCCCCTGCAGCCTCGGACGGCTGCCCACTGGGCTGCTGCTGCTGGCAGTGGTGCTGGTGGCGGTGCTGGCAGTGGTGGGGGCAGGCTCCAGCCCTTCCCCTGCAGCCTCGGACGGCTGCCCACAGGGGCTGCTGCTGCTGGTAGTGGTGCTGTTGGCGGTGCTGTCAGTGGTGGGGGGGAGGCCCCAGACCTTCCCCTGCAGCCTCGGACTGCTGCCCACTCGGGCTACTGCTGCTGGCAGTGGTGCTTGTGGCGGTGCAGGTGGTGGTGCTGGCAGCGGTGCAGGTGGCAGTGCTATCAGTGGTGGGGGGAGGCTCCAGCCCTTCCCCTGCAGCCTTGGACGACTGAAGTGCCATGGCTGGTGGTGTTTGCCCAAATGCTGCTCCAGCCCCAGGCACCAGATCCATCTTGCCTGCGGCATCTCTTCCTTTAACATTGGCCTTGGCAGCTGTTGTCCCCTTCCTGCCCTTGGCAGATGGTGGTGCCTCCTTGCTTCTGCCAGCTGGTGTTCCCTTCCTGCCCTTGCTAGCTGGTGGTGCCTCCTTGCTTCTGCCAGCTGGTGGTGACTCCTTGCCTTTGCTATCTGGTGGTGCCTCCTTGCTGCTGCCAGCTGGTGGTGCCTCCTTGCTGGCTGGTGGTGCCTCCTTCCCCTTCCTGGCTGGTGGTGCCTCCTTGCCCTTGCTGGCTGGTGGTGCCTCCTTCCCTTGCTGGCTGGTGTTTCCTTCCTGCCCTTGCTAGCTTGTCGGTCCCTTCTTGCCCTTGGCAGGTGGTGCAGGCACACGGGCAGTGCTGACGAGTGCCTCCTTGGAGCCTCTCACACATGCAATAGCTGCAGAAACTACAGTGGCCGTGGTCTGGGTGGCTGAGGTGCTGGCCTGGGTTCTGCCCACCCTGGCCCGAAGTGAAGGGGGTGGGAGGGGCAGGGAATAGGTCAAGGGTGGAGAGGAAAATCCTTTTAGGGACAATGGGGCTGGAAGAGGGTGAAGGTTTGGGAGTGGAGGAAAAGGGAGTGGCTGTAGGAGGTGTCTGCTGTGTTTGGGTGCAGGTGCATGGGCTGGATGCTGTTGTGAGGTGGATGGCTGTTGGGTGTCTGAGTGCTTGCATTTGTGTACTTTGGGAGGAGGGGGCACAGTCACAGTGGGAGAGGACACAGGGGACATGTGTATGGATGTGGGGGTGGTGACTGCCAGTGAGGGGTGTGTAGTGATAGGCGTGAAGGTGATGGAGGTAGTGGATGAGGATGTAGTGTATGCAGTTGTGATTGGAGACGCTACTGGGAGGGAGATGGGGGAGGAGGAGGGGGACACCGTGGAGGCAGAGGATGTTGGTGTGTCTGCATCTGGATTGTGCTTATGTGAGTGCCTGTGGGATGATGCGTGGTGCTTGTGTTTGCCTGAGCCACTTCTGTGTGTTTATTTGTGTGCATGCAGGTCTGAAGGTGTGCTTGGGATAGGCTGGGGTTGAGGGGAATGGGACTGGGTAGAGGGAGTTGGAGGTGGGAGGCTAGAGGCAGGGACAATGGCTGCCATCAGTGAGTTGGCCAGAGCCTGGAATGATCTCTGTTGGGCCGCCACGCCATAGTAAATGCCCTCCAGGAATGCATTTGTTTGTTGCAAATGTCCTGCTAGACCCTGGATGGCATTCACTATGGTTGACTGCCCAACAAAGAGGGATCTCAGGAGGTAAATAGCCTCCTCACTGAGGGCAGTAGGGCTGACTGGGGCAGGGCCTGAGATGCCCACACTCCTGAGTGAGCGGGCTGCTGGGAGGGTGGTGCTGGCACAGGGTGGCGGCTTTACCTGTAGTTGGGGTGGCCAGAGAGGTGTCCGCCACTGCCAGGGAGCTTCCATCGGAGGAGGTGTCGCTGTCAGAACTGTCCCCTCCCGTCTCCATCGTGGTGCTGCCCTCGCCCTCCGCCCCACTGGTGCCCTCACCATCAGTGGATTCGGCTTACAGGCCCATGTGGGATGCAGCTCCCTCAGTCGCCGGTGCCTCTGTTACTCCGCCAGATTATGTTAATGCACACAAGGACAGGGCCACAAAACATAAAGGGTGGGTGTAGGAGGCTGGCCTGGCTTATAGTGGGTACCTAATGGCACACCTTGTGCCAGGTCCAGTTATCCCTTATTAGTAGATTAGTAGTATTCTAGAAGCTTAGGCTGATAGAGGTAGCTGTAGCAGTGCAGCTTAGGCTGAACTAGGAGACATGCAAAGCGCCTACTATACCACTTATATCATTTAGCACTATATCATAAGAAACACAATACTCAGAGTTACAAAAAATAAAGGTACTTTATTTTAGTGACAATATGCCAAAAGTATCTCAGAGGATATACTCCCTTAGGAGGTAAGTAAATACACAAAATATACACACAAACCAAACTCAGGTAAGTAAACAGTTAGAAAAGTAGTGCAAAATAGAATGCAATAGGAGACAATAGGTCTAGGGGCAACACAAACCATACACTCCAAAAGTAGAATACGAACCACAAATGGACCCCAGGCCTAGTGTAGAGGGTCGCTGGGAGGTTAAGAAAACACTAAGGGTGTCCAAGATACCCCACCCCAAGACCCTGGAAAGTAGGAATAAAGTTACCCTGCTACCCCAGAAAGACAGTAAAGTCGAGATAGGGGATTCTGCAAAGACAACAACTGACTGCAAAGACTGATTCCTGGACCTGGGACCTGCAAAGGAAGGGGACCAAGTCCAAGAGTCACGCAAGTGTCCAGGGGGGCAGGAGCCCACTAAACCCCGGATGAAGGTGCAAAAGGGCTGCCTCTGGGTGGAAGAAGCCAAAGATTCTGCAACAACGGAAGGTGCCAGGAGCTTCTCCTTTGGTCAGAAGATGTCCCACGGTGTGCTGGAGGATGCAGAGTTGTTTCCATGCAGAAAATCCGCAAACAAGCCTTGCTAGCTGCAAGAGTTGCGGTTGAAGATAATGGATGCTTCCTGGGCCCAGGAAGAACCAGGAGGTCACCCCTTGGAGGAGGAGACAGAGGGGGCACTCAGCAACAGAGAGAGCCCACACAGAAGCAGGCAGCACCTGCAGGAGCACTTGAACAGGCGTTCAAGAAATCTGAGCACAGCAGTCGTTTTAACACAACAAAAGAGAGTCCCACAAAGCTGGTGGTCAACTCAACGAGTTGAGCAATGCAGGACGGAGTGCTGGGGACCTGGGCTGTGCTGTGCATGAAGGAATCCTTGCAAAAGAGCACAGAAGCCCTCACAGCTGCAGATCACGCAGTACACATACACAGGATTACTGTTTGTCGTGGGGAGGCAAGGACTTACCTTCACTAAATTTGGACAGAAGGACCACTGGACTGTTGGGATCACTTGGATCCAGCTCCTGTGTTCCAGGGACCACGCTCGTCAAGATGAGAGGGGACCCAGAGGGCCAGTGATGCATAAGTTTGGTGCCTGCGTTAGCAGGGGAAAGATTCCGTCGACCCACAGGAGATTTCTTCTTGGCTTCCAGTGCAGGGTGAAGGCAGACAGCCCTCAGAGGATGCACCACCCGGAAACAGCCGAGAGAGCCGGCAGGATTAGGCGCTACAATGTTGCTGGTAGTTGTCTTGCTACTTTGTTGCGGTTTTGCAGGCGTCCTGGAGCAGTCAGCGGTAGATCCTTGGCAGAAGTCGAAGAGGGAGATGCAGAGGAACTCTGGTGAGCTCTTGCATTCATTATCTGAATAGGAACCCACAGGAGAGACCCTAAATAGTCCTCATAGGAGGATTGGCTACCTAACCAGGTAAGAGCCTATCAGGAGGGGTCTCTGATGTCACCTGCTGGCACTGGCCACTCCGAGGTCCCCATTGTGCCCTCACACCTCTGCATTCAAGATGGCAGAGGTCTGGGACACACTGGAGGAGCTCTGGGCACCACCCCTGGGGTGGTGATGGACAGGGGAGTGGTCAGTCCCCTTTCCTTTGTCTAGTTTCATGCCAGAGCAGGGGCTGGGGCTCCCTGAACTGGTGTAGACTGGCTTATGCAAGGAGGGCACCATCTGTGCCCTTCAAAGCATTTCCAGAGGCTGGGGGAGGCTAATCCGCCTGTCAAAGACCCCCAGAGTCCGCACCTCCTTGGCGATGGCACGCCAAATACCCTTTTTCTGATGGGCGCTGACCTGCAGAAAAAGATACATAAGAAAAGGTATTAGTCATACCGTCCGGGCTGTTAAACTCATGGCCCACCATATCCCTCCCATCCCCTTATGCACAGACATTGTCCACCATACATGCAGCACGCTGCCCAGGACCCTTCCACCAACCCTCCCCCTTACACGAGGCCCTCACACACAGCACTACATTCATGCCCAATGCATCGTGCTCACAGTGTACTCACCTGTTTGTCTGGAGGACCATAAAGTAAAGGGTACTGGGGTAGGACCCCATCCACTATTCTCTCCAACTCCTCGGAAGTGAAGGCAGGGGCCATGGTCGCTTCCAGACACAGGTCACAGCAGCACAGGTCAGGTAGCAAGTGAGTGAACAGATAGAAAATGGTGGTCACGTCCGCGGTGGTGTCTACTGTCACTGTTGGCGTACATCACCATTGGCTCCTGGAACCTTTAGGCCCCAATGATAGCCAATGATGCGTTGCACGTCGGTCGTTGACCGCCTCCCGCAATGGCGCACAACGTCAGCGGAATTACCTCATTTCCACTTGTCCCTCCTCACAGGTCAGGTGGCCGCCATTTCAGGGGGGAACAGGCCATGGTACCTAACTGCGTCACAGCAGACAGAGGCACATCAACTGACCTACACGTTCACATACTGTTTCTGTAAAAAAAAATGCAAGGCATTTTACTCTGGGGATATGTTTGAATATGACCAGCTACTCACCGTTTTTCACCCTAGAGTTCAACCTCTGAGGATGACATACCCCCATGTACAGACCCCTGGTGGACCTGTCAACAATGGAGGACAGGCACATTATCCTAACCTACAGACTTGATAGGGCCACAATCCATGAGCTGTGTGCCCAATTGGAGCCAGACCTGATCTCAGCTATCCGCCACCCCACTGGGATCCCCCCTCTTGTGAAGGTCCTGTCAGTGCTCCATTTCTTGGCAAGTGGGTCCTTCAAAGCAACAGTGGCCATGGCAGCAGGGATGTCACAGCCAATGTTCTCAATAGTGCTGACCAGAGTGTTGTCTGCCCTGATGAAACACATGCGCAGCTACATTGTTTTCCCCCAGGTGGAGGTTTTGCCCACAGTGAAGGCTGACTTCTATGCAATGGGACATATGCCCAACATCATCGGTGCTATTGATGGTACACATATTGCCTTTGTCTCCTCCCCACCCCACCCCACCCCCGGAAAAATGAAAAGGTGTTCAGAAATCGAAAGAGTTTTCACTCTTTGAATGTGCAGATAGTGTACCTGGCGGACCAATACATCTCCCATGTGAACGCAAAGTATCATGGGTCTGTGCATGATGCCTTTAATTTGAGGAATAGCATCATTCCATATGTGATGTCTCACTGCAGAAGCACAGCAGGGTGTTGCTAATAGGTGAGACCATGGTCCCCACCCAGTGTCTGTTGGTATATGGGTGTGAGGTTGGCCCTAAGGGTGAGTGTCTGGCTAATAGGTATCCCTCGATATTTACAGGTGACTCTGGTTACCCCAACCTCTCATGGCTACTGACCCCAGTGAGGAAGTCAGGACAAGGGCAGAGGAACGTTACAATGAGGTACATGGGCGAACAAGGAGGATCATTGAGCGCACCTTTGGCCTCCTAAAGGCCAGATTCCGGTGCCTCCATCTGACAGGTGGATCCCTGTGCTACTCACCCAAGAAGGTGTGCCAGATCATCGTTACATGTTGCACAACCTGGCCTTGAGACGCCAGGTGCCTTATTTGCAGGAGGATGAGGCTGGAGATGGCCGTGTGGCAGCAGTGGAGCCTGTGGACGGTGACGAAGAGGAGGCAGAGGAAGAGGATGTGGACAACAGAACAATTATAGTTCAACAGTACTTCAAGTGACACACAGGTAAGACACTGTAACTTCACCTTCTATTGCAGTTTTGTGTTGGACATTGTACATGGCAGCCTGATTTTCCCATTTCTATGGCCACTTACTGTACCCTTTGTCATTTAGATTTTCAGATATCTGTGCCCCACTCTAGCTCCTGGTGTGTTTACTGCTGCCCACTACAGGTCATACCTATGTATCTATAACTGTACATTTGAATTGTTATGTTAACAGCTTATTAAACAAATACATATATCAATCATTTGACAGACTCCGTACTTGTATTAGTTCTAGGGTGTTTATTTAGGTGCTAATAAGTGTAGGGGGTATTGCAATGGGCTGGGTTGATGGTGGAGGAATGTCCAGGATAGAGTGCAGTCTATTGGTATCACAGGTGCATTGTCCAAGGGGGCATAGGGAGTGGGGCAATGGCAGTTCAAGGTGGACAGGGTGACATAGTGGGACACAAGGGTGACATTCAGGAGAATCTTATTTCCTGGCAGGGGTCATAGAAATGTTCTCTGGCTTCTGCCTTGATCGCAGGAACTTTTTGTGTGGTGGTTCTTCATCTGCAGCGGGAGGGGTGCTGGTGGCCTGTTGTTCCTGTGGCGGGGCCTCCTGTCCACTAGCGTCAGCGGAGGTGGAGGGCTGTTCATCGGTGTGGATAGTGTCAGGGGCCCGTTGGTGTGCCACTGCCTCCCTCATGGTGTTGGCCATGTCTGCCAGAACCCCTGGAATGGTGACCAGGGTGGTGTGGATGCCCCTCAGGTCCTCCTTGATCCCCACATACTGTCCCTGCTGCAGCCGCTGGGTCTCCTGCAACCTGGCCAGTATCTGGCCCATCGTCTCCTGGGAATGGTGGTATGCTCCCAGGAAGTTGCTGAGTGCCTTGTGGAGAGTCGGTTCCCTGGGACTGTCCTCCCCCTGTAGCACAGCAGTCCTCCCAGCTTCCCTGTTGTCCTGTGCCTCTGTCCCCTGAACCATGTGCCCACTGACCCCAGGTCCATGATCGTCCTGGTCTGTGTGGGGTTGCCTGGGGTCCCTGTAGTGGTGGACACACTGCTGATTGACGTGTCCTGGAGACCGAGGTATGGGCCTGCTGGGTGGGTGCTGTGGTTGTGTTTCCTGAGGGGGGAGGCTCTGTGATGGTACGGGACTGTGCCTGGGTCACTGACTGTCCAGAGGTCCCTGATGGGCCAGGTTGGTCATCCTGATTCAGGCGTGCAGAGCTGCTGTGATCACTGTGGGCCTCTTCGGGAGGGGGGGACTGGTTGTTGCTGGCACCTCCTCTACGATGACGTTGTGTGGGGGTCATGTGGGGATGTAAATGCAGTGTTATTGTTACTGCATGTGACATCTTGTGCATGGGTATGTTCCCCTCTAGGGTTGTTATTACCAAGGCAGTTTTGGCTTGTGCGAGTTGTGATTTGGTTGGCTAAGTGATTGTCACTAGTGTGCATGCTGTGGTGATGGGTGTCCATGCAGGCCTGTGAGTGGTGTCCATGCATTGGTGTTGCATGCAGGGCTTGGTATTGGGACGGTTGGGTTGTAATGGTGGGGTATATGTGAGGTGGTGGAGTGATGGGGGTGAGGGTAGGGGTGGGAGTTTGTGATGGCATGCAGGTAGGGGACTGGTGAAAGTAGTAAAGATTTGACTTACCAGAGTCCAGTCCTCCTGCTACTCCTGCCAGGCCCTCAGGATGCATGATCGCCAAGACTTGCTCCTCCCATGTTAGTTGTGTGGGAGGAGGGGGGGGGTCCACCGCCAGTCCTCTGTACATCTATCTAGTCTCTTGCTACCACGGAACGCACCTTCCCCCGTAGTTTGTTCCACCTCTTCCTGATGTCATCCCTTGTTCTAGGGTGCTGTCCCACAGCGTTGATCCTGTCCACGACTCTCCACCATAGCTCCATCTTCCTTTCAATGGACGTCTGCTGCACCTGTAATCCGAATAGCTGTGGCTCTACCAGGATGATTTTCTCCACCATGACCCTTAGCTCCTCCTCCGAGACCCTGAGGTGTCTCTGTGGTGCCATGTGCGTGGTGTGTTTGAGGGTGTGTGGGTGATGTGTTGGGGTGTGTGCTGTGAGGTGCGTGGATGGGTGATGGTGTTCTGTGGCTCTGATTCAGTGGGTGCTCTTGCCGTGTCTCTCTCTTTCAGATGTAAACTGTTTATAGTGATAAAGGGTTGTGGGTAATGTGGGTGTGTGTTTTATAGTGTTGTGGGTGTGGTGTGTGTATGTGTGTCAGGTGTGTGTAGTTTGAATTGTCCAATGTAGTGTTGTTTTGTATGTGTGTGTGTATTTTGAGTGTGGCGGTATGTACCGCCAATGGTTTACCGCAGTTGAATGTCTGCTGCAGTGAATCGTGGGTCATAATGCTGTGGGCGTAGTTCTGTTGGCATAACTGTGTGTGTTTTGCTACCGCCATTTTATCACTGATCTTTGGGCTGGCGGACTTGTGTGTGTTTCTGTATAGTGGCGGATTTCTATGTGTGGGTCATAATATGTGTAGAGGTATACCGCCGCAGTATGTTGCTGGCAGTCAGCATGGCTGTAAGCAGCACTTACCGCCAATGTCATAATGAGGGCCTGTATCCCTTATGTGATCTCTTGACCTGGCTACTAACCAAGTGAAAACCTTTGTTATGGTCTGCAATCAAAATAACAGAATGCTAGGTATTGCGCTGAATGGTCAGCCCGTTGGCCAGATTTCTGAGTTCTTGTACTTGAGGGTGGTTATGGATGCCAGGTCCACTGGGGGCAAAGCATTACTAGGGTGTAAGGAGCAGATTTGGCAGTGCGCGGGCTGTGTCTTTAACTAGGCTAAAACCATTGGTAACAAACCTGTGGCCCCACTTCTGGAAGTGCATAAAAGGAAATGTCTTCCTATCCTCAATTATGGTGTGGGGATCTGGGTGTATGTGAAAACAAGCGCCCTCCTGGTGGAGCATAACAGGGTTTTAAGGAGACTTTTAAGATTCCCACCCACGTGCTCCACTTTTATTGTTCATCAGGAACTTGGGATGGAGCACGCAGAGGGTGCGATTAAGCTTGCCGCTCTGCTTCTCTGGTGATCCATCTGGGCTAACTCTCATGCTATGTTAAAAAAGGAGGTTATATGTGATTGTGGGGTGTGATGAAGGTATGAGAACCCTGTGGCTTGGCTTCATTTCTACAGAATTAGCTGAGCTGGGCAGGCCGTCCCTTTTCAGTGATCCATCCTCTAGTCAGAAGTCCGACCTTCTGTGGGTGAAATATGCATTCATGGACATGTCTAGATCAATGAGGGAGTGCCAAATATTTGAAAAGAAGTCTTTAAGAGACTATGTGGCTGTCCACCTCTCCCCTGCTGTGGATCCCGATCTTGAGTGGATAGATAATCCCTGGGATAGGTGCCTGCTCACTAGATTCAGGTTGGATTTTGTGAGGTGGAACTTGGGGTACCCTGTGGGCCAATTTAATTTAACTGAGGTACTCTTATGCCCGTGCGATGAAATCTCTCTGAAAAGTCTCTTGGATTTTATCTTTTTCTGTAAGATTTTTAAAGATATTACAATGCAGTTCCTAGTTCTGATAATTAGGAAAAAGGGGATTTGATACGCTGCTGCAGCTCTGGTGTATCTACAACAGCTGGATTTCCCCACCAATTGTACCAATATTTGCTCTTTTGTAAAATGTGCTCTTATCAAGAGGAAATCCTTACTGTATTCATATGGCGTCTTTAGCTGCTGATGTTTTATGTACTTGATCATGAATTTTAGTGTATGTATTAGTTTTTTTAATATGTTTTAATTTATTTATCTCTTATTTAAATTGTGGTATTATGTTGTTTTTATTGTGCTTACTTTTATGGTCGTTTTTTGTGTCTGAAATAAAGGTATTGAATTGAGTAGGGATATCAGCCTGTAAGAGGCACATTCCTTTGGCGCTGCATCCTTTTTGTGAATCTAAACTATTGTGGCGTATCTTAAGTCAGTTGGTAGGATGCCTGCCTTTCTAGATTCATAGTACATGCTTCAGAGTGGTTCCACCCCCTTTGACCTCAAACACCAAAGAAAATTAGGTGGCAGGCCATTCGGGCCCAGGGCTCTACCTCCTTTTGGTTGGGTCACAGCTTCAGAAATCTCAGTTTATGTTATATAGGCATCTGTGCGTCCACCCCTGCTCTCGAAGCCAGGATGTCCCAGATAAAGCTGTCACGCTCCCTCTCTGCCCCGGCGCCCTTTGACTGAGACAGTAACGCCAGATACACTGCGAAAGCCTGTGTAATTTCTGCAGGCATTTCCACCACCTCCCCTTCTCATTGCACATTGGAAGAACCCACCTCTCTCACTCTTCTTTTTTGGCCAGCCACACCAACCGCTTCCAGGCCTTGACTCAAATATTGTATAGTCTGTCCTGTTGAGCCCAAAAATCCGCCCTTGCTTTCTGTTTAACCAATGAGATATAATTTCCTCTAAGGTGCTCTAAGGCATGCCAGGGCTGGAGAGGGCTGCACTATGTAGTCTGCATCCCACTTTGTCAGCCTCTCTTCTACCTTGGTACACTCTCTTTCCCTGTTCCCACACTCCCTGCAACATGCGCAATCAGCTGTCCTCTCATCACAGTCTTATATGCTTCCCATAGAGTTGTCCCCCTGTTCTCTTTGAAGTAGTGATCAGTGGTGGCAGTAACCAATTTCTTCGTGATCCACTCCACCCATTCCCACATGTTGAATTACCACTACGGCCAGGTGACCGTGCATCTAATGGGACTACTGTGACCTTAGGTGTGTGATCCGGTTAACCCCAGGGCAGCAGGCATGTCTCTACAAATCTTCTGAGCTGGTGCCTCAGTACCAGTAAGTAATTTACATGTGATATAAAGCACATTGATTTAGTTATGAATGTGTAGTGCAAGACACCCAGCTGTTTCTCCTTTCAGAGATTGGCAAACCCCATTGCCTCCAGGAAATTTGACATTAGAGCCTCCGCTCTTGGTACACTCCATGGTTGCTGCAACTCTGTCCATGTCTACCCGCAGGGTTAGATTGATTTTGTCACCTAATATTAGAAGCGCTTCTGTGACGAGTGCTCTACACTTCCCTAGCTCATCAGACCACCTATTTGGAGGCCTGGTGGGAAATACCAGGACTCCACCACTAGTGTCTTCCCATTTTATCTTCCATATACCTCCGCCACTGGCCACCCTGCTGGAAACGTCTACTTTACCAATATCAGGAGTGTCTTTCAAACCAGAATCCTCACCCCATTACGCTGGATGAGTATCCTTTGTGGCTTTACTGCCTTTTGTCCAGAAACGTGTATCTGCTGCCCATCAGATATGTTTCATTTAGCAATATAATAGAGTTCTGCCTATTCAGGTACTCTAGACCACCTTCGGCTTTAACTTGTCACCCAGGTCATTGACATTCCAGGAAAACACCTTGAGTGCCCAGCCTGCTGGGTCACGGCATATTCTGTTGGTCCTTCATGTGCCCGTTGTGTGCCCCCTGCTTCCCCGTGCTCACATCTGAACACCCCATACTTGTCAGTGTTATCCTTTAATGTCTTTTCTTCAATCCCTACCCCCACGCACTACCACCTGCGATAGAACTAAAGAAATACTGTTTCCCCCAATGCCTGAGGAGTCTGTCGACCCAACCATCCAAACTTACAGAGAAATAACAATATTCAAATAAGCATTATCTAGGGGCTTGGCCTCAAGACTACTCAGTGAGTCATTTGTGTAAGCCTCAGCATTTCTTTCCTCCTCTGGGTCTCCTTTCAGAATCCTGTAACCTCAACTTCCCACATCTCCCCACTTACGCACCTCATATGATAGTATCCTACGTCATAAGAGTAACTGCTGGTGGGTCCCCTTCACCCAGGGTGCCTTTGGACCCCTCAGCCTCACTTTCAGATTCCTCCATTCCTCCTTCCTGCATTTGTCACTCTGTTGATGTTGGCATGTGACCGTCTGAGCTGTAGGTCCGCCACAACTCTCACTCGCTCCGATTCTGCTTGGTCTCTAGTGCGGGCTACACTCGAAAGACACCTCAGCGGACGTCTTTGTTTTTGTCAGGCTTGTCAGTCTCTCTCTCCTATGGAGTAGATGGCACTAGGCCTAGAGCCAGTCCCAGGCCTCAGATGCCAAAGTAAATAAAAGTGCTCCTTCATGTTCTACAACCCGCAATCTTACAGAGAAAATTAAGAAATATTTCAGGTTCAGTTGTCGTTTGACTGCAATAAAAGATTCCTGTTGCCCCTGTGTAGGAGGCTGGCCCTCAATGTAGTGTGCAAAACCAGGCATACTGTATAGGGGATCGGGGCAACCACCCATTGGTATACAGAGGTAACACTAGACCACTTAATGCTCTAATTTATATGGTAGCTTGGTCAAGCAGTTAGGCTAATCTTGGAGAAGTACAAAGCATTTATTGTATTCACAGTATCAATAAAGCAAAACACACACTTAGAAGAATAACTTGAGACCAATTTACAAAAATACTTCAGTTTTTTATAACATTTTTTAGACCAAGATCATCAAAATCGGTTAAGTACTTTTAAGGTTCAAATTTTCAGGGTTTAGAAAATGTCTTAGTTCTGTGCGTAATTACGCACCATAGGAATCAATGGAGAAATACTTTAAAAATGCATTAAAATCAGGCAATGCATTTACAAATGTCTTCTTTTGCAGGTATGTGAAGGTCATCAGTGGGCCCTATGGACCGGCTGGAGAAGTTAGGGTGGCTCCTGGTTCTGACAGGAACAGCAGCAGAAAGTCGTTGGAGCTGCTGCCAGTCCACTACGGGGGACCACTTGGAAAAGCACTGCACAGGTGGACTTCAAGGTTAGTCCAGTGGGTCCCCTTGGAGTGTCGAGGTCATAAGGGGTGAGGGAACCTTAGGGCACAGCTGATTTAGAATCTGCCTCATTCAGTGTCAGGAGCCTATCCTTGCACCTTCCTGAGAATAACTCACATAACAGTGTGTTCCAATATTGTTTCTCAATACTCCACCCAGTGCAGGCTTTTTCAAAGGCATAAAACCATTTGACTATATCACCCCCTTCAGAGAATGGATTGACAACTACTTTTGGGAGTTTGAGATTGAAAGGTTTCTGTTTCAGAATGTGTATGCTGCCACTAGAGATGGGTCCTAGGCCCAACTCTTTTCTCTTGGTTTCAGTTTCCAAAAGCTGAGCCTCCAGGGCCAGTCTTTTGGTCAGCCTGGCTAAGACCATGTCTTCCTTTGTGGATGCACTAGTGCTGGAGCTAGAGTAGCTACTCTCAACCCCACTGTCCACAGGGTCCTCTTCTCCCCCAGAGACTTCGTCATTTACTCCATCTGTGGGGTGATCTTTCTCATGCTGGGCCACCAGAAGCCTAAGCTTATCTGTGGTGGGACTTTTCCCAGTACAAATCAGGTATATCCGGCAGAGTTTCCTTAACTAGTCAAAGGTGTATGCCTGGTAAGGGGCCAGGTTGAGCAACTGGCTCTGAATCTTTGCATCAGACATGTTTACTTTACTAAAGTTTGGACCTTTTTTATAAATTTGAAACCTCTTTTTGAACAGGCCAACTAAAGTAATAGCTTTTAAACTTGTGCTAGTGTTGTAGGGACTTAACCAGGGCCCTAACAGTTATTTTTAAAAGTTTGCAAAAGATTTTAGTCAATTGAAAAAAAAAATGCAATTAAGCTAAAGACAATTTGGAGAGTTATTCAAATGCTCACAAATTGACGAAGTGGTATCAGCAAATGCAAAATCTTTATCCTACCGCTGAGACACCAAACGAGGAGGCTGACCCTCTATGTAGTATGCAAAACCAGGCACCCTCTGTAGGGGGTCTGGGCAACCACACGTTGGTTTACAGAGGTAAAAACTAGACCACCTAATGCTCTAATTTTTATGGTAGCGTGGTCGAGTAGTTAGGCTAATCTTGGAGAAGTGCAAAGCATTTGTTATGCTCACAGTATCAATAAAGCAAGACACACCCTCCGAATAACTCAAGACAACTTTACAAACATACTTTAGACTTTTATAAAATTTTAAAGATCAAGATCATCAAAATTGGGTAGGTACTTTTTATGTTGTGAATTTTCAAAGTTTAGAAAATGTCTTACTTTTGTGCGTAATTACACACCTTATGACTCAATGGAGAAATATTTAAAAAATACATATAAAACCAGGCAATGCGTTTACCAATGTCTCCTTTTGCAGGTATGTTGAGGTCATCGGTGGGCCCTGTGGACCAGCTGGAGAAGTTTGGGTGGCTCCTGGTTCCGGCGGGAGTGGCAGCAGAATGTCATTGGAGCTGGTGCCAGGCCCCTGCGGGGGACCACTTGGAAAATTACTGCAAATCAGACTTCAAGGTGAGTTTGATGGGTCCCCTTGGAGTGTTGAGGTCCCAAGGGTTGGAGGACCCTTAGGACACAGCTGGTTCTTTGGTGTAGGGCACAGGGCGGCCAGGTGCAGAGCGAATCGGTGTGACAGGAGTTGTGCACAAAGATGTCCTTGGAAACAGGACGTGATCACGTTGAGGGTCACTTGCAGGTCAGCAGGGGCATCCTGGGGGGAAGTCTTGGTCTTTTCTGAAGTCCCTCGACTGGGGCTTCCTCCTGGTCTTTTTTCAGTCCGTAGTGGACTGCCCTTTTGGGTGCCAATGTTAGGTGACCAGTACCTGGGGCTGTTGCACTGTTTGGCCACTGGAGGTTGCAGTGCCACCAAAGGCGGCAAACTGGTAGGTTTTGGCCTTGTGGTCCTTTGAGTGAAATTTGGTCCAGCTGCAATGTCCGGTTCCCCGGTCAGCAGCAGTTCAGTAAAGTGGACTTCAATGGACTTTGTGGTAGGAAAGTGATGCCTTCACTTTGGAGGGAGGTCTTCTATGATTTTCAGAAGAGTGGAGGCCCTCTGGGGGTTTGTAGCATCCATACAATGTCCAAGCAACCCCTTAGCAGTGATTGTCGAGTCCTGGGTGCAGCAGGCAGGGTTTGGTGCATTCATTTATTGTAGGTTGGCTAGAGGCATTCTTTTTTTTACAGCTAGGATCTCCAGTTTGGTAACCTCTATTCTTGCACTCATAGCACCAAGCCTTGTTGGGATTAAAGTTCTTTCCTTTGTACCCACCCTTAGACTATGAGGAGTCTCTAGGCTCACCAACCTGTGCAGGCTTTTGGGACTCCTCGAAAAGACTCTTTATTTTTTTGTGGCCCCCATCTTTCCCTTGGGTGGGGGTGGGGATGGTTAGGGGGGGATTGGCCGCATTATTTTGGTCTCCCACCAGTGGTAGTTTTGGTTACCCTTGTTTTGACCCAGTGGTCTGCCTTCTTCCCGAGGTCTTGAGGGGAATTTGTACCCTGGTCTACCAGGTATTGAGGTAGCCTCTCTTTGTAACATTGCTTATGAATAGGTTATAAAGCCCATCTAATCTTTTACCTTGTTACCAGCTAACCAACCACCCAGCATTTTTACTGAATAGTCCACAAACTCTACCTAAGTTTGGCTCTAGGTTTTTAGAGCCTCCCTAAACGTTATGTGGTACTCTTCAGTTGTAAATCCAAAGCCCTCAATCAGGGTACCTTCATGATGTCATAGGATTTATAATATGCCGCTTTCAGTGTCAGGAGCCTACCACTGCACTCTCCTAAGAATAAATCCTATAACAATGTGCCAGTCTTTTTTTTTCTCAATTTCCCACCTAATGTAGGCTCTTTCAAAGGCATAGAACCATTTGACTATATCATTCCCTTCAGAGGAGGGAGGGGCAACTCCTTTTGGGAGTTTGAGTTTGAAAGGTTTCTCTTTCAGAATGTGTATGCTCTCACCAGAGATGGGTCCTAGGCCCAACTCTTTTCTCTTGGTTTCAGGTTGCAAAAGTTGAGCCTCCAGGGTCAGTCTTTTGGTCAGCCTGGCTAAACTTCAGAGGTCTTCCTCTGTGGGTGCTCTAGTACTGGGCTAAAGGAACTACCCTCATCCACCTTGTCCACAGGGTCCAATTCTCCGCCAGAGATTCATCATTTACTCCATCTGTAGGGTGATCTTTTTCATGCTGAGCCACCAGAAGCATAAGCTTATCTGTTGTGGGACATTTCCCAATATGAATCTGGTACATCCGGCAGAGTTTCCTTAACTGGTCAAAGATGTATGCCTGGTAGGATACCAAGTCGAGCTGCTGGCTCTGGTTCTCTGCATCAGACATGTTTACTTTACTAAAATTGGGACCTTTTTATAAATTTGGAACCCCTTTTTGAATATGCCAACTTAACTAAGGACTTTTAAACTTGTGCTAGTGTTCTAAGGACCTAACCAGGGCCATAACAGTTATTTTAAAATGTTACACCTGACAGCCTTATGGTGGTCATCCCCCAACGTTTTGCCTGCTTCCCTCCACTTTTCTGCCACAGTTTTTGCTGGTTTAAGGACTCTGCACACTTTACCACTGCTAACAAGTGCTAAAGTGCATATGCTCTGTCCCTTATACATTGGTTAATCCCCATTTGCCATATTTGATTTGCTTATAGGTCCCTAGCAAAGTGCACTTCATGTGCCAGGGCCTGTAAATTAAATGGTACTAGTGGGTCTGCAGCACTGATTGTGCCAACCACCTAAGTAGCCCCTTAACCATGTCTCAGGCCTACCATTGCAAGGCCTGTGTGTGCAGTTTCACTGCCACTTCGACTTGGCATTTAAAAGTACTTGCCAAGCCTTAATCTTCCCTTTTTCTACATATGTCACCCCTAAAGTAGGCCCTAGGTAACTCATGGGGCAGAGTGCTATGTAGGTAAAAGGCAGGACATGTACACGTTTTTTATATGTCCTGGTAGGGGAAAAACTCCTGCATTTGTTTTCCACTACTGTGAGGCCTGCTCCTTTCATAGACTAGCATAAGGTCTGCCCTCAAATACATTTTGAGTGATAGATTTGGATCTAAAAAGGGTAGCCAGGTCATATTTAGTATGGTCAGATTGGTAATAGAAAATCCTGTTTATTGGTGAGTTTTGGTTTTATATTACTATTTTAGAAATTCCACTTTTAGGAAGTGAGCATTTCTCTGCCCTTAAAAACCATCTGTTCCTTACATCCTGTCTCCAATCAACGTCTGGGCTGGGCTGATTGACAGCTCCCTTTTGCATTTCACCCAGATAACCACAAACACAGGACTCTCAGTCACACCTGCACTCATCTGCATATTGAATGGGTCTTCCCGGGCTGGAAGGGTGGAGGGTCTGACACTTACATTTCAAAGGCTGACAAACCCAATGGACTGCCAAAACCCCTATAGGGACCCTGCCATACAGGACTGCACTGAAAGGAGAACTTGTGCACTTCTAAACCACTCTTTGAAGTCTCCCCCACCTCAAAGGCATATTTGGGTATATAACTGGATCTCTGACCCCACCAACTCAGACACTTCTGGATATACACCTGCATCCTGTCAAGAGGAACTGCCTGGTATCCCAAAGGACTCATCTGGACTGCTGGCCTGCTGTCCTCTGACGTTGCTGAGATGGACTCTGCCTTCCTGAAGAGTGCTGTCCAAGGGTTTGGATTGAGCTTGTCTCCTGTTTTCTGAAGTCTCAGGGCCAAAGAGACTTCATCTCTCCAAAGATCTTCCTTGTGAGTTGAAAATCGATGCAATGCCTGCCGTAGACAACGCTAAGCCTGCCTTGCGACCAAGGAATTGCCACACAGCTGACGTAACCCGACTTCCCGAGTGGAAATTCGACACAGCACCTGCCTTGCAATGGAAAACTCAACATACTGCCTACCGGATGGACACAGCGTCTATGACTTCTTCCAGCACATCAATGATTTTCCCTGCATTGTCCCTGGGTGTCCAAATATCCCCGCATCGCAGTCAGAAACCATGTCAGGGCACCGAAAAACAATACAGGCCCCTTATAGTCTGTCTGGTGCTGGAAAATCTGACTCACACCTTATTTTTCCACACATCTCCTCCTCTGCGGATTCTGCGCGTTGTTAATTTTCACCCATACCAGGTACTGTGTGTAACAAAGAAACAACTGTTATTTCAAAGGATTAAGGCTATTTCAAATCTTGTCAATCAATGTGATATTTCAACTTGTACTTATTGGATATTTGTTGTTTTGAACTCATTTTATTCAGATAAATATTATCTATTTTTCTAAACCTGTGTGGTATATTTTTGTGGTGTTATCACTGTGTTACTGTATGATTTATTGCACAAATCCTTTTCACATTGCCGTCTAAGTTAAGCCTGACTGCTCAGTGCCAAGCTGCCAGAGGGTGGGCACAGGATAATTTGGATTGTGTGTGACTTACCCTGACTAGGATTGTGGTCTCTACTTGGACAAGGGTGTATACCTCTGCGAACTAGAGACCCCATTTCTAACAAAACATTTCCAAAAACGTTTTGTCAATTGAAAAAAATGCAATTAAGCTAAAGGCAATTTGGAGAGTTATTTGTGTGCTCACAAAGTGACAAAGTGGTATCAGAAACTGCAAAGTCTTTATCACACCTCTGATACACCAAATGTAGGAGGCTGGCCCTCTATTTAGTGTGCAAAACCACGCACTCTGTGTAGGGGTTCCGGGCAACCACATGTTGGTTTAAAGAGGTCAAAACTAGACTACCTAATGCTCTAATTTGTATGGTAGCTTGGTTGAGCAATTAGGCTAATCCTAGAGAAGTGCAAAGCATTTATTGTACTCACAGTATCAACAAAGCAAGACACACACTCAGAAGAATAACTGGAGACCAATTTACAAAAATACTTCAGATGTTTATAAAATGTTTAAGACCAAGATCATCAAAATCGGGTAAGTACTTTTTATGTTATGAATTTTCAAAGTTTAGAAAATGTCTTAGTTCTGTGTGTTATTATGCACCATATGAATCAATAGATAAATAATTTAGAAATGAATATAAAATCAGGCAATGTGTTTATCAATGTCTCCTTTTTCAGGTATGTCGAGGTCGTTGGTCGGTCCTTTGGACCAACTGCCGAAGTTTGGGTGGCTCCTGGTTCTGGACAATCTGTGAGCCAGGAGCTGTGCACAAAGGTCCCCTTGGAAGCATGAGGTAGTTCGCATTGAGGGTTGCTTGCAGGTCAGCAGGGGCATTGTGGTGGAAGGTCCTTGTGTTTAGTGAAGTCTTTCAACTGGGGCTTCCTCCTGGTCCTTTTTCAGTCAGGAGTGGACTATCCTTCTGGGTGTCCAACGTTAGGTGACCAGTAACTGGGGCTATTGCACGGTTTGGCCACTGAAGGTTGAGGTGCCACCAAATTTGGCACACTGGTAGGTTTCAGCTCACAGTCTTGTCGGGTGGAATCTAGTTTGGTTGCTACATCCGAGTCCCTGTTAAGCAGCTGATCAATGAAGTGGACTTCACTGGTATTCTGGTCTTTGTTGCGGTAGAGTGATTCCGTCACTCTGGAGGGAGATCTTTGGCATGTTTCAGAAGAGTGGAGGTCCTCTGGACTTTTGTAGAGTTCGTCCAATGTCCAAGCAAGCCCTCCGTGGCGATTGTCGAGTCCTGGGTGCAACAGGCAGGGTTTGGTGTCTTCTTGGTGCAGCAGGACTTCAGTTCTTGAGCCTTGGGTCTTCTTTGTTGCTGGTCTTCTTTTGACCTTGGAATTTGATTCTCTGGTCTAGGGATACCCACTAAATACTGTATTTAGTGGGAATTTAGGCAAGTACCTAGTAGTGACCAAAGGGTCATCTACCTTAGGGTTGCTACATCAACTAAATGACCACTTCTTGTGGGCAGAGGTCACTTCCCTACACCTGATTAGCTATTTTCCTGCCATGCAAGATGGGGGGAAAATGAAATGGGAGGGTCACCTCACATGCAACACTTTAGGGGTAGTGCAAGCTGGGGCTGACCATTCCTCCTGTCTTTTGTATGTTTTCCCACTGTTACCCCCTCCAAAAGTGAGGGTTTGCAATAGGAGCGGCCATCTGCTGCTAGCATCAGGCTTGGGGGTCAAGTTTCAAGGGTGGTAAGGCCTCTGAAGCTCTCTAGCAGGGCAGTGCACATTCCTGGGGGGAGGTGTGATAGCACCTTTGCCAAGGAAGAACTTTGTTCTGCGACCCAGAGACCAGGACCTTTCACACCAGGGTTCCTTACTCTTGTTGGTTGTGACCAGCCAGCAACCATACAAGGTTAGTTAGCTTTTGCAGGGGCCAGCTCCAAGGTGACCACTAGTCAATAAATCCAATATTGGTACCAGTTTGGATTTATCATTCTGAGATGTTTAATACCAAACAACCCAGGGCTCAGAGTAGCTATCATATATCTGTGAAACACACAATGAGCAGTGTCCAGCACACGTACTAAAATGGCTGCTATGTTCACTTACTATGTCCCAGGTTTGCCAGATACAGTAAGGGCATATTGCTCATGCATCTATGACTCCACACACAGTATAGTCTGCCCTACCTTAGGGCTGGAAGGCCTGCCAGAGGGGTGACTTACCTATACTGCATGCAGTGTGCAGTGGACAGGGCACACAGGCTGTGCAATGTCGATTTTGCATTTAAAGATTGCACAAGGACAGTCAGCCTGCAATGGCAGTGCTGAGTGTATCTGGATACATGGCCCTTGAGGGTGGCACAATCTGTGCTACTGCCCTAAGGGCATGCCTTGGGTACCTCAGTACCATTTACTAGAGACTTATGGTGGCACCTAAAGGTATTGGCAATTGTGCCAATTCATCAAAACAGTTTACGTGAAAGAGATCTGGCCCAGGGAACCTTGTTAGCAGGGGCCCTGGGAATTGACAACTTTGAGACTACATCAAATACCAGGCAAATGTGGGGGTTAACCATGACAAAAGAGGACTTTTCGCACACCCTGCAGTGTTGTGTAAACGGTAGATATTCACTTCCCTGCTGTCAAGTTGCCAGGGATCAGGGTTCATGAGACCCTGCCACCTGCAGATGTATTCTTTAGCCCTGAAGTTTAACAGCCTGGCCACAATGGCCAGGGACTGGGCCGCAGGAGAGGTGGCAGCTATCCCAGCACTCTGTGTGCCCATTCCACAGTGAACATTTCCAAAGCCTTCCCTCCCAGAATCATCGGCAGTGGCCATTCTTCGAATAACATTTTTGGAATTTTCAGAGCCCCCCACTAGGTGTCTATTATTGTGTCAGCGTCGCCCCTCTGCATCATCCTGCTCGTCCTGCAGGGCCTTTATTTCTTTCTGCATTATTTTAATTTTGCCAGCATCGTCGTCTTCTGCAGGGATCTGGTAGGCCAGGATAAATGCCTCCTCCTCTACCCTGTCTGCCAGTTTTTTATATTCTGTCCTGAGCAAACCTGCGTAAAGGGCATTTCCATCTATATTTTGCTCCAGAGTGGTTTTGGTGTCTCTTATTGTGGCTAGGGTCGCCGCCATATGTGCCTTCAGACCCCCCCCCCCACCATGCCACTGCCCGCCGCTAATGTGTTCTATGCCAGGCATTGGGGGTATGGCTCCCGATAGGTTTCGCTGCTTTTGACCACGGAATCTTGTCCCTGTTTGGGTGTATCAGAGTCTGTGTTCTCCACCTCTTAGAACGCCTTTGGACTGCAGGAATCCTGAGCATGGCTCATGCGAATGTCTCCATTGCATCCCAGACCAAATCCCCATGGTGGAAAATGTTGAAGTGAGACAACACTAAGACCTAATAAATCTTAAGCACATTGTGTTTTTTCTTGCAGATTTTTTAGTCCTGGTAAGAATTAACCAATAAATCATTGAAACATAGCTGGGCCCCATGTTACCTGAATGGCAAGGCCCAGTGTTCTGATACAGTTGATTTTTCTCTTTGAATTTTTCGACTTGGCAATGGCGTAGGGATCAAAGGAATACAGGTTGTTGGCATATGGAGAGTCAATACAAAATCTGATTTATCCGTTGTGTTTTGGAAATAGGACGGGGCAGGATTGTCTACCTCTAGACCCTTCAATGAAACCCATCTTTTGGATATAGCTTACTCTTGAAATGCCTTGTCCTGGTCTCCAGGGTTTTTTAGGACCTTAGGTGTACCTTTCACTCTCCTTGATTTGAACAGGGCACTTGACTAAGGTTCATGGCATTTCATCGAAGAAGCTTCCCAATGGTTATAGATGGTGATTAAGGCCTTTTAGCTTTTTAGCAGAGCGGTTCGTCTTCGTTACAAGTTCCTCATGGAATTAAAGACGACCCCACCGATTTTCTCCAGCGCGCCCTCTTTTGTTGTTGAGGTAATAAGTTGCCAACTTGGGTTATTTGTTGCGTGCCAACAGCAGCACAGTACCGCCTAGGACTGTGCTGAAAAATGCCCTCTATAAAACACATCCGGCATCACGCAAAGTGCCTCAATGGTCTTTGTTTCAGGTTAAGTAGTAGCTGGGATGATTTTATAATGAGAGTGCATAAACTTGGTTATTTGTGTTTTAGCAGGGTGCAGACAAATACTTTGAAAGGGTTTCAGTGCTTTTCAAATCGCTTTAAAGTCTCGTTATTAATTCCCCATTGCATTTTGAGCCTTGGCTCGTCTTTAAGGGGAATGGAGTTTTCATTCATTTTGTTGAGGAAACCAACAAAACCAAAAATAAACCTTTATCACCTGGAGTGCAGTAGCCAGGTATGTAACATAAAATGCTTATTTAAACAAGAGCATAAAGCAATCAAACAGTATCTAGAAGAAACTAGTACAGAAAGTCCACTGAATGTAAGCATTTATAGCATCAACGACTGATGGAAGAGACATAGTTCTTGGAGAAGTGACCTGTTACTGCATTGTTATGTAGTGTTTTTTTCAAAGAGGTGTGTCTTTAGCTTGTTCTTGAGAAGGGTTTGTGAGGCCCTGATAGATTCAGGAATGTTGTTTTAGGTCCTGGGTGCATTGATACAGAGGGCCTGTGTCTGCCGTCCAGTTTTTTTGCACATAATTGCTTCCAGTCTGATGGTACCAGATTGGGCCTCAACACCAGGTAGCAGAGCACTGTACAAAGTCAATATAAAGATTTACAATAAAAGTACACAATGTCATGTTGCAAATAAATTCCTTTCTCGTCAGGCACATTCAATTCCCTAAAGAAGGTGAGCTCCCCCCAAAATAGTTTGGACCATTGCTCAGGAGAAACGTGTATGAAATGGGGTCCCTACCAGGGTGCATAACTTACATGGAGGGCATGTAGGGGGACAGAGGTGGACCCACTACTCGGTTCTCCCTAACAGAGACAGGTAAACAGCGGACTCCTTAGTTTCTCTTAGAGCCAACATGGAGCAGGCTGTGGATGTGGAGACACCGGATCGCAAGCCTCCATGTTAAGGAAGTCCATCAGCAAATAGACCACAGAAGGTTAGGAAGGGCTTGTTCTACACCTGGTGCTTTTCTGCTACTGGAACCGGGATGAAAGGTAAGCCCCAGTGCCGAAGGAGGAGAGATCAGCAGCACTAATCACCCTCTGAAAAATCCCTTATAAATGTTAGAAGCCCCTGGTCCAAAGTTATGCATACATTCATATTTAGATGATGGTCAGTAGGCCTTGAGACTCAACAATGAAAAAGGGCTGCTCAGACCAATAGTACCGAGGTCACACAAAAACACTATCCTGGATGGAGTGTCAGGGTGCTAGTAGGAGGGTAATCCCAAATGAAGGGACCAATTAGGGCTGATCAGCCTGTCCGTGTGTGAAAGGACAGGCCTTTTTTTTTACTATTCTTGGATCATCCCAGAACAATACCGTAGCCCCACAGACATGCACCTGACTCTGAGGATGCCGCCCCTCCTCCAACACCTCCGCTCAGCTTTTGCAGTTGTCCTCTTCCAGCAGCAGGCAGGCCACTGTTTGCCTTAAAAGTGAAAAAGGACAGGGCAAGACTCTGAGCACCTTTCAAGATGGCTATCTGAGCCCTGCGTCCCATCCCCGCATTTCTCGCACATGCAAAGCTGCAGCAGTTAAGGCTCCGATCACTCAGTCTTTGTTGAAATGCAGGTCAGAGCAGGAACCACTGCTGCAGGCAGGAGGGACTTGTAACATTCGCTTCTGCACTCTTTATAAACAATGCTCTGCTGCCATCTGGCGGAAACCTTTAGAAATATTATGCTTTTACTGAAAAACTCACATTTCTGTGATGTTAACTGGCAGTTATTACTTGAAACCGAAAATCAAAAACCCTTGGCGGCTGCGCCCCTGACTAGTTTTGAGGGTGCACCAGGGTGCAGTGACACACAGATTGGGAACCACTGGGTTTTCCAGACCTTGAGCCATATGGGACCCACGTCCCTCGGATGCAAGACCAGAGTTTATGTCTACACATGTGGGTCACATGTCCCTGATTACAAGAGCAGACCTTACAAAGACAAACAGGCATTCTTGGCTTAGCCATCTGGGTAGAGCAGGACACCCGGTGTGGAAAAACGTGCCTGACATGGAGACACATAAACACACATGCTCCCTAAAGCAAGACAGCAGCTCACGAAAACAGGTTAGTCTTCCTAAAATGGTAATCTGTCTGGACTGCAAGCCAAGATGTGGCTATCATGTGGAACAAGAACGCATGTATGTACACATAGCACATTCTAGACATCGCTGGCTGTGCTGTGCGCCTGTTCTCTCTGCTTCACACTACTACCTTTGAGCCCCTTGCCAGCTGCTCCCCTTACTGCTAACTTCCTCACCATAAGCATTTAAAAATTGACTGGCCATGGATGGTTGTGGAATCTACAGCTCCCTCCTATCCTGATCCACAGCCTCCATCTCCCTCTCCCGCTTCTTGCTTTCAGCATCTGCAACCTACAGTGCCCATTTATGTATGAATGGATGTATGCATATGCTTGTGAATAAATGCTTCTCGGTATGTGCTAGCGAAGTAAATTAGTGCATCTGAGTGTTGTGAGGGTCCTTCAGTACCCGGGTTTGGCACCCCTGTCTTCGCTTCTATTCACAGTTTGTGCCTTATTTTACATTCTTACATTTTTTTGTTCATGATTTAATGAGACTGTTTTTAGCAATTGGTTTTACATCTTTTAGCTGCTTCATTCTAAGAAGGCAAGGTCACACTATACATTTAATCAGCCTTTGCACCATGTTTAATCTGTACTTCTTGTCCAATGCTGTTACATGCAATACATGATATGCAAACTCATTTTGCTAGTCCAGGAGCCAACTTCTATCCCTGAGACACAACATTACATCAGAACTGTTGTCCATATGAGGCATGGGTTATTACATAAAGTACACATTGAGCCAAAGAGGGTACGGGGCATTCCGGTCATGATGATCCTGGGGCACGTGCTACACCACAGACAGCTTTGCTGGTGCTGACGACTCAACCTCCCAAGAGGCTAGCCATCCACACAACAGACAGACCCCTCCTATTTGACTCGGGTAGTAGGCCGAGGCTAATCCTTTAGGTCGGGCCAGGCAGATGGTTACAACCACTATGCTCTCAGATGTAGATATAGGGTTAGGTAGAAATCTCTAGAACATCTAGAAACACACAACATGGTTGGGTTGTGCCTCCTCTTTACTTAGACTGTAATGTTGGTTACCTTGCTTTGTTTTATTCACCTAATTTTTGCAGCATATTCTTTTTATACCAGAATGTGATTGCTTCAATAAATGCATTGAAGTCCATTTTACATCTTGTCTTTCACCTTAGCATGTGTGAGTAACTGAATGAAAGGGGTACGATCTGTTTTATGGTGAGATTGCCGTAATCACCTTTCACCATGACAGGTTTGGAGGTTTGGTGGAGGCATTGTGAGCTGGCCAGGAGTTAGGTCGACAGCCACTAACGGCGTGCATTGCACTTTGTCCCCCACGCTCGAGCGGGCTGCCATCCTAAACATTCTTTCCTATTACCAAAGTAGGAACCGCATAACATGAGTGAGTATGCACTTGTGTGGCTCACTGTGAATGGTTACAAACAGCAATGCATTGGCTTTCCCTGGCATTGGCAGTGGCCAAGCCTTGACACAGGGTGCAAACATCTAGAATTTCCCAACAGAATGGTGGATTATCTTCAACACAATGGGTCTGCTTGACAACATTCTGACATACCCTGGCATTTTGGCAGGACATACTGGATATGCATTGCAACATTCTGGATTTCCGTGGCATTCTGGTAGGCATAGGTGGACATGTCAGACAGCATTTTGGCTAATGCTTCATTTTAATGGGACATAGTATATTTGCTTGTCCCATTCTTTTACTGACATTCTGGTGACACAGCCTGGACATTGTGGTCCTGCTTGTGATCATTTTTGCTCTCTGTGGTATAATGTGGCCCAAACTTTTCAAAGTGGGCTTTTTTTGGCAACCTTTCAGCCTTCTATGGCATCATGGTGGTCCAGCCTTGACATACTTGTTTTGCAACATTTTAGCTATTCCTGGCAAAGTATTGGCTGTGAGCCATGTGTATGTGTGATTACAGTGTTAGCTTTTATGCATGCAGTGTGGAGGATGTGCACTTTCCATTCAGGGTGAAGGGTTTGCTCGTTTTAGTGAAGGGTGCAGCACATTAAAGCCAGATCTGTTGGCATGACCATGCTTGTTCGTTCACTTATACCAATAAAATATATACTTAATGGATGATGGTATCCTTTTGAGCTATAGCCCCCTTGGTGATATCTAGAACCTTTAGCGGAGGTTGGCTGGTTCTGTAAAGCGTATTTCATAGTCTTTCTCTTCAAAAATAATTTAGTTGTTTAGTTAATGTTGCGACAATTGCCTTTGTCCTTTAATGCATTGCATGTCATACACAGAGTAAATCATGCAAACATTAATTCATATACTTATCCAGTGAAGGTTTGGTATATCAAGGCTTGAAGATGATCTGTTGTATCTCTTGCTACTGAGTTGGTCAGATAGTTTACGATGTTCTTCCTTAAGTGACACATACTGACCCTGCTAATCATTTTTATAGTCTGGAGCTGCTGAAGTACTTTCCTGAGTATACCTGGTGATCCCCTCAGGTGGCTCTGAAGAAAACAAGAAAGTCTCACTTAATCGTTATCAAGGAATCTTTAACAAATTTCTGTAGGTGGCAGTGTTGCTCACTATGGTAAAGGGCATTATCTTGAATTGATAATGGCTAAATGAAGTTAAAATAATAACCACGCCTTGGCAGCATAACGTAAGGGTAATCTGCTTGTGCCCAGCAGCTTTTGTCATGAGATTGTGTTGGAAAGCTATCTTCTAGCGTGCGTCCCCCAACATTTTTCCTCTTTTGTTTTAGATTTTTGTCTTTTTTTAAACTTTGCTATGAACTGCGGGCAGCCACATGTGTTCTGCTAGAAAAAAAGGTCGGCCTTTGTTATCCCGACGGCATTTTCTGCAAGTGATAGGCTGTCTCGACTTTCAGTCTATTTTCAGCTGTGGTAAAACATTATCTGCAGAGAATGAAGGGTGAAGGTGCACCCAAAATGAACTGTTTGTTAAAGGTAACTGTCCTGTACAAGCTCAAGTTGGCTGCTCGAATCTGGCACCTGAGCTCTTTAAACCAACTCCCCAAAATAACTGTGGCTTAGGGAGAAGAGCCCAGAAGGAAGGGGAACGGGAAGAAGAACGCAGCAGGAAAATGTTCGTTCCTGTATAGAGCAAAATGGGTGACACTCTTTATATCAGTTTTGCGATTACTCTTCCCACATGCTAATTCAACATCTGGTAATTAAGGACTGGCACATGTCTTTCTTAGCATCATAATTCTCTGTGTGATACAGCTCATGTGTCAGTGAACCTAAGGACCACAGTCCTAGCAGTTGCTGCATCTGTTTTTCCCTGATAACCTACTCTCCCCAGTGGATTTTCTTCTACCTCTCAGGTTCTTTTACAACCTACTGGGTGTTCCTAAACACCTACGTTTTATATTTTTATGAAAGTTTAAAGAAAGCTAACTGCACTTCCCTTCGAGTGCTTGAAATGGTTCACTGCACCTCCCTTTATTTACAGTTTGCAATGCTCTAGCCATATTTGCAGTATTCAGACTTTCATCTCAGTATGTAATGGTCACAAGGTACACATTCAAAGGGATTGTTGTACAAAAGATATGTATCAATTGAAATTTGTTGGTATAGTCTCTCATCTGCTGCAAGGCCCCTGCTTTGCTCGAGCTTGCAGGTCAAAGGTTGTGTTGTGGTTGTGGCACTGTATTTGAGTTGCTGCAGGAAGAGGCAGTGATGTCGCCTTTTTAGACATCTGCAGCTTTGAGGACTGATGCTTAGTCTCTTGCGAGAGCTGCTGTGACAGGTCCTCTGTGAAATGCTCTCATGGCTGTGGCTGAGAAGGACCCTACTCCTGCTGCTGATAAAGAGTTCATGATGAATGTGGGCATGGGTTTTGTAGGCCGACCCTGCCCTAGATGGCAACCAAACCTCCACAAGAACTTGAAATCTCATAGGAAGGCATTGTGGTTCCATGATAAGCTGTGCAGGAGAAAGAGGACATACTGAAATGCTGCCCAAAGTGGCAATGTCCCCTTTGCTATGAGCATGTAGTGTCTCTGGGCTGCTTAGTCCTTTACTTTGCTGCTGCCTGTCACTTTGCTCTGGATATTGTTTCTGTAGTCATTGGGGACAGGTGGTAGACTTACCCCACCTTGTACCTGTCCTGGCCAGCTTTCAAGGGGTAGCGTCAATGAAAAGCTTATATTAGTTGTGGGGATTGAATGAGCCGTTTCTTAAAACGTATCTTCAGGAAATGTAGTGTGACCTCTTGGGTTTTCTCAGATTGAAGGTTCTGTGGTGTGGGGCAGAGTTTTTCGTGTTCTACTAAAGTAAAATACATGCAAAACAAGCCGGATTGCTTGTAAACACATCTGCATTTAACATCGAGACAATGCATCTAATAAGCATAGGGCCTAGCAAAGATTGCTAACTTTTTGAATGGTAATGCTAACAGAGTTTGCTCCAGCACGCTACTTTGTTTTTCTAAACTCCATGTGTTCTGATATCATTCGAACCAACAGGACAGGGATGGAAAATGTTATACTTCTCTGGTGTGCGTGTTGTAACCATGGCTGCAAGGGAAGATGACCTTGTGGAAGTCGGTCTTGGAAGAAAGAATAGAGAACTACTATTAGCTTCCTTATGCTTCTGCAAAGGGACATTTTTCACACGTTTTTGTAGCAAAACAGGATCCAAGCACAATGACCCATGCCTGCTCCATAAGACATCATTAATGATAAAGGTATATAAGGTACTTGTGAAGGTATGGAGTTAGATACTTGGACAAGTTGCTGAAAGGTCCAAATGAACTCTGACTCCTGACCAGAAGACAGCATAAGGTATATGGGATCACAAAAGGTATACAGGAAACTATATGGGAATCTATACATGGCATGGTATCATTAAGGCTTAGGCTTAATATTCCAACAAAGCCTCATATGATAGATGGCTAATAATATTTGGATAGGGGCCCTTGTTGTCCAGGCCAAAAAAACCTGGAACCTCATGGAAGTCTAGCATGTTTTTGTCCCCATACTATAGGTCTGAGTCTTCCTCTACAGAGGTAGGTAGGGTTGTTAGTTGAGTTGTGTCACTGAAGTAACTGGCTTTAGCTTCAAGTTAAGGGGCAGCAAGAGATTATAGTTCATATCGTGAGAGCTACTATGTACAGACTAGTATATTTAGGTTAAAGTTTTTTAACACCATGTGTTGTACATGCTGGTAGGCAAGCAGACCTCCTCTGATCCGAATGTGGAAAATGTATGTTTCTTGTTGACCTATTTCTTATTGGAATTTCTGTGTTCTTTTATGTGTTACTTGGTTTTCTTCCCCATGCCCGTAATGATATTCTGTATTTCTTCACATGAGAAACACCAATAGAGATGTAATTTGCATTGTTTGGCCTGGCTAGCCACAGGTGAGCAACCCTGTCTTCTTGTTTGTCATAGCAACAAGTGTACCATTCCCGGTTGTGCCTTTCTTTGGGTCTGTCAGTGTGTGGGTGATAGGAGGATTAAAGGCCACATTGACATGCACTGTTGCGGTTGCACTCTTAGCTCCAAAAGGGAATGTACCCTTCTCAGAGATGAGAGGAACAAGCAGGTGTTTTTCACCCCCTCCATATAGTGGTATGATCTGTTAGACAGGGGTATTAGGAGTCAGACAAACATATTGTATGATAAATGGAACACTACTCTTGTACTGCAAAAGCAGTATGCGCACATAACTGGTATTTTACTATTATATAATTATTTATGTTGCAGTACTAGTCCTCAAATCATATGTATCAGAATTATCATGATAATTATAAATAACGCAGCAGATAAATATACAAAGTCAGAGGGAATGTTAAAAAAAACCTCCATATTATAGTCTATTTCCTACCTATGGTATCCAAATATTATTAGCCATCTATCTTATGAGGCTTTGTTGGTGTATTAAGCCTAAACCTTAATGATAGCATGCGATGATTAGATTATGAGACATAGCACACAGTATTTGACACAGGTGCATAACTTGCTTCCCACCTTGGAGTCAAACAAAGTGGCAAAGCCGAGGTGACTTGGGTATATGCATCCTTTTGTCAGATCGACTTCCTGATACTCCCTTAGGTGCTGTTGTCTTCTCTGGATGAGTGTACAGATTAGACTATACAGTTGTAGCTTTCATAGGGCCTATGTGGTGATAAACACTGCTTTGGTCTTGTTGGAAACATCTAAATATTTATGATATTCACAGAAGCGGCTCACTGGGCTTTGCCGGGGCGGGGTGGGGGCGTGGGGGTGCGGGGAGCATGTTGGAGGGGCGTGGGAGAACATTAATAACAAAATAAAAAAATTGCTTACCTGCTTTGCTCCCACGCAGCTCTGATCACGTCGCTGCTGCAGGCACCGGCTCCCAGCCTGCCCTGCGCCAATCCTGATGCTGCTCAGAGCAGCATCAGGATTGGCTGGGAGCTTCCAGCTAGGACGCACCCAGGCAGTCTGTGAGCTGTACAGGCTCTCTCTAGCCCAGCAACCATGTTTCTGGGCTGGAGAGTCTTGTGCGCATTTGTGTTTGGGTGTCCCGAGATCCTTGTAAAAGGATTTGCAGCGGTTGCTGCTGGGGGGAGGGGGGGAGGGGGGGAGGGTGGGGGGTTGACGCTCCCCCACCCAAACAGAGGAGCTGCATCTGGATATTCAGTAGAACAGCTGCTTGTAGCTTTCTAAGCCACCCTAAATCACCTGGAATTGAATGGCCTACAATCTGGTCTAAAAACCGATGTTGAATGTGGCCTCATAAAACTGCCAAGTGAAAGGCTTCATTGTATTATGGGACATGAAGTGAATGCTGAGCAATCTACGGCTCTAATGGCAGTGGTATGTCGCTTAGAAATGCTTGCCATGCCCAATTCCTTAACCAAGTCACAGTCAGCAAACGGTTGAGTGGCCCCAGAAACAACACTTGGGAAAAACACCTCTATTTCATAGAAAGGCTGTGGTAAGCTGGAAATTAGACAAACAAGGTATAATTGGCCAAATGCATTTGCAGTGAAATGGGGGGGCAATGAATCAGATGGCTAGCTCAGTGTTTGGATCCCTACTGATTCTGAGCTAGGTTGCTTACCTGTTTCCGTTTTTTGGTCTGTTTTACCCTGTGACAACTGGGCTTCTTGGTGCATTCTTTAAAAAAATGGTCTGGCCCACAGTAAGTACAGATAGTTTCTTCTCTAATTCCTTTCTTTTTAGGTGTAATCAAAGGGCACTTGTGAGGAAATGCCTCCTTGGCATGGTTACCCCCTAACATTTTGCCTTTGCTGATGCTAAGCTATGATTTGAAAGTGTGCTGGGACCCTGCGAACCAGGCCCCAGCTCCAGTGTTCTTTCCTTAAACTGTACCTTTGTCTCCATAATTGGCACAACCCTGGCACTCAGGTAAGTCCCTTGTAACTGGTACCCTTGGTACCAAGGGCCCTGATGCCAGGGAAGGTCTCTAAGGGTTGCAGCATGTCTTATGCCACCATAGGGACCCCTCACTCAGCACATGCACACTGCTTCACGGCTTGTGTGTGCTGGTGGGGAGAAAATGACTAAGTCGACATGACACTCCCCTCAGAGTTCCATGCCAACCCCACACTGCCTGTTGCATAGGTAAGTCACTCCTCTAGCAGGCTTTACAGCCATAAGGCAGGGTGCACTATACCACAGGTTAGGGCATATGTGCATGAGCACTAAGCCCCTACAGGGTTTAAGCAAAACCTTAGACATTGTAAGTGCAGGGTAGCCATAAGAGTATATGGTCTGGAAGTTTGTCAAACACGAACTCTACAGTTCCATAATGGCTATACTGAAAACTGGGAAGTTTGGTATCAAACTTCTCAGCACAATAAATGCACACTGATGCAAGTATACAATTTATTGTAAAACACACCCAGAGGGCATCCTAGAGATGCCCCCTGAATACCTACCCGACTTCTAGTGTAGGCTGACCAGTTCCTGCCAGCCTGCCACACACCAGACATGTTGCTGGCCACATGGGGAGAGTGCCTTTGTCACTCTGTGGCCAGGAACAAAGCCTGTACTGGGTGGAGGTGTTTCTCACCTCCCCCTGCAGGAACTGTAATACCTGGCGGTGAACCTCAAAGGCTAACCCCTTTTGTTAAAGCGCCCCAGGGCATCCCAGCTAGTAGAGATGCCTGCCCCTCCGGCCACTGCCCCCACTTTTGGCGGCAAGGCTGGAGGAGACAATGAGAAAAATAAGGAGGAGTCACCCACCAGTCAGGGCAGCTCCTAAGGTGTCCTGAGCTGAGGTGACCCCTACCTTGAGAAATCCTCTATCTTGAGTTTGGAGGATTCCCCCAATAGGATTAGGGTTGTGCTCCCCTCCCCACCGGGAGGAGGCACAAAGAGGGTGTAGCCACCCTCAAGGACAGTAGCCATTGGCTACTACCCTCCCAGACCTAAACACCCCCCTAAATTCAGTATTTAGGGGCTCCCCCGATCCCAGGAAATCGGATTCCTGCAACCTGAAGAAAGAAGAAGGACTGCTGACCTACAAGCCTGCAGAGAAGGAGGAAGACGACAACTGATTTGGCCCCAGCACTACTGGCCTGTCTCCAACTTCGAAAACCTTCTCCAGCGACGCATCCGACAGGGACCAGCAACCTCTGAAGTCTCAGAGGACTGCCCTGGACTACAGGACCAAGAAACTCCTGTGAACAGCGGCCCTGTTCAAAACCACCTACTTCTTTGCAACAAAGAAGCAACTTCCAAGGACTCTATGTTTCCCGACGGAAGCGTGAGACTCTACACTCTGCACCCGACGCCCCCGGCTCGACCTGCAGAAAACTAACACCTCAGGGAGGACTCCCCAGCGACTGCGAGCCCTTGAGTAACCAGAGACGACCCCTCCTGAGCCCCCCCCCCAGCGAGATGCCTGCAGAGAGAATCCAGAGGCTCCCCATGACCGCGACTGCCTGTAACACGGGACCCGACTCCTGGAACCAACACTGTACCCGCAGCCCCCAGGACCTGAAGGAACTGAACTTTGACGCAGGAGTGACCCCCAGGCGACCCTCTGCCTTGCCCAGGTGGTGGCTGTCCCAAGAAGCCCCCCCTGTACCGCTAGAGTGACCCCGTGTCCCTCCATTCAAACCTATACAAAACCTGATGCCTGCTGTGCATATTGCACCTGGCCGCCCCTGTGCCGCTGAGGATGTGTTTTGTGTGCCTACTTGTGTCCCCCCCCCCCCAGTGCTCTACAAAATCCCCCCTGGTCTGCCCCCGAGGACGCAGGTACTTACCTGCTGGCAGACTGGAACCGGAGCACCCCTGTTCTCCATACACGCCTATGTGTTTTGGGCACCTCTTTGACCTCTGTACCTGACTGGTCCTGTGCTGCTGGTGTGATACCTTTGGGGTTGCCTTGAACCCCCAACGGTGGGCTGCCTACACCCCAGGACTAAGACTTGTAAGTGTGTTACTTACCTCCGAATCTAACCTTTACTTACCTCCCCCAGGAACTGTTGATTTTTGCACTGTGTCCACTTTGAAAATAGCTTATTGCCATTTTTACAAAGACGGTACATGATATTGGTTTTATTCAAAGTTCTTAAAGTATCTAAGTGAATCACCTTACACTTAAAGTGTTTAATGTGAATCTTGAACCTGTGGTTCTTAAAATAAACTAAGAAAATATATTTTTCAATATAAAAACCTATTGGCCTGGAGTAAGTCTTTGAGTATGTGTTCCTCATTTATTGCCTGTGTGTGTACAACAAATGCTTAACACTACCCTCTGATAAGCCTACTGCTCGACCACACTACCACAAAATAGAGCATTAGAATTATCTACTTTTGCCACTATTTTACCTCTAAGGGAAACCCTTGGACTCTGTGCACACTATTTCTTACTTTGAAATAGTATATACAGAGCCAACTTCCTACAGCACCTGTCTGCATTGACTTGTGGAAGAAGAGTATAGGTTTTTCTGCATTTTATCATCAATTATGGTTTGCATTACACAGGGATAGTCCCTTTGTGTCTTCTCCCATTTGTGGTCCATCAATCAATGGTTCAATTGAAGGACCAGATCAATCATTTCCTTAAAATCTCTGATTTGATGGGATACCTGTGCTAATGTATCCTTTATTACAGCTCTTTGGAAAGTAAATCCTCTCTTTTCTTGGGGGCAGTTTACACCCAAGACCAAGGTCCAGATCCACAAATGTTTTTAGGAGTTGTAAATGGCCCGATTGCAGAATTGGGATGTTTGTGCCCACTAAAAACCATTTTGGGATGCAGAAACCCTAGTTTGCAATTCGGTAACCTATTACCAAATCCCAAATAGGTGTACAATGTAGATTTTCCTAGTAAGTTATGAATAATACTCATATTAAGTTATACATAATACTCGCCTCCGTATCTTTAATAAAATTAAGACTTTCCTTCATAACATACTAGGAAAATCTACATTTTATGGCAAGATCGGAGGCTCCTACTATGCTGTTTTAAAGCGAATCAACAACATTTAATGAAGCATGATGAATTGGTTTACAATAAAATACTCTGAAAACATTATCATTAGACCAGGCAGCCGATCTGAGAATGTCCTCAAGGCGAGAACCAGCCCAAAAAGCTTTAGAATCCATAGCTCCTCTAGCTGAATGGGCACCAAAAGTGGAGATATCAATACCAGCAAGGGACATAACCCAACGGGATGTAGAGGGATTCCTCAAATCGGGTGTCTGTTGTTCATAAGCTTTCAAGCACTGGCCTACACATAATTTAGGATGATCAGGGAAAAAGGGATACAACACTGATGAAAGATTAGTTTTTGTACGTCTCTAAACATTAAAAAGAACCCCTGTTGGGGTAAAATGATGAGCTGTAATATCTAACGCTCTAACATCAGACGAACGTTTGAAAGAAACAAGACATAATAACATGGTAAGTTTGGGGGACAATTGTTTTAAGGAAATTATTGAATTGTCAGGCCAGGAAATAAAAAGATTTAATACAGCCATTTACATCCCACAAAGAACTGTATTTGGGTTTCGGAGGATTAGAACATTTTACTCCCTTTAATAAACGGCAGACCAATTGATAAAATCGCCGATCTGTACAAATTAATAGTACGAAAGGACTTACCTTTGCTGGCTTCTGTCGCTAGGAAATTGACAATCAAAACTATATCTGTTGTAAAGGGATCAATGTGTTTTCCCACACACCAGCTATGCCGGAGCGACCAAGCTGATCTATATGCCTTTTTTGTTCCTAGAGCCCGGGCCAGATCGAGGAAGTTTGAAACTTCTGTCGAAATAGGTAGGATAGATTGGGATTCCCTGAGATTTTCCAGGTCGAAAGGGAGAGTAAGTTCTGTAGAGTTAGACTGTGGGGGAGGCCTAGGCGGTTGGTCAAGAGATCTGGTAAGGAGGGAGTTAGGAGAGGAGCATCTATTGAAAGTTCTAGGAGGGTGGGGAACCATACCTGGGAATGCCAGAAAGGAGCTATGAGAACTAATGTTGCTTGTTGTCTGACTTGAGCAAGCAATCTGGAGATCATAATGAATGGAGGGAAGGCATAATTGAGATGACCAATCTTGAGAAAAAGCATCGAAGGCTAGTGCCAGAGGATCTAGGCGCCAGCTGGAGAATTGAGGGAGTTGTGCATTGAGACGGGATGCAAAAAGATCTATGTAAAATGGACCCCATTTGTGAAGTAAAGTTTTGAACACCTCGGGTGGAGCTTCCTATCGCTGGAATCTCAGAAGTGGCGAGAATGCCAATCTGCTACCGAACTGAGACTGCCCGGTAGGTATTCTGCTTGCACTGAGATTCTGTTTTGAAGACAAAATTCCCAAAACCCTTTCGCCAATTCTGCTAAAGGCTTGGACTTTGTGCCTCCCAGATGGTTGATGTAGCGAACTGCTGAAATGTTGTCCATTCTGAGAAGAACCGAACAACAAACTCTGGGGGTCATTCCGACCCCGGTGGGCGCCGCCCGCCGGGCGGAAACCGCCCAAACACCGCCCCTCGGTCAAATGACCGCGGGGAGCATTCTGACTTTCCTGCTGGGCCGGCGGGCGATCTTCAAAAGATCGCCCGCCGGCCCAGCGGGAAAGCCCCAGCAAAGATGAAGATGAAGATGAAGCCGGCTCCGAATGGAGCCGGCGGATTTGCTGGGGTGCGACGGGTGCAGTTGCACTGTTAGGGGGCCTGCAGGGGCACTGCAGGGGCCCCAGGGGCCCCACGACACCCGTTCCCGCCAGCCTGTTCCTGGTGGTGTAAACCGCCAGGAACAGGCTGGCGGGAAGGGGGTCGGAATCCCCATGGCGGCGCTGCTTGCAGCGCCGCCGTGGAGGATTCCCTGGGACAGGGGAAAACCGGCGGGAAACTGCCGGTTCCCCTTTTGTGACCGCGGCGGTAAAGCACCGCCAGCCTGTTGGCGGTGCTTCCTCTGCCCTCTGCCCTGGCGGTTACAAACCGCCAGGGTCAGAATGAGGGCCTCTGTGTCTTGCTATTCTTTTGATTGCAAAGGAGCTGGCAAGCATCTCTAAACAGTTAATGTGCAACCTTGACTCCTCTAGAGACCATGTGCCTCAAGTCGAGATTGGGCTACAACGGGCTCCCCAACCCAGCAGACTTGCATCTGATTCTAATACAAGATCTGGGGCTGATGCGAAGATAGTCCTGCCGTTCCAGGCATCTAAATGGTCTATCCACCACTAAAGTTCCAAACGAGAGTCTTGGTCTAATACGATGGTATCTGAATAGTCTAGACCTTTTTGGAGATGACAAATTTTTAATCTCTGAAGAGACCGATAATGTAATGGACCTGGAAAGATGGCTTGAACTGATGATGAAAGGAGGCCTACAAACCTTGCCAGAGATTTGAGGGACAGAAGAGAACTGCGAAGGATCAGAAGGATTTCTGATTTGATGGATTTTATTTTCGCTGACGGGAGAAGAAGAGTAGCAGACACGGAATCTACTAAGAAACCTAGAAACTTGACTCTTTGAGCTGGATCTAGACAAGATTTTTTGTAATTGATAATGAACCGAGATCTGAAAGAAGATTGCAAGTGAGATGAGCGCGAGATAGGAGAGACATGCGGTTCTGGTTCATGATGAGAATATTGTCCAAGTAAATGATCAATCTGATTCCCCTGGCTCTGAGAAAGGCCACTACTGGTTTCGTTAGTTTTGTAAAGCACCAGGGGGCGGACGACAGGCCGAAGGGTAGAGAAGTAAAGTGAAACGTTTGGTTGTGCCATTGAAATTGAAAACATTTCCGAGAATCTGGATGCATGGGTACTGTGAGGTACGCATCCTGAAGATCGAGAAGCACAATCTAATTGCCTTGGAGCAAGGAATCTCTGAGGTGGAGAATAGTCTCCATCTTGAAGTGGTGATATACGACGAATTGGTTGAACTGTTTTAAGCTGATAACAGGACGCATCTTTTTGTTTTTCTTTTGGACTAGAAAAACTGAGCTGACGAAACCCAAGGGATCTAGAGAACAAGGGGCAATTGCTTGTTTCTGTAAAAGAGATTGAATTTCCAAGGAGATCAACTCTGACATTTGAACAGAAAACTGAGGAGGATGAGGGAACGATGATTGAAAAGGTTCTGAGTAGAGCTCGATAAGATAACCTTGAACAGTGTTTAAAACCCAAGCATCTGCTGTCAGATCTCACCATTTTGGAAGGCACAGAGAAATATGGCCTCCTACAACAGGAAGACAAGGAATTTGACTTACTGGGTTGTGAAGAGAATCTGGAACTGCGATTGCCTTTGTTCCTGAAACCCCTGTTTCTCTGGGGATAAAATTGTGGCCTGTACTCCTGGTAAGTCTTGTTGCTGTAGTAGCCACGGGAACCTTGGTTGGGGTAGGCACGCCTGGCAAAGCTGTTCCTGCCTCTGCCGGCCTTGGAGAAAACCTGAGATGAAAACATCTTCTTCAAGGACTGCTGAGCTTTATCCAGGGATGCGAAAGTTGAAACATATTTACTCAGTTCCTTTATAAAAGAGTCACCAAAAAGAAGGCCCTCGGCTTTAATACCCGGATCTGAACCTGCATTATTTATTAACTTGGGGTCCAGTTTGAGCTGGAGACCCTTCCTGCGTTCATGAGTGATTGCCGAGTTGGCATTACCAAGGAGACATAAAGCACTCTGAGCCCACAGTGATTAATTCCATGGGATCAACTGTGGCGTGTTCCAAAAGGGCCCTACGATGTCTAAAAGTTTATCCTGGCAGGTTTATCCTGGCCAAGCTTTGTCCACTCCTTTACGAGGGTAAAGAAAGTAATTAGGGATGAATCAATACTAGGTGTAGAGGTAATCTTGGAGGGTAAAGCAGGTCGGGGCCATTCGGACTTCAGTTTTGCTCATATTTGCTTGTCTAAAGGGGTGCGCAATCTGGATGAAACGTATTCCGCCACATGATCAGCGGGTAACCACTCAGTAGAGTGGGGGTGTTGAATATCGTTAGGGTCAAACTTTGTAACCCCTTCCGCATCCATTATTTTGTATGACCCAGACAGCTCATGGCTCTCATGTTTAGATTTTTTGTGAGGAGGAGAGGAGAAAGCATCTCCATTGTCCTTGTCGGTATTATCCGAATCCGAATGACGGTCATGCAACTCATCATCTGTGTCAAGAATTTTTGAAATTATAATTGGGGAAGACACATGTTTAGATTTAGTGACGCACTTCTTAGAAGGTCTGGATAATGTTACCCCCTCCTTTAATGGAGGCCTTTGAGGAGTCACATCCTCTGTGAGGAAGCCTCACTTCCCAATAGCGTTGTTTTTAAATTTTTTGAAGGGCCAGGGCGCTTTCTGCTATCCCCTGCAGATTGGGCCAGCATGGTTTTTTAAACCAATTTGACAACAGAGTTCTCTAAATTATTAGATTATTTCTCCCAAGAAGCTGAAACTGCTTGTTTAACTGAAAAATGTATAAAGTCATTTAAATTATCTTTAAGGACTTCTTCCTCCTCCTCCTGGACAAGCTGGGAAACAGGGGAGCTGTCCATGGTAGCAAAATTGCAGTATTAGCCGGTTAACAGGAGAAAAACTGGATGGAAAGGGTTAAACTCACAAAAGTGAAGGAGAGAGGCTAGGCCCCGCCTAGGGCCGTGGACAAAAGGATTAGACGAATACCGAGGATTGTTTGAATAGGGAAGCACACTCGGCTGCAGGGGGAAAAATGAAGAAAGAGCGGTAAATAATGATGAGGTGCTAATTTGGTAAGACGTTTCCCCTCATCTGCCAGTCAAAACGGCCACCGCACGTTGAGGGGAAAAACTGTGAAAATAGTAAGGAGGAGGCGACGAGGGGCGCAAGGCGGTAAATGCGGCTACAAGCCGTCTAATGAAATACAAATGCATGAAATGCATAGCGTGTGTTACAAACAAAAGCACAGAATGCAATACATATTGAAAGTTTTGTAAAGTAAGGGAAATAAATCATACTTATCTTGACTGCGAGCAGCAAGAAAAGAGGGCTGTTCTCAGTCAAGATAGGCATTATTGGGTCAGTTTGATGGTTATTGGTGTATTATGGTGAACTACTCTTTGTTTCCCATTGGCTACTGTTGTTTGCCTGATGGTTTTTGTAGTCTTTCTTGACTGAGGCTGTTTAGAAATAAACAAAAGACTAAAGCCTAATAGGAGCCTCCGGTCTTGCCATAAAATTCGGTATTAGGAAGGAGCGTGTTAAGGGCGTCCCTTCCTAGTATTGACTCGCAGGCGGCTGTAAGAATGTTTTGTGACCATATTGCACTCGCAAAACATTCACAGTTTACCCCCATCTTCAAATTGGTGGTAGCCCATTTGCAAATGGAAAGTGGTCCCCAAGGGACCCCTTCCTCTTTGTGAATGTGAGTGTAAACATTTTTCAGGAGCAGGCAGTGGTCCCACGGACCACTGCCTACTCTTAAAAAATGAAAAAAAAACTTTTCAGTTTTTTTTGTTTTTTTTAGACACATCTCGTTTTACTTTCAGGAAAATGTGCTGCATTTAAAAATAATGTTTTTTTTAAAAAGCATTTACAGACATTGTGGTCTGCTTACCCCAGGAGGCCACCATACCTGTGATTTTTGGCCATTCCCAATCGGTTGTGATTTGGGACCTACCTCATGAATATTTATGAGATAGGTCCATTTGCGACCCACTGGAAGTCCCTAAATGTGTCTGAGACACATTAGTACATCATTGTTTGTGATTTCCTAATTGCGAATCACAAAGTTTCACAGTGAGGAAATCGGAAAAACAAACCTACGTACATCTGGCCCCAAGTCATAAAACTGGGTTATTTAGGCTATCATCTTCTCCTTACCCTTTGTCAACTTCTGCAGTTCTGTGTCCATGGTATATTTGCTGGTGTGCCTATTAAGCAAGTGGCACATCTCATGCTGGAACCTATTTACACTTAAAAGTTACGGGCTGTTGCTGCTCCAAGACCATTTACTATGTTGCAGCATCACCAGACAAATATGACAGATTATGAGCTACCTTAACTTTTGAAAATAGGAACACATTTCCCCTGCTCAGAAGAGAGGTTGCACTGCATCAAGAGACATTAGACTTCTAGAGGTCACTTGACTGTTGATCGGGAATGTCAAAGTTGTAACTAATGCGATCCTGTAAAAGCAGCTCTCCGGAAGTGTCATGGGCATACATGGTGCCTACATGAGTCTGAAGAGGGTTGCTGCTTTCCCTTTGGGTAACTGGGAATGAAAACCTGTGTAGACAATTTCTTTCATGCCAGTTGTTAGCTTTTGATTTGGCAATCAATTGTCTTTTCTGGATGCAACAGTCTATTTTTGCAGTATGTGGAACATCTTTCCATGCCGAGGAGCAAAAATCCGAATAGATTCATCAGACCAAGGTGGTAAGTCTGTGTTCGCTTTTTTCTTTGATAAAGACACTTCTGTTTCAACACATAGTCATCACAGCGTCCTTGTCACTGCTCACACCCAGCCCATGGACCTCCACTCTAGCAGTAGCAGCAACAACGATGCTTGTTTGTTTACCCATTCAGTTGGTCTTTAGAGAACCAACTGTCCAAATGACTTTACATGCTACACTGGAGTTCCCGTGCCTCTTCTGTGGTGGTATCAGCACAGCAGGAGAGGTACATCCGTTTTCCATTTTCTCCTGGGTGCTAAAATCTTATGTCTCCTTTCTCTTCAGGTTGACTAGTATCTTCAAGATTGACTAGGGCCATCGGACTCAATTTCTCTACCATATTTCATTATTCCAAATAGGACCTTGTGGTGTGCCCTGCATCCCGAAAGTTTGGATATCCCTTCCCACTGATTATTGGAATACTAAGGTTGGATTAGAGGTGCCGGCACTGCATGATTTAAATTGTTAGATCACCTGTAAACAAAGTGAAGAAAATCTAAAAAAAGAATAAAATTCATCAATAAATAAATTACGGGAACATTGTCACTTGTATTTTTTATTCTTTGTTCTGTGGCTCAGAAATCTACAGCCAACACGTGTTTTGCCTTTTATCGGTGCACAGGTCTATGGGTTTTTCAAGGATGACAAACTGTTGTACATGTTTTCAAACATTAGACCCATCTTAACTAAATCCTCCTTCTTGCTTATGCCAACAGTGAGCTGTTCCTTCCCACCTCCTTTAGAGTGTCATGCAGATTCTGTAAACCTTACTCCGATTCTACTGTCGGTTTGCAATGTTCATGCAACACAATATTCACCCTCTTGCCTTCATTTGCATGCTTGCACATCATGGGTTCAGTGGGATTCCTGTACAAATGGTTTATATCAAAAACATGCACTAAGGTCCATTTGTGGCGAGGACCCTTGTTCTGCTCTGCTTTACATTTCACAGGTTACCAGTTGTGTTGTGGTACTGCAGTCTGAGTAGTTGCAGGAGGAGGCAGGTATAATGTGGTATGGACCGGTGCCTAAACTTTCTTTCCACCTCTGCTACGAGGTGGCTGCTCTGTGTCTCGCTCCCAAATCTGTGGTTAAGCAAGAGGAAGATGAAATTGTACTCTCTGTTGTACCGCTGGGAGAAAGCAGCATGAGGACTGGAGGTGGGGTCGCACTGGCCTGCTTGACTTTCCCCAAGCATCGCTGAACACCTGAAATGATTGTTGGCCTTGACATAGGCTCCACTTGGTCCATTTCAGTGCTGAGTATTGCTTGGCTGTTGGTAGTGCCCTGCATTTTGTTACTGGTTGGTTTTGTGACACACCAGATTTCTGTTCTCATAGTTAGTGTTATTACTGTCCCACAGCATGGGGCTATATGGTATGTAGAGGAAGGGAACATTAGGGATTTGATTTATTACCTTCCCAAAGCATACTAGTTCTTCATTTCAAAACCCATACCTGGCCCACTGACACTTTAGAACCAGACTGCTAAAGGAAGGACGACGAATTGCCTTCGTACCGGAGGAGTACTGGAAGTGCTCGTTCTAACTCTGCATGAATCACTGCACAGAGTACCTGATTCTAAAAACTACGAGGATCATTTCCTGACCTTCCATATGGAAGTTCTAACCAGTCTTGCTGTAAATATTTGCTTGTATTCTACGGGGATTTATCGGAGAGTGAAACTTAGCTGGACTGAGAAGAGGCAGGGCCAAAGGAGCTTGCTGACTACTTCATGGGATCCCAGTTAACTTATGTGCCTCTAGGGAGTTTGTGAGAGAGATCTGCATCAGTTGTGGGGCATTTCTTACGGCTAATCTGCAGTGGAGTAGAGCCTGTGTGTCCAGCCAAGAAGCATGAACGAGGAGAAACCATTTCTGCAGCTAGCATTAAGAAGTGAAAGTCAACATCACAAGCATAGAGGCAGTATGGAGAAACATTTTTCACCAACCATGGCCAGCTATGTGAATACCCTTGGACCGAGGTTCTCTAATGGACATTATAGGTACATTTCTGACTGCTAGTAAAATCTTTTGGGTTGCTGCTTTTCAGAAAAATTATTGTTACGTTGGCAATTTTTTTACTTTTGTACATAAACGCGCTCTGTACTTCTAAGTACTTTATTTCTTGGCAGGTTTGTTCAGTTGATTTGTTATACACAACACCTCTTGCTTATTTGCTGCTCGGGCCAAAGGACCAGGTTTCAGTCAAGGTTTTTCTTATGGAAACCATTTACTTATTGAACCTTCTGTCTGAACAGTGTGGGTGCTCAGCTCACACCAGGACTGTGGCCTCTCTGCACCAGACCGGACATTCTACAGTATGTATAGTTCTTTTGACAGCAATAAGACCCCAGTAAGACATTGACATCCTCAATTCAGAATTGCTAAATTTATTGAGCAGCACTCCTAGGCTTTAGGTTGTAGAATCTCTCTGAAATGTTAATATGTTGGCTACCTCTGACCTTCTGAATTCTGTTTTGTAAAGGAATCCTCCATGTTATTGATGCTATGCAGTCAGCAATCTGTTAGTCCTGGGTCAGAGAGGACAATCTAGCAAACTGCCAACAGCATCTTTTATTTACCAATGTCAGCGTGATATAGTATTTGGTGTCCTCCCCTTCAGCTGCTGCTATAGGGATTAAGCCCATCGACATGACAGTTCACACTTGCAAGACGATAGCTGAACTCAGGGTTTGTACTGCTACAGTGAGCAGTTTTTAGGGTCGAGCCTGCGTCGCTTGCGCATGCGTTTCGCTAAGCGAGACGCTTTAGTTATTAAAAAGGGCTCGGAGCCCCGTTCACGTCACGTCACTGTCTGTCATTGGTTCATGGGCTTGCCTGTTAGAATCTGCTTGATTTCATTAGTGGAAGGCATGCATAGGTCATGCCTTTTCCAGTGGACAGCCCTGCTCGAGCACATCGACCAAGTACAGAAAACATGCGAGGCTCGCTGTTTTCCGTCCTGCTCGTGGACAATTTTTTCTCTATTTTCCCAGCGCGATCTCGCTTGGCAGAAGTCGAGCGCTTTACATAATATCGACCCTGTTACACAGTTAATTGCACTTTTTCCAGTTAGTACATAAATGCACTTTTGCCAATAGGTCTCATTACCAGTGAAAAGTCGGGTTAGGAGTTTACAACGCTATCAGCTCTAACACGAGCAAACGCGAGACCCGTTGCATTGCAAATGCTTGTTTTGTTTTGCCAGCTACATTGTACGGGCCTTTTGGCTTCGTACTCTTCGGATAGGTCTTTAATTAGACCCCGGTTTGATCAGTTTCCACCTGTCTTTTGAATGGTTGTATGCTTTAATTATGGGGTGATCTTTGGCCTGTGGCTTAGCACATTGTCTCATGATTTTATTCTAGACTTATCTTCTCATGTTTAATTCATATACCAGGGTGTCTAGATGGTATCCAAAGGGATTGAAACCTATTTCCTTCTGTGGTGTCACTGTGTAAGCACAGAGTAGATAACTAGATGGCGGGACTAGTCAAGATCTCCAGGCATGTCCATGAGGCTATTGTGGAATATCTGAACAAGCCCGTCGCTCTGGTGGTCAAAAGATGATACTGATACATGCTATCCCACATATCACAGGCAGGCATGAAGTTGGTCCCCTCATTAATGGAAACCCCACTCTAATCCCGCTTGGTGATCTGTGATCACGGGGGCAATAATTCTCCTGAATTATATTTGAAGTGCTGAGTCACTTCAAGTAATGGTTTGTCCCTTCAAATGCAGATTAGCTAGGTGTTAGATCTTAATGTCCTCACCACGAGAGTGTACTTAATAGCTGCTTGGATTTGCTACCCACACTGGACTGTTCCCATGGGGAACAGGGTCAAGACTGATTTGCATATGGCTAAATCCAAACTGGAACGGCATGGGTAGCAAAAAACCGATGGATTTAGGCCCAGATCTCTGTACTGGGGGTAAATGTTTGCCATTGCTCAGCATTCCGTCCATCACTTGTTCTTTTTGCATTTGCTGCACCAAGACGGAAGGGTATGCCCAGATGTGGGTCCCGTGCTCCCCATGCCACTGGAATCAAGCTAGCCTGGCTGATGAAGGGTGATACCCGGGAACTGGTCCTAGGATGCTTGCTTCCAGTCCAGGGAGGACCTGGCTTGGCAGTTCGGGCTGATCTGTTCCCATGGAGAACAGGGTCAAGACTGATTTGCATATGGCTGGGTCCAAACTGGAACGGCATGGGTAGTAAAAAAACTATGGATTTAGGCCCAGATCTCTGTACTGGGGGTGAATGTTTGACATTGCTCAGCATTCCATCCATCACTTGTTCTTTTTGCACACAGACTAGAATCGACACATTAACATAAAAGCTGCTTCTTGAGTGACAACTTAGTCTGAGAACTTGTGGTGAATTGGTGCCATGTACTTGGTCACATTCCTCAGGATCGGATGCTTTAAATATGTGGAAAAAACTGGAATATTTGGGTGAGAATGATCAAAAGAAATAATTTATTTTGCCTTTATCCAAGCATGACACTAGTTATATGGAGGAGTGGTGAACATTGGGTTCATTTAGAGATTATGAAAATTATAATTACTAATATGATTTAGGAATTGCATACAGGATCAACTCCCCCAGTACCCCTTTTTGTAGATTATAAGCTTATTGCAAGTCCTCGACTGTAACAATGCTTTGTGACCTGCCTTTGTTGTGATGGCCTCTTGAACCTGAGTTGGTTCCCCCATTTTTAGCTTTGTTTTATATTTCGTATTTGACATATTGTAGCTGCATCGCTTTAGCTGTGACCTTTTAAACACTTTTCTTCTAGGAAAATATTGTATGAGTTGCTTGTCTTAGCCTTTTCTCAATATGTAATCAGTACATTCTGCTCAAGGCTAGGAACACAGTACACGTTTCTAGTGTTTGCACTGCCCGTTAAGGAGACTGTTTCTAACATCTAGACATAGCAGTGCATCAGAGCTGTGCGTGTAGCACTGCATGGCTTTATTATATAAATGATGCACTGACCCGGAAGGGGCATTCCAGCTGCAACTGTCCTGGGATGAAAGCTGTGTTAGACATGCAGCTCTGCTGGTGCTAATCTACCAGCTTACCAAGAGGATTGTCATCCACAATACAGGTTGACTCCTGATGCCATTTCCGGGTATGAAGCTAAGGCTAATCCCTTAGATCGGGGCAGGCAGAAGGGTATGTCCGTTATGCCCTCAGTTTAGTCTTAGGGTTAGGTAGGAACCTCTAGAATCTCTAGAACCTATGCACAATGGTTGGAGTGTTCATTATATGCATTATATGTCCCATGTTCATAATACTGATAACTTTGCTTTGTGTCATCTGGGGTATGCATGCCATTATCAATAACAGACAAAGTTTGCATCAGATTTTCCTGATCAATCTGCCTCAACCGGGCTGCAGCCTCTTGTTGTGAAAGCTTCCAAATCTCATTATAAACCTCGTATAAGAATCTTTTCTTCCGTGGTACTTTGGGACCTGACAAAAAATCTTGTAAATCAGTATCATTAGACAGTAACGTGAGATGTGACTTAACTGCATCCAGCGTGGATGACTTCAACCATTGCTGACAAAGCTTCCCCACACTGTATGTAGTTATAATATCAGCATGTTCTGGTGATACGTAACGAGGGTCTGCCCTACTAGTCCTGAACCCCCCTGAAGAGGTGACAAAACGTTGATGACACACATTAGTGTCTACAGGCCATAATAACCACCCGCCTGGATGTAACGATGAAGTGTTAAGCGTACCATTCTGGACCCAATGTGTAAAGTCACTAAAAGTAGCATTCATATAGTGCTGCCAATTTTTTTATTTAGAAGGGACAGGTATACTAGGCAAAGTCAACTCCCTAATTGTCGCTAAGCCCAAACAGCTAGTCTGTTGTACTGTGTCATTGAGGAAAATCATCTGCACAGGGATAATACATGCTCTAAATAACGTGTCCCTGCCTTGCATTTGCCAATTTTTCGAACCCCAAACACTTTTCAAGTCAACAGATTTAAACCAGTATTCATATCCCTCGACCGAAAGTTTAGATACAAACAAATTGGAATACAGTAATTTAGTATCGGTCAATAACATTTGCTTATTAGAATACGGTGGAACTTTAAAATAGTAGGACTTAGTATTACGTTGATCATGCCCAGAAAAATATGCAAATTTATCATAATACGTTTTCGAACTCCCTTGTGGAGGAGTCGAGCAATGTTCCCATTGCACATAATTAAACATGGGCTTAGGGTTACTAGCTTTATGAATAAAGTGGTGTCCATAATAGTTGTAACAAAACATGTCACCATGATTATCTCTAAACTGGTAAGCATCATCATCGTCATAGACAGTATAATATTGCAAATCCGTTAGCATAGAAACTACTGTACTATCTTCACATCCCAATCATCAGAAACAATGCCAGGTATAACAATATCATTCATTGATAATTTGAGGACATACGGTATTTGAATCAATTCAGTGGGACCATATATATCAAACATTACTTTATCCCACACAATTCCATCCGGAACTGGTATTGCAGAAATGTTTACAGTGGACAAGTCTCTTCGAACCATATGAGACGAAAAATGCGGTTTTAACACAGTCTCCATGTGCTCAATGTCAGATCGATCAGGAAGAAAATGACCATGTATTATCAGAAAAAAAGTAACCACAAATCCCAACCATAATAAAAGAGTCATCACGGCCAAAAACAGCCAAAAATAGTTCCAAGGAAAAACAAAATATGTGCGTTTAAGCCAACCCAGCAGCCGTCGTGGACCGTGGACAGAAGACAATGAGGACGAGGAGCCGGACACATCATTATCAGCGTCGTTGAAGCAGCCAGAAGCAGTTCTAGCAAAAGGTGCAACTGTGAACAAAGAAGCAGATGGAGGCTCTCGCCGTGGCACGCTATAAACCACATGTTCAGAAACATCAGTAGAACGTACAGCAATTTGATCAAAAGATTCCATATTAATCGCCGTCGGTGGAACAATCGCAAGATCATCATCCACCCTCCCCAAGCTCGGAGAGGAAACAGTGTTGGTGAAAATCACCTGCAGCGGGACTTCTTCCCCAGTAGTTAGAGGGATTCCGGAACTACTGGGTGTCCCTCTTGGTCTGCTGTGCAGAATCGGCCACATGTTGTAACTTGACATTATCAATGGAAACAAAGCGATTTCGTTTGGCCCCTCGCAGCGGCGGTAAAATCACAGTTCTCGTGCCGCTCACCCCCAACACAGGGACAGGTTCTCGATAAGAAGGACCAAATTCTTTTTTAACTGCGACCTTTTCATGCACTAGATCCCCAATCCTGGGTATCCAACCAGTAGGTGTTACTGGCTCATCCTTAATTCCTGAGGAGGCAGCACAGGCAGAAGAGTTATCTTCACGGAATTGTTGTAAATCCTGCAAAACAGTGACACGATCATTTATGTCAAAGGGCGTATCTGCCGCCTCCACACCAGGACCATCTAGATCAGGAACATACATTCGTGTTCCAAACAGGCACTCATATGAAGTACGACCCCCTAGTGAACTTCTAGGCAAGTTATTAAGTGCTCTCTGTACTCCATATAGGTGGGCTAGCCAACCACGACCCGTACCTATAACTCTGGCCGTTAAGGACTGCTTTAAATCACGATTTAAACGCTCCACGACAGAATTTCCCTCGGGATGAAATGGAGACGAGAATTGGAGTTGGACCCCCAACGAAGCCATGGTGTCCCTGAATGCCTTAGAGGCAAAAGCAGGGCCCTGGTCCGAATGAAAAGCCGCAACTGCAAATATATCGACAAAGATGCGCAAATCTTTAATAACAGTTCGAGCGTCAGCCGAGCGTTGTGGTCATACCCACACAAAACTGGAGCACGAATCTACAGCAACCAATATATATTTGTATGCACTATCTGGGGTCAGCGGACCACAATGATCCAAGTACACACACTGTAATGGTCTAATTGAAATCAGAAGGGGCGTCTGCTGCGGGCGTCTAGCCGACGATGCTTTAATTTGTTGACAAACGTCACAACAAAGGACATATTGCTTCGTCTCTTTATAGAGACCAGGCCACCAGTAACGAGCCTGTAAAAGTGAAATCGTGGCAGCCACCCCAGCATGTGCAGAAGCCACCCCCTCATGTGCTGCAGAAATCAATCGAGGTCTCTCAATTTTATTGGGAATTTCACGTACACCAATGCCTGGAATTGTAACAGTAGCATTCAGCGCACCATTCAAGCAGTAACTATATTTTGAAGGAAATCCTTTAGGAAAGGGCGTGCCATCAACCGTAGCCTTTATGGCAGCCGAAATTTCTGTGTCTGGTTTGGAACTCGAACGAGTCACTGTGGCCACAGTGGCGACAGCCACTGCCGATTTCGCGGCTTCATCAGCCAAAGTATTCCCAGCAACGTGTATTCCAACGCGCTGGTGTCCAAGTGTATGCACAACATGGACTTTAGGAAGCGTTTCCTTCAGATCCGCAACCTTACCCCACAACATTTTATGTTTAATGGTGTTGCCTTTAGAATCTCTGAACCCATTCATCTTCCAATAGTGTAGATATTCGTTGAAAGACTGCACACAGTAGTAGGAGTCACAGACCAGCAAGGTTAAAAGCGCCGGATCCGCGTGCTCCAACGCTAACAATAGAGCTTTGAGCTCAGCCAGCTGTGCCGTGCAATCTCCCAAGGTTTTAGTATAAGTATGTCGGGGGCAGAACACGTCCCCCTCCATAGTGCCACTCACCACCGCACATGCAGCAGAATACTGTTGTTTAGTCCCAACCGCTGGTTGCGCAGAGCCATCGGTATACATGACCACCTGATATTGGTCAATAGGCAACGTACCAGCAAGAACAGGGTATTCCATTTCATATTGAAGAAATTCTTGAGTCTGCAGTTTAGGGTCAAATATGTAATCTACATCAGTGGCTGTCAAAGACGTAGCCCATTGTATCCATCGCGGGTGCAAAGCTTTCAAATTTGGAACACTCGCTTTTGTAACTGCCTCTAAGGCCGGAATTGGGGAAACGACACCGATGCGTTGACCCTGGGCCAGCGGTCTTTCTTTAATAACAGCCATCTGTACTGCAGTGAGAATTTTCTCAGTCTGTGCAAAACGTTGTTCTGCAGCAGAATACAAGTGAGACTTGTATGCAATCGGGACTGTCTCCCCCTCATTAAAGGTGACATAAGTAAACCCAACAGCCCCAGGTATCACCCTGATGACTAAATGTGTCTTATTGTCCCGTGTGTGTAAGTGTTTAACTGCTAAGAGATCACTTTGTAATTCTCGTAGTATGTGTGTATGTTCAATCGTCCAAAATCTACTCGAAAAATTCGGGCGAATCAACTCGCATAAGGGTTTTATACGCGTCGCATATTCAGGAATGTAAGTTCTGCCAAAATTCAGAAACCCCAACAATGACTGGAGCTTCCGAACCGTATTAGGAGGCTGCAATAAAGCACATTTCTCAAAAAAATGTGGCGCTAAGCTCTTGCCCTCACTCGACAACTCATATCCCAGGAAAATGACGTTGAGGAAGGCAATCTTTGATTTCTTAAAATTAAACTTTTAGCCAATATCAGCAAACCCCACAACAATGCGCGATACACGCCATAGATGTTGCAGAATCTCATCATCCGTCAGATATATGTCATCAACATATGACAACGCTTCAGGGTCGAACTCATACAGCATTTCAGTGACACGAGACGAAAACAGTCCTGGGCTATTCTTATACCCCTGAGGCAAACGACAATTTTTTTTCTGAGAGCCAAACGCACTGAAACAGGTATAGTCCCGACTCTCGGGCGATATATTCTGGCAGAAAAATCCATTTGAGATATCTAATGTTGTCTTGTATTTTTTACGCACTATATTATTCATAAGCGCTGCGCTGTGTGAATTCTGTATTGCATATGTGCGTGTATGACTATTCAAATGTCGGTAATCCACCACTATCCTACATGAATGGTCCGGTTTAGCAACCGGAAGCAAGGGATTATTCATCGGCGAGACACAGGGCTCAATTACACCCTGATACTCCAATTGTGTAAGAATTTTCCTAACCGATGCCCTTGCTTCAAATTTGATAGGATACTGCGGTTGTGGCTGAGGTTCGCCCTTTATCGGAATTACATGATAAGGTGATTGTCTGTCCCACCCCACGTTATTTCTATTCAAGGCGGGAGCCTGTGCTAGAGCCCATGATTTACTATAGGACTCCGCTAGTTCTCTCGGAACAAGTGGTGAGAAGGAAGGTGTAATAACCTCCTCCCCAACCGGACAGTCGCGAACAAAGTCAGGTGGCCAATCCTGTTCGGCCAGCAGAACATCATATGATTTTACCACATGGTCCCAAAAAATGGCGTTTATAATACGGTCAATGTCCCCTTTCAATCGCAGAGTCACTTCATATACTCTATCAGGATCAGAGACTCGCATATCCGCCGTCTCGACTTGTATGAAGTCATCAGTTGCTTTCACCTCCAGATGCTCTAGAAGACTCCGGCGAACTATTGTGACCTCTGCCGCGGTGTCTAACAGTGCTAACGTCCATGTCTTGTTCGTCAAGAGAACTCTCTTCTTGAGCGGCATGTCTAACTGAGACTGCTGCCACTTTCTTCTTTTTAAATTGCTGTTTTTGTTGCAGCGGTTTCTCTTCTTGTTTAATGGAAACCTCCGCTGAGCGTTGTGAATCCTGTCTCGGTTTCACGTACTCCGTCCTCCGCTCTGACCGCCCACCTCTCTCATTTCTCTTTTCCGAGGAGTCCTGAAAGGATCGAGATTGGCGTGTATCAGTATATTGATATCTATCAGGCGTCTTCAAAGTATCCCTATTCCTGAGATTATACTTATTCTGTGGGGTCTCCGGTTGCGGAGACTGCCCACCATCTTTCTTAGGTGTTTGCTGTTTCTTTTCCCAGCGCTTTTTCGAACCCTCAGGTTGTTGCTGTTTAGCATTATCTTTATTATTTTTACCCTGTAACTGGGGTCTAGCCCCTAGGCTATCACGACCAATACTAGAATATGTTTCCGCTATTATTCTCGGAAGCTCTCGCTCCTGATTAAGCAGCGGAACATCCCGAAGACGCATTCGCACTGCTAGTGCTACTGCCTCTCCTTTGAGATTACTCAGAATAATAGAAGAAACTGTGGCAAAATTGCCCAGCAACTGCATGCCCAAATCTAAGGCAGGGGCAGCCCCATATTCATCTTGAATCTGTTTAAGCACGTCCGGTAAATTAGCTAATGTCGGTGTACCGTGTGCCGTAGTGTAGAGCGCGGCAAACACCGTGCCCCAGGTATTACACAGGTCCACCGGAGGAACCATCCCATACGGCAAACACATCGTCAAAATTCTATGTTTATCGTGAGGTCCCGTATGGGGAATACTGCTTCCAGCGTATTAATTTTTTGCGCCAGCCAAAATGGAGTCTCCTCTCGTTTAGCCGGTACTTTACCCATAACAGAGTGTACAGTGGCCGGATTAATACCCGGAACCACTGCCTGTGGGTGCGCTGGAGCAGCATGCGCCGTGTTTGTATTTAGTGTCTGCATTACAAACTGATCTAATCGTCTATATGTAGCCGTTAAGTCTGTATATAAACGACGAACTTCAACCACTGCCAATTGAGCAACCGCAGGATGAGGTGTGTATGTAGCCAATAAAGGCCAGGTAGGACCATCATTACTCAGCGGACCTAACCTAACCTGTGCTACTGTGTGTGGGAGGGCGCCATCAAGCCAATTATGGTGTTCTTGATAAGATAGAGGTATTTCTAAATAAGCGTAAGCCCTGTATTATCCAGGGACATTCGCAACAGTGTATTCGTGAAAAGTATTTGTTCCCCCATCCACTGCTGGAAATCCGACCCAAGAATAAAAAAGTTCTGTTCTATAGGCTGCCTGGGCGTCCACCACAAAAGTGACTGGACCCCCCTGGACTGTCAGTCCATGTGTCAACAGATGTCCCGTGAGCGGGTGACGCATATTAATTGCTATATTCACTACATTAGGATTCGCCATTTTATAAAAAATAGCTCCAGGTCAGAGAAGGCGCCCCAATATCGGGGTTTTCCTTTCAAAGTTCAAGCTTGAACAACCAAACACTAAGCAATAGGAAGCACCTATGCCGTGGCGGCGGAAACCCTCAGCCCCACGGACGTCTCCGTATATGGAACCGAGGAGTCAAAATATATATGAGACCAAGAGAGTCAGTCGGACCTAATCATTAGAGCCAGACCAAACGTTGGCGGCGCCATGTCGTGTGGGCTCTCATTATTCTAAATGAGACTACTGGATTTCTAGGTAGCAGGATCTATAACGGTGTGGGGGACTGAGTCTGACCCACGTGTAAAGAACTCTGTCACCCTAAATCCGGTTTTTGCTCCGGCTAACTAGCAGTGCCTCATTTCTCCCATGTGGAAGGAATGATTCGGCAGCCGAGCTCATGACATCTTTGGAACTTCTCAGGGAAGTCGTGGTTACTCAGATCCAAACCAACTCTCTTATTTCCAATATGATCTCATATACAAATGACAAAGACAGTATAAGTTTTATATAATGTTTTTAATAAAACGACTGTATTTTAGATATTAAGGCGTGAGCCGCAATAACCAGAATGATACAACACAGTAGGATTGAAATAGTCACCAGGAAAGTAAAACATAAGAACAAAGCTATCATATTGTCTAACAGTTTCTACTCTCCCTCTGCTTGTTCTATTTAGAGCACAGCATGTTAAGCTTCTAGCTTGCCTATTAGAATCACTGTGGAGACATCAGCCCTCATACCTGAGCAAAGACCTGTGATCTTGGTTCAGCATCTGCAACGAGGCAGTCGGCGTCTAGTTGTGGTTCCCTGGTCGAAATCTCCCTCTTGCGTGTATTGGGACAAGGAAGTGATTTTATAACTAACATGTCATCGTGATCACAAAATGTCCCTACGCAGGAATGCCAAGTCTAAACTCCTACCACGTCTATCGGCAATGTACCAGACTGTATCCTTGACTGAAGCACAGAGTAAATATGTTATGGAGAACTCCAGTGCTGAAGTAGACAAAACAGTGTGATATGAATAAAAAACAACACCGTAGAACTGGCTATTTGAAAAATAACAGTACGAAGCCTAATAAAAAGCATGTAGAGCAAAGTGCACAGAGGCTCTAAGCTGTCAGCAAATGAATAAAATATATTGAGGGCAAAGTGCACAAAGGCCTAAAGCCTGAAGCTAAAGCGCAATGAATACGTAAAACTAACTACACTACAGGGTCAAGACTGATTTGCATATGGCTGGGTCCAAACTGGAACGGCATGGGTAGTAAAAAAACTATGGATTTAGGTCCAGATCTCTGTACTGGGGGTGAATGTTTGACATTGCTCAGCATTCCATCCATCACTTGTTCTTTTTGCACACAGACTAGAATCGACACATTAACATAAAAGCTGCTTCTTGAGTGACAACTTAGTCTGAGAACTTGTGGTGAATTGGTGCCATGTACTTGGTCACATTCCTCAGGATCGGATCCTTTAAATATGTGGAAAAAACTGGAATATTTGGGTGAGAATGATCAAAAGAAATAATTTATTTTGCCTTTATCCAAGCATGACACTAGTTATATGGAGGAGTGGTGAACATTGGGTTCATTTAGAGATTATGAAAATTATAATTACTAATATGATTTAGGAATTGCATACAGGATCAACTCCCCCAGTACCCCTTTTTGTAGATTATAATCTTATTGCAAGTCCTCGACTGTAACAATGCTTTGTGACCTGCCTTTGTTGTGATGGCCTCTTGAACCTGAGTTGGTTCCCCCATTTTTAGCTTTGTTTTATATTTTGTATTTGACATATTGTAGCTGCATCGCTTTAGCTGTGACCTTTTAAACACTTTTCTTCTAGGAAAATATTGTATGAGTTGCTTGTCTTAGCCTTTTCTCAACATGTAATCAGTACATTCTGCTCAAGGCTAGGAACACAGTACACGTTTCTAGTGTTTGCACTGCCCGTTAAGGAGACTGTTTCTAACATCTAGACATAGCAGTGCATCAGAGCTGTGCGTCTAGCACTGCATGGCTTTATTATATAAATGATGCACTGACCCGGAAGGGGCATTCCAGCTGCAACTGTCCTGGGATGAAAGCTGTGTTAGACATGCAGCTCTGCTGGTGCTAATCTACCAGCTTCCCAAGAGGATTGTCATCCACACTACAGGCTGACTCCTGATGCCATTTCCAGGTATGAAGCTAAGGCTAATCCCTTAGATCGGGGCAGGCAGAAGGGTATGTCCGTTATGCCCTCAGTTTAGTCTTAGGGTTAGGTAGGAACCTCTAGAATCTCTAGAACCTATGGACAATGGTTGGAGTGTTCATTATATGCATTATATGTCCCATGTTCATAATACTGATAACTTTGCTTTGTGTCATCTGCCTAATTATTGCAGGATATGCAAGATTACAATTGTTTCAATAAATGTATTGAAAACTTGTTTCTTATCTTTCTTGTGTTTTCACCTGCGCATGCATGAGTAATCTGACAAAAGTCTCAGATCTGTTTCCATGACTTCCCTGAGGAGTCAGAGTGTCATGTTTGGGTTGTAACAATCACCTTTCACCCTGACAGGGTTGGAGGTGTAGGTGAGGCACTGTGAGCTAGCCAGGAGCTGGGCCGGTGGTTAGTCTCCCACATTAGGAAGTTCTGTCGTCCTAATACACAGCCTGTCAGGAGATTACCCATTAAATCAAACTTCCACAGGAGGGGATGCCTTTTACCCAACTCCCTTCAACAGATGTGTTCTCAGACTTTAACTGATTATCTGAACCCTGCATCCGCTAGGGGGAAAGGGGAATGGGAATAGAAAGAGAGACCGCATCCAGATCCAGTTCCAGCCTGTGTTTCCCACTTAAAGATAGGATATTCAGTGTGTGTCACTGAAAATCTTCCCCCTTCTTTCTTATTGGGATTTCTTTAAAGGAAGGACCTGCAGTCAGGTGATAAGAGCATAGATAAGTACATTCCTACTGTGCATTCAACTGTTCAGCCATTCACATTCACCCAATTCTATCGTTCTCCTAACCTGGATCTTTTGAGAGACTAGCCTCTCTCTAAGATAACAATGTTAACTCAGTATCTTCTTTTCTCAGGAGTCCGAGGTTTCCAAGGTTCTCCAGAGAGCAGTTCAAAAGTTCACAAATATACAAACTACTAATGTCTTTTACAAGAAACGAAAACCCCTTCTCAAGGTTCAGTTTTCTCAAACACAGTCAATAGGAATTAGTCTGAGCACTGAGGTTTGTCTCTACGACTGACAAGTCTGCAAAGCAAAGAGTTCTTGAATATATATGTACATATGTATATATTGGCAAGTCTGGAAATCATACAAAAGGATTCCTTACTGCAGTTGCTTGAAGCCAAAAGCAATTCTTCTCAGAAAACCGATAGCCAGTTGTTGGAATAAGGAAAAAAGTCAGCTTCTTCAAAAGGGAAAAAGTAGCTGGTGTGCACACCGTAACAAGAAAAATAATTATTTACTCAAAACTGGAAGAATTCTCTATGAACTTAAGTGCCTCAGGAACACTGCCCATTCTCCTCAGGATGACAGTTGAAGTGCATGGCTCCCAGAGAGAAACATCTGGAGGTAAGCTTCAGCACAAGACTAAGGTAGAAACACTAGAGCGCTGACATCACAAGGATTTGCGGCCACCATCTTGAGTGGCAGTTAAACCTGAAGAAGCTAGTTCTAAGAACAGCCTCAGCAAGAACCATCGGGAGTGAGGACGCAGCTGCAACCAACGCTGCTATAAGGAAAAGGGGAATCGTTTTTGCTGAGCGAAGAACTTATCAACGCTGGCAATAGTTTTCCTGACACAGTCCCATTATTTTAGTAGGAACCATATAACGCTTTCACATTGTCTGCTAACTCTGTCAGAAGGTAATGTGACTTCATACGCAATTAGTAATTTATTGCAGTGGAGCAGCTACATCATTCCATTAGGCAGGCGACTAGATATCTCCCAATTCATCAGTAATAAGAAAAGTAGAGACTGACTTTTATACTGGAATTGCAGTCGCCCATGTGTTTATACATTGAATACATTATTTAACTATTTCAGTGGCTAGTTAAAGATGTTATTACATCAATAATACAAGGTTTAATTCTAGTCTCTGTGCTATGGATATTTAGTTTTCTGTCCCCAACCACAAGTAGTATTTATGATGTATATGTTTTCTATCCATCATCAACCCAATGTTTTCCACCCCTTTCCAGATTCTTAATTGTTTGTCTCTTGAAGAGATCTAACACTTCCCAGACACCCCAAAACTTACATATGATTTTGTGGGCTAGAATCAGCAGAATCATGAGAAGAATGCTTGCAGACATTGACTATGTACACTGTCTGGCAAAGAGTGTATCCATCGAACCCTGCTGGTCTACTGCTAGTCAAAATAAGACTTGGTGAGCTCTCTCTCGAGGCTGTCAGTTTTACATGCAATTACTCGATTTGGCTTGTGCAAGAGTATATATTGAATATCTCACATGTGCAAAAGGTAGTAAATACGATAATCAACAAAACCGATGCACCATTCTGTGTATGTGAAGAAAGGCATGCTGTTTGCTCTTCTGCATTACAACCCCATAATACAGTTTAAGTGATGCAGCTTGTGCTTAATTTGTTAAAAAAAGTCAGTGACTGGGCCTTGGGTGTTTAGAAAGCCATAATAACTTGTACTCACCATTGCTCATGCCAGGGCTGCCAAATGTCAGTACCAACACAACTCATGACCATCATACTTCTACAAGTGGGACACTTTGGACTAGTCCTGGGTATTCAATGCTGTAGGAATGACGATTGCACTGGTATTATTAATTTTAATATGTATCGATTTGTTAAACTTTTATGTGCTCAGCTCACAAATAGACTAACAGCACCACCATGCATTTCTGGTATTGATAATTAAATACCGGTGACTAGCACCGGCAAATATAGCTCTCAAATTAAGCTCTGAAAGGTCCATAAAGTGCTTTCCTTCGCACCTAGTCTATATTAGCCTTAAATTGTGCACACACAGTGAGCTCTAGACCCAGCAGTTTTTCACGAGAATTTGCTTACTTGCCCCTGCTCATATTGCCAAGGCGCCCTGCCAATGATGCCACACCCGCCACCTTGGGACTAGCTCTGCTGCCTACTCCCCACCACTTGCTATAGCGAGTTTATGGTGGCAAGTATTTACAGTGATGGATTTGTGGGTTGTGATCATGAGTTTTCGGGACTCGCTTGCTTTTTTAAGAGTAAGAAAGCCAGGCAAATGTTTTCAATTGAGTAGAAGAACATTTTATTATTATAGTTAGGACTAATATTACTTTGAAAAAAAGTTTACATTGGAATTTACTTTTCTATTTTCTCCTATGGGATCTCCAGTCAAACTTTCCTCCCTACCAACTCGAGTTCGGGGTAATCTGTTATGTTTTCTTTAAGATTTGGCGAGTATCCTGACAAAAATCTTCGTAAATCTGTTTCACACAACGTTTGCTTGTGATTTGTGGTGAATGCTCTAAAACTGATTAAACACATTATTATATTTGAGTTCTTCATTAATTATTCTCTATTCTATTCCAGTCTCGTTCCATCGCAAGGCTGCCGCAGACTGGTCCCAAAAAAGAGAAGTTATACTGGCCTTATCGGGCGAGACAGAGCAAACATGACACTCACGCCAATTACAGGGGTAAAAGGCCGATGTAATAGACCAGATCTGGCAAATTACAAACAACCTTGGCAAAAGCTTACAAAACTACCCCACCTCACTAATACATACAAACCACCCAAACATCCAACCCCTCCCTTCTAATGAAGCCTACCTCCCAGAAATTTCCCTTCCCAACCAAAACCTTTTAAACCAAAATCCAGTATCCCTCAGCCCCGATCTCCGCCTTGAGTTGTTCCCTTTGGCTCTCCTTGCCTTTGATCCTTCCTCAATATACCTGACTTCATATCGCTCTGATTTGGACTCCCTCCCCACCCAAGAATTGCCTTTTAAACCCGCCAACCAAGAAAACCTGTGTGTTTTCCTGTCCCACCAGAAAATTCCAAAGTTCAGCCTAATCCCATAATTGCTCAACTACAAGGTCATCTATTTTTAGTCACAACTCCATCACATAGAACTCGTAAACCAGAAAAGATAAATGCACCCCATCCTGTCGGAAAAATGACACATCATCCTGAACAAGCTTGACATGTAAAGTGGAAATGCCTAGTCTGTACAAAAATCCCTTATTTCCCTTTTAACCTTTTTTCTCTGCTTTTCAGTGGCCCTTTGGTTCCTATCGCCTCTTCAAAACCTTCTAGGCACCAGCTCAGTCCACAAAACATGTGTGCCAGCCCAGCTTTCCTTAATCCGTGATAAATCGACTTCCATGGTTTTCAAGAGTCCTATTCCTTATAACAAAAGAAAATTGTTTTTCCAAGATGTATTACCAGCAAAACGGGACAAAAAACAGATGGCAATCTCTTAGACAATACTCCCAGCAGTTCTCCCCAATGCATGCCGCTTTTACCCCACCATTTAACTCAAAGTCTGGATCCATCCAGCCCCAGCTGTCTGCCAAAATGCCTGTATTCCACATGCTACACTGCCCAGCGGACGAGCGAGTGCTTAGCAATCCATACTGTGGAAATACAGTTGCTGGGGCCTGCCAGACAACCTGAAAAGAAATTAAAATGACCCAACAAACCTACAACTATGATTCAAATATAATGCAGGTCAATTATTCAGTAAGTGCTCACGAAAATAACGTTCATAACACTTTATAACACTTTGACCTCCAGCGACCCATGTTCATGCTACCTGTTTCCGTAATACTCATTCTCTGTGCATCCGTCGCTGCCCCTATGCAAAAAGAGGGAGTACCATATGGCCTGGGAGACAACCCCAACTTACCAAGCGTCATCCTGAAAACTGTGAGAACCTCGAGGTAAGTTAGCAAAGACCGCCTTCTTAAACAAATACAAATCTTGAACCAACAGGTAAATATTTGCCAAAAGAAAACCAGCAAGCCACTGGGCAAGCTGACTGACCCGCTGGCTCTAACAACACTTCTTGACCCTTCCCAATTGATCGGTTTCTGATTTAGCTAACTAAATCCATACCCCTTGCTTTCCTAAGGACACATTTGAGCACAGTTAAACGTCCTTACCTTTTGTCCCCAACACCTCCAACACATGAAATGCACCAAAATACATCCAAGTCATACATAGTGAAAACAGCGCAACTTCCAAGGCAAATACACAACTAACCTCTCGCTTCAAATAAGATGTCACCCAGCAGCATACCTGTGGTAGGACGTCTCCTATCCAACCACATCCCACCCTCCCTGGCCTATCCTGCCACCAGTCTCTGACAGACTTCCCCTTTCCATGGGATCATATCCCCAAAAGTAATTGCCATAAAAAGAAATTCCTGACATTTTGCCCGGTATAGTGACTTCTGAAAGTCATTAATCAATCTGTAGCAAAATAAAATGTACAGCTTCTTCCCTCCTGTAAAACAATGCCAATGGACAATCCACCCTCCAACAAGCACCTGAAAGAACAAAATACGGTCAAGTCTGCTGGTAAGTCCTTCTTGTTGTAGGTGCAATGGACTGCTGAATCAAGCACAATATCCTCACTCTCCTAGTGACCACAGATCCCTCAGCATTACTGTCTTCTGTGTATCCACTCCCGGTGCTAGCCCACAGAATCTCTGCAACTGTGAACAAGATATTGCATCAGCTATATCATTATTCACATCTGTGACGTATTGCGCCTTGAACAAAATGTTAAATTTCAAACATCCCATGAGAAACACCCTGAGCACTCTCAAAGTTTTCTCATCACATGCCTTCTGGAAATTGATCAAATTGACTGCAGTTTGATTGTCCACATTGAAAGACACTCCTGTTAGCCATCCGACCACCCCATAAATCTAGGGCAATCACCAAGGGAAATACGTCAAAAAGCAAAAAACATGTTTAGCTGGCTGCCATGAGACAGGCCAATTTTCTGCCACCCAATGACCATCCCAAAAAATTCCAAAACCATGAGCCCCCTCATGCATCTGAAAAAATCTGCCATAACCAATCTTCATCGTCTGACCACATGGTCACACCATTGAAATCCACATTCTCAAGCCCGCTCTAATGTTGGCATGCAACCTGATCCTATGGTGAGGCAAAACTACAACCATTACGGCGAAAACAAGCCATCTGCAAAATGCTCGACCAACCCTCATCACACAACATGCACAATTTAAGTGCCCCGGAAGAAATTGCACCTGTCTCAACTCCAACTTGTGCTTAGCAACTGCTTCCTCCAGTATCAACTTGTAAACTTTGTCTTTTGGTAAAAGGACCTCCACTTTCATTGTAGCCAGCCTCGTCCATGAGGGACTTAAACAAGTCCAAAGCTCTTACACAATCATTTGATCCACTTATTACCACAATCAGAAAATCATATAGATAATTTGTAACATGACGCACACAACTTCTGAACTGAAAGAACCACTGTAAAAACAACTAGAATTCTTAAATAATGAACAAGAGACTGAACAGCTCATAGGCAACATCATATCTATGTAATTGAAACAATCAAATTGTAAACCCAGCAATGTAACATCATTAGGATGATCTGGCAGGAGCCTGAAAGCTAACTCAGTATCTGATTTAGCCATCTCTGCTCCAAATCCATATGACTTAACCAAAGCAATAGCCTAATCCACTGCTGCATAATGCACAACTGAATCCTCTTGAGCAATAAAATCGTTGACTGATTCGCCTAAGGGCCAAGAGAGGAACCAAATCAATCTAAATTCACCCTGCTGCTTTTTCGGGACCACTCCCAATGGAGAGATGATGAAGTCAGGCAACGGCCTGCAATCGAAAGGCCTAACAATTCTTCCTTGACTTAGCTCTTTGGCTAACGTGGCCCTAACTACTTCAAGCTTCAAATGCAGACTTTAAATTATTTCCCCATCTTTGAGCTCTGGGGCCTTGATAACAATCGAAAACCCTCAAGAAAACCTCAGTACAAAGACTTAGCCTCTTCCCGCTTTGGATAGAATTGCAGCCAGCTGCTTAGAAGCTGAAACTTAATAGGCGACCTTTGCCCACCACTGGTTGCACAGTGCCTCAATCCCTATAGCCCCACCAGTGTTGCCTTGCCATTCCCAATGGACACCCCGCCACACCATTGGACCTGTGGGTGTTTTCCTCCACAATTGGAGCAGTTGTTCCTACATTTGCACTGGAGTTGTGTGCATATTCTTTTATCGGACCAGCAAGACCCATTCTGGGGGAACTTACCCTTTCTGAAGAACCCCCACCGCATATTGGGTGGGACATCCCTGAAAGGGCTTGTACTGTAAAGGTAAACCACTAACTGTGTGCACAAAGTGGACATTTTTGGCTGTGCAAAGGCAATGCATCCAAAGCTTGTTATCAATCTCACTGCATTTCTTTTCTGGATTGACGGCTAGCCTGGGGCGTAACTCCTCATCGTACCTAAGCTACCTAAAACCACCATAATCCATTTGTGCCCTTCACACTATAGCCATATATTTGAATAGAGCAACACATCGCTCTGGATGGCGCTCACAACGCACACTATCAGGAAGGAAGGCAGATGTACAATTCTCTATCGTAGTGGGTACCATAGGTCTACATGCCAATTCCCACCCTCTTCTTTGCAACCGCTATTGCTTGTACTTCTCTTCATAATAGTTTAAAAACATCCCCATATTCACCTTTATAAATATTATCTTTCGTTTGCTGGGTGAGATGTGCCCCCAAAGGTGTCAACACTCCCATGTCGGCAAATCTTTATTTTTACACGGCCCTCTACAACTTTACTTTCATCCTTTTGCAGTCCCAAAGAATCACTTTTGTTCTCATTTGTGGAAGTTTGTACACCTGTATCTTTACCACTCGTAGCCTTCTGTTCATGTGATGATATTTTAACTGGACTATTCCCCATAGTTATTGATACCACCCTAACCAAATTTTTTTGCTTATCCACCATTGTAGATGTACCCCAAACCACTGTTTGCCTACCTCTAGGAACACTCGGATGCTGAACAGCAGACGGCTTGATGTTATGAGCTCCTCCAAAGTAGCACTGGACAAAGCACTGGGCCTCCTTCTGAAAAACAGTAATGCTTCTCCTAGGGCTAATTGCCTGCCCACCTCCCAAAACCTTCTTTGACCCACAAGAAGTAGTGATAGCATCAGCCATAATTTCCCCTTCCTCCAAAACGCTTGTGTTGCGGGATGCGTTCACCTTGGCCTGTCTCCGCTCTCCTTGATAATAATAAAATGACCATGGAGGCTTGAATATTGCTTTTTAGGTGGCATTATTTTGATCTCTTATTTGTACTATATATGTTCCTTGTGTCTCTCTTCATAGTCCCTCGTATGTCTTTGCTATTAGTCAGGCATCTATTGTACTGCGTGCTCTCTTAGTTCTCTCTTTTCCTTCTTCCGTCAATAGGTGGACCCAGGTTTCTTGGACCTTTACGCTGCTCCTGATACCTCAGGAAGAAGATAGAACAGCTGGTAAGTGAAAATTAGAATATCATTTGAACTTGAAAGGGGGAGGAGGGAAGGAAGAATGTGAGAAGTGATGGCTCACGATGTAGGAATAGGACTCGCCCCACGTTTCCGTGCACTATATCGTTCGCCCCAGTAATGTGCTTACTGACATTTTGCTGGAACTGCTGGGCTGTCAACTTTTCATGACATAGATCCCCGGGGTTATCCTTCGTGGTCCAGAAGTGACTCAGCCTGATCGACAATTTGTTTGCTCCTGACGATCCTGTCACAGTGGTCCTCCCCTGGCCATAAGATCGAAGGTGTCCTTGAGAGAAAATCTGCTGTGACTTACTGAGAACCTGGCATGTGTTGGGTCTGGAAGGAAGAAGGTTGGAGTGATAAGAACCATCGTAGTATTCTGAAATTGTTTTCCTTATTTCATGCCATCCATGTAAAAGGAGTATGGTCAGTCAGGAGGGTAAAAGGACGACCAAGGAGATAATATTGTAGTGCCTCCATTGCCCATTTGATGGCTAACATCCCTTTTTAATAATTCGGTAGTGTCCCTCTCTGGGTAATTGTTTACAACTAATATATACCACAGGCCATCTTCCTCTGGCTGGGGGGAGCAGTCCCTAGCCCTTGTGCTGAAGCGTCAGTTTGTAGTATGAATGCGTTATGAAAATCTGGGCATCATAATATTGGGCGAGAACAAAAGAAGGATTTAATTGAGTCAAAGCTGTCCTTTTGGGCCTGAGACAAGATTTTGAAGTTCTTTGGATATGTTTTTGTGAGAAGGTCAGTGAGATGGGCGGCACAGGTCATAAAATAGGGAATGAACCTTGTGTAATAGCCTACCAACCCCAAGAAGGCTCTGACATCCCGTTTGTTCTGGAGATATGGGAGTCCTTGGATGACTTATTTTGTCCACCTGTTGTCTTATGGTGCCATTCACAATTATATAGCCTAGATATCGTATAGAAGTCCTAGCCAAGTGACATTTTTCGGGATTTGCTGTAAGTCCGGGCTCAGGGAGGGTGTGTAGCAATGCCTATAAGTGACTCAGGTCTTCCCATATAGGACTGTGGATTACTATGTCATCCAACTAGGCAGCTGTGTAAGCCTGATGGGATCTCAACAATGTGTTCATCAACCGCTGAAAGGTAGCAGGGTCCCCATGAGGAGCAAACGGTAACACATTGAATTGATACAACCTGGAAGGAGTAGAAAAAGCAATTTTCTCCTGGGCTGATGGAGAGAGAGGTATTTGCCGATATCCCTTTGTCAAGTCCAGTGTGGTTAGGTATTGTGCTTGACCCAATCTTGCAATGAGTTCATCAGCAGAAGTCATTGGATATGTGTTGAAGGGGGACATAGCATTTAGTTGGCAGAAATCAATACAGAATTTGACAGTGCCCATAGGTTTTGGTATTAATACTACTGGAAAAAAACATGGACTGTTTGATAGCTCAATGAGGTCACCTTCCAACAACTAAACGTCCTGCTATACTATCTATTTCTGGGCTTCTGGTATGTGGTTCGGTCTGAGGTGGACAATATTTCTATCCTCAGTATGTATGTCATGCTGTTTTAACCTCATTCTCCCAGGAATTGATTATTTTTGACTAGGGTCCTGATTTTAGTTTTTTAAGTTTTGTGTCAGGGTGTCCCCTATTTCTGGTTCTATTGGGATTTCTTTCAGCTTTGTGGGTGGTAAGTCAATATCTAGGGATTTGGAAGTCGTGATCATCAAGGCAGACCCTGAAGGAATAGAGTTTTCATTCCTCTTTTCATGCCTTCAAGAGATTCATATGAAAGATTTGTCCGTTTTTGGGGGCATGAGGGACATCTAAGCGATACTTAACAGGAGTGACTTGTTCCACCACTGTATATGGCCCTTGCCATTTGGCTAAGAGCTTGTTCTCCAAGGAGGGTAAAAGGATTAACACCTAACTTCCTACCGGCATGGTTCATACCTTTCTGTTCCTGTTATACCCTCCTGTCTGTTTTCTTTGAGGCTGGTCAATATGTTCTCTGACCTCATCCCACAAGGTATGTATGTCCTCCTTTAGATCACATGTATATTCTAAAATGTCCCTCTCCTCATTTTCTTCCTCCTCCCACTGCTCAGCTGCCCTGTCGCGTAAACAATGTGGTTGGCGCCCAAACACCAATTCAAATGGAATATATCCTGTTGAGGAATTAGAATGGGTTCTGATGGCATACAACAGAAGAGGTTGTTTTTTTCCCAATCCCTCCCTGATTCAGAGATTATTTTCGTTAGTACGGTTTTAATCATCCTGTTGTAGCGTTCCACTAGGCCATCAGTCCAGGGGTGATGTGCATTTTTGGGTGATTCCAAGAAGCTGGCATATCTGAGCCATTAGTTCAGGACTGAAAGGAGTTCCTTGTCACTCAGAAGCTCTCGAGGGAATCTCACATGGTAGAAGAAATCTTTAATGGCCTGGGCAACTGTTTTGGTTGTCATGCTGGTCAGAGAAATAGCTTTGAGATACAAATATGTATTGTTAGCACAGGAAGAGGACTTAAGTGGACCCATTAGGTCTATCTCTACTCTTGAGAATGGGATATCAATAATTGTTAAGGGTTGTTGGGGTGCTTTTGGTACCTGAGGGGCGTTCACTAGCTGGCAGCATGGACAGGTAGAACAAAACTGACTCGGGTCTGAAAAATCGTCTGGCAAATAAAAACGTCTTAGAAGGTATTCCTTTGTCTTATCCCTGCCATAATGATCTCCACCTGTTTGGCTAAGGGCCAGATGTAGTACCTCAGGATGGTATGATGTAGGAACCAGTACTTGTTTTATCGTATCCCTCCTTTTCCTGATTACTCCGTATAATTACCCATTCTGTATCAAAAATAGGGTCCTACCTGTCCGGTCTCTTCCTTTACGGCTGAGGCCCATGCATGTTGTAGGAAGGGATCATCTCTTTGACATACCCCAAAATTTCCTGGAGTGGTCAATACAGGGAGTGCTGTGGAAATAAGAGGAATATGGTTATTGCCATTATAGTGACTGTATCTCCTTTTGTTCTCTTGTTTCTCCCTTCTACTTAAGGGTTTCTTTTCCTTACTCCCATCTATCTGTTCTCCTCGGAAGGGTGCCTCTTTTAGCCAATTACAGTCTCTTTTGTTGAAATGGACACTGTCTAGTAACTCAGAGAAATGGGCATAGTCAGTACCAATAATCACATCCTCCACTAAATGGGGTAGGCCACCCACTATTAGTGGCTCCTCATGGCCTCTCCAATTGATTCTGATCTCTGCTCTGGATATAGCCTGCAGTCACCATGGAGGCATGTAATAAGGATGGTCTCCCGTTTTTTTCATTGGTCTGGATGTATCATATCCACCCTAATAACTGACTTCTTACAACCAGAATCCACTAATGCCTGAGCGGGGCTTTGGTTCACTTACATTGGTTTTGTAAATCTGGGTTCATCACCCTGTACATACGACTCTGCACCTAGTAAACCCGACTTCTGTTGCCTCAGGACTATGGGGAGTTTCTGTGGACAATATCTAGCTATATGTCCCCATTCACCACAGTTATAACACTGGGGTCCCTGGCTGAAATCTTTGCCAGTCTGTCAAATAGCAGGATATGACTCCGGGGCATAACCCATTCCGTATAATAACCCATTCTGTATCAAAAATAGGGTCCTACCTGTCCGGTCTCTTCCTTTACGGCTGAGGCCCATGCATGTTGTAGGAAGGGATCATCTCTTTGACATACCCCAACATTTCCTGGAGTGGTCAATACAGGGAGTGCTGTGGAAATAAGAGGAATATGGTTATTGCCATTATAGTGACTGTATCTCCTTTTGTTCTCTCGTTTCTCCCTTCTGCTTAAGGGTTTCTTTTCCTTACTCCCATCTATCTGTTCTCCTCGGAAGGGTGCCTCTTTTAGCCAATTACAGTCTCTTTTGTTGAAATGGACACTGTCTAGTAACTCAGAGAAATGGGCATAGTCAGTACCAATAATCCTATCCTCCACTAAATGGGGTAGGCCACCCACTATTAGTGGCTCCTCATAGCCTCTCCAATTGATTCTGATCTCTTCTCTGGATATAGCCTGCAGTCACCATGGAGGCATGTAATAAGGATGGTCTCCCGTTTTTTCCATTGTTCTGGACGTATCATATCCACCCTAATAACTGACTGCTTACAACCAGAATCCACTAATGCCTGAGCGGGGCTTTGGTTCACTTACATTGGTTTTGTAAATCTGGGTTCATCACCCTGTACATACGACTCTGCACCTAGTAAACCCGACTTCTGTTGCCTCAGGACTATGGGGAGTTTCTGTGGACAATATCTAGCTATATGTCCCCATTCACCACAGTTATAACACTGGGGTCCCTGGCTGAAATCTTTGCCAGTCTGTCAAATAGCAGGATATGACTCCGGGGCAGGTTTAGAAAACAGTGTTGGAGTAGGATTGATTTTCCAATTTGAGGAAGGGTTTGCAGATGCTCCTAGATGTGGGGTCTTAACCTCAGAAGTACGATGAAATGCACAGGCTAGATCATTGGCCATTGAGTCTGTTACATCTGGGTGTTGCCTTATCCAATTTCGATTGGGACCAGGAAGGGCTTCTAGGTATTGCTGTAGTAGACTATTATTCATAATGTCCTCCTTAGTAGAGGTAGCAGGTTTTAATCACCATAGTGCCATATTCTGTACCCTATAAAAAAAAAAAGCCGTAGGATTCTCTAAAGGGGGTCCATTTGTTTTTTTCAGAATTTAATACGGTAGTGTTCAATATCCTGTCCCAATCTCTCCAGGATGGCCTTTTTAACTTCCTTGTATGGGGTTTTTCCTCCAGGATTAACCACCTGATAGACTGTTTCTAATTTGCCGGTGAGAAGAGGTGACACGTATTGTGCCCAGAGTTCTTGGGGCCATGTCGCTGATGTAGCAAATCTTTAAAAATTTGTGAAAAATGCCTTTGGATCTTCTCCAATTAGATATTTTTGTAACACCGAACTCGGGACGTTGGGATGTACTTTGGTACTGGCTATGGTGTCCTTGAGTTGCTGTGTTGCTATTTTAAATACTAAAGGATTATTCGCTATGACAGTTGCTTGGCTTTTCAGGGCATTTTGTAGATTCTCACGGTCCTATTGAGCTTCTTTAGTTTGGCCTTCTACCCCAGTTGTAGGTGTCATTTCCTCTCTGCTAGTAGTTGTATCATATCATTTAAAGTGACCATTGGCTCCATCGCCACCGCTGTTTCCTCTATCATCCCACTTCTGACACCACTGTAGCTGGGTATGTCCACCTTGGCTTGGCTCTTCTCTCCTTGATAATAACAAAATGTCCAGTGAGTCTTGAATATTTCCTTTTAGTGGCTTTATTTTGGTCTCTTATTTGTGCAATGTATGTTCCCTTCCTCTCTATAGTCTCTTGTATGTCTTTTACGTTATTGCTTTTATTTGGGCGTCTTTTGTACTGCATGTTCCCTTAGTTCTCTCTTATCCTTCTTTCTTTTGTAGGTGGACCCGGGTTTCTTGGACTGTTACGCTGCTCCCGATTCTTCAGGAAGAAGGTAGAACAGCTGGTAAGTGAAAACTTGAATATCCTTTGAACTTGAAAGGGGGAGAGGGGGAAGAATGGGAGGAGTGATGTATCACGGTATAGGAATGGGACCCCGCGTTTTAGTACACTATATCGTTCGCCCCAGTAACATGCTTACTGCTGTTTCACGCCCTTTGTTCTTGTTCACGTCTGCACTCGCTTCAATGTTGTGGTTCATACACAGTTTTATCCCGTGCCATTAGTACTGTACAGACCCCCCTCTTGTTTACCCCTCCAACCAGGAACCACTAGCTTTGACCTTGTAAATGGTCACATACCTTGGTAAGCCACGTCTCTCCTGAGAAGTGGCTGGACGTCATGTTTTTCTTGTCCTCTTCACGATGGAAAATGGCCACCTCCCAGCCGCTCTCTGGTTCAGCCTCCAACATGTCTCCAGTAGAGACAAACTCTTCTCTCTCTTCCGCTTGCTCCTTCCGCACTCCTGAATCTCCATGCCTCTCCCTCTCATCTGGTGTCTTCCGGGACTGAGACCCCACCTCTCCTGCGTCCGCCCTCTTCAACTCGTCCTCCGGTAAATCGTAATAAATGATACCTTTTGCTGGAATGGCAGGGCTGTCAACTTTTCGTGACATAGGTGGTCATTTTGAACATGGCGTCAAAGCCCGCTCCACCGGCAGTGGCGGTAATTACCGCCGACGGCATGTCGGTGCACGACTGACATATAAAGATGACAGTAGTGAACTGGCTGCAAAGCAGGCAGTTCACTACCACTCACCGCCAGGCCTGAATCGACCGCCAGGCCGATGGTAGCTACCGTCAACCCAGGGGTGGAGTCTAGACCACCGGTGGGAAAGTTATCTCGTTTCCACCAGGGATTTCCTAGTGGAAAACCCCGCCAGGTAATGCCTGATGGAAAGCATACTGGTGACAGGAATGCTCATTCCTGTCACCAGTATGTGACACGCTAGTCCCCTCCCACTGCCACAACCCCCAAATACTCCCCCAAACCCCTGGACACCACACCACCCCCCTGAACCCGAAATCCTAAACCCTACCCCTCGTCCCCAACCCCCTCACCATCCCCCACCTCCATTTAGGCCCCCCAAGCTCCCTCACATACACATGAACTTACATGTAGACATACACACATGCATTCAGACACGCAGACACACATCCCCTTTCACAAACACACATGCATACCCCCATGCACGCATGGATGCACTCACTCAACACACACCTCCATCCCCCACCTACCCACTCTGGCAGCACTTACCTGTTCTGTGGCACTGCTCCGGGAGGGAACGGGCTCCTAGGATGCTGCCCCGCCGGCATCGCTGCATCTCCATACACCCCCACACCTATGACTACATCATTATAGGTGTGGTGTGTCTGGCTGACTTGGCGGTGAGGGTGGAGCAGCATCCGACCCCTGCCACCGACCGCCAGCATGGCGGCCCCCACCATCAATGCAGGTGAGGCTCCAGGCGTCATTATATGGCGGGTGCCTGCCACGGCCACTGGTGGTCTTCCGTCGACCGTCAGCATGCTTCTCGGCAGTGCATCCTGCCATGTTCATAATGACCGTCATAGTCCCCTGGGGTATTCTTCCTGGTCCAGAAGTAACTCAGCCCTGATCGACAATTTGTCCGCTCCTGGTGATCCTGTCACAACTTCCTTCATCATATTCCAATTCTCCCAGATAGTGCTCGGCTGCTTGTCATCTCTCCTGCCGCCAATTGGATCCAATGTCGCAGAAAGGATCTCCCTCGACAACAAGCAGGTCATTCCGAATCCTGCTCTCCCCTTGAGGTGGCGACCAGAGGATGCTCCGACCTCCACCGGCATCCGTACATGTTTTGCACCTGCTTCTAAGCACTGTAGATTGCAATTCTCCTTGAGGCCACCAAACCCAGAGGAGTTGTCACACCTAGGTGTACTAACAGCCGCCCTGAGCCAGGAAGACTAACCTCCTAACTGTGCCTGACCACCTAGCTTACCAACTGCAAATGTGTAGGATCAGCCGACCCACTGCACAAAACAATTCTTCCTTCTATTTCTTTACTTAACTCACCTACCTGTTGAGCTGCCAGCACAGCCTCATTATCAATACCCCACCTCTGTACCTTATTCAACATAGGGCCTACCAACGAAGGGATAATCTGCAAAGAAGAGCCCTGCCAATCCCCACCAGCATCATACTGCAGCTTGTCAAAATACTGTTGCACCCTTTGTTCCCCCTGTCCAACCTCATCCTCCTCCTTCGAGTCGATAATAACAATAGTATCTTGTTGTAGCATGGACGTTGCCATATTGGGTGACATGTGAAACTGCCATTTCTCTAAATTGTTGTGCAACCACCAATCGGCTGCTGGCATGCCCCTAGACTTCTGATGATGCATTAAGCCAGATGTGCTGAGCGGGCCTCAATCCACTTCTGACCAATCAGCTTCACACCTGCTACCCTCCTTCAAGCCTGCCCCCTCCTTGGGAGTGAGCTCCGCACCAGAACACTCCCCCTGCCAGGGAGGAGCTGCCACCGCAGCATCACTGGACAAGCCTTTCCCTCTGCTCGCGGCACAGTCACAGCCAAGAGGCGCCCACTGCAACTTAAAGGCTGCATCATTGGTGCCTTATCAACAACTGCCCCCGAATGAGAATGCCAAAAGGAACGCAACAGTCTCCCAGTCGTACTCTTCTGTTTAAACTTTTTGGGCCTATCAGTAGGGGAGGTGCGAGACAAAATCGCCATAGCTACACCTTCAGAGGACGCCCTTTTAGAGTGTTTCAAACTCCCTCACTTCTTCCTGTAAGATTTCCAAGGCTTACACTACACTATCGGCAGTAGCCATTATAGTGTAACCTAATGATTCAGAGAATGATAAAGTTATTGAAAAACTCTGGCCTACCTGTTATTAATTGTGTGACAAAATCTAGCTCCACCCTGCACCGGGGTGTGACTGGCCAAAGAAGCCGCCCATATCCTCAGAGCACCTTAAAAACCCTCCCTGTGTCCCTCCCCTCTTGACCTTCCTAAACCAATCAAAATCCCAGAGCGCCGTGGAAGACTCCACCATGCCCAACTAGCCCAATGGGAGACCAGGCAAGCCCAACTCCCCCAATGCCCTCGTCCGGCTAAACCCTGTTCAGATATTAGGGTGACCAGACTTCCTGGATTTCCTCGGATTATCCCGGTTTTCTGAGGACTGTTTTGGCAGTGGCAGCTGGTGACCTATTTGAGTGGTGGGGCAACAAGGTTCACCAGGAATTTCACTGAGTGAGGAACCAATTTGAGCTAGTCCATCTGTCCCATGAAGGATTAGGAAAAGGCTCTAGCAGTACAGTAATACTGACACCTGACTACTACATGTCTAACTTTAAATGATTTTCACCCATACCTATTTTTTATAGTGCTTTTAGAGGAGTGAGGCCCGGGGTTAGGTCACGCACAGATAGCAGAGCTCTCATCGCCAGATAGAAATAGAATATTGGCGCACATCCCGTTGTGCTCTGGAAATTAGAGAGAAGCCACAGCCTGGAACGCTCAACTGCAGGAAAGGGTTTCAGGGAAGAGAACGAATAAAACGTAGCCGTAGACAAAAAAAAAACACAGACAATAACTGTGAAAATGGCACATCTGCTACACAGAGTTAGTGAAAAGGTCAACACAGGGGAGATGTTACATACCTTTTGCTGCCACCTGGAAAGAACCGTGGTAGCGTTTCCAAGTGAGAAAGAATTATACTTAAATACAGCATTTTGAAAATAAGCTAATTAATGGACAATTGGTGTAGATATATGAATATACATTTTGACTGCGTATAATACATTCCTCTAAAGGTTTTTATTCCTCACCCTCTCACATCAGCGCCTTCAGTGCACAGTAAACAAAAGTCACTGGAAAATTGCCGCCTGCCACAGCCACACCCCATCCCAATTCTCAGCTCCTCACAGGGTGAGAGGTCCCACCCACGCACTCTGCCTCTGGGAAGTTGGGAAAGGGTGGGGTGAAAATGCTCTCCACTCCCTGATTGATGTGGAGGCTAACCCCTTCAGGGCTTGAATAAAAACACCCGGGGCTTACTTGGCCTCTGCTCATCAGGGGGTGGAGACTAGGCCTTGATGATGGGTCTTTGCTGAGCTGATGACCTCACAGGCCTCAGGGCTGTGAGATTATCAGCCCGGCAAATAGACTCACTTTGGGCCTGCAGTTGAAGTGAGTACGTGACGTCAGTCACGTCACTTCACTTGTCGAGCAACATTAATGCTGGACTGGTGTTGGTGAGTGGCTCTTCTGTAACATTTTATAAAGTTACAAGAGTTTATTTTAATTATTTTTTAATTTTAAAATGATTGCTCTTTTTGATCGCTTTATGAAGGGGGCGGAGCCCCGACGCCCATGTAGAGAAACCACCACTGTGTACTGGTGTCCCAACGCTTTTGTTCATTTTACATAAATGGCACGGTTTTTGGGACAAAGATCAGGACAACCTGCAAATCAGAAGTGAAAGGTGTGCTCTCCTTTCACATGCACATCTAGAGTCTTAACTACTTCGCGCGCGTGTGTGTATACTCTCTCTCTCTCTTTCTTTTTTTTTTTTTTTTTTTTGCAGGACAGGCCATATATAAAAGTGAGACTTAAGGCTTTAGTCATACTTTTATGTCTAACCTGTCCCGGTTTTTTCTTTTCAAAATCTGGTCACCCTACATCAGATACCTGGTCGTCAGTGCTGGAATTAGACGATTTATTTTATTTACCTGCTCACTGTGTTTACCACAGCCTCACGTTTTACAACGCTATGTACATTTTGGTCAAAACGGTGCAGCCGACAAGTAATGAATTCTCTTGTTTATCATTTTTACATTCCATTTCATTCCTTTGCGGTAGACGGAATGCTTTTAGAAGAGCGAAAAATAAGAATTGTTAACAACTAATGTTTTTTAAATTCTATTAAACCCAACCTTCTAGCAATGCTCCTTTAACGTTTGCTGCAAAGCAGCCACTTTTGGCATTTATTTTTCAGCGTCTGCAATATGTACCTTTGCCGTTAGGTGGCACTAATGTATTACAACAACACGATCTTGAGTAGAGGAAGTAAATGTGACTGTTTTCAAGTGAATTCAAATCTGCAAGTTTGTACGAATACATTATTTGCTGAAGTCCATCTTATATAGCACCTTTCCTGGTGGTATTATTTTCATCCAGTTCAGCTAGAAACAAAATTTTCTGTGATACTAACCATGTAATATGGTCCTATATTTTCATCTCTGGATTCTGATGATATTTACAAATCACTTGACCTTCAGCCTCATGTTTTGTTGTCACTAGAGCCCTTTAATCGTTATATCTGAAAATGTTAGAGTTACCTTTTATGTGTCATAAATATTGTTCTATTACCTTCTTTTTGGGTCTGGCATTAGCCAAGACCTTTTGATTATTAAAAAAATAAAATAAAAAATACAATATACTCAAATGAAGGTTCTTTTAGCCAGCGTTTTCATCCATTGGCCTGTTGGTGTGTCATTCACATTTTGCTTCTACTTACTACCGCATAAAGCATGAGGCAGGTGGTCAGCCCACTTCAGTTACTAGATAACTTCACTTTGAGGGACTGCCTTTTGCACTTTCACAAGGAGTACATGTGCATTCAAGCTAGTTCCCTTATGTGCCAATGTTTTTTGTTTTAAATGCATTATTTTGAAGTTTTCTTTGTGTTTAGAGTGTGATGTGACAGCAGGACACTTTACATCAGTGAGCTAGGTGATTACAAAGGCCACATCCCACACTGTTCCCGTCTCTGGCCAATGCTATTGAACATTTTTCTTTTAGATTGTCCTTTATCTAATTGCATCCATTGCAAACTGTTCTGTATTAAACTGTTGAAAGCATCATAGTATACACGTGAACAAATAAGCAGACAATTCTTCATAACACTTTTATTCTTGGCCCAATTTCGCCAATGGATCTTTCGTAAACTTTGCCCAGGAAGAAAACCACTCATGTTTAATGTGCAGCTTTTTTAACACTTTTTTGTTCTTACTTTCCTTCCTTTTTTCCTTTTTTCTTTTCTTTCATTATTTCTTTAATTCTTTCTCTTTCCTTGATTTATTTCTCCTTTTTCTTTTTATTCTTTCATTCCTTTTTTCCTTTTTTCATTCCTTCTCTCCTTTTTTCTTCTTTCATTCATCCATTCCTTCCTTTTTTCTTCATTCTTTCATTCCTTCCTTTCTTTTATTGTTTCTTTTCTTCTCTCTTGATTTCCTTTTACTTTCCTTCCTTCTGCTTTCATTCCTTCTTTCCTGCTTTATTTTTCTTCAATTCCATCTTTCTTTTTTATCTCCTGCCTTCTTAATTTCCCTCATTCTTTCTTCCTTGCTTTAATTCCCACTTTCATTTTCTCTTGCTTTCATTCCTTCTTACCCTCTTTCATTCCTTCTTTCTTGCATTCATTCCTTCTGTCCTCCCTTCTCTCTCTTTCTTTCTTTCTCTTTCTTTCTCTCTCTCTCCTTTGCTTTCTCTCACTATATAAATTTATTTCTTTTTTTTCTTTCTCTACTTTTCCCCTTTATATTTTATTTCTTACTTGTATTCCTTTATTCTTTCTTGCTCTGTTTCTTTTTTCTTTCTTGCTCTGTCTTTCTTTCTTTCTTTTGTTTCTTCTATCTGTCTGTTTTTCTATTCTTCTTTCTTCCTTACCTTGTTTCTTTATTTCCTTTGTCCTAGTCTTCCTTTTTTCTTGACTTTCTTCCTATCTTCTTTACCTTTTTCTTGTCTTTCCTTTTTCCTTCTTTCTTGCTTCTCTCTTTCTTTCTTTCTTGTCACCTTTCTTACCTTCTTTCTTGCCTTCCTCTCCATCTTTATTTCTCTAAGGCTAATGGCTTTTACCCAACGGCACAACAGTTTACATTTTTAGGTCTGCGTTAGCAAAGACCTTTGATTTGACTCTAATTATGTCTAGAACGTATTAACTTATAGGGGTTTCCAGCCACACTACACCCATTTTTCTGTGGTTGTGCCATTCACATTTTTCTCCAACCACTCGAGCATGCATCAGTGGGCAACATTTCACCCTACTTCCGCCATTGGCTGACTTTACTGTGAGTTACAGCATGTTGCTCTTTCATAAAGAGCACATCCACACACAAAGTAGCTCCCTTCAGTGTCACATAGTATTTGGTAATGTGTGCTTTTTTAAGACCAAAAAACATTTTGCTTGTAGTCAGTGTTCTTGTTTTTAGTTTGACAAATCCCCAGCAGCTTTCCAAACAAATAGTTTTGCAACAGCCATGAAAAGACAAAACAAGAATTGCCAAAAGATTGGCAGACGATGACAGACCTACTGGCTTTACCAGTGCTTGTTAAACTGTGGCATGGTTTCAATTGTTCACCTGCACCACTTTGATCAGGTGCCTGCCAGCAAGCCATATTTTTTTCCTTCTGTTTCTTCACTGCTTTTGACAAATCTGCACTAAACTTTCCAGAATAAAAGGTTAATTCACCTTGGCTCTTTCCTGAACATTTTTACACTGATCTGTCAAGCGGGGAAAAGGAAAAAGAGAGAGGTACTAAAAATGTGATTTAGCCTGTTAATTCCCATAGGAAACTTTGTTAACCAATACTGAAAAAATGGCTGAATGGAATTATACCAGATTTGGCAAAATGTTAGACTTTTACTCAGAAAGCGTGCCTTTTGTGATTGCATGTGGATCTGTTCAGTCTTCTCATCAAATTAGTGTTCAAGAGGGACTTGGGTTATGCATGAAGGGGTTAACCCTAAAAGAAAAGTTAGGTATGTGTGGCGAGATGGTCCAGAGGGAGTCCTGCAGGGCTCCCACACTACCAAAATAGTAAATTCTGATTAGCCAAGATAGCCTTTTCTCTCATCTGCCATCTCAGTACCCTGTACCAATGCTGGTAACAAATTATCAGACTGGCTGACAGCAACACTGAAGAAAATGTTGTGGCTGTCATGAAAGTGCTCAAGGACTCGGTCACCAAGTCCTGAAAAAAAAGGAAAGGTCCTATAAGGGGACATGGTGGAAACACACTGACCTCCAGAGCCATGTTGGGGGGAATGACAAAGGAACACTCCATTAAGTCGCATTTAAAAAAATATATATTATTTTGGGTCATCTGTACTGTTGTACAGCTGTACCTAGAGTGGCACCCCCCTTTGTACTAGAACCAAAAAAACATAAAAAAAATAATATCACCATTTGGTCTTAGACCCAGATCCTGTGATCAACTTCCATTATGCGTTGGTTGCCTACAGTGAGTTAAGTGAAAGTCCCACCCACTGCTGCACAATGCCGGGTGCCCCTGGGTTTCGAGCTGTCACTATGGGTTTGGCACAGGGCCTGGCCAACCTCATTGTGCACAGCCACAGGCCATACCCAGTGGGGTTTGGCTGCGCCACAGGGAGTTAGCCCCGGCAGCCAACCTCTTCTGCACAATGCCTTTGATTGCCCAGTAACTGGGGTCAGGTTGCCTGAGGGCGTTGGGTATAAACTCATCTTTGAATGTGATGAAAAATTCACTGAAAAAAACACAAAGGTTAAAGTGACATTATAGTTAGGTGCTGAAATAAGAAAAGACCAAACGCTTAAGAGTAGAAAACCCCATGAAATTCTCCAATTATAGTTTAATGTACTATGATTTGTACCCCATCATGTGCTGCTTACGACCACACATATTAAATCAATGATGACACCTCAAATGACATCATTACTGTTTCTATTATTCTCATTACTCCATAAACCCTTTCATCATTTGAAAAAAAGAAAGTTGTAAGTAAAAGGCATATAGCAACATATCCCACAGAATTACTGTGTCTACACATGTGGGTGCACAGAGTGGAAATAGTGTAATCCCTGGAGGAAAATGTGGTAGTGCATGTTGAAAGTTATATTGTGCATCATTTACAGGCTGGTAAAGCTTGGGGCACAAATAGTATTCTGTGTTAAACAAGATAAAGCCTTTGCTTGCCTAAAGTGAGTTGCAAAGCCAAGTTTCAAAATAGGTTGCGGCTTAAAGACAAAACCTCCATGCAAAAAATCTGTGAGAAATGTGAAAGTATCAGTTGACGGTGGATTACCCTCCAGTGGATGTCTGGGAATGTGTCCATGTTAAATAGTTGTAATACAGTGCTCTAGACCAGTTCCCAGCCTGTGGGCCGGAGACCCCTGGGAGTCCGTGAAGCCTCCTCAGGGGGTCCGCGATTGCTTGGAAAATTAAATAATAATAACAGATTAGGCCTCAGCTTTCAGTAATTACTCAGTGGGGGGTCCCCAGATTCCAATAAAGATTCAGTAGGGGTCCCCGGGCTCCAGTAATGATAAAGTGGGGATCCACAGAAGTCAAAAGGTTGAGAATCACTGCTCTAGACAAATTTTATGAAACAAGGACATTTGTAAGGTGCGAACATTTAATTCCAGAACTTCTCTGAATGTTTGAGGAACTACAACTTGTGTCTTTTCGATGCACTGCTTATACCTTTCATATTACATCATTTATATTACGTGAAATCATAGAATTTATAAAAATACCTAAGACATGTCAAACAACATAATTTGTGAAAACACTTTGCATGGTGGGGTGATGAGTTATAGTTCACGTACTATGGTTACAGGGTTGACAATACTGTGTACGGAGGTGCAGAAGTTATAGTAATTTGAAGGTGATATATAAATTATAAAATTAAGGTGTAACTATAACTTTAGAATTTCTAATGGTTGTGTAGTTTGACTTGTATAAATAGAATAAACACAGTTTTCTGATCTATTTCTAAATTGTAACCTTGTTTTTTCGTCAAATGCCAATGGTTTTTATTTTTTAAGAAAAAAAGTGTTTAAAATCATATAGTGTGTCATTCAGAGGAGTGTTGTTAAGAGGAGTGTTACAGAGCACAGTGAAGGACAGTGTTGTACTGTGTAGTATCATACACTGGGGTGTTGTAGAATGGAATAGAGTAGAGTTGCGTACAGTGGAGTAACATAGAGTGGAGTGACGTGGAGTCAAGTGGCATAAAGTGGAACAGTGTAGAGTGGAGTGGAGTGGCGTAGAGTGAAGTGGTGTAAAACAGAGTGGTGTACAGTGGAGTAGAGTGGAGTGGCGTAAAATTGAGAGGAGTAAAGTGGAATTGCATAGAGTGGAGTGGTTTAGAGTGAAATATTGTAGAGCCGAGTAGCATATAGGAGAATAGCATAAAGTGGATTGGGGTAGAGTAGAATACCATACAGTAAAGTGGCATAGACTGGACTAGCATAGAGTGGAGTTGGGTAGAATGGAGTGACATTTAGTTGAGTGGCGTAGAGTGGATTGGCATAGAGTGGAGTGGAGTGGTGTAGAGCATAGTGGTGTACAGTGGAGTGGCATAAAGTGGTGTGCCATAGAGTGGAATGGCATAGAGCAGAATAGCTTAGAGTAGAGTGGAGTACAGTTGAGTGGTGTAAAGTGGAATTACATAGAATGGAGTAGCGTAGAGTGGAGTGGTGCAGAGCTGAGTGGGGTACAGTAGAGTGGAGCGGAGTACAGTGAAACACCATACAGTGGAGTGGCATGAAGTGGCATACAGTGAAGTGGGATAGAGTGGAGTGTTGCAGAGAGGACTGGCGTAGACTCAAGTGGCTTACAATGGAGGTGTTTAGAGTGGAGTAGTGTACAGTGGAATGGCGTGGAGTGGCATAGAGAAGAACGGCATAGAGTGGAGTGACATACATTGGAGTGGTGTAGAGTGGAATAACGTAAAGTGGCATAGAGCTAAGTGGCATAGAGTGGAGTAGTGTACAGTGAAGTGAAATAACATTGACTGCAGTGGCATAGAGTAGAGTGGTGTAGAATGGAATCGCATAGAGTGAGTGTTGGTGAGTGTTGTTGAGTGTTGTGAAGTTGCATTGAGTGGAGTGACTTATAGTTGAGTTGCATAGAGTGCAATACCATAGACTGGAGTAATGTAGAATGGAGTATCAGAGATTGGAGGGGCGTTGACTCGAGTGGAGTGGCCTACAGTGGTGAAGAGTGGAGCAGAGATGTTTTAATGCATAGGCAAAGTGGGCAAGTGGCCAGAGCCCCACCTTCCATGGTGCTTCTTGAGAAAGTAATCTTTAGCTCACCTCTCTGTTTATTGCCTTATCTCTCCCTCTCTGCCTCTCTCCTCTATCCTACCTCTATCTCTGAGTCTCCATTCCTTCTCATAGTGTCATCTTAAGGATATTTGGGGCTCCTGGAAACACATATTCATATTTCAACTACTTTCATGTGAACACCGTTTCTTAAAGTTTGTTTGGCATCATGCACTCTTCAATTAGCAGAAAATGGGCTCTAAAATTACAAACAGAGGCCCAAAATATGTATTACCCAGGGCCCAAAAAATCCTTAAGACAACCCTGGAGTGGAGTGAGACGAGTGCAGTGGCATAGTGTGGAATAGTGGTGACTGGAGTGGTGTTCAAAGAAGTGGTCTATGTGGAATACTACAGAGTACAGTGGCCTAGAGTGGGATAGTGTACATTGGAGTGGTGTAGAGTGCAATAGGGTAAAGTGGAGGGACGTAGAGCGGTATAGAGTCCATGAATGTCGATTCACAAAACTGCTAGGGGTAGCGGAAGTGACATCATACACCCTACAACCTTAAGGATGTCATAGGAAGGTGTGCTGTGTGACCTTTGACCCTAAACCTGCTGAGGAATGGATGTCACATGACCTTTACTCTGATGACATCACAGTAATTAACATTGCTGAAGTTACATAGCTGTATGATTATTATATCACAACAAAGATAAATGTCTAATGTAGATATCATCTATATTAAGGTGCTGACATTATATGTCAAGGGAACATTTACCTTATTTGTAGTAAACGAGCAAAGTGGATGAATCTGACGTCTTCCAAGGGGTCAGATGATAGGGAGGTTTCCCGCCCTGAATGAGATTGCTCTAGTAAAAAAAAAAAAAAGGGGCTGTAATTGTGCATTTCATGTAAAAACTATGATTTAAATTTGCAAAGAAGCCATAGGCTCTGAACAGACACTTATTGCATACTCAAGTCCTTTCGTGGTGTGCCAAGCTAATAAGACTTGACAGTCCCCATGTCATGACCAATTTTGTTTTTAAAATGCTCTATGGGTGACCCATATGTCAAAATGACCTCCATTGCTAGGGGCAGATTTTTGTCATATGCCAGAATTTCGCCAATACAGCAATCTATGCACTCTAGGTGACTTGTCAAAAGCAATGTCTAGTATGTCATGGACTGCATTTTGTCATGGATGACCCCCTGACATTCCACTCTTGTCCTTCCTTATGCTAATAATGTCTTGCAATGTGTCACAGGTGCCACCTATGCATAAAAAGAACAGATGATGGACAGAATGCTACCCATGTGGACAATCCAGCCTGAACTGCCAGGCCCAGCTCTCCCTGGACCAGAAACATGCATCCTGGGACTGGTTTTGAGGTTTCACTCCTCATCAGCCAGTCTAACTCTAATTCAGTGGCACAGTGAGCCCAGAACCCATGTCTGGACATATTCAGCGCACTTAGGGTGACAAATGCAAAAAGAACAGATATTGGACAGAATGATGAAATAACCAGAAACAAGCATCCTCGGACTGGCTGATGAGAGGTGAAACATTTCCTGAATTATGTTGGTGCCAGCATTTTTCCACCTGTTCCTCCATAGCCAGTTTTCCCTCCAGTGCCCCAGCACCAGCATTTTGACGCGGGTATCCCATATGCAAGTATAGCCTCCAATATGCTATTGCCAGTATTTTTTCATCAGGGCCTCTATAAACCAAGAAGCATGCCAGGTACAACAGCAGACTAGCAGGCATATCAACGCATTCTCACTCATGGTCACTTATATTCCCTTATTCACACTCACTTTCATTCATTCACTCACTCGCACTCATTTATTTTCCCTCAGTCTCTTGAACTCACTTACCCAGACTCACACATTTACACTTTCTCTCTCACTCTTACTGTAGCTCACTTGTACTTTCACACTCATTCACTTACACACATGATCCCACATACATACATGCTTACACACACTGTCACACAAATTCTCTCTTCTCTCTTGCATACAACATTTAAAAGCTTTCTGTTTTACATACTTAAGATGCCAGTGAAGGACCTATTCCAGTTACTGCTGCTCTGCACTTTATTACACTAACAGTGAATGGTAGACTGTTATTTACTATTAATGTTTAGAAAACAAGCAGAAAAAAGGAGTTTGGGGTCTGATACTTACAAAGCAAGTTACCCCTGTGTTCTTGGCACTCATTTTGCAGCCTTTGAGGCCAGGTGTCACAAAGGCAGTGCAAAGGGTAACGTCCATGCTCAAGGGGTGGGTAACGTCCATGCTCAAGGGGTGGGATTGGTGATGGTCCTGGGTGTTCCCAGGCATAAGTTTGTGAACGTCCAGAAACTAGTATGTTTATGGGCATTCAAAAACTACTACATTTCCTCTTACAACCTGGAAAGTGTTGCCTTTTTTAGGATATGGTGAAGGCTCCCACCAGCTGCAACAGAAAGTAAAGAGTGCTCATTGGAACACTGTTCACATTCTGCTCTGGGCACTGCCTTTAGCCCCTCTGAAGCCAGGGGCCTCAAAGGAAGTTTCAGGGGTGACAAGGAGAAAGCCAGGGGTCGCAGATGCAACCCCTGGTGATCCGTAAAAGACATCCATGGTAGAGATGAGTGCCATACAATGGAGTGGCATACAGTAGAGTGGTGTACAGTGGAGTGGCTCACAATACAGTACAGTGGAGTTGAGTAGAGTGCAATAGTTTAGATTGGACTGGCATTGAGAGGAATAGCATGGAGTGAAGTAAAGTGAAGTAAAGTGGAATAGGGGTGTAAAATCAAGTAAAGTGGTGTACTGTCAAGAATGGAGGGGTGTAGAGTGGAATAGAGCAGAGTGAAGGAACTTATAGTGGAGGGGTGTACAGTAGAGTGGAAAAGTGTAAAGTGGCGTAGAATGTAAGAACGTACAATGTAATACCATAAGTGGAGTGGCATAGAGTAGAGTGGCGTGCAGTGGGTTAGAGTGGTGTAGAATGGAATAGCGCTGATTGGAACGGCGTACAGTCAATTGAAATAGCATAGATTTGAGTGGCATACAGTGGCTTAGCGTACACTGCCGTCACATACAGTGTGGTGTAAAGTGTAGTGGTGTGCAGTCAATTGTTGCAGACTGGATTAGCATAAAGTGCAGTGGCGTACAGTGGCTTTGCAGGCAGTGAAACTGTGTAGATTTGCAGTGTGTAGAGTGAAGAAGCATACAGTGGAGTGGCTTACAGTGGAGTAGCATCAAGCAGAATAGAGTTCAATGGAGTGGCTTAGAGTGGAATGGCTTACTGTGTCATGGCGTAGAGAGGAGAGCAGTAGAGTTTAGTTGCGTAGAGTGGAATAGCGTAGAGTGCAGTGGCCTAGAGTAGGGTGGCCTAGAGTGGAGTGGAGTGGTTGTACAGTGGAGTGGTATAGAGTCAAATAGCGTAGAGTGTGTTGGCATAGAGAGGAGTGGCATAGAATGGAGTGACATAGAGTGGACTGGTGTGTAGTGTACCAGATTTTGTTTTAAAGACACATAGCAGGAAAGTGAGTGAAAGGATATAGATTAAATTTGGCAGGAATATAGATTATGGGGTGGAAATGGTAATTTTTGGTACTAGCTGTAATTTGGTTAAGTACTGTTAGAATTAAAATTGACAAACCGCTTAGTTATATAATGTACCACAGTATACCGCAGTAGCTTGGTGGGATATCGTAGTACATGCTGATCACAAGGCAGTACTTCATTGGCTAATGGTTGCTTTTCCAAGTAAAAGGCAACCATGTAATTTTCACCATACTTTGGTTGTGTTCCGGGTTAGGGCGTTAGATATTAGTAAGTAGTATGTTTTATTGTTGTTCCCTAACTATTTTCAATTTATTAAAGTGGTACTAGGTAATAAAATGTATTTACATTTTTTTCTATATATTTTTTACAAAGTTTATGGAGTACCGCTATAGTACCTACAAAATAAGTTGGTAGTTTCAGGAAAAATAAAGAAATAGGAAAAAAATAAAAACTACACTACAGTACACTATATTTGTGAAATAGTGTAGCATAGTGTAAATGTTTTTTTAGAAATGTAATTTTGGCCTGTGAACTCCATTACTTTTTAATAACGTAGAAATAGGTAGGATAGGAGAAAAGTACAAAGCCTATTCTTTACCCTTACCTAAAGCCTTAACACAGCCATAGGCTGCTTTTTACTTTTGTTAAGTCAGCCATTACCAAATCATATAGTGCCATGTCATTGGTATGTACCATGAAATGCTACACTATTTTGCAAAGTTTCATTGTATTTCGCAGCCTGAGATATCACTAAGTTCAAATACCTTAGAACTTTAAAAATACTTACCCTACTTACTGGTACTACCAAAAAAGATCATCTACACACCACAATCTATATTCCTGACAAATCCGACTGGCCGTTTGGCTGCTATGGCTGAGTACAAAGCCTATGGAAAAATTTATTGGTAGAAAAACGTGTTTTGGGACACCCCCTTTTTTTTTAACCCTCTTGACAAATCAGAGCAAAACTTTGCATCATCCACCAATGTAGAGAACTCAATGATCAATAGGTCTGCAAAGTTTCATGAAGATTTATCAAATGGCACAAAGATATTAATGGTCAAAAATTCTGAGGAACTTCTACCTCTCTGAATCCTAAGTATGACTACAGAGTGGCTGCCACCACTCTATAATATATGTTTAATTTTTTTAACCATAGAATTGTGATTGTATTAGTTGTACAAGTTACAGTTCACGTATTTGTTGTCTGAGCTAAGGATTGAGATCCTAACTTACAACTTCAGTGGGTTTTCAGTTTTAATTCACAATCATAACTCCACTTTAACTTTGTGTTTTTTCAGTGAATTTCAAAGGGCTTTTATAGGGATCACATAAGACAGCACATGCTCTGTTTGTTACAACACACATTATTTTACAGTGGACTTGAAGCCACCCATTGCTTATGATTGATTAGCTTTATTGTCAATTTCATTTGCTTGCTTCTTAATAGTTAGCTGTGTTGGGATTTTCTTCCTCTTCATGTGTTTGCCCATCCCCGGAGCAACTGGAGCATACATTTGTTGCAATATCTTTCCATTACTCAGTTTTCTTCAGGTGCTACTTTCACTTATGTTTAAGCACTCTATGACTGAGCATTTGTTTTTGTACGGTTTTCCTTGTGTGCTTCTATTCCCCCTACTCTGTTTCTATCTCTCACCCTTGTGGTTTTCCCCCACCATTGACTTCTCTCCCGTGTGTTTTCTCGCCAGCAGCTCTAGGTTGCTGTTTTTTACCTGTTTGAGCCTCCCACCTGAGCCCCTGTGTTGCTTACCCCACATGCCAACCCCATTTTGCTTATGCTGCCACCTGTTCTCCCATGTTGCTTCCACCCACCCCTCATTCCCTGTGTTACTCCAGCACCACACCTGCTTTTAAACATTTATTTGCAATGCAATATGTCTCACATTTGTGAGAGTTAGAGCTATTGGTGTTGTAAATGCCGATGTTTTTTACCTATGTGTTTTGGTGTGGTGTGGAGTAGAATTATGTGCATTGTATTGGAATTGTTAATTGTGTGGGATGGAATTGTATGGTGTGGAGTATATTTGTGTAGTAGAACTATGTGGTGTAGTGAATTACAGAAGCTTTTTACACACTTATGACTGTTGTGGTTGCAACATTCTGCCTGATGAAAGCCTGGGGAGGGAGTGTAGGTACTGAGGGTATCCTCCGATCTTTCAGGTGAATGGTGCAGTCCAGAATTTAGGGGAAGTATGGATTGGTTAAGGGGGAGGGGTATGGGTATGTTTAGGATTGGTAGTGTAAGGGAAGGTTTCCTCTCTCTGCCTTCTCTGCAAACCTCAGATATCTGTGTTGTGTCCCTACCCACCTTTTTTGCAAGGGTTTCATATGCAGGGAAGTAGATCTTGAATAACTCATTAGGGTTTGAAGCTGCTTTTTGGGGAGTCTATAACTCCTCCTGTGAGTTAGGAACCTGCACATCAATATCCCCCTAGCCCAGAATGCATAACTCTGATATGAATGCCTTACGTGTAATGGGAGTATTTAATACATATTAGAGCTGTATCTTTGAAGAGGAAATAAATAATTTGTAATGCGTTGCCTTGACCCAGAAATCCTACCTTGACCCCAAAATCCTACTTAATTTAATTTAGGCACCAGGAATCAGTAACGTGTTCCTCCTTTGAGCTAGGATAAGTGATCTCTGTTGAAGAGGACCAGAATAAGCAGTATTTCACAGCTTCTTCCCGTGTATCTCGGCTTCGACATTTTTATTGTGTAGTGTTGTTCGTATATTTTCAACCAATTAGTAACTACGGCAACTTGCAACAACAGGTTTATCTGCAGACAATAAAAACACATCTTGCTCTTCGTCTGTGTAAGACAGTGCAAACTTTAAACAGCAGCCATCTTTCAGGCCAGACAAACCTCTCCTCTGTGGGGTTTTGTATAGATGCCGTAAAAGGGCTCCATTGCGAGTGAGCAAGCACAGATTCCAACAAGTAGGTGTAGGTAGCAGATAAGCAATGGTAGGATCAAGAGTAGAGGTAGAAATATGTGAAAGCAAGAGAAGGCATAAGTGGAAGTAAGCAAAGGAGAAAGAGTAGGGGTAATTATAGGAAGAAGAGTAAATATGAATATGTGTAGGGTAAGAATGGGGCGAGTAAGAGTTTGAACAAAAGTAAATAGGATTGAGTGGGAGTAAGGAGTATGTATGGATAATAGAAACGAGTGGGAGTAAAATTTGCAGTAAGCAGGAGCAGGAATAAATGTAAGCACAAATTTGAGAAGGTAGGAGTAGGTTCAAGTAAGAGTGGAAGTAAGTTAAATAGGTGTACATAGAAGTAATATGAGATGTGAGCATGAGCAAAAGAAAATCTAAATATGAAAGTAGGCAGGAGTAGATAGAATAGGTGGAAATAAAAAGTAAGAGTAAGAACAAGATGGTAAGAGTTTGTAAGAGTAAGAAAGAGTTATATTACGTTGCAGTAAGAGTAGCAGCAGGAGTATATGTAAGCAGTTCTAAGTAGATAAACTAGTAAGACTAAGATTATGTGTAGGAGTATGAAAAAGAGCAAAGATTAGAAGTAATGAAGAGAAGTAGTAAGCAAAAGTAAGATGAGTAATTAGAGGTAGGTAAAAGTAGGCAGGAGTCAGTAGGAATAAAAGAATAAAGAGCAAGCGAGAGTAGGGGTACAAACATGAATAGGTAGTATGTAGGAGAAAGTAGAAGAATGTGAGAAAGTAGGAGGAAGTAACACTAAAAATATAAGCAGGATAAAGTATACAGGAGGAAGAATGGGAGTATAGCAGCGAGTAAGTATGAGTAAGAATAGGCACACAAAGGGCTAAGCAGAAGAGCTGAAGTATGCAAAAGTAGTAGAAGGTAGGTTCAAGTAGGAGTATGTAGGAGTAAGAGTGTATGTAGTAGTAGGTAAGACTAAGTGTAGCAGTAATAAGGGCATTGGAAAATACAGTAGTAAAAGTAAAAACAAAAAAAAGAAAGAATAGCAGTAAATAGACCTAACAGGCGTAAGCAGAGAAATGAGTAGGAGCAGAAGGAAATAGGCATAACATGTTGTTAGTGGAAGCAAGGATATGTAAGAGCATGTTGGAATAGTAAAACATAAGAGTAGGGACAAAATGCGGTGTAAAAGAAAGAAGTAAGTAAAATTAAGAGGTTAAGTAGCAGAGTAAGGGGAAGCATGAAACGTATAAGTGGAAACAAAAATTTGTAGGAGTACCTTTAGGAGTAACATTAGCCATAAGTTGGATAAGTTGGTGCTGGTAGAATTAAGTGCAGGGGTAATGAAAGTAAGATTGAAAGAGACAAAGATGAGAAAAGAAAGATGAAAAGACAGCAAATCCTTTCATATTCTTCAATGGCTCCACTGATAAAAAGGCCTGACATGCTTTTCATTTTATGCACAGATTAGATGAAGAGCAAGGACCTTCCATTGAGCACTATTGTAACATGCCTCAGTGTCACGTGTGCTGCAATAGGTACTATTTACATGTTTTATAGTGCTCACAAACAGCAGAAATGTGTTACTTGGCGCTATTTCAAAACAAGTTATTGCCATGCTGCTGGCAGAGGTTAGGTTTCTTTCAATAATGGTTTGTACGCGGACCTGGTCTCTGAAACATGCTGTGTGACGAAGAATGAAAGAAAAGATTTCTCAGTTCCACGTGAGCAGCACACCTGAACTGTTTGGTTAAAGCGGAGCCTATGCCTGGGAGCCAAACAGTGATTTTCATGTGTCTCTGGCGCCCAGCGGCGCGTTTTGCCAGAGGGCCACAGCACAGATCTTTTTACTTGAATTCCCCATTAGAGAGAGAATGAAAGTAGTAGGTAAGCTAATGTAGTGACGCATGCAACAAGAGTTGCCAATCTGTGCCCCCTTTCTTTGCTCTCCCTGGCACATGTGGTAGGTGGGTAGGAAGGTGCCCTCTCTCCTTCCAACACAGCATACCACAGATCAGTGCCAAAACTACCACAAATGGGTCCAGGTATCGCAGGTCATGTGCCCTGGCAAACGTGAGACTGTGAGCTTATAAGAGAAATAGAAGTAGAGTGAGAAAGCGGCAGCATGTACTGGGGTGGAGCGACAGCCATGGGGACGGGTCTTATCAGCTCCGAAGTGTGAGGCTGGCACGTGGGAGCCATGCATCCTTTGCCAATGCTTCTAAAGCAAGTAATCAAGCATTGCCAAAGGCAAAATAAAACCAAGCTAGTGCTAACTATCATGAAGGTTGGCTGGGGGCTGTTTGGGGAGAAATGGGGGGGGAGAGGTGCTGTACAACTGGGGGCAGAAGGGAACATATCCTGCCCTGGGAAGTGTTGTGAACAGAGACAAGAGGCGGTGACAGTAAGGAGGAGAGTTTACAGCTGGGACTGATTAAAGTCCCAAGTCTCTGAGCACAGGGCTGGGGAATAACAATCAAAGCAAGCCTGGCCTTTAACCCGATAGGGAACCATCTCACACAATGTAAGCACTGCCTGAAATGTTCTTGTCCAGCAAAGCTTAACAAAAGGCTTGTGGGTGTAGGCTCGCAGGGCTGAGGCTTCACATACTGGAGTCATTGTAGTGTTGATGACCAGCTGTGGACAGGCGCCATTCTGAAGGCTCTCAATGGTGAACCTTAAAAGCAGCACTGTGACAACATTTACAGCCCTGCTTTCAATTGCGTTGGAAATCAAAAGGCAGGGGGGAGTAGCTGTGCTGAAAGGAGAGACGTTCCATGACCCTGTGAAGAAACAAAAGAAAAAATAGTGCAGGAACAAGCCTGAATACTCACAAGTGGAAGGGTATAAGTATTGGGGCAGTGCTCCCGTGGGAGTGAACAACTGATGAAAAGGAGGGACAAATAAGAATGATAAACCCTTGAAAGCAAGGATTTTTAAAGGACACTGAAACAAACAAATGACAAGTAAGAGGAGGACTTATAGTCCACAGTATATACAAAGTATATACAGCAGGTCTCGAAAGTTCGACCTAAAAAGATCGCTTTTGCACGTTTTTGTTTTCCATTTTAGTCCAACTCAGATCGGTAACTAAAAAAAATATATACATTGGCTGTGTGTTTTTGTAGGTATGCCTTCTTGGTGTGTGCCCTTAAAATTTGCCACAACCATCCTCTTCAAAGGTTTTGTGTTTTTGTTAATAGGTGCTGTGCCCCATGGCTAAAACCACTGGTAAAGCTAATAGGTCCCAATCTTTGTCTTAAACATGGCCATTTTTTATGGGAGAGCACAAAGTGCTCCGTCCATTCTGTAATCTCTCTTTGGGCTTTAAACCACGCCCATGCCACGTCAGTCACTTACATTGGTTCGTGGGCTTGCCTTTTAAAATCCGCTTGCTTTCATTTGTGAAAGGCATGCATACGTCATGCCTTTTCTGGTGTTTAGCCCACCTACACAGCACTGGTAAAGTACCAAAAACATACGAGGCTCGATCTTTTCAGCCTGGAGTTCGGACTACTTTATCTGTTTATTTTACACGCAGCGCGATCGCGCTGCATTTTACATAGCGCGATCGCGCTGCGTTTTTTTTTGCTTTACAACGCTAATAGCTCTAACTCGAACAAATGCAAGACCGTTGCATTGAAAATGCTTGTTTTTACTTCATTGTCAGTGTTTTGCATCTGGCTTAACATCAGCTGGTGTAAACTGAGAGCCAAATCAAAGGGAGTGCATTTAGAACTGATTTAATGAATAAAGAGGTGCTAAAATGTTTTAGGACTGCATTGATCTGCAAATGTAGGCGTCATTGTCTATATTTTGTGAATGGACAGAGTAGGCACACTCTTACTGACACATTATCACTGAAAGCATATGCTACTTTTAATACACAATGCCACAGATCACAAATATTTAATGCATCAGTGAAAAGGTCTACATTTAGGGCTGGTGAACTGCTTTATTGGTTTTCTGTTATGGTATCCACTTGATGTTGTTTAGAGCAATGACAATGACCAAACAGCATCAACAATAAATAAAAATGTCCACCTCTGTTTTTCAAACTGCAAGGGTCAGTGTGCTGTCATCCAACCAGCAAAGGGATCTCTGGTTGGGTTAATTGAGCAAGGCAAGTTGGGATTGGCTTAGGGCTATGGGTGGCTGCAGTGACATTCAGATTCTGATGTTAAGAACATCACACAGCTGCAGATATAGTCAATCATTCAGAGATGGGATGCATCAAATTTCACCCCTACATTAAAGAGTACATCGTGACACTTCACCTATGGGCTAAAACAAAGTGCACGGATACCTCTGCATACAGATTGATCTTGTGGTGTGTTGTTTTATTTTAGTGGAGCGTGTCCTGTATTAAAACAGTGTTGTTCCTTAAATGCCACATTAACTGGCGGTCACTTGTAGGTAAACTGAAAAGACTTGTATTCAATGTGTCACGCAGTCAAGGCTTTCACTATTTGTAACACACCAGTAATTATTATAACGGTACTTTTAAGATGATTTCAATTTAAATTGATATATTGTGAATTGGATTATCATTAAGAAATATGTATATCTGTTGGAAAATGCAAGTCACAGGTTGAAAGTGATTCTGTTAAAGAATGACTTTATGAAGACTCAGGTGCTCACCACCAAAAAGAGGGTTCGAAACTAAGGCCCAGATTTAAGGAGGCCTCACACCTCCTTGAGCCACATTAGCATCATTTTTTATGACGAAATGTGCCTCAACGAGGCCGAATTCATTGCTCCACCTTTACAAATTGGCGCAATGCATGTACTGTGCCACTTTGTAACCAACCTCTTGTGCCACATTATGCCTGCACCAGGCATAATACAGGCAAAGAAGGTGTTCCCCCGTTAGGGAGACCGCAAAAATGGTGCTGTGAAATCTGAGATTCCACTGTGCCATTATTAGCCGCTATTTTGAAAGGGGGCATGGCATTATTCTTAATGAGCAACTATATACTTTGCAGGATTAACACCAACATTTTTGGTGCTAATCCTGCAATGTACAACAATACCATCAAAAATGATGACGCTATTGCCCCTAACCATGCCATGGTGCACCATATGTTAAATACGGCACACACATGGTGGCGTTAGGGATGTGCTAAGGGGTGCAAGATAAGTGGTGCTTCATATAATGCAGCCTGACGTTTCTTAAATCTGGCCCTAAATATTTGTGTAAGAGCTACAGAAAGCTTTAGTGTCTGTTGGCATGATCTACTGTTTTCAATAAATCACTTACACATACAGTTGTATTTGGGTCAGCCCCTTTATCAAGATTGGATCTCTTTGTCTCACTTCTCAACAAGGACCAGATACAGTGTAGGTCTGTTGAGTGCCCGTTGAGATATCCTGATGAAAGGATGACTCCTTCCTGTAATAATGGTGCTGCAATGGGCATAATAATATATGTGAAAAGTGACAGGTGTGTCTGTCAGAGGGGCACTTTTCGGAGGAAAAATCTACAAGGGGAAACAACAACTTCCTATAGCAATTGGTGTATTTCCCGGTTGATGATGTAGATTGTGTTGGTAATAATAAGCAAAACACCAAGCTCCCCCTTATATCAGGCAGGACAAAAGAGGCAAGCTGGATAATAGGTCCAGAACAGGATAATCCACAAGGAAGTTGATCTAAACCTGCTTAGTGGAAAATAATGAAAATAGGATAAGCTACCCAAAGTAACAACAGAAAAGGAAAAAGTCACAAGGAATTCATTGGCGTGGCTTGATTTATTGTTCTAGCTCCAATATAACAAGCATTAGGAACAATGCCAACTTTACAGGGGTTGGATGCACTATTGGAGCTTAAATCAATCTAACAAACAATGCTTTGTACACGCAGAGGAAGAACGCTGAGGCTTAATGGAGTGCCACGCTGGCCTCAATTCATATCACAGATAGTGCATGGTCCTCCTAATACACTAACCTACATCTCTTCTTTTAAGAGCATATTGGTATGTTGTCACCCTTCCTACTCAGGAGTTCCCTGAAATCCCAAAGATTTGGACAAGGTGGGCTCACTCACATAATGTGATAATGTGACATGCTTCATCATTCACCGCTTCGTCCCACCCTGGTAAGATGATACTACCAGGGCGGACTCAACCTCAACCTCTTGATTGAGCTCTTAGATATTAACTGGCTCAACAAGGAACTCTGGCCCAGATACATTTTAAAAATATCTCAGGATAAACCACCAAAAGTATGCTTTTTATTAAGGTGGTATTCTCAATATGATTAATAACGCCATAAAAGTATTAGGGAGGGGTTATAATGGGTATAATGCCTAATTTACAGTTGTAGCTCACAGCCTTAAATGGGGTGGGGCGACACGCGGGTGGGGCAGCAGGGTGGGTGGCGGAGGGAATATTAATACAATAAATAAAAAATAAACTTCCCTGCATGCAGACCGCGCTGCTCCCAGCCTGCCCTGCGGCCAATCCTGATGCTTCTCAGAGCAGCATCAGGATTGGCTGGGAGCACCCAGTCAGGAAGCTCCCAGACAGACAGGGATCCTGTGCAGGCTCTCTCTAGCCCAGCAACTGTGTTGCCCAGAATCTTCCACTGGAGTCTTCACTATACTGACACCTTCCTAAACCTTCTTAACTCACAAAATTAGAGTCCTGAATACATGATTCTATAGTTATCCTATGTTTAGGAGAGAGATCAGTAGTTTCTGTATGGAACACCTATTCTTTATGCTCAGTTTCTGTATTGCTGTGGCTGTTCTGTACCTTATCTTGCTATGCCTGAACCTATACAGCTTGATAGCTGCATTGCTGTATCTTTTGAATATAATTCTGGTAAAACTATATATTGGATTTATTAATAATCTGAAATAAAACCCTGCTAATCACTATTATTGATTTGTGGTCCTTATATTAGAATTGACTTTGTAAGGTAGAAAATGTACTTTTGAAATGTTCTCCCTTTCAATGCTTCCTGTCAACTAATAAAGGTCCATAAGAGCAGTGAGGAAAATCTTTGATGACTTTACTAAAAAGATGTTAAGCACATTTCCCTGTGCCCTCACAGATGGTAGCTTGTTGGGTGGTTAGTTACTGAAGTAAAAGTGGTTACTGCATCCCCATAGGATACACTAGAATTGGCCAAAGCCAGTCCTAACCCCTTAAAGTCTGTTTCTCGATTCATAGGCATTCCAGTGGTTACAAAATGAGAAGTAGCAGCACAGGAGTGTGTATTAATAGGGTTGTGCGTTGCAATTGCTTATATCTAGCATGCAGAATTTTGCACAGATTGTGTGTTGTGATGTGGTGATATTTTACGTTGTTGGGTGGATACACTTAATGCTAAGAAGTTGAAGTAGTTATCTAGCTGGATGTAGCTTATGATCCTGAGCTAAGTAATACGTTACCAGTGTAGAATACACTGTGTTGTAATTGTCTGCTCAGTTTGGTGGTGTTAGGTTTGAGGTACTATGGGGTACATAATTGAGAAAGGGACACATAACTTTGTGTGGAAGTAAGGTGTGTTTGTGTGCTGGATGCTACTGTGCAGAGGTGAAGCAGCATTGATCCGAGTGATTCCTTGCTGGTCGAGGGTCACTTGAGTGTGAGCCTGAGTAGGCCAGAAAGTGTTGCTCCAGGCAATTTCTTGTGTGATTGAATACTTTCAGTTCTTTAGTGAAACAAACAAAGTTTTTGTTGAAATCACTTAGGGGGTGATTCTGATTCTGGCGGGCGGCGGAGACCGCCCGCCAGAATTCCGCCCTCCAAAATACCGCGCCGCGGTCAAAAGACCGCGGCGGGTATTTCAAGTTTTCCCCTGGGCTGGCGGGCGGCCGCCAAAAGGCCGCCCGCCAGCCCAGGGGAAAACGACCTTCCCACGAGGATGCCGGCTCGTAATCGAGCCGGCGGAGTGGGAAGGTGCGACGGGTGCATTTGCACCCGTCGCGTATTTCACTGTCTGCCAAGCAGACAGTGAAATACTTGTAGGGGCCCTCTTACCAGGGGCCCCGCGACCCCCCCTACCGCCATCCGGTTCCCGGCGGGCGGACCGCCGGGAACTGGATGGCGGTAGGGGGGGTCGGAATCCCCTCGGCGGCGCAGCTAGCTGCGCCGCCTTGGAGGATTCAACAGGGCAGCGGTACACTGGCGGGAGACCGCCAGTGTTGCCGGTCTGACCGCGGCTTTACCGCCGCAGTCAGAATGCCCTGCGGGGCACCGCCGGCCTGTCGGCGGTGCTCCCGCCGACCCTGGCCCCGGCGGTCTAAGACCGCCGGGGTCAGAATCACCCCCTTAGTGTTTGTACTTGCTTAGAGGTCAGAGAAGAGTACGGCATGAAAATTGTCAAGTAGGGTGGACCACTGTGAGGAGTGAGAAAAATATCAGTGTCCGCTCTGAGATTGGATGGTTGGCATTACTACAGCGCTGTTATTGGTTGGTTACATCATTAGAGTGCTGTCCTGTTATTGGTTGTAAACACCAAACAGAAATTATGGGTGATTAAATTATTTCCTGCTTTGAAATGAAGTTCTGCTTGTGACTGTTGATATTACTCTTGAAAAATGAAGTTTTCCTAGGCTACATGAGATTTGATTAGGGGAGATGTGAGAGTGCAAGTCCGTGACAGAGAAGAAACGCTTCCAGAAGGCACCACAGCTCATTATATGGCCATACATGGCTCCACATTTGCATTTGGCTAAGTTAATGGCATAGATCACTGAGAAAGGAGGTGATTGATGTCTCCACACAATGGCAAATTTAATTTGAGAATAATTGAAAATCTGAGAAGGGTATTGTATGAAATGAAGCCACCTCCTACACCTGCACAGTGTGAGGCACTTAAAGCTTGGGAGCATGTAGCTTATGTTAAATAAAAGGAGAAATATCAGGGATTGGTCCGAAAAGCAGTGCGTAGCTGTGCCGAAGCTAGGTGGGACCGAAAACAAGAAAAAGAGCTGACATAATTGAAGAAAGTAGGTTATGCCCTGCATTGATGAGTGAGGAACCTCAGAAAGAGAAAGAAGAAGAAAAAGAAATTGTCTGGATGTGTTATTGTTGACTCGTCCACCTCCTTATAATATGACCCAACCGAAGGAATGAATAGCATTTTTACCAGTGGAGACTCTGAAAGAGCCACTGCCTCAGTGAATACAAATCAGAACTTGATGGGAGAGAGTTCAGGGTTTAATGCCCCGGTTAACTTGTTAACTCTACTTCTCCTAATGCCTCAGATGCAATAACTGTTCTGGTTACTAATGGTCCAGCAGTCCCCCTCTATAAACTGGAGTCATCAGGAACCAAAACATATGCTTTGATGATTCCTACTGGAGTAAATACATAAACTAGTATTATTATTGTCCCTGTTGTTTTGATGAAAATGCATCCTTAGTATGAGGACATCAGGAATAGAAATGCAAATTAAAGAATTAATTGGTAGCATCCAGAAATTGAGCAAGTTTGGCAAGTGGGAAGGCCAAATGGAGTAAGAACAAAGAACAAAAGAAAGCAAAAGGGGAGCCAACCCTGTCTTTAGTGGATGAAGAGGGTTTTTCAAAATTTTCAATGAAAGAAGTGCCCGGTGGAGGTAACGTTAATGTGCCATGGAGTAGGAGTGATGTTGCATCACTTTCAAATGATTTTCTTAAATTGAAAGAGAAGCCAGTGAAGTGGTATACCCAATTGATCAGTTTGAAAAGATTTCTCAAGTACTGTGAATGGGTTTGAATACCTTTTTGACATTGTAGTACAGAGTGACTTGTGGCTATAGAGTAGCCGGAGAAAGAGCCCCACAGAAACCCGATATCCCATGCCGCCTTACCTCTGGCAATGAAAAAGTATCAACAGGTGATTATCATTTTGAAAGGAATGATGAATCAAAAGACATTGACTGGGTTAAGACTGACAGGACAAACCAAGCACCTAAAGAATCTGTGCATGCTTTTTAGGAGAGATTGCTTATATAGCACAGTGGGATGGAGAGTCTTGAAGCCAAGGATCTGGGAAATTATGTGTCTCGATTTGTGATAGGATTGAGATCCAAGATTAGTTTCATGATTCAGCATGATCTCATTTGTTGACAGAATAAGTCAGTGGATGAGATTTCAAGGTACGCTAAATATTGCTGCAATGAGTTGGAGATGAAATAGAAGTTCTTGAACGAGAAGCCTTTGTTGGCCCAAATGAAAGCAGCACAGAGAGGAAGTCAGAATCCATTGTATCTAGGGATGGTGTGTATCAGCAGTGAGCTCCTGTGATGCAAGGTGGAAATTGTTACAAGGTATAGTTTGTTGAGTTCTGATTGACCAAAGTACTGGGATTGATGTGGCAACGTTGAAGAGATCGAATCCATGTCATTACTGTAACAAGCTAGGTCATTGGAAGTGGGAATGGTGTCTTAATCCCAACAGAGTAATGAATGAGAATCGGATCAAAAAATTCAGTACACAGCCCCAAGTGAACAACCCCATACAGTCACAGAAGATGTTGAGACTGAGAAGGTCCTAATATGCCACTAACTCAGTGATGCAGGTCCCATGAGCCACAATTCCTCAGCAAAACGCAAATGGTCCCAGGTTTAATTCTAATCAAGCTTTGAATTTTAATCAGAATCCCTTCCAAAATCAGAATTAATTTCAGCAGTTTCCCATGTTTGAAACTTTGGAGGGTTACAACTCAGAACTGACACAATGACACTGTCTGAGGGGGGAGTATGATTGCGTACTTAGGCCCGTATTTATTCTTTTTTATCACCGCATTTGCGTCGTTTTTTGACGAAAAAATGGCGCAAACTTGCAAAATGCCATTGTATTTTGTAGGTTTGCGCCGTTTTGCGTCAAAAAGCGGCACAAATGCGGCGCTAAAAAAAGTATAAATACGGGCCTTAGTGTAGTCTTAGAGGTAAACCAGAGTGGTCTATCCATGGAATTGAGGGGAATGGCCACCCTTTATCATTTTGGATAGCTACTGGTGCTACTCGTTCCACTGTGAGAAGAGCAGAAGTTTCAAATTTACCCCTCTCAGTAAAAAGAATCTAAATTGTAGGTACAAATGACAAATCCTGGAACAAAAGAAATGCCCATTAAAATAGGGTCTTTTGAGGAGAATCATCAGTTTGTGTTGTGTGATTCTAGTCCTGTAAATCCTTTGGGATGAGATCTGTTGTTCAAGTTAAATTGCACGCCAAAGAGTGTGGAATTTCAGACTCGTGATGAGGATGTTGATTTCAAATTGATGAGCCAAGGGCCAAATGCTGGATTATATCCTGTGATGACAAATTAGGATTTGCTGCCGGATCTTAGAGACACAGTGAATCCTAAAGTCTGGGTTTTTTCAGGAACTGACATAGGTTTCATAAAAGGAGTTGAGTCTGTCTGTATATGCTGAATACCCAAGAACTCCTCAGTGCAATCTGACTCTGAAACAATTGCTGGGATTACTCCGGTGATTGAGTCAATGATAAAACAAGGCATTGTGAACGAGATAGAGGGGAGAACATATAACTCACCCATCATGGGCCTGTAGAAGCCTTGGAGGTAAGTACTGCATTGTGCAGGACCTGAGAAAGACTAATAACATTGTTGTTCCCTGTTTTCCTTTGGTACCAAATCCAGCTGTGATCTTGTTTCAGATTTCATGTGAGGCTGAGTAGTTTGGTATCATTTTGTACCAGGCATTCTTTTCTATTTCCTTGCACGAGAACAGTCAGTACCTTTTGCCTTCCAGTTCCAGAACTGTGTATTGGCACAGTGCAGAGTCCCACAGGGGTGTACAGAAAATCCCTCAATTTTTAATCAGATCCTTAAACGGAACATTGAGTCTCTCATAATGACCTGTAACTCTGTCCTGGTTCAGTATATCAATGACCTTCTTGTGGCCTTGGATACCCAGGAAGTTGGTAACCAAGCCTCCATTACGTTGTTGAACCACTTGGCTGAGAATGGACACAAAGTGTCCCCCAGTAAGCTGCAATATTGTCAGAGAGAATTTCTGTATCTCGGACATTACATTGAGAAAGGAGCGGGGAAGGTGGCACAAGAAAGAGTCTTGCAGGTCTTACGATGAATCCATCAACCAGCCAAAGAGAAATCAGGATGTTTTATGGGAATGGTGGGCTGCTGTCGTCAGCGGATACCCAACTTTTCCTAGTGGCCAAGCCTCATCAGAGGCTGACACACAAGCATGTGTCTGATCCAATACCATGGGATAATGATTGCTTGATTGACTTCCTAGAGCTGAGAGAAAGTCTCTGTCATACCCTGGCACTGAGAATGCCTGATTATAATAACCCTTTTACCCTTTTGTTAATATGCATACAAATAATGTCAATGTACGCCATGATATCTTCCATTATAACAACAAACTTGCATCACTGTGGTCGAATCCACCTGACATGACCTCCCCCTCCATCCTCAGAAATACATGCTCAGGCAATCCCTGTGACCTAGGTCTGAAGCAACCGATTGACAGATCACAGGTGGGGCAACACGTAGCCTGTAGACAAGTGAGCAAACAGGAAAAACCCAGATTGATTCCCCAGATAGGCAGCAACACCAGAAAGGTCCTAGGAGATTGGCCCCCAAAACACCATAAGGTTAGATGCCACATAAAGTTAGGCACACTCAGAACACAGCACACACACACACTACATGCATTGATCATGTGCTCCCCATGCCAGACAGCTGGACATGTTACCTACTGGTCCACACTATGTCCACACATGATTGAGACCCACCTGCACATTTATCAGATGGTCAGATACACGACCTCATGACAAGGCCCGGATTGCTTTCCACAAAGTGTGTATAGGATTTTTTTATAACCCTTCAAGAATTGTATAAAATAATGCCCAGAACTCTCTAACTAAAACAGTCATCAGCGCTACGTTTAATTAAACCAAATGTTCTTGCTTTGCCAAAGGCCTCTTGTCTTTCATTTTCTTAAGGTCAATCCGCATTCGAGCAACATTTTAGGCGAGCAAGATATGAGAGAGGGTCCTCTGAGCCTGGACTGCAGCCGAAGGAAGGGCCCCTCACCCACACCGATTTACATTTCTGCAAACAAGAGAGGTTACCAGACTCTGCATTTAATTGAAAGGTGTGCTGAATCTGTGGGAAAAGGTCCATCCTGAGGCTGCCATCAGTGGATGAGAGATTACATCTGACCCTTAGTCCCAGCATTTGGCTTATTGCAAACTAGGGCTCTGCTTGAACTGCAGGGCAAGACACAGATGGTACACTTGGCCCCTGAGTGTGACATAGGGACGAGGCCTCAACGCTTTGACCGCTAGGTGTGACACAGATGGTACACATAGGCTCTGGGTATGATATAGGGCCAACACCTCAATCTTATTTTTTAGTCTGAAAGGGTTTTCTTAGAGTAAATATATTTACAGATAGTCAGTATAGCTTTGGTGTCGTTCACATTTTCAAAGAGCTATGGTTGTGAAGAGGGTTCATGGCATCATCTGGATCCCCCATCCGCAGTGGGGACCATGTCATGATTGCAAAAATTGCAGTTGTAAAGTGTTTGGCCCAATCGAAGTGGAGATGACAATGTGACAGTTGGCAACCAATATGCTGATGAGGTTGTGCAATACTGTGCTCATGAATCCAGAACATTAAATGGTGAATATGTAAATGAATCTGAAGATGAGACCAGCTACACCCTTTTGTCGTCAACATCTGATATTTAGGAAGAAGTGAAAAGGTTGCAGGAAGAAGTGTCAGAACAGCAGAGCTGGGTCATAACAGGTTGTGTAAAGTGAGATCAATATATCTGGGTTTCTGTGAATGGAAGACCAGTGTTACCAGATAGCTTGCTGTCCCCGATGGCTAGACATTTTCATGGACCCACGCATGTTGGGAGGGATACAATGGTCAGGTTGTTCAGACAACATTGGTTCAAACCTCGAGTTAGCCTGGTGGATGAAGAATTATGTCACAGATGTGTTGTGTGTCGGGAGATGAATGTGGGGAAAAGAACCCCAAAGACATTAAGCCATATAGGGAGATCAGGAGGGCCATTCAGCAGGATGCAACTGGACTTCATTGAGATGCCTGTGCCCAACAGCTGAGATATGTCCTGGTGATTGTGTGTGTCTTCTTGTGTTGGGTGAAAGCCTACTCAACCAGGAGAAATTACAGTCTCACAGTAACCAAGTTGTTGAGGGAACTCATACCGAGACTCATTTAAAAAATGAGGTACTGAAATTGTTGTGTGCAGCATTAGAAGTGGAGCAAAGCCTACATTGCAGCTATCAGTCAGAAGTGTCTGGCATTGCTAAACAGTTGAAAAGCATTTTGTAATCCTGATTGGCAAAGTTGTGTGCATCGACATCTCTGAAATGACCTGATCCTTTGCCTCTTGTGTTGATGAGTCTTCGTAGCACACCTGATTGGAAAACAGGACTATCCCCAACAAGATAATCATGGTGTGAGCAATTACACTGGCTGCAGTGCCTGCAAGTGCACTTGTGAACATTATGGATGAAATGGTTCTTGACTATCGCAAAGAACTGCAAGGGACTAGCTGATGTGGCCCATTCTGCATCCCACCAGGTTGAAGCTAATACAGCCTTTTAACGTTTAGAGCAGTGCCACGACCTAGGTCCTGGCGACTGGGTCTTGTTGAAGAAACATGTTCAAATAACGTGTCTGCAAGGGCCATTCAGGTCGTCCTCATTACCAATACGGCTGTTAAGTGTGGGGGTCTTCCCAACTGGATTCATGCAGCCCTACTCACAGAGTGGAGGGTCATCATGATGATGTGACAGTACATCTTGCAGAAGTGCAACCTGCAACTGAAAGACAGCGAGAAGAGGTTGCACAAACCACTGAAATTCGTCGAGAGACTGTGACAATACATCCTCAGCCTGAGGAGGGTCTTGATGAGCTGATATTTGAAGAGTCTTGGTCTTAACTGCTACCTGAGCCAGACCCTGATGAAGGGCCTAGTGCTGTGTCAAGTCAAGTAGAGACTGGAGATATTTGTCCAAAAAGGCAAAAGAGAGAGAGATTATGTTTGCCTGCAGAACGTGTGCTGAGTAATGTCTCAGAGGATACTGAGGACTCTGGTCTGAGTGACAGTGAAGATGAGTGATCCACACTCAGCAGACCAAAGAGAGCTAGAATACCATGTTGAAGGTACTCCTCCCTTGAATGGACATACTTTGCAGCAAATAACAGTGAAAGGGTAACTTGTGATTTGGAGAACAATAGCGAGAACCCAGTTGAGCTTCAATGAAGTTGAGTTTGATGCTGAACTGTGCTTTGAATTCGCTTTCACCTCTGCATGAACTTATTTAAGTTGCTACGAACATGATCTTTGAACTGAAATTTCATTTGTGTTTTCATTAGAGACATTAACCCCTTAGCTGCCGGGCCTTCCAGCCACCCCCCCCCGCCCACCCTGTGCTGAGCCCTTTTTGGCTATTTGGGGTAGTTTGCGCTTAGGCTTTCATAAGTTTTTGTCCACATAAGCTATCTATACCAAATATGCGTCCTTTTCTTCCAACATCCTAGGGATTCTAAAGGTACCCAGAGTTTGTGGGCTCCTCTGGAGGAGACCAAGAAATTTGCCAAAATACAGCTAAAATGTTGTTTGTTTCAGAAAAATGGGAAAAAGGGCTGCAGAAGAAAGCATGTGTTTTATTCCCTGAAAATGGCATCAACAAAGGGTTTGCAGTGCTAAAATCACCATCTTCCCAGCTTTGAGGAACAGGCAGAATTGAATCAGAAAACCACATCTTTCAACAGAATTTTGGAATTTTACTGGGACAGACCCCAGTTTTTACTATTTTTTGTGCTTTTAGCCTCCTTCCAGTTTGTGACACAAATAGGTGTGAAGCCAATGCTGGATCCAGGACAGCTAAACATTTCTACATTTAAAGTAGACACAATTCTGAATTCAGTAAGGGGTAATTTGTGTAGATCGTACAAGGTTTTTCTACAGAAAATAACAGCTGAAATTAAAAAAAAAAATGAAATTGAACCATTTTTCTCCACTTTTTACTGTGTAACTTTTTCATGCGATGTCATATTTTCAAAAGTAATATACCGTTACGTCTGCTGGACTCTTGATAACAGGGATATATAGGGCTTAGAGGTTCATCTAGAACCCTAGGTACCCAGAGACAATAAAAGAGCTGCACCTTGCAGTGGGTTTTCATTGTATACCGGGTGTACAGCAATTTATTTAGTGACATATAAAGAGTGAAAAATAGGTATCAAGTAAACCTTTGTATTTCCAAAATGGGCACAAGATAAGGTGTTGAGAAGCAGTGGTTATTTGTGCATCTCTGAATTCTGGGGTGCCCATACTAGCATGTAAATTACAGGGCATTTCTCAAATAGATGTCTTTTTTACATACTGTCTTACATTTGTAAGGAAAACATGTGGAGAAAGACAAGGAGTAATAACACTTGTTCTGCTATTCTGTGTTCCCCCAAGTCTTCTGATAAAAATTGTACCTCACTTGCGTGGGTAGTCCTAAAGCCTGCTACAGAAAACGCAACATGGACACATCACATTTTTATATTGAAATCTGATGGGTTTTTTAGAAAGTGCCTAGCTGTGGATGTTTGCCTCTAGCTCAGCCGGCACCTAGGGAAACCTACCAAACCTGTGCACGTTTGAAGACTAGACAACTGGGGGAATCAAGGATGGGGTGACTTGTGGGTCTCTCACCAGGTTCTGTTACCCAGAATCCTTTGCAAACCTCACAATTTGGCAAAAAAAAAACACTTTTCCCTCATATTTCGGTGCTGCAAAGTTCTGGAATCTCAGAGGAGCTGAAAACGTCCTTCCACCCAGCATTCCCCCAAGTCTCCCAATAAAAATGGTACCTCATTTGTGTGTGTAAGCCTAGTGCCTGCGACAGGAAATGCTCCAAAACACAACATGGACACATCACATTTTCCCAAATAAAACTAACCTGTTTTTTGCAAAGTGCCTAGCTGTGGTCTTTGGCCTCTAGCTCAGCCGGCACCTAGGGAAACCTAGCAAGACTATACATTTTTGAAAACTAGACATCTAGGGGAATTCAGAATGGGGTGACTTGTGGGGCTCTCACCAGGTTCTGTTACTCAGAATCTTTTGCAAACCTCAAAATTTGGCAAACAAAAACCACCTTTTCCTCACATTTCAGTGATGGAAAGTTCTGGAATCTGAGAGGAGCCACAAACGTCCTTCCACCCAGCATTCCCCCAAGTCTCCCGATAAAAATAGTACCTCACTTGTGTCGGTAGGCCTAGTGCCCGTGACAGGAAACGACCCAAAACGCAACATGGACACATCAAATTTTTACATTGAAAACTGACGTTTTTTGGAAAGTGCCTAGCTGGGGATTTTGGTCTCTAGCTCAGCCGGCACCTAGGGAAGCCTACAAAGCCAGTGCATTTTTTTAAACTAGACACCTAGAGGAACCAAGGATGGGGTAACGTGGTGCTCTCACTAGGTTCTATTCCCCAGAATCCTTTGCAAACCTCAATATTTGGCAAAAAAACACTTTTTCCTCACATTTCGGTGATAGAAAGTTCTGGAATCTGAAAGGAGCCACAGATTTCCTTCCACCCAGCATTCCCCTAAGTCTCCCGATAAAAATGGGACCTCACTTGTGTGGGTAGGCTTCGTGCCCGCGACAGGAATAGATCACACAACGGTCAATGTTGGTCCTGATATGAGGGCAATGGTTGACCCTGTGGTGATCCATTCCTGATGCAGACACTAGGTACAGGCACTCAAGTGGGGTAGTGTTTTTATCAGTACAGGTGGGAAAACACAGCATATTCCTGTAGTTTGTGCGACAGAAATGCAAGAAAAAATTGAGTTTTTATTCAACATTTCACCTTTGCAGGGTATTCTGGGTAAGAAAGGTTTGGGGAATCCACACAAGTCACACCTCTGTGGACTCCCCCGGATGTGTAGTTTCCAGAAATGTCTGGGTTTGGTAGGTTTCCCTATAAGGCCGCCGAGCTCAGGACCAAAACGCAGGTGCCCGGCTTACAAAACCAGGTTGTTTTGTGATAGATAATTTTGATGTCTCCACAATACGATTTGGGCAGTGGAATTTGGGGCTGAACTAAATTGGGGAGCTCCCAAGAGAGCGCTCTCTCTGTGCTTGCCTCTGCATGCACCTGCTCTCTGGGTTGGGCTAACCCACTATTGTCCAGCTGCACAGACTGTGCTTGCGAAGGGACAGCAGGACTGTCCTCATCACCTCCCTCACAATCAATGTCCTATCCCTCAGATGCTGTCTCAGTATCTGCTGTCTCTGATCCTACGTCAGAGCTGTTCTCTATAACCCGAGTGAGGGCTTGAGCAGCAGTCATCCAGGGAGATGCCATCTCTGTTACTGCCTTAACTGTTGCTCTAAAACACTAGCCTACGTAGACAGTCACAAAATTGCTGGTGGGTGTGTGTGTGTGATACGTGCAACAGTAGAGGTCACCTTACCTTTGCTTCTTCCCTCAATCAGCATGTTATTTCAAGACGCTCAAAAAAAGAAACACTATTACTTCACCTTGCCACATACCAATCGTCACAGTCTTTAGCACCTCTAGCGCCCAGTCCAACAATCATTATTGGTGCTCCCACTCCCATGACCTCCTCCTCGGATTCCCTCACTACCACCCAGCAAAAGTGCCCTTCATCTCTCCTTAGCCCCTCCTGCACATGTATTTCATGTGTATTATAGTGCAGGTAATGGCTGACTTTACTAATGTACTCAGCTATTTACATAAGATACAGATTTGATCTTTGCAGTAGGTATATAAACTTTTGAGCTACTTTATGGCATCAAAACTGCCGCTAAACAAAAGTCTGATCCTTTTGTAGCAGAAACATAATCACAAGGCTTACTTGACTGTTTTATTGCTGCCTAAAAGCTACAGTTGAAACGCGTCAGTTGAAGTATGTGCATTGCTTTCAAGACTCAAGCTGCAACTGCAAGACAACTATATCTATATACACATATCACATTTATATGTGGGTCCGTTTTTCTATATATATATATATTTTTTAGTAGCTGTATGGTTTCCTTGGGGGCCGCCCTGCTCTCAGACGACCCCCTCTCAATTTCCATTTTTATTTATTTATTTATTTTAACCCCTGGGGGGCGCGATCGGGTACAATCGCATCCCCCGGGGGTAAACCTATCTTTAAAAAAAAATAATATGCCCTGGGGGGGGGGTGGTCGTTTGCCAAGGAAGGCCGACCCCCCCCAAGTGAAATCCCTGGTGTCTAGTGGGCCCTGGGATCGAGGGCCGGAAAACCAGTTCAGGAAGACTTTGTCTAAAAGGGGAGAGTCTCCCCTTTCAAACGAGGCCTTCCAGAACATCGGGAAGGCCGTTTGGAGGTGTTTTCCCCACTGGGGCAGGAAGCGTCCGCAAGGTCGCTTCCTGCTCTGATGGAGAAAACAAACAGCGACATCAGTGTGCCCCACGGTGCGCTGACGTCACAAAGGGGCAGGTGGGGAGAGTGGGGTGTGGGCGGGGGAAGACACGTAAGATCTTCTGTGTCTCCCGGGGTATTTTTACATTTAAAAAAATATATTTTTTAACCTCCTCCCTAGTGTCACCCACTGGTCGTGACCCACACCAGGGAGGTAGTGTGGGCGTCAGCCAGTGGTCGATGCCCGCTCTAATGAGGTTAAATAGACTCTAGTTAAAAAAGAAAATAAGGAAATTCCCTAGGATGCAGAAGGAGTGTAACGATGTCATTTGAAAGAAGACTGAGTAGAACTAGGAAAGACTCTGTAAACAATTTCATTTTACCCCACATGAATTGGGGGGTATGTTTGCTAGCCCTGTGGGGCAGGGCAGACATGTACAATGGGGCTTATTTACAAGCCCCGTCTGCCACCGGTGCATTACTTTTTGTGAGGCACCAGCAGCGCATAGCGCAGATCCATATCTAAAAGGCCATGCAAGGCCAGTTTGCGTGGCTTTTCATGGCCTTGTAGATATGGTTCAAGGAAACCCAGCCCAGTGTGTTGCCTTACACTATGTCAGGGAGACATTCCATGGGTGTTGGGGTGGGTGTTCCCATGCAAAATACATGGGGTTGAAGCATTCCCAGATTTACAAGAATCTGTAAACCTGGTAATGCGTCAAAACTGTACGCCGCCACAGGGCAAGCGCAACGAGGAGAAACATATTTATTTCTCCTCATTGTTTCCTCTTTCTATGTGTGCTGCATTCTGCAGCACACATAGAAAATCGAAAATGCCTCACAGGACTGTTTTTGTGCAGGAAGGTGAACCTTCCTGCACAAAACAATCCTCCTGACAACACAGACACCCATGCATGATGGTGCACGGGTGCATGCGTTGGCTCTAAGCAGCAATTTGTGCGCCAGCGCAGGGGGAAAAGACAGAAATGCACTGTATCTTGTAGATATAGTGTATTTCTGCCCTGTGTCACAGAACTTGTAAATATGTCCCCATATACCAGTCTGTTTTTCAGATAGGAAGGCCCTCACCAGTGAAGGCCCTAAAAACGCACAAGTAAGATGTTATAAATGGGTTCTCTAGTTGGCAGTCAGTTTACACCCTGTCCAAGTATGGACCCTCACTCTGCTCAGGGTAAGGCAGATGCACAGCTCAGATAACCCCTGCTACTCCCCTCGGTAGCATGGCACATGCAGTCAGGCTTATCTCAGAGGCAAAGTATTTGTACAAACATACACAGTAACACAGTGAAAGCACCACAAAAGGACTCCACTCCAGCCTAGAAAAATAGCCAATATTTATCTAAATCAAACAAGACCAAAACGACAAAATTCAACATACACAAGTAAAGATATGAATTTTAAAGATTAAGGGGGTCATTACAACATTGGCATTAAAAGCCGCTTACCGCCGTGCAGAAGACCGCCAACACACCGCCGCAGCAGCGGAATTCTGCCTTGGTCATTATGACCCACTGCTCGGAATCTGCCAAAATTCAGACACAACACAAGTCCGCCACACTAAAGGTCAGTGATAAACTGGTGAAAACAAAACCTCCACCGTCACGCCAACAGAAATAAGCCCACACTATCACGACACACGAATCCACGCGGCGGTCTTTCAACCGCGGTATTCCATTGGCGGTACACACCGCAGCGCTCAAAATACATACACATTTACAAAACACTACCACATTGGACAATTCAAAATACACACACCTGAGACACATACACACACCACTCCCACACACCCATTACAATATAAAACACACACCCACATCACCCACAAACCCCTACAACAAAATTACCGAGAGAAGGCCAGAGAGAGACACTACAAACAACTACCAAGCATCCACAGGCACACAATACCATCACCCACATAACTTCCACGCACCTCACACAACACACCACTAAATATCACCCCACTTATCACTACACACACCACGCCACTCATCACCCACACCACCCCATGGCACAGCAAAGACACCCCAGGTTCTCTGAGGAGGAGCTCAGGGTCATGGTGGAGGAAATCATCCGGGTAGAGCCACAGCTATTCGGATCACATGCACAGCACACCTCCATAGCTAGGAAGATGGAGTTATGGCGCAGAATAGTGGACAGGGTCAATGCAGTGGGACAGCACCCAAGAAATAGGGATGACATCAGGAAGAGGTGGAACGACCTACGGGGGAAGGTGCGTTCCGTGGTTTCAAGACACCACCTTGCGGTTCAGCGGACTGGCGGCAGACCCCCACCTCCTCCCCCACAACTAACAACATGGGAGGAGCAAGTCTTGCCGATTTTGCATCCTGAGGGCCTCGCAGGAGTAGATGGAGGAATGGACTCTAGTAAGTCAAATCTTAACTATTACATCCCCCACCCTACTTGGATGCTATCACATACCCACACCCTCACCCTCACCACTATCACTCCAACTCCTCACAAATGCCCCAACATCACAAACCACACATCCTAACACCAAGCCCTGCATGCAACAACAAAGCATGGACACCCATCACCAAAGCATGGCCACTGCACATCCCCATACACCCCCCCAAACCACCATCACACAAGGACCCACACAGGAATGCAAGCACTGGGGTACACGGTCACCCACCCATTGCACACCATGGCACACACAGATGTAATAAACATCCTTTTATACCCCTGCAGGACCCCTACTGAACGTCACCGGACAGGAGAGTCCACACATGTCCACACCACCAACAGAAGAGGCCCACAGTGATGACAGCAGCTCTGTCCAACTAGATCTAGATGACCAGCCCGGCCCATTGGGGACCTTTGGACAGTCGGTTCCCCTGACACAGTCACAGGCCACCACAGAGCTTACCCCCTCTGGAAACACCTGCACAGCACCCACCCAGCGGGCCCATACCTCTGTCCCCAGGACACGTCAATCAGCAGTGTGTCCACCAATACAGGGAACCCAGGCTAACCCACCACCCCAAAAACAACAGGGACCTGGGGGCAGTGGCAGTGGGCACACGGTCCAGGGGACGGAGGCCCAGGAACACAGGGGAACTGGGAGGGCTGCTGTGCGACAGGGGGAGGACAGGCCAAGGGAACCCACTCTCCAAGAGGCCCTCTCCAACATCATGGGAGCCTACCACCATTCCCAGGAGACAATGGCAACGGTACTGGCCAAGTTTCAGGAGACCCAGCGCCTGAAGGAGGAACAGTATTTTGGGTACAGGGAGGAACTCAGATCCATCAATTCCACCCTGGGCACCATCGTGGGGTGCTGAAGGAAGTCCTCAACACCAGGAGGGACACTGTGCCATAACATGACACTAGCCTGGACGATGAACTGCCCACCACCTCCGCCGGCGCTAGTGGACAGGAGGCACCGCCACAGGACCACCACACGAGCACCCCACCCCCTGCAGAGGGAGAACCACCCTGCAAACGGTCCCTGAGATCCAGGACAAAGACAGAGAACGATGCCAAGACCCCTGCCAAGAAATGAGACCACCCTGAATGTCATCCTTCTGTCCCACTTTGTCACCCTTTCCATCCTCAAACTGCCCCAGCTCTCTATGCCTATTTGGGCAATGCACCTGCGAGACTAATAGACTGGACTCTGCCATGGACATTCCTCCACCATCAGCCCTTACCATTTTACAACCTCTCCAATCTTGAGCACTTAAATAAACACCCTTAGAGCACAAAACAATCTGGAGTCTGTCTGTGATTTCGAAATAGTGTATTAGCAATTACAGTGACAAAATACTTTTTCAAATGTAATGTCAACATACCTATGTCACACAGCTCCAGTCCATGAGGAAACAAAGCAGATGTCACACAGTGGGACACACATCTGTGAAATCGTAAGAGAAAGTGAAAACTCAGTGACCATACACTGGGTGAAAACGACAGACAGTAGAGAGGTAGTAGTGTTAAAGTACATGTAGTAGGCAGGTTTGTATTCTTACCTGTGTCTCACTGGAAGTATTGCAGGATAACCGAGTTCCTGTTGTCGATGTCCTCTTCTTCTGCTTCCTCGTCTTCACTGTCCACAGGCTCCACAGCTGCAACAACACCGCCATCTGGACCATCCTCCTGCAGAAAAGGCACCTGTCGTCGCAAAGCTAAGTTGTGAAGCATACAGCAGGCCATGATGATCTGGCACACCTTCTTTGGTGAGTAGAATAGGGATCCACCTGTCATATGGAGGCACCTGAACCTCGCCTTCAGGAGGTCGAAGGTCCGCTCTATAATCCGCCAAGTTCGCCCATGGGCCTCATTGTAGTGTTCCTCTGCCCTTGTCCAGGGATTCCTGACTGGGGTCAGTAGCCATGACAGGTTGGGGTAACCAGAGTCACCTGCAAATGGCGAGGGCAACTGTTAGAAACACACTAACCTGTAGGGATGTCCCCAGACCCAGACAACTATTCCCACCGACCTGCTTCCAGGTGCTCACCTAATAGCCACACACGGTGCCACTGGAGTTGACCCATCACATAAGGGATGCTGCTATTCTGCAGGATGTAAGCCTCATGCACTGAGCCAGGGAATTTGGCATTCACATGGGAGATGTACTGGTCGGCCAAACACACCATCTGCACATTCATGGAATGATAACTCTTCCGGTTTCTGTACACCTGTTCACTCCTGCGGGGGGTACCAAAGCCACATGTGTCCCATCAATGGCACCTATGATGTTGGGAATATGTCCCAGGGCATAGAAGTCACCTTTCACGGTAGGCAAATCCTCCACCTGAGGGAAAATGATGTAGTTCCTCATGTGTTTCAGCAGGGCAGACAACACTCTGGACAACACGTTGGAAAACATAGGCTGGGATATCCCTGATGCTATGGCCACTGTTGTTTGAAATGACTCGCTTGCAAGGAAATGGAGTACTGACAGCACCTGCACTTGAGGTGGGATTCCTGTGGGATGGCAGATAGCTGACATCAGGTCTGGCTCCAGCTGGGCACACAGTTCCAGGATTGTGGCACGGTCAAGCCTGTAGGTGATGATCACATGTCTTTCCTCCATTGTCGACAGGTCCACCAGCGGTCTGTACACCGGAGGATGCCGCCATCTCCTCACATGTCCCAGCGGACGCTGCCTATGAAGGACAACAGCGAGCACAGAGTCAACCAACTCAGAGGTACGTACCCACAGCTTACACAGAACACGAATCATAACCTGAAATTTGGCCTGTATGAGTGTTGAGGCAAGGCCTAGGTATGTGTGACGCAGTGAAAAATTAAGCCATGTGGGCTCCTGAAATGGCGGCTGCCTGACCTATAAAGTGGGACAATGGGATGTGAGGTAACTGCGCTGGCGTTGCACACCGTCGCGGTAGGCGGTCGAAGACCACGGCACAATTCTGCATTGGTTAACATTGGACCCTATGGGTCCCAGGAGCCAATGACGATGTACGCCGGCGGTGACGGTACGCACCGCTGCGGACGTGACCGCCATTTTCTATCTGTTCAATCACTCGATACCTGATCTTCGACAGGAGAGGACCTACACTGCAAGTGCTGCTGTGAACTCGGTCTGGAAGAGACAATGGCTCGTGCATCTGGGGAAAGTGCCCCTGCCTTCACATCGGAGGAGATGGAGAAACTCGTGGATGGGGTCCTCCCCCAGTACACGCTACTCTACGGTCCTCCAGACAAACAGGTAACTACACTGTGAGCATGCTGTATGGGCTATGCCTTTGTGGAGTGGGGTGGATGAAAGATGGGGGGGGGGGGAGATTGAGGCGTGCATGAAACAACGGTGAGTGCATGTGCCACATGGCAAGTGTAGGGAAGGGGGCCAAAGACTGTGATGGTGCGGACGGTTATATCTTCTCCTTTTCCACTGTACTATTCCTGTAGGTCAGCGCCCACCAGAAGAAGGATATTTGGCGTGCCATCGCCAAGGAAGTCCGGACCCTGGGGGTCCACCACAGATGGAGCACCCACTGCCAGAAAAGATGGGAGGACATTCGCCGCTGGAGCAAGAAGATGGCGGAGGCCCAGCTGGGAATGGCCTCCCAACGTGGGAGGGGTGCCTGTCGCACCATGACCCCCCTGATGTTCAGGATCATCGCGGTGGCATACCCGGAGTTGGATGGGCACTTGAGGGCATCACAGCAGCCACAAGGGGGTGAGTACACTCTCATTCTGCTGATTTTGCGCACAGTGGAAGTGTCTGGGTCGGGGAGGTGGGCTGTGGCTTTACCTAGGCCAGGGCGAGTGTGCTAGTTCGGTCCCCTTGTTCAGGCAGACCCTGTGGCACCCCACCCCACCTGTGTACAGCGCCAAGTACACCTAGTCAGGCTCCTGTGACATCTGTGTGTGCAGATGTCTGCCATAGCCTTGTAGGCCATGTCCTAGGGGTTGAACAGTGGACCCCATGTGCGCGGCGTAGTGCAGGGGGCTTCTGTGTCTGTCGTGTCCGCCAATGGTAGCGGTAATGCATGCACTCAAAATGTCTTTCTTCTGTCTTCCCCACCCCCTTTTTGTGGTCTCCCTGTTCTTGTGTGCATTAGCATCATCAGGCGTAGGAGCAGTGGCACCGGAGCAGGAGGGAGCTGCATCCCACATGGCCCTGGAGGGCGATACTACGGACTCTGAATTAACCAGTGGGACGGAGGGCGAGGGGAGCTCCACAGCGGGGACAGGAGCTGAGACCAGTGATACGGACTCGTCCTCTGATGGGAGCTCCCTTGTGGTGGCGGCCACATCTGTGCCCCCCGCATCTACAGGTACAGCCGCCACCCCCCCTACCAGCACCGCCCTCCCAGCAGCCCCTCAGCCTTTGCCCTGTGCCCTCTCACCCAGGAGGGTGGGCATCACCTTTGCCCCAGGCACCTCAGGCCCTGCCCCAGTCACCCCTGCTGCCCTCAGTGAGGAGGCCATTGACCTCCTCAAGTCCCTCACTGTTGGGCAGTCTACCATTTTGAATGCCATCCAGGGTGTAGAAAGGCAGTTACAACAAACAAATGCATTCCTGAAGGGCATTCATTCTGGTCAGGCGGCCCTTCAACAAGCTTTTCAGGCTCTGGCCTCAGCACTGATGGAAGCTATTGTCCCTGTCTCTAGACTCCCCCCTCCAACTTCCTCCACCCAGACCCAATCCCCTCTACCTCAGCCTATCCCAAGCACACCTTCAGACCAGCATGCACACACGTCAACACACAAGGGAAGCTCAGGCAAACATAAGCACCACACATCCCACAGGCACTCACGCAAGTATCACACACATGCAGACACACCAACATCCACTGCCTCACCTGTGTCCCCCTCCTCCCTCCCAGTGTCGTCTACACTCACACCTGCATGCACTACATCTACAGCCACTACTTCCATCACCAGCACACCCACCACCACACCCCGCTCACGTGCACTCACCACCCCCACTACCATTCACACGTCCCCTATGTCCTCTCCCAGTGTGTCTGTGACGCCACCTCCCAAGATACACAAACGCAGGCACACACCCACCCAACAGCCATCCACCTCACAACAGCCTACAGCGCATGCACCTTCACCCAAAGTCACCAAACTAACACCTCCTGCAACCACAACCTCTTCCTCTACTTCCAAACCCCCTCCAGCTACCCGTCCCAGTGTTCCCAAGAAACTTTTCCTGTCCAACCTTGACCTCTTTCCCTCACCTCCCCCACCCCGTCAGTCTCCTAGGGCCCTACTCTCCAGGTCCCAACCTAGCACCTCAGCCACAACATCTCCGGGACCAGTGGTGCCTGTAGTCACCGGAATCTGGAGGGCACCGGGCAGCAGGGCAGCCAGTGTGGCACGGAGCCACAGCACGGACAGTCCCCCACCTGTCAAGCATCAAAAGTTGGCCAGTGCCCAGCGGGAGAGGGGGAAGACTCCAGCCACCAAAGCAGCTACCAGGGGTACATGTGGGAGTGTGGAGTCAGCTGCGACATCTTCCAAGGTGGGGAAGGGGCACAAGAAACTCAGCAAGTCTGGGAAGAGCAGCACGGCGGAGAAGACCGCCTTCATCCCCGCTACCCAGGAGGCCACTGCCATCATCCCCGCTGCCCAGGAGGCCACCACTATCATCCCAGCTGCCCAGGAGGCCACTGCCATCATCCCTGCTGCCCAGGAGGCCATCACCAGCACCAGCCCTGCTGCCCAGGAGGCCACCTCCATCATCCCCACTGCCCAGGAGGCAACCGCCATCATCCCCGCTGCCCAGGAGGCCACCGCCAGAACCAGCCCTGCTGCCCAGGACAGGACCGCCAGCACCACCCCTGCTGCCCAGGACAGGACCGCCAGCACCAGCCCAGCTGCCCAGGACAGGACCGGCAGCACCAGCCCAGCTGCCCAGGACCGGACCGGCAGCACCAGCCCACCTGCCCAGGACAGGATCGCCAGCACCAGCCCTGCTGGGCCATAAAGGAGTACCAGCCCCACAGGACACTGCCACCACAAGCACCGCTGCCAAGGACAACTCCGCAACAAGCACCGCTGGCCCATGAGCGCCAAGGGCACTGATGCTACTGAGTCCGTCACGAGCAGGATGAAGCACTCTGGGCACAAGGCCCCCTCCAGAACCAGTGGAGAGATACATCCACTACCTCAGTCCTTGGCACGATGAAGCACTCTGGGCACAAGGCCCCTTGCAGAACCAGTGGAGAATGACATCCACTACCTCAGTCCTTGGCAGGATGAAGCACTCTGGGCACAAGGCCCCCTCCTGAACCAGTGGAGACTGTTATCCACTTGAGAGACTTTGGCTTTGCACTCCCCAGGATGGAACAGTGGGCAAACCACCCACTGTAGAGACTTGAGAGACTGTGGCTTTGCACTACCCAGGATGGAACAGTGGGCAAACCACCCACTGGAGAGACTTGAGAGACTGTGGCTTTGCACTCCCCAGGATTGAACAGTGGGCAACCCACCCACTGTAGAGACTTTAGAGACTGTGGCTTTGCACTCCCCAGGATGGAACAGTGGGCAAACCACCCACTGTAGAGACTTGAGAGACTGTGGCTTTGCACTACCCAGGATGGAACAGTGGGCAAACCACCCACTGGAGAGACTTGAGAGACTGTGGCTTTGCACTCCCCAGGATTGAACAGTGGGCAATCCACCCACTGTAGGGACTTGAGAGACTGTGGCTTTGCACTCCCCATGATTGAACAGTGGGCAACCCACCCACTGTAGAGACTTGAGAGACTGTGGCTTTGCACTCCCCAGCATTGAACAGTGGGCATGTTGCCCCCTCGTGGATTTGGCGTTGTGCACTCAACCGACTGAGGTGCCCCTCCTTTCCCTTCCCCCTGAGGTGCCTGTTTTATTGCTATCTGTTTTCTCTCCATCATGTTCGGGGATTGAGTGTGGGGCTCGCCCATGCCGTGTGGGCCCAGTGTTCCACGGACTTCAATGGAGCACTACCAGGAATACTCTTCTTGGTGTATATATTTGTTTATGGTGTATATATATTTTTTGTGTACTGGATTTTAATATACTGCAATGGTTACACTTATTTCCTTTTGTCTTTGCATTCTTCCAGGGGGTGTGAGGGGGTGTAACTGGAATGTATCATGCTGTATTAGTGTGTGTTGTAGTGGGTGGGGGTGTTGCATGTATGTGTCCCTGTTTTTTCCCTCCTCCCTCCCCGGTGTCGTAGGTGCAGTACTCACCGTGGTCTTCGCCGCCGGCGTTTCTGCTCCTGGTAGAGGAGCAAGAAGATAAGGGCTGGCAGGATCTGGAGCTCGGGTTCCATGGCGTCCTGGTTCCTCGTGGGGTGTGTAGAGGTGAGCGTTTTCCCTTGGAAGTCCTGTTTCCGCTGTGTTTTTGTTTGCGGTGAATCCGCCCCGGAAAAGGTGGCGGATTGGTAGGTTGTGATACTGTGGGCGGTACATTGTCCTCCGCCTGTCTGTTGGCGGTGACCGCCATGCTGTTTGTTTGTACCGCCGTGGCGGTCGTAGTGTTAAAGTGGCTGTCTATGTTGGCGGTTTCCGCCACAGTCGTAATTCCATTTTTTTTCCGCCGGCCTGTTGGCGGTTTTACCGCCGCTTTGACACCGACCGCCAGGGTTGTAATGACCACCTAAATTCCCATAAAAACACTTAGCAATACAATAGCTCCAAATGGGCCTTTCAAGATATCAAGATGTTCTTGCGGGAGTCGTTCCCAACAGTCTGATGCCACTCATGGGGGGGGGGGGTTGACACCGGCCATGGAGGCACCCGGACCCTCAGGTACAGTACCTTTGGTAACGAGGAGAACAAGCCAGTGCACAGAGTTGGGGAGGCAAAGCGTTGCTTGATCCAGTGTGGCGTCAATTCCTTACTGTAGGGGAGGTGATGCGGTGTCGGTGCGAGGTGTCGGTTCCTTATGATCTGGCGGGTTCGATAAATCTGGCATATCGAGACACGGTGGGGCGACCTCTCAGGGTTGCTGTCACGCCACGGAGCTACAGGCGCCGCAGCGGAGTCAGGTGTCACAGACGTCAGTGACACGCCCCTCGGGACTCACAATGTTGCGTAACTTCAGCAGGGCTGTGGCAGCATCGGGCCTGCGGCCTCGGTTGGAGTTGTTGCACTCCAGCAGGAACCACAACTTCAGGTTGCAGGCAGTGGTGTGGAGTTGTGCAGTGGGGCTAGTTCTGGAGACGGTCAGAGTCAGTGTGCCTGGTTTTTCTTGGTTTCAGGCCAGCTTTCTCTCCCAAGGGCCCAGGAACTGGATTGGTACCATTTGGCAAGTCAGGGTCCTCAGCAGGAGTACCCATATGCTGCCAGGTGAATTATTTGATGTCCCTAAGACTTCTTAACAGGAGGCAAGTTCAGTCCAAGCAATTGGAGAACCTTCACAAGCAGGATTTCAGAAAGCAACGTCCAGTCCTTTCCCTCTTAAGAAAGCAAAAACAGCAGCAGCAGGCCAGCACAGCCAAGCAAAAGGCAGAGTGGCAAGTCCTCCTCAAGCATCAAGCTCTTCTCCTTGGCAGAGGTTCCTCTTCCTCCAGAAGTAATCTAAAGTTGTGAGGTCAGCAGTCCTATACTTATACTCATTTCTGCCTTTCAAGTAGGCAAACTTCAAAGGAAAGTCTTTGTAATGCACAAGACCCTGCCTCTTCCTTACCCTGGCCCAAACACACACTAGAGGGTTGGAGACTGCATTGTGTGAGTGTACTGTGTGAGGGCAGGCACTGCCCTTTCAAGTGGGGGTGTCAGCTCCTCCCCCCCCACTCTAGCCCAGGAAGACTCATCAGAATATGCAGGACACACCTCAGCTCCCTTTGTGTCACTGTCTAGAGTGAATTCACTAACAGCCCAACTGTCAGTCTGACCCAGTCGTGCACTTAGCAGCAGGCAGAGGTACAGAATGGTTAAGCAAGAAAATGCCCAATTTCTAAAAAAGGCATTTTCAAACAGACAATCTAAAAAACAACTTCACCAAAAGATGCATTTTTAAATTGTGAGTTCATGGACCCCAAGCTCCCTATCTCTACCTGCTCCCAATGGGAACCTGCCCTTTAAAGATATTTAAAAGCATTCCCCATGTTAACCTATGGGAGAGATAGTGAAAAATGAATTTGGCAGTATTTCCCTATGAGAACTTGTAAAACACAACAGTACATGTCCTACCTTTTAAATACACTGCACCCTGCCCATGGAGCTGCCTTGGGCGTACCTTAGGTGGTGACTTACATGTAGAAAAAGGGGAGGTTTGGCCCTGGCAAGTGGGTGCACTTGCCAACTTGCCAGGTTGAAATGACAGTTTATAACTGCCCATACAGACACTGTTGTGGCATGTTTGAGACATGTTTAGAGGGCTACTTATGTGGGTGGCACAATGTGTGCTGCAGGCCCACTAGTAGAATTTGATTTACAGGCACTGGGCACATATAGTGCACTTTACTAGGGGTGTACTAGTAAATCAAATATGGCAATCATGGAGAAACCAATCACCAATGCATTTTACACAGAGAGCACTTGCACTTTGGTACTGTTCAGAAGTGGTAAAGTACCCAGAATCCTAAAACCAGCAAAAACGAAACACAACACTCAGTCAAAACAGGTCAGAGGCAAAACGTTTTGGGATAACCCCGCAAAAAGGGCCATTTCCAACAGCAGTTTACCAATTTCTCCCAGATGTTAGCAGCCTCCAGCAGAAAGGAGATGGGTCTTAAATTATTCATTATGGTGGGCGTCCACATTAGGTTTCTTAGGTATGGGCAGAGGGAAAGCTAGCTTCTAGTCAGAGGGAAAAATACCTACTCCTAAAGAGGTATTCCATACTCTATGAAGCACAGGGTTGATGGTGGGGCTAAAAATAAGCTGGAGCTCCCCTTGAACTTAAAGAAGACTATTACGAAATAGACTTGACTGGATCCTGATGAATGAGCTTCCAGAGCTACCCATTGCATGTTTGTAGAAACAAGCTAGAAGGACATGCTGAAGATTTGTTTCTGCCCATCCGCTGAACTTACCTGCATGGAAGAAGCCACCTCCAGCTCAGATAGCCCAGAGATATAGACACATCACTTTGAAGACCTCTCTATTTTACCTCCTGACAAAGTGTGAGGGACGGCTGGAAGAGCAGCAATGTTTGATGGGCACATCATCCCTTCCCTGAATTTTATTTCTAGGCATATCTTCATAGGCTTTTTTATTCACTTTCATGAACTCCAAGACCACCTTGCTTTAACTTTCAGGATTGCTGTATCCTTGCTGTTTGATTTGCTATGATTTATTCCTATTTTGATGTTCGGGGTCACAACGATCGCAACAGTAAGATTTGCAAGTCTGCACCAAAGTAACAGAATTTAATAGGAGGTTAAGGAATAGATAAAGAAATTTCAGTAAAACTGCCATTTTTGTAGTAAGAATGTAACCTATCATGGACATGTGTGGAGTAAACCACATGTCCAGTGCCCTACCATAGTTCATGTGAATCATCACATCCAAATCCCTACCAATCTGAATCCCCAAGTAGGTTATTGAATCCTCATGCCATTGTAATGAGAAGTCATAATGACCTATTTACCTCAATATGGTAAATGGGAATATCCTTGACTTATCTCAATTGATTTTCAGGCCAGAGAATCTCGGTAATTGTATTGTCTCTTAAATAACTGGTCTAGTATTAGCTTCAGGATTTTGCACACACATTACATCATCTGCATAGCCAAGGTACTCGATGGGCACTCTTGAACATAAATCAACTATTGTGAGTGGAATGCTCTGAGAACATATGACAGTGGCTCCAATGCCACAGCAAAAAAGGTGGGGTGATACTGAACAGCCATGCCTCGTACCCCGATCCACTAGTAGATCATGGGTCAGACACCTGGCTGTTCACATGAACAAAACAGTAGGTGCTAAGTATAACAATAAGGTCAAATTTTGAAAAAGTTTCACCTTCTCCACTTCTGTGCAATACCCCGAATATATGAGTCCATTGTAACAAATCAAACACCTTCTCAGCATTTGGAAAAAGTGCAATCTTCGATATAGCTATGTTGATATGATACATTGCAGTGAGCATGCAAGATTATGCAGAGCACACCTTTTGTGTAAAACCAGAGGAATCCACCAAGACCATTTATTCAATGATATTAGACTACTAGCTACTATTTTAGCAAGTATTTTGTTATCAAAAAGTATAAGAGGTAGTAGTCTATACGTTTAAAAGAATTCTGGACTCTAGCCTGATTTCAGTACCATGATTAGAATAGCCTCTCTAGCCGTGGGAAGGAGCATGGCCTCCTCATGTCGGAATAGGAGATACGGGATCCCCCATTTTCAGGATTTTGATTGAAGATGTGCTGGTCTTCAGGGCTTTAATAGCGTTACATGTAGAGCAAACAAAGAATGATGTATGTAACGTGAAAAATATACAATTTGAAATAGGTGTACTGTGAAATCACTCTACCCATCACACGCATCCCAAAGTCCTTTATCAAAAGGCTACGCTCGAGAATCAAGGCACGGGCGTAAGGCATAGTTATATCTATTTTCACCAAGGTCCGCTTTTCAGCGTCATTCTTTTTTAGCAAAAGAGTTGCAATAATGTGATAATCAAATACAATTTTAGATTAAGAAGGCTTTATCACCCAGTGGTGACATACAATTCCCATAGACACCTTCATTGAGCAGCATGAGAACTGCTCCTACATCAATGACGGCCAAGGGGTGACCAATACCAAACAATGCCAATACTATAGACACGATAGAAAATACGGTAACAATTATTAATTATTTAGAACAGTCATTACTGGTCCCCCACTGAATCATTATTGGACTGAGGCAAACCACAATGAGTAATTACTGGAAGCAGTGGATCCCTCCCTAAGCATTTACCATAAAGTGAACCACAAAACAATACCTAGAAATACAGAAGCAAGCATTCATCAAACAAATATACAAATGATTAACTTTTTAATTTAATTCACAAACGAACAAAAAAATCTATATTTTAATCTTAATGGAAGGGTTGTAGTTTGTCTAAATTCCTTGATGCTGCTCATCGTCCATACTATATTTTGTTTGATGGACTTTAACTGAATTTTTTGCCTCCAGATTTAAATTCCTTCATATTTACAGAATGTTTTAAAATGTCCATTTGTACATTTTGCTTCTTTATTTATATCCACTTTATTAATTTATTTGTTAATAATATTTAATTTTCCAAGCAGTTGTGGACCCTCCCAGTAGGCTTCGCAGACGCTAGGGGTCCCCAGACCACGGGTTGAGAACCACCGATTTAGAAGTTAATTTATTTCACGCTGAAACCAGTAATCATTTTCTTTCATTGTCAATAAAACCTACCTGCAACATCTTTTCTATTTTGATAACTTTGATATCAACAATTTAGAAATATTGACAAATAATTAGTGGTTTTCTTGCTCTGGTTGGTAGTGTGAGCTGTAATCATCAGCAATTAATCTGTTTACAAGTTAAGATATTACGGGTGGCAAATATTTTTTACAATGCTTATGCTGCATCCACACCCAATAACCTGTTTAAGGGTTTCAAAAATTTCCCATGGAACTTGTTAAATTGTTTCCAAACAGTTTGACAGCATGCCATGGCTACTTTGCAAACAAGCTGAAAGTCGACCCATTTAGAAGACTTGTGTTTTAGAAAGCTCTCACCATTGAACTCAGGGGTGTAACACATGGCCCTGCAGCTCGTGTAGTGCAGGGAGGGGAGCCACTCTTCAAAGGGCCTGCTACCTTAACGGGGCCCCCCAATCAGTCCAAAGCCAATGTATATCTGAGAGACATGGGAGACTTAGGGGCTCCTCATCACATTCTGCAAGGGGGGTGGGCATCATTTTGCATTCAGCCACTGCTTGAGCCCTGGATTAAATTAACAGTTTACAGACTCCTGTTTGGAAACATTACAGGGGTATTTAGTAACAAACGTAAAAACATAAATTTTCATTACCTCATGCCCATGACCCCTTAGGGTGTCAAGACAAATGTTTCTTTAGTTTTTGAGATTTTAAAAAGGCAAAGATAACGCCTAAGGGAAGAGCTAACACCGTCTTTTACTGCAGAGACAATATTGTGCTGCAGAATAGAGCTCCCTAGATCTTGGTGAGAATCTGACACTCATTCCCTCGTATTGTTCTATAGGAAATACCAAAACGTCCTTGTGAGAATCTCCTAAAACTGTTTGTTCAATGAATTGAAGTAGAAAGCCATGGCTTTGGTCATTTCAGTGAGCAATGACCCTCTTTACGACTTTGAAACAGTCCTGTAATTGGGTTGCAAGTTGCGCACATAGTAAGTTTTGCTTCTGGAGCACTACATGGTTATCATCAGGCCTTAACTTTATTTAACACGTGCATTCTGAGGGGCAGATTTAACAATCTGTCACACAGAGCAGTGCAAGAAGCTACCTTGCTGCACCGCCCTGCGTGTAAGGACAGAAGCTGTCAGTTCCTAGAGCTGGCACACTTTTGGCTGCCTGGCGCCAACACAGGCACTCTTGCATCATGTTGCATGGTTTCCACACATCAGGTAATCTGACAACTTCAGTGTTAACAGCTCAGCGAGTTGCTTATCTCCTCCCCTTGGCTTCTGTGTGCACACACCAGCAAGCCGCATAATCAGTCTTCGGTGCCTGTGCAACCTTTGTTCCACAGCAATTTATGTTGTAGAAAGCCTACCAGCAAAATACTGCACCTTCACACTGTTTTGTGATTATGCATATAGCTACAGAAGTGGCAAGCTTACTTTTAATGTAAAATGTAAAACTACAGGTACCAGCATGCCTAGCACTGTTGGCCGACATGGAGCAGGTTGAGAGCACTATGTATGATTCAATGTATCCACATCAACACCCCCACTGTTTCCATTCCATGGCTTTCATGTGACGATAAATGGTGCATTCTGAGTGTCGTAGTCTGTTTACTTTAATTAACATGTTAAAAGAGGCGACAAGCATAGTGGGATTAGAGTGTGGCACACCATCTGATATGCTTCTTGTTACTTATTTTGTCTGGCACTGGCTTTCGCATATGGCTCTGGAAAAAATATGAGGTGTCCATGTTGATTTTTTCTTGCTGGTTTTATTGGCAGAAAAACCTCTTTACCCGTTGAATGGCAAACATGAGGGGTCCTTTTTACCAAAGGTTGCGTGCATACTTGTGCAACACAATAAAAGTTAGCACTGCGCAGGTCGGATGATTACCAGATGGACACTTTCTTTTGCATCACGCCAGCGCCCTACAAAGCTTTAGTGAATTAGGGCCAGAATTTCTGTGTAGGATACCTACAGGGTAAAATAACACTTAATTATTCATCATTTTTGTTATGTGACTTTAGTCCCGTGGGTTGCTTGCTAATGCTCACGTACTACTCTTTACTGGAAAATACAGAGAGAAAATGACATAAGCAGTGACTTCGTAGTCCCTACACAGCAATCATTTTTATCTCTGTTTTCAAGACCAAGCTCCCAGTCACCCAGGCTCACTTGCCCTCCTGTCTTTCCCAAACATCCCTAGTTCAACCTTCATGCCTCCCTGTCTTCAGAGAGAGGAAGGAGTGGGTTTAAATTGTGGGAATTCTTTGTAAATAGAAGGAAGATATATTTATCAACGTTGTTCATGTGTAGATGATAGTTTCCTTGGCTATTTCTGAAGACTAGGGGCCTAATTACGAGACAGCCAGCCTTGCAGTGGTGGTCAGACCGCCACGTTCCAGGCGGTCCAACCGTCCCTTTACGACCCTGGCGGTCGAGCAGCCAGGGGATTGCCGACTCTGCCAGGAAATGGTTCCCAATGTGCAGTCGGCAGTCAGACTTCTGGTTAGCCACAGCAGGGCTGAATTCTGTGCTGCCTTGCTGATCACAAGTCCCCTTTTTGCAAGGCTTTTAATGGCGGTTTAACTGCCATGAAAAGGCTGGTGGAAAGGAAGTGCTGGGGGTCACAGGGCAGCCCCTACCAAGCCCCTTCAGAATGCGCAGGGCGCTGTTGTGCTACGAGTTTGGCCTCGGCTCCTTTAAGGGAGCAGAGACCAATGCCATAGTACTGTTCATCGTAATGTGATGTTCCCGCCAGTCAGCCTGGTGGGAACATTGTAATATGACAGGAGGTTAGGCTGCTGGGTTGACGGCGGTGTCACCCCCTCAAGTTTGGTGGTTGGCTCGTCTGATCGCTAAACTCGTAATCAGGCCCTAAAATTTGGTTTGAATGGCTGTTTTTCTACTTTGAACGAAAAGTTTCCAGCAGCAGTAAGTGAATTTCCTCTTTAATGGAGTGCAAGCATGCACAAACATAAGTTAGTGTCATTTACATGTTTTAACTCATTCGATTGATTGCTGTAATAAGCTTTTAGGTGTAAACATGTACCTGAAGACAGTGTAGAGTTAATTGCAGGGTGTGTTTGGAAAGTTATGCAACCAGTTGTCAAGAGAATGTTTTTCAGCTGAAATCTGTTTACCTACAGAAATGATGTTCAGTATTTATTTATGTGATTTAGCAGCAGATACTCTCAGTGCTTTACTAATTTTAGGAGCAGCTAGTGCCTCTTCATTTCTTTACACACATTGTGAGACAGCAACTTTCATAGTGGATTTCTTTATTTCAAGCATGTGTTCCTTTTCTTAACCAGGGCCAGTTCTAGGGCTCATGGGGCTGGAGCAGACAGGAATTTGCGAGGCCACTCTGAGATGTTAACGCCACAGGAACTGATGTCACAAGAGGGACATCAGTTGAAAATTAAGAAATTTTATAGCATTGTTGAAGTAGCTTTGCAAGAAAATAATTACCTTGTGTAGCTATCACTAAATGGCTAAAAATATAAATTATAATCCTAATAATATCAGTACATATGTTGAAATGCTTTAACAAGTGGTCAATACATTACATTAATCAACTGGCTGAAAAGCCTAGGCCTAGGTCTCTCTAAAATTGATATAATTACAACTATGTTCACTGTTGCCAGATTAGGGCATGATTAACATTCCACATCAGATTGTCCTAGAACTTTAAAGTGGGTTTTCAAGTGACACCCTAGCCCTCATTTACCCTAGTAAAGTTCAAGATAAGGCAGTTGGTTTTCAGCAGGCTTAGGGGATCAACACAAACAGATAAATGCTAGATTGGGTGAGTGACCTGCGATGGGCTGCAGAAAACACAAATCCAAAAAGATAAGAAGTGGTGATAGCAAAAATGTCATACACAAGTGGGGGGGGGGCATCAAACTCCCTTTTAGGGAGGTACAGAGATGAGCTAACTTAGATATACAGGACAGATAGCTATAAGGGAATACAGTTTGTGACAAGGGGAAGAAGACAACGACAGCAACACTGGGATCCAGTCACTAAAAATATATGTTAAAGCAACAAAATAAAAAGGGCTTACTATAGTAGATTCTCTGCAGTTTACAGCTGTAGGGAAAGAAAATGCAGCAGTGCGGAGGAGATAGGTTGGGGGAAGTGTTGCTTGACTTGCACAAAAACCCACTAAAAACATTGTCATGTGTCCCTAATATTTGAGAAGTCCCTTGTCAATCAATCAATCAATCAGGAGATTTGTAAAGAGCACTACTCACCCGTGAGGGTCTAAGGCGCTGAGGAGAGGAGGGGGAAAAGGAACGGGGGAGGTGCTGCTACTGCTCGAACAGCCAGGTCTTGAGAAGTTTCCTGAAGGTAAGGAGGTCTTTGGTCTGGCGCAGGTGGGTGGGAAGAGTGTTCCACGTTTTGGCGGCGAGGTGTGAAAAGGATCTACCACCGGTTGTAGTTCTGCGGACGCGTGGGACGAGGGTGAGGGCAGCAGAGCGGAGATGCCGGGTCGGGGTGTAGAAGGAGAGTCGTTTGTTGAGGTACTCTGGTCTGGTGTTGTGCAGTGCTTTGTGAGCGTGGGTGAGGAGTTTGAAGGTGATTCTCTTGTTGACTGGGAGCCAGTGCAGGTCTTTCAGGTGGTCTGTGATGTGGCAGTGGCAGAGGATGTCCAGGAGGAGGCGTTCTGGATGCGTTGCAGCCTCTTCTGGAGTTTGGCCGTGGTTCCTCCATAGAGAGCATTGCCGTAGTCCAGTTTGCTGCTTACGAGGGCTTGGGTGACTATTCTTTTGGTTTCGGTTGGTGTCCATTTGTAGATCTTTAGGGGCATGTGGAGGGTGTTGAAGCAGGAGGAGGAGATGTCAAACTGCAAAGGGACCAGAACCATGCCGTTAAACTTATATTTAGTGTAAGAAGTAATAACCAAATTGTGCCTGCCTGCAGGAAAATCCTTTGGATCTTGATTAAATAAATAATTGAATGTGATACCACTTCCATCATCCACAAGTAACTCCAGCCTCTCCCCAGGTATCTAACCAAACACTTTTGGTCTTCCAACCTCCAATGCAAGATCTGCCTCCCTGAGCTTACTGGCTATCTACTTGCATGGGCTCAATGTTTGGCTTATCACATGTACAATTTAAATTTCAAACATTAAAACAGTTATTTGTAAACAATACACAAACAAGTACACACCAAACAAATACTCAGATGATTAAAGATTTTATTATTTTATATTTTGAAAAGATATGCAAAAATCAAAATAATTTATTGGGAAGGATGTGCTGCATCTTGGTGACTAACTTCTGAATATTTGGTTTTATTTCGGAAAGTTGAATCCTCAGGTCAGATTGTACATTTCTCAAGCGATTTCTGTATTTATTTTTGGGTACATAAGATCTGAGAAAGTGTTTCACATAAATCTGGGGTATGGAAAGAAGTAATACCTTAAGTGCCTCTCATCTCTCTATGAACCTCTGTCACGTATGTAATTTGATTTATAGCACCTCTCATGCCAGTGTAGGGTGTTGGAGCACTTTATATCACACACATACAGATACAATGAATCCTTCATGTGTAAATCAGTGTATAGAAAATTTTACATAAGGCAAAGGGGACTATAAGGTGTAAAAGTCACATGGCATCCATACTGGTAGGCATTTTCTAAGAGTGCTTGGTCTGGTTAAGTGCAAACTCAGGATTCAGAACATAACACAGTGGTTTGTATTGAATTTAAATAATAAGAATTTATTTCTACGCAAATAAACCTTTTTTAGCAGCATCATTATAATGAAAAACTGGACAACATCACTTTCTAACTTGCATCATGAATTTTGCATGCAGCTCTTTGGCAGTTCATAGCTCAATGTGCTAAATTACAATTGTAACTTATGAACTTCACAGTAACAAAAGAATCTCTGTGACAAAAGCAGTAACCTACTGTATTATGCATATAAAATACTGCTCTTTGATATGCATGGTACACGTTTTTTGCAGAAGGCATATTAACCATCTGTGCTACCTTAGATGAGTAAAAAAACTCCCATCTCTCTCCAGTAGGTACATTTATCACCAGAGGTATCTTGACACTTTTATTTTTGCCCAAAAGCTGCTGGATATACAAGGAACTTTGCAGTGCTTTTAAAATTGCTGCACAAATGAAGTGACAAATATTAAAGCGCTCACGTGTTTCTGTCCAGAGGCCCCAGCTGGAGAAGTACATACCTGCCGGCCCAGCCTTGAGATGCCTACAAACCCCTCTGAATGTGTTACAGACCCCTGTGAATCCACGGACCACAGGTTGGCAACCGCTGATGTACTGTATGGAATGATCCTGCACCTCCTCGAATAAGACAGCTGGCTTTGCAAGCACAGTCAGACTGACTCTGTGCACACCACCCTTAAGGCTGCAGCATCTTTTTGGGTTGTGCACCAGCGGCCAAACCAGGAGCCAAGTTTATCCATATTAATAGAAAAAATCATCCCATCAGCTGGCACGGCAGTAGGCCTGTCGTTAACTGAGGATTCTTTCCTACCTGAATCTAGCCCCTTCCCTTGGGTCTTGCAACACTTAAATCTTGCAGGGTGGACTACTGTCTGTTATCACTTTGCAGGACACTTTGCACGCACAGAGATATTTTTCTTGGTTATTGGGTACTATTAGTCACAGAACACATTTTTGGTGTGTTATTCCGTAAATAACTTCTATAAATCAGTCCCTTTTAAAAGACATAGCTGCACTAGCTGGAAAATGTGCTAATCGGGTATGATTAATGTGACATACTGTATTTGAGTTCTAATACCTTTATCGCCCCCTGAAGTAAGCATTGACTGCTTGCTGTTTCCACCTTTGGAGAGACACGTTCCTAGAAGGAATAACTCTTATCCAAGTTAAATGAAACAATCAGTTTGGAAACAGCAGTCGTAACCAATGGTTTCCTCCACAGATGATGCATATTAATCACCTGTTGCCCTGGCCCACAGAAAAGGTCTCACAATATACTTCTGCGTTTTTTCTTTTACAGAACATATTGTGAGACATTTGAAAAAAAGGCAGCGAAGAGAAGTCAGAAGATGCTGGGAAGTTTTAAGCCTGCTGACCGTTTTTTGAGCAGACACACAACCACAGCTTTTTTAAAATTTTTACATTGGTAGGAACTGATGATAAGGCAAGCAAGATACTACAAAGTCATTTCAGGGCAGGAGCTATGACCTCTAGATTTCCGGTCAAAACATGTGCAAGAAAGGGTCCCAGTGGGAGAGAGATTTAATAGGAAGGTCAAGAGGACTAATAGAGTACACAGCAGACCCATTGATAATGACTCAATACCATAACCTTTTGTGAAGAATGACACATGCATCTCAAAACTAAGACAAACGTTTTACATGTTTCACATGGAAAATAAGGAGATAGAAAATTGTAAACTTCAGCAGAAGGCGAAACGAACTCATCAGCACATATTTGTTCACCAACATTTTTACCTCCTCTCCAGCCTCCTATATTGTTGCTGATTCTGCACACATACATTAACCTCTTCCCTCCTTACTCCACATTCCATGTCATCTCTTGCCAAACCTATTAACTACACTTGCTGGCTCAGCCCCCTGTTCTATCCACTTAACTCCTGTGTTATTTCTTCTTCACCTCTCATCTATCCCCAAACATCTTACATTCTTTTTCTGATTCTGCCACTTTTATATCCAGGTTGTTATGTGTATTTGTAAAGTGCAAGAGTACCCTTGCACTGAGCTGTTGTGTGCTTAGCAATGACTATGGTAGGTTGCTTAATTAAAAAGCCAGTTCTGTTCAGGTAGGTGGGGCCTCCCTTGTTTAGACCTTTGAATGTTTTTGTGAGGAGTTTGAATTTTGTATGTTTGTGCATCGGGAGCTAGTGGAGTTCCCTGAGGAATGGTGTGCTGTGAATTCTGTGTGGGAGGTTGACACGTTTAGCTGCTGAGTTCTGGATGGTTTGTAGTCTTCTAGTCAGTTGCTTGGTGATTGCACCATAGAAGGTATTCCCATAGCCTAACCTGTTGGACACTAGGGCATGAGGGAGAGTTTTTCTAGTGTTGCTTGGGAGACATGTAAAGATCTTCCTCAGCATTTTCAGAGTGTAGAAGCAGGAACCAGTGATGGCATTAACATGTGCAGTCATTTCCAGTTTGCTGTTGATGATTATTTAGAGGTTCTTGTGGTGGGTCCTGGGTTTGAGTCAGAGTTTAGCTGGCCAAAAGTTGGAGTTCCATGATGTGGTGTTCTTGCCTTCTTCCCCATCAATACTCGACTCCTTTCCACTTATCTTCTGACTCAGCCATTCACCTTCTCTTCCCTCATTTTTTTTTTTGCTGGCTCTACCCCTTTACATCAACTTCTCCCTTTGCCCTCTCTGGTCAGCTCAAGGTCCTCTTAGAGCCTCAAACCCAAAACAAGCTGAGCTTTCACAGGAGGCAATGTGGCCTAGTATTTACAGCTTCCCACCATGCATCAAGGAGAGCTAGGCTTGAATCCCGGTCTTGCATCAGAATCCAGACAAATCTCTGTGTTGGAAAAAAAAATGTATTCAGTGTCTGTTGTGAAGCACTGCTATGTTCGTGGTCAAGGTTTGTGCTATGTAAAACTGCCAAAAATACTATGTCTGTTATCCAGAATTTAGTCTCATCCTCCATTAATAAAAGATATGAAATATTACACTTTAATGTCATCAAGAGACAGCCATCTAATGACTGAATTGAACATTGAGAAACTGGAAAATCTAGGATCAATCCTGACTTCCCTGCTTGACCAAATTGTGTGATCCTAGTCGAAGGCGTATTTCACTAACATACATTTCACTCATTATCACCCATTAGAACACTTTTAAAAACTTCTATTCAGGGTGCGCAGTTTACAGACACCTCTTGTGTTTGATTAAATAGACTATACTTTTACTCCATGATTAATTATAATCTAGCCCACTTATAGGATACACAAGAATCCTAACATGCCTCTTAATCAGGGTCAATGGGATTATGTAATTTCGCTGTTGCTGCAATTTTGCATAATTGTGATTTTGCTGCATTTGCCACATGAACCATCTTCTGCATAATCTGCAGCATTAAAAAAATGTGTTTCTAGCTCAAACCGATCAAACGTTATTAGAAACTCAGCAACACTTGTTGCTGCACAGTGGAAAGCCCTTTGCAAAGGCTGACAGGCCATCTCTTTGTTGCTTATTGTTGTATTTGGGTGTAAGACTGATACGAATGATCCTTTGCCCAGATAGCAATAACATGTTAAAAAAAAAACTGAATAATTAAATAATACTTTGACAAAATGTGATGCATTATGTCACATAATTGGCCTTTTCTTGCTACATAAATTAATAAACTCTGCCACCTAATTTGGTTCTTTCTGGCCACATAATTTCAGTGGCCCTGCTCTTAGTTCATTATTACTATTTCCGTGAGGGTGGGGGCAGGACCATTTCTCAGGTCATATTTTAAAACTCTCACTTTCATTAAATACATATCAATTGAGTGATATAATACAATATTCTACGGTAAAACACTTCTTTGTTGCTTCCCCTGGGCCTTGCAGTGCTGTAACTCTCCTGCTTCCCGGGCATCATAACACTGATGTCTTCGTACTCTGGCGGGGTCCTTGTGCGTACGAGCAGGAGTGGGGACCTAGGTAGCTGTCCATGCTCAGTGCTGGCCCTGCTCTTAACTGGCTTTATTTGCACCATTACATGTAATGTTCTATCCCAATTTGCTGTAAATAGAAAACAAACAGGCACTGGCAATACCAATAGGTCTGATGCTGGCAGCCAGCCTTTTGGCTTTGGCAGTTCTTGCTTTGCTATATCATAGTTTTTGCAAAATGTTATTTTTAGGGAGGATGCTGGATGTCTGGTCATATCCTGGCCACTTACAGTGACTTTAGAAAAACAAAAGGATGATGGATGCTCTAAGTGGCAAGGGTATGCCCAGACATGGGTCCCTTGTTCACTGTGCTACTGGATCCAAGCTAGCCTGGCTAATGAGGGGGTGATACCCCGAAACCGGTCCCAGGATGCTTGTTTCTGGACCAGGGTGGACCTGACCTAGCAGTTCAGGCTGGACTATTTCCATGACGAACAGAATTAAGACTGATTTGCATATGTCTGGGTCCACACAGGGGTGGCATGGTGAGCAAAAGAAAAATTGATTGAACCCAGATCTGTGACTGGGGGGTGAGTAGTTGAAAAGTTTCAGCACTCCATCCATCATTCTTTTGTGTTGCCGAAATCCTGCATTACGCAAAATACTGAATGATGACTTGGAATCGAAGCAGAAAAAGTTGAAAGAGAAGTTTATGGTCATGTAATTGAAAGCACAAAAGCTAGTCAAAGCCCTTAGATGATGGTGAATACTGGTGGTATACAAGGAGTACAACAGAAAGGAACTAATGTTGTTCAACCTAGAAGTAGAGGATGTGGTGTTCAGGTAGATCAGACTAGAGTTGTGACATCCAGGCTTTGAAGATAATTAATCTGTGTCTTCTGTGTGGAAGTTTCGGCCATTGGTGAAGGGAGTGTCCCTTTAATAATGTGAATAAATAGGTACAGAATAATGGAGTTGCTCGAGTACAAGGCAATAATCAGGTTCAAATTCAGAGAGTTGAAAGACCCTCTGTGAAGAGTGTAAATGTGCCCCAAGGACAGCAGATGCAGATACCGCAAGCCCTGATGACTCAACAACAAATGATTGTCCCCCCAACAGAATTTAAATCAAATTGCAAGTGCAAATGTGAATCAGTTAGAATTGCAGTTTCCCCTAATGGATCTGAGTGATGAGGAATTTTCAGAAAGTCTTCAAGTAGATAGCTCAGATGACGAGGATTGCATGTTAGGTGCATCATTAGAAGTACTTGAACGTGGACCCTATGTAAATGCTGAAGTAATGGGTCACCATCTGTCATTTCTAGTTGACAGTGAGGCTGCATACTCCTTTGTGAGAACAGCTGAAGTACCAAATTTGCCCCTTTCAGGAAAAAGAATCCAAGTGGTAGGAGTCGCAATAAACAATTGACCAAACATGTATCATAATCTGTCCCTGTAAAAATAGTTTCATTTGAAGATGAGTGCCAGCTTGTAGATTGTGATTCAAGTCCTGTAAGCTTGCTTGGACATGACCTACTATGTAAGTTAAATTGTTCTATTAGTTGCACACCCGAAGAAGCACAACTCAGACAAATTATGAAGATGTGCCCTGTAAAATTGTGAAGCAGTACCCAAGTGTCAAATTGTACCTGAGGATTTAAGAGACAAAGTGACACTTGAAGTTTGGGAATTTTCATGAAAGGAGCTAAGACTCATTAAAGCAGTTGAGGCTGTGAAAATAACAGTGAAGCCAAATGCAGTGTATCCAACAATTCCTCCATATAATATGACACCTGAGACAATAGGTGTAAAAACACCCCTTATAATCTGTCTCATTAAGCAAGGTATTCTGAAGGAGGTAATGGGAAGTCCATGTAACTCTCCCATTCTAGGACTTGGAAGCTCGATGGAAAGTACTGCATAGTCCAGGACCTGAGAAAAATTAATTAAATTGTTGTCCCATGCTGTCCTATGGTGCCAAATCCTGCAGTGATTTTATTCCAAATTCCATGTGAAGCTAAATGGTTCATCATGATTGACCGCTGTACTGTTGCATGAGGAGAACCAGTTTCTCCTTGCTTTTCAGTATGGAAGTCATGTGTTGGCATGGTGCCAGATTCCACAATGGTATACAGAGAGTCCTTCAAATTTTAATCAGATCTTGAAAAAGAATCCAGAGTGACTTAAATTCCCTATCATTTGGTCACAGTGCAGTACCTACTTGTGACATCAAACAGGGGAGGAGCATGCATGAGAGACACAATTACTCTTTTGAATCATCTGAGAGAAAATGGAAATAAAGTTCCCCCAGCAAAACTACAATATTGCAAGAAAGAAGTCCTTTACTTAAGTCATCAGGTTGAGAAAGGTGTGCGGAAGGTGCGGCAAATAGGAATCTCAGCAATTTTGAAATTGAATCGCCCTACCACTCAGAAAGAAGTCCAAACGTTTAAGGGAATGGTTGGCTACAGTGATCAGTGGATTCCTAACTTTTCCCTTTTGACCAAGCCTTTACAGAGGCTGACACACAAAGATGTGTCTGATACTGTACTATTGGATAACAACTGCATACGTGCTTCATGGAGTTGAGAGAAAGTCTATGTTGTGCTCCAGCTCTGGGAATGCCTGATTATAACAAATGCTTTTCTTTGTTTTGCTGTGAGAGGGAAGGATGTGCTCTCTCAGTTTTGACTCAGCTGCATGGAAATTAAAACAAGCCAGCTGCATATTTTTGGCCACACTTGATCCTGTGACCTTTGCACTGTCTGGTTGTTTGAAGGTGGATGCCGCCCTGAGCATCAGCACTGAACAGTGTGAAGATGTTGTTATGGGTCACCCTCTGAATGTTTTTGTTCCACAGACTGTGGAAATATTGTTAAAGCAAACCAAGACCGAAAATCTCACCAGTGCGCATTTGACACTTTATGAACAGGTCATCATTGCAGCATCAAATGTCAACCTTAAGAGATGTACTGCTCTGAATCCTCCTACTCTATTATCTGCCCCTGTTGAATATGGCAATGAATGTGTGGATGAGGTTGAGCATGACTTTCACGTATGTTAATGTTTTGCACCAAACCAAGACCTGATAGTCAAGACATTCCCCTAACTGAAAATGACTGTCATGTTTGTTGATGGCTCATGTTTAAGAGATAAAGATGGTACCCTGAAAGCTGGTTACGTAGTTTGCACAGTCTCGGGTGTGATTGAAGCTTCCTGGCTTCAAGGAGTCTTTTCTGCTCAAGTAACTGAATTGGTTGCTCTTACTAGAGCATGCTGTGTTTCAGAGAAGCTGAAAGTGACAAGTTTCAATGATAGCGGGTATGGTTTTGTTGTTGTTAATGATTTCAGACAGAGAGGGTTGCTGACCTCTGGGTCCCTTATTGACAGTGTATAATTTGTTGAAGGCATTATTGTCCCTGGAAAAAATTGCTGTTGTCAAGTGTACTTCTCATAAAAAAATCTACTGATTATGTAACTTTGGGAATATATATGCAGATGAAGTGGTGAGATAATACACCCTAAGCTGCACATCCTTTAATGGAGAATAGAACAATGAAATAAATGATTAGTCAAGTCCTAATTTCCTGTTAAGTGCTTTTGATACATGGGCGACGGTTAAAAGATTGCAGAAAAAAGTGACAGAAGAGGACCAACAGAGTTGGGTTAGAGCAGAATCTGTCAAGAGAAATGAGGATGATATTTGGGTTTCAAATAATTGACTGTGTTGCCAAATGGTTTGTTGTCACCCATGGCTAGACACTCATGGACAGGCACATGTAGTTCTAGACGTAATGATCAGAACCTTTAGACAGACTTGTTTAACCCTAGGTTCAGAGTAATAGCAGAAGCCGTGTGTCACAGGTTTTTCACATGCCAGCAGATGAATGTAGAAAACTGTGCAGTAGTTATACTGATTCACTTAGGCACATCAGAAGGACCATTCAACAGGATGCTGTCGGATTTTATAGAACTACTAATATGCAATGGACTGAGATATGTTTTGGTCATTGTATGCATGTTCTGTTGGGTTTAAGCTTATCAGACAAAGAGAAATGACAGTCTCACCGTAGCAAAGCTATTACTTAGGAAATTGATTCCTAGATCCGGCTTCCGGACTTTTCTAAAATCAGACCGAGACATACTTCAATGATGAAGTCCAGAAATTATTAAGTGTGGCCGTACAAGTTGAGCAAAGATTACACTGTAGTTATAGACCTGAGGCTTCTGGACTGATGGACCAAATTAATGGTACTCTGAAGTCTAGGTGGCGAATGTATGTGCAGCCACCACTTTGAAATGGACAGACTCATTGCCTCTTGTCTTGATGAGTATGCAGAGTACACCCAACAGAAAAACTGGTTTGTCCCCGCTGAAATCATCATGGGGAGGGCATGAGATTGTCAACTGTGCCTGTGAATGCGCTTGTGAACATTAAGGATGACTTTTTTTTTTATCTCTTTGTTATGCGAGATACAACAACTTGTACAATCGACAGCCGACTGGGCCACTGCGTTCATTTCATAATAACCGGATCAACGTACAATAGGAAGAAGGGTGAGGGCTCTGGCGGGGGGGAGGTGAGAAGGCGGTATATCACATCTCATTATATTTATTAACATGCAATGTACACCCTCCACAAGCAGTCAAGTTACAATAGAAAGCAGTAACTCCGGGGTATCACCTCAGCCCATGTTACAACAGCAGAACTCTCTTAATACCTGGGTGTTCCAGACGCAGGTGGCACCTGTAAATGCATAATAATCGCCCATTCAGCTATGAGTGGCAGTAGTTGTGTGGTGTTTGCAATTTGTACATGCAGGTCCTCAGCAGCAGGCCTCCTACCAGGATCCTATGTGGGGACTGTGTTCTCCTAGGCTAAAGCGGGGATGTGTATCTGTGAGGGTCTGTTGTGTATAGTGTATTGCTTCATGGTCTGAGAACCACTCGTTCACCCCAGGTGTAAGCCCTCCATGCATGATAACACCTCCTATGAGTTCAGGGGGCGGATATCATTCTTGGCCTCTATTGTAGTTATGAAATCATCCCAAAGTTCCAGTCCCTTTATTGTAACCCCCACATCCTGGATTGAGTGAAGAACTTGTGCTTCCGCCCTTGTCCATTTCAACAGGTCACCTAACCAACGGCGCATGTCCGATGCATTCGGTGCTTTCCATTGCATTGCCAGAAGGTGCTTAAATAGCACAAATGCCATATCTGTGCACCTGTGTACTTGTTTTTCTTTTTTGGACCTCGCGCGGACACCAACCAAGCAGGATTCGGGTGTGGGAGATAGTGAGTGACCAACCAGTTCCGCTGTTAAGGAAGTTATTTCATGCCAGGACCGTTGGACTGGTGAACAGGTCCATGTCATGTGGTAAAAAGTAGCATCAGGTTCTCCACATCACGGGCATTCGTGGCTAGTATGAGGGAACATGCGCAGGAGCTGGTGTGGGGATAAATAGGTTTGGTGTAAATCATTAAACTGAGTATAGCGAAATCATGGATTACGTGATACTTCTTTAATCATGCTGAGCGCTGTAGTCCATTCAGGTTGCGACAGCGGTGTAGGTGAGAACCTCGTCCCATCTGGCTTTGCTCTGATTTGAGCATCATCAGAGTTCCCAGTTAGGATACTGTACAACTGGGATATAGTGAGGTGTGATCCCAGGCCAGTTATTAGATTATGTAATAGGGTGAGGTTATGGGTTCAAAGTCTCCGTTTCGCCAGACTTTTCATCTAAGTTGTTTCAATGCACCTTAGATTATGAACTGTCCTGGGCCTACACCATACGCGTCAACGAGTTGAGTGTATGTCATGATGCAACCCTCCCTAAATAGATCCCCTATTGTTTGTATTCCCAGTTCTAGCCATGGTTCAAGGGTTTGGTGAGTGTTTCATTTTCATACCTCCTGGATGGCCAAACCCCTACTAAGCATGTAACAACGCCAACACTTACGGGCCCACGGCCATCAGAGTATTGCCATGCCATGGAGGGCTAGTGTAGTCCTGCAGCCACAACAATACATTTGGGTGTCCCAGGCTGACATGTACCAACGTTGTCTCCATATTGGAGAGATTATGTAGCCATTGCAATGGCCAGTGAAGTTGCGCTGCCTCGTAGTACAGCTCATAATTCAGCATACCCAGACCCCCCTGCACAAGGGGTAAATATGTTTCAGTGAGTGCTACATGCCAGTGGCCGTTTCCCCATATTAATCCTACCATCAAGCTATTCAGTGTTTTAAAAAACGAGTGTGGGATAACTACTGGGAGTGCTGTGAGGTAGTATAATATTCTTGGAAGTATTATAATTTTCGCAATCACTACTCATCCCAAAGGCGATAGTGATAGTGAGCCCTAGAATGTTAGGGAGCCCCGAATCGATCGGACAGCACATCCTAAATTGCCCTCTATTAGATCCGCTGCATTGTGGTATATTTGGATACCTAGATACTTAAATGTGGAATAGCACCATGGCAATCTATGTGTTGTGAGAGTCGATCTTAAATCCTCCGGAACCGTAGCCAGTGGGAATAGACAAGATTTTGACCAGTTCACATGCAAGCCAGATAGATCCCTGAAGAGATCTAGTAGTTGCAATAGCTTCGATAGCGATGATGTGCATTTATGTAGATAGATCAGCGTACCATCCGCGAAGAGGAGTACGATCTGTTGTCTGCTGCCATCAGTTATGCCCGCTGTTGTGCACATTGTCTGAGCTGAGCTGCCAAGGGCTCGATCGCTAGTGCAAACAGCAGCAGTGATAACGGGCATCCCTGCCTAGTGCCCCGTCCTATAGGGAAACTTTCCAAAATGGTCTTACCCATTTTGACCCGAGCTGTGGGGTCCTTGCCATTTGGTTTTACGGGTGTGCAATTCCATATCTGTGAGGTGCGTTTCCTGTAATATCACTATGTGGGTTCTATGATGTTTTAGGTATGTGTATATCCTGCTGCGTTTATTGGAATTGGCCATGCCTCTCATGTTCCACTTTAATACGCTGTAGTTGTCAATCTTCATGTAGTCATGAGATTGTGGACCAGAGTGTGGTCTATTGGTGTGTCATAGTGGGAGTAGATGTTGCAATTGGATTCCCACCTCCCGTGTGCACCACCCTCCCCACATGTTCCAGCATGGTCGGCGTCGAAGAACATGTAATAAAATACCAACAATGAACAAAGTGCAAACTTACAGGGCTACGCCCACCTTGTAACATGTAGGCACAATGGATGCCGCTATTAATTATGTTCAAACAGTGTCCATTTGGGAACCTATGTGACGTGGGGGGTGTGGGTAAGAGGAGCTGAGATTGTGCGGGTTTCGGCCCACTTCGAATGACTTCTCACCTGGTCTCCTCTATTCACATAGCCATCCTCTGTGCCGGCGTCCATGGGATCAGGCCCTGGGAAGGGCACCGAACAGGCCAACAAGTGGAGTCAGTGGGTTGAGACGCAGGGACTCGCCGAGCCTCTCAATGAGTGCGAGACCCGGTCTCCGCACCACCAAAAACTTTTCGGTCTAGCTCCTAGTCCCAAGGTGATGCACCAAGTGCAACAGATATTGTGTGAGATTAGAGGTCATCTGCTATGCATGGACTAAATTCAGGGCCAAGTGTAGAAGGGATCGTGGAGATGCTTGAGCGGCCCTGTGGCGAGTCTGAGTCCATGGCTTTGTCTTCACGAAGGGCGGTGTACTGGTTTGATGTGAAATGGGTATCTTCTATCAAGGCCTGCACTTGGTCCTCGGCTGCCTGTGCCCTGGATGGGTGTGTTTTGATACCAGATATCTTCTTGCGTTGAGGTTGGGGTGTGAGCCATTCCCCCGTTGAAGATTCATCATAGTGTGGTTTAACCAGGCCCTTGGTGTGTAACCATGTCCATGTATCTTCCGGAGATGGGAAGATGTGAGTTTTCCCCCCATCTACCACCTGAAGTCGTGTTGGGAACAACAAAGAGTAGGTGATATTGTGTTCCTGAAGAAGTTGTTTAACCTTTGTGAATGAAGCACACTTGCGTTGCACCTCCATGGTGTAGTCCGGATAAGCCGTGATATTGTTGTCCAACTGCTACGGGCCCTGAGATCTGAAACTCTGAAGGATCAAGACACGGTCACGAAAATTGAGGAGCTGTGCTAATAAAAACCGGGACTGGCCCCCCTGAGAAGAAGGGTGATACATTATTTGCCAGTACCGTGGTCTTCAACCATTGCTCTAAAAATGCCTCAGCATTGGGCATCCCCACACGTTCTGGAAACCCCAGAAAATTTACATTATTTCTCAGTGAACGACCCTCTGCATCCTCTGCTCTGTGTTTCAGTGATGATACTTCTGTCTCCAACCGCTGCAACTGGTTCTGTAAATCTTTAATTTACGGTTGTACCGTAGTGAGTGTGGTTTCGTTTTCGGACACCCTGTCCGCTAATTGGTGATGGTCCGCCCTAAGTAGATTTACCTGATGTGCCACTGAGTCGATCTTACCCTCCAAGGTTGCCCTGGTGTCCACAAACAGTTAGGAGCGCACCTGCCTGACATCCCAGCAATTAATCTGCCCCATTGCATCATGGTAGATGTAGTATCTTCAAAAAACGAACTCCATTAATTTTTAAATATTTCACCTTTAAGTAGGTACAGCCTTTACTGTGCATCTCTGGACACATGTGTTTCTGGGTTAATCCCTTCTTCAGCAGAGAACATATTTGCGGGGTGCTGGGAATGCTGCCATAAATCCCCCGGTTTCAGTACCTCTTCCCTGGCATGCTGGTGCCTGCTCCAGAGCTCGTCAGCCCAGTAAGGTCTGTAGAAGCTTATCAAATTGGGTGGAGTGGACCCGTAAGGTCTCATTCATTTGTTGGAGGGTCGCAGCTTGGTCACTCGCAATGGGAGTGAGAAGTGGCGCTTCTCCCTCTGTGGGCGGTGATGGCTGCGTCGCCGTTGGTTTAACCATGACTGCAGGGGACTCTTCCATCCTCCTCACGTTTTCCAGTCTGTCTGTAGCTCTCCTCACCACGGCCCACCATCTGCGTAGCGCATTGCCTGTAGTGCGCACGCACCAATGGGTGATGTAGCATTGTGGCAGCTGGCACTGGGGTGCGGGTCCTAGGATTCGTACTTGGTCCCATTCTGTGTGACAACTGGGCCATTCAGTGTGCCTTCAAGCTGAGTGCCTGTGCACCGGCTGGGGTGGCCAGCAGGGCCCACCGGCACTCTCTGTGTCCCCTGATGACCAATGAACTTGTGTCCACTATGTAGTGCTCGATCCGAGCACCTGCAGGAGGCCACGCGTTAGTTTGCTGAAGAACCCCTTTCCAAGAGGGCGTCCCGTACTCCTGGGTTGCTCTCACCTAAGTTCTCCTGCCCATGTTTGTGCTCCGTGCAGTGTGTAGCCTCTCTTGCCGGTAAAGTGCTTGCCTCCTCTGCCAGCACCTTCGGCGTCGGGACGGTCCACGGCTGTGTTGTGCTGCCCCCACGATGGCGCAGGCAGGTCCACGAGACCTCTGCAATCCGCTCTCCAGCCATTCATTCAGCTCCCATGCAGGTCACCGCTGGGCCCTGCCTCCTCTACCTGGCCGGTGCTCTGATTCATAAGGTACCTCGGCTTCCAAGCTGACACATACAGCGGGTACGACTCGTCCGAGCTGTGCTCCTCCAGTTCACCTGGATCTCCTCACATGCTTTAGGGTAGTCCAGGCGGGATTAACTGCAGGATATTTTCAGGCCGGGAGCGGAGCTCGCTAGTTAGCGTCCGCATCTTGGTCATGTCCCCCACATTACAGATGATTTTATGCTGGATTATTGCAAAGGACTGGTTGATGTGGTTCGTTCTTTGTCTCATCAGGGTGGAGAAGCTACAGTACAGCATCAACACAAGCTTTGCCATAACCTATGTCCAGGCAATTGTGTAATGATGAAGAAACATGTAAGGAGATCCTGCTTGGAACCGCATTGGAAATGTTCCCTTCAGGTAGTTTTGATCACTACCGCAGCTGTGAAGTGGTCTGTTCTTCCTAACTGGGTGCATGCTAGCCACATTCTCAAAGTTCCAGGTTCCCTAGATAATACTGCATCTGTTTCAGAAGGGCCGGTTACAGTGAACGAGAGGGGTCAGGTTAGTCAAGCTGTTTGAACTGGACAAGTGGCTACTACAGCACAAATATGGTCTGAGTGAGTCAACATTAGTTGTTGATACAGAAGGGTTGAGACAGAATCAGTTGGTGAGCAAGGATACTAACGAAAGACCAGTTGCTGTAGATAAAAGTGATGTGCCAGGAGACAACTGGGCAAGTGAACAGACGGTGCCAGCTCTACAAGTGCCTCTGACAATTGCTCAAGGGACTGAAAGGTCAAGTCAAAGTGACAGTAATGCTGAGGGTCGAGTAAATAGAAAGTTAAAAAGAAAAAGAGTACCAAGTTAAAAATACTTGGCACCTGAATGGACATATTTTGCTGCCAATGCCTGGGAGAAGGATTTTGCAAGCTTTTGCGTTAACAGTACGAATCCAGTTTAACATTTTTGATTTTGTGATTGATGTGGAACTGAACTTTGAAATCTCATTGTCGCTTGAGGAACAAAGACATTACGTTTTGGAAGTGATTATTAGCGATTACAAGCTGTGCTTTTATTAGAGACATTTTAACTTTTATTCAAAGCTTTTGAACTTTTGCAAGTAGAGAAACACTTGGTGAACTTTCTAGAAGATCAAGGAACTTTTTGTGAAATAATTAGTATTTTCTAAAGGACTTTTTTTTATTTTGCTTTGCTCACAAAATAAAAAGGACTGAAAAGAGGCAGTGAAACTTGGAGACGCTTTGCCTTTTTGATTTTTTAATTTTATTTTTTTGGTCTGAACTAAGAGAACTCATGATGTCAAATAGAAGCAGAGGTAGTAAGTGTAAATACATGTGTACATATTTAGTAGTTGTGACCATTATCTTGATTATATTGCTGCTCATTGGACTGAGCATTCAGAGAAAGTTACATCTACAAGTACCCTGAGTTTCACAAATCCCATAGCAGATCAACATTCCCTATAAAATGATGACAAATATCTACTGATGGTTCTATAGGTGATCTATCCGCAAATGTATATTATAAGCTGTTGTATGAGTATGTATATACAATGGAAGCTAGTGACTGTTACCTGTGTACACAGTTGCCTTCATCAGTGAGTGAGGGAATCACCTATCATAGTTTACCCTTAATCTGTGAAATTTCTTGAGCCTGTTACTAACACTTCTGTATCAGCAGGAGTATTGTCAATATTATTATTGGAACTATGATCTTGTGTTTTCAATTGTCCCAACCATGAAGCAATTGAGCAACATTGGAAAGACAAAAAACATTGACACAGTGGGAGGTTTCTTTAAGCCCATGTTGATGTTTGGTACAGTTTATGCCCACAAAAATAATCTGACATGCATTAGTACCCCAGTAAAGAAGGAGTTTATTGGATAATTCAAAGAACGGAGAAGAGCTTTGAAGGCTAACGTAGAAAAGGGAGTCATTTTCCAAAACTAGGGAAAAGATTAAACACATTCAGTAGCTGGAAATCAAGGTTTCCTAGCTTTAGATTGGCAACATGTAAGAAAGTTATGTGTATATAAACCTAGATCAAAGACTGACATATTTGGTAGGGACTAGTGAATGTAGACATGTGTTTTTGTTTAAGAGTGTGTAGACTTTTATGTTGAATGGACAAGACCCCGAAATACCAGGTGTTCATTTAATTTGTGGAAAGAATGCCTATTACAAGCTGCCGAAAGGCTGGTATGGAACATGTTACCTCGGAGTCGTTTTTCCAAAGGTTTATCATGTGGACCATTTTAATGATCCAATTTGGGATGAGAAATCAAACACCAGACTCGAGAGGTGCTAGTGCTTCAGAGATGGTAGGAGATATCTTTGGTGCCATAATTCTATCAGTAGGTTTCATCTTGAATGATCTCAAGATAAGAAATCTTTCAACGATAATAGATACATTATCTACAGATACAGCAGGTGCCATCTTGTTAATGGACACAGAAATGGTTGCTGTAAGATTCATGGTTTTATAAAATTGTCTTGTGTTAGACATTCTTATCGCAAAGGAGGGTGGAGTTTGCAAAATGTTGCAAGCCCAACAGTGTTGCACTTATATCCCTGACAATAGTAAGGAGATAAAGAAGTATATTGCAAATATGACAAACTTGGGACAGGAACTGAAGGCATTGACAGGTGCCTTGGAAGCAATAGGTAATGGTTTTTCAGTGACTGGAAGGTTGTTTGGAAGTCTAGGGAGAGGATTTGTTGGAAAGAAAATGTAACCCCTATTGATTATGGATTTTGTGCCCTAGTCGCAGTGGTCTTTACATAGTGTACAAGAAGCTGAAAGAGAGAAGAGTAAAAAGTAAAATGAGACAGGAAGAGATTGAGATGGAGACTAGGAGGAGCATATACTATAGTATAATTAAGCAGTTATAGGAGTACAGAAGACCTTTCCTGAAACAACCTCTGACATTTTAAGCTGCCTCATTGAAAATGAGAGTTTGGAGTGTTGTGAGATGGCTTGATTTGCCATCAGAGGGAGGGATGATGTAGCAGAATTTTTAGTAACGCTCTCTCATGTTACACTGATCATTTATGTGTGAGGGGACGGAGCTACATACCGAAGATGGCAGCAGCATAACGACGTAGCTCCGGACCGGCCCATAAACTATCCTGTATACTCCGGTGCTGCCCCACCCTTTCAGCGACACACTGGGAGCGACGGCAGCACACAGAGAACAGAGGTGCCTGAGAACAGAGGGTAACGACCCTCCAGGGGGGCAGACAGCCACAGCGTAGCTGTAACAGGCCGCGCCGGAGCGGGTGTACAAAATGGCCGAATACCGCCGGCAAATCCACTGACAGTGATAGCGTGCTAAGACCCGGAGCGTTGGAGGGAGTGGACAGCGCCAGAGCTCTGGGCCCTCCCAGTGTTGCAGTGGTAGGCAAACAGGCACAGTAGACAGCGGGAAGGGACCACGAAGTGTTGGACCTTCCACCCCCTTCCCACCTCGCCTCCTGGAGCAGCTGTTCTGAGACAGTCCTGTGCAGCAGTGGGGGGCCGCTGGTGAACAGGAGGTGAGACAGTCTTGGAGTGGGGACATGGCTGGAGGTGTCCTTGGAGGGGCCCAACGAACAAGGAGGGTGCTGGGCGGCTGACCCACCAACGGAGTTGCAGCAGGAGGCAAGAGGGGGCAGAGGACAGCGGGAAGGGCCCGCAAAGCGACAGACCTTTCGCCCCCTTCCCACTTCGTCTCATGGAGCGGCTGGGCTGAGGGGGCCCTGCGCAGCAGTGGAGGACCAACAGTGAACAGGAAGTGAGACAGTTTGGGAGTGAGGGTGCCCCAGGAGGGGCCTACGGACAAGGAGGGTGCAGGACGACAGCCCTCCCAGTGGAGTTGTAGCGGGAGGCAAGTGGGTGCAGAGGACAGCAGGAAGGGCCAGCTAAGCGACAGACCTTTTGCCGCCTTCCCATCTCGCCTCATGGAGTGTCTGGGCTGAGGTGGCCCTGCGCAGCAGTGGAGGACCAACAGTGAACAGGAGGTGAGAGAGTTCAGGATTGGGGGCACGGATGCGGATGGAGGTGCCCCTGGAAGGGCCCTACGAACAAGGAGGGTGCTGGACAATGCCCCCCCAACAGGCCCATGGTAGGGGAGAGCACCAGGGGGGCCGCTAGGCATCCGGACCACGTGTGGACAGAGCACCCGGAGTGTGGTGATGGTGGGGGCTGACTTGCCAGCCCCTTGCCTGGCACTTTGGCGACCAGGAGTATCAGTGACCCACATTACAGGATCTGTGATCCTTGATATTCTGCGGTGGGGCATGGCCGCGCGCTGCCACCCGGGCTGATACCCTGGCGCCGGTGCCCTTGAGTCATGCCGTGATGAACACAGAGCACTGTGGGGCCAACCTGCCGTGATCACACTTGTCGAAGACCGCAACTTCACAGCAGCTGTTACCCAAGTCGAGAGCGGGCATAACAGAGAACAGTACCCCCCTGATGGACACCAGAACCTGGGAGATGCGTCAACACCCTGGTAAGAGAGGGCTCGCCGGCTGTTGAGACTCTGGGAGCCTAGTAATAGCACCCAGCGCCTGTTGTGGGATTGCCCAGAGGGGGCGGCTCAGAATCCCGGTGGTCTAACGCTGTGGGGGTTCTGCTGTGATGCCGGGAACCCCTGGCGGAGGAGAGGGGGCCAACATTGGTGGCAAGAGGCCCCCCTCCTCCCACCTGAATGAGAATATGGAGATCAAGGCTCGACTACTGCAAGCAAGCGATCCTAATGGGGAAGCAACAGCCTAAGCCACAGGAATCATGAGCGACTAGCCCAGACATGGAGCAAAGGGCTAAGACAATGCTACCGCAGAAACCACCTCAGCCGCCCCAAATGCAAGACACCTTACAAAAGATACTTGAGGCGATTGAGGACTCTAAGAACACCGACTGGCAAGAAATAGGGAAAGTGTCGGCCGAGTTAGGCCTTATGAGAACTGACCACCGGTAGCTGGCGGAAAGAATGGACAATGCAGAGGAAGAGCTGAATGAAATGGGCACATCACACCGGGCGCAACAATCCCAACTCGCCCACCTCAGAGACAGAGTGCAGAGACTGGAACACAGGGCTGAAGATGCAGAGGCCCGCAGTCGGCGCCATAACGTCCGTATTGTAGGACTACCGGAAAGAGTAGAGGGCAGTGATATGGTGGCCCGCCTGGATTCCTGGATGAAAGAGATTTTGAGCACCCAACAACTCACACCATTCTTCACCCTGGAGAGGGTACACAGAGTCCCGGCTAGGCCCCCGTGCCGGGGAGACCCTCCCAGACCTTTTGTGGTCAAGCTGCTGCATTATAAGGATCAGTACTTACTACTTCAGAGAGCACTCGAAAGAGACCCCTTTGAAGTGGAGAGCAGCAGGGTCAATATGTATCCAGACTATACAGCACCGGTACAGGCCAAAAGTGTGTCCTATACTGAAGTGAAGAAGGCCCTATGGACTAAAAGAATTAGATACGCGCTGTTATTTCCCTCGAAACTTAAGGTAATATGGAACAGCCACACCCATTTCTGCCTGACCCCAGAGGAGGAATGGTCCTGGCTTGAATAGTGCAGAACCAGAAGGGAGGACCAGAACTCACACGAGCCCCCCATGGCTAGAGGCTGGATAAAGAGATGCCGTTCTGGGGACCGGCCTGGCAGAGACAGGGTGCTCTGGCCAACGCAAATGCAAGCAAGTCAAAGAAAACGGGTGGCGATTAAGGCAGCCGCGTCCCTGACAGAGTTGCCCACATCAGACAAGGACAAAACAAGCCACACGGATGCAGGTGAGACAGAAGACTCATCGGATCATGAGTCGGTTGCGGACTCTCTTGACGATCGCCTGCATTTGACACCTCAGACAGCTGAAGACATTATTTAATAGCTGCCGCCTTCCACCATTGCAAAGAACTCCTCCGATGGGGGTGACACCCAGTCTGCAGATCTGGGCTGGTCAGGACATCACCGACACCTGACGCCATCATCACGACGACATCAGACGAGTATACCCCCCTTTGCTCCTGGATCTTTTCAGAAACACAGGTTTGGGCGGTCGGCCATTGCCGCACTGCACTGGGGATTGGGAGAAGGGGATGGAATAGTCCTGTTATTGTTCTTGTTGTTGTTGATGCCCGAAGCAATGATTGGTGTGTTTTGATGGGGGGGGGTGGAATTGCAGGGACACCCTGTTGGAAGGCACACTAAATTCCTGATGCATGTTACAACTACTCTTAAATTGATGTTCTGTAACATTCGGGGGTGGGCAATGTGTCAAAGCACCATAGCATCCTGACATACATGAAGAGAAGAGGAGTCCATATTGCTATGTTGCAGGAGTCACACCTCACTAGAGTGGAAGCTGATCGCCTCCACAAACGCTGGCGAGGGCTACTGTTTGCCACCACATACTCTGCATATGCACGGGGAGCATTAGTCTGGGTGAGGGCGGAAGTGCCATTAGACAAGGAGGGACAGTATGTATTGGTAGGCCATCTGTACGGACGACTCATAGTGCTGGGGAGCATATATGCCCCCAACCAAGATCAAGTCCCCTTCCTTCGCACGTTGTCTGCCCAGCTGGCCAGATACCCGGGTTGCCCCTATCTCTTGCGGGGAGACTTCAATGGCGTCCCTGACATGGATCGCTCTACTCCATCTATGCAGGGGACGACAGCCAGAGTGGCAAAGGGCCTGACGAGGTGGAGATCCGGGTGTGAATTGGAAGACATATGGAGGTTACAACACCCACATCATAGGGAATTCTCACACTACTCCCACATTTATCAAATACATACTAGGATTGATCATATGTTCTGTACGGCTGGCATCAGCAGTACTTTCACACACTCAGAGTACCTGGGCCGCACAGTATCTGATCACAGCCCGTTGCTAGTATCGATGCAGACAGCTGAGAAGTTACCACTGATCCCGATGTGGCGTCTGTACCCCAGAGCCCTGGAAGATGAGGTCTTCCGCGACGCTCTAATGGCTAAACTGAGGGAATACTTTACACTAAACAAGGGGACGGCCTCTAATCGGAGGGTGGAATGGGAGGCTCTGAAGTTGGTGGTCCGGGCCAGAATCAGAAGGGAACTGTTGGCCGAAGTCATTCGTATAGAAGCAGCCCTAAGTAGGTGGGAATTGGAAGTAGGTACTGACCCGGGCTCCTCGACAGCTCTTAGAAATGTGACAAGCACACACTGGTGGTGGTGCGCCTTCGCTGTCACAACTATAAAACATACACAAACAAGATCCATGAAGAAGAGGGGAGGGCGGGAAGGCTACTGGTATGGCTGATTAAATCGGAAAGCGTGGGCAAGCCAATTACTCACCGACAGCTCGGGACGGCACTATACTGTATGCACTGATGCACATTAATGATGAGGTTGGATCGTAATACATGACTCAGTACAGCCAACCGCTGCCAACGGAGGGGGAGGTGCTGCATCCTACCTGGAAGGGCTGCACCTGCAAATGCTACCGGTACCGGAAACTGAACAATTGGGGACCCCAGTAAAGGTGGAAGAGGTGCAGAGTGCTATCCGGGACCTGACGACAGGGAAAACTCCCTGGACTGACGGTCTCCCCCCTGAATTCTACCAAAGGTTCGTGGGAGTTTTGACACCGCGACTGGTGGAGATGTTCACAGAGGCCTATGAGAGGGGGGAATTACCTGACTCCACTATGGAGGTGCTGGTGATACTCCTACCCAAGGGGAAACAAGACGGGGTGATGTTTGCTGACTACCACCCACTCCCAATGATAAATACCGACTTCAAGATACATAGCAAAGTCCTGGCAAAACGGTTACTCCCACACATGAAAAACCTCATTCATGAGGACCAAAACGGGTTCATCCCTGCGCGGAGCACATCAAATAATTTGCAGAAGCTCTACATGCTACTCTATGATGAGGGACACCCACCTGACGCCATAGCAATGATAGTGTCTGTAGATCTGGGAAAAGCCTTTGACACGGTACGATAGAACTTCCTGGAGGCGGTGATGCGCCGTATTGGCGCACAATATCCGCCAGTTACGATGTATCCAGGGGGACCAGACGGGGCTACCCGCTCTCACCCTGTTGTTTGCCTTGGCCATCGAACCGCTGGAGGAGAGTTTCAGGAATAGGGGACAGGAATGGGGTGTACTCTGGGGGGTCCCACACATTATCTCTCTTTATGCAGATGACCTCCTTATTTATGTACGAAATGGGAATGTTGTGCTCCTGCAGGTGCTTCAGATACTGGAGAATTTTGGTAACCACTCGGGCTTGCTGCTCAACCAACGGAAGACACGTGTATTCCCGATGCTCGAAGGAGTGGAGCGCCCCCTCTCGTGCCCGGTGGATGTACAGTGGGCACCCTGAATGTTTCGATATTTGGAAATTCAGATTTATCACAATAGAGGGGACCTTCGGGAGGGCAACTTGGGGAGGGCATACCGGGCTCCGAAAGTGGAGGTGGCTTTCTGGAGCTCCTTAAAGCTATCAATCATGGCCAGGGTCATGCTCTCCAAGATAGTGATGCTTCCTAGTCTTCTTTACAATTTCACCAACTTGCCGCTGAGCATCCCGGCATCATGATTCTGCATACTAGACAAACTACTATGTGAACAGATATGGGACGGGGGACGTCAGTGGGTGGTACTGGGGACTCTCCGTTTACCGCCTCAGAAGGGGGGACTTGACGCCCCTGATTTTGAGCTATATTATCCAGCGGCCAAGTTACAGTGGCCGGCACAATGGCTAAACAGGTTAGACTAATCAGAGACAGCACTGGACGGCGAAGCTGGGCAAGGGGATGCCTTCATGGTATGACTGCTCAGGGGGAAACAAATACCACCCAGACCGAACATATTGGTATCCACAGCCCTAGCTGCGTGGCGTAGAACCCTTAAGAGAACAGGCATGACTAATCCCTACGCCCCACACTGCCCCTTGTTGGACTCCCACATGGTACAACGGGTGCCTCTTTCACCACTAGACAGCTAACATATTGGACAGAGGCGGGGATCACTACAGTGGGCGACTGCTATCGGGAGGATGCTGGTCCCTTTCGGGGACCTGGCGGACCAAAAGGGTTTGCCTGCTGGCCAATTCCTCACTTATGTGGCTGTTGCACGAGCTCTGAAATAACTGTGGGGAGACAGTGGTGAGGAACCGCCCACGGCGGTGGCCCTTCAGACTATGTTAGTTGCAAGTGGGGGCTGCCTTCTGGTCACTTGTATCTATAGGGCTTTAAATGGGATGATTGCAAGACCTCTAGACGGACTGCGACTTAAATGGGACACGGATATAGGCAAAACCATGACAGACACCCAATGGACAAAAATGTTAGCCTCTGCATATAAGATTTCACGTAATACACGTCTGAAGTATATACAGTATAACTATGTTCACAGGACCTACCTCACTCCACGCAGAATTAACCGGATATACGAGGTGATGACAGGAGCATGCCCCAGATGTCGGCTGTCACCATCTGATGTGGGAATGTCCAACGTTAAGACACTACTGGGGAGAGGTGGTTGCCCGTCTTAATACCATTTTACATAGACGACTCGATGATGGGCCAGCGGTATGTTTATTGTGCCTTTTTTATAAACCTTTAATTAAAAAAGTAGGGAACAGGTTTGCAGACTTGGCATTAGTACTGGCACGCAGGAGAGTGGCAATGGCCTGGAAAAACAAATATGGGCCTAGACTACCCACATGGATGGCAGACATTACTGGGCGAGGGCAGAGGAGAGGGCTCTGCAGAGGGAGGAGATGAAGGGACTGAGGCGTCGACCGATTGTCCACATGTGGGTGGAGGTAGTGGACACTTGGGAGATGCTGGGTGTCATCACGGATGATGAATCAGGCAGGACTCAGACCCCATGTGAACAAAGGAGGGATGGGAATTAGCTTTGATACGACCACCACTGGCCTATGCCATGAGTGGGGCTCCCTCACCCTGTCCCTTCTCCCCACTCCCCTCCCGGTCTCCCCTAATGTTCGGGGGTCAGTATAGATGTCCGCACACCACATGGACGATATCAAGACGTATGGGCGAGTTACTAGGTTAACTGGTTATGTTGTTCTGGTTACTCCTATTTAGTTATTGGCTTATACAGTAAGGAAGAACAGGTATACCGGCTTGCAAGATTATCTGGGGTGGGTACCAACTCCCTGTCCTGCAGATATGCCACTGAGAACCCGAGGAATCTTAAACTTTGCTACTATTTTGTATGCTAGGGAGTGAATGTGATATAGGCCGTCCTGTGGTCTTATCAAATAAGTATTGGATACCTACAGACTGTATAGCAACGTGAATAAGAACTCTGAGCATTAAGGGCCAGATGCAGGAAACGGATAGCGACTCGCAAACGGCAAAAATTGCCGTTTGCGACTCGCTAATCGCGTTTCCCTATGCAGAATGCATATTGCGAGTCGGTACCGACTCGCAATATGCATTTCAGAATCGCAAATAGGAAGGGGTGTTCCCTTCCTATTTGCGATTCGGAGTGGTATGCAATACCATTTGCGACCGCATATGCGGTCGCAAATGGTGTCGCAGTTACCATACACTTCAAGTGGATGGTAACCCACTTGCAAATTGGAAGGGGTCCCCATGGGACCCCTTCCACTTTGTGAATGGACCCACAAATATTTTTTCAGGGCAGGTAGTGGTCCAAGGGACCACTACCTGCCCTGAAAAAAAAACGAAACTGAAGGTTTTGGATTTTTTTTTAAGTGCAGCTCGTTTTCCTTTAAGGAAAACGGGCTACACTTAAAAAAAAAAAAAAAAACTGCTTTATTTAAAAGCAGTCACCAACATGGAGGTCTGCTGACTACAGCAGGCCTCCATGTTTGCGAGTTCCTAGACTCGCTATGGGGCCGCAATTTGCGACCCACCTCATGAATATTAATGAGGTGGGTCATTGCGACCCCATAGCGAGTCGCAGACGGTGTCTGAGACACCGTTCTGCATTGGAAATTGCGACTTGCAATTTGCGAGTCGCTCCGACTCGCAAATTGCAAGTCGCAATTCCCAACTTTGCTACATCTGGCCCTAAGTTATGTCATTGTGAACAAACGGATATGTATTACTTGAAATTCCAATAAACAAAATTGTTTAAAAAAATAAAAAAAAGATCATCTATGTGTGACAGTTTATGCATTATGTTAATCCAAGTACTAATATTTTGATTGTAAAGTGATGCAGAGAAGCCTTATTAGTGTGTATTCACTCTAGGCTCGCTATCAAAACCATGTGGTATAGAGATTAAGGTGAAAAAAGGAAGAGGGACTGGGAGGATTGTGGTCCAGTGTACGTTCTCCCAAATCGTGAACCTAACAATAAATAGAGTACACTGTTCCAAAAAACTCTATCAACAGGGACACGAAAAGTCAGTACTGTAGTAGGAGAGCCCTCAAGCATCACTTAGCCCAATGATGATGCTCAGCATCCTAACTCCTCGTCAGACCGGCACTGCAATGTCTGGCGGGCCACCACATATATAGTGGTGGCACTCAGCCGAAGATGGTATTGCAGGCCCAATGGAGTCTGCAAGACGTACTGACAAGGAAAAAGAAAGGAGAGTGAAAGATGGATAAAATTACCTCTGAACCCCTAGTATTTTAGTTTAATGACTCAAAATAGGGATCAGGCTAAGGTTAAAAAGAAGCAAGAGGAGTATTTGTAGGGAATAATGTCCCCCTATACTCCTAAAAAGGGGAAAGGAGGAGAAATACTCTGTCCTAACACTAAGTGGTCGACATGTTTCGCGCCTCCACGGTCAGAAATTGATCCAATGGCGCTTCATCAGGACCGAAAGTTGTTACTTCTCCTAAAAAAAAACACAAAAAAACACAAGAGGTAAGTGCTGAAAGGTCACTTACTGAGCGTAGACTAGTAGTCACTGTCATTCGGTTAGGAGGTCGCCCATCCCATGTGGAGAAAAGGCATCATAGGGACGCGTAAACCTCAGACCAGAGGAGAGTTCATTGGCTTCATCCTAAGGTCCTGCGGCACACCTACCCGAGGTCGCGTACCTGGAAAACGACTGTATGGCCATATTGGTCATACTGTGCAATTGAATTGGTTTGTATTGAAATGTGATGACTACTCCACACCCTTATGCTGGGTCAAAGATTCATTGAACTTGTCAGGCGTTGATTCCTGCGAAGGAATAAATGGGCCAGCACATTGAAGCCAGTAGATGGCTGAAGTGGATTGGCCCATTGGCCGATGATGCATGCTGAAGTGGGTGGAAGAAAAATGTGACTGACAACAGACTAACACATGAAGTTTGAATGAAAAGTAACTGTGTTATATAGATAATTTTAGTAAAATCAAAAGGTTCTGGCAAACACCAAACCTAAATAAAAGCCAATCGTTCTAGTGTTGGCTGTCAGCCTCTTGCCTTTGCAAATATTTTTTTATTTGTAATATTTTATAAAACTTTAGTATGAATAGAGACGGTTGAACAAAAAACTATAGAGGCTGGAAAGACGAACTAGATAAGGTTATTTTCATATTCAGCAAAGATAGATGATGGATAGAAAGCACTGCATAGATAGTGTTGGATAGATAGATAGAAAGATACATACATAGACGGTTGAATGGATAGAGACAGTTGCATAGATAGATACATAGATGGAGAGGTTTGCATGCATAGAGATGGTTGTATGCATAGAAAAGGATAGAAATATAAGCACATTGTGATAAATAGAACAGCTTCAGTTATTAATATAATAGTTAAATATCTATATAATCACAACATACATGATCAGTAAAAGCGAACTATAAAGCCACACAAGCAGGACATACAGACTAAATTGGTTTTCAAGTATAACTGTAGTCCTCTATTATAATATATACCAGTCGATCTACAGAATAAATCTTTAAATGCACTTCATCAAGGGCATACTAAAAAGGGGATAGTTTTGTAAAGAACAGTTACAACTGGATACAATCGTGTATGCTTTGAAATAAGAGCAGTCAGATAAACAAAGGCCACTCCAAAGCAATTTACAACAACAGAAAACAGGAACTGATAAAGCTAAAATGGGTCTTGTGCTCACATCAAAAGCATTATAATATCAGATCAGGCTCTAAACACAGAGGCAACACTAAAGTAATAGGAAAAACAAAAACACTGACCCTGAAGGGAACTATTTTGCACGCAGATGTGATCCTTGTGAAAGAGCAAAATGCAGTCAATCAAATCAAAGTTAGATACTGGCTGAAGTAGGCTGACCCACTGTGCTATGCTGTGTGCTGTAGAGGAAGAAACAAAATGTGAAAGACACAACAGACCGGTGGATGAAGAGACTGGCTGAAAGTCCCTTTAAGTAAATATAAATTTACTTTAGCACATATTCTTGTCAAATAATTTACCTGTTCTCCTTCCTCGCCCGATGGATGCCCCTTTTACCTGCTGCCAGCAATCCGATCTTTGCCTGATGATTATATGATCGACTGGAAGACTGTGGCGCAACTAGAGACTCTGCCTCGATCAACCCGGAAGCATGAGCACTGACCCGGAAGCAGCATTGTGAGCTGCAGCCGAGCGTCGCATGCGGGACAACGCCAGCACCCGTGCCCGCACCGGCACCCGTGATTGTGCCCTGCTGGGGATGCCGTGGACACGGCAAGCACTGCGGGAGACGAGACCGAGACGAGTCCGTCAGTGAGTCCGTCAGTTCCTCCCAGGAGCAGCAGCAGGTAAGGAGACGCCTCGCAGGAGTGGCAACCGAGGAGACGCCTCGCAGGAGCGACAGGTGAGGAGATGCCTCGCAGGAACGGCAGGAGGAGCAGGCAAGGAGACGCCCAGCTCTGAGGCTCCACAAAGCTCCTATGAAGCGATCCTCGCCACCCGCTGCCTCAAGGCAGCAGTATCCCCCGCGGACTCCCGTGGAAGCGGCCCGACCGGGTGCGGCTTGCGGGGGCAGGGCTCTGCGTTCCAAACAGTCTGCCTCCAACTCCTACATCCCTGCCCAAAGTGTGGCTCCAGTATACAGCAGTTTACCAGCCCTCCATTTGGAGACGACCGACTGTGCCGCAGGGGGACGGAGAAACGATTTTGTCCCGCCGCCACTGCCGCTAGATACCGCTCCCTGCCGGAGGGTCTCCCCCCATCGAGGACCCGCAAGATCGATCCGCAGGACTGTGAAGCCGGATCATGGACCACCCCGGTAGCAGAGGGGCAGTTTTTGGCAGCCCGGCCCACCAGATTCCATCTTTATCAAAGTTCTGCGGGCTTTGGAAGCAGGACCACAAGATCGCGGATCGCCCCGGTTGCAGGGGAGCTGGTCCACTAGCGCGGCAAGCCATTTCCAAGTCCCCAGTTTGTTTTAGGGGTCCATTTGCCTGGTGGAGGCCATCGTTCTGTACTGTTTTCTTGTCTCTGTGGGCTTTTGGGCGCCTTTGCCTCCTTACCTCTTCACCACTTTGTCTCTCAGCTGCGGTCAGCTGTCCTGCTGTTGGCAAGGAGCCCATTAAGAACTTGCGGAGAGGGCCACAGAGACAGGGAGCGCAACAAGTTACCGTTCATCACCGGGGGCCGTCTCCTTGCCCCGCCTCCTCGCCACATTTGACATTCCTCTGTGGGCAAGGAGCCCATTTCAGGTACCCACGGATGGGGCCGAGGAGACCGCGGAGGTTGTGGTTGGAGTGTACGTGGTCCACCCATGGCCTTTTATACTACCTGACCACACCACTGCAGATCGGTGACTTTGGAGTGGTGTCTTTGGCGTCTTGGAGCTACACCAAATTATATTGCAGTTGGTGATCACGAGTACAGTGAACTTGCTGTATCTACTACCATCGCCTCTCCTTACTACGTTCAAAGACATTTTTAAAGTCTGTTCAAAGGCTGTGGGCGATATATCGACAATACAGCGTAGCAAATTGGAGACTTTCAGATTTTCAGTCTAAAGAGCCGTAGAGACTACAAAAGAGGTATTGGTGGCTCGACACTGAAAGGTCGGGGACCTAGCACACTGAAGATAAAATGACGGCAAAAAAATTTAGATCTGGCCATCCGGTTTTGGGGAGATCATGTTCAAAAACAAAATCTAATCCATTGCGCAATAAAATCTCAAATACCTTAGGCCTAAAGTGCCGAAATCAAATTTTTCCCTACGGGATAAAGAGAAGGTCCCCCTTATTTCTTCAAAGCCAGACTCTTTACATCAAAAGGGTTCTCCTTTGGTAGAGGAACCCCTTTCCACTTGTCCACATCACAAGGAACCAACCTCCGCACATATCTTGGTAGATCTAAAAAAGAGCCCAGTTTTGTCTCATATATCTCCCTCCATTCGTGAGCCTCAAATTTTTTGTAAGGTCTCTTCATCTGTTTCAGCTATAATTCCCCCTCCAAATCATGACGTGATCAGCTTATCCCCAGCAAAGGAAACTCCAGTTCATGATCCTGGCACTGATGCTCTTTTGTCATGTACCAACCTGGAGAATCCCCCCGAGGATTTCACCCTTCCTGATTTAGACTTAGAACTTATCCAAAGATATGGGTCTCATCAGGAAGCCACTCCTCCCCCGCCATCGCTTCTCACTCTACCTAAGGGATTACAGCTTTTCAGCAGTACACCCTCCAACCACTCCTCTCTTTGTTCCCACCTTTCAACAACACCCGATCTGAGTCTAAACATTAATCCCTTAAGCATTAATCATGATCAAAATACTTTGGTCTCCTCTTCGCTCTCAAGCCTAGAGCGTCTCCTATCCTCCATTTTGAACCTTTTAGAAAAATCGGTTGGAGGGTCCGATTGTATTCTCGTTTCCGTAACGGCTATTTTAAAAGAATTTACAGCTGGCAATGGAATATATCCTTGTCCTAGCATGAAATCACACTATTGTAAACAGTGAAACACCCACCGGTATTGATTTTTGTTCCCAGGCTGGAGCCCTGCAGGTGGGACAACCCCCACGACTCTCATGCCAATTAAAAGCCCAGTTAACTCGATTAGATTTGTATTAAGAGACTTTTCAACAGAGACAGATTTGGAATCGGTCTGCCAAAATTCCGAGACGGGTATGTTTCCAATCTTTAAAGCTCGTTCAAAGGCTAACATCTTAACTAGTATCTCGGATATTTCTGAGCAGCTTCTAATACATAAAAAGAAAAAAAAGAGGTCTAAAAAATCTACCCGGAGACACCCCAAAAAAGGTCAGAGAAAGATACGTTTTTCCATTGTACAATCTGGCCTACAAGATTCCTTAATCCAGGAGGCTCCAGCTTTACATTGTTGTCTTGCACCTTCTGTTTCTTTGTTAACGTGCGACCCCCACCCACCTATCAGCATTTCTGAAACATCCAACCAAATTTCACCTTGTGAGCCAACTACCTTCCAACCCACTAGGACAACCTTGAACCTCCTTGCTCAAACTTTTGAAGCCACCACAGGACCCTCATCCATCCAGTCCTAGCTGCAACCTGTTACAACAGGACAGGGTCGCTACCCTGTGGACACTTTGACATTAAATTTCCTGCTCTTATGTGACAGTGATCTTTTCCTTAATAGATCTCTATTAAAATGTTTTTCTAGTATTGAACCCCTTAGAATGATTGAAAGTAAGGACATACAACTGTTTTTCTGAAGGTCGCAGATTCTGGTCAGTCGTCACGTGTATCGTTTTTCTCCAATTTGACAGTTAACAAAATATTAAGCAATTTGGAGTCTTTACAACGTAAAGGTATTGATGTAGTTCCCGTCTTGAGCGAGAGGGCTTTAAGGTTAACCAAGCGGGATCACCAATTTTCCGATGGTGTGCGGAAACCTTTCCCCTCAGGCATCCCTGTGGCTAAACAGGACACAAACTCTCACACCTTACAGGACCTAAAAATTCACCTGAGGTCCTATGGCCAGGAAGTATTATTTAGGGACCTTCCCATTTGTCCTCCTCCTGATTTAAGTATCAACCCCCATTCTTGGAATTGGTTACCAGCAGTCTTGAGTAGTACTAATACAACCTCTAGACCAACAGCACCACTAATGTACCAATGAGCTAACCCTCGTATCTTGGAATGTGGCAGGTATAAAGTCTAAAGGGGAAAAAATAGTTTTTCTGAACTCTCTCAATTCCGATATAATTTGTCTTCAAGAAACCTGGTCTATTGGGGAGCTTCATTTTAAAAATTATTATTCCTTCTGTTGTAAGGCCTCCCCCTCAATGAAGGGTCATGCATAAAAAGGGGGGGGGCATGTTTGCTGTTGAATAGACTTCACTGGCAGTATGAATGTTATAGGGATTCTAGCAATTTGTTTTTAGCAGTAACATTACACCGCATTGGAATTAGAGCCAAGGTAGTCTCCCTCACTTTGATTAACTCTTATGTTCCGCCCGGTGTCCCTTTTAATTATCTCCTACTAAAGGTATTTCTTTAAATAAAGGAACTTTGTGACAGGGATCCAGAAACCCAAAACATTATGGTAGGAGACCTAAATTGTAAGATTTCTAACCCGGGGCTTGCATCCTTTTGGGATGAGGAAAAGGAAGAAGCTTTTAGATTACTGCCTTGCATTCTTCCCCACAATTTAAAGTCTGATAAGCGTGTGAGGCTCTTTCTAGAATATTTAAGAGAGAATGATTGTGTTATTGTTAATGGTAGACTTCCATCTGACTCCCCAGCCCATCCGACCCACAAATCGCCTGGGGGTGCTGCAATTCTGGACTACGTGGTAACAAACTATCAGTCTTTCTCTATATTAAAGGATTTACTAGTAGTACAGACTAACCTTAGTGATCACAATGTTTTGGTAGTATCACTTGACCTGAAGGCACAACGCACTGTTTCATGGAGTCTGGCAGGGCAGCACCCCCAGTTAAGCGTTAAAAATGGTAGAACATTTTGGTCCCCAAATAGTTTTAAGGGGCTTAAAGGAGTCCTGGAAAGTACCCTGAATGACCTTGGTAGCTGGGTAGGGAAAGAAATGGAGAGTTTCATTAATTTCATGCAACTGGTTGCCTCAATCCCTAGTCAAAAGCCTCAGAATAAATATATAGCAAACCCCCCTTCCCTTTTATTAGTAAACAGAGATATAAATGCTCTAATCCGTAAACAGCATAGGGATTATTCATCCATGAGGAAATCTCAGTTAGATATTCTAAAAAGAAGGAGGAGATTAAGAGCGCGCCTGAAAAAGGACACCACAGACAGATCCTGGGTTGCAATAAGAGAAGCAGCCTTCTCTGGCTATACTAGGCGGTTTTGGTCCCTGATTGCCAAAGGGTGTGGTACAAGAACCAGTCCCCTACCAATAGCTATTTGCGAGTCTAGCTGGTCAATTTTTCGATCTGATCTCTATACCTCAAATGGTACTACTATGGTAATCCCTCAAACCTGCTCCAACTCCCTTTACTCATATCCAACCCTAAAAGAAATTGAGACCACCATAAAAGGAATGCGTAGTTCTGCAGCTTTGGGACCAGATGAAATCCCAATATTGTTAATAAAACATGACATATCCTCCTGATGTAAGATTTTATTCCTGGTGTTCCAGTATTGTTATGAAGTCAGGGATGTCCCTCAGTCTTGGAAGGGTAGTGTTATTGTCCCTTTGTATAAAAAAGGTGATCAAAACTGTCCTATGAATTACCGCCAGATTGCACTCTAGGATGCGCTCGGAAAAATCTTTGCTAAATTTCTACTGTCACAGATTAATGATTGGGCAGAAAGGTGCAAAATTATTCTCTTAGAGCAATCAGGTTTTCAGGTTTTAGGAGAAATCATGGCACAATTGACAACTTTTCCATTTTGCAAGTAATTAATGAAAAATATGTCTCTCTGAAAGGGGAGCAGATCTATGCAGCCTTTATAGACTTCTCTACAGCATTTGATAAGGTTGACCGTGTCCTGTTATGGAAGGAGCTTTTAAGTTTAGGCATGCCTAGCATCCTCTTTGATCTTGTGGTTGCTCTTTACACCTCCACCTGGTGCAGAGTTCTGCTAAGGGGTGAACTAGGTCTATCTCATGTTATTCTAACTTAAAACGGCCTAAAATAAGGATGTATGCTGGCTCCATTGTTATTTTCTCTGTATCTTTCAGACTTACCAGCACATTTAATCTCATGTGAGGGTTTTGCTCCCAATTTAGGAGACAGATCGTTATGCTGTCTTCTTTACGCAGACGACATAATCATTTTAGATCGTACCCCAACAGGGCTTAATAACAGATTAAAAGCCCTTGAACAATATTCTGAAGTGCACATTTTAAAGATAAATTGCTCAAAAAGTAAAATCTTGTGCTTTCATGGGGAAAAAAAATTAAAGTACTGCAATTTTAACTGGACCATGAGAGCTCAACAGCTTGAAAAAGTAACTTCTTACACGTTCCTGGGTAAAATTGTCTGCGGGAATCTCAAAGAAAGAGAGCACATTGAGCATAATCAAAGAAAGGCCCATTCCCAAGCCAATGGTTTGAATACCCTCTATAGAGCAACAGGCAGAAGGCATTTTAAACATCTCTTAGAGGTTTATCGGGTAAAGATACCTCCATCATTACTGTATGGTATTGAGCATATTGCAGTTTCCAAGTGGATCTTTCTCGATAAACTTGAGGGACGTGTTTTTAGAAATATTTTAACCGTAAACTCTGCCTTCTCTGCACCGTTATTGAGACTTGAGTTGGGCCTCTGTAGCTCTTTTATACAAGGCCTGGCCGCAATAATTTGCTGGATGTTTAATCTGATGACAAGCTGTGACGATTCTTTGCGGTCACTGCTAAAAAAAGAAATACTAGCTGGTTATAAAGTGAAATACACCACTAGTAGGAATTTCTTATATGCCATGGATCTTTTAAAACTAGATCCATCTGCAATCTTTACCCTTTCACCATCACAGTTTAAATTTGCTCTTAGGAAAGCAACTCGGGCAGTGAGTTTCTGCCAGGATAGTCAGGCCTGTATACATAGACAGAATTTCCATATAATCGCTGACTCTTTAAGGCTAGGGGTCACACAGCCTTACCTTACCTGGAATTTGCCTCATGGGGTGAGAAGATTCTGGCTCCTGCTGCGACAGGGGCAGCTCCCCCTGAACACATTACAAGTAAAATGGTTTGGCTCTTCTGCCATTTGTAATCTATGTAATAATGGCGCTCAGGATTTGAAGCATGTTGTCTTAAGTTGTTCGACCTTACTGCCTTATCGTCGTAAGTGGCAGCACTCCATTTGTCTATCTCTTTCACTTAGATCTGCTTCTAATTTATCTCAAGACTTATTTATCCCGCCCAATGAAATGTTTTGTGCTAGAGTTTTTAACTATTTTAAGTGTTTTTTAACTTTGTATTAACTTATTTAATTTTTTTTATCAAAGTCAAATTTATTTGTTATTTCTTATATTTCTTCCATTTGTGCATTTATGTTTTTATCTTATGTGGATCTCTATCAGAGTTCCGTAACATAATAAACGTAAACTTGAAATATAAATTTAATTTTAGTAAAATCAAAAGGTCTTGGCTAACTCTAGACCTAAAAAGAACTCATGGAGCCATGCTTGGAGGAGGCAAAATGCATTTATACTGTGCCTAATATCCCCCTGAGTACTTACTGCATTACAGAAAAGGAAGCTGTTGCTTGTTTGTTCCTTTTGTAAGACAGATTGTGATGCACACATTTTGAACCCTCACAATTTCAAAGGCATACGCACTCATTTTCATAATTGCATATCTCCATGCAAATGAGACAATGTGTTTGCCCCACACCTGTTCCATATTGTAGGCACAGGTTTTAACAGCGTCTCTGGCAGTGTAGTAACAATGGCCACGATAGGAGGTGATGCACAGTTAATGCACCCTTTGTCCCACAGCAATTTGCATTGTAGAAAGCCTACCATCAAAGTATTGCATCTACACACTGTTTTGTGATCATGGATGCAACTGCAGAACTGTGAACTGGCAAACTTACTTTTAATGGACAATGTGAAACTACAGGTACCAGCATTCCTAGCATGGTTGACTGACAGGTGGCAATATGACAGCAATATGTACGATCCGGGGTAGTCACGTCACTCCACGTCAACACTGACACAATTTCCATTCCAGGGCTTTTGTGTGATAACAAAAGGTGCATTATGGGAGTTAGTGTCGGTATGCTTTAATTGACCTAACTAGACTGATACAACTGGTAAGTCATTTGTAGATGGTCCAGAACTGGCAGAAATTTATTTGATGACATGGAATGGGGTGGTTACTCTGGTGCAATCATTAAAACAAATATCATGGTCACATTAAGTAACCAAAGTGTTGCTGGTGTGGCTCTCTGAAAAGCAGGTTCTGTCAGCTTCAGACCTGCTGAAAGAGGTGACAAGCACAGTGAGATTAGAGCGTGGCACAACAGCTAAAATGCAGCTGCTACTTATTTTCAGGGTCAGAGGAATTATGGGACTGTGCAGCTAAGGTGTTTTTCGCATATATATAGATTTGCTGCATTCGCCACATCCATCATCTGCTGCATGATGTGCACATTTTTATGAAAAAAAAACGTTTCTAGCACAAATGGTTGAAAAGTTACTAAAAACCCAGCAACATATGTTGCTGCACAGTAGAAGGTCCTTTCCAAATGTTGACTGGTTACAGCTCTTTTGCTTATTACTATATTTATGCATTAAACTGGTAATAATGAGGCAGGGCTGGCTTTAGCACTGTGGTGCCCTATGCAACTGTCTTTTTTGCCCCCCCCCACCCCACGACCACCACCTCGGATTCCCTAACTACCACCTGGAAAATGTGCCAACTCCACGTTCACATGCATTCATTTGTTTTAAAGAGCTTGTAAAGGCTGGCTTTACTAATCCACTCAGATATCCACATAAAATGTAGTTCTCTTCTTTGCAGCAGGCATATTAACCCTCTGTGATGCTTTATGGAGAGTTAAAGCTGCTGCTAGACAAAACTCCCATCTCTCTTCTTAGCAGGAACATTAATCACAAGAGGTATCTTGACATTTTAATTGTTTCATGAAGGCTGGATGCACAAGGAACTTTTCAGTAGGTGTTTTGTTTTAAATCGCAAGTTTCTGCGTTATTGCTAAACATAGCGCCCCCTTGAGGTCAGCGCCCCCAATCCAGGTTAGCACCGGGTGCGGCCGCACTGTTCGCACCGCCCTAAAGCCCGCCCTGAATGAGGTATGACCAGTGCCCAGACAGGATTGGGGACAGTTTACTGTATCATTACACAGCACTCCTTTTTATGGCTTTTTTCAAAACCACACCCCAATCCCACATTTCCTTACTTCTATCCTTCACATACATTCCTCCGTCAGCACACTCGCCTCACTGTCTTCGGAGAGAGGAAGGACTGTGTTGCAACTGTGGGAATTCTTCGTAAGTAGAAAGGAGAAATTATTAAAACGAATGTTTTTGAAGATTGCGTTTTTCTACAATGGGTGTTTTTTTTTATACTTTCATCGCTATGTTTTCCTCAGCATTAGGTGAATTTCTCATATGATAGAGCGTGGGGCATACATATACATATGTTACAGACCTGCTCGGCCGATGTCCATTACGAGGTGTGAACCCTCCACAGTATGTCAGAGACAGCCTCGAAAGCGTTGTTTTTGTTATTAGAGGCATGAAGGGGGGGGAGTTTGGTGGAGTGGGGGCAATTCATTTAAGTCTCTCGGGCTGTGCTCGGCACTAAGCCCTGTCCTCTCCTCACAGGTTGAAAAGATTTCACAAGTTGGCAGGTCTGATATTGATTTGGGTAACCTGTTTTAACTCGTTTGACTGCTGTCATAAGGTTTCATACTGAAGGTGCATGCTAGAAGTTCGGTTATGGGTGTATAAACTGTTGTTGTCAAGGAATTATTTTTCAGATGAAGTCCCGTCACCTCAATATTGATTTATGATAATTAACAGCAGATAATTGCGGAGTTTTACTATTTTTAAGAGAATGTATTGTCTTGTTTTATGTACAAGAGATATTGTGCGACAGAGCCTTTCGCGGTCTCTGTCTTTATTTCAAGCACTGGTTACAACTCTTAATTGGCTTTAGCTGCATCATAATGTAAATAAAAAACAAACACACATTTGCAATGCAATAGGTCTCGCATTTGCTTGAGTTACAGCTATTGGTTTCTAAATGCATAACTGGACTTTTCTTGCAACATAAATAAGTCAACCCTGCCGCATAATGTTGTCCTTTCTGTCACATAATTCTAGTAGCCTTGTACCCACTTCAGAATTATATACAAACCCAGAAAGTTACCATGCCCTGTCCTCCCTCCGCCACGCTGCTGAAAACGCTGTTTTAAAGGTACACAAGTGTGTGTTTAAAAAAAGCAGAACAAATAAAGGAGAGAAAAAAAAACAACGTCACGTTAAACTCAAGAGATCCTGGAAATGTTTTAAACTAAATCAATAAATACATTAAGATAGAGAAAATAGGAGTCCGTTGAAAAAAACGGGATTAGCATGAAGGCTTCTTCCCACCATAATCTGCTGTGACGTCACCCGATGGCTTCTTGGCAATTACCTCGTCTATTTTCTTTCCTACCATATCATACCCCCAAACACGTGAAACTTCCACGTCTACACGATGGGAAGGGGAGAGACAGAAAAGAAAAGTAGTTCATCCACACAAAAGTATATGGTTGGTCGTGCAATAATCCATGTTACAGGGTCAGTCTACAAGGCAGTAACAAACCAGCCTCTATGGAGAAAAACGCAAGGCATTTACCAACAACATCAAGGGATTTTTTTAAAGGCAGGCCCATGAATGAATAAAAGTGATGGGCGTGGTTTAAGTCCACGGTATACAGTATGCACGCTGCTATGCTCAGCCTAAAGACACAACTCCTGAGGCCATATTACAGAAATGCCTGGGGTAGGAAATGCGTTTTGCACCCCTGAGGGCATTTCGTGTAAGAGGAAGGAGCTGCTTGCGGGACCTTTAAGTAAAATAGAGAAGGTGCCTGTATTGAACATGTACTTTGAGCTCACAAATTTTCATAGGGGCATGTCCTCATGTAAATGAGGTGCACGCCTGCTCCACGCCCATTCTGTATTATGGACACAAGAGTTCATAGCCTTTTTGGAGGTGCATTAATAGTGCTCCCCTATGAAGTGGCACACAATAAGTGTGCGCCCCAGGGGCATCGTTTAGCAGGATGCACATGGTTTCCAAGTACTCCCCGCATGGTAGTAGGCAAATACTGTACCCTCCTGTTGGAAGTCCCTGCACTCACTTTAAATCCGAACAGTTCTACCTGCATTTAAAAAACAGACCAATAATTTGAAACAGACCCTCCTTTTTTGAGCGCTGTGCTGTGCCAAGTACAGGTGCAAATTTGCTCCTTCATTAAGATGTACTGATTTTCTTGAAATCTGGTCCACCCCCCTGGTTCCACTATATTAGTCTTGTAGGAGGCTGGCCTGGCTTATAGTGGGTACCTTGTGGTACTTACACCTTGTGCCAGGTCCAGTTTTCCCTTATTAGTATATTAGTAGTGTTCTAGCAGCTTAGGCTGATAGAGGTAGCTATAGCAGAGCAGCTTAGGCTGAACTAGGAGACATGCAACGCTCCTACTATACCACTTATATCATATAGCACTATATCATAAGAAACACAATACTCAGAGTTACTAAAAATAAAGGTACTTTATTTTAGTGACAATATGCCAAAAGTATCTCAGAGGATATACTCCCTTAGGAGGTAAGTAAAATACACAAAATATACACACAAACCAAAATCAGGTAAGTAAAACACTTTGAAAAGTAGTGCTAACAGTGTAGAACACAATAGAAGGCAATAGAAGACAATAGGCCTGGGGCAACACAAACCATATACTCCAAAAGTGGAATAGGAACCACGAATGGACCCCAGGCTTAGTGTAGTGTGTAGAGGGTCGCTGGGAGTGTAAGAAAACACTAGGGGTGTCCAATATACCCCACCCCAAGACCCTGAAAAGTAGGAGTAAAGTTACCCTACTAACCTAGAAAGACAGTAAAGTTGAGATAGGGGATTCTGCAAAGGCAACAACTGACTGCAAAGCACTGAAGATGGATTCTTGGACCTGAGGACCTACAAAGGAAGGGGACCAAGTCCAAGAGTCAGGCAAGTGTCCAAGAAGGGCAGGAACCCACTAAACCCCGGATGAAGGTGCAAGAGGGCTGCCTCCGGGTGGAAGAAGCCGAAGATTCTGCAACAACAGAAGGTGCCAGGAACTTCTCCTTTGGTCAGAAGATGTCCCACGGTGTGCTGGAGGATGCAGAGTTGTTTCCACGCAGAAAGACCGCAAACAAGCCTTACTAGCTGCAAGAGTCGCGGTTGAAGATAATGGGTGCTGCCAGGGCCCAGGAAGGACCAGGAGGTTGCCCTTTGGAGGAGGAGACAGAGGGGGTGCTCAGCAACAGAGAGAGCCCACGCAGAAGCAGGCAGCACTGGCAGAGGCACTTGAACAGGCATTCAAGAAATCTGAGCATGGCAGTCATCTCAGCACAATAAAAGAGGGTCCCATGAAGTCGGTGGTCAACTCAGCGAGTTGAGCAATGCAGGACGGAGTGCTAGGGACCTGGGCTAGGCTGTGCATGAGGGAATCCTTGCAAGAGTGCACAGAAGCCCTAGCAGCTGCAGATCACGCAGTACACAGGATTACTGTCTGGTGTGGGGAGGCAAGGACTTACCTCCACCAAATTTGGACAGATGGACCACTTGACTGTCAGGGTCACTTGGATCCAGCTCCTGTGTTCCAGGGACCACGCTCGTCAAGATGAGAGGGGACCCAGAGGACCGGTGATGCAGAAGTTTGGTGCCTGCGTTAGCAGGGGGAAGATTCTGTCGACCCACGGGAGATTTCTTCTTGGCTTCCATTTCAGGGTGAAGGCAGACAGCCCTCAGAGCATTCACCACCAGGAAACAGTAGAGAAAGCCTGCAGGATTAGGCACTACAATGTTGCTGGTAGTCTTCTTGCTACTTTGTTGCAGTTTTGCAGGCGTCCTGGAGCAGTCAGCGGTCGATCCTTGGCAGAAGTCAAAGAGAGAAGTGCAGAGGAACTCTGGTGAGCTCTTGCATTCGTTATCTGAAGAGAAACCCACAGGAGAGACCCTAAATAGCCCTCAGATGAGGATTGGCCACCTAACCAGGTAAGCACCTATCAGGAGGGGTCTCTGACGTCACCTGCTGACACTGGCCACTCAGAGGCCTCCACTGTGCCCTCACACCTCTGCATTCAATATGGCAGAGGTCTGGGACACACTGGAGGAGCTCTGGGCACCACTCCTGGGGTGGTGATGGACAGGGGAGTGGTCACTCCCCTTCCCTTTGTCCAGTTTCACGCCAGAGCAGGGGCTGGGGGATCCCTGAACCTGTGTAGACTGGCTTATGCAAGGAGGGCACCATCTGTGCCCTTCAAAGCATTTCCAGAGGCTGGGGGAGGCTGCCCCTGCCCAGCCCTTAACACCTATTTCCAAAGGGAGAGGGTGTAACACCCTCTCTCAGAGGAAGTCCTTTGTTCTGCCTTCCTGGGACTGGGCTGCCCAGACCCCAGGAGGGCAGAAGCCTGTCTGTGCGTTGGCAGCAGCGGTAGCTGCAGTGAAAACCCCAGAGAGCTAGTTTGGCAGTACCCGGGAACCATGCTGGAGCCCCGGGGATGCATGGGATTGGCACCCCAATACCAGATTTGTCATGGGGGACAATTCCATGATCTTAGACATGGTACATGGTCATATTCGGAGTTATCGTTGTGAAGCTACATATAGGTATTGACCTATATGTAGTGCACGCAGGTAATGGTGTCCCCGCACTCACAAAGTCTGGGGAAATTGCCCTGAACAATGTGGGGGCACCTTGGCTAGTGCCAGGGTGCCCTCACACTTAGTAACTTTGCACCTAAACCTTCACTTAGTGAGGGTTAGACATATAGGTGACTTATAAGTTACTTAATTGCAGTGTAAAATGGCTGTGAAATAACGTGGACGTTCTTTCACTCAGCCTGCAGTGGCAGTCCTGTGTAAGAATTGTCTGAGCTCCCTATGGGTGGCAAAAGACATGCTGCAGCCCACAGGGATCTCCTGGAACCCCAATACCCTGGGTACCTAGGTACCATATACTAGGGAATTAAAAGGGTGTTCCAGTGTGCCAATCAGAATTGGTGAAAACGGTCACTAGCCTGCAGTGACAATTTTAAAAGCAGAGAGAGCATAAACACTGAGGTTCTGGTTAGCAGAGCCTCAGTGATACAATGAGGCACCACACAGGGAACACATATAGGACACAAACTATGAGCACTGGGATCCTGGCTAGCAGGATCCCAGTTACACATATCAAACACACTGACAAATAGGGTTTCCACTATGAGCACTGGGCCCTGGCTAGCAGGATCCCAGTGAGACAGTAAAAACACCCTGACACATACTCACAAACAGGCCAAAAGTGGGGGTAACAAGGCTAGAAAGAGGCTACCTTCCTACAAGTCTATATAGTAACCTCTGAAGCAACAACTTGATTGAGTTAAGGTCCACTCTTTGATCCGTGCAAGAAAGATCAAAGGCTAACCTGGTGACTAATCATATGGTATCAGCGGCTGGACTTTATTGATTGTAATGTGTGAATACCTAGCCTACAAAAGTTTTCACATTCCTTTGAATTGTTGTCCAGCACATTTTCAAACGTTTTTATGTTTTAGTACAAATTTTACTAGTGTTTATTAAGGAAAGCCTTAATTTTATTAAAGACACGGAGGCGAGTATTATGCTTCTCTTAACTTGCTTTACTTCAAATAGCAGCAGTCAAGATGACTAAAACACTACAAATTCTATTAGACTTAGTGACAATAAGCCAGTTTTGGAAGAACAATAGTGCATTACACAACCAATCAGAGACATAGAACCACTATAATACCTATGTTGCCTGCAACAGTCTTCTTTTATTGAGCAAGTAGTCATGAAAAATTATTAAACATAGGCAATATAAGGACAACTATAGTAACTGCTAACAGAAACATAGACATCTCTTGAGAAAAGACTGTGACTATTAAACATTGACAGCGTTCACTTGAAGAGCGTATTTGTGAAACACGAAACGGTGCCACATTTGGTGAGAACTGGGCTGGCGTGGGACGTCTTCCCCCAACCAAGTCACTTTCCAGGCAGTGGGGAGGGCCCCTTGGACAAGCTATACAATCGCCAGCACATCCCGGCACCGCAGGATTATTAAACTTTGATAGCATTCACTGGGAGAGCAAGTTTGTGCAACACTATCCTGTGCCGCCTTTGGTGAGACCTGGGCTGGGACTTCGTACCCCAGCCAAGTCAGTTTCCTGGCAGTGGGTGCAACCCCCTGGACGTGCTATATAATTGCCAGCACATCCCACAGCACGGGACGTGCTCAGGTGAAGACTGGGCCAAGGCGGGCCTGTCGTACTCCGTCATAGCCTGTTAGAGGCTGGACCGGGCACTTTCTCTTGGTGTTTAATTTTTGGTCTTTAATCCTTCTCATAGGTATGGGAAAAAAGAAGGCAGGTGCAGTAACAGCTATGGGGTACAGCCATATCGGCCCCTGCTCCACTATTGATAATTTGTTAGTGAAGGCTGAGGACTTGGTGGCAAACTAAATTTAGCTTGTGGAATGCCACCTCGGTCTCATCTGATCTACCATCAGTTTCCCCAAAAGCGTTATCAAGCACAGCTAAGGGAACAATGACAGAAGAAGAGCAGAGCCAGGTGGTGACCCCTGCAAATGGCCCAGTGGAATCTCCATACTGGTCTGTTACTACGCCTGTTACTGGTGGCCTGTGTTGACCAAGTGACTGTGGGCAAAGAATCAGGCCCAATATGAGCACCCAAAAGTCCCCCAATACTGCCCCTGTGGTCAAAGGAACGAAAAAAGCAATGGTTAATAAAGGGAGTACAGGAAATTGTTGGAGACATATCGATGTAACTCTAGTCTCTCCATCCCCATTGGACTTTTGGGCCACAGTAAAGCCTTTAATCAATGACCTTTAAGAACAAAACCTCGCCCTGTGTTAGAAAGGCTGGCAATTATTCGGCTAACTTAGGCATGGTCTCCATTAATATTTCTGATCTGATGAAGGTTCCCATGTGCAGGCTGCTTGTTGCTTATTCTAACAAACCTTTTTTGATCACATCTCATACTAGTGAGGAAACATCTCATGCCGCACAGGAAATGATCACAGTTTCTTCTAGGCCTCCGGCCCCCGTTCATGGGCCCACAACCAATCCATTGGGTCCTCGGGGGAAGGGCCATATGTCAAGGAGGCCAACTGTCTGTAATACTACTTTGGTCCCAGCTCAAAGTTCGTCTCTGAGACTTGACCCTATACTCCCACTAAGAACCAGGCTACAAACTACCACTAATCCTGATTTAGCATTTACAGATCGGGGCCACAAATCACTCAGATCTCCCTGTCATTAATTTACCCCCTGATCCTGGCCTCTGTCGTTATTTTGAGCAATGTCCCAAAGTTGGCCCCTGCCGCTTCAAATACTACTGGGGTACTAAGGAGAACAAGGTGATGTTTTGGTTGAATAAGGCGTTGCCCCATAGCTGGGACCTGAGCAGAGAGATTTTGTTTGTGAGACGGGTAGATGGTATTGAGCCCTTAAAAAAGTCTTATTCAGTCTCATTCCTATTCAGGAGATACTGTGATAGTTAGTTAGTGATAGTTTCGGAGAGCCAAAAACAGCAGAATATATCCCTGTTCAAGCAGGGGTCGGCAGATGCGTTGATAGTGCTATAAAGGTCTTGTCCCTTGTTTTTTTTTACAGACATCTGAAAAATCGGGATTTTATGGCAAATCGTGATGTGTTTACAAGGTCTAGTTTTCAATGGAGCAAACCACTCTCCATGAGAAAAAGATTTGCTGCTTTGTCAGGATTGGACGGAAATGATTGACTCTTTATGAGCCGTAATTGCATGCCCCAAAATCTATGCAATCATAGCCATAGGTCTTTAGCTTTCTCCCAGGGGCAAAACAAGGTCCCTAGTTTTTCCCACCTGGCTTATCCGAAGTAAGACTTCCAAATCCTGTGATGGAATATTGCAGGTATGCGGCAGAAATTACAAAATAAGGATTGGTTAGATCTGATCGAGGTATTCGAGATCATTTGCCGCCAGGAAACCTGGGCTTCAGAGGAGGTTTTTGCTTAGATGGGTTTAAATCTTTCTCTGCACACGCCATCCCCTCAAAAGGGGGTAGAGGCAAGGGAATCCTTTAAATCCTCTGCAAATCCAAATGTAAAGGTTCAATTAAAGGTCTTAAGACCTTGTTATCAGATTCTTTCAGCCCAAGTCTCTAAAAAGCTTTTATTTTAACTTTTTTCAGTCGCTTCCAATAGGGATTATTAATGAACTAGGATTAGAAATTTTGAACCTCCTGGATCGAGGTAATCCAAATACAAATGTCAGTTTGGTGGTGAACGAGAGTGTGATTTTACTAATCTCGGGGTGTCAATTTGGAGCATTTTTCACCCTCTAAGTATGGTGAGGCTTTAAATAGACTAATCCTTACCTTAAACTTAACATTCTCATCTGCTATTAGGAAAGTTTCAAAAATTATCCCCCCCGCCCAACTTTATGGGTAAAGGGGAAGGTACTACTGTGGATTTCGTTTTATCAAGCGTTTTTTGTAGTTTTTTTTAATCCTTTGAGATTATACTGCTCCACTTTAGTGATCATAACCCTCTTTCCTTAAACTTTACTGTGTTGTTGGATGATTCCCTGTCCTCTAACGTTCCACCTGCTATAAAATATTATGCCAATAAAGGGGTCCCCCACAAATGGAATAACCATGATCCCACTAAATTTCTTAACACTCTGGTCTCCAAACATTATGAACTAGTGGAGAATAGTCTTTCCCTGGCAGAGGAGCCGAGCTTTATTTTAGATAATTTTGGTAAACACAATCTCCAGGGGTCTTACTTCTAAAAGACCTTATAAGTCCAAGCAAGGTCAGCCGTGGTTTAACCATGAGTGCACACTTGCACTCAAAAAGCTTAGGGCTGTTTTACATTCTGTGCCACGTTCATAGTAAAGTAAGAATTGCCAGGGCAGGCTACAAATGCACCCTTAAACAGAGAAGAGATGATCTGAAAAGATTAGTGTGAGAGGACCTTACTAAAGCTGCTGAGCTCAAAGATAACTCCCTTTTTTCGGAAGTGGTTATTCGCTCCTTCCCCTCGGAAAATCAGTTTCCAGAGGAGGCTTGTCACATTACGGCACAAGAGTGGGTGACTCATTTTACATCTATCTTTAGTTCGGACCAGGAGGGGGAGAGTCTGACAACTGAAAATACATTAGAGTTGTGTCAAGGTGAAGAGGCTTGGGTCAGGGAACTCATAAATTTATCCTCAGGAACAGCAGCCATAATTAGTGCGAAAAACGGAAAAGCCCCAGGTCCCGATGGTATCCTGTGTGACCTGTTCAAATCAAATATAGGCTTGTCGGCCGCTCTTGTTACTAATGTCCTGAGGGCCGAGGTAAGTAAGGATGTAGTCCCTTTGTGGAGGAAATCGGTTATAGTGCTTAATTTTTTTAAAGGGAGATAGGATTCCCATGAGTGTTATCGTCTCATCTCACTATTGGACTCTACTGTGCAAATACTTGGCCGTATCATTTTATCCAGACTGGAAGCGTGGGTGGAGGACAATTCCTTTTCCTTTCAGGCACTTAACTTAGTACTTATTAAAGACAAACATGTTTTGACCAAGAAAGGTTGTATGCACAAGGCCTTCATTGACCTTTCATGCGCCTTTGATTTAGTGAACCAGAGGAGATTTTTGGACCTTTTAGGCCAGATGGGTATTGAACCTCCTCCTTTTGAACCTAATAAGGAGTCTACATCAAGATACTACAACTAAAGTCTGTTTTTCGCGTTTGGGTGAATGTACTGACTCAATTCTGGTGAAAAGGGGTGTCAGACAGGGATGCATTCTAGCCCCTTTTCTTTTTTAGTGCACATTAACTCACTTCCACCCCATTTAGTCACATGTTCTGAGGATGTCCCCATGGTCGGCTCCCGACCATTACCTGTGCTACGTTATGCGGACGATGTGGTGTTGTTGGCTTGCACAGGTAATGGGTTGCAAAATTGGTTATTGCTTTTTTCAGCCTCTCTGTCAGACCTTAGTTTAAAAATAAATCTGGAGAAGTCCTTCTCTTTGACATTGGGGTTTAGTAAAAAAAACGTTTTTTGTGGAAGCAACCTAATAAAGAGCGTGAAGTCTTTTAACTATCTTGGTATTTTATTACATGCAGGAGGGTATTGGGACGCCTTAGTGGTGAATCGTGTACAAAAGATGGAAGAAGTTGTGAATGCTATTTTCAGGTTTTCTAAGAGGCTGGGACAAAAACCGATTAGGGAATGAATCCAATTACTCAGAAACAAGTGCCTGGCGGTGGGTTCTTTTGGTGTTGAGGTGTGGGTCACGCTCCAGTAGGCAAACTCCAGACAGTTGAGAAGGGTTTTCTGTGTGAACTTTTAGCCGTTCCAAGATCAACAGCAAGCTACGTTTGGCACACAGAAGGTACCTGGAAGATGGAATAAATTTTACTCCCTTCGCTTTGTTCTTTAAGTTTTGGGGCACCGCAAATGCGTCATTTTCTAGACAAACCCTGGTAGATTGTATCAAGACAGGGAAAAAGCTAGCAATACCGTGGATACCTTGCATTAAGGAAACCTTGAAAATCCTCCGTTTTGAGCATTTTTTTGTAAACTTGACACTATTAGGAAAAACTTGCAGGTACAAGTGAAGGAAGCTTCTATGTCTAATAGAGATGATTTGAGGATCATAGGCGCTTTGAATAAACCCACTATAACAGCTTATATGTCCTGTTTTCTATCTTCCTCACTCGAACATTACTTAGTGTGGTATGCACGCCCTCAACATAGGTTTTTATCCACACGTTTCTGCTTAAATACTATCCACCATCTAGTGGCTTTTCCCACTATGAATACTTGCCATTCCTCCCTTTGTTGTTGCCCCTGAGACTCAAAATCTCAACAATCTACCCCCCACTTCATACTATCTTGTTCTTTATATGGATCCCCCTCTGTCTCGTTTTTTACGCCCTTTTTTCTTTTCTAATCCAAATAATTTATATAAAGAGGGTTTTTATTGTTTACAGTCATTGTCGTCATTGGATTCTCGTGTTGCTGTTCTTAATTTTATTTTGACTGCAATTAAATTGAGAATGCTCTATGCATACTGAGTTTAATAACCTCTTTAGTCGTTTTAGTTTGGTAGATATGTTTTGTTTTTATGACATGTTGTCCTTTTCTTTGTACTTTTAAAAAGTTTTTATTGTGCTTTTCATGGCTAATATACTTTGCAGAAATAAAGAATTCTTGACTGACTGTGAATCTCTCCCTAGAAGAACATTATGGAGATTGGCCTGGAGTATTCAGAAGGTTTGTAGACACTGAAGGCTATGAAACAGACTTGTTGTTGCTTTAAGGTATCTTATGCAAAGGCAGAAATTGTTGAGGTGGACACTTCAAAGGCAGGAAAAAATACAATTAATGAAAATATTGTGGTGGAATAATACACGCCTCCTTGTCTTTAACAACAATAAGACTTTCCTTCATGAACACTACGAAAATCTACATTTTATGGCAAGACCGGAGGCTCCTATTGTGCTTGTTCAAAGCACATTTATCACTACAGAAGAGGTACAAAAAGTATTGTTGTACAACCAATCAGCCGATCTCAGAATGTCATCTAAACTTGAACCTGCTCAAAAGCCTTTCAACAACATGCCACCCCTGGAAGAATGAGCTCCAAAAATGGTGGTGTAGATTCCCGCTAATGGCATTATCCACTAAACCCACCTAGCAACCACAGGGCATAAGACCAGTTTGTGAGGATTCCTGAATGAGATAAGAAGTAGAGTGTCACAGGACATTCTCAGATGGTTGGTCTTTTGTTCATATGCCTTTAAACAATTACATTCACACAACCTAGGTTGAATTGGGAAATAAGGACAAAACACAGTAGTCAATTTTGATTTTGTGTGTTTTCTTATAGTAAACTAAACACTGATGGGGTTGAAATAACATGAAGAATTATCCAAAGCCCTGACATCTGAAAGATGGTTGATAGATATTAAACATAAAAACATTGTTCATGTTGCATAAAACATTTTAAGAGCTTGAGAAAGATCTGGCCAGTTAATAAATATTTGAAAAGCCAAATTCACATTCCACAATTGACCACATTTTGGAAGAGGAGGATTACAAAATATTACTCCCTTTAGAAGGTGGCTCATGAGGGGATGTTCTCCAACTGATTTTTCCAACCTAACAACACTGTTAATTTAGCAGAAATCATTTTAAGCCTGTAGCTGCTGAGCCTTTCCTCTCCCTCCCCCAGTGCTGAGCCCTTTTTTGGCTATTTGAGGTAGTTTGTGCTTAGGGCTCCAAAAAATTGTTTCCACATAAGGTATCAATGCCAAATTTGCATCCTATTTTTCCAACATCCTGAGGGTTCTAAAGGTACTCAGGGATTGTGGACTCTCATGGTCGGGACTGAAAAAACAGGCAAAATATAGCAAATGTTTGAGTTTTTTCAACAAATAGGGAAAAAAGTGCTCGAAATAAATGTTTCTATTTTTGTTTCCTAAAAATAGCACCCACGAACGGTTTGCTGTACTAAAGTCGCCCTCTTCCCAGCTTTCTGGAACATGCAGAACTGAATCAAAAAATATATTTTTTTATCACAGATTTGGCATTTTTAAAAGAGGCAGCCCATTTTTCCTTTTTTTTGTGCCTTCAACCTACTACCAGTTTGTGGTGGAAACTAGTGTGAAATCCATGGGTGATCCAGGAAAAGCTGTATACTTCCGAAAAGTGGACAAAATCCTGAATTCAACAAGGGGTCATATGTGTAGATCCCTCAAAGCTTTCCCAAAGAAACTGAGGGGCTTATTTACAAGTGGCTTATGCCGCCTGTGTGTCGCATTTTGTGACACACTGGCAGCGCAGGCTGCAGGCCCATATCTCCAAGGCCACTTTGCATGGCTTTTCATGATGTTCCCACGCAACACCCATGGATTTTGACGCATTCCCAAATTTACAAGAGTTTGTCAACCTGGGAATGCGTCAAAAGCCTATGCCTCCCCAAGGGTGGCGTAAGTGAGGCACAACAAAGAGAAATCCCATTATTTCTCCTTGTTTTTTCATCTTTGTATGTGTGCTGTATTCTACAGCACACATAAAATGAGGACATGACCTCCAGTGATTGTTTTTGTGCAGGAAGGTGTCTCTTCCTGCACAAAAACAATCATTCCTACAACGCAGACACGTTTGCACCATGATGCAAGGGTGCCTGCATTGGCGCTTGGCAGTCAATTGTGCACCATCGCAGGGGGAAAGGACAGGAATTTAGCTGTATGTAATCATAGATACGGCACATTCTTGCCCTTTTCTTTTCACGCCAAGCAGAGCAGCAAGAATCCATGCGGTACTGCCCTGCATCAAAACCTTGTAAGTGAGGCCCTAAGTGTTGAAATAAAGAAATATTGAAAACAAGTAGGAGAAACAGCCTTTGTGTCAATGTTTTCATCTGTAACGTTTGTAACAATGACTGTTTTACAAAAGCAATGTACCATTACATTCGCTAGACCCTTTTGGTTGTGGAGCTATATAGGGTTTGTGGATTCTCCAAGAACCTGAGGGACACAGAGCCAACAACTGAGCTGCACTGTGCAATGGTTTTCCATTGTATATTGAGTATAGACCAATTCATATCATGAAATATGGAAAAATAGGTATCAAGATAACCTATGTATTTCTGAAAAGGGCACAAGATATGGAATTTTACGAGCTGTGGTTATTTATACATTTCTGAACTGGTGACTATGATTTTGAGTTTGTTTTTTTTAAATGTCTTATTGTTTTTACACTTTCTTATATTTAGAAGGCACAACAACAAATATTCTACTGTTCTAAGCTCCCCCATGTCTTCTGATAAAAATGGTATCTCACTTGTATTGGTAGGCCTAGTGCCCGCGACAGGAAACGGCTCAAAACACAACATGGGCACATCATATTTTTCCATTCAAAACTGACCGTTTTTTGCAAAGTGGGTAGTTGTGGATTTTGGGCCTCAGCTCAGCTGGCATCTAGGGAAACCTAGCAAACCTATAAATTTTTTAAAACATGACACCTATGGGAATCCAGGATGGGATGACTTGCGTGGCTCTCACCTGGTTGTTTTACCCAAAATCCCTTGCAGACCTGAAACTTTTACTAAAACAGCACATTTTCCTTACATTTCTGTGATGGAAAGTTCTGGAATATGCAGGAAGCACCAAACTTTCTTTCACCGAGCATTCCCCCAAGTCTTCCGATAAAAAATGGGACCTCATTTGTGTGGGTAGGCCTACTGCCCACAACAGAAAATGACCCAAAAGTAACATGCATTCATCAAATTTTTCCACTAATAACTGACCTTTTGTTCCACTGTGGGTGGCTGTAGATTGTGGACCCTAGCTCAGCTGGCACATGGGGAAACATAGCAAACCTACACGTTTTTAAAAACTAGACACTTAAGGGAATCCAGGATGGAATGACTTGTGTGGATCCCATTATGTTTTTTTTTCTCCCAATAATGCCCTGCAAACATCAAACTTTACCTGAAATCACACATTTTCTTTAGATTTCTGAGATTTGAAACTTCTGGAACCCGCTGGAATCCACATAATTCATACATCTAGCATTACCTCACGTGTGCCGATAAAAATGCTGGCCTACTTCTGTTACTGGACCTAGTGCCCGTGACTGGGACAGATCAAACCAAGATCAATGGGAGCCCTTGCGTGAAGATTCCTATTGACCTCGGTTAGATCTGTTCCTGTCACTGACACTAGGCCCAGCCACAGAAGTGGCACAGCTGGTAGGAATTTCATGGCTTCTGCACGGATTCTGGAAGTTTCCATCACAGATATGTAGGGGAAAATACTTGATTTCAGACAAAGTTTGAGGTTTGCAGGGCACTCTGGGTAAGAAAACCTCATGAGATTCACACAAGGTACACCAACCTTGAATCCCCAGTTGTGTACTTTTCAAAAATGTCTGCTCTTGGTAGGGCCTTTGTGTCAAAGTCTCTTGACCCACCCTCACAAGCAAGGTACCATTTTTATTGGGAGGCTTGGGGTAATGCTATGTTGTAGGAATTGTGTGGCTCCCTGCAGATTCCAGAAGGCGTCCTCCCAGAAATATCAGGAAAATGTCTGTTTTTAGTCAATGTTTGAGGTTTTCAGGACATTGTAGGTAAGAAACTGGTGTGTGATGCATGCGTGACACACCACCCTGGACTCCCCCAGATGCCGAGAAACTGTCTGGGAGGTATTTCCAGGTGGTAGCTTACCCAAGTCCAAAAAGTGCAGTTGTTCACCATTGCAAGTAGGATGATACTGGAAATTAGCCAACTCTCCTGGCCCATATGTAAAACAACACACAAAAGAATCAAATGTCCTCTTGCTTGCAATTGGAATGGGATGCTTTAGTCTGCAATGGAGCAGAAAGACTGGTGAGGTTTTAGGGGTGAGAACGGGGTATGATGTTAGGAGGGGAAAGACCCACTCCATTATATATTGCTGCTACACAGAAGGCTTTCTGTCCCCCAGGTGGGGCATTTCAGGGGTAATTAGCCCAATCTGCTCCTCCGTGGGGGGGCAGAAAGACTGTTGCCCCCTTGAGTTGGGTTGGGGGCAGGGCCATGTCCAAGTGGGCAGCTCCCACCCCATAAGTCTTTTTTTAATTCTCTGGTCTCTAGTGGGTTTTTTGCCACCACTCGGCAACAAACTGGGGGTAATTGCCCCATCTGCTCTCTGGCGGCAGAAAGACTGTTCACTCTTCTTTAAGGGTGGGGGACTGGCCCTGCCCATTCTGGGCAGCCCCCACCCCTCCATTCTTATTTTGTTTTAAATCCCAGGTGCCTAGTGGGCTTTCTGCCCCCCCCCCCCCAGGAGGAAAGGTTAGGGCAAGTGAAAGATTGTTCACCCTTATTTAGGGGTGGGGGCATGGCTGTGCCCATTCTAGGTAGCCCCCATTCCTCTATATTTAATTTAAAAAAATCCCTGGTGCCTTGTGTCAGAGTCACCAGATCCTTGGGGTCTGCGCACGTTCCCAACACGTCCACCACTGAACAGCTCCAAGACTCTGATAGATAAATCACAGAGGCTAAGAGAGTTCAAGAGGGGATTAGGAAGGGAAACAGCTGGGAAGGAGACCTGTAGTAATAAAAAGGTTAGAACACACAATATGAAAATTATATCTCCTGAAATCAATACTAGACTATGATTCTAAGCATAGTCATTCTGAAAACATGAACAATTTAAGAATTAAGTTTAAAATGACTAAGTTTCAAGATGGCAGAATACCTGTAAGGGAATCAAGATGGATTAAATGAAAACTTTCTTATTCAAGTACTTTCCTTTACATGAGAATCAGAAAAACATTATGACTAAATTTTAAACCAGTCATATAAATCCTTTTTTGAGAATGCATACTAGGACCATACAATATTGCATCTAGAAACTCTGATCTTCTGTGTACTCTTAAAATGTTTCAACACAAATTGCGCATATTGTAGATATATATATATATATCTATATATATATATATATATATATATATAGTAAACACCACAAAAGGATTGTGCACCATGAATAACACAATATGGATTCAGGAAAAACAAATCACATAACTAGTCAACTCGAATATTACATGATAAATATCTTAGAATAGTGGCATACAATAAACAACATGAATTAAACTCGAGGAGAGAATCGCGCGTCTTGCAGATTCGTAAACCATGATGTAAATGCCAAGAAATAACAGCTCACAATGAATAACAAGATCAAAGTACAATGAAACAAATCACGCGTCTTTTGCCGATTCTTAAGCCACCATGTAAATGTAAAGAAATGGTAGCGCGCAATGAATAACAAAGTTAAAACACCATAAAACGAATCGCGCATCTTGCCGATTCTTAAGCCACCATGCAACTGTCAAGAAATGGTAGCGTGCAATGAATAACAAGATTAAATTATCATGAAACGAATCGCGCGTCTTGCTGATTCGCAAGTCACCCTGCAAATGTCACAAACACTCAAGCGCATATTTCACATGCGCAAAGTACTCTGTCAAATCATAAAAGAATTAGGCCCAAGAACATGAGAGTTATCGATAACGGCGTCGGGAGGCCAGCCCAACCACCTTCTTACCGCCCAGAACAAGGATCTCCAAATGAAGAATGAAAGTCAGATGTCTGGAAGATCAAATAGGCCACCGGGACAGGAGCTCAGGAAGTAGCTGCTGCTCTGCACCGGGACCTCTGAATAGTGAGCACTTGGAGCTGGGCTGGCTCCGTTTTATAGAGTCTTGGCCCAGCCCACAACCATACCCAGGCATGTTGCAGGGAAAGTCTCTAGAAGGCCCTGGAAAGGGACCACACCCAAACACACTCTGAAAGCCTGCAGCAATACATTGCAAATGAACATCATTTGTAAGCACATTAAAAATAAGTCTTCAGGATTGAACTCTGCAATGCAAAAGGTTAAACAACAACATATCAGCGTTGTTGTGAGAGTGCTGGGTTTTTCCATTCTAGTCGCCAATAGAGCGCGCACTGCCCTGGTGTTGACACCTTGTGAGCTTTCTGTCTCCCTGGTAGGGAAGTTTGGGGCAATTGCCTCATCTGCCCCCCACAGGGGCAGAACGATTATTTACCCTAATTTAGGTGTGGGGGCATGGCCGTGCCCATTCTGGGCATCCCCCACTCAGCTTCTTATATACAAAAAAAAATCCCCGGTGCCTAATGGACTTTCTGACCCGCCCCTCTATTCTTATTTGAAACAAAAATCCCTGGTTCTTAGTGGGTTTTCCACCCAGGCAAATGCCCCCATCTGCCCCCTGGGGGGCAGAAAGACTGTTCACCCTTCTTAGGGGTGAGGGCATGGCCGTGCCCCTTCTGGGTAGTCCCCATCCCTCTATTCTTCTTCTTTTTTTTAAAATCCCTAGTGCCTAGAGGGCTTCTTCCCCCGTGCCCAGGGGAGGGCAGATTGGGGCAGTTGCCCCTATCTTCCCCCAGGGGGACAGCAAGACTATTCACTATTATTTAGGGGTGAGGGCATAGCTGTGCCCATTCTGGGTAGCCTCCACCCCTCTCTATTTTTTTTTTTTCTTGGTGCCTAGTGGCCTTTCTACCCCCTGAGGGGGCAGATTGGGGGCAATTGCCCCAAACTGCACCCTGGTTGGGGGGGGTGGGGGGGCAGAAAGACTGTTCACAATTTTTTTGGGTGAAGACATTCTGGGCAGCCTCCCTGCCCCTCTTTTCTTATTTTAAACAAAAATTCCTGGTGCGTAGTTGGCTTTCTGCCCCCCGGGACCCCTTCTGCCCCCAGGGGGGCAAAAACACTGTTCACACTTCTTAGGGGTGGGGGCAGGTATGTGCCCACTGTGGGCAGCCCTGCTCTAATCTTATTTGTTTTGTAAAATTCCTGGTGATTAGTGGACTTTCTGCCGCCGGTGCACAGATCGAGGGCAATTATCCCCATCCGCCCCACAGAGGGGCAGAAGGACTGTTCTCCCTTTACATAAGGGTGGGGGCATGGCCGTGCCAATTCTGGGTAGCCCCCACCCCTCTAGTCTCATTAAAAAAAAGTCCCTGGTGCCTAGTGGGCTTTCTGTCCCCCACAGGGCAGATCAGGGGCAATTTCTCTCAGAGCCAATCAGCTCATTTTACTTTCACTATCATAATCTCATACAAAGAAAAAGAAGCTCACCCTGCTTGGAAAACTCTTTCTTAGCAGCCTGAGGTGATTGAAAGGGAAACCCTCTTGTGCAAAGCACTAGTGGACCCCTTCTAACCCTGCCCCGTGTCGGCCAATGGCCGACAGATGCACTAGGGAGGGTATGCGTCTGTCGGCACTGCCCGACACACATGTACTTAAGAGGTTAGGAGATCGAGAAAGATCTTCTGGCCAGTTAATGAATATTTGAAAAAACAAAATAACGTGCTACAATTGACTACGTTTTAGAAGAGTAGGATTACAAAATCAAATCTTGCTCCCTTTGAAAGACGACACATGAGAGGATGTTCTCCAACTGGTTTTCCATTTATATTGGGATGGTTCCCCGAAATTGCTTAACTCTATGAGTTAACTGCTGATTTAAATGCCTTGGCAGTTCCCTACACCTCGCATTTACTGACATAGTTTGCAGCTTTTGATGAAATGCCTGGATTAGACTGGGCTGTTTCACTACTTTCCAGGCCGAAAAAGTTAGAATGTTGTCTATTATTATATTGTGCAAATGGCCTTCTGGATGTAAAAGAAGACTGCAAAAGAAAGGTAGTATCATTGAAATGTCAATCTTTTAAGAGACATTTGTACTATACCTGAAACTGCTAAATTAATGATTTCTGTTGTCTTACCTGCGCTAGAACTCTGTTGATCATGTGACAAAGAGGAAAGGCATAATTAATTCACTGAGGCAATCTTGTAGAAAGGCATCAATTGCTAGTGCTAAGGGATCTGGCCTCCAGCTGAAAACATTTTTTTAAGATTAGTGTTGGGTCTGGAATCAAATAAATCAATTTCTGATGGACCCTATTTGAGACAGAGTTTATTCAATATGGAAGGATGAAGTCTTGAATCTTGAAGGTATTACAAGTGCCAATCCGCAACTGTATTCAGAGCACCCAAAAGATACTCTACCCTTACCAAAATTTTGTGAGCGAGACAGAATTCCCAGACATTTTTTGATAATTCCCCAAGAGGTCGGCACTTTGTACTTCTGAGGCAATCTATAAATTTCACAGCTGTGAGATTGTCCAAACTAAAAAGAATGGAGAAACTTACTATGTTTTTCGTAAAACTGTGGATCACGAAGGAGCTTGCAAGCATATTTAAACAGTTTATGCGCATTATACAATCCTGGTGAGACCATGTACCTCCAGTAAAGATCTGACCACACCTGGTGCCCCAACCTATCAGACTTGCATCTGATTCTAAGACAAGATCTAGGGCCAGTCCAGGCATCTAATGGCTTATCTACCACAGTTCCATTCAAGATTCAGGATCTAAATCAACGATATCTCAGAGAAATTGTACGGACCTTTAGCTCCATATTCTCAAACCTGTCAGGCAATGCAGCACAGCAGGAAAAAATGCTGCACTGCACTGAATGGCATAGAAAGCAGGAGGGTGCCATATTCACAGAGATATGGCACTCTTCTCCCCTCCCTAGTGCCAGTGAAGGGTTCAACTCTCAGAATTTATTACAAAACCGAGAGCTTCTAATTGTTTGGAAGGAGTTCAGATAGACCTCTTTGTTGATAATGACACCTAGATCTTGTAAAAGAATGCATGTATGGATCTGGGAAGTGTAGAATATGTAGCTTTTGAGCCATCAAGTGAATGTCATTTAGATAGATGATCAAACGGACACCCTGCGATGAGCAACCACTGACTTCATAATCTTCATAAAGCACCAAAGTGCTAAAGATAGACCGAACAGAAGGGTGGAAAATTGATAGGTTTTTCCATTCCATTCAAATTGTAGAAACATCCTCAATTGAGAATGAACCGGGATAATTACATACGCATCCTGTATATCTAGAGAAACCATGTAATCGTTTTGCAAAAATGAATCTCTGATATGAATTGTAGTTCCCAACAACAAACTGATTGAAATTCCTCAGATTTATCACAGGCCTCATTTTCTTGTTTTTCTTTTGAAATAGTAATCAAGTGCTTAGAAAGCCTGTTGGATGTAAAAAGGTCTCTTGATTTGCTTGTTTGTGTGGAAGGTTTTGAATTTCTTCAGTTACGTGAGATTCTATTGCGTTGGAACATTTTAAGGGTAAAGGAAGATGAGTCTAAAAAGTAGTTATGTAAAGTTCTATAGAATAGCCTTGAACAGTTTCCAGTACCTAAGGGTCTGCTGTTGTGGACTACCATCTGTTAAGAAACAAGTTTAAATGACCCCCTATGGTATGAAGGGCAGAAGTTTGACTTACCTGTTGGGTTTGCGTCTCTCTGTACTCTTGAACCTTGACTGTGGAAGCCTCTCTCTTCTTTTGAAGATAAAATTGGTATCTGAAATCATGACAGATATAGTAGGAGGAGCCTCTAAAGTTCTGGTTACTGTAGAACATCTGGCAAAACAGCTCCTACCTCTGCCAGCCTTAGAAAAAACCTGTTGTCCACAACCTTTCATAGCAATTCTTGGGCTTTATCCAAAGATGCAAAAGTGGTAACATACTTGCACACTTCCTTCATGAAGGGATCTCTGAACAATAAGCCTTTGAATCTAACTCGGGCACCAACTGCAGCAAAATTTGTTAACTTGGATCTAATTTCAAAAGGAGTCCCTTTCCCCTCCTATGAGTCTGCAGAGTTAGCATTTCCCAGTAGACAGATGGCCCTCTGAGTTCACATGGATAATTTCTAAGCATCTATCATTGTATTCCCCAATTTGTTGGACTCTCCCAGGTCTCAAAAATAAGCAAGAGGACCTATCATGACTAGAATGTTGTCTTGGAAATTCAACCAAACTTTATTCACTCCTTGTCTTGGGTTCTTGCCAAATTTGGTCAAAAGAGTTTGTTGAAGTGATATTAAATGGCAAAGAAGGTTTAGGACGTTCTGATTTTAATTTATCCCTGTTTTTTTTGTCCAAAGCAAAACTTAATCTCTTTGTTATATATTCTCCCACATGATCAGTCGAGGCCATTCAGTAGAATTAGAATGATTAATAAATTTTGGTTCAAACATAGATTGGCCTTTAGAATCCAACACCATCTTTGAATTTAAAGTGTAGATGTGAGAAGAGGAAAGTGGTTTGTTTCTTCTCCTTAGAAACAACTGAGAAGCTAAATCATCTACCTTGTCGTTATCACCATCCGTGTCAGGACAATATTTATCATCGTCCGTATCCTTCCTGAATGTCATGAATTACAATTTGATCCGCATTTTTATTCATATTGGGTAAACTCCCCTCCTTCGAAGGAAGCCTGGGAGGAGCATCACCCTCTACCATCTATGAGGAACGCTCATCGACCAATTGAACAGTCTTTGATTTTTTTTTATAGGCACATTATCCAAATTGAATGTCAAAGAATTATTTTTTACAGTAGATATTTCAACAGTCATATTTTGTGCTTGCACTTTCTGCCTTCCCCTGCAGAATGGGCCAGAATATATTTTGACATTATATTCTTTACAGTATTGTAAATATTTTTGTCATATTTGTCATAGAGGAGACATTGCTTGTTCCACTGATAACAGAATGAAAACATTTAAATTATTATGAAATTCTTCACCCTCATCATCAACATAAAAGGCTGATGAATTAGTGAAATCCATAGCAATATAAAGTAAATTGTATAATTTCAACAAAGTATTACAGCTGTTTAAATTCAAAACAAACTTGAAAGAAGGGTGATTCCGTAGTAGAGAAAAAAGGATTAAACATATATAACATGTAATGGGCTAGACTTGAGAAGGAAAAAGCCCTCCCACAAGAGGAATTCAAACCGTGACCAAGAGGAAGAGAGTTGTGTGGCAGTATAAGCCAATTACACAGTCCATCAAGGCCATGCCCTGAGAAGGAGTCAACCACTGCTCTGAATGCATCAGACAAATTACTCTGCAAAGGAATAAGCTGATTGTGGCAATGCATGGATCTTAGGACACACTCTGATAAAAGGACACACTGCCTGAGTGCCACGATTCACAATGGGTGCACAAATGAAGGGAGTGAGTGGTGGAAAAGAATACGCTTGTTTAGGTGTGAAGGTTTAGCGGTTAAGACGGCAGTTAATGGTCGAGAGAAGGGCATGTGGGAAAAAATGAGTACTTTACCTAACCCATAAAGGCCTCAAACCATAAGATTAACATGGAAAATATGTAAACCTCAAAACACTTTAATGAGGAGAAAAAGAAATAATACTTACCTTCACTGCAAGCAGCAAGAAAAAAGGCCTGTTTGTAGTCAAATTAGGTATTATAAGGGTTCTATGTCTTTGATTGGTTATGTATTGTACCACTGTTGTTTCACCACTGGCTTATTGCCTCTAAGCCTGGTGGGATTTGTAGTTTTTTTGTGATCTTGACTGCTGCTATTTGAACTAAAACAACGTAACCCTTTTGCTGCTAGGCCTTATACCCCCAGTGCTAAACCTTTTTTTTGGCTATATAGGGTAGTTCGCACTTAGGGCTCCATAACGTTTTGTCCACATAAGGAATCCATGCCAAATGTGTGTCTTTTTTTAAAACATCCTGGGGATTTTAAAGGTGTACAGGGTTTGTGGCTTCCACTGGAGGGGACCCGAGAAACTAGGCAAAATATATCTAAATGTAGTTTCTTGGGAGGAAAAAAGTGCTATAAAAGAAAGTGGGTATTTTTTCCTGTCAATGGCATCAACAAAAGATTTGCAATGCCAAAATCACCATCTTCTAAGCGTTCAGAAACAGGCAGACTTGATTCAGAAAACCAATTTTTTCAATCCAGTTTTGGAATTTTACTGGGGGACACCCTATTATTCCAATTTTTTGTACTTTGATCCTCCTTCCAGTTTGTGGTGGAAACAGGTGTGAAACCCATGGGGGATATTTCTGAAAACTACACAAAATTCAGAATGCAGCAAGGGGTCATTGTGCAGATTCCTTAAGGTTTTCCCAAATAAAGTAAGTGTTGAAATAAAAAGTTATGGAAAAATTGTAGGAAAAAAACAGCCATTTGTTACAACGTTTCTATTCGTAACTTCTCGTCACAATGGCTGATTTACTAAAGCAATATACCATTACAGATACTATACCCCCCTGGCAGTGGGGATATACAGGGTTTGTGGGTTTTCCAATACCCGAGCCACCCAGCTCCAATAACTGATCTGCATCTTGCCATAGTTTGTACTGGGTGTAGAGCAATTCATATGGTAAAATATAAAGAGTAAAAATAGGCATCAAGGAACCTATGTTTTTTGGAAATAGGCACAAGATAGGGAGTTCAGAGGCAGTGGTTATTCGCATATCTCCAAGTTTGTGAGTCCCCATACTAGCATGTGAATTATAGAGCATTTATCAAAATAACTTCTTTCTTTCATTCTGGCTTACAATTGGAAGGTGCAAATGCAGAGAAATTCAGTTGGTAATAACACTTGTTCTACAATTCTGTGCTCCCCTTAGTCTTCCAATAAGAATACCACTGCAACTGTGTAACTGTGTGGGTAGGGTTATTACCAGCAACAGGAAAAAAAAAAAAAAATGCAACATGGACACATCAAATTCTTCCACTGAAAACTAACCCTTTTTTGCAATGTGCCTAGCTGTGGATTTTGGGCCCTAGATCAGTTGGCACATAGGGAAACCTAGCAAACCTGTATAATTTAAAAAACTTAAACAACTTAAGGAATCCAGGATGGGGTGACTTGTGTGGTTCTCACCAGGCTATTTTACCCAGATTCCCTTGCAAATCTCAATCTTTGACTCAAAACATACATGTTCTCACATTTCTGTGATGGAAATTTCTGGAATCCATGGGGGAGCCACAAACCAAATGTCCTTCCACCCAGCAGTCTTCTGATAACAATGGAGCTCACTTGTGTGGGTAGGCCTAGTGCCCGCAACAGGAAATGGCCTAAAATGCAACATGGATACATAAACATTTTCTACTCAAAACTGACCTGTCTTTTGCAAAGTGGGTAGCTGGGTTTTTGGGCCCTAGCTCAGCTGGCAACTAGGGAAACCTAGCAAACCTGTAAATTTCTGAAAGCTAGACACCTAGGTGAATCCAGCATGGGGTGACTTGCATGGCTCTCACCATGTAGAATCCCTTGCAAACCTCAAAATTTGACAAAAAACAAATTTTCCTCACATTTCTGTGATGAAAAGTTCTGGAATCTGCAGAGAGTCACAACTTCCTTCAACCCAGCATTCCCCTGAGTTTTCTGAAATGGTACCTCACTTGTTTGGGTAGGCCTTGTACCCGTGACAGGAATAGATCACACAATGGTCAACAGTAGTTCTTGCATGAGGTCTACTGTTGACCTTGATGTGATCCATTCCTGTTGCGAGCATAGGCCCAGGCACACATATGGGGTAGGGTTTTTATTGGGACAAGTGTGGGAAGGCTGGATGGTAGGAAGTTTGTGGATCCCTGTACATTCCTGTAGTTTGTGACAGAATTGCACAGAAAATGGTGTTTTTATTCAGTGTCACATCTTTGCAGGGTATTCTGGGTAAGAAAACATAGAGGGATCGATGCATGCAGCACCTCCCTGGACTCCCTCGGGTGTCTAGTGTTCAGATGTGTCTGGGTTTTCATTGTTATCCCTAGATACCCGCCCACCTGAGGACCAAAAATGCAGATGCTTCCCTTGCAAAACCAGGTTGTTTTGTAAAAGATCATTTTGATGTTTCCTCAACACGTTTAAGGGCCTACCCTGTTGAGGGCACTTGGCCCACTCATGCAACTGAGGTCGAATTTTTATTGGGAGACCTGGGGAAACCCTGGGTGATAGGATATTTGTGCCGGCCGATCATCCCACTACCTTCCCACACAGAAATATCAAGAAAAAATGCTTTTGTCAATTAATTACATTTCCAAGAACTTCTGGGTAAGTACGTCTTGTGGGATCCACACAAAACATACCACATATTATTCCCTTAGAGGGCAGTTTCCAAAAAGACATGAGGGCAGAAAATGTTCACTACAGAGAGAGTATGCACTGACAGTAAAAAACACCAACACATTACTACACCCCATCCACTAGTCAATCACAGGCACACTGGTTGGATCTGGCATGAGGGTAAGTAAAGGGTTCCTAGAAAGAACTTTATTCACCAATTACTTTATGAAATAAAATTCACAAAACTCATTGTTAATAATTTTAACATCAGAATAGAGAACCACCACTGGCTTACAGCTCGTGAGCTGTACTACCACGTTAAGGCACCAACCAACCGCTTTACCTTGCATTCATACACCTTTCATGCATCAGACACAGAAAACCATTCACACTGCTAGCTGCAGGTCCAACACAATACAACACTTACATTTACAATCAGCAGCATTCAAGGGCCCATCACTCTCATATACCAATAGGACCAACACACCAGTCACACCACCAAACACCCAAAAATCAAACAAATTACAAACACACCTCAAGCAAGCCAGTACACATACTGGCTACCAGCTACCAACACACGGCCTGCCCCAACACACATCACCACCTGGAACCCAGTTCAGACACCAGAATCACTCTACCTAGAAGCTAGTGGAATGTGTGGACTGACATTGCAGTGGCGGTGTGTGTGTTTAGTGACTTGCTGCTGGTCACAGTACACACACTTCGCCAGTCAAACGCTAATCCACACACACCAGCCAAGTACCTTTCTACACACACCGCCGGCCATGCGTCAGTCTACACATAGCACCAGCCAAGCACCAGTGATAGAGCGGTCCGTACTAGTAATTTACCTGTACTCTGACGCTCTTTAGGCCGATGAATCTTTTGACTAAGTGGGACTCTCTGTACTCTTAATCGATCAATTGCATTCAAATCAATAATTAATAACGAACATAAGCAATACCTTGATCAACATAACACTTGACAATTAATCCAGAATACATTTCGGCGAACCCTGACCTTTCAGTCAGGAATAACCACACCAGTTTATTCAAAGTTAGTGAATTTTATTTCCCTATATTAACAAAGCTAGCACAATATAGATGTGTCTCAACACCAAATGATAAACATATATGGACATTAATAGCTGTCCGTAACGGCGAAACAGGTGCAATCTATGTAGCATTTGAATCACAAGGCATTCGATAATAGCAATGCAAATCACTAATACGATAATCTGTAACGAACTAATTGCATACATTTAGTCAGCATAACAAGATCTCAAATTGCATCGTGCGACATATGGAATCCTCGTCTAACCTCAAATTAGCATCGGCATGTGGGACTTCATGCAAAAACAATTTAGCAGCATTAATTTAGAAAAACTCCTAACTAGGGCTCTTATCAAAATCAGCAGTTGGTTACCTAAAGGAAACACAATGCAATTTTACAATTTCCTTTCATATTTACCAATTACGATCAGCATTCAAGGAAGTCTTCGTCTCACAGGTACCGTTTCTCGATCAGCATGGGTACCGTTTCGATCGGCATGGGACGGGGCAAAGGGGCAGGGGTGGACGGGGCAATTGCCTCACGGCGGCAAGGTAAAACTACTACTTCATGCAAAGGGATCAAAGTTAAAGTCTCTAGGGCAAGAATCATTAAGTCTCTTTCTCTCGATTAGAGAAAACATCAAAGTCTCTCAAAATGGCGTCGCAGCAAAGTGGGCCATAATAGCTGCAATGTCCAAATGTTCGTAATCGCTGGCAAAATGGCTACCTTCTTCTCGTGCACCTGGTTTAAATAGACAACAGTTCAAATCCAGTAGGGTCTTCCATTGGAGGGTTCATAAGTTAGCTTCAAATTATCCAATCAAAAACAACAGTTCTCAAGCTTTTACTTAAGCATACATTATCCTTGGAGATGGGTACGTAAGTTGCAACATTTTATACCAATTAACTCACTTTCAGAGCTTCCATTGTCCGCACCTGCAGATCGACCTTGGAGTAAAGAGAAAATATGCCAGGCTGGCACGAAACCTTAAGATAAGCATGTGAACGATCTCAGTGGAAAAGTACAGCTTCAAGCAAGAATACACGTTTAATAGCACATTGGAAAAATACGAGCATCTAAACCGTGAGACCAGGCCACTAGGCCAAAGCCTCCACTAAAGTTATGCTAAGCTAAAACATTTCAAACAAGCAAATCATAGCACACGTTTACGATTATGTCGGATTAGTGCAATTCTAATACACCACGTTATATAAAGCACGCTTATAAATGTTGGCAAACTACTCTGAGGGCACATTTTGTCCCCGTACAATCTTTATTAGTTCGGTTAAAGTCACACATGATTATTTCACACTACGTTTACGCGCTAATAAATGTAAAACCTTCATTTTCTGCTTCATCAATCCCTCCTCTGATGACTACTTGTCATCACACCAAACCATGCCCACAAATTTTATTCCATTAAAATTCTGTCAGTTCTCTTTTCCTTTTAATTCCCCTAGTTTTCGCTTTGTATTCTTCTGCCATTCTCTTCATAATTTTCTCTTCTTTTCTTCTGTTAATTCTTTCCATAATCATTATTATTCCCCTTTTTATTCCCCAAATTCCAAATATGCAAATTATCACTATTAAAATTCCCTCTATTATTTTTAACAATATTCCATTCCAAATTCCCCCAATCCAATGTCCCACTGAAGCAAGTCCTTTTCCAACCTTCTCCCACACTCCTGGTTCTTTCAGTTCCTTCAAATCTGCACTCTCTTTTGTTAGATTAGCAAGCATTGTTTTAATTTTCACACTATTGTCAGGAATATATGTACAACAGTGTCGTGCACCAAGCATTTTGCAAACGCCGCCATCCTTTGCTAAAAGAATGTCTAAAGCAAGCCTATTTTGAAGAGTCATAGCTCTTTCCGCTGCAAGTTCAGCATCTATCAGGATTATAGCACCTGAAAACTTCGTCAACATGTTATCCACTATAGTAGACAACTTTCTTATTTTGATGGAATTCAACACGACTCCCAACGAAGGAATCATGGCTCCAAATATATCTCCTACCACAGCAGCTGCGGTCTCTCTTTTCTGGATACGATGGGATCCAGATGTCTTTTGAATCATCGATAGGTCATCCAGTTGATAAACCTTTGGGAACACTATACCCAAATAACATCTCCCCCACCATCCCTTTGGAAGACGATATTAGGCATTATACCCACAAATGTAATATACACCTGGAATGACAGGGTCAAGTCCGTCCATCATGAATGTCCATTTGGCCTTAAAGATAAACGTATGTTTACACTCACTCGCTCCTACAAAAATGTTGTCATAATAAGATTCACCTCGATATATACAAAATTTCCCTACATGCCAAGCATCTAAAGCTATTTTCCCTTGTGTCTTTATTGCAGCAAAATCATAATTATCTACTGAAGTCCTCTTATGTAGCTCCTTTTCTAATTTCGCATTCATTTGTGCCCTTCTATCATCTGTGCGATCTAAAAAGCTTATTTCTATTGCAGAGAGCGAGCAGGTAAGGTTTTCCCTATGAGCGTGAGCCGTTTCAAAAGGTAGCATTGGCTCGAAAAATTCCCTCATTATTTTAGCATCCCAATCTTTAGCAATCTGGCTTAGCTGCGCTATTATAGGAACATATGCAAAGGTAACATCATAATTTGAGTAAAAATACTGTATGTTAGTTTGACCATAAAACCTAGACATTACTATACTACATGTAATCCCGTATGTAAGAGGCATGTGGTGATATGTCACCCCTTCCTTTACCGATGTCGGTATCTGTGTACACACGTAACAATCTTTCGCATCCATAGTCTCAACATATTCTGTTAGCAAGCGATAGAAAACGTTATACGAAAGCTCTTTCTTATCATGCAAGAGTCTCTCATCCAATGCTAGTCTTTTCAATGCGGTTAGTTCGGTGATAGTAACAGGAGCAAGAGTAGAAGCATCAATTCTCTCATTCTCAGTCTTACCATGTATTCCAAGCACAATTGCCATTATTATTAGTACACATGCAATTATCAAGCCTATACACACATATTTACAATATTTCTTTCTATTGTTTTGCGTCATGATCTGTATAGAATCAGAGAGCTAGAAGCACTTGTAAATGAAACTATCTAGCAATTCAGTTACAAAGCTGAACGAGCACAATGTTCACACCGTCTTCTTCAGGAGGCCAGTCACTTATCGGTTAGCAGCATTTGTCTCAATTCGGCAATAACTCAGTCTTTATCAGTTCAGCAAGTCTCATCCGGTTTAGCAATGTCTCAGCTGGTTGTTTGTTTCACGTTATATTGTAGCAAGCAATATCATTTATTACCCTTTCAATCGACAGAGTCCATAAAACTTTTCTTTTCTATTGGTATCTCTTCTTCTTCTTCGTTCTCGATGCTTAGAGATACAAACTCGTCAGTCCAATCGTCATTGACTACATATGCCCATTCAGGACCGGAATATCTCCTGTTTGGTATCCTTTTCCTTTTCAATTTTGCTTCTCTTTTTGATTCTGCTTCGCTGGTACTTTCCTCTTTTGTCAAGTCGTTTCCCTCACTTGAGGATTGTACCACGACAGTCACTTCCTTTCTTTTCTCTTTCACTTTTGGCCTTTCTCCGTCGTTCAAACTTTCTTTTGTCCTTTCTTTTATTGGTGATATACTTAGTCTCCTCTTTGCACCGTGTCCATTTGATGGACCCGCGATCTTTTCTGAGGAAGCTTGAACCTTTTCTTTCTGTTCTGCCTTGTCCCCTCCTTCTGGGGAATCAATCACGTTCTCCTTTTCTTTTTCTCTATCGTCTGCTTCTGGGAAAGCCCTCCTCTGATCAGGCTCTCCTGCTTTTTCACCTTTTTCGAGCCCTTCGTCACCGTTACTTTCATCAGGCTCTTTATCACTTTCAGCTGCTTCAGGTTCTTTGTCACCTTCAGCTGCTTCAGGCTCTTTGCTACCCTCAGCTGCTTCAGGTTCTTTGTCACCTTCAGCTGCTTCGTCGCTGTCTGAACTTTCTCCTTGGTCTCCCCCAAGCGAATTGGTCTCTTCGTCCTCAGAGAATATCTCCCTCTCTCCCGTTTCTGCCTGTTCGCTTTCAGTTCGGTTTTTCTCTGTCTCAGCACTCAGCACTGTTTTGTCAGGCACTGGCAGTTTTAGCGCTTCAACTTCCTCATCTGTGGGACACAACACTTTCTTTGTGTGACTGGCGTGAATCCAGTTGGGAATCCCCGCACACTTCACAGCGGTAGTTGTCGTCAGGATCACTTGGAAAGGGCCTTTCCAACGGGGTTCCAGACACGACTTCCTCACGTGCTTCTTTACCACGACCCAGTCACCTGCTTTCAGTGCGTGTCCTGGACCTTGGATCGGTGGCAAGGTGGTTGCTTCCACCTGGTGAGAGAAAGAGCGAACCACGTCAGCCAGACCCTTGCAGTAGTCTAACACCATATCATCTGTAATATTCAAAAGCGTGTTTGCGGGAACTGCAGGAAGTCTCATAGCCCTGCCCATGAGAATTTCGTGCGGAGACAATCCAGTCTTTCTATCAGGGGTGTTTCTCATTGACATTAGCACTAAGGGCAATGCGTCAGGCCATTTCAAATTTGTCGATGCACATATTTTCGCCATTCTTGATTTCAGTGTACCATTCATTTGCTCCACCAGTCCTGAGGCTTCAGGGCGATAGCTACAATGTAGTTTTTGCTCAATGTTCAGTGCTTCGCAAAGTAACTTTATCACCTCGTTATTGAAGTGACTTCCCCTATCTGATTCTAAAGAGATCGGGAATCCGAAACGTGGTATTAACTCTCTCAACAATAGCTTTGCAACTGTAAGGCTGTCATTTCTACGTGTGGGGTATGCCTCAATCCAATGACTAAAAATGCACACAATCACCAACACTTACTTCAGACCTCCATGCACAGGCATCTCAATGAAGTCCATCTGCATACGACTAAAAGGCCCGCTTGCCCTACCAATGTGGCTCGCGTTCACAACTGTTCCCTTTCCTGGGTTCATCTGCTGGCAAGTGACACATCGATGGCAAACTGCTTCTGCAGCTTGACGAAATCTGGGGTTAAACCAATCAGTTTTGAACAATCTTATCATGGCATCTCTCCCTAGGTGAGCCTGCCCATGATAGAACCGCGCAAGCTGTGATAAGAGACTGTTTGGCAAAACAAATTTTCCCTCATTTGAAACCCATAACTCGTCTGGTCTCTTTATACATTGTGATTTAATCCAGGAATCTCTTTCATCCTCCCTGACATTATTTTGTAATGCTTTTAATTCATCTATTGTATCTACGACCTTCAAGGCAAATGCTTCAGCTGGTTCTAGTTCTGGCTCACTTATTGAATTCCATTCGTCCCTGAGTAATATACAGTTCAAGGCACAAAATCTCGCGACTTGATCCGCATATGCATTTCCCAGAGAAACATAGTCCTGTCCTTTCGTGTGAGCACTGCACTTTACCACTGCAACTTCGGCTGGCACTTGAATGGCGTGTAACAATTCTCTTATCCTCTCCCCGTTCTTCACTGGGGATCCTGAAGAAGTCAGGAAACCTCTCTGTGACCATAGTTGTCCAAAGTCATGCACAATCCCAAACCCGTATTGACTATCAGTGTAAATGGTGACTTTCATCAATGCAGACAGTTGACATGCTCTGGTAAGGGCTACAAGTTCTGCTACTTGTGCAGAATAGACTCCTTGAAGCCATCCCGCTTCCAAGACCCCTGTTACAGTACATACAGCATATCCTGCTTTCAAAATCCCCATCCCGTCTCTTAGACATGAACCATCAACAAAAAGAATTTGGTCATTTTCATCAAGCTTAGTATCCTTAATGTCCGGTCGAGGTTTTGTGCAAAATTCAGTCACCTGAAGGCAGTCATGCTCGACGTCTTCAGCGTTCTCAATTTCGGCATTTTCTCCAGGGAGCAAGGTTGCTGGATTCAACGTAGTGCACCTTTTCAGCTGCACATTCGGTGAGCCCAGAATTATCGTTTCATACCTTGTGAGTCTAGCTCCAGTCATGTGTTGCGTTCGGGAGCGGGTCAAAAGTATCTCAACTGAGTGAGGGACCATGACTGTTACTGGGTGTCCCATCACTATTCCTTCACTCTGAGTGAGGCTGATACCAACTGCTGCTACGGCGCGCAAACACCCTGGGAGTGCTGCTGCGACCGGATCCAAAGTAGCTGAAAAATAGGCTACTGGTCTGTTTACGCCACCATGGGCTTGAGTCAAGACAGACAAAGAACATGCATCACGTTCATGACAAAACAATGTGAAAGGCTTTGTGTAGTCAGGCATACCTAAAGCTGGAGCCCTGCACATGCATTCCTTCAATTCAATAAAAGCATCCATCTCATCTCCTTTCAGTTCAATTTGATCCAAGGCATCCTTCTGGGTCAATTTCAGTAAAGGCTTTGCTAGAGTCGAGAAGTTGGGAATCCACTGGTGACAATAACCCACCATTCCCAAAAACTTCCTCACCTCCCTCCTTGTCTTTGGTGGACTCATTTGAAGTACACTTGTTATTCTTTTCTTCATTATTCTCCGTGACCCTTTCTCTATCTGGTGACCCAAGTATTTCACTTTCTTCTGACAAAACTGTAATTTGGAAGGAGACACCTTATGTCCATTCCTTCCCAAATGGTTCAACAGAGCAATGGTATCGGCTGTGCAGCCACTTTCTGTCTTTGATGCGATCAATAAGTCATCAATGTACTGTACTAGAGTTGACTCGAATGGCAATTCTAATGCTTCCAAGTCTTTCTTTAGAATCTGATTGAAGATTGACGGTGACTCAGAAAACCCTTGAGGAATTCGACACCAACTGTACACTCTGTCTAGGAATTTGAAACAAAAGAGAAATTGGCTGTCCTCATGAAGAGGCACCGAGAAGAATGCTTGTGACAAATCGATGACTGAGAACCACTCAGCATCGCAAGGGACCTGGAACATTATCACAGCTGGATTCGGTACTACTGGGCAGCATTTGACTATGATGTCATTTATTTTCCTCAAGTCCTGCACGAGTCGGACCTTTCCACTCGGCTTTATTAGTCCCATTATTGGTGAATTACATGGACTGCTTAACACTTCTTTCAGTACTCCCTGTTTTACAAATTCGTCAATAAGTTGAGCAACTTTCATGAGGGTGTCTTGTGCCATGTGGTATTGTGGGGTCTGGGGAAAGATTGCATTGGGCTTTACAGTCACTTTCACTGGTTCCACTCCTTTCATCAATCCCACCTCTTTCCCTGTCATATCCCACACTTCCTTTCCGACTGTTTCCCGTAATTCGGCTGGAATATCTTCTTCAGTTATCATCGGGAAAAGACAAATCAAAGGATACTCTTCATCTACAGTTTCCATCTCATCCCCCTCTACACTGTCCTCTTCTTCCCCATCACTGCTCGTCTGGATTGTTATTCCCTCGTTCGAACACAGATCGAACAACCCAATTTGCACAACAGGTCTCTCCCTAATAGTGCTATCGGGCTTGAGTCACATACCACAAACTGATGTACCCCTTGATAGTTACCGATGCTGACTGGTACCGGATCTGTTATTGGGTTCGTCAGATGTCTGTTTGCTACTCCCACCACTTGGACTGTCCTCCCTGAGAGTGGCAAATTTGGTACTTCATTGCTCTTAACAGTTGAACGTGTGGCTCCTGTGTCAACCAAGAATGAAACACGATGACCCATTACTCTTCCCTCTACGTACGGACCCTTTTGATCAACTTCCAAGGATGCTGCAAGCACACAATCTCCTTCTTCTTCTGAACTTTCACTCTCCCATACATTGTTTATTCCACTCTCACTGTGTAGTGGGAACTGTTGTACTGTGCCATTTGTACTCATTACCTGACCCGAGACCTGTGGAGGAACCATCACTTGCTGCTGACTCATTGGTGCCAAAGGTATTTGCATTTGCTGATTAGGTACCATGGGTAACTGCTGTTGCATTGGCTGCATTTGCGTCATCTGCATACGAGGCATCTGCATCTGCTGCGGCTGCATAGGTTGCAATCCCTGCAATTGATTTATGGTCTGAAAATTTGGGTTTGGACCTCTCATTTTCGGTCCCCTCATTGTCTGAAATGCATTGACATCATTGTTTTGCTGACCAACACCTACACCTGCACCTGCACCTTCCTGCACCACAATCGGGCACTCGCGTTTCCAATGACCTACGATTCCGCACACGTGACACAGCATCACCCTTTTCATTGCCTGCACACCCGTCACAACAGTGTTCAAATCCGGACCATTATTCGCAAAACCTCCTCTGCCTCTGCCTCTGGCCTGTGGCTGAAACGCCATGTTTCCCTGTAACTGCGGCTGCGGTTGCGGTACCTGCTGTTGGAACCCTTGCAACCCTTGCAGACCTTGCAAACCTGTCTGAGCTGCCTTAAGCTGCATCATCATCACCTTCTCTTTCAACCTTTTCTGTTTCACTTCAATTTCGTCGCTACAGTATTTCGCATAATTCAAGACTTCGTCAATCGGTTTAGACTGCCAGCAAATCAAATGCGACTTTATCATCTGACTTATCTCTGGCCTCAGCCCTTCCACAAATCTAAACACAAAATGAAGCATGTCCTTCGCCTCTATTGTTTCCGTGCCACTGTAGTTCTTAAACGCCTTCAACAACCTCTCATAGTAACTATGAATCGATTCTTTAGCCTCTTGGGCAGTTCGATCAATCTTCTGCCAATCCACATTTTTCGCGGCAACCTTCGTCTTCAAATGCTCAATCACCTTATAGTACAAGCTCATCACCATAGGTGATGGTGCACCCGTCTCCCTGTCTCTCTCTGGTTCACTTGTCGGCCAACCTACAGCTCTTTTGCAATCCTCCCACAAATCTGCCGGAACCACAATCTCAAAGAGAGTGTTCAGGTCTTCCCAGAGACATTTTGCAAGCTTCACAAACCTATCAGTCTGTTGATACCATTCGATCGGTTTCTCTCTCAGTTTGGGAAAATCGTCCGTAAAAGACTGAATATCGCTTCTGTGCCATGGTACATGTATTAATTTTCCCCCTGCTGTCTCCCTCATTGGTAACATAGTTACTGTATCACTGCTCTGTGGTCTTTTCTCATTGTGCTCTGTAGCGCTGTCCCTCCTCTTTTCCTTTCTCTTTACCCACCTGCTTTCCCACTTGTCTAAACACCTCCACACTTGTGCACTCTGCAACAATTCTCTAAGGTGTGCCTTCATGCCTGCTGACCTCATGTGTTCAAAATTTGTGGTCCCAAAATCCAACCTGTAGCTCCTGCTCAAACGTTTTGTCTTGTCTATGTCAACCCCGTTTTTGTCAGCTATTTCCTGCAAGCTTTTATGTACCTTGTTCACTTCCTTCGTAATCTTTGGACATAGATACCTCAGCTCCTCTTCTGAGTAGGACTCTAACCTATTCACACCCATAGTCCCTTCCACCAATTCTTGTGCTTCCATGTTTAACCTCATCCTATTCAGATAATCTTCTCCTTTCCCACTGGCTGAGCCCTGGGTGAAATTCAAACTGTTGAACCACTGTGTCAGCTGTTGCGCATTCAACCCCATCAGTGTAGCATTCACATCGACTGCCATTGATGGTTGCGGCAACTTTTCAGTATTCGATGACAGCGGTATCACCAGTGGGGGACTCGACCTCACCAGTGTTGACTGAGCACATATGGGACTAAACTCCATCAAGGACCCAGATCCATTTGGCTGAGCCGCTATCGGAGTTATCCCTGGAGTGTTTTCTATGCACCTCCTTTCGGTCCCATTCTGCAGCATTGATCCCTGACCGCTCAGACCTAAGTTAGGCTGACTATACAAAGGTACCGGTGGACCTACAGTAATGGGTAGTGATATCGCATCTGGGTTTTGTCCATTTCCCATGTTCTGAGGCATGTTCATTCCCGCACCATGGGTCATCATTGCCGGCATGCCCATCTGACTCCCCGTCATCTGAGCATGTGCGTTTCCCCCCTACATCTGCTTTTGGGGCATCAAAAACTGAGTTGATTCAGCTTGTGCCAATGTCTGGTTGTGACCATTCTGTACTCCCCTTACGGTTTGTTCTAGAATCATTCCTCCACTGTTGTCACTGCTGTAGTACCCTGGCATCTGCGGCTGATAATTTTCTGCTGGTTTCAACATGGGCACATCTGGATATATTCTCCTAACCTGCGGTATCTGCGGGGTGAACAATAAACTCGGGTCCTTAGACCCCGATGATGCTCCTGAACTCTGAGTTTCACTGTTCCGTACCGGTGCCGGAGGGGCAGAACTGGCACTTGGACCTTGTCCATTCTCCGCATAAGGTGGTGGACGGTCGTTCAGCAATTGCATTATTAACTCCTCATCCTCTAACTCCTCTTCTCTTCTCAACTTTTCCTCGTCCTCTCTATCCTTGGAACACTTCCTGTCTGTCTTACAGGTAGCTTTCTTACCTGCCTCCCCTTCTTCCTTAGTAATTGCGGGAAACAATTTGATCCCCTGCAATACATCTGACCTCCACACCTTCTGTGCATTATCCCACCTAGCATCCGCTAGTGTCTTTTCTACCTTTCTCATCCTGGTCTCAAACTTCTTCTGCTGTTGCTGTCTGGCCATTAGTTCCCAAATCGCTAGAGCCTCAAACTGGGCTGGCCTTGGAGGCACCTTCATGTCGTACATCGTGAATCTCAAATTCTCTAGGATCCTTATATTGAATGTCCCATGTATCGGGAACGCTACGCTCCCATGTTTCTCTGTCAGTTTGTGCCATTGCTTTAGCCAAAGACACGGAGCTACCCCCTTCTCTTCCATTACAATGTAAGCTGGTGTGCCCTCGGGCGGCGTCTCCTCTCCTACGCTCGCTTTAATGTAAGACTCCCCCTTCATCGCACTCCTAAATGCTTTAAAGAATTTCATTTTCTCATCTTTTATTTCACAAAGTTTGTAATCAATAGGTGACTTTAATTCCCGGAATACTCTTCGCTTGCCTTTCCCCTTCCAATCGAGTCCCACGGACTGCGTCCAATCCGTGCGCGACCCTTCTCTGCAACCAACCTATCCCAGCGCGGCTCCTAGTGACGTCACACTCACACACACTGCGGCTGACAAAGCCTCGCGGCTAGTCTTCCTTCACTCAGCTCCTCTCGTAACAACTTCTTGCATGTATCGCGAGCTACCAAAAACTAAAACAGATCTGTCGGTTTACTACAGGAAGGGTAACACAATCGCTTCAGGACCTTAGGGACTTTTCACTAGCCTCGGCAGTTATTCCGTCTTTCTCGGTCCCCACGTTCGCAAGCAAATCTGACCCGCAGACCTACTCTCAACTTGTCAATGATCTATTCTAGTGCACTTAGAATCTTGTCAAAGCCCGAAGTCGAAGTTTCTTTCACTCCCTTAACACACGTACCGACTCGTTGACCACGCCCGATCAACCTACTAAACCGCCCAGACCACAACATAAAACAACATACTCCGGAGTCTCTTGACCTCGCAGGGCCCGTCTCAACAACAACAACCAAGTGGACCTTTTTATGCACGAAGCGCCACACGCACATGAAGTTCGACGACTTCCCTACTCTCACACTCGGAGTCGCACCTCCGCTATTTCTATGAAGTTTGACTTCTCTACTTCTACACTCGGAGTCGCACCTCCGCTATCTTCTAAAAAGAAAAATCCTTGCAACCTTTTCACACACCCTGCGGCAATAAGCTGTGCAAGCGCAAAACCCTAACTTCACTCATACCATCACTAGTACCGCCAACGCCGAATCCACACCTCCATTCTCTCCATTCGCAAGCTCCGAGATCCCGGGAAAGTCGCGGTGGACCTAGCCCATCATCATTCTGTCAATCTATTTTATCCAAGAAAAATCTAATTCAACTTCTCGAGTGGGGTCTCAAAATGCGTAACCGTTAATTCAACATCATGTACTTTAAGAGTACAGGGTCCCAAAAGACGAAACCGTCCTCTGCTACCATCTACTGATAGAGCGGTCCGTACTAGTAATTTACCTGTACTCGGACGCTCTTTAGGCCGATGAATCTTTTGACTAAGTGGGACTCTCTGTACTCTTAATCGATCAATTGCATTCAAATCAATAATTAATAACGAACATAAGCAATACCTTGATCAACATAACACTTGACAATTAATCCAGAATACATTTCGGCGAACCCTGACCTTTCAGTCAGGAATAACCACACCAGTTTATTCAAAGTTAGTGAATTTTATTTCCCTATATTAACAAAGCTAGCACAATATAGATGTGTCTCAACACCAAATGATAAACATATATGGACATTAATAGCTGTCCGTAACGGCGAAACAGGTGCAATCTATGTAGCATTTGAATCACAAGGCATTCGATAATAGCAATGCAAATCACTAATACGATAATCTGTAACGAACTAATTGCATACATTTAGTCAGCATAACAAGATCTCAAATTGCATCGTGCGACATATGGAATCCTCGTCTAACCTCAAATTAGCATCGGCATGTGGGACTTCATGCAAAAACAATTTAGCAACATTAATTTAGAAAAACTCCTAACTAGGGCTCTTATCAAAATCAGCAGTTGGTTACCTAAAGGAAACACAATGCAATTTTACAATTTCCTTTCATATTTACCAATTACGATCAGCATTCAAGGAAGTCTTCGTCTCACAGGTACCGTTTCTCGATCAGCATGGGTACCGTTTCGATCGGCATGGGACGGGGCAAAGGGGCAGGGGTGGACGGGGCAATTGCCTCACGGCGGCAAGGTAAAACTACTACTTCATGCAAAGGGATCAAAGTTAAAGTCTCTAGGGCAAGAATCATTAAGTCTCTTTCTCTCGATTAGAGAAAACATCAAAGTCTCTCAAAATGGCGTCGCAGCAAAGTGGGCCATAATAGCTGCAATGTCCAAATGTTCGTAATCGCTGGCAAAATGGCTACCTTCTTCTCGTGCACCTGGTTTAAATAGACAACAGTTCAAATCCAGTAGGGTCTTCCATTGGAGGGTTCATAAGTTAGCTTCAAATTATCCAATCAAAAACAACAGTTCTCAAGCTTTTACTTAAGCATACATTATCCTTGGAGATGGGTACGTAAGTTGCAACATTTTATACCAATTAACTCACTTTCAGAGCTTCCATTGTCCGCACCTGCAGATCGACCTTGGAGTAAAGAGAAAATATGCCAGGCTGGCACGAAACCTTAAGATAAGCATGTGAACGATCTCAGTGGAAAAGTACAGCTTCAAGCAAGAATACACGTTTAATAGCACATTGGAAAAATACGAGCATCTAAACCGTGAGACCAGGCCACTAGGCCAAAGCCTCCACTAAAGTTATGCTAAGCTAAAACATTTCAAACGAGCAAATCATAGCACACGTTTACGATTATGTCGGATTAGTGCAATTCTAATACACCAAGTTATATAAAGCACGCTTATAAATGTTGGCAAACTACTCTGAGGGCACATTTTGTCCCCGTACAATCTTTATTAGTTCGGTTAAAGTCACACATGATTATTTCACACTACGTTTACGCGCTAATAAATGTAAAACCTTCATTTTCTGCTTCATCACCAGTCTACATACACTGCCAGCCAAGTGCCAGTGCAAAGACATTGCCAGCAAAATGCCAGTCCATGCACACTAGACAAGCGGCAGTCTACACACACCTCCATCCATGCAAACTCCAGTTCACATACATCCTATTCACTGGTGTATAGTGGTTTTCTGCCCCCCTTGTGGGCAGATGGGCCTAAAAATATGACCAAGCTGCCCCAGGTGGGGCAGAAAACAGCCAAAATTCTGCCCCAGCAATGAGGGGCAACCAGGGGTGGTTCCTTTGCAATGGTGAAGGAGCGTCACCCCCCCATGCCTAAGAGCTAGGAGCTGTAAAATAAAGCAATATTTAATGATTGTTTTATCTTTCAGCTGCTGGCTCAGCCAGCAGCATGTGCAGGGTGGGTCTGGGCCACACGAAGGGGGAGAGTGCACCTAAGTGTGCAAAAGACACAAGCGCACTTAGGTTTCTCCAGCTTTGTTGAACAGCTGGGCTTGAGAAACTGCACAGACCCCAGGGCAGTGTCTGAGCGGTAGTCCAAGCCACTCAGACCAATCCCGATGCTACTTTCATGCTAGGTTTAGCATGAAAACAGCACCAGGATTGCTGGGGAGCGTGTGCTGGTGTCCCAGTGAATGCTGGGACACCAGAAGAGGGTTGAGGCAGCAGGTGGCGGCGGCGAAGATGGGAACAGGTGGGTGTTTTTTAAATGAGTTTTTATTCCCCCCACCCCTGCCCCTCCCCTTGAGATTTGTGGCGTCCGCCTTGCCCAAGGGGCCGCTGCCCAACATCTAAAATAGTTATCCTTTGTGGCTAGTGATTTTCTGTACCCTTTGGGTGAAGATTGGCCCAAAAATATGGTCGATCTGCCCAGAAGGAGCTGAAAACAGCAAAAATACTGCCCCCATTAATGGGGAGTGACCTTTGCCCAAGGGGGCTGCCGCCGGACCACTCAAATACAAATCTTTTTGGGAGGGAGAATGACCTAAAAATATGGACGGTCTGCCCGTGGGGGGCAAACAAGGGCCAAAATACTACTCCTAATAATGGGGAGCAACCCTAGCCCAAGAGTCCGCTCCCCAACATATAAAATAAAAATCCCTGCTCGTTAGTGGTTTTCTGCCACTCTTGGGGGCAGATTTGCCTAATAATATGGCTGCTCTGTCCCCGGGAGGCAGAAAATGGGCAAAACAATCCCCCAATAATGGGGAGCAACCCTTGCCCAAGGGGCAGCTCTCTGTAACAGAAGAAAACTCCTTTGTGCCTAGTGGAGTAGATCCCTGCTTGGGGATTGCCCTCCTGTGGCAATCCCTGAGTAGGGATCCACTAGGTCAAAGTACCTTGGGAAATGGGGCTTCTCCCCTTTCTAACAATACCTCTCCTGTGTGCTTCAGTGCTTAGGGGGCTGAGATATGCCCCTGAACACTGAAGCAGTGAAAGTGAAATGAGCCGATCAGCTCGTTTCACTTTTCCTTTCATTGTAATGACGTCAACATGCCATCCACGCCAATCATTATTACATTGAAAAAGAAATGCCTCAGACTGCTGAGGAAGCTCTTGCCCCAGCTCCCATGGCTAAAAAAAGGAAATCCATCTGCTGTAAACAGCAGAAAGAATTGTGTGCCGGGACGGCTTGGCACTGCCCTTGGCACATGATCAATGTGGCGGAGGATGGCTCCAAGCCCCCCTCCGCACACAAGACCTCAAGAGAAGCATAATAGGAGCCCCCGATCTGGTCATTACATTTTTAGGCTGTGATGAAATGAATTAGGCCAGGAACCATGCTCACAAATTACAAAGTATTGTTTTCTCATATTGTTTTGTGAAATAAATATTAAATGCAAGCTTAAATATTGCAGCAATTTTTTGAATTACTTCTTTTTAGTAATGTAAGCAGTAACTTATTTTAAATGTTTTTATTTTATTTTTTCACAATAAATACATGGAATGTAAAATACCACAAGCAAGGCACTCATTTCCATCTTGATTAAGGAACTGGCATTTTATGCGGAAGGGGTGGCCCGATTATTGAGTTAATAGATCACGATGGAAATTCGCACATCGATATTAGGGCACAGTTTGGGAAAAGTGCAGAAGGAGATGTGGTATAGATCACTTTGTAATTGAGGGATCATCACTCCAACCAACTCCCTTCTGGTAGTATGCTAGGGTGAATTTGAGGTTGGGTTTGCAAATAGCATTTTGAAAGTGGTAATTGGTTGGGGAACAGTGCTGTGGCCTGTCGAAGAGTGTGAACTTCAGCATGATGTCAGGATAAAGTGGGGGGGTAGTGGTTGGTAGGGGGTTAGTGGTGAGTGTATGGAATTCAAGGCATCCCTGCTGCTACAAGTGGTGTGGAGCAGGGGAGGATCTTGTTAAAGTCCATGCTGAGACTTGGGAGGGCAGACAGGGTGTAGAGGGAAGGTTCAAATACCGAAGAAGGTCTGCAGTGATCAACAATGGAGAAGATCTGCAAAAGTATTCAGAAGGAAGGTATATCATATTTTCCACTGAGGTCTGTAGAATTAGAATGCAAGTTCCACTTGTGCAGACATATTCTTGTTTGTAAAGGAAATATCAGGACAGGAGAATACTGCAATAATACTTTATTGTTACTGGGGTAAAGGAGATACAGAAGCTGTTAAAATCCATATTGAGTTTTTTAAATCAGACTCATTTAGGCATGCATTAAAAGAACACACATGACCTGTACAATGTTTTGGGTACAGATTACTGGAGTTGTGCAGGTCTGATGTACGCATGTATGAAAGTGAACTGGCTTCTACTGTACACTTGCATGGACACATGAAGGCATACCTTGACAGCTGCAAATTATACTGGTCCAATTATTTTGAGATAAGCGTGCGCAGAGACTTTCATTTGTTGGTTGAGTCTGGCCCACCTGCATCCTTATTGGACCTGGTATTCCTTCTGGTTTTGTGTTCTGCATCTTAAGACAAAATATAAAAAACTTTTTGAAATATTATTCCGGGATGGGTGCCATATTGAACCAGTTTCAGGCAGTATGCCTATATATCTTCCTGAATAGGTGCCATGTTAAACCAGGTTCAGGCAGCATGCCTACATATCTAGCATATTGTAGTTAACAGCGTGAAATCTGGAAAACATGAGATGGATTTCCAAACAAATTAACATCAGCTATATCGTTCTGCACCAGGAATGTGTAAGTTATGACCTTGGCATAACTTTACAAGGTGTGCTTTCTCACCAACGGGTGACACAAGTGAACTTCGTTCAATGCACCAGCAATGTATGTGAAGGACAGGGTATTGTAGCCCAACAAAGTACTATTCACTCTGTAATTGAGACAGAGACATTGCTTTTGGGTTACTTAAAATCCCGAACAGGGATAAGCAGCACTGCGGTAACAGCAACAAACCTTATTTCGTTATTCTCTCTCTCTCTCTCTCTCTCTCTCTCTCTCTCTCTCTCTCTCTCTCTCTCTCTCTCTCTCTCTCTCACACACACACACTGAAAATAAGAATGAACACTTTTGAGTAAAAAGTATTTATTACTACAAGAGTAATCAGTTTCTCATTGCGTCTCAAACATCAACACATAATATTATGAATACAGCAAGAAGGCATGTTATAAATAATGAGAATAAAATGAAAATTTCTAGCATGTTTTAAAATGTCATCTAAAACCTAACACCCCAATGCCTATTTCTATGTGCTATACTAAGCGAGCATGGAAGGCAGAGCAACTTGCAGCCTATACAGTTTCTTAGGGAGAAGAGATGCACTGCATAACTTGTTGACAGCAGGGCGGCCTTTATTAGCAGAGGCATGAAGACAGTGTTCCCCATGAAGGGCAAACACATGTTATGGTAGTTCCACATAAACTGAAATAGATATTTATCTAATTTGCTATAAAATGTAAGAGGGAATTGTATGAGAACCACAGACAAGATATAAAATAGGTGAGATGCGACAACCATTTTAATAGATTCCGTTTTCCCCACCATGATAGATGCAAGGGAGACCAGCTGCAAAGTTTATCTTTGATTGTAGAAACCAGGCAGTCACAGCCCACAGTTTAAAGTAACAGATTGTTTAACAGAGTATGAAAATGAAGGCCCTCATTAGGACCCTGGCGGTGAGTGATAAAGTGGTGGTAATACCGCCAACAGGCTAGTGGCAAGTACCGCCAAATTATGACCATGGAGGTGATAACTCCCATAGACAGCCAATGTACCACACCAACCGCCAGGGCGGAATCAACACTCACCACGGCGGTAGCCAACAACAGCCAGGTGGAAGACAAATTACCGCCCACCATATTATGACACAGAAAACCTCCACCTTTTCTGGGGCGGTAGCACCACCAACAAAAACCTGGTGGAAACGGAACACAAAAGTGAAAGGACTCACTGTTTGAGACACAGGGAAGAACCACGCCTCCATGGAATCCGAAGTTTTCCCGATGATCTTCTACGTTATGCTCCACCTGGAACACCAACGCTGACGGTGAGCACGGCCGCCTTGCACACAAGGGAGGGTGGGAGGAAAACGAGAGTGACACACACACACATGCAAGACACACACCTGACACACACACACATACACACAACCAGCTACACACGTAAATCAATGGCACATGACACACGGCATAATAAAACACAGACCAGATTGCTGGAGTACTGACAATGTATTAGCATAGCAAAACCCACCACACAAACCAAATATATGTACATAAAGGGCCAATTCCAAGGCCAAAGTCATAAGGGCACACAAGGCCACAGGGCAAAGTCCAGCCCCCAACCTGTATCCTGACACATCCGTAGAGAACACTGCAGGGGCATCATTTTGCAAGTGGGAAGGCACCTCAGGGGAATGGGGGGGCACCTCAGCCGAAATTCCCACTGGCTCTGGAGGGGGCAACATGCCCATTGCTCTGTCCTGGGGAGTGCAAGGCCACAGTCTCTGGAGCGGGTGACGTCCCCATGGTTCTGAAGGGGGCAACATTCCCATTGCTCTGTCCTGGGGTGTGCAAGGCCACAGTCTCTGGAGTTGGTGACCTACCCACTGGTTCTGGAGGGGGCAACTCGTACAGCAGCTCCTGGAGTGTGAGCCTCCCAGGCAGCCTCTGCACTCTCTGATTGCTGCACTGTGGTGGTGGATGGAGGAGCCTCCTGGCCAGCCTCTTCACTCTCTGATGGCTGCACTGTGGTGGGGGATGGAGGAGCCTCCTGGCCAGCCTCTGCACTCTCTGATGGCTGCACTGCCTCAGCTGGCAGTGTAGGCCCCGTAACAGCTGGTGGTGGGGGAGGTGTCAGCCTCCACTGGCGTAGAGTGCTTTGTCTTCTCCTGTACATGGGGCGTGGATCCTTTACCCTTCCTGGCAGGAGTGGATGGGCTCTTCCCCTCTCTGCCTGGTGGTGCAGGCTCCTTCCCCTTCTTCAAAGGTGGTGCAGGCTCCTTCCCCTTCTTTCCAGGTGATGCAGGCTCCTTCCCCTTCTTAGTAGACTGTGGAGGCAGTGGATGTTGCCGTGTCTGCAACTGTATGGTGTTTGCGTGAGTGCTTGTAGGATGAAGTGTGGTGCTTGTGTTTGCCTGTGCCTTTTTTGTGTGTTGTCTTGTGTACATGCTCGTCTGTATGTGTGCCGAGGATGGGTTGGGGTTGAGGAGAATGGGACTGGGAAGTGGTAGTTGGAGGGGGGATGGTAGAAACAGAGACAATGGCTGCCATCAGAGAGGAGGCCAGAGCCTGAATCGATCTCTGTTGGGCTGCCAATCCAATGCGAGTACCTGCCATGAATGCATTGCATTGCTGCATCTGGGATGCCAGCCCCTGGATGGCATTCACAATGGTTGACTGATCAAAAGCCTCTTCATTCAGGGCAGCAGGGCTCACTGGGGCAGGGCCTGAGGTCCCTGGGGCAAAGGAGAGGCCCACCCTCTTGGCAACTCGCTGAGGGGCTACTGGGAGGGCTGTGCTGGTACGGGGGTGGCTGCTGCAGCTGGGATGGTCACAGAGGTGTCTGACACCACCAGGGAGCTCCTATTGAAGGAGGTATCTGAGTCTGTGTTGTCTCCTTCAGGCTCTGCAGTGGTGCTCCCCTCACCCTCTGTCCCACTGGTTCCCTCTGCATTGGTGGACTCTGCCTCCAGGGTCCTCTGGGATGCAGCTCCCTCTTTCGCCAGTGCCCCTGCTCCTCCGCCAAATGACACTAATGCACACAAGGACAGGATGACAAAACTAGAAAGGGGGGGAGACAAAGGATTCATTTGGTCAATGACTGCACCAACACCACTATTGGCATGCACATGACCGTCGCACTCAGGGAACAGGCCTAAGCACTATGCATTGCACTACCAGTGATATGGGTAGTCACCAAGGCAAGATGAGGAGCACACACCGCCAACTGCAGCACACCTGGGACCCACAATTCCCTGCCTGAAAGGGACTACTAACAAGCTAGGTTACCTGTATCTGCCATCCAACCATTACCCTAGAGATGACCCACGCTTATCAGGAATAAGGCCAGTCTCAGTCCAGGTCTTGCCTGAAACTCCGCTGCTTGACTCTGCAGCGCTTTATGCGCACCACTTATCATCCCCGCTTGTTCCAAAGGTGACCATCAGCGTCGTCTGCCCTGTGGTAAAGCTCATAGAGCTGCAGGTTCAGGACATTGGTGGACAAGATACACTTATCAGTGCTATTCTATGAAGGGACTACAATTCCCATGTTTTTAGAAGCAGCAGCCATCTTGGGGTGTGGCAGGCCTATAAAGCCCAGCCACACCCAAGCACGTTGCTCACTATTTTGAAGACTTTGATGCAGCCAGACCTCGTGGGCGTTTCTCTGGAGAAGAACAGAGTTCCTGAATGGCAAAGGGTCGTCTAACCAAAGAATCCCTATTTCCATGGTGCATTCAAAAACGAGTAGGTCGTACTCGTAGCAGTAAGGCCTTGCTGAATCCAGGTTTGGAGGAAGTCATTACTTCTAAAAGAGAAAGCACCCCTTAGCATTACGAGCAAAGCATTTTACAGTTTCTAAAGTACAGCGGACTTGGCTCAACGATCAAAGCGTTTCCGTTCGCAGGTGTAAAGCGCTCTTTTGCACAAGCAATTCAAAGTGTTTCAGTTCACAGATGTAAAGCGCTTTTGTACACAGCAATTCAAAGTGTTTCCGTTCACAGATGTAAAGCGCTGTTTGCACAACAATTCAAAGCGCTTCAGTTCACAGATGTAAAGCGCTCTTGGCACGATAATTCAGGCGCTTCAGTTCACAGATGTAAAGCGCTCTTGGCACGATAATTCAGGCGCTTCAGTTCACAGATGTAAAGTGCTCTTGGCTCAACAATTCAAAGCGTTTCAGTTCACAGATGTAAAGCGCTCTTGGCATATGTAGTGCTTTCCTCTTATTTAGTTTCTAAGCACTAACATAACACAACAGAAATGCACTTCTGAGGTCAAAGAAGACTTTTATTGTTATTTTATTCTTCCCCAACCACAATGTTTATGAATGAATGACGAATTAGTAGCTTTCAAGTCCGCGTTAATCAAACAAAATATATCAGTTTGCAATATACACAGCAGGTTATATTTATAAAATATTGAATGCAAAGCAAAACAAATACTTCACCGTGTAGGAACTATTTACAGCTACATCTTTCTAAGGTCTGCAAGCTGAGACCCCTGTCAGCCGCGAGAAAGAGTGTCATCTACCCACACGGGATGCTGGCAACTGGCGCCAAGCTCCAGCACGAGGTCCGGCAGATTCGAATCTGACTCTCTGCAGCCTGTTACATTCGTTACAAAGGTGTGCCCCCTCCTCTCAGACCTGGGAAACTGAGCAAGCCTTTTGGAGACTGGCCAGGTCTCCAAGACTACTCCTGTTCCCAAGCTCAAGGGAAGAGAAACAACGCCCATGTACTCTCTCTTATCAGGTCTAGTCTACTGTGAGAGCAAAACATCTTGGTTCTCTGGTGCAAAAACACAGCTTGGAAAAATACAGAACTATTCTCAACTGCAATGTCTAACTCCACGTTAAAGGCAATGGGCAGCTAACCTAAATATCAAATGCAATGTCATGTTAAAGGCAATAGGCAGCTAACCTAAATATCAAATGCAATGTCTAGTGTCATGTCAAAGCCAATAGGCATCTAAGCTGAATACAAAATGCAATGTCTTATATCATGTCAAAGCCCATAGGCAGCTGAGCTGAATACAAAATGCAATGTATAATATCATGTCAAAGCCAAAAGGCAGCGGAGCTGAATACAAAGTGTAATGTATAATATCATGTCAAAGCCAATAGGCAGTTAAGCTGAATACAAAATGTAATATATGATATCATGTCAAAGCCAATAGGCAGAATATCTAATAGCATGTCAAAGTCAATAGGCAGCTAAATTGAATACATCATGTCAAAGTCAATAGGCATGCAATGTCAAAGCCAATAGGCGGCTAGACTGGATACAGCATGTCAAAGCCAATAGGCAGAATACAGAATGTAATGGCTAATGCAATGTCAAAGCCCATAGGCGGCTCAACTGAATACAGAAAGTAATGGCTAATGCCATGTCAGAGCCAAAAGGCACAATACAGAATGTAATGACTAATGCAATGTCAAAGCCCATAGGCGGCTAAACTGAACAAAACATACCATGTGCTACTGGTGAACATTGAGCAACTAATATGCGCAGTGGTGAAACACAAAGTCATTGGTCAAAACAACACTTTATCAAATGGCAGGACATTCCGCCCTTTGACCAATGAATTTTTGTTTCACATATCTCTTGTGTCAAACCAAAAACAAAAAACATCAGCACAAAAAAAACATTATCAGCAAATCAAATTTCAATGATCAAAGCAATCCCTGTAAAGCAATAGAAGTGAATTAACACATTGATCTCATAACCTTTCACATCAGATACATCTACATAGAAAAGACTGGGCAATTTTTTTTTTTTTTTTTTTCTGAATGAGTCTCTAATTCAACAGTGTTAGCAATTTGATGTGGCATGAGTTCTACTCATGTAAAGGTGCACGGTCCACCTGAAAGGTTTGCTGGAAGATAAGCAAAAGTCAGAGTTCCATACGAGAGGGAAAAAAAAAAACACAGCAAACAAGTTGAACTTGAACTGAAGGCGCAGTTTGCGCAAAATGGATCCATGGTGCTGGCACTTTACTCAGCCAGGTTCAGGTTGGGGATTCGGTCCCTTCCCCGACCCCACACGCACACACCGGAAGGGGGACCACACAGCGCACTCAGGGACAGTGGCGAAACGTGGTAGGATCTGCAAAAGAAACAAGTATGACTTTTCTTGCAAATAACATTTTTCATTTAAACTGCACCCTTCCTCTTTCTTTCCCTGTTTTATAATCAGCAGGACGTTTTTGAGGCCCTTTGTTATATTTTCTGCAGGTTCTGGAGGATCACTTGGGGCTTCAGCCCACACATCAGCACTGAGGTTTTTATCTGCTGCGCCACAGCTTCCCTTTTCTTGCACTGTCAGAAGGGCTGGGGCAGACTCATTCTTTACCAAACCTCCATTCATTGCACTTTTGCCAATTTGGGCCATTCTGTCTCCAATTTGTATGAATAAATCAGATTCTTTTCTAGGTATCAGCATAATTTCGATTTTTCCTTGGTAATTTGCAGCAATCACTCTCCCTAAAACCTGATCAATTTGCCATTTCTGTTCTGGTAACTTTCCTCTCCCCACCTGCTCTGTGACTGCTTGCATGACAGATTGCTTTTGTGCGTGCTGCACAGTTTTTATCAAATCTAGGGGAATGGGCATCTCTCTCATCTCTGCCCACCTGTAAGTGGCCTTTTCACATTTCTGGGGCACCCACATAGCCATCCCCACTAAGGCAGAATTCTGGGTGAACACTTCTCTCTCTGCATTTTTCTCATTAACATCTGCAAGGTAATTGAACCAGTTAGGTGCTAAAACATTATCAAAGAACCAAAAATCAGCATAAAAATGACACATCTCATGTAGCTCTTGCTTTAAAATCTGGCACACATTATACAACGCTGTTCCTTCTACGGTGCCAGAAAACAACATTTCAGTCAATGAATCATTAGTAAAACAAACATGCTTTTTATCTTCAGTAAACACGAATTCAAATGGTGCACACAATTTCATTGGTAATTCTTTTATCTGTGGTACTCTAGCCCTGTCTTGCAAGTACCAGATCCATTGTATGATTCTAGCTAGGGGCACTATTTTCTTCCCTTGTTCATGATTTAAATGTACATAAGTATTTCCTTCTTGCACTGCGCAGAAACCTAAAGTCTGCATTATTTCATTTGCCAAATCACAAGCGCGCAGCTGCATATTATTTTTCACAGTGACCATGTACAAAAGTGTTAGGATTTCTCTCAAATGAGGGCTATTCTTTTTCCAAAAATCAAACAAGCTAATGAAACTCGGGGTGTCTTGCTCTAAAATCCTTCGTTTTACTTGTGCATTTTGCAACGGTAACTCGTAAATCACATTCTGACTCTCGTCCGTGTTATCAGTTAAGGAATGCATTTTGGCTGCCAAAAACCCTGGCTCACACGGAAACTCAGTGCAGCTCGGAGCTGTCTTAACCCCCTCATTATTGGAATGGGACAAGAAAGATTCTTCAAAAACAGCAGTTTTATAACTTTCAGTCTTATTTTGAATTATTGTATCCTGGCTAATTTGCTCACGTAAATTCCTATTTTCATGTTCCAACTTCCTACATTTCTCCTGCATTTCTCTGTAAGCAGATAAAGGTATCCAGACCTTTCTGTCATCATTACTTCCAAAACACACGTTTTCTACATATATACAACGGGAATTATTTCTCAAAACAACATCAGGCATTTTAGCTACACATGCATTTTCTTCTGTAATTCCCCAAACAGAAAACAATTCACAGTTTTTCTTAGCACCATCAGGCAGTTCATCAACACATGTATTCTCAGACATGGTCTGCCGTGCTACTGTGATTCTCCAAACAGAAAACAATTTCTGTAATTCTCCAAACAACAAAAAACAATTACACTTTTAAAGTGTGCACTTAGAAATCTACTAACTCGTCAAACCCCTTCTTAATCACCTCTTAATGACCGACCCCACGACTCCAGGTACCAATTGTAGTGCTTTCCTCTTATTTAGTTTCTAAGCACTAACATAACACAACAGAAATGCACTTCTGAGGTCAAAGAAGACTTTTATTGTTATTTTATTCTTCCCCAACCACAATGTTTATGAATGAATGACGAATTAGTAGCTTTCAAGTCCGCGTTAATCAAACAAAATATATCAGTTTGCAATATACACAGCAGGTTATATTTATAAAATATTGAATGCAAAGCAAAACAAATACTTCACCGTGTAGGAACTATTTACAGCTACATCTTTCTAAGGTCTGCAAGCTGAGACCCCTGTCAGCCGCGAGAAAGAGTGTCATCTACCCACACGGGATGCTGGCAACTGGCGCCAAGCTCCAGCACGAGGTCCGGCAGATTCGAATCTGACTCTCTGCAGCCTGTTACATTCGTTACAAAGGTGTGCCCCCTCCTCTCAGACCTGGGAAACTGAGCAAGCCTTTTGGAGACTGGCCAGGTCTCCAAGACTACTCCTGTTCCCAAGCTCAAGGGAAGAGAAACAACGCCCATGTACTCTCTCTTATCAGGTCTAGTCTACTGTGAGAGCAAAACATCTTGGTTCTCTGGTGCAAAAACACAGCTTGGAAAAATACAGAACTATTCTCAACTGCAATGTCTAACTCCACGTTAAAGGCAATGGGCAGCTAACCTAAATATCAAATGCAATGTCATGTTAAAGGCAATAGGCAGCTAACCTAAATATCAAATGCAATGTCTAGTGTCATGTCAAAGCCAATAGGCATCTAAGCTGAATACAAAATGCAATGTCTTATATCATGTCAAAGCCCATAGGCAGCTGAGCTGAATACAAAATGCAATGTATAATATCATGTCAAAGCCAAAAGGCAGCGGAGCTGAATACAAAGTGTAATGTATAATATCATGTCAAAGCCAATAGGCAGTTAAGCTGAATACAAAATGTAATATATGATATCATGTCAAAGCCAATAGGCAGAATATCTAATAGCATGTCAAAGTCAATAGGCAGCTAAATTGAATACATCATGTCAAAGTCAATAGGCATGCAATGTCAAAGCCAATAGGCGGCTAGACTGGATACAGCATGTCAAAGCCAATAGGCAGAATACAGAATGTAATGGCTAATGCAATGTCAAAGCCCATAGGCGGCTCAACTGAATACAGAAAGTAATGGCTAATGCCATGTCAGAGCCAAAAGGCACAATACAGAATGTAATGACTAATGCAATGTCAAAGCCCATAGGCGGCTAAACTGAACAAAACATACCATGTGCTACTGGTGAACATTGAGCAACTAATATGCGCAGTGGTGAAACACAAAGTCATTGGTCAAAACAACACTTTATCAAATGGCAGGACAGCATAGCAATTCAAGCGCTTCAGTCCTCAGGTTTAAAGCGCCCGTGGCATGACAATCAAAGCGTTCAATTCACAGGAGTAAAAGGTTCTTGGCACAACAATCTAAGTGATTCAGGCTACTTGAGTAAAAGCGCTTCCTGGTATTATTGAGTAAAGCGTTTCAAGGTCAATGAGTAAATCTTTTTGGAATTTATTGTTATGAATGTGAAAGTATTTCTGGAGATAAGCAAATCATAGTTTTTATTGTTCTTTGAAAAGCTTAAGATGTAAAAAGCATATTTAATTATTTGAGATTTTCTAAGTCATGGACAAAGGTTTGTGTTGTGAATACATAGATGTTACAGGATTGATATTCTGTGTATAATCATAGTCCAAAGTTCTTACCATCTCTTAATGCTGAGTTCATAGTTTACTTTTGTTCCATGTATCAAAGGTCTCCATCTGATATCGCAGAGACGCATTTAGTCAAGAGTCTATTGATGAGTTACATTTCTATGAATGAGTAAATGCATATTTTTTCTAACCTTTACTTTTCAGATCTCTCTCCCTGCTGTTCCCTACCCTAATTCCCTTCCCCCCGACTGGCTTCATCATAACTGTGTGCTATAATAGCTTTCTGAGTTGGTGACGCCGGAAGGTGGACCTTTTGTTCAGCGACGTACAGATCCAGAGGAAAGGACACTGTGACAACACTGCAATGTCTGGCCTGGCCTTAGGGGCACCCACTAACACACAACCACCACCCGGATACCACCCCACCAGCCAAAATATGTAATGAAACACACTGTACTCCCCCCCCCCCCCCCAACTTGTGGCTGCTGTGATTCTCTCGAGCACCTATCCAGCTCTGGATAGGCCACTGCCAGTATGCTGGCCATGGGGGGGGTCAGCGTCCGACGGACACCCCTCACTGGTTGGGAGGCCATCCCCATCTGGGCCTCCGCCTGCCATAGATCACCAGGGTCCACATGTCCTTGGCAATGGCACGCCATATTCCGTTCTTTTGATGGGCGCTGACCTGCAGAGGTAATACATACAGGAGAACTCCATTAAACTAACAGTCCAGCCTGTCACACACATGGCCCACCATACCTGATTCCATCACCATTGGCACATCCACAGACCATCTCACAACATGTACACCGCCAGTAGAGAATCCCCCCATCCTTACCCGATGCCTTCACACACATCTCTATGCATCCATGTCACATGCATTGTGCCCAAAGTGTATTCACCTGTTGGTCTGGAGGCCCATACAGCTGTCCGTACTGGGGTAGGACCCCATCCACCAGTCACTCCAACTCCTCCGAAGTGAAGGCTGGGGCCCTTTCCCCGGTCGCACGAGCCATGGTAGGTTCCAGACACAGGTCACAGCAGCACACGCAGTGTAGGTCTTCTCCTGTTGCTGGTCAGGAAATAAGTGAGGATTGAGTTAGAAAATAGCAGTCACGTCCGCAGTGGTGTACACGGTCACCACCAGCATACATCCCCATTGGCCACTGTACTCCATAGGGCCCAATATTATCCAATGAGAAATTGCACAGGGGTGCAAGACCGCCACAACGCCCAACGTTGGTGGAAGTACCTCACTTCCTCCTATCCCTCCATACAGGACAGGCGGTCACCATTGGGGGGGGGGGACGACAGGTATATCAACAGTTACTGCGCTACAGGTTAAATAGGCACATACTTCGACATTTACACTGTCCCAATACAAGGTGCACCATGTGGACTGATGTTGTGGTTTAGTTGTTCAAATTGTGACAGCCTACTCACTTTTGTGTCCCTTAGATACCTACCGCTGCGGATGAATAGGACGTGGAGACAAAAACCCGTGTACAGACCCCTGGTGGACTTAGCTGGATGACAGGCACATTATCCTCACCTATAGACTGGACAAGGCCACAATCACAGAGCTGTGTGCCCATTTGGAGCCTAACCTGATCTCATCTACCCGTCATCTGACAGAGATCCCCCCTCTTGTGTAAGTGCTATTAGTGCTTCATTTCCTGACAAAAGGCTCTTTCCAAGTGACAGTGGGCTTGGCAGCAGGAATGTCACAGCCAGTGTTCTCAATTGTGCTGGGAAGAGTGTTGTCTGCCCTAGTAAAACACAGGTGCAGCTACATAGCTTTCCCCCAGGTGAAAGATTTAGCCACTGTGAAGGCCAGATGCTATGCAATGGGACATATCCCCAATATTTTTGGGGCGAATGACGGGACACATATTGTGTTTGTCCCCCCGCCAGAATAAACAGGTGTACAGGAATTGTAAGAGTTTCAACTCCGTGAATGTGCAGATGGTGTGCCTGGCGGACCAGTGCATCTCCGACGTCAATGCTAAGTATCCTGGGTCGATGCATGATGCCTTTGTCCTGAGGAATAGCAGTATCCCAAATGTGATGGCCCAACTACAGAGGCACAGGGTGTGGCTGATAGGTGATCCTTGATCCCCACCCAGTGTATGTTAGTGTATGCGTCTGATGATAACCTCACAGAATAGTGTGTGGCTAAATGTTGTCCCTCAATACCTGCAGGTGACTCTTGCCACCCAAACCTATCATGGCTGCTGACCCCTGCAAGGAATGTCAGGACCAGGGCTGAAGAACGTTATAATGAGGCACATGGGCAAACCAGGAGGATCATCGAGAGGACCTTTGGCCTCCTGAAGGCCAGGTTCAGGTGCCTCCATCTGACAGGTGGATCCCTGTGCTACTCACCGAGAAGGTCTGCCAGATAGTAGCGATGGAATGAGGTGATGATGGAAGAAAAGTCCAGGGTATTGTAGCAGTCTGTTTGTAGCACAGTTGCAGTGTCCAAGTGTCCATTGGAAGGGGAGCAAAGGCAGTTCAAGGTGGAAAAGGTGACAGTGTGGGACACAAGGGGGACAATCAGGAGAATCTAATTTCCTGGTGGTGGTCTTGGCATGTGTCTCTGGCTTCTGTCTGGGTCAAAGGAAATGTTTGCAGGGTGGTTCACCTTCTGCAGGGGGAGGGATGCTGGTGACCTGTTGGTCCTGTGGCAGGGGCTCCTGCCCACTAGCGGCAGCGGAAGTGGAGGGCTGTTCAGTTGACTGGCTAGTGGTAGGGGCCGGCTGGTGTGCAGTTGCCTCCCTCATGATGTTTGCCATGTCTGCCAGGACCCCTCTTATAGAGATCAGGGTTATGTTGATGGCCTGCAAGTCCTCCCTGATCCCCTGATACTGTCTCTCCTGCAGCCGCCTGTTCTCCTGCATGTTGTCAAGGATCTGGCCCATCGTAACTCGGGAATGTTGGTAGGCTCCCAGGATCTTGGAGAGTGCCTCCTGGAGAGTTGGTTCCCTGGTCCTGTCCTCCCCCTGGCACCCAGCAGTCCTCCCAGTGTCCCTGTTGGCCTGTGCCTCTGGCCCATGAATGGTGTGCCCTCTGCCACTGACCCCAGGTCCCTGATTGTCTTGGGGGTGAGGTGTGGCCTGGGGTGCCTGTACAGGTGAGCACACTGCTGATTGATGTGTCCTGGGGACAGAGGTGTATGTGCTGTGGTGTTGGATCCTGATGGGGGAGGCTCCGTGGTGGACTGTGATTGTGCATGGGTGACCGCCTGTCTAGTGGTCCCTGATGGGCCAGGTAGGTCCTCCAGATCCTGAAGTCCAGAGTAATTGTCAACACTGGGGGCATCTTCTGTTGGGGAACTGGATAGTGGTGGCACCTGCTCTCCACTGGCATTGGCTGGGGTACCTGTGGGGATGTAAATGATGTATTATGCTTCATGTGTATGACATATGGTGCATTCACAGCTTCCCCTCTATCATTGGTGTTGCCCTGCCACCTTTTGCTTGTGTATGGTGATGTATTGTGGGAATGTTAGTTTCCATATGCTGTGCATCTTTTAGTGATGGGTGTCCGTGCAGGGCTGTGAGGGGTGTCCATGCATTGGTATAGCATGCAGGGCTTGGCATTGTGGTTAGTCATTTGTGTAGGTGCAGTGTGTGGGGTGTAGTGGAATGATGTGAGTGAGGTTAAGGGGGTGTGATGGCATGCAGGTATGGGGGGTGATAAGTGTTAACTCCTGCCAGTAATTGTTGTTGGTAAAGGGTTGTGGGTAAGGTCGGTGTGTGTTTTATAGTGGTGTGGGTGTGGTGTGTGTATGGGTGTCAAGTGTGTGTTTTTTGTATTGGCCAATGTAGTGTGGTTTTGTATGTGGGTGTCCATTCTGAGCGTGTCGGTGTGTACCGCCAATGGTTTACCGCCGTAGAATGTCCGCCGTGGTGATTCGTGGGTCATAATGTGATGGGCGTTGTTTTGTTGCCGTAACAGTATGGGTGTTGGGTCTAGCCACTTTAGCACTGACCTTTGGTCTGGCGAATTTGTGTGTGTGCCAGTATTCTGTCGGATTGGTGTGTGTGACATAATATGGTGAACTGATATCTGCCATCGCAGTGGGAAGTTGGCGGCCGTCATCGTGGCAGTACGCGGCATTTACCACCAATGTCATTCTGAGGGCCATAATATCTAAATCATTTATTTTGTCTTTTTGCCATATGATGTCAATATTAGCTAGCATATCAGAGGTACAAAGAATATTTAAAGGAATTAATTAAGTTTTATTAGAAATTAAAGTATATCCTGAAATAAAGGAATAATTCTGTAGAAAAGTAATAATATTAAGAATTTGAGATTTTAGGGTTACTAATAAATAGTAAAACATCTTAATAAGCAGAGAATTTAACACTAATGTTCTAAATAATGGTACCTTGAATAACTTTAGTGGATCGAATGATAGTTAGTAAAGGCTCAGTTACCAAGAGGAAGAGTAAAGGGGTCAGTGGACAGCCCAGTCTAGTTCTTCCGAAAAGTGGAAAGGATTTAGAAAATTGTCCATTTATAATTAATCTAGCAGAAGGGGGTGAGTAAAGAGCAGAACTCATTCACATGAATGATTCACCAAAATTAAAAGCAGAAACAGTAGGAAAAAGTTACTTCCAATGAACTTTATCGAAAGCTTTCTCAGCCTCATGTACTAGAAGGCCAGTAGGGATAGCTAAAATCTAATTGCGTCAATCACATGGAATGAAAATGTAGTATTATTAACAGAATATCTATTGATGAATGATGTTTGATAAAATGTTAGATAATTGTATCAATAATTTTTGTATACACTTTTACAGTCTTGATTAATGAGCTTGGGCAGTAGTTAGCAACTTTAGTGTCTGTGATCTCCATCTGGCTTTGTAAGTAAAATAATCAATACTTATATGAAAAATACTGAAATTATATCAGTTTTACTGAAGTTAGTAAATCATTTAAATAGGTGAGGAGAGAGAAGGGGTGAAAATATTTTGTCATATACCATAAGGTCCAGATGATCTATAGGCTTTCAGGAAGTCAGTGGCAGTCCTAATTTCATCATTGGAAAGTTTGGTAAAACTGTATTACATCTATCAGACTGGGAAATTTGTGGGAGATTACAGGATGCTAAAAATGCATCAGTAATTTGGATATCAATAGAAGTAGGTTTACTGTACAAGGAAGAGCAAAAGTCAAGAAATTCATTAGCAATATTAGTGGTAGACAGAGTAAATTTCCCATCATTACCATGAATTACATTAATTTGAGGTTTACCTTTCCTAATGTGAAGATAATTTGTTTGAGGCTTCCCAGATCTATTAGTATTGAAATAATATTTAGGTTTAGTATTTTAAACTTGTTCTTCAGCCCTTTTTTTTTTGTCTACATTTTTAAAATTAGTTAGAAGTATAAGGACAGTTGCAGTATCAAACAGTATATCTGGACCATTTGTAGCTTTTTGAGAGATGCATTGTCAGGTGCTGAAGTATTTAGGGCACTCGAGCTGCTTAGATAAGGCCAGCTGACTGCGGGAAATGAAATCAGCTTGGGTCAAACTGGGTTTCCCCTAGTTTTGGGAGAACTCTGAGTCGATCCCAGCTGTTGCGGCCACACTTGTCAAGCAGAGATATTGGAGAGGGTAAATGATCGAATCTCCAAGAAGAGTAGGTTGCTTCATCCAACAACAGAGGTTCTGCTTGTCTGCTTGTCAAGCAGGAGACATTGACATTTCCTTGATTTGCCCATTCCTGCCTATGCTCGTTCCCTGTTCCTCCAGTGTAGATATGGTATCTTACCTGTAAACACCTACACCACTCAATAGTTGTCAAATAGCCCTGAAGATAACAAATGTAAATTGTGTCAATTAGGTGAGGAATCAATTTAACATTTTCTTTTCTTCTGTATTAAATATATGGTTCCGAGAAAAAAATGGAATATCCCACTTTGCAAAATTCTGTCTCTTTATGACCGCACTAATGCCTATAGAATTTGTAAAAGTGATACATCATCAGTGGTAGTAAGTGCCATTTCTAAATATTTGTCCGCTGCCTGGTCCACCTGTTGCAGAACCCTTGGATGAGATGGTTCACAATAAGGGCTTTTTGTCTGCAACGTTTTGCACAGAGCTATTGGCCCGGTCTAAAAGCATGATAGGTTTTTACAGCTTGAAGTCTTAATCCTTTTATTCTTCTATTATTACCAATGTCTAATGCTTATTGAATTTGCAAAAGTGACACATCAACAGTGGTAGGAAGTGCTGAGTTTAATATTTGACGTCTGTTTGGTTTACCCATTGTAGAGCTCCTAAAGTACTTGGATGGGATAGTTCAGAATAAGAGCCTTTGTATTTGCGAAGTTTTGCACATGGCTTATGGCCCAGCCTAAAGCATGAAGGGTTTTTAGAGTCTGAAGTCTTAATCTTTTTATTCTCTTACTATTATCAATTTTCTTCTCTTTCCTAGCTTACACATTTTATTAGATTTAAATATTAAAATATATTGATATGTATTGCACTTTATGGTTTTAACTGTTAAAGATTTGATAAATGGTTTGTAATATTAATTACAGTTTATGCCATCTAGTTGATCATTCACCTTTGATCTTATTTAACATAATGAGATGTATTGCACTGTGCACTTTGGTTCTTTGGCTTTTCATTATTGTAGATTTCTAAAGTTGCTGGTACCTCAAACTTCAGGCGTTACATACTGAGTTAATTGATTGAATTGTGATTATTATTGTATAAGATGTATTCCATATTGTGGTGTTTGTAATTTTATCCTTTCCAATTGTGATTCTTGTTGGACTATGAGATTTTATGTTTCGATATGTCAATAAACTACTAATACTAGGTGCAGAAGTATATACAATTGAGTACTGCAAGCATCAATATGTAAACATTCATAAGGACTATGCAGAGGTCACTGAACACAGTCTACACATTGCTTACATAAAGACCCTGGAACTGAACTACTTTCATTAAAACAACATAAGCAAAGCATGCTAACTCCCATACCCAGGTGAGGGGTGAAGGGAGAGAAAAAGGTGGGGGAAGAGATGAGAAAAGGATAATTGTTTGCTTGCTGGTGTGGGGGTTGCCAAGAGTATCCCATAGGTAGGTTGTTAGTAGTACCAGGACTGTAGCCGGGAGTGTGTATATCCCTATCTATTAGAGGGTTCATGCTTAAGTCTATTGTCCCCAAGTCAGGTATGGCATTTCAAGTGCTCTGGATGGTCTGTCGTCGGATTTGGCCTCCACCTACTCCAAATACCTTTGCCAATTGGGTAGGAGGTGGCCGAGACTGAGCACCCATATCCACCGGTAAGGTACTCAATGCCTGCTGTTCAGCTAGTATACCCGACCATAGATCTGTCAGTAGAGTGGAGGTGTCATGAGCTGGTTTCCAGCTCTTGGCGATCCTGCATTTAGCCAGAGCCAAAGCTAAGTCGATGATTTTATTATAGGCTCACGGGCTGCAGAGTGGGAGGTACTGCCCAATAAACAGTATAGGCCTTCCCTCTGGAGCAGAGAGACCGAAGCATCCAAGAGGAACCCCAGTACCTCGTCCCAATAGGCAAATAATTGCTGGCATGTCCAGAGCATGGGTATGAAATTACTGGCAGAGCCTGGCAGTGCGGGCAGGTGTTGGGCACCCCTGGGTATATACATGCGAGCCATTCCGGGGTGAGATAGGTATAGTGAAGATAGTTGAATTGTGTGCAGGTTAGTCTAGCGTTTGTGGATATGAGTTTAAATACCTCTAAGTACTGTGTCCATTGTTTATCTGTGAATGTAGTGCCAAGTGTGACATCCCAGTAGGCCCGGAGAAACTGGAGTGGTGTCATCTTATCAGTGCGTAGGGAGCTATAAAGGTTCGATGAACATTCCTGTGACTCAATAGCACCTGGAGGGAGAGTGAGGTCTCTGGCTCGTCATGTATTATACGCCAAATCCTGTGTAGTTGTTGTGTAAGCGTGGTGTAGATAAGGACGGAGCCCGGCAGTATACCGTAGGCATCTACCAAGCACTCTAATGTTCTAAAGATTTTGTCTGTGAAAAGATCGCCCCAAGGAGTGAAACCAGCCTCTGCCCAAGAAGCCATGTTTGGTCTCAACCTTAGTTCAGAGCAGTTTGGGAGCTCTCATAAAGGAAATTCTGGCGCTTGTTGGTGATGCGGGCAATGTTTGGTTGTATATGTGAGCCAAAACGCCTTTGCCGTATGCATGAGTGTGTTCCCACTTCCTTTTGGCACCTTCTCATTTGAGCCCTGCAGCCATCGTAGCACCGGGGTTGACATGATGCCACTGAACCAATGCCTCAATTCAGACATTTTCTTCTCTACCAACCAACAAGGAGGCCATTGTAGTTGTGCTGTAATGTGGGGCACCTAGACCAATTTTGACTAGTGGAGCATACAGCTTAGTGAGTGCCACTTGTCTACTGCCCTTGTCCCATATCAGTGTAGTGAAGAGCGAGCATAGCTCCAAGAACAATCTATGAGGTAAAAGTATGGCAGAAAAAAAATATATCAACTGAGGTAATATCAGCATCTTGGAAATGGCAATCTGGCCCGCCAGTGAGAGTGGTAGGGTTATCCAAAACTGGAGAGAAGACCTCAAACCAGTCAAGGCCCTGCTCACATTGCCCTCCACCAGGTCTCTGTCTGAGTGATAAATATGAATCCACAGATATTTAATGGATGCACAAGACCAAGGGAGCGGAATACTCAGTAGTTCTCTGCTGTGCCTCAGATAGTGTCATCAAGAGGAACAATTGAGACTTGTCCCAGTTCACCCTCAGCCCAGATACTTCACCAAATTGCTACAGGAGCTCCATGAGCCTAGGGAGTACTGTGGCACTGTCTGTAAGGTATACCAAAGCATTGTCTGAGTATAGTGAGATTATGTGGCAGCTGTTGTCTGCTTAGATCCCCATCCATAGGCTTGCAACTTGAATGCTCATGCAAGGGGTTCCATAGCTAGCACAGAAACAGAAACAGAAAAGGCAGTCCTGGCGGTTGCCACGTTCAATATTGGAGGGGTCTGATATAACATGTCCGTTTTTCCCCTGGGTGAGTGTGTCGCGTAGGCTCTCATTATTCTAATGAGACTACTGGATTTTGAGCAGCAGGATCGTCCATGGTGTCGGAGACTGAGTCTGGCCCACGGTGGGTGACACCTATTGCTCCAAATCCAGGTTTTGCTCCGGCTAACTAGCAGTGCCTCATCTCTCCCAAAAGGTAGAGACGATTGGGCAGCCGAGCGCATGACATATCATACTTCTCAGGGAAGTCGTGGTCACTCAGGTCGCATCCGTTTCTCTCATGTGCAATTCAGTCCCATATATAAATGACAATAAAAAGCAGTATGAGTTTTAAAGACTGGTTTAATAAAACGACTGCATTTTAGATAGCATAACGTGAGCTGCAATAACCAGGATGACACAACATGACAATATTAAAATGGTGACGACGAGAGTGAAGCATAAGAATAACGCTATCATATTGCCACTAGAATCAATGGACTATTTTCTATCTGAGTCATAATCCGAGCACAGCATGTTAAGCTCTAATTCTGCCTTTCAGGTTTCCCCGGGAGGACATCGACCCTCATACCTGAGCAAAGGCCTGTAGTCTGCGTTAGCATCTGCAGCAAAGCATTCAGCAATCAGCATACAGTCGTGGTTCCCTGGCTGGAATCTCCCTCTTAACGTGTAATGGGACTAGGAAGTGTTTTAATAATAACACAGCTAATGTTCTAAGAAAATGTCCCTACATAGGGATGTGAATTTTCTACGAATGTCCGAGACTAAACTTCTACCACGTTCAACGGCAATGTACCAAACTGTAGCCTTGACTGAAGCACAAAGTGATCAAGAATGTCTTGTTTGAGAACATAGTGCTGGGCTAAGCAAAACAGTTAGATAGATGAAATTAAAACAAGACCGTAAAACTGGTTATTGTAAAAATAACAATGCAAAGCCGCATAAAATATATCTAGGTCAAAGTGCACAGCGGCCTAGTGTATTAAACTAAAGTGCATGGAGCTATAGCTAAAATGGCTACAAAACAAGTGGAGCATTAACAAATATAGCTATCAATTGGAGAAACCGTGGACTTATCCTAAATCTCACAAGGACCTCCTTAAGATAGCCCCACACCAGGGTGTCAAACACCTTCTCTATGTCAAGCGATGCCACCCAAGGGGTCCCATGCCGCCTAATCCACCACCATGAATAAACAATGCAGGTTCAAGAACGTGTTCCTGCAAGGTATAAACCCGTTCAGATTGGGATGCACTACATGTTGAGCTATAGTTATCCGCTGATTTGTCAACACTTTTCCAGGGATATAGTCTGAGTATAATAAAGAAAGAGAGCGATGCAATCCCAGTTGCAGGGTGTCCCTATCTTGTTTGGGCAGGACCACCAGTACTGCCTTCCAGAGGGAGAAAGGAAGATGACTTGCTTCGTAGGCCAAATTGAAGACCTTTAACAGTTGCGGAGAGAGTTGAGCGTTGAAAGCTGAAAGAACTCAAATGGCCAACCATCCACACCTGGGGTCTTCCTTCATGCCATCTGTTTAACTGCTTCAGAGGTTTGGTCTGCAGATAAGGGTACTTCTAAATCTGCCCGCTGGAAGGCCATTAACTGCGGGAGATGTATTCCATCCAGGAGCGATCCGATCAAAGCCGGATCTGCCAGCCGCGGGCTTCATACGGCTTGGCATAGTGAGAATGAAATGCAGTATTAATAGCATCCTGGGTATTGTGCAGAAGACCTGTCACATCGCGAATGGCTGTAATGGGGAATCTAGGGGAAGTAGAGCAAAGAAGCCAGGCGAAGAGCCTGCCTGCTTTATTGCCTTCCTTGTGCTTTCTCATTAGGTGCTCTCTGTAATCCACCTGGCCAATCGCCTCAAGTGTTGTCTAGTGTGCAAGTCTATCTCACGCCAGCGGTGCAGTGGATGTAAGTCTGTGGGTAACATCTTCTCATATCTCCAAATGTCAGTTTCAAATTTGGTGATTTTACTGTGCAGCGTTAGTTTTATGCCGTGTATCATCTTCATTGCGTGCCTGCGAAGGACACTTTTAAATGCGTCCCACTCAGTGCCAGTGTCCTATGCCAGGCCTTCTTTGTCCCTAAATATGAGGTGGTGTGTTCTGCTAATGCTGTAATTTCGCAAGGCTTCTGAGGAAAGCCGCCATGTGGGTATACATGGGTGACCGTGTCCCCATGTCAGTTGAAGTTGTAAGCTGCAGTGATCTGATGTAGTGCACCCCTGGTACTCAGCCCACCAGATCTTCATTAGCTCCTTGGGCTGAAATAGAAGAGATCAATTCTTGTGTGAAGGTCATGTAAACCTGAATGGAAGGAGTATTTCCTGGCTGTGGGGTGTAAGCTGCGCCAGATGTGGAATACTTGAGTTTGAAGGGCCCAGCTTCGTAAATGATGGGTGAGAGCAATGGACTGCACTCCTGGTATAGGTGGGCAGGACCGATCCAGGGATAGGCAATGGGTCAGTTTGTCTCATAGTAATGCAGTGGTGGGGAGTGTAGGACTAAGGCTTGATTAGTATTGGGGGCATATAGCGAGACAAAGGTCACGGAGAGTCCATTTGGTGTCCCCTCCAGGATTGCATATTGTCCTTCAGAAACAGGTAGAGTGTGCAAGACTTCCGGTGGCACCCCCAGGATCCACCCACATAAGGGAGCGTCTAGCATACCAGGAGTACACAGTTCCCACCAGTGTACCTCTCTAGTGCTTTTGCATGCCCTCCATGGCTGGGGCAGTAAGACAGGCCTCCTGGAGGAGTGCCAACTGAATCTTGCATCTGCATAAGTATTGGTGTATTAGGTATCTCTTAACATAGCTAGCCAGTCCCCTAACATTCTAGGAAAGGATCAGGTGTTGAGAACCAGCCTTTTCCCCTGTAATGGAAAATTAGCATTAGGCAGGGAAGAAATCCCTTCTGCAACCCATTGACCCTACCCCCACCCACAATACCTCAATCCCCCCCCACCCCTACAGACTGCATGCCTCTATAAACATTGAATAACAGAGAGCTCAAGAAATTAAACAAACTGTCATCTTCAAAAGCCCCTTCCCAGACTGGAACAGCAATGACCAATTCCAGTAGCACTATGATGTAGTTCAGAGCAATGTTAAGTAACAGTCTATTACAGTTTCGCTAACGAGATGTGGGGTTGTGAGAGTGTTTATAACTGCAAAAGGTCACTCGCACCGCCAGCCAGCATATCAGTAATACGCCTCTCAGCTAGTCTTATCTATCAAAGTACTCGCGTGATATAGTGTGAGACACGAGTGACCCAGGTTGCAATAGGCAGTCATATAATAGCTTTGGTAGCCTAGGGGGTAACAACCGGTCCCCCCCAGCAGTGTGTCTACCAGTGCCAGGTCTGAGTCCCATGGCTCTACACAGAGTCTCTCCACCACTGAGCTGGGGGGAACGAGGTCGCCATGTGTTGTTCCACTTCAGCGACCAACTGGGCCATTTCCATGGCAACCTGCTCCCTTGTTGAGCCCAACATCCAGTTTCTGTTGTGAGGTTTGCAACATGGTTGCATCTTCCACTCAGAAGGAAGGTCTGTCATCTCCCCAGGGAATGTGGCTAGACACCTGCACTCCACCCATGCCTCCTCAGAAGTTGCGCAGTGTGGTGTTATCTCCATGTACCATCCTGAGTGTTGCGCGGAACTGTAGAACATATTTGATGTTTTATTCTTGTAAACACTACTTCACGACCAGAAACGATGATCTGTGATGCTGCACCTCCATGGTGTAGTCCAGGAAAATGTGAACTTGGAGTTCTCGACCATCCATGGGACTTTCACTCGAGTGACCTAGAGAATGTGATCCCTGTCTCTGTAGCAGCGGTTGACCACTGGGTGAGGGGGTGTGCCTGGTGGAGGTGTTCTACCCGGGACACTGTGATCGTGTTCCACAGAAATTAAGGTTGAGTGCTTGCCCTGCAAGATTGTGTTTGCAAACTATTCCTTGAGGTAAAGTTCTATACTGGAGCCCTCAACCAGATCCGGGAGGCCCATGATGCTCACATTATTGCATTGGGACCAGCCTCCTCCTGATCTTCATCCCTTTTCCTGAGGTAGTCAATCTCATCTTACAAAGTCTTAAGATGTGCACTGCCGGTATGAGGATGGCCAGAGTGGATTCCGCATTCTCTACTTGCTCCTTCAAGTTTTTGTAACCTCCCCTCATGAATCCCATATCAATCCTCAGGGCATCAATCTCTTGTTCAATTGAGGTTTTACTATTCAGTACTGCTGATACAATTTCATCGATCCTGCGAGAATGAGCTGCCAGTGGGTTTTTGAGCATTCCTTCAGCTAGGCGTCATGGTTCCCCCTCCATTCTGCCCCCTGCCGCAGTAGGTGCTCCCATCACCACCCTGTCTTGCTTCGTGTGCACCATAAGGGCAGGTTTCAGCTGTGAATATGGCTGAATACTGAGAGTCGCGGAGGCCCACTCCTCTCCAGCCTGCAGGAGGCACTCATGGGTGACAGGACTAGGATGCAGCAGGTTGTTGAGGCCAGATGAGGCAGGAAAGCAGGGTTGAGGGATGTGTGGGCACCCCTCCATACCATAGGTCCTTCAAAGCCTCTTCTTGTCAGATACATGCTGTGCCACCCTGTAGCACCCGGTGTCCGGTCCAGTCATGATTAACCGTGTGGGGAGGGGGCAGAGAGAGAGCTGTGTGCTGGTTCACCTTCACCTCATTGCCTCTTACCACTCAGGTGTCTGAGCATGGATGCAGAGGGGTTTGGAGGGCCCCTCCCATCGCTCTTCACTCAACGGGTGCCAATTACCAGCACCGGCATAGTTCGCTGGTGGCAGTTTAGTAGCCCCACATGCTCTGGTGGTCTCTTGTGTGAGAATGCTTCAGGCAGGAGGAAGAGGACAGCACTGTGCTATTGTACTGGACAGGCAGCCACAGTCCCTCTAGGGAGTCAGCCCTTCTTTTTTGGGGGTCCCGTAGTGTGTGCACTCACAAGATGGTGTACCTGACATCTCTGTAGGCAGCCGCACGATTCCATGGCTGCCCCTGATGCCGCTGAGGTTTGTGATTTGCAGGTGTCCACAGCCCTGCAAGGGCAGCGGTCTGTGGCGTGTCCAACTGGGAAGGCAGATAAAGGCAGATGTGTCCTGGGGGTACTTCACTCCTCCCCAGGGAAACTAGCAGGTAGAATTGTACATGGGTCCTCTGCTTTCTGTTGGGGGCCGGTAGGACACTTGGCCTCCACTTGCATGTCACGTGGCGACTTGGAGAGGAATGCGGTCCAGCAGCACTTCGCCACCATTGTGATCTTCACAGGCCAAGGCCGACCGTGATTGCGGAGCTCTGTGCAGGGAGATATAGGGCTCACTTGTTGTGTCGCCAGCTGCCAGGACAGGTTGATGATTTCACAGCAGGGCAGAGCCCCCAATGTGCTGCAGGATGGTATGATAACAGCTGAGGGTTGCAAGTCACGCCCCCGCCAGCTCTTTTCATTATTACAGAGTTACATTTATAGCATAGTTTTTGCAACTGATGTTTATAAGTAATATCTTTAGTGGTAATAAACAGACGTTCAAACTTAACTATTTGTTTTTCAAGGTAAGAAATATTTGTTTGAAATGATTTATTCTCATGTGCCTTCATGGAAATTGTTACACCCTTAATATAGGCTATAATATATAATATAAGCATCCCATCGTACAATACTGTATTTTAAACCATCAGGGTTAAGCGAGAAATAATCTTCAATAGCAGGTATTATTGTAGCTACATTACTTTCATTAAGAGCAATAGTAACATTCATATTCCATCATCAACTATAGTTATATCCTTTGTTCAATTGCAAACATAAAGAGGTCACAGCATGGTCTGAAATACCAGTATTTCCAATTGTAAGGTTAGAGATTGCCTGGACTAAGGGCCACATGTATAAATCTTTTCGCGGGTTGCAAACGGTCCGATTCACTGATTGCAAAATGGTATTTTGGTATGTAAAAAGTACTATTTGCGATTTGGTAACCTATTACCAAATCCCAAATTGGGCTTACGTTTCGGTATTAGGAAGGGCCATGTTTAGGGCATCCTTTCCTAATACTGAATCATTGTGGTATGTGTGAATGTTTTGCAGTGGCAAAACATTTACAGTATACCGCCAAATTCAAATTGGTGCTAACCAATTTGCAAATATGAAGGGGTACCCAAGGGACCTCTTCCATTTTATGAATGATTGTAAAATATTTTTTAACAGCAGACAGTGGTCCCAGGCACGACTGCCTGCTCTTAAAAAACTGAAAAGAAAACTTTTCATTTTTGTTTTTTGAAACGCATCCCATTTTCCTTTAAGAAAGGCTGCATTAAAAAAGATTGCTTTATTTAAAAGCAGTCAAAGACATGGTGGTCTGCTGGCCATGTGATTTTTGTGATTTACAATGGGTTGCAAACCAAGACCTACCTCATTAATATTCATGAGGTAGGTCTATTTGCGATCCACTGGGAATCGCAAAATGTGTAAATAACACATTTGTACATTGCTGTTTGAGATTACCAAATAGCGAATCACAAAAATTTGCTATTTGGTAATCCCAAACACAGTTGTTTGTACATGTGGCCCCAAGATTCTAGAGGATAGTAAATAGTTTATTCATAAATATTGATTATGAGGTTTGGAGACAAAGGTAAAATATTTATTTGTAGGAAAGTGCAATCCCCATACATCAGTAAGTTTGGCATTTTGAAACTGTGTTTTGAGGGTGTTGAAAGTTCTAGGAGGTCTAAATTGAGTAGAAGAAACTCTAGTAGGGTCAGTGAAACATTACTCAAAGTGACAATTTTTTAGATAATATCATTCCATAAACATGGATCACTGACAGTTGGTCAATAAAAATTGATTAATGTAAAATAGGAGTAGCAAATTTCATTTTAGCATACAAAACTCTGCCCCAGTATCAGAATGCCTATCTAAGATTTGGAGTTGAAGTTTGATAGAGAATAGAATTGCTATACATTTTTTTCCCCAATAGCTGGATAGGAGAGAATATGACCTGCCCATTTCCTTTTCATATAAGACGTATAATGTCATCCATATGTGTTTCTTGAAGCATGCAAATAGCAGCCTTATGTCTCGCTAAATAATCTATTATTTTCACATGCTTAATCTTACAAATACTTATCCACAACTGGAAACATTAAACCAAAAGATAGGAAAAATATGAATATAGTCGTGAGATTGAAGTAGCTCTGAGAAAAGAAGAGATAGGAAAGAAAAAAGATTAAGACGAACAAACAAATATCAATAATAGTGAACAAACAAATATCAATAATAGTGTGGAATTACACACGCACATGGACAAGAAAAGCCAAGGGAAAGTGCACCTGTACGGTAAATATCAAAACGGTGACCTGATAGCTAAAGAAGAGATAGATATAAAACGAATATTGTAGGAAAGTGGAGTATTATGCAGTGATGCTTACTAGGCTTCACTATGTATTAATCTTACAATACCCCAAAGATAGCCCTTGGATTCACAATAATATATCCCTAGCTCAGTCGTGGTAGTGTGGTAAAGAGCAGCCAGGCTTTACTAGAGGAACATGTGCTAAGCATTTTAGAATACCAAAATGGACTATACGTAATTGACATGACTCAAAAGAAATCCAATACCAATTAATGAAAATTAAGCTGATTTTTATCTTAATTTAGACAACAAAACAAAGTAAATAAGATATTTAGAACCAGAGTTATGAATTTTCTAATCATTCAATACAAGCTGTCAAACTTTTACCGTTGCGGTCAATGGGGAAAATCACTAGTGACACTCAGCCAGTTGCTTGAGGCAACTTCTTGCAGAACCCACTGGTAGTTAAGGTTGTGCGGGTCCCAGGACCAAGCTGCGACAGTCATACCAATTTTACCTGTCTTGTGGGGTCCGTGTGCAGAGGTGTCCTGGCTGTCCTTGTTGCTGAATGCAGGAGCCGTGGGTGCTGACAAATGGTACTTGTGACACTCTGTCACTTGCAGGTGGACTTTGTGGGAACCCAATGGGAGTAAGGCGTGTATGGGACCCTAGATTTGGATTCACCAGGCAGAATAACTCCACCTAGCTCAGGTGTCTCAGTTGCAGAGGTGTGCTTGGCTATCCCTGATGCTGAACGGGAGTTGCGGTTGCTGGCTTTACCACTGTGATGGTGCAGGCGAGGAAGCAGATGGAAAAACACAACAACGGAGCCACTGGTGATGCTGGATGCAGGTGTTGCTGTGTGCCCTAGGGTTGCAGCGTCGATTAAAGGTGGTGATGACTGGACTGGCCATCAACAAGCCTTGGCAGTGGTAAGGTGAGAGAGTAACTATCTCCACTTTTAGAGGTCCTTGGGAAAATGGTAGCCAGCTGTAACTTGGTGGAGGGCTGGACTACACTTCACACAATGCACTGAACCATCTGCTTTTGGGTGATCCCTCGGATGGCCTGATGACCTGAGCTTCTTTGGTTCTGGTAGGTGCTTTTTGCCTGCGCTGTGCAAGGGACTAGTGCCTGTAGTCCAAGGGAGTCTGATCTTGCCTTTGGCTAACAAAGGGTTCAGTTTTGATGAGGGAATCAAACTTTGGTCCAGGATGAGTTGCAGTAAAGCAGTTCCAGAAGGGTTGCCACAGGTTCAAGGTATCACACCTTTGATTTGTGCAGACATCTGTTGTCATTGATGTGGGTCTCCATCTGTCCTGTCTTTGCAAGTTTTTGCAGATCTGAGGTTCTGGTGCCAGGGGTGCCCATTAAACAGTGCTCTCTGTAAGGTGCATGCGTGCACGCACTCTAACTCTCTCAAGAACACAGTCTAGATTGTGAAGCCCTCACACTTCACAACTCATGCGAGAGACCATTGCAGCTGCTTTTAAAAATGAGAACATGGACAAAAAAAGGTCACTTGTGTGTTGGAGAATCACAGGGAGAAAGAGTGGCAATCTAGTGTGGAGGGCCACTTCACTGTAGAAGAGGCAGTGTGTGATGGCTGCAGAGGCTCACAAGGTGTTCAGCAAATGGCTCCGGCCCATTCCACTTGCTACATTAGTTTTGGTGATGGGAGCGGTGGCTACAGGTGTGTACAAGTGGCATCTCTGATTAATGTACTTTTTTATGCCATGCACTAATTGACATTTTTGGCATCACTCGGAGCTTGGTAATAATGTTTTGTTTAACATGCTCTCAGCTTTTTTGTGTTTACGAACAGCTGATGCTGCTCTTGGGCCAGCAATTCTACCCGTGGATAAGGATCAGTCTGACCATTCTAGGTGAATCAGTCCACAGACACAGCAGACAGAAAACATCAACTAAAATATGATAGAATCTTCAAAAAATCACCTTCCTTTACTACACTGAAGCTTTGGGATTAACACATCACATTATATCACTGCTCTGAGAGGCACGTATTAAAATTACGTTTTTCTACCTCATCTTAGAACCATTTGTTCCCACCCTCAAAACAATGCCGTTTGTGAACTGAGGTAATTACGTGGCCCACATTCTTATACAGAGAGCAACATTATAGGCTATTAAATAAAACACAATGGTGGTCATTACAACCCTGTTGGACGGTGTTAAAGCTGCGGTAATACCGCACAGGCCGGCGAAAAAAAAAAGGGAATTATGACCGTGGCGGAAACCGCCAACATAGACAGCCACTTTAACACTCCGACCACCACAGCGGTACAGACAAACAGCGCAGCGGTCACCGCCAACAGACAGTCGGAAGACAAAGTACCGTCCACAGTATCACAACCCGCCAATCCGCCACCTTTTCCGGGGCGGATTCACAGTGGATAAAAACACGGCGGAAACAGCTTTTGCAATGGGAAAACGCTCACCTTAACACACTCCACGAGGAAGTAGGACACCACGGAGCCCAAACTACAAATACTCCCTGCGCTTGTCTTTCTGCTCCTCTACGATCACCATCTACGTAGTCGCCGAAGACAACAGTGAGTACTGTACCTATGACATAGGGGAGGGGGGAGGCAAAAGTCAGGGGTACACACACGCAACACCCCCACCCGACCCTCACCCACTACAACACACACACCAATGCATGTCCAAACAGCACAGTAACAACTTCCCCCCCCACCCCCCTGGAAGAATGCAAAGACAAAAGGAAATCAGGTCAAACATTGTAATGTATCAAAATACAGTAAGCTATTATATACAGATATATTTACACATTCCAGAATTGATACATAACGATTAGTAGTGCAGGTATGTACATATCAATGTACGTGCACCACTGGGCCCAAATTGCATGGGCGAGGCCCACACTAGATACCTGTCCACAAACGGAGAGAACACTGCAGGGGCATCAGATAGAAATACAACAGGCACCTCAGGGGGAAGGGAATGGGGGGGGGCACCTCAGCCGGATTACAGCACCACGCCAGATCCACGACGGGGCTCCATGCCCATTGATGTATCCTGGGGAGTGCAAAGCCACAGTCTCTCAAGTCTCTACAGTGGGTGGGTTGCCCACTGGACCATCCTGGGAAGTGCAAAGCCACAGTCTCTCAAGTCTCTACAGCGGGTGGGTTACCCACTGGACCATCCCGGGGAGTGCAAAGCCACAGTCTCTCAAGTCTCTACATTGGGTGGGTTGCCCACTGGACCATCCTGGGGAGTGCAAAGCCACAGTCTCTCAAATCTTACAGTGGGTGGGTTGCACACTGTACCATCCTGGGGAGTGCAAAGCCACAGTCTCACAAGTCTCACAAGTCTCACAAGTTGGTGGTTTGCCCACTGTACCATCCTGGGGAGTGCAAAGCCACAGTCTCACAAGTCTTACAAGTGGGTGGTTTGCCCACTGTACCATCCTGGGGAGTGCAAAGCCACAGTCTCTCAAGTCTCTACAGTGGGTGGGCTGCCCACTGGACCATCCTGGGGAGTGCAAAGCCACAGTCTCTCAAGTCTCTACAGCGGGTGGGTTGCCCACTGGACCATCCTGGGGAGTGCAAAGCCACAGTCTCTCAAGTCTCTACAGTGGGTGGGTTGCCCACTGGACCATCCTGGGGAGTGCAAAGCCACAGTCTCTCAAGTGGATATCAGTCTCCACTGGTTCTGGAGGGGGACTGGTGCCCAGACTGCATCAAGCTCCCCGTGACGGTTCCTGTTCCGTCACTGTCCCAGCTGCACATGGGCTAACAATGCTTGATTTGGCGCTCTTTGCCCTGTTCAGCGGTGCTTGACTTTGCAGTTTCTGACCTGTTCAGCAGTGCTTTGCCATGGCGGTCTGTGCCCTGTTCAGCGGTGCTTGACTTTGCAGTTTCTGACCTGTTCAGCTGTGCATTGCCCTGTTCAGCGGTCTTCACCATTGCGGTCTTTTAACTGTTCAGCGGTCTTCACCATGGCCGCCTGTGCCCTGTTCAGCGGTGCTTGACTTTGCAGTTTCTGACCTGTTCAGCTGTGCTTTGCCATGGCGGTCTGTGCCCTGTTCAGCGGTGCTTGACTTTGCAATTTCTGACCTGTTCAGCGGTGCATTGCCCTGTTCAGCAGTCTTCAAGAGGTGGTCTTTTCCCTGTTCAGTGGTGCTTGACTTTGCAGTTTCTGACCTGTTCAGCGGTGCTTTCCCATGGCGGTCTGTGCCCTGTTCAGCGGTGCTTGACTTTGCTGTCTGACCTGTGCATTGGTGTTTGGCATGACGGTCCCTCATTGCCCAGTGGGGCTGTGGCTGCCGGGGCCCTCCAGGGCACTGACGCTGGCGGTGCTCTCCGGACCAGTCACTACAGTGCTGCCCTCCTGGGCACTGACTCTGGCGGTGGTCTCCTGACCAGTGACGATTGTGCTGCCCTCCTGGGCAATGACTCTGGCTGTGGTCTCCTGACCAGTGACGATTGTGCTGCCCTCCTGGGCAATGACTCTGGCGGTGGTCTCCAGACCAGTGACGATTGTGCTAGCGGTGGTGTCCCGGCCGCCGGGGAGGATGGCGCCCTTCTCCGCCGTGCTGCTCTTCCCAGACTGTGCAGACTTCTTCTGGCCCTTCACCACCTTTGGAGGAATCACAGCTGACTCGGCACTCCCCCTGGGACCCTTGTGAGCAGTTTTGCCGCCAGGAGTCTTCACCCTGTCCCGTTGGCCACTTTCCAACTTAAGGTGCTTTACAGGGGGTGGACTGGCAGTGCTTTGGCTCCGTTTCACACTGGCTGCCCTGGTGGCCGGTGCACTCCACACACCTCTAACACGCACCACTGGTACTGGACTTTTTTTTGGCTGAGGTGCTACTACGGGACCTATGAATTGGAGGGGTGGGGGTGGTGGCAAAGCGGTCAACGTTGCTGAGGAAGAGTTGCTGACGAAGACTGGGATGGGTAGGTGAAGGGGGTCTGGGAGTGGAGGAAGAGGAGGTGGTTGTAGGAGGTGTAACTTTAGGTGATTTGGGTGCAGGTGCAGGTACTGGAGGCTGTTGTGAGGTGGATGGATGTTGGGTGTGTGGGTGCCCGCGTTTGTGTACTTTGGGAGGGGGCATCACAGACACACTGGGAGTGGACACAGGGGATGTGTAAATGGTAGTGGGGGTGGTGAGTGCAGGTGAACGGGGTGTGGTGCTGGGTGTTCTGGTGCGAGTACTAGTGGCTGTAGATGTAGTGCATGCAGGTGAGAGTGTAGATGACACTGGGAGGAGGAGGGAGACGACAAGGAGGGGGACACAGTTGAGGCAGTGGATATTGTTGTGTCTGTATGTGGGTGATGCTTGTTTGAGTGCCTATGCGTTGTGTGGTGCTTATGTTTGCCTGAGCTACTTTTGTGTGTTGAGGTGTATGCATGCTTGTCTGATGGTGTGCTTGGGATAGGCTGGGGTACAGGGGACTGGGTCTGGGTGGAGGAAGTTGGAGGGGGGAGGCTAGACACAGGGACAATGGCTGCCATCAGTGCTGAGGCCAGATATTGCAGGGTTCGATGAAGGGCAGCCTGACCAGAATGAATGCCCTCCAGGAATGCATTACCGTATTGCAACTCCCTTTCTACACCCTGGATGGCATTCACAATGGTAGACTGCCCAACAGTGAGTGACCTGAGGAGGTCAATGGCCTCCTCAGTGAGGGATGCAGGGGTGACTGGGGCAGGGGCTGAGGTGCCTGGGGCGAAGGTGATGCCCACCCTCCTAGGTGAGCGGGCACGGGCGAAGGCTGAGTGGCTGCTGGGAGGGCGGTGCTGGTAGGGGAGGTGGCGTCTGTACCTGTAGAAGTGGGGGGCACAGATGATGCCGCCACCACAAGGGAGCTCCCATCGGCGGACGAGTCCGTGTCGCTGTTTGGTGATCCGGTGACCGACGTGAAGCTCCCCTCGCCCTCCGTCCCACTGGTGTATTCAGAGTCTGTGGTGTGGCCCTCCATGGCCATGTGGGATGCAGCTCCCTCGTGCTCCGGTGCCACTGTACCTCCGCCTGATGATGCTGATGCACACAAGAACAGGGAGAGCACAAAAAGGGGGGTGGGGTGACAGAAGAAAGACAGGTTGAGTGCATGGCTTAACGCTACCGTTGGCGGACAATACAGACACAGCAGCCCCCTGCATTACGCCGTGCTCTTGGCTTCTATAGATGCAATTCCTGGGATCTGGCCTACATGGCTATGGTGGTCATCTGCACACATAGATGACACAGGGGCATGTCTACCTGTACTTGGCACTCTACAGAGGTGGGGTGGAGTGGCCCATGGCCTGCATTACGGAGGGGCCTAGCCTACGGAACTCGCCCTAGCCTAGGGAAACCCACAGCCCTCCTCCCCCACCTAGACCCCTCCACTGCACGCAAAGTCTGCAGAATGAGAGTGTACTCACCCCCTTGTGTCTGCTGTGATGCCCTCAAGCGCCCATCCAACTCAGGGTAAGCCACCACCAGGATCCGGAACATCAGGGGGGTCATGGTGCGACGGGCACCCCTCCCACATTGGGAGGCCATCCCCAGCTGAGCCTCCTCTGTCTTCTTGCTCCAGCGGCGACTGTCCTCCCATCTTTTACAGCAGTGGGTGCCCTGTCTCTGGTGGACCCCCAGGGTCCGGACGTCCTTGGCGATGGCACGCCAAATGTCCTTCTTCTGGTGGGCGCTGACCTACATGACATGTACAGGGGAAGAAGAGAAGCCATTAACAACAGCACCGTCGAAGTGGGTGGCCCCCATCCCTACCCTTGCCATGTGGCACATGCATTCACAGTCCTTCATGTTCCATGAACTCTGCCCCTTTCCTACTGACATCCAGCCCTCTCCACACAGGGATACCCCATACAACGTGCTCCCTGTGTACTTACCTGTTGGTATGGAGGACTGTAGAGTAGCATGCACTGGGGGAGGACCCCGTCCACGAGCTTCTCCAACTCCTGAGCAATGAAGGCAGGGGCCCTTTCCCCAGACGCAGCAGCCATTGTCTCTTCCAGACCGAGGTCACAGCAGCACTTGCAGTGTAGGTCTTCTCCTGTCGAAGATCAGGTATCGAATGATTGAACAGATAGAAAATGGCGGTCACGTCCGCGGCGGAGATGTCCGCGGCGGTGCGTATTATCACCGCCGGCGCACTTCATCATTGGCTCCTGGGACCCATAGGGTCCAATGTTAACCAATGCAGCATTGCGCCGCGGGCTATGACCGCGTACCGCGACAGAGTACAACGCCAGCGCAGATACCTCACATCCCATTGTCCCACTTTAGAGGTCAGGCAGCCGCCATTTCAGGGGCCCACATGGCTTCATTTACTACTGCGTCACACATACCTAGGCCTACACTCAACACACATACAGGAAGAGTTTTGTATTTGGTGTTGTGTTCTATGTAGCTGTGGGTATATACCTGGGAATTTGTTGACTCTGTGGTCGCTGTTGTCCTTCCTAGGCACCGTCAGCTGGGACATGTGAGGAGATGGCGGAATCCTCCGGTGTACCGACCGCTGGTGGACCTGTTGACAATGGAGGAGCGACATTTAATCATCACCTACAGGTTTGACCGTGCCACAATCCAGGAACTGTGTACCCAGTTGGAGCCAGACCTGATCTCACCAATCCGCCATCCCACAGGAATCACCCTGACGTGCAGGTGCTATCAGTGCTCCATTTCCTTGCAAGTGGGTCATTTCAAACAACAGTGGCCATGGCATCAGGGATGTCCCAGCTTATGTTTTCCAACGTATTGTCCAGAGTGTTGTCTGCCCTGCTGAAACACGTAAGGAGCTACATCGTTTTCCCACAGGTGGAGGATTTGGCTACAGTGAAAGGTGACTTCTATGCCCTTGGGCATATCCCCAACATCATAGGTGCTATTGGTGGGACCCATGTAGCTCTGCCCCCCCCCCCGCCGGAGTGAACCGGGTTACAGGAACCGGAAGAGTTATCATTCGATGAATGTACAGATGGTATGTTTGGCAGACCAGTACATCTCCCAGGTAAATGCTATGTTCCCTGGCTCAGTGCATGATGCCTACATCCTGCGGAATAGCAGCATCCCGTATGTGATGGGTCAACTCCAGAGGCACCATGTGTGGCTATTCGGGGACTCTGGTTACCCCAACCTGTCATGGCTATTGACCCCAGTGAAGAATCCCAGGACCAGGGCAGAGGAACGCTACAGTGAGGCCCATGGGCGGACTAGGAGGGTGATCGAATGCACCTTCGGTCTCCTGAAGGCCAGGTTCAGGTGCCTCCATTTGACAGGTGGTTCCCTATTCTACTCACCAAAGAAGGTGTGCCAGATCATCATCGCCTGCTCGATGCTTCACAATCTTGCTTTGCGACGCCAGGTGCCTTTTCTGCAGGAGGATTGTCCAGATGGCGGTGTTGTGGCAGCTGTGGAGCCTGTGGACAGTGATGAGGAGGAAGCTGAGGAAGAAGACATAGACAACAGGAAGTTAGTCATACAGCAATATTTCCAGTGACACACAGGTGAGAATATTTTTTTTTACTATTACATTCACTTTCACGCTTCTACCTCTATCATGTCTGTCATTTAGTAGCAGTATTTGGTAACTGAGTTGTACCTTTCCATTACGGTTTCACAGGTGTGGTTACCAACGTGTGTCATCTGCTTGCATCCTTCATGGACTTGTGATGTGTGACATAGGTATGTTGACATTACAATTGAAAACGCATTTTGACACTGTCATTGATAATACAAATTTACCAAATCACAGACTGACTCCAGATTGCTTTGTGCTTCAAGGGTGTTTATTTAAGTGCTCAAAAAAAGGAGGGGGGTTGTAAAATGGTGATGGGTGATGGTGGAGGAATGTCCATGGCAGAGTCCAGTCTATTCGTCCCACAGGTGCTTTGCCCATATGGGCATAGGAAGTGGAGCTGGGGCAGTTCCAATGTGGACAGGGTAACAAAGTGGGATAGTGGGAGGACAATCAGGGTGGTCTAATTTCCTAGGGGGGGGTCTTGCCATCTTGCTCTGTCTTGTTCCTGGATCTCAAGAGACCGCTTGCGGGTGGTTGTCCGTCTGCAGGGGGTGGGGTGCTGGTGTGGTGGTCCTGTGGCAGGGCATCCTGTCCACTAGCGCCGGCAGAGGCGGTTGGCAGTTCATCGTCCATGCTAGTGTCAGGGGCCCCTTGGAGTGCCACGGTGTCCCTCATGGTCTTTTGTATGTCCTTCAGCACCCCTACGATGGTGCCCAGGGCGGAGCTGATGGTTCTGAGCTCCTCCCTGAACCCCAAATACTGCTCCTCCTGCAGGCACTGGGTCTCCTGAAACTTGGCCAGGACCGTCGCCATCGTCTCCTGGGAGTGGTGGTATGCTCCCATGATGGAGGAGAGGACCTCATGGAGAGTGGGTTCCCTTGGACTGTCCGCCCCCTGTCGCACAGCAGCCCTCCCAGTTCCCCTGTGTTCCTGTGCCTCCGTCCCCTGGACCGTGTGCCTACTACCACTGCCCCCAGGTCCCTGTTGTTGTTGGGGTGGTGGGTTATCCTGGGTTCCCCGTAGTGGTGGACACATCGCTGATTGACGTGTCCTGGGTACGGAGGTATGGGCCCTCTGGGTGGGTGCTGTGCTGGTGTTACCAGAGGGTGGAAGGTCAGTGTTGGGCTGTGCCTGTGCAAGGTGTACCGACTGTCCCGAGGCCCACGATGGTCCGAGCTGGTCATCTGGATCCAGTTGGCCAGAGCTGCTGTCGTCACTGTGGGCATCTTCTGTGGGTGGAGTGGAGATGTCTGCACCCTCCTGTGTGGTGACGTTCCGTAGTGGTCCTGCAGGGGTATAAGAGCAGGATTATTGCATGTGTGTGTGTAATGGTGTGCAATGGGTGGGTGTGCGTGTACCCCAGTGCAAGCATTCCTGTGTGGGGGTTTGTGTGATGATGGTTTAGGGGGTTGTTATGGGTGTGTGCAGTGAGCATGCTTTAGTGAGGGGTGACCATGCTTAGTTGTGTCATGCAGGGCTTGGTGTTGGGATGTGTGGTTTGTGTTATTAGTACATTAGTGAGGAGTTGGAGTGATAGGGGAGGGGGAGAAGGTGGGGTTGTGTGATAGCATGCAGGTAGGGTGGTGGATATGATAGTTAAGATTTGACTTACCAGTGTCCATTCCTCCACCGACTCCTCCGAGGCCCTCTGGATGCATGATGGTCAAGACTTGCTCCTCCCATGTTGTTAGTTGTGGGTGAGGAGGTGGGGGTCCGCCGCCAGTCCGCTGTACCGCGATGTTGTGCCTGGAGACCACAGAACGCACCTTCCCCCGTAGGTCGTTCCACCTCTTCCTGATGTCCTCCCGATTTCTTGGATGCTGTCCCACAGTGTTGACCCTGTCCACGATTCTGCGCCATAGCTCCATCTGCCTGGCTATGGAGGTGTGCTGCACCTGTGAGCCAAATAGCTGTGGCTCTACCCGTAGGATTTCCTCCACCATGACCCTGAGCTCCTCCTCGGAAAACCTGGGGTGTCTTTGGCGTGACATGGGGTGGTGTGGGTGATGTGTCGGGTGGTGTATGTGTTGATGTGTGTGGTGATGTGTAGTGGTGTGTGGTGTTTTGTGCGTGGAATGTTGTATGGGTGATGGTGTTGTGTGCCTCTGTGTGGTGGGGGTTCTCAATTGCTGTGCTCTCTGTCTCTCGGCTTCCTCAAGATTTCTGGTTGTAGGGGTTTGTGGGTGATGTGGGTGTGTGTTTTATATAGTGTCTGGTGTGTGGGAGTGGTGTGTGCATGTGTATCAGGTGTGTGTATTTGGAATTGTCCAATGTGGCGGTGTTTTGGAGATGTGTGTGTATTTTGAGCGCGGCGGTGAGTACCGCCAATGGAATACCGCGGTTGAAAGACCGCCGCGTGGATTCGTGGGTCATGATAGTATGGGCGTGTTTCTGTTGGCGTGACGGTGGAGGAATTGTTTTCGCCAGTTTATCACTGACCTTTGGTGTGGGGTACTTGTGTGGGTGTCTGAATTTCGGCGGATTCCGAGATGTGTGTCATAATAGCTGTGGCAGAATTCCGCGGCAGTGTATTGGCGGTCTTCTGCACGGCGGTAAGCGGCTTTTACTGCCAATGTTGTAATGACCCCCAATATGTTTGTACGCCTCTTATGTTGAAATCACCTATTTGAAGGCGCTTTCCTATGCGGTAATGAAGAAAATTGCATATTGCTGAAATAAAATATTTGCCTAAGGTCGCACTATGTGGTTCTGTGGGAAAGCCGGATTAATCCCAGGTTTTCTGGTTTTACTTTTTACAAATCAGCCACTAAATAGGTATCTATTTATTTCCACTTTTTACCTCAAATGTTAATGCTTTGCTTTTAATTCTTTTTGCATAATTTCCACATTGCTTATCAAGCACTAGAGAGATAAGCCTGCATCTCCTTTCTTCATGTCAACATGTTTGTCCCAGTTTGCATTGAAAGATAACAGTTAAATACCTCACATTGTTAGCATTATTGTTAATTATGTCGCTACCAGTATCTTAGAATGCCCAAGGAATTTACTTTCATGCACAGAACCTGTGGCATGGCCATTGAGGCATGGGCCCTAGTTAGGGTGACCAGGTGTCCCAGATTTGCCAGGACAGTCCTGGTTTATTCACAAGCTGATCCAGCAGATTTCTGCAAATTTGGCTCATGTCCCTGTTTCCAGAAATTGTTTACTAAAAAGAATGGGATGCATGTTTGTATGTGTTCTAAAGCAGAACTAGTTTTCAGCTGTTGACATAAAATTATTAAATTAACATATATGACACTGCCTTTAAAATTGCACTTTATCTACTGTGAGTGTGTGATTATGATGGGAAATGATTGAGAGCTCGGTAGTTGAGAAAGAATACAGTGCCAGTTTCTCACAGTGTTTGTCAGTGGGTTCTAAAGCTGTTCAAACTATATGCATTCCCAATTTTGGTCTCTCTACAATCCAGAGTAATGGCCATATATATGTAAATTGTAACTGTGGAAAAATTGGTGAAGAGTTACCCATCTTTCCAAATTAGACATGATCAAACTGATACAAAATGAAATGTTTGCCGGAGGTGAGTGGGTGGGTGGTGTGCATGGGGGACATTAAGGTAGAAGAAGTGAAAGGAAGTGTGTGCACATGTGGAAAGAGAGGATGTATGAGGAAAGAGATGATGTGTGAGATATACATGTGGAGGAAAATCTTTGAGGAGAAAAATTATGTAAGTGTCTAACGGAGTGAAAGACTTCAGAAAAAATTGGTGTGAAGGACAGACATTTTCAGTTCATCACAAAAGAATCTTTGTTACTTATTTGTTTACTACAGCTAAAATGCATCGGCAAAGCCAAGAGGTCTGGCTTCTTTCAGCCATAGGTCCATTGTTGTGTTATGCTTCGTAATAAATGCTAATAAAGAAACATGTGAGTACATGGCTGTTTGGGCTAAAGTGGAACCCCAGGACTGCATGGTCAGTTTCTTGGCGCATATACCCTTGGCTGCTGTGCACATTGAACATTGCATTGCCGCACACAGATGAAACATATTTGAGGGAACATGGCCCTTAAATCCTAGTATTAGGGGCTTTAGCGGTGTGGGTGCAAGTACCCATAGGTATTAGCCCCAGTGGCTAATCTGCTCTTGAGGTGACCACATCCGGTGGGTGGTGGCACCTTTTCTACCTAGAGCCCTCTATTTTGCCACTTTTCAAGATGGCAGAAGTCTTCCTAAGCTGTACAGACCAGGTAGCACACCCTAGAGGTGGGGCTAGCCTTTAGTGGTGTATGCCTCCTGACTAACTCATTTTCTGGTCTGCCTGGGTACAAATGTGCCTGGGCAGGCGGATGATTTTGTCTTTCATTAAGGGACACCCTGCTTGCATATCAGAGGTGGTGTTCCCTTTGAAGCTCACTGCCTTGATGTGCCACTTCACTAGCCTTCCAAGGACGGAAGGAGGGTGAGAGGGAGATGTGACCTCCTTCCTACCCAGGCCTTTGTTCTGACTCCTGGGACACCACAGGAAAACTGGGACAAACTAGGTGGGCAACCTCTTAGGTAGCCAACTGGGTGCATGCCACATTGTTCCCAACATGAGATTCATGTTGATACCAAATATGACCCATTTCAGCTGTACCATAATGGAGCTGGTGATCTCAGGTTTGCCCGGTTGCTAGCCCATATTATCCTATGGACCTCCTTTCAATTATAGTACTCTTTAATGGAAAAGGCCACTATGGGGACACATAAGCTTGCACGTACATGTCCACACCTTTAATATAATACACCCTGCCTTCTGGGCTCAGGAAGCCTTCATTAGGGGTGACTGACATATATTAAAGATAGTGCTTTGGATGTGCCGCACACGGTGTGGGCACAGTTGACTGAGCAGTTTACACAGTTCCTGCAGTCTGCAATGGCAGGCCTGCTGTCACTAGGTTATATGGTTCACTCAGGGTGGCACAAACAGTGCTTCAGGCCCTGGTGATCCCTTTAACACCCATGCCCTGGGTATCACTGGTACCATATACTAGTGACTTATGAGGGGGGTTAAAGACCTTGCCAATTGAGGATACCAACACACATTACAAAATAAGGGTGAGAGCACTGGCACTGGGGCCTGCAGACTCCAGTGCACTTTCAGAGTCATAACCAGCGACATCTAGAGCAAAACGTGTGTGGTGGGGGGGTGGCCATCGAAAAAGGGTACTTTCCTACAAATATCAGTTGAGGGTCTGCCGAATCTCCATATAAAGAGGAAGCTAAAGATCCAGGCACAATTTAAAGATGTCATCTTTTCAAATGTGCATACTAGATGGTTCGAAGAGGCCGTATTTGAATCCTGAGTTCTGTAGTCATGGTAGCAGAGCAGTGAATTCCTTACATATGTTAACTGTCTCTTTAGCAAAGTCCTGATGAAGAACATTTTTATTGCCACTGACCATTCGGGATGGAATTTCTCCTTCAGCCTTCCTTATCATTACTAAATGGTGGTGTAACGTTTCGTGGTTTAAGTTGACCAGGCTTGCAGCGCAATGGAATACAATGAGCTTTATCAGTCTCACATTTTTCAGGGAGTGATTCAGACGGTTAGGTAGTAAGTTATCCAGATATCTACAGCTATTATTGCCTTCTATATCTTCAGTTAAAGTAACTAGTCTCATGTTAAAATGTGACTATTTTGAGTTTCCAAAACCAATAAAAGCTTATTCATAGGATGTATTTTGGCTGTGAGAAGAAGTATTTGGTTTATTTTAGTTTGGTTATCTTGTATTTTAATGGCATTGTCGGAAATTTTCATTAATAAACCAGCCATATCTTTGCGAATATTTTTAATCTCCATGGCTATATTATCCCTGTAAGATCTATCAGCTTGTAACTATTCTAAAAGGGTAGTTAAGTATGGTTGAGCCGAGTCAACAGGTTTGGTGGTGATGGTGTTGCAGACAGGGGAGCAGAAGAGTCTCAATGCAGGTCTCAGTTAGTATAGCAGCTTCAAATCACCAGGAAATACAGAAAAACTGAAACTTCATGCAGCCCCAGGCTACAGCAAGCAAGAAAGGTAAGGCAGGACTGATAAAAACCCCAAAAGAAGCTTAAAAGCAATCGTTGATAATGCGAGTACTGTGGAGATTATTAGGAGGCAGCCATTTTGCTTCATGAACATGTGTGACTCTGACACAAACTGTACTTCTAAAGTTACTACAGCCCGAGAGGACCCTGTGTAGTTCATTTGAAGATGGCTGGCCAGACTGCCGCTGGAAGTGGGGTCTGAATTTGTGTAGTAGTCCCTTGTTTATGTCTGTGTATCAAACACATGATGATGGTTTGTTTAATAATGGCAGTCATTAAAGAATGCTTTTACCTGTGATCAAGGAGACTCATTATGAGTTTGGCGGTCTTCTGGCAAGACCGCCGCAGTGGAGGCCGCTAAAATGCCGCCAGTGTTGGCAGTATCCTGCCTGCCGTTTTAAGAGTCTACAATGAAGACCACCAAAAAACAGCCACAAATCCGACACCGCCAGGACACTGGCTGGCGGGAAAGAGGTGGTTCCACCACCAGCACCGCCACGCTGACAACTTTCCACCCACCATATTATGATCCACAAATCAGCAGTATTTCCATGGGGGAAAACCATGGGCGGTCCAAACTGCCACGGACGGAACACACTCCTGTCAGAACAGAACCCCACAGTGGACAGTTTGAAGACCCCACACCTGACGCAAGTACACACACCAGACAGACCCACTCACAGCACCATATAACACACCTCCACACAACCCACAAGGCTTTGTGACTAAAATCACAGATCGAGAGACAAGAGCAGCGACAGTAACAAATCTAGCACCTACACATTAGAGGCACATATACACTTCACATTCACCACACAGCACACACCTGCACCACCAATACTATACACACATCACAACTACACACAAACACCACAACCTACCAGCACTCACAACCAAACACCCCCACCCCACCAAACACCCTACACACACAACACCCACCCCCACCCACAACACAACCACTATGTCATCAAATGCCCATGCTTCAGTGATGATGAGTTGAGGGTCATGGTCGATGAAATCATCAGGGTAGAGTCACAACTCTTAGGAGCACAGGTACAGCAAACCTCCACAGCCAGGAAAATTGAGTTATGGCAGAGAATAGTTGACAGGGTCAACTCAGTGGGCACCCATCCATGCACAAGGGAGGACATCAGGAAGAGGTGGAATGACCTACGGGGGAAGGTGAGTTCTACGGCATCCAGGCACCAGCTGGTGGTACTGAAGACTCGTGGTGTGCCCCCATCTCCACCCCCAAAGTTCACATTGTGGGAGGAGAAAGTCTTGGACATCCTGCAACCTGAGGGCCTGACTGGAATACCTGGACGACTAGACTCTGGTGAGTAACTAACACTCCCCTGGCACTATTTCGTCCTGCCAAGCATGCTTCCTTGCCACCTAAACACTCCTGAATTTACTCCATCACCCAGGAGACCTCCCACCCAGTCACCTAATGCCCGTCTCCTGCATGCCACAGCACCACCTAGTCTCAATGCCTACACACTCCCTGATAAATGCATGGATAGCACCGCCAAGTACAATCCCTATGACTACCACAATGCACTAGCCCGTCCACATCCAAACCTGCAATGTGCTCGTCACATCACACCTCTTGCATGTATGAATATTGCACTAGCTACAACAACTGGATGCTTCAACTGAGGACCATTACATGGCAATGACAGCAATGTAGTGGCAAAACACAATGCCAAACTAGCCCAACACACAGACCCAGCACTGTCACCAACCCTAAAGGCCATAAATCCACGCCTACTACCCTGAAATGGACTAATCCTGGCCTTGAAAATAAGAAGGTATACTCCATGATTAACAGGCACGGACAGGACAAACAACCTTGCATGCACACATACCCCCCACCCATTTGGACACCATGTAGCAAGGTACAGCCATTCCAACTCACATATACCAAGCCAGAATGCCCACCAGCTAACTGGGCAAACCTGCCATGTGAACCATCACACAGGAACAAAACCCACCCACCCAGCAAAAGTGACCAGTCCTGATTCACATCAACCCCAAGGAGCATGGTATACATGTCACTATTCACTGTCCACAAACAGTGTTAGCTGTGCTGCACCTGTCAATGCCATTGCTGGAAATCAAGTCAAGCCACTGTATGCATCAGACTAACAGACAACCATACACCCCCCCAACATTTACCTCTCTCACACTCCATACACAGGTACCCCTGCCACAGCTACCACAGAGAGGTCACAAGAGACTGCCAGCCCTCTTCAGGATGAAGGCCCCAGTGAGGACAAAACCGCTGGATGTCTGGACAGCGATGATCTACCTGGCCCATCTGGGACCCCTGGTCAGTCTAACTCAGTACCACAGATAGGTGCCAGGGCGGATGTAAGGGAGTCAGTAGTCTTGCTACACACCAGAGTAAATCCACTCATCAAACCTGCAAAAAGAACATGGCAAAGACTACCATCAGGATAGTAGGCATGGTGCCACACAAAGCACATATGTAGTCCATAGTTGATGTGCCCAGTGTAGTAGGCAACTAAACAGGGCACAACAGCTAAAACTTATTTATCATCAGTCGCCGGACATGCATCACAAAACACTATAGATGGCACCTCTTGTGCAAAACACCACTCAGTGAACAGTAATCAAAGGATATGGAACACGAATGGCTCAAGCAATAGGTAGGAGTGAAAAAGATGAACAGTGCTGGTATGACATGAGAACAGGAGAATGCAGGACACAGCACAATACAGGCCTGTCCATAGGAGATGTGAGTCTTGCAACCTGCAAAGAGTACACATGTTTGAGTTGAGACATTTCAACTCAGCACCTTACATGCAGTCACTCACCTCCCCAACAGACAGATAGGGATAGGAACGGTTTACACCACCACTGATATTCCAAATAAGGAAGACCATTGGTACCCAAGTATGTTGAAATACTAGGCATGCAAATATACAGATAACATACCTGTATGTTACTTGAAGTACTGATTGATGAGCTCAGCCCTTGAGTATGCTGCACCTTCCTCATCTGCCTCCTGATCTATTTCCTTTTCTGCATCACCATCCACTGGTCCAGCTGCCTCCTCCTCATCAGCTGGTATGGGTATCTGTCATCTGAGGGCTAGATTGTGGAGCATGCAGTAGGCAACTATGATCTGGCAAATCTTTTGGGGACTGTAGAGGAGAGCTCCTCCAGAGACTGCAGGCATCTAACTCTGGCCTTCAGGAGGCCAAATGTCCTTTCTATTACATGCCTTGTCCTGCTGTGGGCCTCATTGAAATGGTGTTCCCCTTCAGTGGCAGGGTACCTTACTGGTGTCAACAGCCAGGGAAGGTTAGGATAGTCAAAGTCACCTGTGTGCACCGAGATAGGACCTGTTACAGGATAGGTACAGCCACAGGAAACATTGTGATGACAGGTGCCATAACAGGGACACACATCCAAATGCTTACATACCAATGAGCCAAGCCTTCTCCCTTTGTAGACGTGCCATCATGTGTGGGACATTGCTGTTCCTCAGAATATAGGAGTCATGCACAGATCCAGGAAACTTGGCTGTCACTTGGGAGGTGTACTGGTCTGCCGCACACACCACCTGCACATTGATGGAGTGGTAGTTTTTCTGGTTCCTATACACCTGTTCATTGGCACTGGGAGGGACCAAGAGATGCCATCCATGGCCCCTATCACATGAGGGATGTGTCCCACATCATAGAAGTCCACCTTCACATAGGCCAAATCCCCTCATTGGGGGAACCTGATGTAGCTGTCCAGGTGTTTAAAAAAACACAGTACATCCTTCAACACAAGACTGAACATGGGCTGTGACATCCCTGCTGCCAAGCCCACTGCAACCTGAAAGGATCCTGTGGCAAGAAAGTGTAGCACTGACAGGTCTTGAACCGTGGGAGGGATGACATAGGGATTACGTATGGCAGGCAATAGATCTGGCTCCAACTGGATACATAGATCCATTATGGTCTGACGATTCAGACGATAAGTCTGTATTATATGCCTCTCCTCCAGGGTTGCAAGATCCACTAGCGAACGGTACGCTGCTGCATGATCATTCTTCTCATGACAGCGTATCTAGGATGGAGAGGAGAGATTGTACAATGTGATATGCACACCACACGTTAGCAGAACATATCAATTTAGCACACCCCTAACACTAGACATGCTGCACACTGCTGACACACTATTTTGGGCATGCTGAAGCAGCATGGACTCCATCCTTGATGCACATTGCTGCCCCTGATCTATATTTTCTTATATACATCACGTGTCATGCTATCTATGTGGTACACTGACCTATTCTGCACTGACCATGTATGTATTATACCATAAACCTATACAGAGATATCGCCAATCAGCCGATGGGCATCTGGACATGCTAGTGATTAGACAGCCAGCCACATAAGGTCACTGTGTCATGCATGTCACATGTATGTGCCAAACCATGATGGCACAACAGAGGCCTACCCTGCATACTGCCGAAAAAGGTGTATATGGCATTTATTTTGCTACATCAAGGAATGATATGTGCATAAAATGGTAGCCGCCTGTCCTGCAGCACTAGACAGGTGGACGTGAACTAAGTCCGTTGGGGTTTGTCATCATGGCAGGAGGCGATCGCAACCGCCATGAAACTTCTCATGGAGTAACATTGCTTCCTATGGGGGATTGGGGCCAATGAAGATCACCGCAGGCGGTGACGTTGCTGTACGCGGCTGCCGTGACCTCTATTTTCTGCTGTCTTGCTCACTTGACTCCGGACATCCACGAGCTGAGCTGCTGTGTACTGTCTCTGGGAGCCATCATGCCATGTATTGCAGGTGATAGGGCCACTGCCTTCACCCAAGAAGAGCTGGAGAAGCTGGTAGAATGGGTCCTACCCCTGTATGGACAGCTGTATGGGGCAAAAGAGGAGCAGGTGAGCCCTATGCCATATCCATGTGTGATAGGGGTGGGTGTGAGGGCGAATGATGTAAGTGTGGCAGTCTGGGAGTACATGCATGCAGGGTGCATGGAGTTAAGTCGTGTAAACCGCTCAAGGGGTATGTGTGGGCATTTGGTGAGTCTGCTGTCACTAGTTCACAGCTGTTGGTATGGTGCCAGTCTACATGACTTTCTCCTTCTGTCTGTGTCCCCCATGCAGGTAAATGCCCATCAGAAAAAAAGGGATCTGGCATGCCATTGCCAAGCAAGTGCGGACCATGGAGGTGCATGCCCGACGGAGCACCCATTGTCGCAAGCAGTGGGAGGACCTGAGACACTGGGCCCGGAAGACCACAGAGGCCCATAAATGGCCCGCATTTTGGCGGTGGCCTACCCTGAGGTGGAGGGGCGTTTGAGGGCAGCACAGCAGCCATAAGGGGGTGAGTACTAACTGTATTGTGGGACTTGGCTGGCCTTAATTGTGATTGGGTGCCTCAATGCTGACAAAGTTCCATTGTAGTTAATGCTACTTGTGCATCAACATTTGGAAATGGGCAATAGGCACCCTGGCAGAGTATATTTTGTAGATTGGTCCCAATGCTTTACTGTCAGTGGACTTACATCTCCCTGTTCCATGCCTCTCCAAATCTGTAATGTGGAGATGCACTATTGACATAGGCACATGTTTGACTATATCCTGGCCATACGATGGATGTGGGTGTCAGTAGCAGCCAGTACACTGTGTATGAGCAGCTCCATCCATCTGCATTAGTGGCTCTGAGGTGTCAGTTCACTTCCATCTGTGCAGGCTACCTGTATATGTGACTGTCTGACTCTCCCTCCATCCCAGGGACTATGTAAATCAAGTACTGTGTCTGGTATAGACAGATTGCAGGGCTGGCATTACAGTTCTACCACAGAACTGCCATTCATGGGACAGCAGCTCTGGCCTGAGAACTGACTAGGCACATATTAGTGATCTGCTGACTGTAGGGTATGTGTGGGTCGGCAACCTGGAATACTGGTACCTGTAGATTTGATGAGGTCTGATTTGAACACATGTTATATTCCTAGGAGCAATTCTTGTGGGGATGTGACCTTCCAAACTATGGGTTGGTATTGGTGGTGGTAAGTGCCCTGGGAGATCCCTGATGTGTCACCAAGGTGTGCATGTGACATGTATTACAAAGCCCTAACTTGTCCTCTGCTGCATTGCTGACTGACTGCCTACATCATTTCGACATGAATAGTTGGGGGCACTTCTGATCACCTGTGACTCTTACAGCTTATCTTGGCTATTATGTTGTGGCAGATTAGGAGTGGTTTGGGTATTGCATGACATATGGTGTGTTGATGTGCCGGAAATATTGCAATCCGTCTCCTCAGGCTGCTTGGTCCATGTGTGCCTAATGCATGTAAATATTTACCACCTGAGATGTGTGACATCTGGCCTCAGTGACAGGTTTAGCCAATTGTTGTATGGTGTGTGTGAGGGTGGAGTTGTCATGGTGCGTAATCCAACTGGTGTTACAGCATGCGTGGTGGCATGGGAAGTGGTCCATGATGTTGTATGTCTGTTCCAGAGGCACACCTGTAGTGACCCTGCACTCAGTGGATGTGTTAGTATGTTTAACATGTGGTACATGGCCCATTGTAGATGCACTTGGAAATATGCTGAGTAGAGATATGTGTCTTGTGTCAGCAGCTCTGGCTCTTTGATGGGGTGTGACTATTCACATGGCTAAACCACACATTCACATAGTACACATCTGATGTGAAGTGTTTTGGTGTCTGACTGGTATTGGCTAAATCTTAGTTGTCCTCCTTTATGGCATCACTATATTGAGTGGCCATCTATGTGTAAGAACAGGTAGCAGGTGTGTCCTCAGTGAGTGGAGTTGTCTTCACTGTAATGGACATCTTCCAGAGGACATGGACTAATCAGGTTTTGTCACTGTAGAGACCTGCAGTGTTTTGTTGTGTCAGCTGGACATCCAATGTCTGATAGGGGAATGGAAAGGTAAAATGTGTATTCAGGCATAGTATTGATAGTGCATCTGGGGCATACTGTGGCAGCATAAGAGGGCATTTGTTGGCATCATGAGGATGAGTCTAGTAGTGCAGTCCTACATAGATATTGCTGTAGTTGTGAGGGTTGGCAGACAGGTGTGGGTAGTAGTGACATGTCATGACATGATGTAGGTAATGCATTTGCAGTTGAGATTGCCTAGCCATGATATGTATTGTAACAGATGTGCATGTGTAGCTGTGTCACTGGGAGGTGTATTGTTAGAAATGGGGTCTCTAGTTGGCAGAGGTGTACACCCTTATCCAAGTAGGGACCACAATTCTAGTCAGGGTACATCACACACAATCAAATTATCCTGAACCCACCCTCTGGTAGCTTGGCACTGAGCAGTCAGGCTTAACTTAGAATGCAATATGTAAAGTATTTATGCAATAAATCATACAGTAACACACTGAAAACATCTCAAAAATAAACCACACAGGATTAAAAAATAGTTGATATTTATCTGAATAAAATAAGGTAAAAACGATAAAGATTCAATAAGCACAAGGAGTTTTTTGAAGAGTTGAAGTCTTTTTGGCCCTGAGACTTCAGAACACATGGGGCAAGCTCAATCTAAGCCTTTAGAGAACACTTCTCAGCAAAGTCAGAGGGCAGCAGGGCAACACCAGGGCAGCAGTCCTTCTCAGCAAAGCAGTCCAGATGAAATAATCAGCACTGTAATTGTTTCAACAGGGCTAGAAGAGGTAGCAGCCCCTCTGTTTAACCACTGGCAGTAATTTTTAAACATAGAGGGACGGCTCCCTCTTCCGGCACTGTAATGTACCACTGCAGTGCAGTGCATCCCCCTCGGGCCCCTTATATAAATATGTAAGGGTGCTGAGTGATATGCCCTGGAATGGCTACCCCTGCGTACCCTTACATAAGTATGTAAGGGCACTGAGGGGTATGCACTGCACTGGAGTGCATACCCCTGTAGTGCTTTCCTCTTATTTAGTTTCTAAGCACTAACATAACACAACAGAAATGCACTTCTGAGGTCAAAGAAGACTTTTATTGTTGTTAATTCTTAATATTTATGAATGACGAATTAGTAGCTTTCAAGTCCGCGTTAATCAAACAAAATATATCAGTTTGCAATATACACAGCAGGTTATATTTATAAGATATTGAATGCAAAGCAAAACAAATACTTCACCGTGTAGGAACTATTTACAGCTACATCTTTCTAAGGTCTGCAAGCTGATGACCCCTGTCAGCCGCGAGAAAGAGTTTCATCTACCCACACGGGATGCTGGCAGCTGGCGCCAAGCTCCAGCACGAGGTCCGGCAGATTCGAATCTCACCCTCTGCAGCCTGTTACATTCGTTACAAATGTGTGCCCCCTCCTCTCAGACCTGGGAAACTGAGCAAGCCTTTTGGAGACTGGCCAGGTCTCCAAGACTACTCCTGTTCCCAAGCTCAAGCAGAGAGAAAAACAACACCCATGTACCCTCTCTTATCAGGTCTAGTCTACTGTGAGAGCAAAACATCTTGGTTCATCTGGTGCAAAAACACAGCTTGGAAAAATACAGCTTGGATTCTCAACTGCAATGTCTAACTCCATGTTAAAGGCAATGGGCAGCTAACCTAAATATCAAATGCAATGTCATGTTAAAGGCAATAGGCAGCTAACCTAAATATCAAATGCAATGTCTAGTGTCATGTCAAAGCCAATAGGCAGCTGAGCTGAATATAAAATGCAATGTATAAGATCATGTCAAAGCCAATAGGCAGTTAAGCTGAATACAAAATGCAATGTATAATATCATGTCAAAGCCAATAGGCAGCTGAGCTGAATACAAAATGTAATATATGATATCATGTCAAAGCCAATAGGCAGCGGAGCTGAATACAAAATGTAATATATGATATCATGTCAAAGCCAATAGGCAGAATATCTAATAGCATGTCAAAGTCAATAGGCAGCTAAACTGAATACATCATGTCAAAGTCAATAGGCATGCAATGTCAAAGCCAATAGGCGGCTAGACTGGATACAGCATGTCAAAGCCAATAGGCAGAATACCGAATGTAATGGCTAATGCAATGTCAAAGCCCATAGGCGGCTAAACTGAATACAGAAAGTAATGGCTAATGCCATGTCAAAGCCCATAGACGGCTCAACTGAACAAAACATACCATGTGCTACTGGTGAACATTGAGCAACTAATATGCGCAGTGGTGAAACACAAAGTCATTGGTCAAAACAAACTTTATCAAATGGCAGTACATTCCGCCCTTTGACCAATGAATTTTTGTTTCACATATCTCTTGTGTCAAACCAAAAACAAAAAACATCAGCACAAAAAAAAAACATTATCTGTAAGTCAGATTTGAATGATCAAAGCAATCCCTGTAAAGCAATAGCAGTGAATTAACACATTGATCTCATAACCTTTCACATCAGATACATCTACATAGAAAAGACTGGGCAATTTGTACTCTGAATGAGTCTCTAATTCAACAGTGTTAGCAATTTGATGTGGCATGAGTTCTGCTCATGTAAAAAGGCACGGTCCACCTGAAAGGTTTGCTGGAAGATAAGCAAAAGTCAGAGTTCCATACGAGAGGGGAAAAAAAAAACACAGCAAACAAGTTGAACTTGAACTGAAGGCGCAGTTTGCGCAAAATGGATCCATGGTGCTGGCACTTTACTCAGCCAGGTTCAGGTTGGGGATTCGGTCCCTTCCCCGACCCCACACGCACACACCGGAAGGGGGACCACACAGCACACTCAGGGACAGTGGCGAAACATGGTAGGATCTGCAAAAGAAACAAGTATGACTTTTCTTGCAAATAACATTTTTCATTTAAACTGCACCCTTCCTCTTTCTTTCCCTGTTTCATAATCAGCAGGACGTTTTTGGGGCCCTTTGTTATATTCTCTGCAGGTTCTGGAGGATCACTTGGGGCTTCAGCCCACACATCAGCACTGAGGTTTTTATCTGCTGCGCCACAGCTTCCCTTTTCTTGCACTGTCAGAAGGGCTGGGGCAGACTCATTCTTTACCAAACCTCCATTCACTGCACTTTTGTCAATTTGGGCCATTCTGTCTCCAATTTGTATGAATGAATCAGATTCTTTTCTAGGTATCAGCATAATTTCGATTTTTCCTTGGTAATTTGCAGCAATCACTTTCCCTAAAACCTGATCAATTTGCCATTTTTGATCTGGTAACTTTCCTCTCCCCAACTGCTCTGTGACTGCTTGCATGACAGATTGCTTTTGTGCGTGCTGCACAGTTTTTATCAAATCTAGGGGAATGTGCATCTCTCTCATCTCTGCCCACCTGTAAGTGGCTTTTTCTCTCAGCTGTTCACATTTCTGGGGCACCCACTTAGCCATCCCCACTAAGGCAGAATTCTGGGTGAACACTTCTCTTTCTGAATTTTTCTCATTAACATCTGCCAGGTAATTGAACCAGTTAGGTGCTAAAACATTAGCAATGAACCAAAAATCAGCGTAAAAATGACACATCTCACGTAGCTCTTGCTTTAAAATCTGACACACATTATACAACGCTGTTCCTTCTACTGTGCCAGAAAGCAACATTTCAGTCAATGAATCATTAGTAAAACAAACATGCTTTTTATCTTCAGTAGACACGAATTCAAATGGTGCACACAATTTCATTGATAACTCTTTTACCTGTGGTACTCTAGCCCTGTCTTGCAAGTACCAGATCCATTGTATGATTCTAGCTAGGGGCACTATTTTCTTTCCTTGTTCATGATTTAAATATACATCAGTTTTTTCTTCTTGCACTGCGCAGAAACCTAAAGTCTGCATTATTTCATTTGCCAAATCACAAGCGCGCAGCTGCATATTATTTTTCACAGTGACCATATACAAAAGTGTTAGGATTTCACTCAAAAGAAGGCTATTCTTTTTCCAAAAATCAAACAAGCTAATGAAACTCTGCTCTTGCTCTAAAATCTTTCGTTTTACTTGTGCATTTTGCAACGGTAACGGTAACTCGTAAATCACATTCTGGTCTCTCTCATCCGTGTTATCAGTTAAGGAATGCATTTTGTCTGCCAAAAACCCTGGCTCACACGAAAACTCAGTGCAGCTCGGAGCTGTCTTAACCCCCTCATTACTGGAATGGGACAAGAAAGATTCTTCAAAAACAGCCCTTTTATAACTTTCAGTCGGGCTAATTTGCTCACGTAAATTCCTATTTTCATGTTCCAACTGCCTACATTTCTCCTGCATTTCTCTGTAAGCAGATAAAGGTATCCAGACCTTTCTGTCATCATTACTTCCAAAAGACACGTTTTCTACATCAGGCATTTTAGCTACACATGCATTTTCTTCTGTAATTCCCCAAACAGAAAACAATTCACAGTTTTTCTTAGCACCATCAGGCAGTTTATCAACACATGAATTCTTAGACATGGTCTGCCGTGCTACTGTGATTCCCCAAACAACAAAACAATTTCTGTAATTCTCCAAACAACAAAAAAAACAATTACACTTTTAAAGTGTGCACTTAGAAATCTACTAACTCGTCAAACCCCTTTTAATCACCTCTTAATGACCGACCCCACGACTCCAGGTACCAATTGTAGTGCTTTCCTCTTATTTAGTTTCTAAGCACTAACATAACACAACAGAAATGCACTTCTGAGGTCAAAGAAGACTTTTATTGTTGTTAATTCTTAATATTTATGAATGACGAATTAGTAGCTTTCAAGTCCGCGTTAATCAAACAAAATATATCAGTTTGCAATATACACAGCAGGTTATATTTATAAGATATTGAATGCAAAGCAAAACAAATACTTCACCGTGTAGGAACTATTTACAGCTACATCTTTCTAAGGTCTGGAAGCTGATGACCCCTGTCAGCCGCGAGAAAGGGTTTCATCTACCCACACGGGATGCTGGCAGCTGGCGCCAAGCTCCAGCACGAGGTCCGGCAGATTCGAATCTCACCCTCTGCAGCCTGTTACATTCGTTACAAAGGTGTGCCCCCTCCTCTCAGACCTGGGAAACTGAGCAAGCCTTTTGGAGACTGGCCAGGTCTCCAAGACTACTCCTGTTCCCAAGCTCAAGCAGAGAGAAAAACAACACCCATGTACCCTCTCTTATCAGGTCTAGTCTACTGTGAGAGCAAAACATCTTGGTTCATCTGGTGCAAAAACACAGCTTGGAAAAATACAGCTTGGATTCTCAACTGCAATGTCTAACTCCACGTTAAAGGCAATGGGCAGCTAACCTAAATATCAAATGCAATGTCATGTTAAAGGCAATAGGCAGCTAACCTAAATATCAAATGCAATGTCTAGTGTCATGTCAAAGCCAATAGGCAGCTGAGCTGAATATAAAATGCAATGTATAAGATCATGTCAAAGCCAATAGGCAGTTAAGCTGAATACAAAATGCAATGTATAATATCATGTCAAAGCCAATAGGCAGCTGAGCTGAATACAAAATGTAATATATGATATCATGTCAAAGCCAATAGGCAGCGGAGCTGAATACAAAATGTAATATATGATATCATGTCAAAGCCAATAGGCAGAATATCTAATAGCATGTCAAAGTCAATAGGCAGCTAAACTGAATACATCATGTCAAAGTCAATAGGCATGCAATGTCAAAGCCAATAGGCGGCTAGACTGGATACAGCATGTCAAAGCCAATAGGCAGAATACCGAATGTAATGGCTAATGCAATGTCAAAGCCCATAGGCGGCTAAACTGAATACAGAAAGTAATGGCTAATGCCATGTCAAAGCCCATAGGCGGCTCAACTGAACAAAACATACCATGTGCTACTGGTGAACATTGAGCAACTAATATGCGCAGTGGTGAAACACAAAGTCATTGGTCAAAACAAACTTTATCAAATGGCAGTACAACCCCTCGATGGCCTTACATAAGTATGTAAAGACACAGAGAGGTATTCACTTCAGTGCATAGCATACCCCTTGGCTACCTTACGTAATTATGTAATGGCGCCAAGGGGTATGTACTGCATTGCAGTGCAGCACATACCCCTTTTTGCCCTACATAAGTATGTAAGGGCAATGAGAGGTATGCATTGCACTGTAGTGTAGCTACAGTGCTTTACATAAGTATGTACAGGCTCTGAGGGATATGCATTGGAGTGTGTACCCATAGGTGCCCTCACATTTTCATTTAAGGGAACCAAGGATTATGCAGTGCACTATAGTGCAGCACATAGCCCTCAGTGCTCTTCCATACTTATGTAAGGGCACTGAGGGGTGTGCACTGCACAATGTGGTGCCCACTCTGCCCCTTTGCAGAATTTGAATGTTATTCTGTGGAATTCTGTGGACTAAAACCCCACCAATTCTGCCCACCCCGAACCAGCACAAGGGATCCCTGAATTCCAACGGAAAAGCATTCAGATCCAGCTGAGGATGCTTTAAAAACATATGGTATGCTCTCCTGGGGCCATGTATTCAATGACCCAGTAGCCTTACTTTGTTGTTTATGTTTTTTAGTGTTGCTGGATGGCTGCTGCACTTCCTGCAGCCCACCACAACATTAAAACAAGCATTGGCAAAGCCAATAGGTCTAAGCTTTGTTAGGTAGACTTTTGTGTTTGACAATTCTTGTTGCGATTGTGAACAGCAATGCGAACAACACAAATAATTGGCAAAGCCAATAGTTCTGGGCTTAATGCAATAAAATAAATAAACAGAATTGTGCATGTTTGTGACTGCATGCATTACAAAATTAAAGCTAAATGTGTGTTGGTGCATGCACACAAATACAGAAATGAGCATGTTATAGCCGGACCTGTAAGTTAGAACCCACAGATATACATGCACACAAAGACAATATAAAAATGGACACGCCTGACAGAGGCACATACATGCACTATAAGCAATGTGCAACCGCAATGAGGTGCAAAACTGTAATTAACAGTGGCAAGAGGAAGTGAGACGTAGGGAGAGAGGATGGAGAAGAAGGCTCTAGAGAGCCACAGGTGAGAACTACAGTTGAAGAAAATGCATAAAATATGGGAAAGAAACAAAAGGGAGGAAGACTAAAGGATGAAAAAATAAGGAAGGGGAAGAAGAGAAAAAAGAAAGCGTGAAAAAAGGAATAGTATAGAGTGAAAAGGTATGCATTTACCTCCAGAGTATGAAGACGGCATTAGCTGAGAAAGCAATGATAAAGCTGAGAGGGGGATACAAAAGAAAGAGGGGACTTCATCTTAGCTACCCGACTTGATAATAAGAAATTAACAACCAAGTAGAAGGACCTGTCTCTATCACATTAAGCTGCCTTAAATGCAGGAGTAGTTTGGGGATAGGAAAGGTAGCATACCAATACCAATTATTATTTTTTTAATTTATTTTTATTATTTCACAACAACGAGTGAAGCCCGGTAAGTAACATACATCACATTTCCATAGGAGTTCTGTACAAAGTCATGACATTAACCCCATTCAAAGTACATACAGTGGTGTGGAGCATTTCACATAATATCTCCGTTACATTGGTTCATCAGGGGGGAGTAATGGAGTGACCATTGGGCAAAGTGGGAGGCCCAGGCTACAGCAATCATAAACAATGACCATGAGATGCAAGGTCATGGTCAAGGTCATTGGGTTGCAGCAGTGTGGGATGCTCCTGAGTCATTTATGCCAACCTGTGGCAGTGGTAGTCCTGTAGTTGTAGGGTATTCCCTTCAAAGTGGGTGTGTATTATAACAGGCTTCCATATTTACAACATAAGTGTCCCAATTTGAGCCCCCATTCCTTTAGCATGCAGGGAGCGCAGCAAGCTCAATTCTATGCGTGCCCATTGTAGTAGTGTAGCCAGCCATTTATCAGTCTCTGGGGCCATGGGTGCTTTCTACTGCGTTGCAATCTGACATTTGAAGAGAAGGAACACCAAATCAATAAATCAGTATAGGTTTGTACCACCTTTGGCTCTGAGACAAGACAGAAGAGGCAGGATTTGGGGTGGGTGTCAGTGAATGACCTGCTAAGTCTGCTGTAGTGGTTGTGATTTCCACCCACATCAGCTGTACTGGAGGACATTCCCAAACCATGTGGTAGAACTCGGCCTCTGTAAGCTTACATCTTGGGCATTTGGGTGTGGATGCAGGGTATATGCGCTTGATGCGCTAGGGAGAGATGTATGCCTGATGTGTGTAATTAAATTGTGTAAATCATAATCTGGGATTCTGAAACACCTCTTTTACATGTTGGAGAATTCGCACCCAAGCCTTATCTGTCAGTGGTTGAGGAAGCACTTAATTCCACTGAGTCAGCGCTTTGCCCATGTCCACCAGATCACCAGTCTTCAGTACCAAATATAGGCCCTCATTATGACTTCGCCGCCAAAGCTGCTGCAGCCAGCAGACCGCCAGTGCTGGCAGTCTGCTGACCACCATATTTTGAGTTCACTGAGGACATCAACCATTTTTGGGCCAGGCCGACAGAGTTGACGAGGCAGGTGAATTGCCAGCACCGCCAGAAAGACTCCGCTTGCCATATTAAGAGCCATAATACGGCTTGGCGGAGTCTTGTTGGCATGGTGCTTCTGGCGGTGCAAAAGCGCCAGGACTCATCCCCTCCCAGATAACCAGCTCGCCGGACAGGGTAAGTTGATCATCTGAAAGGGGAGTGGGGGATGTTGGGTGTATGTGCGTGGTATGTGCATGTGTGTGTGCGAATGGGGGTGTATGAGTGCGTGTTTGTGAGCGAGTGAGTGTGGGTGCATGTGTGCAAGTGTGCGGATAAGGGGGGTCGTGTGCAAGTGTGTGTATGCGGAGGGGGAAGGGTGTTAATGTATGCATGCATGGAGGGGTGGGGGTGTGAATGATTGCGGATGGGGGTGCATGTGCGAGTGATTGTGGATGGGGTGGGGTATGAGTGTGTTGATAAGGAGTGGGTGTGGGGGTGTTTGTGGGTGTATGTCGGCGTGTGAAAGTAAGTGTGTATGTGTGTCTGACTGTTGAAGTGAGTGCGTGTTGGTATGTTTGGTGTTGGTATGTTTATGGGAATGTGTGTTGGTGCGGGTGAATGAGTGTATGTATGCGTTTGGGTGAATGCATGTATGTAAGTGTTGGTGACTGTGTGTATGCAGGGTGCGTGTTGGTGTGTGTGTCTATGGGGAGGGTAGTCATTTGATGGAATGGGGGTGGGGGCCCATGTGAAGGAAAGGGGGGCGGGGGAGTCATCTGCCAGCGGCAGGAAAGGAAATTCCTGTCGCCGGCATTCTTTCCGCCAGGGTTTTCGTGGCAGTGCTACCACTGCCGAAACTCTGGTGGAAAGGTGACTCATGATACCACTGGAGATCTTCAGAGGACCGCTGGCCCGGAGGGGCTGTCCTCCGGCCTGGCTGTCCTACCACCCTGGCGGTACCAGCGGAGATGTGGCAGTTTTGCAGAGGCAAAACCGCCATACTTGTAATGTGTTGGCCTTCACCACTGGCCTGGCGGCCGTGTAGACCGCCACCGTGAGTCTGGTAGTCCAAGGACCGCCAGATTCATAATGAGGGACATAGTGTTGAGATGGTGCGATGTGTTTCGCCATGTGTGAGAAGCACAAGTAGGATGGGCGATTGAGGGGGTTCCGCCTCTCTAGCTCTTCATGTAGTTCTCACCATGTGCTGAATAGCATAACACAGTGGTTCCCAAAATTTTCACATCTGTGGACCCCCACTTTATCATTACTGGAACCCGGGGACCCCCACTGAATCATTATTGGAATCCAGAGACCCCCTTCTAAGCAATTACTGAAAGCTGGGGACCTAATCTGTTAATTTTTGTGTATTTTCTGAGCAGTCGCGGAACCCCTGAGGAGGCTTCGCGGACCCCCAGGGGTCCCCGGACCACAGGTTGGGAACCGCTGGCATAACGGTTTAAGAAGTGCCCTCCAGCCATGGTGTCTGTATCCATTATGTCAGCAAAGGACATGAGAGTACCTTCATGGAAGAGATCCCCCAAATTGGCAATCCGTGCCATTTTCGACTGTTTCAGGACATGTTGGTTGGTCAACCCTCACATGCCTGGAAATTAATCTAAGGTGATTAAGGGTGAGTAGGGGATGATGGGGTTTTGTCGGTGCACAAACCAATGCCAGCACATCCTCGCCATCATCGTCAGGCTCGGTCCCTGCTGATGTAGGAAAGTATGGTCTGTTCGCCAAGTGTAGAGCAGACAGCCGCCTGCTCAGCACCCAAATTAAAGTCCACACAGCAAAGCTGCAATTGCAGTTGTGCAGCTTCGTAATATAATTCAAAATTAGATTTGCACATGCCTCCCCCCCAGAAGCAGGTGCTTTACTATGCTAAAGCCACACATTGACGACCCGCTCCCCATATCAAAACTAATGGAGGACCATTATGTTCTTGGAAAAAGCATTTAGGAAGCACTATAAGCAGTGCAGCAAAAACTAGCATCTTAGCTATTGTCACCCGCCCTAGCAGAGACAGGGGTAGCGAGCACCAGATGGGGAGGGATTCACATGACGATCGTACTGCTCGGTCCACATTGCCTTCTTTGAGGGCCCGATTAGATTGGTATATTCGGACACCTAGATATTTAATCATGTTCTATCACCATTTGAGTTGGTGTTCTGGAGAGGCATCTCTATAGGGTTCAGGGGTCAGAATGAAAGGGAACATGCAAGATCTTGGCCAGTTTACCTTGAAGCCTGAGACCAGCCCCGAAGTTGTCCAATAAGCTCATCATGTACAGTAGAGAGGCCCCAACATTGCGCAGATAAACTAGTGCATCTTCTGCATAGAGCGATATTATATGATGGATGTCGAGTTCCTGGTTCCTCCAGTCCTGCATCCCCAGGCGACAGGCAAGTGGCTCCATGGCAATTGCAACAAGCAATGGCGACAGCGGGCACCCTTGCCAATTGCCTTTCAGAATCGGGAGGCTGTCCGATATCATTTGACCCGTTCACACTCTAGCTGTTGGATTTGAATATAAGGTACGAATCCATCCCATAAACCCTGCCCCGAACCCCATTTGTTGCAGCGTTGTCAGTAAAAACTCTCAACTCAAGGTATTGAAGGCTTTCCTGATGTCGAGAGACACCACAACCCTGTCATTATGCGTCCGGGGGAGTGTCATGTATCATCATTACAAGCTTGCATATATTAAGGAAAGTACTGTGACCTGATATAAATCCAGATTGATAGTCGTGGACCAGTGCACTGATCAATGGGAGCCACCTGTTTGCAAGTGTCTTTCCTAGGACCTTGCAGTCAAGGATCAGGAGCAACAATGGGCGGTATGACTGTACATCTAAGGGGTCATGCCCTGGTTTAGTAGCACTATGAGTGCCTCTATTTGTGAGTCCAGTTACTGGCCACGCAATCTGGCTTCATTAAACACCTCTTGACGGGGCTGGGTGGGCAGGGCAGAAAATGTGGCATAGTATTCAACAGGCGGCCCTTCAGTGCCCAGAGTCTTATTCCCAGCTATTTGGGCTACGACCATGCTGACTTCTTCCAGCCGAATGAGTTACTCTGATTCAGCTTTCTGGAGTGGGAACAAGCAGGGTAGCGGTAGTCCAGTCATGAAGCCTTGTAGCAGGTCAGGTGTAATAGTAGTCATGGATTGCATCTTTAATACCAACCAATGAGCCATCGTCTCATCTGATAGTTTCGATTGGGGTGTGCTGCTGGTACTCCTGGACCAACCATGCCAGTAGTCTGCCTTTATGTGCAGTGTAGTTAGTCAGTATTGTAGTCATGTCAACCCAGTCTCAACTCCACCTTCCTATACTGTTCACGTAAGCATCAGAGATGCTCGACCTCTGTCTCCTGGGCAGCTACTGCTTTCTCCAGGGGGCGCAGTTCCCCTCCTATTGTTAATAGTTTGTCATGTAGTGCTCATCAGACCCCTCAGGTGGCAGCCATGCAATGTCCCCTTGTGTGCTTCCCATTCAGTGGCCCTGAGAGGGGGGATCCCTTGTTCAGGTCAAAATATTTAGTGATGCATGTGGAGAGGTCTTCATTGAACAGTGCTTCATCTTTGTCTTCGTCTGACAGTGCCAGGTACTCCAACCGGGTGACTGGTGGACCCAGTTGGTCAGTACTGAGAACCAGATGGTGTCTGGTATGGAGGTCATGAACCAGAGAATAGAATGAATATTGTTAGACCTGACAGCCTTGGGGTAGTCACCCCTAACTTTTTGCCTGCCTCCCTCCACTTTTTGGACACTGTTTTTGCTGGTTTATAGACTCTGCGCACTTTACCACTGCTAACCAGTGCTAAAGTGCATATGCTCTCTCCCTTAAAACATGGTAACCTTGAATCATACCTGATTGGACTATTAATTTACTTATAAGTCCCTAGTAAGGTGCACTTTATGTGCATAGGGCTGGTAAATTAAATGCTACTAGTGGGCCTGCAGCACGGGTTGTGCCACCCACTTAAGTAGCCCCTTTTTCTTGTCTCAGGCCTGCCATTGCAAGGCCTGTGTGTGCAGTTTCACTGCCACCTCGACTTGGCATTTAAAAGTACTTGCCAAGCCTAGAACTCCCCTTTTTCTACATATAAGTCACCCTTAATGTGTGCCCTAGGTAACCCCTAGGGCAGGGTGCTGTGTAGGTAAAAGGCAGGACATGTACCTGTGTAGTTATATGTCCTGGTAGTGTAAAACTCCTAAATTCGTTTTCACACTACTGTGAGGCCTGCTCCCTTCATAGGCTAACATTAGGGCTGCCCTCATACACTGTTGAAGTGGCAGCTGCTGATCTGAAAGGAGCCGGAAGGTCATATTTAGTATGGCCAGAATGGTAATACAAAGTCCTACTGACTGGTGAAGTCGGATTTAATATTATTATTCTAGAAATGCCACTTTTAGAAAGTGAGCATTTCTTTGCACTTAAATCCTTCTGTGCCTTACAATCCACGCCTGGCTGGGCTTGGTTGACAGCTCCTTGTGCATTCACTCAGACACACCCCAAACACAGGGTACTCAGCCTCACTTGCATACATCTGCATTTTGAATGGGTCTTCCTGGACTGGGAGGGTGGAGGGCCTGCTCTCACACAAAGGACTGCCACACCCCCTACTGGGACCCTGGCAGACAGGATTGAACTGAAAGGGGACCTGGTGCACTTCTTAGCCACTCTTTGAAGTCTCCCCCACTTCAAAGGCACATTTGGGTATAAAACAGGGCCTCTGCCCTACCTCAGCAGACACTTGCTGGAGAAGAAACCTGAACCAGAAACTACATCCTGCCAAGAAGAACTGCCTGGCTGCTCAAAGGACTCACCTGTCTGCTTTCTACAAAGGACTGCTGCCTTGCTGTTGCCCTGCTTCCTTGCTGAACTCTTGTCTGGCTGTGAAAGTGCTCTCCAAGGGCTTGGATAGAGCTTGCCTCCTGTTCCTTGAAGTCTCAGGACCAAAAAGACTTCCCTCTTTTACTTGGACGCTCCGTGCGCTGAAAATTTCGACGCACAGCTTGTCTCGCGGCGAGAAAAACGCCGCACTCCGACGCTGATCGACGCGACGCTCTTGGGGACGATCGAAGATCCGACGCACGGCCTCGCAAGGACAACGCCGCCCGACCTCTAGAGGAGAAATCGACGCGACGCCTGCCGTGAGATCGTAATTTCAACGCGCAGCCCCGCAGATCGAAGTCTAGAGGAGAAATCGACGCGACTGCCGTGAGATCGTAATTTCGACGCGCAGCCCCGCAGACCGACGCGCAGCCGGAGAACAAGCAGGAAAATCCACGCACAGACCCGGGACATCTGGTAATCCCCGCGATCCACAGAAAGAGACTGTCCGAGCGCCGGAAAACGACGCCGACTTCCCCGCGTGGAAAATAACGACGCAAGTCCGTGTGTGCCGGGGAGAAATCGACGCACACACCCTTTTTCCACGCACCTCTTCTCTGGTGGCCCTCTGAGGAGATTTTTCCACTCCCAACCAGGTACTTGTGCTTAAAAGAGACTTTGTTTACATTCTAAAGACTTAAGACACTTTATATCACTGTCCTGTGATATTTCTACAATTTTCCATTGCAACTTTATTCTTTTTTGACCTACAATTATCCTGATAAATATTATATATTTTTCTAAATACTGTGTGGTGTATTTTTGTGGTGCTATATGGTGGTATTGTATGATTTATTGCACAAATACTTTACACATTGCCTTCTAAGTTAAGCCTGACTGCTCGTGCCAAGCTACCAGAGGGTGGGCACAGGATAATCTTGGATAATGTGTGACTTACCCTGACTAGAGTGAGGGCTTTTGCTTGGACAGAGGGTAACCTGACTGCCAACCAAAAACCCCATTTCTAACATTGGTGATCAGCGGTGAGGATAGGACTTGTATTTGTGCAGTGACATACAGTAGCTAAGTATTTCACTACCTACCCACAGTTGAAGGTCAACTTGGTTTTTATCTCTTTTTGAAAACCCGATTCTTTTCCTGACAATTTTCAAAAACTAAATCCTCACTCAACATGTCTCTGACTGGGTCTCAGACAGGGGACTTTGACCTAGTCCAGTTGGATGCATATACGGTCAAACAACTAAGAGGATTCTGCAGGGCATTGAGGGTACCCACCCAAGGGGCCTCCAGAAAGGAGGACTTTCAAGTGGCGCTGAGGGCCTGGGCAGAAGCCCATTTAGAGGATGATGAGGAAGAGGAGCCAGAACATGGTCCCTCAGAGGAATTTTCACTATCAGTAGATGGTGTTACCACTGCAATTGTGCACCCTTCCAGACCAGGGAGCAGGGTCTCCATGCAAAGCCTGACCGCAGAGGAAAGGAGAGAGGAAAGGGAGTTCCAATTGCAAATGGCAAAACTGAAAATTGAGGCTCAACAGGAGGAGAGGAGGGCAGAGAGAGAAGCCAAACAAGCTGAGGCTGAAAGGGCAGCCAAACAGATTGAAGCTGAAAGAACAGCCAAACAAATTCAAGCAGAAGCTGAAAGGGCAGCCAAACAAGCGGAAGCTGAAAGAGCAGCCAAACAAGTGGAAGCTGAAAGAGCTTTGGCTGAAAAGAAACTATTGTTGGCTCATGAACTGAGTCTCAAGGAGCTGGAGATCAAGGCAAGACAGTCTGAATCCAGCAATAATGGTGGCAGCATACAGACAGGACCTGCTGGAGAAAAGAAGGTTCGTATACCCAAAAATGTGGTGCCCAGTTTTGTGGTGGGAGATGACATAGATAAATGGTTAGCTGCTTATGAAGTTGCACTAAGGGCTCATGAGGTTCCTGAAGGGCAATGGGGGGTAGCTATGTGGGGTTATATGCCGCCATTGGGGAGGGACACACTTCTCACATTGGATCCACCGGATCAAAACACATACCCACTTCAGAAAGCCACTTTACTTGCCAAGTTTGGGCTGACCCCTGAGGGATACCGTCAGAGGTTCAGGGACAGCACCAAACAGACCACACAAACATGGGTAGATTTCTTTGATTTCTCCAGTAAGGCACTGAATGGATGGGTGCGGGGCAACAAAGTAGCAGATTATAAAGGTTTATATGACTTGATTCTGAGAGAGCATATGCTTAATGTTACTTATACAGATTTGCGCCAGCACCTAGTAGATAGTAAGCTGACTGATCCCAGGAAGCTTGCTGAGGAGGCGGACCTCTGGGTTAGCACCAGAGTGTCCAAGAAGGTACCTGGGGGGGACTCCCACAAAGGTGGTCAGGGTTCCCAACAGAAGAAAGAGGGGGGAGATAAACTTGCAGATAAGGAACTCTCTAAAGGCCCCCAAAAGAATTCCCAGGGAGGGGGTGGCAACCCTTCCTTTTCTAAATTTGGGAAAAAGCCAGGGACATATGACAAGTCAGGGAAATCTAGCCCCAAATGCATGGAGTGTTACCAATATGGTCACTACAAAGGAGATCCACAGTGCCCCAAGAGGGCACCGTCCACTACCGGACAGGCACCTGGGTTGACTAGTGTAGCGCTCGGGGGGAGATGGACCCAACTAGCTTTGGGGAGCAGGTAGAGATTTCCCTAGTGTCCCTGGGAGAAGGAGAAATGGTGCCCAAGGCCCACATGCCCAGGAATACTTCCAAGTACCGGCAGTGGGTCACCATTGATGGGCAGAAGGTGGAGGCTCTGCGTGACACAGGAGCCAGTATGACTACTATCAAGAGTCAGCTGGTGTCAACAGAGCAGATAGTACCTAATACATTCCACCAGGTCAGAGTCGCTGACAATCGCGAGAGTCACCTACCGGTGGCTCTGGTTCCCTTTGAGTGGGGGGGGGTCTCTGGTACTCTGAAAGTAGCTGTGAGTCCTGCCATGCCTGTAGATTGTCTGTTAGGCAATGACCTTGAGCACACTGCTTGGAAAGAAGTGGAGCTCAGGTCTCACCTGGAGATGTTAGGGTTACCTGAGTGGGTCTGCATGACCACACGGTCCATGGCTGATCGAGAGGGAAGTCAAGGGCATCTGGAGCCTGGAACGATGGCCCAGAGAGCTGCCAGGAGGAGGGACCAGGGGTGCGGGAAACCGGCCCCAGCTGTTCCCACAGTGGCTGACGGGGCTCCTGAGGAGGAGGCTCCCGAGCCAACTGGGGTAGGCATTGCCGCCCTAGGTGACTTACCTGAGCTTGCTGGCTGGCAAGTTGAGGGTGGACCCACCAGGGAGGAATTCTGCAAGGCGCAGAAAGAATGTCCCACTCTGGAAGGTTTGAGGAAACAAGCCTCAAACCAGGCAGCAGGCGACGCCTCTGGCGATCACCACCTATATTGGGAGAATGAACTCCTCTACAGTGAGCCTAAGGTTCCGGGCTTTGGGGTAGCACGTATGCTGGTGGTCCCCCAATGTTACCGAACCTTCCTACTGGGTCTGGCTCACGACATTCCCCTGGCAGGACATTTGGGGCAGGGCAAGACCTTTAACAGGCTTGTCACCCACTTTTATTGGCCCAAAATTAGGACACACTCAGACAAGTTCTGCAGATCCTGTCCTACCTGCCAGGCCAGTGGTAAAGCAGGAAAAAGGGTTAAAACCCCCCTGATTCCACTTCCTGTCGTTGGCACCCCCTTTGAAAGGGTGGGCATCGACATTGTTGGTCCCTTGGACCCCAAAACTGCCTTAGGCAACAGGTTCATCCTGGTTTTGGTGGACCATGCCACCCGTTACCCAGAGGCAATCCCTCTGAGGACAGTAACTGCACAGGTGGTGGCCAGAACCCTGATGGGGATATTTACCCGTGTGGGATTCCCCAAGGAAATAGTGTCTGACAGAGGCACTAACTTCATGTCTGCATACATGAAGTCTCTGTGGGATGCGTGTGGTGTAACTTACAAGTTCACCACACCCTATCACCCCCAGTCGAATGGTCTTGTGGAGAGATTCAACAAGACCCTGAAAGGCATGATTGGTGGCCTCCCTGAGGCCATGAGGCGTAAGTGGGACGTCCTCTTACCATGCCTTCTCTTTGCTTACAGAGAGGTCCCCCAGAGAGGGGTAGGGTTCAGTCCCTTTGAACTTCTCTACGGGTACCCTGTCAGGGGACCCTTAAGCATTGTCCAGGAGGGATTGGAGAAAGCTCCAAAGACACCCCCTCAGGATGTGGTCAGCTATATGTTGGCCCTCCGCAACCAGATGACCCGCTTCTGGAAAGAAGCCCAAGATAACCTTGAGGCCAGTCAAGAGGTGATGAAACAATGGTATGACCAGAAGGCCACCCTGGTAGAGTTTCAACCTGGAGACAAAGTGTGGGTAATGGAGCCAGTAGAGCCCAGAGCTCTCCAGGACCGCTGGTCTGGCCCATTTGAAATAAAGGAGCGGAAAGGGGAGGCCACTTACCTAGTGGACCTCAAAACCCCTAGGAATCCCCTAAGGGTGCTCCATGTGAACCGACTAAAAGCTCATTTTGAGAGGTCGGAGATCAACATGCTTCTGGTCACAGATGAAGGAACGGAAGAGGAGAGTGAACCTCTCCCCGACCTCCTCTCTGCCCAAGAAGGCGATGGGTCAGTAAGCGGGGTCATTCTGTCTGACTCCCTGACTCTAAATCAGAAAGGAGACTGCTATGAGCTGTTGGAGCAGTTCTCCCCCCTGTTCTCCCTTACTCCTGGACTGACCCACCTCTGTGTTCATGATATTGACACTGGTGACAGTCTCCCTGTGAAAAACAAAATTTACAGGTTGTCGGATAAGGTGAAGGCCAGCATCAAGGAGGAGGTCTCCAAGATGTTGACTCTAGGGGTTATTGAGAAACCCAGTAGTCCCTGGGCCAGCCCAGTGGTATTGGTACCTAAGGTTACTGCCCCAGGTGCGAAGCCAGAACTCCGGTTCTGTGTGGACTACCGGGGTCTCAACTCCGTCACACGGACTGATGCTCACCCCATCCCCCGAGCTGATGAGCTCGTGGACAGGCTAGGCGCTGCCAAGTTCCTGAGTACATTTGATCTTACTTCAGGGTACTGGCAGATCGCCCTAACTGAGGGGGCCAAGGAAAGATCCGCATTTTCAACCCCGGATGGCCATTACCAGTTCCGGGTGATGCCGGTTGGGTTGAAAAATGCTCCCGCTACCTTCCAACGGTTGGTTAACGGGGTCCTAGCTGGCAAGGATGCCTTCTGTGCAGCCTACCTGGATGACATAGCTGTCTACAGTTCCAGCTGGGAGGAACACCTGTTTCACCTCAAGGAGGTGCTTCAGGCCCTGCAACAGGCAGGCCTGACCATCAAGGCCAGTAAGTGCCAGATTGGGCAGGGTTCCGTGGTGTACTTGGGACACCTAGTGGGTGGTGGCAAGGTGCCACTCCAGGCCAAGATTGAAACTATCAAGGCCTGGCAACCACCCCGAACGCAGACTGAGGTGAGAGCCTTTCTAGGCCTCACAGGATACTACCGCCGATATGTCAAGGGCTATGGTACCATTGTAACACCCTTGACAGAACTCACTTCCAAGAAACAACCTAGGTTGGTGAATTGGACAGAGGCTTGTCAGAAAGCCTTTGACGCCCTGAAGGAAGCCATGTGCACGGCCCCCGTACTCATGGCCCCTGACTACTCCCAGGAATTTATTGTGCAGACAGACGCTTCAGAGCATGGCATAGGGGCAGTCCTAGCACAGCTAAATGAGGAGGGCAGAGATCAACCGGTAGTCTTTATTAGCAGAAGGCTATTACCACGGGAACAGAGGTGGAGTGCTATTGAACGAGAAGCTTTTGCTGTGGTCTGGGCACTGAAGAAACTAAGACCCTACCTGTTTGGGACTCACTTCCGGGTTCAGACAGACCACAGGCCCCTCAGATGGCTCATGCAGATGAGGGGTGAGAATCCAAAACTCTTGAGGTGGTCCATTTCCCTACAGGGGATGGACTTTACGGTGGAACATCGCCCAGGGGTTGACCACGCCAATGCTGATGGTCTCTCCAGGTACTTCCGCCTTAGCGATGAGAGCTCCCAGGAGGTCGGGTAGCTCTCCCCACTTTCAGCTGGGGGGGACACATGTTAGACCTGACAGCCTTGGGGTAGTCACCCCTAACTTTTTGCCTGCCTCCCTCCACTTTTTGGACACTGTTTTTGCTGGTTTATAGACTCTGCGCACTTTACCACTGCTAACCAGTGCTAAAGTGCATATGCTCTCTCCCTTAAAACATGGTAACCTTGAATCATACCTGATTGGACTATTAATTTACTTATAAGTCCCTAGTAAGGTGCACTTTATGTGCATAGGGCTGGTAAATTAAATGCTACTAGTGGGCCTGCAGCACGGGTTGTGCAAACCCACTTAAGTAGCCCCTTTTTCTTGTCTCAGGCCTGCCATTGCAAGGCCTGTGTGTGCAGTTTCACTGCCACCTCGACTTGGCATTTAAAAGTACTTGCCAAGCCTAGAACTCCCCTTTTTCTACATATAAGTCACCCTTAATGTGTGCCCTAGGTAACCCCTAGGTCAGGGTGCTGTGTAGGTAAAAGGCAGGACATGTACCTGTGTAGTTATATGTCCTGGTAGTGTAAAACTCCTAAATTCGTTTTCACACTACTGTGAGGCCTGCTCCCTTCATAGGCTAACATTAGGGCTGCCCTCATACACTGTTGAAGTGGCAGCTGCTGATCTGAAAGGAGCCGGAAGGTCATATTTAGTATGGCCAGAATGGTAATACAAAGTCCTACTGACTGGTGAAGTCGGATTTAATATTATTATTCTAGAAATGCCACTTTTAGAAAGTGAGCATTTCTTTGCACTTAAATCCTTCTGTGCCTTACAATCCACGTCTGGCTGGGCTTGGTTGACAGCTCCTTGTGCATTCACTCAGACACACCCCAAACACAGGGTACTCAGCCTCACTTGCATACATCTGCATTTTGAATGGGTCTTTCTGGACTGGGAGGGTGGAGGGCCTGCTCTCACACAAAGGACTGCCACACCCCCTACTGGGACCCTGGCAGACAGGATTGAACTGAAAGGGGACCTGGTGCACTTCTTAGCCACTCTTTGAAGTCTCCCCCCACTTCAAAGGCACATTTGGGTATAAAACAGGGCCTCTGCCCTACCTCAGCAGACACTTGCTGGAGAAGAAACCTGAACCAGAAACTACATCCTGCCAAGAAGAACTGCCTGGCTGCTCAAAGGACTCACCTGTCTGCTTTCTACAAAGGACTGCTGCCTTGCTGTTGCCCTGCTGCCTTGCTGAACTCTTGTCTGGCTGTGAAAGTGCTCTCCAAGGGCTTGGATAGAGCTTGCCTCCTGTTCCTTGAAGTCTCGGGACCAAAAAGACTTCCCTCTTTTACTTGGACGCTCCGTGCGCCGAAAATTTCGACGCACAGCTTGTCTCGCGGCGAGAAAAACGCCGCACTCCGACGCTGATCGACGCGACGCTCTTGGGGACGATCGAAGATCCGACGCACGGCCTCGCAAGGACAACGCCGCCCGACCTCTAGAGGAGAAATCGACGCGACACCTGCGGTGAGATCGTAATTTCAACGCGCAGCCCCGCAGATCGAAGTCTAGAGGAGAAATCGACGCGACGCCTGCCGTGAGATCGTAATTTCGACGCGCAGCCCCGCAGACCGACGCGCAGCCAGAGAACAAGCAGGAAAATCCACGCACAGACCCGGGACATCTGGTAATCCCCGCGATCCACAGAAAGAGACTGTCCGAGCGCCGGAAAACGACGCCGACTTCCCCGCGTGGAAAATAACGACGCAAGTCCGTGTGTGCCGGGGAGAAATCGACGCACACACCCTTTTTCCACGCACCTCTTCTCTGGTGGCCTTCTGAGGAGATTTTTCCACTCCCAACCAGGTACTTGTGCTTAAAAGAGACTTTGTTTACATTCTAAAGACTTAAGACACTTTATATAACTGTCCTGTGATATTTCTACAATTTTCCATTGCAACTTTATTCTTTTTTGACCTACAATTATCCTGATAAATATTATATATTTTTCTAAATACTGTGTGGTGTATTTTTGTGGTGCTATATGGTGGTATTGTATGATTTATTGCACAAATACTTTACACATTGCCTTCTAAGTTAAGCCTGACTGTTCGTGCCAAGCTACCAGAGGGTGGGCACAGGATAATCTTGGATAGTGTGTGACTTACCCTGACTAGAGTGAGGGCTTTTGCTTGGACAGAGGGTAACCTGACTGCCAACCAAAAACCCCATTTCTAACAAATATTCATGGTCTGCTGGATGATCCAGTCACCACACATCGTGTAGGCATCTCTGCATTGTTCAATTCCGGATGTGCAAGTAGGCAAATGTTGTATTTAGAGTGCCCCCTACATCCTCCACTCTCAGGTGCATTCTGGCCACTTGCTCCCTCATTGTCTTCAGCTGTGCTTGCAGCTCTTGCAACATAGGTCCTATTGTGGTCAGGCCATACTCTGTTTCATCTACCCGATCAGCCAGCTTGGGGTGGTCCGCCTTCAGTAGATTCACATCCAATGAGATGGTATCAATCTGGCCCTCCAGAGTGGCTTTAGTGTCTAAAATGCCCTGCAACACCTTATTGAATTGGGTGGAGTGGGTCTAAAGAGCTGTAATGTAGATTAAAGGTGGTTCAAAATGTCCATGGTCCGGTCAGCAGAAGCAGAGGACGTTGTCCGTTTGCTGTTACTGTGAGGCAATGGCGTGGTGGAGGTAATGCGGAGGGGGTGGTGATGACAGTTAGCTACCAAGTGTGGCTGAGATTCAAAATTGTATGTCTATGAGGTTGTCGTAAAGACTCTTGCAATGAGTAACAAGATTGCTGGATTTGGGCGGCAGCACCACTGGGCGCGGGGGACTGAGCCCAATCCTGTGCGATGTGACAACTGTCGGCCTAACCATTCTGGACAGCTAGCAGCACCTCACCAGTACCCAAGAGTAAAAGGAGATTTGTGGCAGTCCTTAGTATGTCATCTGGATTTCTCAGGGAAATCGTGGTGAAACAGATCTTACCCCTTTCTAACAGTCACATATATCTCACACATATAAAGGCAGAACAGGAGCAGGACTAGGTTCAATACGTTTTATTGAATCAACTACATTATGGGGGTCATTTTGACCTCGGTGGTCTTTTTGAAAGACCGCCGAGGGACCGCCGTGCAGAAGACCGCCAGCGGTGACGGTTTTCCGCTCGGCCTATTATGACTGTTGGCAGCTCTCTGTCCTTTTTCGGACGGAGAGCCGCCAACAGCCATACTGGTGGGAGGCGGGGAAGTGGAGGTTGCTCCACCTACACCGCCACACCAACAGAACACCGCCCAGCGAATCACATCCTGTGATTCGCCGTGGCGGTGTTCTGTTGGCGGTGTGGTGTCGGCGGAGCTGCCCCCATGGCTCCCGTCCCCTCCCGGAGGATCGTCAGACCAAGTAAGTCGATCGTCCGTGAGGGGAGGGGGGTGGAGGGGTGTTGTGTGTTGTGTGCGTGCATGGGGGTGTGCGTGTGTGTATGTGAAGGGGGGGGTGAGTGCGTGTATGCTTGCGGGGGTGTTGTGTGTATGGGAATGAGTGCGTGTATGTCTGTGGGTATGTCAGTACGGATGTGTGCGTGAATTTTTGAATGTGGGTGTGCGTGTCTGCCTGTGTGTGTGTATGTAGGCATGTATGTTGGCGTGTGAGTGTGTAGGTGGTGCCTGCGTGCGTGTCGTATGGGAATGGGTGATATGATGTTGGGGGGGTGGGGAGGGGGACCCTGCCACCTTTGGGATGTGGCAGGGGTGTTGAGGGTGGTAGGGGAGGGAGTCGGGGTGGGGGTGCGGTTCAAACCGCAGGAAATCCACGGCGGTAAGCCGGGTCAACATGCCGACGGGAGACCCAGCTCGGAACGGAGAAACGGCGGATGACCATAGCGGTAACCGCCATGGTCATAATCCCATGAGGGGAGACCGCCAGCCTGTTGGCGGTCTTACCGCCGGTTCTCCGCCTTCCGCCAGGGTCGTAATGACCCCCTATATGTGAAAAGGCATGAATTGCAATTATGAGGATGATAAAACATAATAAAAGCAAGGCAGTGACCAGAAAAGTGAAACAGAGGAAAAAAGTCCCACCATATTGTCACTAACTGCACTACTAAGGTTTGCTACAAGAGCATGGCAGTGTAAATCCTAATCTCCCCATCAGGCCCCCCAGGAGAACCCCATCCCCCATCCCCCATATCTACCTGTGATTGTGAGTAAAGAAGAGGTATGTTGGTCTACCGTCAATTCTCACACATGAAGGGAGAGGCTGCGTCAGGTCTCAGCAGAAACTTGCAAAGGCGACATGGAGTATATGATGGCAACTAGTTTGAATTTCCTGTAACGTGTAGGGGGCAGTGAGGTGTCTTATAATAAAACATCTGGTGTTCTGAGAAAACTGCCCTGACGTGACAACACGTATATTTCTGTGTATAAGAGTTGGGGACATGATGAACTCTTTGTACTGACAATAATTTGTAACTTATTACATACAACTTTGAATATAGTACAGAATCAGAATGCCCTGCAAATAAAAAAAAAATAACAGATGTCTGTGTGAAAGGACAAGCTGATAAAGTAATAAAAGCATCTCCACTAAAATAGGGTTTCTGCTAAAATAATAGACAAATAAAAATGCATGCTAGGAGTGAAAGGGCACCAGCTGCAGGCGTAAGCTAAAAGGTAACGGTGCACTCAGTGTACTTGCCAGTGCATATGTGTCAAATGTCATCAGGTGCCATCAAGGCCAATAATTCCTCCCTTCACACCAGGATTCCTGAATCCCTGGGCATGGAGTACAATGTGCAAGACTTCAGGGAATGTTACCTGGCACCAAGAACAACAATCCAGAGCCCGGTCATCAGGTCAAGGTATCAATGGTGAAGTAAGCCACCACGCTGGTTGCTGAATCGAGTGCACTATAATTTGACAGTGACTGTACATTGTGCATCTCCACTGTCAGGAGTTAGGAGACTGCAGGTAATTTCCCCTTTTTAGGACTCTTGAATCCCCGGGCAGGGAGTGTGGTGTGCAATGTTCGTTGGACACTATTTAGCACCAAGAGCCACGAACCAGGCGCTAGGTCAAGGCAATGAAGGGGTGGTGTGAGGTCATATGCTGTGAGCTGGTTGTGCAATCGGGCACTATACATTAACAGTATGCAAGAATCGAGAGGTCCATATTAATGAATGGTGGTGAGTCGTGGTAGGAAAGGGGCCATTCCCCAAGCATTGACAACATTTGGAGAGCCTGCCGCAAGTACCGGCTCCTTCACTGCCCGTGTTTGCAGTGTCCTGCAGTGTAGGCACTTGGAGGCCCCCAGCCATGGGAAATCAACAGTCGTACTACTTCCTCTTGGGCTCAGGTCAGATGTGGGACGCCCAGAGGTTCCTGCCTAGGTGTGCCATGGCAGGCACAGGGAGCAGCAAGTCACCCTAAGGTCTTTAATAGTGCACACCAATGATGTGTGCGGTTTCCCCTTCCTCCCACTGGCTTGCCGGTCATTGGGGCATCAGACATGTGGGTGATGCCGGCACTGCAGGGCTGCTCCAGTGAAATGGCGAGCCATGCCTGTGTCAAGGCTGAAGCAGGATGCAGTGTGTTGGGCCAAGGGCATCCAGTGATTGGAGTGCCTCCCAGCAGCACCATCTTGGGCACAGGGCATTGCAGGAAATAAAAGCACCCATCAGGGGGTGAGATGTCTTTGATGGGCCCCCCTCAGCAGAATATCTTGGCGCAACCCTCAGCATGCTCCCGTTTCCTCTCTGAAGGGCATCTGCTGGGATCAACTTGACAGTGCAAGGCCCCTCAGGGCTGGGGCTGCAGCGAACAACTGCACATTGACCCACAGGAGGCAGCAAGCAATTCCCCCAGGGGAGAGCATACAGGCAAGAGAGAGGGCCTCCTCTATATCTCCAGCAGTAGCGGTCTCCCAGCACAGTCCCCACTTGTCTCTGAGGCTGCGTCCTGAAAGGCATTGTTCTGGGCCTTGCCGCCGATCTCCTCCGCAGGCCCTTCTGTCGATCACGTAGTGGTGGCACTCGTTCGCCAGTTGCAGGTCAGTAGCCCTCGATGGCAGGGACAAGCCCAGCAGTCACAAATCAGAAAACACAGCTGGATGGGGAGGACGTTGCAGGATTTTATGCGGGCCAGCCACGGAGCTCTCTAGGGTGCGTCTAATGTGGCTGCCATCTTGGCCACGACTCCATACCACTACCGAAATTAATATCAAATTATCTTTCTCCTTGTAATCAGTGCTGCAGTATATTACCCACTAAAGTAGGTGGACATAGGCTGGGCGTGAAAGAAAGTTAATGTCTTGGTTCGCCGTCAGTCTATTCCGTGAGAATTGGTTATTGCCAAATATAGTGCATTGCATTGATATATCTCTTTACACCACTATCGGCGTGCTTAAGCAGACCAGAAGTTACACTGGATGGGGACTGAGTAAAGTGCTTCGCAAACAGGAGCAAATGTGTAAGGTGCCTAACGTTAAATGTGAAGTTGTGATTATTTAGGTGGTGGTGTTCTACTTCGGAATTCACTGGCAGGGTGCACTATGCATTCCCTTTTGAAAGTTTAATGTCATGATGAAAAATAAAAGTTGTACTGATTTAGGCAAGTACATGGACACTTTTGAAGTGCGGGTATTTCCATGTGCAAGCAAATTGCCTAGGGGAGCGCGAGGCTCTGATTGTTTCCTACAGCTGTTGCAACCAGTCCTTCGAAGGGGCTGATCCTCTCAGGTATGGAGTACCCACACCTCTTTAATTTGAGAGGTAGTACCTACACTTCTTTAATTTGAGAAGGATTACCTGCACTTCTAAGCAATGGTGCAATACATTTAATTGGAGGGTACCTGCACTTTTATATTTCCATTTCAAGCACTGGTTGCGACATCTTAGAATATAGATAAAAAAGGGATTCCCTGAACTATATAAGGGTCCTAGGACAGAGACAACCAAATGAATAATCAAAAAAATCCCCAGGCACCTCCAAAAATATATAATACTTAACCAATCATGAATTAAACCAACAAAAAACTATATGGCTACTACGGTAGTAAACAAAATAAATTTGATTTTATTGATAACAACATACAATTTATCGACCCACACTGATTTGAAATAGTCCAATGCCCAACCTCTCTCAACCATGCATACTACAATCATACCACTCATACCTCATGCACTTATAATATTCTTTCCATCAGTTTTACTAGATTTGAAATTATGTCCGATTTTTAATTTTCGATAAAGCATTTCCAGAAAAAAATCCAATTTCTTTTTGCCAACCTATATATTGTCAAATAGTTAAATATTATATTTGTAAAAGAACATATCTGAAGTCACATCATGGCTGCATTGTTTCTAATCTTTCTAAATTTTAGATCTACTTCATCCGGTGGAACATCTTATGAACTAAGCATGTTGCTGCGATATTCTTCAACACGCGTATCGGCGAGGATACCTTCATCAGGAATTGCAACAGCAAATAGTTTATTAATCATCCATTGTCACATCATCTCTCAAATGCAGGTGCTTATTACCTTGTACGATTACATCCTATAACTATTTCAGCCGGAATAATCCTCTGGTAGATGGATAATGCATAAGTTTATATCCAATGAGCCCGGCTCACTAACCGGAAGCATGGTAGTCGGTTACAGACAGCGCCCTTCATAGTCAGACTGGTGATGCTGAAAATCGTACATGGAGCCTACCGAAGGACCTTGGGAGCATAAAGTTAGCAAGTTAGTGAGCAGGGCACATTGGATATAAACCTATGCATTTATTAACTGTTTCTTGAAGAATGGTTGGTGACAATGGTGCTTGCGCACGAGGTACCGTGTACTGCAACTTGCTGTTGCAACAGTTCCGCACGAAGGGTCCCTGGAACTCTGAAAATGCAACAATCACACCGTACTCTGATTTTACGATGGACGTACAACAACTCCGCATAGCTTATTTAAAATCAACGTCTCTGCAACTGAATTTCAAATATGCGCTCTTTTTTTCCAGTTTTTTCTTTTTTTTTGAAGCTTAGAGTAATCGATGGGGACTTGATCCACATTTTCTTTACTCCAGAGGACGTATGGACTTGGCTACTTGCTAAAGGACTGGTACTAACCACACGAGGAAACAAATGTTGGGGAATGGTTGGTGCCCAAACCTCAATGACATAAGCAGGGACCCCTTAAGGCAAAGCCCTCCCGAGATCAAGCAACAGTGGAGCAAGCAGAGGCAGTGTCAGAGGCCTCTCAACTCCCTTGACCTCCTGCAGACCGACCATCCATTAAAGCCTGGCTCAGACTCATGGGGATCAAGAACTTCAATGGCTGGTGTAAACAGGGGCCCGAAAACCACTTTATGGTCAACAGTTGACTTGTGAGTTGACTTGTGACAGAGGTACTGGAGGTCCCCTTGTGAGCGGTTTTATATACCCTGGCTGTTGATGAGCCTGGGCATTTTCAAGGTAAGCTGTACAACCTGAGTGTGCTGGATGATGACTTTTTTGCTCTGGGCCTACGCCTTGTGACAGGTGGACACTAGCACTTCCATGCCCCACTGAGAGACTCTAAAGTGAACGTTTTGACCGTCTTATAGTTTTACTGTTTTGTGGTTTTTGTTCAGGGGCGATTGGATGGTGACAGGTGTGTCACCTGACCTTGGGGGTGGGAGGAGCTCAATGATTATGTTATGTTTGTTGCTACTGGTTTATTACTATGCAGCCACTGTACACATGTCGACTCCTATGGCATGCACATCACTGGGAGGAAGTGATACATTATTTAATGGCCAGTTATGGCAGACAAGGGGCATTGATCACACTGTGCTCTGGACTTGCCTCTTGGCCATACACTACCACGACACATCATGGGTACACACAATGATAATCTAATCCCCTGATATAAAGTAGTAACATGGAATGTGCGCAGCTTGGGGACTCCTGTCAAACGCTATTGAATCTATGCCTACCTTAAGTGCTGCCACACGTACATTGTCATGTTGCAAGAAACGCATCTCACAGCTGCAGAATTCCAGATGCACTCACTCTTGCTCTCTTTCATGATCCAATAGCACCCATTCTTTGGGATGCGTAGTTCAACTGCATGCCGGATGTGCTTTGGGACCACTCTACTCCCCCCCCCTTGTGAGGTGTGGCTGGGACTCGGGCAACACAACACTTCCGAACTTTGCTGACACTGACGACTACATGAAGTGTGGCGCCTGGGTCATCCGGCAGACTGTGAGTATTCATTCTGGTCACTGGTCCACGATCTCCACATCAGTCTAGACTTGATTCTTTGCACCGACCACTTGGGACCCCTGATCCGGAGTACTTAGGTCGTACACTCTTGAACCATTGCCCGCTGCAGATTGCCCTGCAGGGGGGTAGGCTGCATGAGCTAATGCCCACCTGGTGTCTTCTGGTTGATGCATTGTCTGACCCTCCCTTCCATTAAGGCCTTGCTACATGCATCTCCCAATACTTGAACATTAACAAGGGGTCCACTCCTCTTAGGGCCACGGAATAGGACGCACATAAAGTAGTGGTCAGGGGCAATTGAATGGCAGCCACCTGGTGGTCTGATAGACACTGCAGGATGAACTGCTGAGGGTGAAGAGGGAACTGCACCCCTTGAAGGTAGCAGTAGCTGCCCGGTAAGGAGGAGTTGAGCATCTTTGGCGCCTGCGTGAATGACATAGAGAAGCAGAGACCAGACTGGGATGCCTTGACTACAAACACTAACTGACTATGCTACATGCAGAGGGTGATCGATCGGGCAGACTGCTGGTGTGGTTTGTCAGGGAAGACCAGCAACAAGTTCCACCTGGTACTATACAAGTGATGATGGCTCTATGGCCTCTATGCAGGGGGATATTATTGTTGCATTCTGCAATTACTACAGTGCTCTCTACAGAACTGTGGGAGCCCTCACCCCGACCTGCTTAATGGATTCATGAGAGGACTCCCATTGCCGCATTGTCCCCGATCCAGAAAGCTGGACTATATGAACCCATCCGACTCCAGGAGGTTAGAGCAGCAGTGGCCTAGAAAGTTCTTAATAATACCACAGGCACGGATTGGTTACCAATTAAATACTATTCCACATTTTTTGCTCTGCTTGGCCAACCCCTCTTTGATGTGTTTGAAGATGCCAGGTCGTGTGGCCATCTCCAAGACTCGCATTTATAATTGACCTCCCTAAGCTCGGTTGTGACCCATTAGATGTGCGGTCATACTGCCCACTATCCCTCTCTAATTTTGACTGTAAACTCTTGGGGAAAATACCCACCAACAGACTAGTGCCGCAGGTAGGCAAGTTGGTGCACGAGGATCAATCTGGATTCATACCAGGTTGTAACACCTTTCTCAATATAAGATAAGTCTTACTGATTATTCATGATATGCCACTGGAAGTGCATGACAGGGTCGTCGCCAAGTTGGCCGCCATCGAGAAAGCCTTTGATACCCTGAGCTGGGACTCCTTACTAAAGACACTGCAGTCCATGGGGTGTGAGCTAGGGTTCCTGGGGTGGATCCATATCCTGTACTCAAACCCAATAGCTAGAGTGAATATGGGTCAGATGATATCCAACATCTTCCCTATCCTGAGCGGCACTAGACAGGCGTGACCACTGTCACCATTGCTCTTTGCGATCACAATGGAGCTCCTAGCCTGTCATCTATAGCTGCAGGCACACAAATAGGGGGTCCTAGAACTAAACACCTACCTCATTGTGCCACTCTATGCAGATGATGTGTTGGTCTACCTGCATGAGGTTGGTGCCTGTTAGACCTGACAGACATAGCGTGTTCATTCCCCACTTTTTTCCCTACCTCCCTCCACTTTTCTGACACTGTTTTTGGTGGTTTTAGGACTCTGCGCACTTTACCACTGCTAACCAGTGCTAAAGTGCTCATGCTCTCTCCCTTAAACATGATAACATAGGTTCATTCCCAATTGGCATATTTGATTTACTTGTAAGTCCCTAGTATGGTGCACTACATGTGCCCCGGGCCTTTAAACTGAATGCTACTAGTGGGCCTGCAGAACTGATTGTGCCACGCACATAAGTAGCCCCTTAACCATGTCTCAGGCCTTCCACTGCAAAGCCTGTGTGTCCATTTTCACCGCCACTTCGACTTGGCATTTAAAAGTACTTGCCAAGCCTTAAACTCCCCTTTTTCTTCATATAAGTCACCCCTAAGTTAGGCCTTAGGTAACCCATAGGGCAGGGCACTATGTATGTAAAGGCAGGACATTGTACATGTGCGTTTAAATGTCCTGGTAGTGGAAAGCTCCTAAATTCGTTTTCCACTACTGTGAAGCCTGCTCCTTTCATCAGATAGCATTAGGACTACCCTCATTTACTGTTTGAGTGGTAGATTCTGATCAGAAAGGGGTAAACAGATCTTATTTAGTATGGCCAGAATGGTAATAGAAAATCCTGCTTATTGGTGAGGTTGGATTTTATATTACTATTTTAGAAATGCTACTTTTAGAAAGTGAGCATTTCTCTGCACTTAAAATCCATCTGTCCCTTACAGCCTGTCTCCAATCAACATCTGAGTTGGGCTGGTTGACCACTTCCTTGTGCATTTCATCCAGACAATCACTAACACAGGACACTCAGTCACACCTGCACTCATCTGCATACTGAATGGGTCTTCCTGGGCTGGAAAGGTGAAGGGCCTGACACTTACATATCAAAGACTGGTGGCCTGCCCTCCCACAATGGACTGCCAAACCACCTACTGGGACCCTGCCAGACAGACCTGTACTGAAAGTGGAACTTGTGCACTTCAAAACCACTCTTTGAAGTCTCCCCACTTCAAAGGCATTTTGGGGTATACAAACTAGGTCCCTGACCCCACCAACTCAGACACTTCTGGACCTGAACCTACAACCTGTCAAGAGGAACTGCCTGGCTGCCCAAAGGACTCATCTCGACTGCTTTGCTGAGAAGGACTGCTGCCCTGCTTTTGCCCTGCTGCCCTGCTGCCATCTGACTTTGCTGAGAAGTGCTCTCCAAGGGCTTGGATTGAGCTTGCCTCCTGTTGTCTGAAGTCTCAAGGCCAAAAAGACTTTGGGGGTTATTACAACTTTGGAGGAGGTGTTAATCCATCCCAAAAGTGACGGTAAAGTGACGGATATACCACCAGCCATATTACGAATTCCATAGGATATAATGGACTCGTAATACGGCTGGTGGTATATCCGCCACTTTACCGTCACTTTTGGGATGGATTAACACCTCCTCCAAAGTTGTAATAACCCCCTTTATCTTTTCAGGGAACTCCTTTTGCGCCGAAAATCAATGCAGCGCCTGCCGGAAATGACGCACAGCCGTTTTGCGGCTGAGAAATCGTCACACAGCTGAACTGGAACGACGCAGCCTAACTTCCCGAGTGAAGATTTGACGCAACATCTGCCTTGCAACAGGAAATTCTACACACAGCCCTATCGGATCGATGCACAGCCAAACCGGAATTACGCAGCTGTTTCCCCAAGTGGAAAATAGCACAGTGCCTGCTGTGCAACTGAAAATTCAATGCAGCGCCATACCGGATCGTCTCAAGGCCTGTGACTTCTTCCAGCACGCCCAGGATTTCCCCACATCATCCCTGGGTGTCAAAAAGATCCCTGCATTGCAAAGAGGAACCAAGACGGCAATGCTGGAAAATGATGCAAAGCCCCCTGTCGCGTGGAAAGAAACAACACATCGTCTGTGCTGCATCGGAAAATCCAACACACACCCTATTTTTCCATGCATGTCCTCCTCTGCAGCCTGTGTGTGTGTTATTTTTGGTACAAACCAGGTACTTTGTATAATCAAGAGACAACTGTTGATTTCTAAGATTTAAGACTCTTTTTAAACCTGCAAAAGTGATATTTCAACTTGTGCTTATTGAAGCTTTATTGTTGTGACCTTAATTTAACCAGATAAATATCCTATATTTTTTCTAAACCTGTGTGGTGTATTTTTGTGGTGTTTTCACTGTGTTACTGTATGATGTATTGCACAAATACTTTACACACTGCCTTCTAAGTTAAACCTGACTGCTCAGTGCCAAGCTACCAGAGGGTGGGCACAGGATAATTTGAATTGTGTGTGACTTATCCTGACTAGGATTGAGGTCCCTACTTGGACAAGGGTGTATACCTCTGTCAACTAGAGACCCCATTTCTAAACAGTGCCTCATTGTCGGACTTGATGCAGCTTCCCAGTGACTTTGGTACAGTTTCAGGCCTGAGAGTCAACTGGCCAAAATCTTGTCTGCTCCCCCCTTGCTCTGACCCTGAACCATGCAGGGCTACCTCTTCAGAACACCGCCTTAAATGGTGTTCTGATATATTTAAAAACATGTGAGTCCAAATATAACACACTGACAGTGCTCTCAGAGAGGGCATTGTAGACTGTGCGGTGCGATCGCATGTGTGGATCGCTCCTTTCTGTTGCTTCCTACCCATCTCTCCACTAGGGCAGGTAGTTGCTGGTGCTGCCCAGATTTTGGGATTTTTCCACCACTCTGCCAGTTGTGCTCCCCATATGCTTTTTCTGTGACTTGAACAGCCTCGTATTGACTTTGATATGGGGGGTGGGCTGCCAGTAGGTGGCTCTATCCATAGTACAGCGATTACTTCTTGAGGGAGGAATTAGCGCATCTAATTCTGAACTATATTACGCAGTGGTGCAACTGCAATGGCCACTACCCTGGTTGGATAGGATGCTGAGCTGATGGCCATGCACGCCTGGGTCAGTGAAGTAATGTTTACACCTGGTTAACGGAATACACTTGTCTCCCACAGCGATGACCAAGCTTGATGTCGACGGCGCATGCATGTTGGTGACGATTTGTACATGGAAGCCACCCCACTATCCGCTACTCACCATTGATTATCTTGGACCAACTGCAGAATATGCGGGAGTTGGCTATCCGACACGACCTGGCACAGTAGAAAGTGGCAGGACTTGATACTCTGGGTGATTTATTTCATGAGGGAACCCTTATGTCCTTTGTGGAAATCATGGACGCATACAATTTGAGAGCAGGCCACTTTCTAACCTATCACGCCATTCAACATGCAGTGAGAACTGCATGGGGAACTGGAGAGTAGGAGCCGCCTCAGTCAACCTCCCTTCACATGCTCCTCACACATGGTGGGACACCTAGGGCCGTTTCAACACTTTGTGTAGCAATGATGTCCATCGTTCTGGCAGATGTGGGGAATGCACTAACCCGGTTGAATGCAGCTCTACCTTAACCATTCACAGACAAGACCTGGGCACAGACACTGCAACATGTGAAGGTGTGTCCACAAATTCCAGATTCCACTATACTCAATTTAACTATACTCACTGTGCTTATCTTCCCCCTCCCAACGCATCAAGCACAAGTTACCTCTGTCCACTCCCGAATGTCCCAGATGCAAGCTAGCAGATGCTGGATTCTACCATATGGTGTGGGAATGCCCACCATTGCAATTGGCATTGGTAGAAATCACAGCCACCACAGTGGAATTATTGGAATTAGCTCACCACATATTGACACCTACTTCTGAATCCTGCCTCCTTGGCCTTCACCCCATCCTGCATCCTTGGCCCCCGCTCCATGGCCAATGGAGATAAATACTTACACCAGTACATTGATCTTATGTTTTTTCTCTTCAAATGACAAATTGATATGCAGTGGAAAGCACCTGCGACCCCAGACACTGCTAAATTGCTGACTGTTTGTGTGAAGTCCAGTGTGCTGAGAATGCTGCAGACTAGAGGAAGGCCATGGGTGGGAGGTGAAAACTGCGACACCTATGTTATGACCATTGAGGTCAAGAATGACACTCACCCACCCGGAAGGGTACAATCTGCACCCGTAAATTTAGTGCACAATGATGATACGCCCAATCTCCTAATGCCATGCACCAGGGAAACACAGTGAGGGTAGGAAGCTCGGTGCACAGGTGGGTCACACACCACAGAGATGTTGTTATTAGTACCTATATTTGCAATTTGCTCATATCTGATGCACCACAACCCAATTTTCTGCCCAAGACATAGCTTATTCACCCCACCTCTTCAACACTACTTCCACATTGGAGATATTATAAGTGTTGTTTCTATACTGCCTTCCATGCTATTAGGATGTGAATGGCAGTATGACTGTGTACAGTATGCATGTGATAATGTGATATGTGTATCCTTATTGGTTCCACTTTACAACTGGCCAGCTTCATTTACAATAAAATAGAAAACATTCAGAATAGTTTAGCTAAAATTGGAATTTTAGATGCTGGCTCTCTATCTCCAACTAGGCCCTCTTGTAATACTTCCTACTACCTCTCCTCTTTTAATTCGATTTCCATGGATAATTCCAAGGTGGCCATCCTAAATTTGAAGTCAGGCTGCCCCTCTGATCCATGCCTCCCATTTCTCCTAGCTCTTGATGGGGACACCATTAATCCTGTTAAATTCCATGCTAAATAGAGGTTTAAGGTCTGACATTGTCCCCATATACTGGAAACAGGCCAACATTTTGCCACTTTTAAAGAATCCTAATGTTGATCCTAATGCTCCGAGAAGTTATAGAGTTATTCCCCTCCTGCCAGCACCATCTCAACTTGTGGAGTAATTTGCTAATCAGCAGGTATCCAGTTATATCTAATCTAATGGACTACCTCACCCAGAGTCAGTTGGGGTTTAGGCCAAAACACAGCACAGATACTACTCTTTTGGAAGTCTCTGAACAGATCAAAAGCACTTTAGATGCAGGTGGGAATGCAGTCCTGGTATTGTGAGACCTGCCAGCTGCTTTTGACACGGCCCTCAATACAGTCTGCTTGCTTGCTTTCATGACACAGGCATCAGAGACAAAGCCCTGAAGTGGCTAAAATCCTTTCTAGCAAACAGAGGCCTGGATTCTGGTTGTCCCCCTTTTTTATCTGGCAACAGGTATGCCTCTGTAGGAGTGCCTCAGGGTTCAGCCTTTAGCCGCACAATGTTCAACATCTATATGACCTGGTTGGGGCCAAGATAATATCATATGTAGACAACACTCAACTGGTCTTCTCCTTCGAGAAATGAGAGATAATCGCTTTGTATGCTATTAAACCTCGTCTATTGGCTGTCTTTCTTTGGATACAAACTAACCAGCTTAAATGTAATACCGATAAGATGGAGATTCGTAGATCTGGTTACAATTTCAGCTTCAACTTGCAAGCTCATTGGCCTGATGAGGCTTCTAAAACTTGAGAGACAAGTTCAACAATCAGATGACTATGCATTATCAAATCAATACGGTAGTAGATATGTGCTTTGAACTTTCGCTTGGAATTTTTTTTTTGCAACTTCTTTCTGAACCAGTGAGAATAACAGTGGTACTGGCATTGATTTTGTCGAGGCTAGACTTTGCTGACAGCTTCTATGCAGAAATCCCACGGTATTTGCTGAGAAAACTGCAAATTGCTCAAAATGTGGCTGCCCGCTTGGTGCATTTTGCAGCACAAATAGCCTCTCAGGATTGTTTTTGTGCAAGAAGGTGCTCCTTCTGCATAAAAACAATCCTGCCAACAACACAGACACCCTTGCATAATGGTGCAAGGGTGCCTACGTTGGCAGTAGGAAGCAAATTGTGCACCAGCGCAGGTGGTAATGACAGAAATGCACCGTATTTTGTAAACACAGTGCATTTCTGCCCTTTCACATTGGCGTAGGGCAGCACAGAAAAAAGCACTTGAAGCTTTGCCCTACTCTAGTTCCTTGAAAATATGCCGCCAAAATGTTAAAATAGGGCAAAACTAGTTTTTGAAGGTTAGCATTTAAGTTTCCGCCTAACAAACAGTAAAATGCACAAGCGGGCAGACAATGATTGAGCAGATCAGCCAGACTTGCCTAATCTCCTCATTCTTACCCTTCTCCATCCCATCTAGACCTTCAAGGGTTATGTGTAGTGCTAGTTCTAGTAAAAGTGCTGCAGTTAAACTAGCCTAAGGGCTAATGAAAGTGTAAAACTGAGCTTGGGCGAGAGTGTGTAAAAACGTGTTTTTGCATTTGAATTAATTGTAGTAGATTCATTGTGGCACACATAGTAATTTTTTGGGGGGTACATTGTGGGAATAGTCTCTGTTGTGATAATTAATAGTGTGTTGTTTGATAAAATCGTATCTCTATAATAAAATCGCATTGTTTTCATTTAGAAACAAAAAACAACTTTGATACATACAGCGGGTTGTCGGTTATTATCACCAGATGGGTTTATTTTTACCTGCCCCGTCATGCAGAATGCCAGTGTTCTAGACTTGAGATCTCATTTATATCATTGTCACCAGTAATTATGTACCTACTTAGAGTGCCTGAAACATTGTGTGCTGCCATTTTATTTGTCCTGTGCTTTGGGACATTTTATGGCTGTATTGATTCCCCCTCCTCTCTTTCTCTAGCCCTCTCTCTCTCTCATACACATACACATACACTTACACATACCCATACCCACATTAATGCTGTTTCTTTTGTAATCCTTGGAATTTTTAACAAACTCGTATATAAATAGTGAATACATTCATATTAATGCAGATAACTGTGTCTGTACTTATTTTTGTTTTCTTCTATTGAGAAAATAGCTATAGCAGAGACTAAAAAAAAATAGTCAAATGTAATACCTTATAATCAGGAAAAATACTATACATGAAAAAACAACATTCCTTACAGTGTCTTACTGGGTGTGTAGGAAGGGGGAACCTAAAAGTTTGATGAATTTGGCCAATGGGTGCACCCCAACCCCTGGCAAGAGTTAAATGTTTGTGAACTTGAGTGCTACTTTGAGAGACTTGGGGCCAGATTTAAAGAAAAGAGGCGCAGGGCGGTGCAGCGCCAAAATTGGCAGCGCCACGCTGCTTCACTTTAGAAACGCAGGGATGCGTCGTATTTAAGGGAATACAGCACAGCCCTGCGTTTCCCCCTGCGCTGGCGCTAAATTTAGCTGCCAGTGCCAACGCAGGCATCCTTGCACCATCATACTAGGAAGTCTGTGTTGAGGGGTGTGCTAACGCGTCCCGCCCTAGATAATTTGCTTACTCTGGGACTCGTTTTAGGCCAATGAATCTTTTGACCCTGATTGGAGACACCTTAAGACGAGATAACTAATCAGCATGACAATCAATAGATCGATAACCTCATCAATATTCACAATAACAAATTAGTTAATGGCATTAATAAGAATCGAAACACGCCATGACCGTTCAGCCATGAATAACCACACAGAATTTAGTAAGATTTATGATATTTAATCCCTATTGATTACACTCTACTAGCAAGTTTATTAGTCTTAAAACCATAAAACACATTAGCACTGTCACAATATGGCAACTCGAATAAGATTTCAGCAAAGCAAAGCAAAGATCATAAACATTAGAACAAAGCACGACGTCAACATGGATTAACTTTAGCAGAGCATCATTAGCGCATTATTCAACAAAGCATTGATTCAGTCATTTGTCTATTTGCGTCCATTTAGAGAACCCCTTAACTAGCTCGAATTAGCATTAGCATGTTGGGCTTCATGCAAAACAATTTAGCAACACAAATTCAGAAAACATCTATCTATGGTCTCTATCAAAAGAATCAGTTGGTACCTAGAAAGAAAAGGCAAACAGACAATTACAATTTCATTATCATATAGTTACCCTCCGTAATGGGTCAGCATACAGAGTCAGTCTTCGTCCTCAGGACATCAGGTGATTCGCCATCAGCCAGGAAACTCACCGAAGTTCAGCAAGACAGGCAATATGGGACACTTCCCTCATAAGGAGGAAAAGTATAGAATGGTCAAGGCAAGGGTAAGGATGGTTTGAAGAGTCAAAAGTCAGAGTAACGAAATGGCTAGGTGATAGCACAGAAAGGCACGTAATGGCAATGACAAACAGTGGCTCGGAATGACTGATTTCTCCTTGTGACACGGGATTATATCAATCTTGTTGTACAGTCCCCCTAATTTCCAATTGGGCAAATTTTGGTGCATCATTAACTCCATCCAATAATCAGGTAGTCACCTCATTAGGATTGTCACTTTAGGACAGTTCTCACATAGTTTATTGGCTCCTGTAATTGACGTCTCCAACGGGTAGAATGTCAGGTACAAACGTTATTCTCGCGGTCCCAATCAGTAGCTCCATTGTCTTTACCAGTTCAGGCGACCTTGTACCTGTTGCAAGTTTACACTGTTGCATTCGGCAAGAATGTCTCCTTGAGCAAGTCGAATCTCATGAGAAAGAATTTACTACGGTTACACACATCTTCTAGCGTCTGGAAAAATACGGCTACATGTCCTTTAGCAAGTCAGCACCTTGCATGTTAGAAAAACACATTTAATATGAGACCGGCAGCTAGGCCCCGACTCATGCTAACTAAGACCTAGTTATACATTTTTAGCGACAGCTTAACATATAACTCTTAATGCTAGTACAAAATCATACATTAGTACATTAATAATTCATCATTAGTCAATTTAATTTAATCATCGTATACACTGATGGCCACTCCCTGTGGGCACATTTCAAACACGCGTTTAGTAAAAGCACAGCAATACAATTTCTATGCGGCATCATTAGGCATTAATTTGCAAACATTTCATGTTAATTTTTGATTATAATAACTACACTCCAACAATCCCTCCTCTGATGACACTTGTCATCACATAAATCCATTCTTTAACAATCCTTTACCTTTTCAATTCCTTCATTTCGATTTCTTCTTTTTGCTTCGCCTTTTCATATCGTGCTCTGAACATTTTCTCCCTTTTCCTTTCTTCCCTCCTCACGTTATGTTTTGCCCATTTTGCTTTACCTCTTTCGCAAATTTTGCTCAGTACCCATAGTCCAAATAAACAAACCAAAATATTTACTATTCCCTGTATTAGTTTTCGCAAGAACCCATGCCAAAGACCACTAAACCAACTTTCCACACGTGCAAATCCTTCTCCAACCTTTTCCCAGACACCTGGTTCTTTCAGTTCCTTCAAATCTGCACTACCTCTTGTTAGTTTAGTAAGCATACTTCTAATCTCATTACTATTTTCGGATATATGCGCACAACCGTGCCTCTCATTAAGCATTTTACAGACCTGGGATCGCTTGATCTATTCCATTTAGCATGAAAGTCCATTAATTCTGAAACAAAAACACATGCTTACACTCACTCGTTCCCACAAACACATTGTCATAATATGACTTTGGTCGCGTTATGCAAAGCCTACCTACATGTTTCGCATCTAAAGCTAGCTTCCCTTGTTCCCTAACCCCATTATTACTATTATTAAGGAATGATAGTTGCTGCAAGGTCTTTTCTAATTTCCCCTTTAAAACCCTTCTTATATCTTCAGTGTGATCTAGAAAACTCTTTTCTACAGATGTAAGCAAGCATGTCAAATTATTGCGGTGCGCATATGAAGCACTAATTGTCGTTCTAGGCTCAAAGAATCCCTTAATCACCTTTGTAGCATAATACTTAGCTACAATATTCAAATCTTCTATGACAGGCACATAAGAGAATACTAAATCATAGTTCGAGTAAAAATATTGCACTTCTTGATTATAGAAACACGTTAGTAGCAAACTACAACTAATCCAGTATGTTAATGGCAAGCTGTGATATGTAACTCCCTCTTGGACTGAAAGGGGAATTTGTGTACACACATAACAAGCCTTTGCGTCCATAGTGTCAACATACTCACTCAGCAAGTGATAGAAAACATTAGTAGGCAGCTCCCCTTTTGTATTAGTTTCATCATGCAAATACTTTGTATCTTGCCCAAACTTATCCCACGGTGTTAGTGTAGTAGTCTCAGAAACTGTAGCATTGTTAGCTTCACTCTCATCCACCAAACGCATTTCCACAAACAAGGCTATGATGAATATCACACACATAACACCCAAAGCAATACCCATATATCTACAGCGCTTATTCCCCTCAACGTCATCTCCTGACCTAGGCATGATCTATAAAGAATCAGAAAATAAAGTACTATAAATGTAAACAACTAATATGAGGATGGTTAATAACTTTCTCTTTTTTTTTTTTTCTCTACCAAGTTTAAGCAAAGTCTTTCTTCAGCAAGTATTTACAGCTTTAGCATTCATTCCCAGGGTCTCTGTGTCAATCCAGTTAGCAGCTTGTCACAATCTGTTTTTCCAAAAGTCAATTCAGGTTAACAGTGTCACATCCGGTAATTGATCAGTCTCTTTTCTCAGGTTTCCCTTTATTCAATTTCAGCTTCACACCACAGTCTCTTCTATTTGTAGCCAACTTCAAGTACCATAATATTCACCTGGAACTTCACGATCAAAACAAAATGCCAAGAACTCTTGTTGCCACTCGGCTGACGTTGCATAAGCCCATTCAGGACCTACGTATCTTCTGTTTGCAATTCTCTTTCTTTTCAACTTGCGGTCACCTTGTAATTCTCCTTCACTCAGATCTTCTTTCCTTGTGGTATCAACCTCTTCCTCTATTGTTTCATTAATGACCACTTTTCCTTTCTCAGTTTGCGATTCTGGCCACTTATCTCCTCTCAGTGTTCTTTTACTGTTTGGCTTTTCAGGTTGCTGTTCAATGCCCTCTTTTTGTGCTATGGTGTTTTCTCTTGGTGGATCTGCAAGCGGCTCAGGAGGAGTATGAACACTTTGACTGTCGCCTGCCTCACCTCCTTCGCCTTCTGGGTCTGTCAGGGGTTCAACTTCAAACCTGTATCCTTCTGCTTCTGGGAGAACCTCTCTTTGGGTCGGTCCTCCTGGTGCCTCAGTTGATATAGGCTCACCGTCACTCGTCTGGATCTTGTTTGCTGTTTGAGTGACCAAGCCATCCTCAACGGGCTCTCCACCAGTCTCAGTTCCCCTTTGATTACTCTCCGGCCCTGGGACTTCCTTTTCTGTAGCTGTTAGTTTCGACGACTCAATTTCCTCATCAGTTGGACACGTCACCTTCTTTGTTTGACTGGCATGTATCCAGTTTGGAATTCCCGCACATTTCACAGCAGTGGTAGTTGTCAGTATCACTTGATACGACTCCTTCCAACGTGGCTCCAAACATGACTTCCTCAGGTGTTTCTGGACAACAACCCAGTCACCGCCTTTCAGATTGTGACCTGGATCATTTATCAGTGGCAGTGTGGTTGTTTCCACCTGGTGAGAGAAAGAAAGGACCACATCAGCCAGACCCTTGCAGTAGTCCAACACAATATCATCCATGATATTCACAAAAGCATTTGCAGGCACTGCGGGCAATCTCATACCTTGGCCATTGAGAATTTCATGAGGAGACAGTCCTGTTTTCTTGTTAGGTGTATTTCTCATTGACATAAACACTAAGGGCAATGCATCTGGCCATTTTAAATTGGTAGCTGCGCACATTTTCGCCATTCTCAACTTCAAGGTACCATTCATCTGCTCCACTAGTCCTGAGGCTTCAGGACGGTAGCTATAATGCAACTTCTGTTCAATGTTCAGTGCGGCACACAAGAGCTTAACCACCTCATTGTTGAAGTGACTTCCTCTATCTGAGTCTAAAGAGATCGGAACCCCGAAACGTGGTATCAATTCCCTAAGCAGCAACTTCGCTACTGTGCGACTATCATTCCTACGGGTAGGGTAAGCTTCAATCCAATGACTAAAGATGCACACAATCACCAACACATATCTCAAACCTCCGCACTCAGGCATCTCGATAAAATCCATCTGCATCCTGCTAAATGGACCTCCAGCTCTCCCAATGTGGCTCAAATTCACCACGGTCCCTTTCCCTGCATTCATCTGCTGACAGATGATGCACCTGTGACAGATTACCTCTGCAGCTTGTCTGAATTTTGGATTGAACCAATCGATTTTGAACAACCTAATCATGGCGTCTCTCCCAATATGTGCTTGCCCATGGTAAAACATTGCAAATTGTGACAAGAGACTATTTGGCAAAACCATTTTCCACTCATCCGAAACCCACAAATCATCAGGTCTTTGTACACATTGCATTTTAAGCCAAGAACGTTTCTCTTCTTTGTTGGCATGTACCTGCAACAATTCTAACTCTTACATTGTGTCAACCACCCTCAATGCGTAACCTGTGCATGTCTCATTTTCAGTTTCAGGTAACAATTCCCACTGATCCTTGAACGATATACAGTTCAATAAACAAAACCTTGCGACTTGATCTGCATATCCGTTTCCCATTGACACAAAGTCTTGTGATTTCACACAAGCGCTGCATTTCATCACAGCAATTTCAAGAGGTAACTGAATCGCGTGTAACCATTCCTTAATTCTCTCCCCATTTTTCACTGGAGAACCAGAAGAGGTCATGAAACCCCTCTGTGACCATAGCTGGCCAAAATCATGGACAATCCCCAAACCGTATCTGCTGTCAGTATAGATAGTCACTTTTAGTTTGTCAGCGGCATGGCATTCCCTAGTAAGAGCAACCAATTCAGCCACTTGAGCAGAGTACGCTCTCTCGAGCCAAGATGCTTCTAGGATACCACTTATTGTACACACAGCATATCCGGCTCTCAGTACTCCCACTGAGTCTCTCAGGCATGAACCATCGACAAAGATAATGTAATAATTTTCTTCCAATTGAGTATCTCTAATGTCAGGTCTCGGTTTGGTGCACAGTTCTGTTACCTCAAGACAATCATGTTCTACTTCCTCAGCATCATCAACATCTGTATTTTCATTAGGAAGCAAAGTTGCCGGGTTTAACACAGTACAGCGTTTCAATGATACATTAGGTGACCCCAATATAATCGTCTCGTATTTGGTCAGTCTAGCATTTGTCATGTGCTGGGTCTTAGTTCGGGTGAGTAGTATTTTGACTGAGTGTGGGACCATAACTTTTAAGGGATGTCCCATCACTGTACCTTCACATTGAGTGAGGCTTTGACCAACTGCTGCAACCGCACGCAGACAACCCGGTAAGGCTGCTGCAACTGGGTCCAAAGTAGCTGAAAAATATGCTACTGGGTGATTCGCAACTCCATGGACCTGTGTTAGGACAGACAAAGAACAAGCATCACGTTCATGACAAAACAGGACAAAAGGCTTTGTTTAGTCAGACATACCTAAAGCTGGAGCCCTGTACATACATTCTCTCAGTTCAATGAATGCCCTCATCTCTTTCTCGGACATAGTTAAGGTATCCGGGCCATCCTTAACCTCCTTGCCGGTCAACCTCACCAAAGGCTTAGAGATAATTGAGAAGTTTGGAATCCACTGGCGACAGTAGCCCACCATTCCCAAAAACATCCTAACGTCTCTCTTGAATGTCGGGGGACTCATCTGTAATATGGCTGTCACTCTTTCTTTGGATATTTTTCTTGACCCCTTCTCAATCAGGTGGCCTAAGTACTTCACCTCTTTCTGACAGTACTGCAGCTTCTTTGGGGACACTTTGGGCCTCATTATGACCCTGGCGGTAGAGAACCGCCAGGGCCAACGGGGGCGGGAGCACCGCCGACAGGCCGGCGGTGCTCCCTTGGGCATTCTGACCGCAGCGCTTTGGCCGCGGTCAGAACGGGAAAACCGGCGGTCTCCCGCCGGTTTTCCACTGCCCCTAAGAATCCTCCAAGGCGGCGCAGCTCGCTGCGCCGCCGAGGGGATTCTGACAATCCTTACCGCCATCCTGTTCCTGGCGGCTCGCCCGCCAGGAACAGGATGGCGGTAAGGATTGTCGTGGGGCCCCTGGGGGCCCCTGCAGTGCCCATGCCAATGGCATGGGCACTGCAGGGGCCCCCGTAAGAGGGCCCCGCTAGTATTTCACTGTCTGCGTAGCAGACAGTGAAATACGCGACGGGTGCAGTAGCACCCGTCGCACCTTCCCACTCCGCCGGCTCGATTACGAGCCGGCATCCTCGTGGGAAGGGAGTTTTTCCCTGGGCTGGCGGGCGGTCTTTTGGAGACCGCCCGCCAGCCCAGGGAAAAACTCATAATACCCTCCGCGGTCTTCTGACCGTGGAGCGGTATTATGGAGGGCGGCATCCTGGCGGGCGGCCTCCGCCGCCCGCCAGGGTCATAATGCCCTTTATGTCCGTTCTTTCCCAAATGATTCAGTAAGGCAATATTTTCGTACCTGCAGTCATCCTTCGTTTTGGACGCAATCAACAAATCGTCAATGTAATGTACTAGAGTCGAATTAAAAGGCAGTTCCAATGATTCCAAATCCTTCTTCAATATCTGATTGAAGATGGAAGGCGATTCTAAAAACCCTTGAGGAATTTGACACCAACTGTAAACCTTGTCCAGGAATTTGAAACTGAAGAGAAATTGGATGTCCACATGAAGGGGCACAGAAAAGAATGCTTGGGACAAGTCAATGACTGTGAACCACTCTGCATCACATGGGACCTGAAACATGATCATGGCTGGATTTGGCACTTTGGGGCAGCATTTTACTACTATCTCATTAATTTTCCTCAGATCTTGGACAATTCGAATTTTCCCACAAGGCTTTCTCAATCCCATTACTGGTGAATTACATGGGCTGCTCATCACTTCTTTTAAGACCCCTTGCTTCACAAAGTCTGCAATTATCTGCGTCACCTGTATAAGGACATCTTATGCCATGTGGTACTGCGGTACCTGGGGAAACACGGCATTTGGCTTCACCTCTACCTTGACTGGTCCCACTCCTTTTATCAGTCCCACTTCCTTTCCTGTCAAGTCCCACACCTTCTCTGTGACTGTTCCCTGTAATTCGGTTGGCAAATCGGTCGCTGTGAACATCGAAAAAAAGCCTATCAAAGGGTACTCCTCATCTGTGGTCTCCGTCTCTGGTTCTGAAATCTGACCATCGTCCCCTTCATCATCACTGTTTGTCTGCACCTCAATTCCCTCATTGGAACAGGTGATTGAACACCTCGTCTTACACAGAAGCGACTTTAATTCCCAGAACACTCTTCGCCTACCTTCTCAGCCAATTGCCTCTCACGGACGGCTGCCATTCCGTGCGCGACCCTTCTTACTAACCGACCTATCCCAGCGCGGCTCCAATGACGTCACACTCACACACTGCGGCTGACAAAGTCTTGGGGCTTGTCTCCCTCACTCTAAATCCACACAAAACTAATGCAATATATTGCGAGCACTTTAACAACAAACTCAAATTTGACGGTTTACTACAGGAAGGGTAACACAATGGCTTCATAACTTTCCAGAGATTTCACTTGAAGCCTCGGCCGCTACTCTCTCCTTCTCAGATCCGGCACTCGCAAGCAAAATTTGACCCGCAAATTTCCCTCTCGACTTGTCAATGGCTTGTCCTAGTGCACTTTAGAACTTACCAAATCTCCATCGAAGGTTTCACTCACACACTTTGACTCAAACTCGACTCGTCGACCACGCCCGATTGACCTATAAAACCACGCAAATTACAACATAACCCAAGTGTCTCATACACTTATCAATATACTCCGGAGTCTTAGACCACGCCGGGTCCGTACATCACCAACAACCACGTGGACAATTTTTTTAGCACAAAGCGCCACACTCACATGAAGTTCGCTGAGTTCCCTACTCTCATACTGCGGAGTACGCCCACTCCTACTAAAATATTACCTGGCCTAAATTCTCACAAACCTTCACAATTCACCTGCAATATGCATAAGCTGAGCAAGCGCAAATTCTACGTCACACATACCTATCACTAGAACGCAGAGAACATACCCAACTCACATCGGCATGCTCTGAGATTCCGGGAAAGTCATTTGGGACTTAGGGGCACATCATTCCTTCAATTTGCATTATTTCGAAAACATTTCTAAAACAATGGTTCCTCATCCTGGGGCCCTAAAGGGCCTAAACCGTCCTCTGCTACCAGAACTGCTAACGCATCCGCCCTAGATATTTTGCTTAGTCTGGGACTCGTTTTAGGCCAATTAATCTTTTGACCCTGATTGGAGACACCTTAAGACGAGATAACTAATCAGCATGACAATCAATAGATCGATAACCTCATCAATATTCACAATACACTCCAACAGGTGTGATTGTTTATGTGCGGGAAGGTGTCCCTTCCAGCACATAAACAATCACTAATTGCGCTTTGGAACTTCTGTGTGTGTTACACAATGCAGCGCACACAGAAGTGCCACAGCATCATTTTCAAATGATTGTTTATGTGCAGGAAGGGACACCTTCCCACACATAAACGATAATTTCTTGCATTTTACTTTTTCTATGTGTGCGCCAGAATGCAGGCCGCATAGAAAAAGCAAAAAACAAGGAGGAATAAAAGTATTCCTCCTCGTTTCGCCCTGCTAACGCCATCCCTGGGGGTGGCATTAGATTTTGGCGCTGCCTCAGGTTTACGAAATTTCATAAATCTGAGACAGCGTCAAAATGCAATGGGTGTTGTGTGGCATGCACACACAGCAACACCCATTGCGTGCCCCTTCCACACACAATGCTGCATGGGAAGGGGCAGTATTTACGCTTAACAACACCTTATAAATACGGCACTGTGCTTAGCACCACAGGAGCATCACAAAAAATGACGCTCCTGGGGCACTAGGGGCCTATAAATACGGCCCTTGGATTGTTGTTGCTGGTGATAAAAAAAGATTTAAAGTAAAAATGGGCCTGTGGCCCTGAATTTAGAGCTGATGTAGTAGGCAATCCAATGCTATGGGGGTCTTTATGAACACGGCGCGAATCCCTGCCGTGTTCATGCTGGCGGTCTTATCACAGACGGCCAGCCCCCTTGAGTCCCGGCCGGCCGAATAATTAACATTCTGCTGGGCTGGAACATTGCCGACAGCTCCACATGGAGCTGTCGTCAATGCCGCTGTGTGGTGGGTGCAGCAGCACCCGTCGCGCAGATCACTGCCTGTAAATTGGGCAGTGACCTGCGCGACAGGGCTCTGCATGGGGGCCCCTGCACTGCCCATGCCAAGTGCCCCCACCAGGGAATGGCTGGCGGAACAAGGGTTCTTTATCCGGAGGGCAGCGCTGCCCTGTCAGATGACCGATCCTGCCATCGTCAGACTGCCTGTCCGGGGTAGCCTGGCAGCGGTGGAAGGCCGCCTGTGGCGGTCCCCAATGTGTACATTATGTGGTGGTCGAGACTGCCATGCTGGTGGCGGAAATCTCCGTCAATCTCGACCGTCACGTACATAATGAGGGCCTATGTCTTCTTTGAGGAAAGAGTTTAGTTAAACTCCTGAAACCTGAAGGTCATTGGGGTTATCTGCTTATTACAGAAACACAGAGCACGGTTTAGAGTGGTCCCTCTGCCATTCTTTTTAGGAAACTGATCCACATGCCAGCTGTGTTTTACTATGCAACAATCTACACTCTTAAAGGATGTATGCTTCTTGGGAAGGATGCTCATTCAGCTTAAGATGTAAACTATACCTCTCACAGAGCTAGAGGGAGGATCAAGAACCTGTGAGGAAAGAGCTACATCAATTAAATGACTGGTTCTCTTGGTAACTTAGTGGTTCCCCTGTTGTCTCAAATCGAAACAGCAGAGAATGAGTTAATTCACATATAGGTTGAAGCTAACACAAACTAACAAGGCTATTCAGATTTAGAGCTTATACAAAGAAGCATTTGCAATACAATAGATCTCACATTTGCGAGTTAGAGCTATTGGCGTTGTAAATGATAATGTCTTTTATCTATGTGTTTTGGTTTGGAGTGTTGTGGATGTATGTGGTGTGGAGTGGAATTGTGTGGGTTGTATTGGCATTGTTAGTGGTGGAATTGTGTAGGGTGGAATTGTGTGTTGTGTAGAGTATTTGTGTAGTGGAAGTATGTGGTATGGTGAATAGATAAGGGTGAGAGCTGCACAGAATAAATAGAAAGGAAGAAAGAGAGGGATAGGTAGTTTGTTCAGGACGTGATGAATGAACTCGAGATGGAACCACTGAAAAGGTAAGGGAAAGAAACTGTGCTCGAAGATCTGCAGTCAACCACATGAGAGAGGCAAGAAGTAGGCGTGCACACCTACAAATATCAGGTGCTTTGTTTTCTTTTTAGTTGTAGATTCGAGTTAGAGCAGTAACTAAAATGGGATGTGTAAAAACATTTTTTTAAAGTGAGGGGGCAACACAACATGGAGTTGCGGGATATCAACATGAAGAGAGTGGGTGGAGGGAAGAAACACATAAGGCATGATGAGGCACTGGGGAGAAACAGATGGGCGAGGTCAACAGGAAGGGAAGCAGGGAGAAGTACTCAGGCAACTGAGGGCAAACAAAGAAGAAGAGAAGTTAATGTGAGAGTCAGATCTGAAACACATGCACATGAATGGAGTGCTTAATACAAAAGAAAATAAAGTAGTGCTTCAAAATTAAGCAATGGAAACAGAGATTCCAGGCAATCAACAATTGTAAAGCAACAGTGTTCCACGTGAAGGACAAACACAAGCTATAAAAGCTGGGAAGCCATTAAGAAGCAGGGAAAGGAGTGCCAGGAATGGTAACCAATGGTAAGGAATTGGCATGCTCGAAGCCCCTCTATGTTCTTGGTAAACTACAACGTGCACAGCAACAGACAGAGTATATGCTGTATCATAGTTGCCATGTTTCTGAGGTCCATGCATGACTTTCACCCATGGATGTGTTACAGAATATTATGAAATATGAGTGTCATCATTCATTGAACATAAACCCAGGGCCGTCTCGGGTGGTGCGACAGATGAAGTCACACATGGCGCTGACCTTGTAAGGGAATGAGGAGGAGGTGCTGTGTATAGAAATAACATGCGTTCTGCTGCAAAGCTCCTTGTGTGTCCAGCAGTTTGCAGGCAACCATAAAAATGTCACAATAGGCTCAGGTGATTAGTGTTGCTGATTCAGAGAGATTGGAGTTTTGTCTAGTGGCAGTTTCCATGATAAAGTAGCGCAGAAGATTAAGATGCCTGCGGTAAGCAATGTGTACCACGCAAATCACCAAACTGTATTTTATGTGGATAGCTCAGTCTATTATGGTTTTTATCTTAGAGATCCTTATGTTACTTGCAGTTCATAAGTTACAGCCCTAAAATAGCAGTGAGCTATGAACAGTCATGAAAATCCTGATTTTCTGTTTTTCCAGACCAAGTACTATTAAAACATACTGCCTAAAAGTATGGCTGACATGTGATTCCTACACCTTGTAATCCTCATTTTCTTATGTAACCTTTCGTATGGACCATAGGTCTTTAAACTGTGGGTCGAGACCCCCAGGGGGGCCGTGGAGTAATCGGAAGGGGGGCGCACATTCCTCAGCCACTTCTGCCTCAAATCCAAAACGTCTTTGTTTTGGAAAACGACAACCATCCTAGGGCAGTTAATTTAGATAGTTTGAAAAAAGCTTCAGCTCAATTGTTATTCAGTGAGTCTCCTGTTAGGTGAATCCGAGGGAGGGGCAGACATCTGAAGAAGCGTTCTTGCCAGGGTGCCTGCTTGCATGAAAGAAATGCAAATATGCACTTCCAGTTAATCTGAAAATGTAAACAGTAATCTGCATATGTGAAGGATACTTGGGAGCTGATACTTATCCAATCACTGGAAGCTTTGTGATGACAAAGATTTATTCTTTTTGAATAAGAGTTATTCTTTTTGAGATAGAGTTAGGTGAACTGTGAAGTGTGTGCTTTTAATTGTAATTGTATTTACATACAGTTTACTACCCCTAAGGAGGTGTTAAAAAGAGAGTTATGTAAAAAAATGGTATTACATATGGTCTGCATATTACTAAAATCTATATTTTGGAAGCAATATCTTATTGTAAAACGTTTTGCAAATTTTGCAGTAGTCTATTTTATGCTGTATGTAATGCAAATATAAAAAGATGACATATATTCACAGTGCTTTCTGTCCTCTCCGGTTACACACAGTCATCTGCAGTGCATTAACTAATAGAGTTTTCATAATACACTAAAGTGCACTTCCTACTGAGTAACAACATTCTTTTATTTATTTTTCATTTAAGCTGGCTGTTATTTTATATGTAGCTACCTGATGGTGAAAGACCTACAAAAATGTACAGAATGTTTTGGGGCTTATTTATGAGAGGCTTGTGCCGCCGGAGCATCACTTTATTTTGATGATCCAGCAGCACAATCCTCTCAATCATACTTATAAGGCAACACAAAGCCACCATATGTGGCTTTGAATGGCCTCATAGATATGGAGTAATGCAAAGCAGCGCAAGCCGCTGCGTTGCCTTACTCTCTGCCAAGGTGGCGTTCCATGAGCGTTGCATGGCTGTTCCTACGCAACACCCATGGATTTTGACACTGCCTCAGATTTTCAAATTCACGTAAACTCGAGCAGTGCTGAAACCATACTTCTCCCCAGAGCAGACGTAATGAGGAGAAATGTTTTCATTTCTCCTAGTTTCTTCCTCTTTCCATGTATGTTGCATTCTGCAGCACACACAGAGAGAGGAAAATGCCTCTCAGGATTGTTTTTGTGCAGGAAGGTGCCCTTTCCTGCACAAAAACAATCCAACCTACATTGGAGCTAGGCAGCAATTTGTGAGCTTGCGCAGGAGGAAAGGACAGGAGTGCACTGGATTTCATAAATACGGTCCATTCCTACCCTTTTGAATTGGCGTAAGACGGTGTAGCAAGAAGACTTGTGGCACTGCCCTATGACAATCCTGCATAAATGAGGACCTTTGTTTTTACCCACTCCTTTGACCACTCCACCACACTCACTGACTTTTGGTTTGCTAAACAATGTTTAATATGATTTCTTCACCGCATAAATGATTTGCCGTGGGAACTGGGGATATTTATGATTGTCGATGAGGAGGTGGAGTTCCAGGTTCTAGTTTTTTTTTCAGGATAGGGTCCTTATGCCTAAAAACTATTGAGAGGGGGTCCCGGCATCAAAAAGTTTGAAGACCTCTGGTATAGACTGATTTACACACGTATGGTTCATTGGCTCTGTATAATGTCTGTGGGATGTAAAGTGCCCTGACACCCTACACTGGTATAAGTAGTGCTATAAAACAAATGAAATGCATGTGAGAGGGGGCTATGGAGAAATGAGGGGCACTGGAGGAGCGTGGTAGTGAGGGAATTCATGGAGAAGGTATTTTTTGGGTGAGGGCACCAACAAAGATTGTCACACTAGGTGCCACTGGCGCTAAAGCTGACCTTGCATAAGCCTGATGTAGCCACTCATTGAGGTCAACCTTTATTAGCCAGATTTAGCTTGAGATAAACCTCCCAGTTTGTCACACAGTCGGGCTAATAAATCCCGTGCAGGTACATACAGGGTGAGATGAACCTAACGGGTATACATCTTATACTCTCACCTACCGTGTGGAAGAAAGCCCTTATTGGGAAACCCAGGGTGAAAGAAGCAACGTATTGCCGTGTTAAGCATGAGATAAACAGCATGTGCCTTACACAAAGTAAAATAAAACAGTAATTACGACACCCACCCATGTGAGATGAAGCCCCATTTCCTTCTGAGCATGAGGAAATTAAAGTAATATATGCCTTTTGCTTTTGGGGCGCTGCAGCAAACAATACTAAATAAGCAAACTTCTTTAGCAATACTAAATAAGCAAACAGTGCTAAATAAGGTAACTTACAAAGACACACACACACCGCATTCAGCTACCTGTAGGTTCTAATTATACTCTGTACACAGAGCAGACTTTCGTGCAGCATCCTGGGACTCAGAATTCAGGTTTGTTTGTTTACCTCAGCGACCCTCTCGGAGTACACGCCTTTGACCGTGGAAACAGAAACAAGACGTTACTGTTCTTTGCACGTGCCTAGAAGTACTCTTGCCGAGGAGCCAATCCAGTCTGAGACTATCGCTGACGCTAATGATGCGCCCTCTTCTAAACAGCTGGCAAATATGTGAACAACAAGAAAAGCTGCTTGGCGAAGTTAACCATAATACGTTTTCCAGTCTGCACAAAGGTGGGAAGTGGGGAGAACAAGCAGCAGTAATACAGAAGCAGTGCGGAAATACCATTATAGAACAAAGCTATTAGCAGTTGTAAACTCCCAACCGGACTTTTCTTGCCACATTAAATGGAAAAAAGTCGCAGTGAATCCTATTGGCAAAAGTACAGTTATCTACGTAACCGGCAAAAGTACAATTAACTATGTAACAGGGTCGATGTCGTGGAAAGCGCTCAACCTCTGCCAAGTGAGATCGGGCTGTGAAAAAAGATAAAAAGTAGTCCACAAACCGGATGGAAAACAGCGAGCCTCGCATGTTTTCAGTACTGGTCGCTGCGCTTGAGGAGGGCTAACCACCAGAAAAGGCATGACGTATGCATGCCTCCCACTAATGAAAGCAAGCAGATTTTAACAGGCAAGCCCACAAACCAATAAAAGACACTGACGTGACATGGACGGGGCTCCAAGCCCTTTTCTAACTACTAAAGCGTCTCGCAAGCGAAACACATGCGCAAGCGCATGCGACGCAGGCTCAACCCTAAAAAAGAAAACACAGCTCAATGCCCTAAAAAATAAGTGCTTTAAGCAAATACATAAAAAATCAATTGAAAGAACAGTTACACATTCATATTAATAGTAGCGTCGAACATTTATTGTATAACATTTGCTTGTCTGTGTAAAATGTAACAAAGGATTTCAGTCACCGTAGTGAAGAGGCCAAGATGGCGCGAAGTGGAGTGGTGAAGTTCTTTACTCTGGACTGGCTTGAAATGAAAATGTCTCTGAAGAGTCATAGCTTGATTTGATCTGGAACTAAGAAAACACATGTCCCTCAAAAGATACTTCCTTCAACTTTTCAGAAGCCACCAAGTCTATGATGATCTTGAACTGAACTTACAGTCCCTATCCAGACACACCTCTACATCCGTCTATCCTGGCTAGGGAAACATTCCCACTGTGAAGATTTCATGGTCTCCGCCTTCCACTTCCTTCTACAGGCATCTACCCCTTATGTTCTCCATGAAACATTTCTCCAATTCTTCACTTCTACACAAGACCTGCCCCACTTTCAATCTCTGCGCCACAAGTGCACACTGTATGTCAATTCCCTCTGCCTTAAGATAGTCAGTAGAGGCCACACTCTGCACAACAGTGCCTGCCAGCATCCATGCCAAGCACCTCAAGATCCGTACCCAAGTCATCAGGAAATTCTTTAAAGTTCACAGACGGAGCTTCCTTAATTTATTCTTTGATGCCTTTCTTCAGGGAGTGAAAGCCTTCTACTAAATCCGCCACTGTCTATACTGTGTCTCACAGAGGATTTAGTGAGAGAAGCTACTGGTAGGGGAAAAATCATGATACATTTCTGATTTTTTTTATGGGGGATAGGGGTGTAAACCGAATTAAGGAGGACAAACAGTATGGTGGGTCACTCATGGCTCAGTTTCGGGGTCGGATAGGCTCTTGTCCCAGTGTGAAAGCAATTGTTGCAGAGTCAGCACTCTAACTTCCAGATTTGAAAGTCACTACTTGTAGGTGTATCGCTGCTTATGCATTTAGCACACCTTCTTGCTCGATTCGAAGGAGCTATTGCCTGAGGCACAAAACAAACATCTGAACCACACTTGCTTAACCCACATTTGTGACAATCTACCCTCCCTCCTGACTAGGACACTCCTCCTAAACCCTAACAAAAACAATGTCTTGCAGGGGGTGGCCTGAGCATCCTGTACTGTTGTAGTTAATGAACCCTTGATAAGCTTACCAAATGTAGATTCCATGGATAGTTCCAATCACCTGTTCCTCCACCACATCCTACTTCTTAAGATACCCCAGAGCCCTGAGGGCCTAGAGCCACACTTTGACATGTTATCAGCTTTTTCCCACTTTGCTTTCATATACAAAGCAAGTGCTGAAACCATCATATGCAAGCCTTTCAAAAGACAAGGAGCAATTAGACCAGGCCCTTTCCTGCCTCACCTCTCCTGATCATACCCACCTGTAGCAATGCATGGACAAATGATAATTTGGGCTGCCAGGGAGAGCAGGGTGCCACATGTGGACTATAGGAACACTGACAATGTGTGCACTTTACCAAAAGGGCGAGTCCCTGGAGTCATCCCCAAAAAGATACCTTTGTGAGTTAAGATATTGCTTGGTCCCTCTGGCTTCGTTTCATAGCAGTTGTAGCATCTTCTCTCAGCATTGGGGAGTTCACTAGCATTGCCACAAATGCTTTACCCTGGTGAGTCTCAAAAGTCTCTTGATCTGCAATGTAGTGCCCAAATGGAGCACAGGATCCCTTTGCACTCGCGTATGCAATATCTTAAGGTCTTAAGACAAATGCTGAGGGAGTGTTGTTCTGGAAACCGAATCTTCCAAGAGGCAAATAGGGCATGCGTGAGAGTCAGAACATGTTGTTTTATATCAGTTACCCTTCTAGTGATAAGGAAACAAGTTCTGACGGTGCCAGGGATTTGGTTTAGCCCAGACTCGTAGCTTTGTTCACTTTCAATGATCTGTAAACATTTGAAAATCAGGGGTCATCAAGTCTATTGATAACTAACAATTAATTGTTAAAAAATTGTTATAGCCCACATTCATAGAAGACAATAGAGGTCATTGATGAACATTTAGTTCAACCAAAAGGCCCATGCATTGATATTATCCTACTAAATTAATTGAGATAATACCTGTAAGAATTTGGGTTATTAGTTGACTGGGGTGTGAGCCCTGGTCAAGCAGCTACCACAGTCCTGGTCAGGGTAAGGTACAAGCGAACCCCAGATTAAACTGTGCTCAACCCCCTAGTAGCTTGGCACTGAGCAGTTGGCTTAACTTAAAGGCACTGTGTAAAGTAGATGTGCAATGTTTTAAACAGTAAAACAGTAAAAACACCACACAAAAATATCCCATACCAGGTTAGATAACTAGAGCTTAATTCAAGAAATAAAAGTAGACCAACATGACAAAAATCCAATGCGTAGAACTGGAGTTGTGATTTTTTAAAGAATAAACTGTAAAATGGCTAAAAGCATTTATCGCCAACCACGGCTATCTGGTCATGATGGACTGGGACCAAGACAGGTCTAAAAAAAAAGTCCCAGATTAGTCCTGCTGAAGGTTTATCTTCTCAAGTTTTGTGCCAAGAATCCTGATCACGTTGGAGAGGGTCGTGAGGAGCAAGGAGAGCGTTGAGGATGGTGGTCAGCATGGTGAGAGCAGACTGGGCATTGTGGATGGGCGGGATGGTGCTTCACAGTGCTGTTCCTCCAAAGGCAACCAACCTTTTCCGGGGCAGTAACAACACCATCAAAAGCCTGACAGAAACAGAACACAGAAGTGAAAGGATTCACCATCGGAGACACAGGGAAGAACTACGCCGGAATGGAACCCGAACTGCAAGTCTTCCGGATGATCTACGTTATGCTCCACCTGGAACACCAACGCCTACGAAGACAACGACGGTGAGTACAGCCACCTAGCACACAAGGAAGAGAGGGAAGAAAACGATAGTGACACACACACGCACAACACACACCATACACACAACCAGCTTCAGACTTAAATCAATGACACACGAAACACAGCACAATAAAACAAGGACCAGATTTCGGAAGTACTGAGAATGTATTAGCATAACAAAACCCACCACACAAACCAAATATATACAAATATTCATAAAGGGCCAATGCCCAGTCCAAAGTCATAAGGGCACACATGGCCACAGGACACAGCCCAAGGCCCAACTTGTATCCTGACATCATCTGGAGAGAACACTAAAGGGGCATCGGTTTGTAAGTGGGCAGGCACCTCAGGGGGGTGGGGGGTCAACTCAGCCAAATACAGGAACTTCCCCACTGGTTCTGGAGGGGGCTCCATGCCCATATCTCTCTGCTGGGGAGTGCAAGGCCACAGTCTCTGGAGTGGGGAACATGCTCACTGGTTCTGGAGGGGGCTCCTTGCCCATTTCTCAGTGCTGGGGAGTGCAAGGCCACAGTCTCTGGAGTGGGGAACATGCCCACTGGTTCTAGAGGGGGGTTCCATGCCCATGTCTCTTTGCTGGGGAGTGCAAGGCCACCGTCTCTGGAGTGGGAAACATGCCTACTGGTTCTGGAGGGGGCTCCATGCCCATTTCTCCTTGCTGGGGAGTGCAAGGCCACAGACCCTGAGCTGGGGAACATGCCCACTGGTTCTGGAGGGGGAACCTTGTGCAGCAGCCCCTGGAGGGTGGCCTACATGTCATCAACTGGCGGTGATAGCTGCACTGCCTCAGCTGGTGGGGAGGGCTGCTCTGTGGCAACAGGTGATGGTGGCTCCTGGCATTCCTCTGCTGGTGGTAATATCTGCACTGCCTCAGCTGGTGGGGAGGGCTGCTCTGGGGCAAGAAGTGATGGTGCCTCCTGGCCTGGCTCTGCTGCGGTGATAGCTGCACTGCCTCAGCTGGTAGGGAGGGCTGCTCTGTGGCAACAGGTGATGGTGCCTCCTGGCCTGCTTCTGCTGGCGGTGAGGGCTCTGTGACCACAGGTGGTGGTGGCGGTGGTGGTGGTGGTTTCACTCTCCCAGCCTTTGATGGAGTTGATGCCTTCATTCCCTCCATGGCAGCAGGTGTGTGCTCTTTCCCCTTCCTGGCTGTTGGTGTTGTGGGCTCCTTCCCCTTCCTGGTTGTAGGTGTTGTGGGCTTCTTCCCCTTCGTGGCTGTAGGTGTTATGGGCTCCTTTCCCTTCCTGGATGTAGTTGTTGTGGTCTCCTTCCCCTTCCTGGCTGTAGTGGTTGTGGGCTCTTTCCCCTTCCTGGCTGTAGTTGCTGTGGGCTCCTTCCCCTTTCTGGGTGTTGGAGTGGAATCCCTCACAGTCCTGCATCTATGACTAGGAGGTGCCTCCACTGCCACATGGACTGTTTGGCTGAGGTGCTAGGGTGGCAGGTTGGCACCCTGGTTTTATGTGCAGGACGGGGAGGGGGAGGGAAGAGGTCAAGTTGGGCAAGGAAAAGCTTCTTAGGGACGGTGGAGCGGGAGGAGGGAGGAGGGATGGGAGTGGAGGTTGAGGGAGTGGTTGTTGGAGGTATAAGTCTGCTGGACTTGGGTGCAGGTGCATGGGCAGTGTGTGTGTATGAGGTGGATGGCTTTAGGGTGTCTGAGTGCTTGCATTTGTGTCCTTTAGGAGGGGGAGGACAGACACGGTGGGAGAGGACACGGGACAAGTGGATGGATGTTGTGGAGGAGTCTGCTAGTGAGGTGTGTGTGTTGCTTGGTGTGGTGATGCTGGTGGTGGATGTTGAGGCAGTGTATGAAGGTGTGAGTTTGGACGTGACTGGGAGGGAGGTGGAGGAAGAAGAGAAGTAGGAGGAGGAGGAGGAGGAGGGGGGAGACAGTGGAGGTACTGATGTGGTTGTGTCTGCAACTGTATGGTGTTTGTGTGAGTGCTGTGCCATTCTTGGGTGTTGTCTTGTGTGCATGCTTGTCTGTATGTATGCCTAGGATGGGTTGGGGTTGAGGAGAATGGGACTGGAAAATGGTAGTTGGAGGGGGGACGTTAGAAACAGGGACAATGGCTGCCATCAGTGAGGAAGCCAGAGCCTGAATCTATCTCTGTTGGGCCGCCAATCCACTGTGAATGCCCTCCAGTAATGTATTGCAATGCTGCATCTGGGATGCCAGCCCCTGGATGGCAGTCACAATGGTTGATTGCCCTACAGAGATGGATCTCAGGAGGTCAATAGTCTCCTCACTCAGGGCAGCAGGGCACACTGGGGCAGGGCCCAAGTTACCTGAGGCAAAGGAGGTGCCCACCCTCATGGGTAAGCGGGTACGGGCAACTCGCTGAAGGGCTACTGGGAGGGCGGTGCTGGTATGGCGGGTGGCTGTACCTGCAGCTGGGGTGGTCTCAGAGGTGTCTGCAACCACCAGGGATCTCCCATCGGAGGAGGTATTGGAGTCTGTGTTATCTCCTCCAGTCTCTGCCGTGTTGCTCCCCTCGTTTCCGTCCCACTGGTTCCCTTGGCATCGGTGGATTCTGCCTCCTGGGTCCTGTGGGATGCAGCTCCCTCTGTCGCCGGTGCCCCTGCTCCTCCTCCAGATGATGCTAATGCACACAAGGACAGGATGACAAAACAAGAAAGGGGGGGAAGACAAAGGATACACTTGGTCAATGACTGCACCAACACCACTATTGGCATGCACATCACCGTCACACACAGGGAACAGGCTTAACCACTATGCATTGAACTACCAGTGATATGGCTAGTTACTAAGGCAAGATGAGGACCACACACCGCCAACTGCAGCACTCCTGGGACCCACGACGCCCTGGCTGAAATGGACTGCTAACAAGCTAGGTTACCTGTATTTGCCATGCACCCATTACTCTTCAGTTGCCCCACACTGCAATGTCTGGGCCAGCCTTATGGGGACCCACTAACACACATCCACCACCTGGATACCACCCCGCCAGCGCAAATATGTATTGATACCCACTGTACTCACCCCTTGTGGCTGCGGTGATGCCCTCAAGCACCCATCCAGATCGGGTAGGCCACTGCCAGTATGCGGGCAATCAGGAGGGCATTGTCCGACGGCCACCCCTTCCTCGTTGGGAGGCCATCCCCAGCTGGGCCTCTGCGGTCTTCCGTGCCCTGCATCTCAGGTCCTCCCACCGTTTCCGACAATGGGTACTCCGCCTGCCGTAGACCCCCAGGGTAAGCACATCCTTGGCGATGGCACGCCATAATCTCTTCTTTTGATGGGGGCTGACCTGCAGAGGCAATACAGACAGGAGAACACCATTAGACAAACTGTCCAGCCTGTCTCACAAATGGCCCACTATACCCGTTTCCATCACCATTGGCACACACATAGCCCAGCGCACAACATGTACACTGTCACTAGACATTCCCCCACCCCTTACACAATGCTTGCACACACATCTCCATGCATCCTTCCCATATGCATCGTGCCCAAAGTGTACTCACCTGTTGGTCTGGAGGCCTGTACAGCTGCATACTGGGGTAGGACCCCATCCACCAGTTGCTCCAACTCCTCCAAAGTGAAGGCTGGGGCCCTTTCCTCGGTCACACAGGCCATGGTAGGTTCCAGACACAGGCCACAGCAGCACACGCAGTGTAGGCGTTCTTTTGATGATGGTCAGGAAACAAGTAAAGAATCAGATAGAAAATGACAGTCACGTCGGTGGCGGTGTACACCCCCATTGGCTGCTGTACTCCAGAGAGCCACGTATTATCCAATGAGGAATTGCACAGCAGTGCAAGACTGCCTTCCGCCACGACTCCCAACAACGGCGGAATTACCTCACTTCCACCTATCCCTCCATACAGGTCAAGCGGTCGCCATTTCGGGGGGTGGGAGGGAGGAAACACGCCTAGCAACAATTACTGAGTCATAGATTAGATTGGCACATACTTCACTATTTACTCTGTCCCAATACATAAGTGCACCATGTGGACTGCAGTTGTGATTTAGTTGTTCCAATTGTGACACCCTACTCACTCTTGTCTCCCTTAGATACCTACTGCTGCGGATGAATAGGAGTTGGAGGCATACCCCAGTGTACAGACCTCTGGTGGACTTGGCTACACTGGAGGTCAGGCACATAATACTGACCTATAGAGTGGACAGGGCCACAATCACAGAGCTGTGTGCCCAGTTGGAGCCTGACATGATATTGGCTACCCGTCATCCCACTGGGATCCCCCTCTTGTGCAAGTTCTATCAGTGCTCCATTTCCTTGCAACTGGTTCTTTCCAAGTGAGTGGGCTTGGCAGCAGGCATGTCACAGCCAATGTTTTCTATCGTGCTGGCAAGAGTTTTGTCTGCCCTGGTCAAACACATGTGCAGCTACATAGCTTTCCCCCAGGGTCCTGTGGTGGACCCTCCTGCCCACTAGCATCAGCGGAAGTGGAGGGTAGATTGATGGACTGGCTAGTGGTAGTGGCCCGCTAGTGTGCTGTTGCCATGTCTGCCAGCAACCCTGCTATGCAGATCAGGGTGGTGTTGATGGCCTGCAAGTCCTCCCTGATCCCCTGATACTGTCCCTCCTGCAGCCGCCTATTCTCCTGCACGTTGTCTAGGATCTGGCCCATCGTGTCCTGGGAATGTTGGTAGGCTCCAAGGACCTTGGAGAGTGCCTCCTGGAGAGTCGGTTCCCTGCTCCTGTCCTCCCCCTAACACACAGCAGTCCTCCCAGTGTCCCTGTTCTACTTTTCTACTGTGCCTCTATCCCCTGAACGGTGTGCTCACTGCCACTGACCCCAGGTCACTGATTGTCTTGGGTATGAGGTGTGGCCTGGGGTCCCTGTACAGGTGGGCACACTGCTGATTGATGTGTCCTGGGGACAGAGGTGTGGCTACATTGGGTGGGTGCTGCAGTGTTGGGTCCTGATGGGGGATGCTCTGTGGTGGTCTGTGAGTGGGCTTGGGTGTCCGGCTGTCTAGTGATCCCTGATGGGCCAGGTTGGTCATCCAGATCCAGAAGTCCGGACTGGATAGTGGTGGCACCTCCTCTCAACTGACATTGGCTGGGGTACCTGTGGGGATGTAAGTGATGTATTATGCTTCATGTGTATGACATATTGTACATCCCTGGCTTCCCCTCTGTGGTTGCTGGTGCCCTGCCACCTTTTGTTTGTGTATGGTGATGTATTGTGGGATTATTAGTTTCCCTTTGCTGTGCATGATTTTGTGATGGGTGTCCATGCAGGGCTGGGAGTGCTGTCCATGCATTGGTATAGCATGCAGGGGTTGGCATTGGGGTTAGTCATATTTGTAGGAGCAGTGCGTGGGATGTAGTGGAGTGATGAGAGTGAGGGTGAGGGTGTGAGATGGCATGCAGGTATGGGGAGGGTGATAGGTAATACATTTTAATTTACTAGTGTCCAGTCCACCGGCAACACCAGCGAGTTTCTCAGGATGCAGTAATGCCAGTACTGGTTTCTCCCTTGCTGTGAGCTGTGGGGGAGGAGGTGGGGGTCCACCGCCAGTCCTCTGTATGGCAAGCTGGTGCCTCACTGCAATGGAAAGTAACTTCCCCAGTAGGTTGTTCCACCTCTTCCTGATGTCGTCCCTTGTTCTTGGGTGCTGTCCCACAGCCTTCACCCTGTCCACGATTCTCCACCATAGCTCTATCTTCCGGGCAATGGAACTCTGCTGTACCGGTGCTCCAAAAAGCTGGGGCTCTACCCTGACAATTCCCTCCACCATGACCCTTAACTCCTCCTCAGTGAAACGGGGGTGCCTTTGTGGTGCCATGGGTGTTGTATGTTGTGTGTTGGTGACAATGTGTTGAGTGATGTGGTGGGGTGTGTGATGTGGGGTGCAAGAGGGACATATGGGTGTCAGTGGTGTGTGTGTAGTTGTCTATTTGATGTCAGTGGCTAACTCTTGCTGTCTTTTGGTGTTGGCAAAGGGTTGTGGGTACTATAGGTGTGTTTTTTTTATAGTGCTGTTGGTGTGTGGGTGTGGTGTGTGAATAAATGTCAGGTGTGTGTCTTTAGTATTGGCCAATGTACTGTTGGTTTTTTTTTGTGGGTGTCCATTCTGAGCACGGCGGTATGTACTGCCAATGGTTTAACGCTATTGAATGTCCGCCATGGTGATTTGTGTGTCATTATGTGGTGGGCGTTGTTTTGTTGGTGTAACGGTATGGGTGTTGGTACTGCCACTTTAGCACTGACCTTTGGGCTGGCGGATTTGTGTATCTGGCAGTATTCTGTCAGATTGGTGTGTGTGTCATAACATAGCGAATGGATATTCGCCACCGCAACGGTGTGTTGGCGGCTGTCCCCCGTGGCGGTAAGCAGCATTTACTGCCAATGTCATAATGAGGGCCTTGGTGTCTGAGGTCATTCTTTTATGCACAGTTGTGCCTTTGAAGTAGGGAGAAGCTTCTAGAGGCATGCCTTTGAAGTCCACAAATGCCCTGACCTACCAGGGCTCCAGACTGACTACAGGAGGGTATGCAACCTTTTGTGTTGAGCCAGAACACAATCTTTTGAAGTGAAAGTTTAGCTGTGCCCAGCTCCTCCCTCCCTTCCTGCCAGTGATGGTCCACCCAGCCACACCTAAGTTACCACTGTGTGGCTGTCTAGGAGGAAGTCACAAAGCCCAACTACACCCAGTCATGTGACTAGAGACAGGCTGTAGGCTCTAAATGGGTAAGGCAAAAAAATAAGCAACACAAAAGGATGATGGACGGAGTGCTGACATTTTTCAAACACTCACTCACCAGTCACAGATCTGCATTTAATCCATCATTCTTTTGCTCATCATGCCACCCCAGTTTGGACCCAGCCATATGCAAATCAGTCTTGAGCTGCCGGGCCAGGTCCTCCCTGGGCTGGAAACAAGCATCCTGGAACCGGTTTCAGGGTATCACCCTTCACCAGCAAGGCTAGCTTTAATCCAGTGGCACAGTGAGCATGGGACCCACGTCTGGTCATACCCTCCCCACTTAGGGCAACTTTAGCAACACGAAAGGATGATGGATGGAGCGCTGACATTTTTCAAATACTTACCCCAGTCACAGATCTGGGTTTAATCCATTGTTCTTTTGCTCACCATGACAACCAAGTTTGAATCCAGCCATTTGCAAATTAGTCTTGACCCAGTTCCCCATAGGAACAGACCAGGCCAAGTTTGGCTAAAAACTACGCTAGCCCCAGAGCAGAGCTCACTGCACTAGTGTTATGGGCCACACAGCGCAAGCGCAGATTGTCTGCGATTGCGCTGTGTGGCCCATAACTGGGCTACATGTTATTCTGCCCGGCTGCCACATTGGCGTACAGCTGCTGCTGAGGGGCTACACCGGCGCTAGTTCCGGATCCTCGCCTCCCTCCTTTCACTGTCCTCAGCAGCCCAGGGCAGGGGGAGGCAGAGAGTCAGGCCGCTTGCAACAGGGACCCTGGACCTAGACAGCATTTGAGGCAGGTAAGACGGGTCTCATTTCACTTTCTCTTCTGTGTGCGCATGGGGGCAGGCAATGGGCATAGACAGTATTTGCATGTGAGTGGGGGTCTGTGCTTGGTAAAAAGAAAATGTGCAGTCAGAGCTCCACTTGAAAAGGTCCTGTCTCCCCAGAGTCCCTGGGAAAGGAAGTGGTGTTAAGGGGTACGGTTATGAGGCCAGCCGAGAGAGCTGGAGACGTGGGGAGCATCATCTGTAGTGGTAGTCCGGAAGCCCCCGCCAGATGTGTGTGGCCTGGGAGAGTGTCTTAGAGCCCAGTGGCAAACAAGGCCAGGCACTTTGTGAATAACCAGGCTGCTGGTGGTGAGCTGGTGTGCTGCTGACTAGTGCTGGGCCCTCAAGAAAGGACAGTCTGAAGCTGTGTGTAAGAAGAGAGGAAGCGATAGCAAGGCTGGTGCAAGACAGAGGGTGTGCTTGGCCCTCCTTAGCAAGTTTCTGAAGGAGGACAGTTGATGAAAGGAAGTGTGCATGTGGATACTTGTGCCTGATCTTGGAAGTGCTAAGCAGGGTCGGGCCGCCCGACCCTGGTTAGCGCTTCCGAGATCTAGCACATAAGCCAAGGTGGTAGCCAGGCAGCACTATGCCGCACACGGTACTCCGTGGAATTCCACAGAGGTTTTAAACAACGCCGCGGAATTCCGCAGAGTAGAACCCTGTGAACTCCGTCCGGACCTAGTTATGATCGGATATGGTGCAAGAGAGGTATTCGAATTATGGACTATGAAGTGCGTGTTTGCTGTACATAGAAATGTGTTGAGCCATACATGCAGGTCATGTAAGGGGTAGAAGAAGGAATAATCCCTACCTCAGGGGTTCCTGGTGCGCCAGGAGTCTATAAGGTTCCAGTTCTTTTGCCATGCTGTGAAGGCTTGGGAGGAGCGGTATATGGGGGAGTCCCAAAGTGGGGGATGGGCTCGATCAATCCCGGGGTCAACTACACAGTTGAAGTCTCCTCTCACGACAGCATGCTATGTCAGGAAAGGTGCCGTTGTACAGATATGCTGGCTAGGAATGAGTGTTGATCTGTATTCGGACCGTAAAGTTTACTAATTTGATGTCTTTTTCATCAAGCCTGCCACAAGCGCCACGTAACAGCCCTCTGGATCAATCACTGAACTTTTTTGTTGGATTGGTACTCCTACTCTGAACCAAATCAACACTCCTTTGGCAAAGGCAGAGAATGTGGTATAAAAAAGTTGCCCTCTCCATCGGCATACGAGTGCCTCTATTTCCTTGGCCGTTAGGTGTATCTCTTGAAGAAAAGCGATATGTCGAATCAAGTATGCGAACACTCTATACCTTTTGGACGTACTGTGTACACCTTTTACATTCTAGGATATTAAATTATAGGATGCGTTGGCTGCTATGATGATACAATGTCTGGATGAGAATCACCTTGTGGTAGGGTACCTTGTATTCTGGGAACTGCATAGGGGCTTCTATATACTGGTACTAGGAGTTGTTTCTGACTTGGGAAATTCCATGATATTAATAATATAATTATTAAACATAATATTTCCCAGTGCCCCAACCCCAGGACAGGAAATTGATCCTTCCCGTCCAAACTATTACTGCAACCTAATCGTCCTCAGTAAGTCATGTAGGGTGTGTTACAGCCTGTCCCCAAGTCCAGTACCCCTCCGATTAGAGAAGACAATATAGTCTTCCCACATTATCAGCATTCAGCCCTATAACTTAATAAGCATGCATTGAACAGGATAGTGTTGCAGTAATCTCCCGCCACCCACCAGTCTATTGTATTGGCTAACGATGCTAGATCAGGTGATCCGCAGATCTGGGGGTCACCACTGGTGGGACAATGCTGGGTGTTTCCGAAATGGAGGAGTCATGGTCCAAATCTGATCCATCCTCGTCTGGCCCCCTGAGTGGGGAGGATTGTCCAGAGCCGCTCAGCGATGCTACTGCTTGGACAACTCTTTGCCTCTCCTGATGTTTCTCCTTGGGTGATGAAGCAATGGAGAAGTTTGGGATGGTGCTCCGGTGATGTCGCGGTTAGCGCCATACTGGTCTTGGAGTAGACTCTCCACTGGGTCCAGCCTGCAGCTGTTGGTCAATCCAGGATCGAACATCGTCTGGGGTTTGGAAGAATTTAGCACCTTTAGGAGTGATCACTCACAACCAGGCAGGGAATTGCATCATGTACATGAGTCCCATCTCCCGTTGTTTCTTTTTCACCTCTAAGAAGGAGGCCTGATGCCGCTGGACCTCACGGGAAAAATCATCAGTTTGCTATTATCAACATTTAGTGTTCCCATTGTCTTGAATGCTTCAGAATGTGGTCCCAGTCCTTGAAACAGAGTAGGCATGCCGCTGTGGGACGTGGAGTGGGCCCCTGGGGGTGATGGTCTCATGGGCAAGCTGTGGGCACATTCCTGGGCCAAAAAAGAGGATAGTCCTTCAGGAGCCACTTCTGTTCGGAGCCCTCGCTCTAGAAATACTACCATGTTTGCTCCCTCTGCCCTTTCAGGGAGCCTGGCCATGCAGATATTGTTGCGGCACGCTCTGTTCTCCATGTCTTCTGCTCTGGCTTCCAGTGTTTTAGCTCTGCCTCCATGGTGACCAAATTTGTCCAGTTAGTGTATGTAGGGTGGGAGTTACTATGGCAGTGTCTCTTTCTGTGGCTGTTACTCTGTCAGCCATCTGTAATCATCCCGTAAAAAGCTGAGGGAGTCAATTTTTGTCTCAAGCGCTTCACGCAAGGCCGTGATGACTTGCAGGATGTCTTGTAGGGTAGGGGTTGAGATAGGGGTCGCAAGGCCAGTGTGGTCATTGCCCCCTGACTGAACATCTGTTTCTTCCAGGCATGCCATCCCCCTCACAGTCCGGTCGCTTTTGCAGGTGTGTTTACCCATATTGGATAATGAAGTCTGATAAAATGTGCTGCAAGTGGTGGTGTGTGGCAATCCGCACCTCTATAGGAGAAGGAGGGGAGAGAAAGATGGCAAGAACAACCCAGCACCGAGGGGGGGCCAGCAGCATTCACCAGGTTGCCCACCATTAGCTGTGGGGCACAGAGGGAGAGAGAAGACAACGTGGGAGTTCCAGGAATCCATAGGCTGATGTTTCAAGTGGGCGTGTTGGCACAGCCGAAGCAGAGTCTGGGTAGTGGGGCGCAGAGTCTCACCAGTCAGGGGGTCACTCAGTTGTGGTCCGTACTATGTATTCACAGCCTCCTTCACCGCCAGCCAAAGTCCCCAATCTCCCCCGGCCACTAAGGTGTCCGCACCGGGCTCCTCACCGAAGATCATGGCCCGCGGGCCTGGGCATCTCTATTGCTCTCAGGAGGTGGGGTGGGAGGGGCAGACTCTAGGCTGTCACTGTTGAAAAGGCGTAGGGCCCCCAGGGAAGTCACAAGTGGTCAATCCAGGATGGGAAAGGGCCTCCTTGGGGGCTTCACCCAAGTCTTATTGGCCCATCGCGCTCGCCAAGTCTCAGTGGGCCACGTCAAGGTGTTGGCGGCAGGCTCACGGTCACTGATTGTGGCTTTTGAGCCCGCCGCCAGTAGAAGTGCCTCTAGTCGTCCCAGGGAATGGAAAAGGAGGGCAGGCTTCATGGCTGTCAAGTTCAATGAGCTACCTAGGAGGCGGGATGGCAGACAGGTTCCAAGGCAGCCGTCGCTTAACAGTTACTGGGCCCCAGGAAAGTCACCAACATTTTGGCCAGGGGAAGGAGGGTCCCTCTTGGGGGTTGCACTGAGTTTTATTAGCCCGGTGGAGCCCGCTTTGGTTCCCGCACTTGTTGCATTTCAGCAGACCGCACCGATGTGACAAAATGGACCCCTTACCACCGGCCTCGGCTCGTGGGCCCACTGGGTCCACTGATCGTCTCAGAGGAGGTGAGGGGGGTCCAGGCCTCAAGGGAGTCTATTTCAGTGAGCACGGGCCAGGGAGATGCACAGGCAATCCACTCAAGGGAAAGGGGGACCTCCCTATACAGGGCGCTCAAACGTTGCCAGTCCCTCAGGGCCCACTTTGCCCACAGCACAGGCCTTACCTCGGCAGGCTGCGTGAGCCCAGACGTCTGGTGTTCTGCTCCCTCCTCTCGGCTTCAGGGCTGCAATGTCTCCAGGTGATGTCCATTGGGGGGATCCGCAGGGCCCCAGCTCTCCGTATGCAGGGGGGCCCACCTCCGATCGAGCTGGCCGGCATCTCAAATGGTGGCCCTCTTGTTGTTCTCCTCACTGCCAGAGGCCCGGGTGTCAGTGCAGTCCCAAAGCGTAGGTCGGCTTGACTGTTGGGGCCGTAAAAGGCACCCTGGCACCTTGGGGATACATTTTTGGGTATTTCCAGGGGCAGGGGCTACGAACTGGGAGCAGGATGAGGTTGGATGGGGTCTGGGCCACCGGAGCGCTCAGGGAATCGTCGGACTCCATGCACTGCTGGCCATGCCTCCCACTGTGCACAAGCCCTTTAGCATTGGATAGCAGTAATAAAGTGCACAGAGTCGTAAGGCCAACAAAACAAACTCAGCAAAAGGTAGAAGGAGGAAGGCAAAAAGTTTGGGGATGACCCTGCAGAAAGGGCCAGGTCCAACAATACCTAATTCAAGTCTGATTACTTCAATCAGTTCTCTGGGGGACTTGGGGGTGGGATTGTGTAGGGAGCCTCATCACATTCTGCTCTCTTTTAGGTTAGTTTACTTCCATGAGTTATCTTTCCAGCTATTTTAAAGTGTGATCCAGTCACTTCAGTAAAAGTGTGATAGCTCTATACAGCAAACTAAAAGTAAGTGGCGGTCAGGACACTGTTGACTTATGGAGCATTAGAGGCCCACAAGCTTCTCTATAGCACAAGTCACATTGAACGTTTGTGCAACAGCACGCATAATTTTGTTTAAGATGAGGTAAGTCTAACTTTGCCTTCTTGATGATCACAGGCTGTGGTCATATGACACAAGTCGATGCCAAGAGCACAATAGCTTGGGCACTTGTTCTACTTCCCTCCCCACCATTCCTCCTCACCGCCAGGCAACACCACACACTGTGAAAGCACAGATGACCAAGTTTTCAATAGTACCCTTAATGAAAACAGCCCCTGCTCCTGGACCCTATCTATTATAATTCCTATATTTAAAAAGTGAGATCGCATGTTTCCGAATGCTACAGTCACATCTCACTAATCAATAGCTCAATTAAAATTATAGGAAGAGTGGTTAATAACCACCTTGTCACCTGGACCCAAGATAATGTCATCCTTTCGCCCTTTCAATATGGCTTTCGCCCAAGGTTGGGTACAGTTGAGCAGTGCCTTAAATTACGTTTTTTAATATGTAAATACACCTATGTCAGGTGCTCACCCGTTTATCTGGCATTTATGGATCTGTCTGCGGAGTTCAATTCAGTGAACAAGACCAAGTTGTGGACAATTCTGTTGGACTTAGGGGTGGACCTGCCCCTAATACATTTTTGGTAATCTATGCACACAGACCTAACAGCTAAAGAGCACATGAGTGTCCATGATGAAATGTCTCCTGAGTTTTCCTTAAAAGGGGGTGTGCCAAGGGTGTATTTTGGCACCCTTACTCTTTATCTGCTGCATTAATGGCTTATGCTTCCATCTGATCTCTAATCTGATAGATACCCCAAGGATAGCAGGTGCCCGCGCTACTCTATACAGATGAGACTGTCCTGCCCGATTGCACTCCTAACATGTTGAGGTCGCTGGTGGACCGTTTTGTCTCATTTATAACTAGCATAGATCTAACAACCAACTATGGGAAATCACACATTATGGCGTGTGGGCCAGGTAAACTTAGTAGATCCGCAGCGGCGATTGGTAGTCTTTTCGACTCAAGAGGAAAAGGGAGCATCCTCCTAGTCCTAAACGTGTATAATATGCAGTCTATAACGGCTGCTACATACTGGGCTGGGATTTGGGGTTTTCATAACACCTTTCTCCTACAAAGGGAGGAAAAATGAATTATTCGATGGCTATTGCATTTACCACCCTCCACATCCAGTTTCATCCTTCACTCAGAGCTTAATCTAGGCTATATCTCGGATAAGGTGCATTTGGCTCATTTGCTGTTGTGGGACAGCTATGCATAGCTGGAGCCCAACTCTGATTTTCTTTCTTGCATTCATATCTTTGGTACTATTTATCTACCTCGCTTAACAAACAAGCATTGGCATAAGCAACAGGGCTTGGCTTTTAGTTTTCTAAGAGAAAGTGATCCTTTGATTGCTGCGTTTGTGTGGATGGGTGAGACGATTTAAGGAACATTTATTTGATGAATGACTAGGTGGCTCATGGATTGATGACTGATTCATTCATTCACTCACCCATTCACATTCATGCATCAATTAGTAAATCCGTACACTCATCTCGTAATTCTGTTCAAACACCTGCCCATGCATTCAATGCCTCATTCATCACTGCACCCACGCTTCCATCCATTCTTGCAAATATAAATGAATATTCACATTCATCTACTCGCCAATCCAAATGCACAAACTCAACAATCTACAAAGGATAACTTAACCTAAAATTACAGAAAAACAAACAAGACCCATTGGCTTTCCCATGGCATGTTTTATCTAGGGTTTCAGTTCAAATAGTTGCCCTCTCTAAGCGCCTTATAGACCTTCTATTGCTATTGCCCAATTTCAAGACATCGAGTTACCACCCTAGCTTGGGGTTGGTAACTTTGAATGGCGTGCAACTGGAATTCATTGATACATAGAATACTGATTCGCAAACCCATTCTAGGAGTCAGTAAAAAATTACAGACTCCTAAAATAGCATTCATGAGTTAGAAAAACTTGTTTTGTAGATGTAAACTCTCCTATTTTGAGAAACAGAGCATTTGCAACTGCATAGTTTCCACCACACATAGAAACAAGGTCAACACCATGAAGCATAAACACACAGGCTGCGTGGAGCATAATTATTCATATAGAAGGTAGTCAGTGAGAAACAGAACCGGGATAAAGTGTAAGCGGCTAGCACAGGAAGAACGGACGCTGGGAGTTAAAGTGTTTTTCAGCAGCGAAAGCGTGGCTAAAGTGGTAGATGTCGACCTTAGTGATCCCAGCATAGACGTCTAGCAATTTCAATTCATGCCAAAAGTGATGTCATTGCACTTTTAATATGGCCGTTCTAAACAACATGACTCCATTGATGACGTGGGCTACTGAATGATGCACCATAGGCATGTATTGCTACATGCACTTTGTGCAAGGTGAACAGTGGTGCAGGGTAAGAGCAATGAAATATTCTATGGACCATTGGCCTCTGCTTCCATTTTATATTGGCTCACAACTCCATTTTGTCGAGTCTGGTTCTGTGCGTAAAGCACTGTTCTGTGTTTTTCCAAAAGCTTCTGAAAGCTGCAGGGTGGGGTGTTTTTCTGCTCAACTTCACCTCCATCTGCCTGGTACGGAGGGCGCTATTTACATTCCACGAGCTATCAGTTAGGACAACTGGGGGATGTGCCTGTACTTCTGGGAACCTGGCCCGTTCCGAGGAGACATCTCGAAGGGTGAACAAGGTACCGCCGATTGCACAATTTGTAAAGATGGGGCTCTTTTTCTAGAAAAGACTCCTGGGCGTTAGTAAATACTATAAAGGTCAGGAGCCCTGATGGACTGGTTTAGAAACTCTCTTCTGGGTTGGACGCAACGCCAGGAGGACTGATTGTCCCGAAGGAGACTCCCTGCGGCAATCGATTTGGGTTCCCCAGCTTTGTGTGCGGTAGAGGGATGCAGAATCTCTTTTCGGTGAAGCCTTTCAATTTATAAGCATTGAAGCATATTGTGTGGGTGTGTGTGTAATATGCACTTATTCTTGCAGCTATTTTTGTGTTATTTTTCATGATATCACAGAGTGTTTATATTCTTGCAGTTATTCTCATGTTATTTATTTTGTGATATGTTAGTGTGGTCAGTTTTGCTATATAAGAACTTGTCCCATGAATAAACTTGATTATTCTACTTACTAAGGTGTGTGAGAGTGATTGTTTCACATTGTGCCCTAAACTATCCGGAAGTGCATAGTTCTGTTATTCTGAAGAGTGAAGCAACACAAGGCAGCGGTCGCAGTGCAGTGAAAAAAGAGTATGGGGACTATGATGCTGCATGCAATGGGGGCAGGTCAGTGAGCATGGGGGCAGGGTCAAAGTTGTGGCTAAAAAAATAAAACAATCTAGACTTTTTTTGGACTTTCACCGTCAGGTAGCTATATACAAAATTACTCACAACTTAAGTACAATTACAGCACTTTTGGCATGAACTGAAATAGGTAGACAGTTGTCTCTTTACAGAAAAAGCAGGGGAACGGTTTTTCATAAATCAAAAAAGTATGGACACGTTGTGCCCCTCTGATCAGGCCCACTTCGGCCGCTGGCCTTAGAAGAACGTGAGCAGTGCAAGATTTTCATTGTGTTCTTCTTAAAAAGTTTATTTGATTCGAAAAACAAATCACAAAAACACATAATCACCAATAAATAATTTTAAAACTTCGATATATATCAGACCATATGCTAAAAAGAGAGAGCAAACGTTTTTCTACTATAACTCTCGTACATTTTTGTGTAATATTTACCACTCTAAAAATCCATGCAATATAAATTTTACAACTACCAAGCCCGCTAGAAAGGTAAGAATACAAATTTAAATTCTTTCTAGGCAGGGATCAGTGTATATAGGGGACTTCAATGTACTCATTTATCCATACTGCTTTCGTATGATAAGCCCTTCACTTATAACATTTAAAAAAGCAAAACAAAGACTCAAGCAGGTACAAGTAGTTAAAATCTTCTCTATCTCAAAGTTTTATAAAGTGCACAAAACAGTATAAAGTGCAGTGTAAATTGTTCGGCCACATTTTTGCAGGGATATGGCACAAGGTTATCAGACCATCCACCTTGATTAGGGTAAGCTACCAAAAAAGTGAACAATACCTAAACAAAACCTGGTCAGAGAAAATCTATATTGTGGATTCATCAGGAAGGGTAAGTATAACTCCAATTGATAAATAAGAGAACAAATGTTCCCAAAGCTCAGCGATATTTGCGGACTTAATAATTACTGATGCTGTAAATTTACCCTTGATGAATATGCAGGCCTAATTATGAGTTTTGCTTCGGGAGGCATTTTAAGGGGATTATTGAGAAAAAACGATTAAGCCCAAATCCCCAAAAACTTGTTTCAAGTAACTGAACCAAGGGATCTTCTCAACATTAGACATAGTGAGATAGTCTGTGATAAATTGTATTGTATTGTATTGGGCATTTCTAAAGCGCATTCCGGCCCTCGGGCATCGAAGCGCTAGCTGGGTGAGGCAATAAAGAGCTAAACAGAGACGCTCCCAGACTTATTGAGAAAACAGCCAAGTTTTGACCAGTTTCCTGAAAGTTAGATGATTATGTTCTTGCCTTAAGCTCAGTGGAAGAGAGTTCCAAATTTTAGCAGCTGCGATGGTAAAAGCTCTGTCTCCCCATTTCACTTTTCTAGTGCGGGCTATTTGGATTTGATAGGCACCGGCTGAACGCAACACGCGATTAGGCTTATGCCATTTCAGCTTGGTAGTTAGTGTTACAGGCCCAATCCCATGAGCCGCTTTGTGAGTGATGCAGAGAGCCTTAAAAGAAAGCCGATGGATGATTGGGAGCCAGTGTAGATCTTTAAGGCCCCTCTTGACAGAGGCCCCCCGAGGTAATTTTAGCAGCAGCCTGGCAGCCGTATTCTGCATCAACTGAAGCCTATTCAGAGCGTCCTTATTCAAATTTAGTAGAAGCGCATTCCCATAATCCAATCTGGAAATGACCAGGGCCAAAACAACAGTAATTCTGCTGGTCTGAGGAATAAACGGGAGGATTTTTCTTAATTTCTTCATTGTCCACACACAGGACTTAATTATCTGATTAACCTGAGGTTTAAATGACAATTGTTCATCAAATACTACTCCTAAGTTTCTTGAGTAAGACCGCGGAACAGGAAGTGACCCACATTCTTCCGGCCACCAGCTAGAGGTCCAATGTACCTTGTCAATTCCGAAACACAAATTCTCGGTTTTATCGCAGTTGAGTTTCAACCAGTTGGACTTCATCCAGTGACTGACTGCCACCATACAGGCATTGAAGCGAATAGCCACTTCTTCAAGATCATTATCGATAGGGATAATGATTTGAGTATCGTCAGCATAGGAAATAGGAATGAAGCCAAAGGAACGAACCAGCTCCGCCAGTGGTGCCACATACACGTTAAATAACGTCGGGCTCAAAGAAGAGCCCTGGGGGACCCCACACGGCAAAAGATAGGGAAGAGACCTAAAATCGCCACAGCTAACTGTGGCCCACCTATCAGATAAAAAAGATCCGATCAGTTTGAGAGCCTGGTCTCTAATGCCTGTCTGGTATAGTCGGTCTAGCAAGATATGAGGAGCAATAGTGTCAAAAGCTGCCGACAAGTCCAATAGCACCAGAAATGCCCCCTGCCCCTTATCCACCAATCTACGTATGGTATCAGATGATGCAATAAGAGCAGATTCAGTACTGTGGGCTTTCCGGAAACCATGTTGCGAGTTGTCCAAGCCCTTAGAACTTGACAGGAAATCTACCCGTTCCTTATTTAGGTGCTTTTCCAAAATTTTAGCCGCGTAGGGGAGAAGGGCTATAGGACGTAAGTTCGTTAAGTCATCCGGTTTACCCGCTGCTTTCTTTTTCAGCGGAATGATAGTAGCTTCTTTCCAAGCCCTTGGGTAGAGACCCGATGCTAGCACTTCCTGAAAAATAGGGGCCAACCTGGAAACCACTAACTCTGGTACTAGTTGGAGAATGGCCGGGGGGCAGGGATCCATGGGGGAGCCCGATTTGCATTACCGGAGCAATTTACACAGAGCCTCCAAAGTCGGCATCTTAAAATTAGATAGTAAAAGTGGGTCGTCTGATGTCCCGTTGGTTGTCCCCTCGGGGTACGGGCGAGCAGTCAGTCGTGGAGATGTGCTAGTTAAAGTCTCCTCCAGCCTAAAACTGGAGTAGATGTCTAGCACCTTGCATTCAAAAAATTTAGCTACTTTGTTACAGAAATCTTGGGAATTTTCTACTCTGGGTAAACCTGATGGAGTAGTAAGAATGTTGACCGTTTTAAATAACTCTCTAGAAGAGTTAGCTGCTTCATTAATTTTACATGTAAAAAAAGCCGATTTGGCTACCTGACAGGCTTTTTTGTAGTTGTAGAGTGCAAGCTTAAGATTCGCCCTCTCAACTTCACCAGGGCTGAGTTTCCAGCAGCGCTCTTTCTGCCTATATGTCCTCTGCAAAGATTTAAGGGTTTGGGAAAACCAAGGTTGATTAAATTTCTTCTTGATGTGAGAAGAAAAGATTCTTACGGGTGCTAGCATGTCCATAGCTTGTTCAATCCCTAGATTAAATCTAGCAAGTGGAGACAGCCTGGACAGCTTAGGCTCATTCCAATTAAATAGAAGTGCCATTGTCAGTGGTTCAACTTCAATTTTTTTCCAGGATGTAATCCGTTTTTCATGGGGAGTAACTTTTGGGAGCTGCTGTTTGGCCAAAAATTTAAATGTCAAGAGGGCGTGATCTGTCCATTCTAATGGGGTAGTGGAAAGATAAAGTGATTCATCAGAACGAGTGAAAATCCCATCAAGGGTATGACCAGCTGTGTGCGTGGCCATCCCATCCTTTAGAACCCAATCTAGTGCCCCCATCAGGTTGAGGAATTCCACAGCCAATAAATCACGGGTATTATCAAAATGAATGTTAAAATCTCCCAGTATAATGGCTTTAGGGGCCATGATTAAGGGTTCCAATACAGAGGGCCAAATCGAAAGAAACTTAGCAATAGGGCCAGGGGGGCGATAAATTAGAAGGCCTTCCCAGACTAAAGATGTATCACGAAATAATTTAAAGGCCATAGCTTCACAGACCTCAGTAGTGTAACTCGCATAAAAGATGTAAAAAAATCGAAATCTGGTGAGAGCTAGATTTTAGCCCATAGCAGCAGAGGCGCAAGGACAGTACGGTTCTCAATATACTCCAGTGCCGTTCGGAATGACAAAACGGTGCTGCAGCACTCTTTGGAACCATCAAAAGCCTTCTAAAACATTGTTTTCTGCTATTTGAAGCGTATTACAATTTCCTTGGCCCCACACTCCCACACCATAGGTAGCAATCAAGAGACATTTTGCTTTATAGAGTATTAATATCTCCCTCACAGGGGTTTGACCCAATTTAGCTGCAAAAATAAAAAGGGCATCTACCACTCTATTAATCTGTTGTGCTCTTAAAGTCAGTAAAGGATCCCCTGATAACTGAGAGTTAAAGAGAATGCCCTAATAAGATACATTTTGCACTTTAACGATTACATTATCTTGCACAACAAGCGATTTCGATTTTTTTAGCTTGTGACCGCACACCATGGCGTAAGATTTTTTTATAGTTCACTTTTAAATCAAAAGATGACATAAAATCTACAAAAGCTGCAATGATTTTCTGCCGACTTATGGCTGTCCTTGTTAACAGGACAGCATTATCTGCATAGAGAAGTATAGGTACATAATTTTTCCCGACCTTCGGATAATTCATTTTCTTTTCTCATAAAAATGGCTCTAGACCATTAGTGTAGCGAAGGAACGGGGCCAATAGACAGCCATGGCGGACTCCTTCAGTCATAAGTATTGAATGTGTTGTCTCACTGTTAGTACTGTAACAGATTTTGACCTTGGTATTGGAATGTAATCTTCCTAAAAGGTAGACTAAAGGCTCCTCCACCCGAGATCTCCTAACATGTTCCACAGTTTTTCGCGATTGACAGTATCAAAACCTAAGGATAAGTCCATGAAGGCTAGATGTAAAAACTCTTCATGGACTTAGTGTACTTGCTAACAATCAGAGACAGGTTAAGGTATTGTTCTTTCATGCCACTACCCCTCCCAAGACCAAATTGAGATTTAGAGAGCACATTATTGGCCACAGCCCATTCTTCTAGCTGAGCCAATAATACCCAGCCCATAACCTTTACTGAGGAATCAATTAAAGATATTGGCCTATATTAGGCCGGGTTATTCCTACCACCCCTTTTTTAAAGAATGGAGCCACCGTAGCCTCTTTCCAGGATGCGGGCAGAGGGCCTTTAATCGAGGCTCTAAAATATTTGTTAACAGGGGGTCCCAAAAGCTAAGATCATCCTTGAAAAGGTCAAGTGGGATCCCATCAGTTCCAGGGGCTTTAAGGCAAATACCGCTGAGTTATAGCACTAGCTCCATCCTTTTATGATGTGGACAAAATAAATTGAATGGCTTGGTCCATGTTTTTAATCATATTGATGTCTCTTTCCTCCGGATACAAAACTCTCTTTGAGGTATTAAAAATATGTGAAAAATGTGTCACCCATGCATCCCCTGTAATCAAGGAGTCCATATTTTGTGAAGGGACTTCAGAGAACAGCAGACGATTTATGACGACCCAAAATGTTTTCATATCTTTCAGAGTCCTCCCTGCCAAAAAATCTGACAGGCCTCTATCCTAAGTGCAGCTTTCCTTTGATTTATTACTGCTTTATATTTCGGCCTGGCTCGATTAATGTGTTCTTCATTGCGAGGAGCGGTTTGCAGACCTTTTTTTAACTTCTTATTGGCTTTGTGCAAGCACTATTAAACCAACACACAGAGGGGACATTATTGGAGGGGCGTCTCACTAAAACAGCCGATGAAAACCAGTACGCAGTAATTCAAAACCCCATACTTGCACAGCAGGAATGCCCTCTACTGTCAAACAACTATTAATGAGGTCCAAGTTCTTACTCATAATTTTGAACTGTAGGTCCTGCTTGTTAACCTTGTCCCATTTTACCCTAACGCTTTGTTCACGTCATACTGTGGAGTATGATCAAGTACTTTTCTCAATCCCTGATCTTAAAAATAAATTAATATGTGCTTCTAAGAGACATTGATCACTAGCTCAATTTGGCAAAATTATGAAATCCCAAACAAGGGTACTATAATTTCTAGAAATTAGAATACAATCAATTGTACATGTGTAACGTCCCCCCACGAAGGTCAGATAATACCTAGTAGAATAATTGACACAATCATTCAAGGGGACCAAATCATTTGAAATCAAGATGCCATTTTAACGCATCCCCGTATGCTGAATGAATAAAGTGGGACATTTGGTAACTATTCCTTGTTTTCCACTCCATATACAAGTGAAACACTAATATTACAGAATGTACAAATAAAATCCCCCGACCATAAAATACCTAATGGCTGTTTGGATAGGGTTACTTTCCTAATTTCCTCCTGTAATTTATCGGCCACATGTGAGTTAGGTTGATCAAATATATTATGGTAAAAGTTTTACGACGAAGGCGATTCATTATATTCTTAGAACCATGTGAATGGCCGCCCTGGAATACCCGAGCTGAGACTGCAGAATCCGGGCCCCTCCCTCCCTGTGCACCCTGATAATCAGTAGAGATGGAATACTGATATTATCTTGCTGTATACATCCTTGAGGATGATCTGCGAAATCATTTGATAAAAGGCCTGTAACCCGATGCTCATTTACTTGTGGGTGATCAGGTTCCTGATTTGCCCCACTCTCTCGATGAGAACTAAGTCGATGCACCTCTTTGCTAGAATGAACCAAAATCAAAAGTTGCTCGCCAATGTTCCCTAGCTGCATCAGTATGGGTTTCATGGCATCTGTAAGAAAGTTTGTACTATGAGAATAAAGATAATCAACTAAAAGTAAAGACCTGTCCTGACCCACAAGATTAGACAAAGTATTCTCCTCTTGACCAGGACTTTGCAAACTTTTTTTTGGGGGGGGGGGGGGGGGAGGGGGAGCATGCGTAGCTTTCTAGATTTTGTGCCAATCCCTGCTCTTTATCGTTCCCCTCCTTAGATTTTGAACGTCCGTCCTTGCCTACTCTCGGATCCATAAGGTGCAAACAGGTGGCAGAATTATTGCAGCATTACCAGGAGCAATAAAAGGGAAGAGCGGGACGATGGATTGAAATGCTCGCCTCTGCCATCCCCACAAGCGGCCGATTCCTGTCCCATAAATGTCTGGCAGGGTGGAGGCGAGGACAGGGACATTCTCCTCTCTACCAGTTAAATTTCTTTGCTCATGGCTCCGATAGCACGCTGTAAAAAAACTGTCAAGGGTGGCACTGGTAACAGGTGGCACAAAAGTAGTTTTAAGTTTCCCCGTGTCTATTGCTTCAGCCCATCCACACTTGCAATTACACAGTAGCTTGTTGGCCCCTCCGAATAGTAGAGCTAAGGGGTGGTCCAGCCCAGCCTCGTTAGGCTGTGGAAGGGGTAGATGGGCCGGGTCTTGGCCCATGCGCAAGCCCGGGCGTGTCCTACTACACTGCGGGAGTCCAAAGACGCTTAAAAGCGTCAGCTGTCGCCAGGGTCCCTACTTTAGGCCAAATGAATGGTGGGGGACCGAGTCCCACCCCAGAACAGGACAACGCTAGAAATCGGCGCGGGCATCCAGGAGAGACCGAGTTCGCTTCCAGCGCTGCAGGAGTCCAAAGACGCCCCAAAGCATCAGCTGCCACCCAGGCCCTTCCTTTGGCCAAATGAATACTGGGGGACCGGGTCCCACCCAAGCACAACAGGTCAGTGCAAGAAATCGGTGCGGGCCTCCAGGATTGCCCGAGTTTGCATCAAGAACCTCTTGGCCTACATTTAAAAGTTTCATGTATTTGTGGGTGCGTGTCTTTCTTCCCATCCATGGGGCTGTACCCAGTTCCTTGGGGGTGCAACGGACATGGGTGCCTGTTTTCTGAATCCCTGGAGCTTTGTTAGTATTACAGAAGAAGGGGCAGCCTCGTGTTATCTTCAAGGGGGCAAGCCCTCATTAACGAAACACTGCCACTGCATCCTATTATGAACTCAGGAGCAAAGAGGCCCTAGGGAGGCTCACTGACCCCCTTCTCATAATCCGGATCATGTCCCTGTTTTGGAGTTTAGACCACATTCTTAGATCGTAGTATAAAAAGTAGACAATAATGAAGTATCTATAAAAACGAACATTGTAAAACTTCTAAAAAGTATACCTTCATTAATACAAAAGCACAATTCAGGATGGATTACATGAATGAATTTTGAACTCAAAAATAGCATATAGGGCTCTCCCAAAAATTGATCAGGAAGGATTCTCACAGTCTGCATGTCAGGAACTATTTCTGTGCAAAATTAAGGAATCATAACCAGTGATTCGTGAATCATATACTACAACATTTTGGATTATGGAATCTTAGCAAAAAGTCCCTGAAAGTGTCGCACAATTACAATTCCCTTAACCCCTTCGCTGCCTGGCGTTTTCTCCCTCAGGTGCCAGGCCTCTTTTTTGACTATCTGGGGCAGTTCGCGCTTAGGTCTTCATAACTTTTTGTCCACCTAAGCTACCCATGCCAAATGTGCGTCCTTTTTTTCCAACATCCTAGGGATTCCAGAGGTACCCAAAGTTTGTGGATTCCCCTGGAGGAGACCAAAAAATTAGCCAAAATACAGCAAATAATTCGTTTTTTTTTTTTAAATGGGACAAAAGGGCTGCAGAAGAAGGCTTGTGTTTCTTCCCCTGAAAATGGCATTCAACAAAGGGTTTGCGGTACTAAAATCACCAGCTTCCCAGCTTTCAGGAACAGCCAGACTTGAATCAGAAAATCACATTTTTCAACACAGTTTTAGCATTTTACTGGGACATACCCCATTTTTACTATTTTTTGTGCTTTTAGCCTCCTTCCAGTTATTGACAGAAATGGGTGTGAAACCAATGCTGGATCCCAGAAAGCTAAACATTTCTGAAAAGTAGACAACATTCTGAATTCACCAAGGGGTCATTTGTGTCGATCCTACAAGGTTTTCCTACAGAAAATAACAGCTGAAATAAAACAATATTGAAATTCAGGTGAAACAGCTCAATTTTTCTCCACGTTTTACTTTTTCCTGTGATGTCAGATTTTTAAAAGCAATATACCGTTACCTCTGCTGGGCTCTTCTGGTTGTGGGGATATATAGGGCTTGTAGGTTCATCAAGAACCCTGGGTACCCAGAGCCAATAAATGAGCTGCACCTTGCGATGGGTTTTCATTGTATACTGGGTATACAGCAATTTGTTTGCTGAAATATAAAGAGTGAAAAATAGGTGTCAGGGAAACCTTTGTATTTCTAAAATGGGCACAAGATAAGGCGTTGAGAAGCAGTGGTTATTTGCACATTTCTAATTCCAGGGTCCCCATACTACCATGTGAATTACAGAGCATTTCTCAATTACACGTCTTTTTTACACACTGTCTTACATGTGGAAAGAAAAAATGTAGAGAAAGACAAGGGGCAATAACACTTGTTCTGATATTCTGTATTCCCCCAAGTCTCCCATTACAAATGGTACCTCACTTGCGTGGGTAGGCCTAATGCACACGACAGGAAATGCAACATGGACACATCACATTTTTATATTGAAATCTGACATGTTTTTTGGAAAGTGCCTAGCTGTGAATTTTGTCCTCTAGCTCAGCCGGCACCTAGGGAAACCTACCAAACATGTGCATTTTTGAAACCTAGACACCTAGCGGAATCCAAGATGGGGTGACACGTGGGGCTCTCACCAGGTTCTGTTACCCAGAATCCTTTGTAAACCTCAACATTTGGCAAAAAAAACCTTTTTCCTCACATTTCGGTGACAGAAAGTACTGGAATCTGAGAGGAGCCACAAATTTCCTTCTACCCAGCTTTCCCCCAAGACTCCCGATAAAAATGTTACCTCACTTCTGTGGGTAGGCCTATTGCCCGTGACAGGAAATGTCCCAAAACACAACGTGGACACATCACATTTTCGCAAAGAAACCAGACCTGTTTTTTGCAAAGTGCCTAGCTGTGGATTTTGGCCTCTAGTTCATCCGGCACCTAGACAAACCTACCAAACCTGTGCATTTTTGAAAACTAGACACCTAGGGGATTCCAAGATGGGGTGACCTGTGGGGCCCTCACCAGGTTCTGTTACCCAGAATCCTTTGCAAATCTCAAAACTTGGCCAAAAAACACCTTTTCCTCACATTTTGGTGATAGAAAGTTCTGGAATCTGAGAGGAGCCACAAAGTTCCTTCCACCCATCATTTACGCAAGTCTCCTGATGAAAATGGTACCTCACTTGTGTGGGTAGGCCTAGTGCCCGCAAAAGGAAATGCCCCAAAACACTATGTGGACACATCAAAATGATCAAATACAAAACTACCTGTTTTTGTCCTGGGCTCAGCAGCCATATAGGGAAACCTACCAAACCCAAACATTTCTGAAAACTAGACACCTGAGGGAGTTCAGGGAGGTGTGACTTGCATGGATCCCCCAGGGTTTTCTTACCCAGAATCCTCAGCAAACCTCAAATTTATCTAACAAAAAACACATTTTCCCCACATTTCTGTGTGGGATCACCACACCGGTGCAAATTTTCTACCACCCAACGTTCCCCTCAGTCTCCCGGTAAAAATGATACCTCACTTGTGTAGGTGGGCCAAGTACCTGTGACAGGGAAGAGCCAAAAACATGTTGAAAATGTGGGGGAACTAAAGCGGGTCCAAAAGGGCAGTTTGAAAAAAAAAAAGTTTTTAAGCTGACAAGTGGGGCAGAATCTTTATTGGTATTGATGCGACAATGCTGGGTGGTAGTAAGTTTGTGGATTCCTGCAGATTCCGGAAGGTTCCATCACAAAAATGTGGGAAAAATGTGTGATTTCCAGCAAAGTTGGAGGTTTGCAGGGCATTGTGGGTAAGAAAATGGTGTGGGGTGCATGTGGAGCACAGCACCCTGGACTCACCCAGATGTTTAGTTTTCAGATGTGTCTAGGTCTCAAAGATTTTTCTACATGCCAGCGTCCCAAAGTCCAAAAAGTGCAGCCCTCACCATTCCAAGTGGGATGATTTTGAGAGTTAGACAAGCTCTCATGGCCCAAATGTAAAACCAAAACCCAAAATAATCAAATGTCCTCGTGCTTGCCGTGGGATAATATGTTTTAGTGTGTGGGGGGAGAGCTGAAAGACTGTTACCTCCTTCAGTTGGGGTGGGGGCATAACCATGCCCATACTAGTTGGTAGCCACCACCCCACTATTTTTTCTTTAATTCCCTGGCATCTAGTAGGCTTTCTGCCTCCACCCCCGAGAGTGGATTGGGGGTAATTGCCCCATCTGCCCACCGATGGGCAGAATAACTTTGTCCCCATTTATTTGGGATGGGGGTATGGCCATACCCCACCCTCTTTTTTTTAAAAACAATCTTCCCTGGTGTCTGGTGGGCTTTCTGCCCCTCCTGGAGGGCAGATGAGCCTTACAAAAATAGGACGATATTCCCCCAAGGGGGGCAGAAATAGCCTAAAATAAATTTGCCCCCCATGGGAGCCACCCTTGCCTAAGGGGTCGCTCCCATTGCATGAAATTGGTGCAAAAAAATCCCTGGTGTCTAGTGGTTTCTGCCCCCTTGGGATCAGAGTGGCCTAAGAAAAATAGGCAGATCTGCCCCCAAGGTGGTCAGGAATGGCCTAAAATAAAGTTGCCCCCAGGGGATGCTCCCCATCTGTTTAAAAAAAAAAAGAAAAACCCTAGTGCCTAGTGGTTTCTGCCCCGCTTGGGGGCAGATCGGGCTAATTAAAATAGGCCAATCTGCCCGCAAGGTGAGCAGAAAAGGCCTTACATAAATTTGCCCCCCGGAGAGCAACACTTGCCTAAGGGGTCACTCCCCCTTTTTTTAAATTGTCACAAAAAACTAAATCTCTGGTGTCTAGGGGTAGATTTGCCTGATAAAAATAGGCTGATATGCCCCCAGGGAGGGCAGAAATAGCCTAAAAACTATTCTCCCCCCCCCCCCCAGGCGAGCAACCCTTGCCTAAAGGGTCGCTCCCCTTATCAATGTAAACAAAAAAAAAATCCCTGCTGTCTAGAGGCTTCTGCCCCCCCTGGGGCAGATCGGCCTAATTAATATAGGCTGATCAGCCCCCAGGGGGGGTAGAAAAGGCCTAATTAAAAAGTTGTCCCCTGGGGAGCGACCCTTGCCAAAGGGGTCGCTCCCCTTATAACATTTGAACAAAACAAAAAAAACTCTCTGGTGTCTAGTGGCATTCCTGCAGCACGATCGCTATGCGATCGTGCTGCAGGAATGCTCAGAGAGACATAAAAAGGGAAGGAAAAGCCTTTCCTTCCCTTTTCATGCCTCTCTGACCTCCCCTGCCCCGTACTGAGGAGAACAAATCTGTTTCTCCTCGGTCGTGCTGGAAGCTGAACTTCGAGCGCGATGGGAGGCGACCTCTGATGAAGTCAGTGCGCAATTGTGCGCTGACGTCATCAGATGTCACTGGGGGTGTCGGGGGCTGGGGTGGAAGGGGAAGCGAATCCCCTTCCATCCCTGCCTATGGGAGGGGGATGCAAGGCCCTCAGGAGGAGCACTAGCGCTTCCCCCCAGGGGCCAATTGCTGGATGAGGTGGTTACATCCCTGGTGACTGAGCGCCACGCAGCGGGCCTAAGCACCTCATCCACGGCATTCGAGGGGTTACACCAGTCTTTAAGCATGTTCAAAATAATGTCTTAATACCGGCCTAGCTTTGCAAATAATGAAAAACCTGTCCTAAAGTTAATTGGAAATATATTTCTTTGTGCATTATTCAGACAGGAATTGTTAAAGTAAATGCTTGACTTGATTATTGGGTAGGGCAGAAAGAAATGTATGTGCTCTTCCCAGATATACACACCTAGAACCATAGATGCTTGTGATAAATATACAGTCTGTTAATGGAATAAAACATATCTGTAATCTGTTTCTGCCTGCACTTTGTGATCCGCAGGTATGGAGCACAAAATTTCCTTTCACTATTTCTTTTGATCTCGGCTACGGTCAGAACTTTTGCTGTCAAGATATGCTAATATTGTGCAGGAGATTCTAATGACAATCCGCCACTCCCCACTATGAGGCTGTTTCTGTACTAAGGTAAACAAGGAGAGCAGAAGCAGGGGCGTAGTGTAGGGGCCCACGCCAACACAAAAGAAAGCCGGTCCAACAGTGATCATGAGCTGGTTCAAGGATTTTTCTGGAAACAAGGTTAACTGGAAGAAGGCATAGTGAAAACAAGCAAAGCCAAAGAGAATTCAGAAATTAGATTTAAATACAAGCAAGAAGTCAGGTGACCGAGGGAGCCAAAGAAGAGAAAGAAAACATTAAAGGCGAGAGATTAAGCAACAATGAAAGAACTGTCACAGCAAGTGGAGTGCCAATGCAACACACAAAGTTGTCAGGCACCTTTTGAATGACAATCCACATTTCAAATAGCACCTCTGCTGACAGTGACCCAGAAATCCTGACCGTTGACCTGTCCCAGCTTTATAGGCCTGGTGCCTTCCTATGTCAGCCTGCCACAATTGTACAGTGATCCATTTAACAATTCTCTTATCTATCAATATTAATAATCTTTATTGTTTGGATAATAAAATCCATTACAATTTAAAGTCCGTTGCAAAATAAAAACCGATACCAATCAATAATATAATACACAGTTAAAACATCCTTATTGATGGTGATAAAAAACATAGGCCCACAACATTTAACAATACATCCCCATGGTTACCAATGAGCATGGGGGGCTTTGACAGGACATCAATTAAACAATAGACCCCCCCTACCCTTAAAGTGTAGGCGTGCCCTAATTCACTAACCCATTGACAACCATAAGGCACATGCCAAGTGACCAAGGTAAAAGTTCAGGTAATGCGCAGAATAGCCCAACCTGAATGGGGCAAGAGTGTATTAAACCACGCTTGCAGTGCCCTGAAGAAATTTGGCCAAGGCAGCCTTGATAAATTTGACAGCCGAAACATTTAGCATTGTATTCCTAGGATCCAATAATGCTATTTCAGCCTGTCGACAGGAGCAGACCCCCAGTTCATTCCACTTAGTCCGCAGCAGTCTTCTCCACTCCTGAAGCAATGATGGGCACAAACAAACCACATGTTCAAGGGATTCCTCCCTGATACCACAGCTCCTACACATAACTCCCTCCCCTGGGGCTAAGCGCCAAGACAGTGCATGTTTCCGGAAGCCCCAGTCACCAATCCTCAATGCCATAAACATTTCTTTCAGGTGTATGCCATAGGTACAGGGGAGATAGCCCAAGGGGGAGCCTGGGTGAAATGAGCTAATAACTGGCCAGGTGTGCTTTATTTTTGGCTAGAAGAGCTCGGTCACTATGATAAGACCAGGGCTGAACACACTTCATAATCCCCAGTTTAAATACGGGTTGCAACAGATTGGCAGCCCAGAGCCTGTCGGCTTCCAGTAACTGTCTATAGTTGACCAAAAAGCGGAGACATGACCCTTTTCTCTCGTTTGCACTTAGTTCCCGCCATAGTACTGACTCTAAACTACCGGCCTTTGCCCCGCTCAATTTATGACAGAATTTTAAAAACGCCACAACGCCCACAGCTCGCTGGTCTGAAAGCCCAAATTCCAGCCTCACTTGCGTAGGAGATGCAGTTTACGGTAGGTGGAGGACTCTCTTATAGATCCTAATAACCAGCCAATTTAATGACCCCGTGCCAATATCCATCATTGCTTCTCGACCACAAGACAGTTAAGGGATGATCTTTACGCTCATAGCGTTCAATAGTGGCCACAAACTAGGCCCCCTCAATGTTCTAGATAACTTTTGCGAAGGCAACCTCTTTGGCTTCTATCTTCTTTCTTTGGATGACAAAGCTGGAGCACATAAGGAATACGTCAACATAGTAGTTTCGCCCAAAGAATGCGCTTGGGCACCCGATCAAATGCTGCCCTAAAGTTGACGAAGCAACAGTGCAGCACCGATTCCGAGAGTTTTGCCTTGTCTGTCAGGATAGACAATACTAAAAGGTTTGTGGACGTGCCAGTAGTGATTGAAAACCTTGTTTGGGAAATGGAAATTAAGCCATTCAGATCAGCCCAGGATTGAAGATCCTGTAGGAGATGACTAGCATAGAACTTAGCCTCATTGTCGAGGAGAGCTATTAACCTGAAGTTGACTGGATCTGACCTTAAGCCACGTTTATAAATTGGATGGATAATGGCACCACGCCATTAATCGGGAATCCTTGAGGAGAAAAGACATTGATCGAACAAAATTGCAAAATGGTCCGCCCAAAAGGGGGCGTCCTGTTTAAACATAGACTGCAGGATACCGTTAGGCCCAGGGGTACCATCCTGTCTTGTCCTATCAATTATGCAGCAAAGGGGCATCGGGGAAAAATCCCGACTTCCAGGTTAGAGGGCGTATGGCTGACCGCCTGCAATTGTTGAGATCATTTACAAGGCTCCAAAACGTCAGTGGGTTCGAATCCTTACTTGCACTATGGAGTTTTTCCCAGAACGTAAAAAGACTGGCTTCTTAAACGCTTTCTGAGCCTCTCTAAGTTTAGTGGTCAGCACCTCAGAATCGAGGTGCTTCCTAAATGCCCTAGCAGCCCTGTTCCGGGCTTTCTTTAAATCAAGCGTCCCCCCGTAGACTACAGTGGATGGATGGGGAATGAGGTTGTGCACAGGTTGCTGATATTTATACAGTAAGAGAATAATAAGCTTGTCGCCTACTAAATCACCCAGCAGCTGTCTTAGCCTGGTCAACTTCCCTCTTTTCTCCCTTGCCCCATGTGCTACATAAACGTTAATCATGATGAGTGGTTGCTGTAGATTCCCCTTACTGATCTTAATCCCCTGGGCCCAATTCTCCTCCCATCCCACTGGCATAATATTCCCTATAAGTTTGACAGTAACATAGGTAGATAGACCCCCCCCCCTTGGCTTGACTGCTTTTCTTTTCTCGTTGAGCTGATTTCCAGACCCCTGGAACCCCATCAGTGGGTTCCCTTTCTCCGCCCAGGTTTCCTGCAAAGCAATAATGTCATTATCTTTGAGGAAAGATATTGGGTCAGTGGATTTGCGTTTATGTGCCAGCCCATTGATGTTCCAGGAGCACAGGGACAGCCCCTCACACCTGGCCCCTGTAGAACCCCCTCATGGTGTTCATGAGCAGATGCCAACCAGTCCCAGGTGGCCCCCAGTCGGTTTCTCGTACCAGGCATTCCTACAATGTTAGGGGTGCTGGAGCTGCTCTGGGCACCCTTTAAAATTGAAAATGGCTTCGGCACTGTTGTTGACTTAAAGCTGGAGGTGGCCGATAGAAGGACAGGATAACCAGAATAACTGTACGGAGTGATCATAATGCCCCAGGAATCAAAGGCGTCCTTTTTTCACAAATTGCCTGTGCTAAGTCAGCTGTAGCCAATGTCATCAGGGTGGTTTCCCCGGACCGCATCCCCATCTGTGGGAGAAATTCAATTGATGTAATATCCCCGGAACCAATAACACCCAATTCCGGAATAGCTTTTAAAAGTTTAAAAATATTTCCTCTATTTAAAATATCATGAGAGACCCTTGATTGTCATTCTGGTATAAGGAGCAGTTTTGTAAAGGTGCGGTCAGGGTAAGTCTTGGAAAACAGATTGGGAATTTTAAATAAGGATGGGCAACTGAAACAAGGCGAATCACTGTAGGCTCTTGTGCCATCCCCCATGCCTCAACTGTGTGATTTTGACTACATGTTAGCTTGGCCATAAGGCGGTGGCCCGGGTTCTGTGGGAAAGGCCCTGATGGAGCAGGCATTCCTCACTTCCAGATAGGGCTAGGTGAATGCAACAGATGCTGACCTCTTATGTTGTTTCAGGTCTCCAATCCCATTGTTTATTCCTGAACATTGTTTCCAATATAGGGTGAATGGGTTTTGGGTCAGCCCCGTGCTCATGACTGGGTGGCTTTGCTGTCTGTTTCACTTCCCTGCTCCCGATTTGCTGACTTTCTTTCTTATTTATTTGTTTGGCTCACTCAACATCATTTCGGTCTCATAGTGTTGAAGTTGGTTAATTTGTTTCCTTCCGATGCTGACCTTCCTTGCATTCAGGGAATTACTTTTTTCTTTCACAATAATCTCCATGGGATTGCATATGTTTTTTTGCTCTCTCGTGCGCTACTTTCCCCTTCACTTTCACTGCCTTGCTCTCTGTGTTGTGCCCTCGCTTACAGCTCATCTTTACTTCACCACCGCTCCCCATTCTGTTTTTAATAAAACTACCCTTCCACCCTGCTTCTCTGTTGCTCTCTATTGCTTTTTTTTTGTAAGTTTTGGGTCCCACCTGCACTATTGGCGGGCTTTTATCTTAACATTTTTCCCCATTTTAGGATAGCTACCCATGAGTGCAAATATACATAGTTGCACAGCAAGCATCTGTGAATAGGTTTATATTATTTTTAACAAGTCCATTCACAGATGTCCAGCGAGTATGTGGACACTTTCTTGGCAGTCTTCTTGGAATGGGGTTGTTAAAGTAAAATAAATATATTGAAAGATTGCAACTGAACATGCAAGCTTCTGAGTGGGTTTGTTAAACTAATGCATGTGCATTCAAAGATGGCTGCTGTGGATGCACATGCATCAACTGCTTTCATATTTGAAAGGTATTATGTATTATTTTAATAAACCTGGTTCTAAGATGCCTGCTACAGATGCATGATAGAACTTTTTTTTTTTTTGTAGGCACGTCTTTCTCTTTAGTTTGGGATGGAATGGGAATATCTCCTGTAAAAGGTGTTTTCCCTGCACTGGGTGCCCTACTGAGTATCTGGTATCCTAGCTTTTTATTTTTGGCTCTGGCGTCACGCTAATCTAAGCATATGCATAGAGACCTGAGCTTGTCTATGCCTATGAAAGTTACTGGACATGTCCTGTGGCCTGAAGGCATGCACCAAGTGTGCAGTCATTTGTGACAGAGGACTACTATCCCTATCGTGGATTTAGTATATAGAGCAGTGGTGGCTGCATGTTTTCAGGATCAGTCGGAGGCTGCTTTATCTGGGTTACTGGAGTAGCAGTCTACCGGACCACCATTTTTAGGTTCCACTTCTTTTAACTTATCCTTTTCCTTGCACTAAAATCCTGTGTGTTAATTGTGTTGTGTGTGCTTAGTGTAGCACATGCATGCTGTTTATGAGCAAGCCAGCAAAATGGAGTCCAAGGAGATCTATTCTGGATGCTCCCGATCTGGCCTGGAATGAGAAGGAGGGTGAGGACTGTTCTCACAGACAGCGAAAGTGTATTGCTTACATTCCTGTGGCTGTAGGGAGGAATCTTAAACTCTGAAGTGAGGGAAGTGGATATTAGGCTGCTTAAGATGTTCTATGAGGCTGTTGGTTAGCAAGATTACACTGAGGTCTTTGTCATTGGCAACCCCACCATCTGGTTGCCTAACTGGTGTCCTAATTCTCTATGTACCCCTCAGGCACGCGTCAGTGCATACGAATTGCGGGTCATATTTGACAGTAAGCTCACTTTTGAGGCACATGAATAAGCTCACTTCAACTTGTATTCTCATGGGTAAATTATCTGGAAAATCACTCATTTGCTACCTAATTCTTCCAGGAAAAAACCCTGGTCCAGGCTCTTTATCATCACTACTCTGGACTACTGTAATTACCTCTTTGTAAATCTGCCTTCCTAGCTTTTTCACAAACTGCATCTTATTCAGGATGCTGCTTTCCATCTCATTTTTGGGATCAGCAGAACTACAAGCATATCCTCCCATCTTTGTCTCCTCTACCAGGCTCTCTATGCACAAAAGATGCTTTTTTATAGCTGCCTGCGTTTCTCAAAGGCCTTATATAGCTTGCCATCAATTAATTACAGGCATACTTTTTCCATCTAGACCCCTTTTTGGCCCCTTAGTTTTAGCACTTTCTTTATGTCAACATATCCAAGTTCAGAAAAGTGCACACTGGAGGCTCGGATATTTCAGTAGGTAACAACCAAGTGTGTACTGGTCTTCCTTTTACTATTTGAATGAAAATAAACCATCTTAAATTTCATAAATTGTCAAAAACCTATCACATTCTTTGATAGACTCATTACCTCGGTTTTTCTAGTGCCAGGAGACACACACTTTTTGGGTGCTCAGAGACAGCAACTTGTATGTGGGTAATGAAGTGTGTAGTATTTATTACAACTGTGAGACCTTTTTTTCTTGCAAAGTTAAACATTAGGCTGGACAGTTTGTTGGTTAATTACTCATCTCTGTACTCAAGCACCCCACCTACTTCCCTGAAAAGCCTGTGACTGTTCATCATTGCTACCCTGAGAGTCAAGTGTAGAAGGGGTTTACTTGGCCTAGTTTCCAAAGACATAGTAGGAGTACCCCTTTGACATCCTTAGCAAACAAAATAAAACTGAGGATCAGTAACCCCTGCCTGCCCTGTCACCCCATACAGGGTCTAATAACGAAGCTCAATATTAAGTTATGAACTAAAGTTAACAAATGTTTAAGGAAGGAATACAAGGCATAAAATACAGGCTCCAATGAACAGTGGAAGCTTTCCACCCTGCAGACTTTCATGTAACTGCAGTGGAGCTTACTTACTAGATGGCCACCTAACAAAGAAATACTTGCTAATCAGGCAACAGTAAGTGCTCCTGTTTGGTGGGCATGTGATGTGGAATTGGGGACAATTAGAAACTGGGTCTCTAATTGGCAGAGGTATGCACCCTGTTCAAGTAGGGACCACAATCCTAGTCAGGGTAAGTCACTACACAACCTAAATTATCCTGTGCTCACCCTCCGGTAGTTTTGCACAAAGCAGGCAGACTTAACTTAGAAGGCAATGTGTAAAGTATTTGTGCAATAACTTGTACAGTAACACAGTGAAAACACCACAAAAAAGTACTCTACACCAGTTTAGAAATAAATATATTATTTATCTGAATACGGCAAGCCCAAAACAACAAAAGTCCAATATGCACAAATCAAGATATCACTTAGAGGTTTTTTAGGTAGCCTTAATCCATAGGAATCAATTGATGTATCTCTTTAGCACAAAGTACCTGGGATGAGTCAAAAACAACGATGCTGCGGGCCACAGAAGAGATGAGGCATCGGAAAGTAAACTGATACATCGATTTTTCTGGTGCAGTGGAGGTGGTGCGTTGATTCTTTCTTCACAGGCAAGGTGATCCGTCGATTTCCAGGCATGCAGCCTTGGTTAATTTCTGCGGTGTGGGGTTTGATGACTAATTGATACCCAGGGACGATGTGTGAAAAAATCCAAACATGCTGTGATGATGAAACAGGCCCTGTGTCAATTCTGCAGGTGCTGCATCGTTTTTCCAGACAAGAGACAGGCGCTGTGTCAATTCTGCAGGCGTTGCATTGATTTTTCTGCTGACAAGTCCTTGGAGATTACTTGTGGGGAGGGGGAAAGCAACATGCTTCTAGCGGAATCAGGGAGCAGCAGGGCACCAAGCAGGAGTGTAGCCCTTCCAGAAAAACAGTCCAGATGAGACCTTTGGGTAGCACTGCAGTCCTTCTGACAGAGGTCCGTTGTAGGTCCAGAAGAGTCTGATCTTAGGGGGTCACAGACACAGTATATATGCCCAATTGTGCCTTTGAAGTGGAGGAGACTTCAAAGAGTGGCTTTGAAGTACACTAGTTCCCCTTTCAACCCAGCCCTGTCTGCCAGGAGATCTGTGGAGGGGTTATCAGTCCGCAGGATTTCTCACTACCATTCCAACCATAACAAACATGACAATGCTACTCCTTTCAGATCAGAATTTACCACTTACAAGTATGTAAGGGAATTCCCAATGCTGGCCCATGAAAGGAGCAGGCTTCACAATAGTGAAAATCACTTTGGGTGTTTCTCACTACCAGGGCATGTAAAACGTAAAAGTACATATCCTGCCTTTTACTTACAAAGCACCCTGTCCTATAGGCTTCCTAGGGCCTATCTTAGGGGTGACTTATATGTAATAAAGGTGATTTTAGGGCTAGGCAAGCAGTCTTAAATGCCAGATCGAAGTGGCATTGAAACTGCACACACAGGCCTTGCAAAGGCAGACCTGAGGCATGGTTAAGGGGCTACTTATGTGGGTGGCACAATCAGTGCTGTAGGCCCATTAGTAGCATTTAATTTACATGCCCTGGGCATATATAGCACACTTTTCTAGGGACTTATAGGTAAACATGCCAATCAGGTAGGAGCCAAAGGTCCCATGTTTAGGGGAGAGAGCACTTTAGCACTGGTCAGCAGTGGTAGAGTGTGCAGAGTCCTTAAACCAGAAAAAATTAGATCAGAAAATGGAGGGAGGCAGGCAAAAGGTTGGGGGAAGACTACCCAAAGGTTGTCAGGTCTAACATGTGCCCCCCCCCAGCTGAAAGTGGGGAGAGCTACCCAACCCCTTGGGTGGTCTCTTCACTAAGGCAGAAGAATCTGGAGAGATCATCAGCGTTGACATGGTCAGATCCTGGGCAATGCTTCACCGTAAAGTCCATTCCCTGTAGGGAGATGGACCACCTCAAGAGTTTAGGATTTTTACCCCTCATTTGTATGAGCCATCTGAGGGGCCTGGGGTCCGACTGAACCTGGAAGTGAGTCCCAATCAGGTATGGTCTCAGCTTCTTCAGTGCCCACACCACAGCAAACGCTTCTCTTTCAATGGCACTCCACCTCTGTTCCCTTGGAATTAACCTCCTACCTAATCAAGGCTACCAGTTGGTCTACACCCCCCTCATTCAGCTGTGCTTAGACTGCCCCATGCCATGCTCTAAAGCGTTCATCTCCATGAACAATTCCTTGACGTAATGAGTGGCCCTGAGCACAGGTGTTGTGCACATAGCTTCCCTGAGAGAATCAGACTTTCTGACAAGCCTTTGTCCAGATCACCAACCTGGGCTGCTTCTTAGAAGTCAGGTCAGTTAAGGGGGCAACAATGGTGCCATAGCCCTTAATGAATCTTATGTAGTAGCCCATGAGGCCTAGGAAGGCTCTCACTTCGGTTTGGGTTTTAGGTGGCTGCCAAGCCATGACGGTTTCAATCTTGACCTGGAGGGGCTACACCTTGACGCCATCTACCAGGCATCCCAAATACACCACAGAACCCTGCCCAAACTGGCACTCCCATGCCTTGATCATCAGGCCTGCCTTTTTCAGGGCCTGAAACACCTCTTGGAGGTGATGCAGGTATTCTACCCAGCTGTCACTAGACAGCAATGACATCTAAGTAGGTGGCACAGAAGGCCTACTTGCCAGTCAGGGCCCTATTAACCAACCGTTGGAAGGTAGCAGGGGCATTCTTCAAGCCAAAGGGTATTACTCGGAATTGGTAATGGCCCTCTGGGGTTGAGAATGCTGACCTCTCTTTTTTTCCCTCAGTCAAGGTGATCTGCCTGTACCCTGATGTTAAATCAAAGGTACTGAGGAATTTGGCAGCGCCTAGCCTGTCAATGATCTCATCAGCTCTGGGGATGGTGTGTGCATCAGTCCTGATGACAGAATTGAGGCCCTTTTATTCCACACAGAACCACCGAAGTTTTGGTTTGGCACCCAGTGGGGAGGCCTTTGGTACCAACACCATGGGCTGGACCAGGGATGGTTAGAAGGCTCAATCAGCCCTAAGGTTAGTATCTTGAGAACTTGTTTCTGGATGATGGCTCTCAAACTGTCTGACAATCTGTACATTTTGTTCTTTACAGGGGGACTGTCTCCTGTGTCAGTGTAATTGACTCACAGATGTGTGAGTCCAGGGTTGAGGGAGAACAGTGAGGCAAACTGTCCCAGCAACTGGTAATAGTCACCTAGCTGCTCTGGGGTCTGGGTGGCAGAGATGTTGACACCCTCCACCTACCCATTGTGTTCCTGTGCAGAGAGAGGTCAGGGAGAGGTTCATTCTCTTCCTCCACACCCTCATCTGTCACAAGGAGCATGCTCACTTCAGACCTCTCAACCAGCAAAGGTATCAGCAATATGATTCTTAAATAAAGGTGATAGTTAGAGATGTACTTGATTTTCTATGACTTATCCCTCCTTCTCAGTAAAATATATATTGGTGATCTTTTTTTTTGTGCCACATGGCTTGATGGAATCTGGCTGCATGTAAAACACGGGATTGCTGTTTACGGAGGTTGGGAAATTTTCATTGCATTCTACTGGGTTATAGTTGTGAGATACTTGCTGGAAGCACAGCAAGAGATGATAAATTGAGTTGTGTATGTATATTTAAGCTGATTACAAAGACTTAAATGGAAAAAATATTGGCATGTAATATTGATGCACAGACTTCAGGATCTGTTATCATACAGTGAATTATATTGTTTACCTTATCATGTGATGGCTATGTTGATTATATAAAAAATACAAGACTTAATAGATGATGCATACTGTTTAATCCGCATTTTACAGATGTGGGTGGAGGTTAATGCACCCACACAATTGATTTGGGTACTGAGATTATATTGTTTTTATGGATTGTTTTATTTTTATATCTTTATGTGTACAGTATCCTAAATATGTATGTTTGTTCGTATTTTGTAACTCTGAAGAAGTCCGAATGGACAAAACGTGTTGGCTACGTTGTAATGAAATGAGAATATTTAATTGTTAATCTAAAAGAAGATTCTGAATAAAGAAATGTTTTTTCAAAGAATAAAAATGAGGGAGTCTGTGCATCATGTTGAATACTAATTATTTGATTATGTACTATACATGTTGAATTAAAACAAAAATTAAATTAATATGTGCTGAATCCATTGTTGGGAGACCTCTCAAATTAAGGCTTTAGTCTGGTAATGTATAGCACCTTTAGGGTGTTCCTAGGGGTCTGGAGGTCCACTAAATAGGTGGCCTCCCCCTTATGCTCCTTGATTTCGTATGGGCCAGTCCGGTGGTCCTGGAGAGCTCTGGGCTCTACTGGCTCCATGACCCATACCTTTTGGCCAGGCTGAAACTCTACCAGTCTCATCTTCTGGTCATACCAGCATTTCATTATCTCCTGGCTGGCCTCAAGGTTGCTCTTGGCTTTTTTCCAGAAGTGGTGCATCTGGTTTCAGTGGGCCAACATGTAGCTGGCCACATCCTGGGGAGGAGAATTCTGGGAGCTTTCTCCATCCCATCCTTGACAATGTTGAGAGGTCCTCTGACAGTGTGGCCATAGAGAAGTTCAAAGGGACGGAACCCTACTCCTTTCTGTGGCATCTTCCTGTAGACAAAGAGAAGGTATGGCAGTAGGACGTTACACTTACGCCTCATGGCCTCAGGTAGTCCTGCAATCATGCCCTTTAAGGTTTTGTTGAACCTCTCAACTAGACTATTGGTTTGGTGGGTGATATGATGTGGTGAACCTATAAGTTACATCACATGTATCCCACATGGACTTCATGTACGCAGACATGAAGTTAGTGCCTTGGTCAGGCACTATCTCTTTGGGGAACCCCACAAGGGTAAAGATCCCCATCAGAGTTCTGGTCACCACAGGTGCAGTCCCTGTCCTCAGAGGAATTGCCTCTGGGTAGCATGTGGTTTGATCCACCTAGACCAGGATGAACCTGTTGCCTAGGGCTGTCTTCAGGTCCAAAGGACCAATGAGGTCGATGCCCACCCTTTCAAAGGAGATGCCAACAACGGGAAGTAGGATCAGGGGAGCTTTCAGCTTTTTCTCTGACTTTCCACTGGCTTGGCAGGTGAGATGAGACAGGACCTTCAGAATGTATCTGAGGCTGTCTTCATTCTGGGCCAAGAAAAGTGGGTGGCCCAATAAAACTAAGGGACCACCAGCACATGGGCTGCTCCAGTACCCGGAGCCTTAGGCTCGCTGTCGAGGAGATAATTCTCCCAGTATATTAGGGGATCCCCGGAAGCTTTACTTGCTGCATGGGCTGAGGCCTGTCACCTCAAGCCCTTATGAGTGAGACACTCTCTCTGGGCTTTGCAGAATCCCTTCCTAGTGGGCCCACCCTCAACTTGCCAGCCAGCAAACTCAGGTAGATCACACAGGGTGGCAATGTCCTCCCCGGTATGCTGAGGGGCCTCCTCCACAGGGGCCCGTCACCCTCCCAGGCGGAAACTTCACTGACGGGTGTCCCACACCTCTTGCCCTTCTCCTTGGCAGCTGTCTGGGCCATTGTTCCAGGCTCCAGACGCCCTTGAGTTCCTTCCCAGGCAACTATGGAGCGTGTTGTCACACAGACCCACTCAGGCAATCCCATCATCTCCAAGTGAGACCTGAGCTCTACCTTCCTCCAGGTAGTGTGCTCCAAGTCGTTGCCTAATGGACAATCTACAGGCATGGCAGGGCTCACAGCAACTTTCAGAGTACCAGAGCCCCCCCCCCCCTCCACTCAAAGGGAACCAGAGCCACTGGTAGATGGTTCTCACAATTGTTGGCAACTATGACTTGGTGGAATGTGTTCAGTAGGGCCCGCTCTGCTGACACCAGCTGACACATGACAGTTGTCATGCTGGTTCTGTGCCACACAGAGCCTCCACCCGTTGCCCATTAATGGTGATCCACTACCTATATTTGGAAGTATTGGCAGGAATGTAGACTTTTGGCACCATATCTTTATCCTACGGGAACACTAGGGTCACCTCTGTCTGTTCCCCAAAGCCTGCTCGGACTATCTCCTCCCTGAGTGCTACACTGGCCAACCCAGGTGTCTGCCCAGCAGTGGGGGGGGCTGTGCCCCCTTGGGACATTGAGAGTCGCCCTTAGAGTGAGCATACTTGGAGCACTCTTTACATTGGAGTACAAACCTCTCTGTCTCATGGTCAAAAAACCCTTTCTTTTTAGGATCAGACTGGGACTAGTTACCACTTCTCCCTTGGGATTTATTTTAGGTGACCTTCAGAGAAGTCCTTATTTTTAAGCTTTTCTCCCCCCTCTTTCTTCTGATGAGAACCCTGACCACCTTTGTGTGTGTCCCACCCAGATACCTTTTTGGACATTATGGTGCTAGCCCAGAAGTTCACCTCTTCAGCAAGCTTCCTGGGATTGGTCAGCTTAATGTCAGCTAGGTGCTGGCACAACTCTGTAAAACAGATACTGAGCGTGTGCTCTCTCAAGATTAAATTGTACATCCCAACATAATCATTGACTTTGTTGTCCCACACCCAGCCATACAGTGCTTTACTGGAGAAATCAATGAAATCTACCCTGGATTGGTTGGGGAGCATCTGGTTGCCCCTGAATGTTTGGCAATACTTCTCAGGGATCAGTCCAAATTTGGCTGTCAAAATGACTTTCATGGGAGCATACTTTATCTGGTCCCAAACCTCTAATGTTAGAAGTGTGTCCCTCCCAAGTGTTGGCATATGTTTCCACAGACCCGCCTCCCAGTGCTCTTCAGGAACCCCATGTACCCTCAGTGCAACTTCATAAGCAGAAACCACTTATCAATGTAATCTCCCACCACATAACTAGGCACCAAATCCTTGGGTGTACGAATCTCATGCCTCAATCATGTACTGTATGTAGGCTGTCACCATCACCGCTGGAATCCACCTGCCTGGCCATGAGTTCCAGCTCTTTATGACTCAATTCATGTGCCAGAAGAAATTTCTCTTCTGATAAAGCTCTTTCAGCTTGCTTAGCTTCCCTCTCATCCTCTATTTTTAGTTGCGCCAACTGCAGCTTGAATTCCCTCTCCTCTCTCCTTTCCTCTGGGGTCAGGCCTGACTAGAGACACTGCTTCCTGGCCTCACTGGTACCACAAATCCAGGGGTGTCCCCCTCGACTGTTGCAGGTAGCTCCTGGGAAGAGCCATTTACACGCTCGCCCAACTCATCATCCTCTTGGGAGCAGGACTTTGCCCAGGCCCTCAGCGCCATTTGAAACTCCACCATCTTGGTGGCTCCTCAGGCAGGTACCCCTCCCTTTGCAAAAGCTTTCCAACTGTTTACCTGTGTAATTCTCCAGCATGGCAAGCTCAAACTCCACGGCTCCACTTGTAGAACCAGCCAGAGACATGATGTATAGGATGTATTAAAATGCAAAACAGGGAAAATTGCAGAAAAAGAAAAAAAAATCAAATGGTCTTTAAATGTGAGTAGGTAGTGAACACATTGCTATTGTATGGCACTGCACAAACACAAGTCCTATCCTCACCGCTGATCACCAATGTGAGAAATTGGGTCTCTTGTTGACAGAGGTATGCTCCCTGTCCAAGTAGGGACCACAGTCCTAGTCAGGGTAAGTCACAACACAACCTAAATTATCCTGTGCTCACCCTCAGGTAGCTTGGCAAAGAGCAGGCTTTACTTAGAAGGCAATGTGTAAAGTATTTGTGCAATCATTCATAAAGTAACACAGTAAAAGCACCACCAAGAGTACTCCAAACAAGTTTAGGAAAATAGATATTATTTATGGGGGAAAAAACAAAAACAAAACAACAAAAATCTAATGTGCACAAGTAAAGATATCACTTTTTAAAGGTTTAAGTAGTCTTAATTTATAAGAATTAATGGATGTATCTCTGTAGCACAAAGCACCTGATATGAGTCACACTTTTGCGTAGGGTCAGGCCACTAGCCTCTGAAGGGTAAGTGAGAGCCCCTCCACCCTTCTTGCCCAGAAAGACCCATCAGTATAAAGATGACTACAGATGCAGCTGAGTGTTCTGTATTTATAGCTGTCTGTGAGGATTGCTCAAGGGGAGCTGTCAACCAGTACAGACCAGATGTAGATTGGAGACAGGTTGTAAGCACAGAGAGCAGTAAGTGCAGAGAAAAGCCTAATTTCTAAAAGTGTCATTTCTAAATTAGAGATGCTAAATCCAACTTCACCACCAAACATGACAATGACACTCCTTTCAGATCAGAAATTACCACTTAAAAGTATATAGGGGAATTCTCAAAGCTGGAGCAGGCTTTACAATAGTGCAAAAAAAACGTTGGGTGTTTCTCACTAGCACGGCATGTAAAACTTAAAAGTACATGTCCTGCCTTTTACTTACATAGCCCCCTGCCCCATGGGCTACCAAGGGCCTACTTTAGGGGTGACTTATATGTAATAAAAGGGGAGTTTAGGTCTTGGCAAGTAGTGTTGAATCCCAAGTCGAAGTGGTAGTGAAACTGCACACAAAGGCCTTTCAGTGGCAGGCCTGAGACATGGTTAAGGGGCTACTTATGTGGGTGTCACAATCAGTGCTGTAGGCCCACTACTAGCATTTAATTTACAGACCCTGGGCACATCTAATGCACTTTATTAGGGACATATAGGTAAATTAAATATGCTAATTGGGAGGAGCCAATGTTACCATGTTTAGGGGAGACAGCACAAAAACTTTAGTACTGGTCAGCAGTAGTAAAGTGTACAGAGTCCTAAAACCAGCAAAAACAAGATCAGAAAATGAAGGCAGGCAGGCAAAAAGTTGGGGGAAGACTACTCTAAGGCTGTCAGGTCTAACAGGGACTCTTCTTGATTAAATATATATGTAGGTTTCCATTATCACCAAAGATCCTGAATTCACAAAGAATAATTGTCAATCGGAAGCACTTACAAATATGAACAACAGAGGCCACATTGGAAGCTATACTTCTGTAAATTTCAAAACGTTCTGAAATCCTGGATTGGAGTAAAGTTATTGCTTTAACGTGAAGGATCTCAATCACTTCTATTCAGGCTGCCAGGGCTAAGGTGAGTGTGTAATGTCAACTCTATTGCTCTAAATGCAGAGCCTATGATTCCAACTTTTAATCAATTCACAATATTCAAGCAGCCAAATCATTTAAAAGCTCCCCCTCTTTTTCCTGCCATTTCTCAAGGCAATTGAGAGACTACTTCTCACATGCGGACTCCTCATGAAGAAATAAATACATAGCTTTCCATGCTGGCAGGGAAGCACTTTTCACAGAAATGAAATCTCATAGTCAATCAATTACAAATATGAGCCCTAGTTGAAGCTGTACTTTTGTAAATTCCCAAACGATCTGAAATACGTTGTTGGAGTAAATTCAACCGCTTCTGTTTTGGCTGCCAGGGAAATGACAATTATGTACTGCCAATTTTCTCCTGTTTTGAGTGCAGAGCTGATGTCTCCAGCTTTTAATCACTACTGAATATTGAAGAGTGCAGTATCATCTACAAATTTCACCCTATTTTTCCACCATTTTATGTGGATTAACAAAAGTATGAAAAAATCACTGCATACACTAATAGATTTCTGGGATGAGGCCTGTTGGTTTTGCCAATGCTTGTTTTAATCATCCATCACTATATACATTTCTTGTTCTGGCCTAAATACTGCCTTAGCTGTCTCTTCAGGCTCATATATGTGTAAGTCTATTGCAAAACAATTTTACCTGGGACCACAAAAGCGTACTTCTCTGATACTAGACATTGAGTTTAGTCAGAAACTCCTTAAACTTCTTGCTGTTGAATGACAGATGAATGTCAGACTTGAGAGTGCCTGGTATGTCCCACACTGCAAATATGTCATCCAGCCTCTCAATAACTTTGTTGTGATGTGTTGATGACATTTCTGTCACCAGAGGAAAAAGGAATGTTCATCAATGACCACGAAAAGATAGTGTCCATTTGCCAGGAGCCCAAAGAAGTCTACGGCTACTCTTTCTCATGCTTGCGCAGGAAAATCAGACATAGTTAGTGGATGCTGGATCACCTTAGTAGACAGGGAATTGCACAAATGACACTCCCATTAACTTCCTCGCAACTTTCTCATCTAGGTGAGGGAACCACACTCAATATCTCAAGGCCCCACTTGGTGGCTACTATGCCATGATGTCCTTTAAGAGCGAGTTCAATGACTCGCTGTGTCAGACTCACAGGCATGACAATCTGGGGACCTCTAGCACAATGCCTTCTTTAGTGACAGATATTTCATCTTGGATATTTCGATATTTTTGGTATTCAACATTGTCATTTAGAGGTAGAACACTCTGGGCCTGAATACAACTTTGGAGGAGGGTGTTAATCCGTCCCAAATGTGACGGATATACCACCCGCCGTATTACGAGTCCATTATATCCTATGGAACTCGTAATACGGTGGGCAGCATATCCGTCACATTTGGGACGGATTAACACCCTCCTCCAAAGTTGTAATCAGGCCCTCTGTCTCCATGATTGTGCTGAAAAGATGTTTTTAAGGGCAAGCATGTCCTTATCGGCATTCATAGCAGCAGCAATCTGTTTGATGGACAAAGCTGCTGGTGTGCTTGACTTTACAATGAAGTTAATGTATTACTCAGCAATTCTTTACGTTGAGCTGTGCCGTTGTAGGGGTACTCATGAGAAATAGTCTGCAGGGTTTGTTTCTTGCCTGGCTTGTGCAAAATTGTATTCTTGTAAATGCACCCCCCACCTTTCAATGTGAGGGGGCTTCTTGGCCTTTGGATTTCTGAATATGGTGAGCAGCATTTGGTAGTCTGGGATGATCGTGATATGCTTTCCCTACAGAAACACATGTAAATGCTCACAGGCCCATGCTACAGTTGGATCTCTTTTTCTGTGTCGGACAAGCCTCGACTGTCATATGCCACAATTTTCTCTAAGCATGTGGATGTCCATTATGCTGAGCAAGGATTGCTCCTAGCCCCTCTGGGCTCGCATCAACAGTGATCTGTGATCAAAGCAATCAATCTCAGTTGCATTTTCAAGTGCATTCTGTATACTTTTGACGCTTCAGTCACATTTAAAGGACCATCTGAATTGGAATTGGACATTTCTTTTTCTCAGCTCTTGCAATTGGGTACTCACTGTGGCAAAGTCATGAATGTACCCTGAACAATAGCTGGCCATGTCAAAGAAAGATCGTACCATTGTGACATCTTTTGGGGAGGTACCGGTGGCTGACAGTGCTCGCACTTTATCAGGCTCGGGAGTCCTCCCTCCATCATATGTGCCCAAAGTACTTGAGTTTTGTTTTGTGAAATTCACACTTTTCAGCATTCAATGTGAGACCTGCACCTGTAAGTAACTGGCACACCTCTCTGAGAGCCTTATTATGTTCCTTCCATGTTGTTTCAAACACCAGTATATCATCATTGTAATTGAAGGCACGTGTAACAGGTTGAATAATTTTACGTATAGCATCTTAGAATATTTCTGTAGCAGATGACACTCCAAAGTGCAATCTTTTGTTTCTGAACAAACCAACATGAGTCAAAAAAGTGGTAATGTGCCTGCAGTTTTCTTATAGTTTGAGTTGATGGTAATCTTTGTTAGGTCAAGATGGGAGAAAACGGCTAGATTTAGCTGCATGATCTAATCTGCAATGTGTGGACCAGGATGTCTCTGTCTCTCTCAATTGCTTTGTTGTCTTGGTGCATGTCCATGCACAGATGTGCACTGCACCTCCACTGTCCTTTATTGGCACCACCACTATGTGCAACATCAGGGGAGTGCTTGATTTTTTTTCTTCAAATCTGTTTATTGAACATGGTGAAATTTGACAGATCAGCCGGCCACCCTGGGGAGTGGACATGTACATGTATATATTAATTATACAGTAAAACAAACATGTAAATACGGTGTGGGAATATGCCAAAGAACTGTGCTACATTAGTATGAATCGCTGTGGTTATGTTTCGTGTGGGCGGTAAGATTTAACCATGCTCTAAACAAGGGACATGGTAATGCATTTATTTATGTATATATGTATACATACATTGGAGACCCATTGGTAACCCATTTTGTATCCCTAAACATTGTGAGGGAATTAGTCAATCGGGGAACACTCTGGTCTCGACATGGCGAGCTCCTTTACGGGAGGGCAATATCATAAGTACTGTCCCATATGTGCGGCGTCTACTTTTACCCCATACAGCGTGGCAGACAAGACATGTAGGTGACTTCTATCAAGGCGAAATCAACCCATGGATAGGGGGGAATCATTTGTCTGTCCAATACCATGAGACATACATATAGTTCAAGGTGGGGGAGTATCATTCTTGGCTTCCATGGTAACAATAAAAGTGTCCCAAATTTCAGACCCTCCCTGGGCTAATCCTCTGTATTGTAGTTGACGTAGTGTGTGTGCCTCTGCGTAGGAGCATTTTAGCAGGTCACACAACCAGTTGGTGTATCCCAGAGTATGTGGAGCCTTCCAGTGAGTCGCTATTAAGCGCTTAAACACTATGAAGGCCAAATCGATAAATCTGTGTAACTGTTTATCCCCTTTGGCACGGCGGCGCATGCCTAGCAGGCATGATTCTGGTTCCATATTTAGAATATGATCAGTAATATCGGCTATGGTGTCAGTAATACGTTGCCAGCCTGTGGCTAGTGGGGGACATGCCCATACCAAGCGACCTGCCCTATCTCCCTCCACATATTTACGTGTCATAGAGTGTCTATAATCATGTTTGCTCAGTCTGGTGGCCGCTTCTCTGTAGCTTGCCCTCAGCGACTGTAGCTCCTCTACTGGCATTGCATTACTTGCTACTGCGATCTCCGCCTCGCGCAGCCGGGAATCCACCCCTGCAAACTCCCTTATCAACACCCGCTGGACCCCCACCGAGGCAGCCATGCAGTGGCCCCGTACCACCACCTTGTTGATATCCCATTCAATTGCACGGTTAGACGCTGTATTGTCATTCATAGAGAAATAAGTGGATAAGCACTGGGCAAGTTCAGCACAGAAGGGGGGGTCAGATAGTGCTTCTACATGCAGGTGCCATGTGGGGATCCGTGTGCGCGGTCTACCCCAACCCAGTACCGCGTGCAGTGGGCTATGGTCTGATATAGTGTGAGCCAGGTAATCCGACGCATGGATCTTGTGTATTACAGCCGGTGATGTGAGAAGCATGTCTATCCTGGTGTGCAGAATATGGATGGGGGAGTAAAAGGAATATTCACGCTGTATCGGATTTCCCAGTTGCCAAACATCACACAGGCAGTTTTTCGACTTCCAGGCTCCCAGCTTGTGCGAGGTACGACTGCTCGGGCAGTTGAAAGTGGTGGAAAGGACCTTTCCATGTGAATGTCCATGATACAGTTAAAGTCTCTACCCCAAATTCTGTCCACTGCTGGACCACGAAGCAGTCCTGTTGATAATGTGTGTAAAAAGCTGTGTTGATTAGTATTGGGAGCATACAGTGCCACTAGTGCCAGTGGCGCACCATCCAGGCTTCCCTCCACCACCACCTATCGGCCATCGGGATCAATCCGTGTGTGAATGACCACATAGGGCACCCCCGGAGCGTTCCAGATCGCTACCCCATGGGCAAAGGACGAGGATACCGTGCCTAACAATTGTCCCTTCCAATTTGTCTATGTTTTATCCAGAGTGGCATCTGACAGGTGTGTTTCTTGAAGGATGGCAAAATGCACCCGGTGACGTTTTAAGTATGCGTGTATGCGCTGTCGCCTGCGTGGGTTCGCCATCCCCCTCACATTCCATGTAAGCACATTATATCTTGGAGTATGCGTTTGTCCTTGTATTGTCATGGAAATGCGGGGAGGTAAATTGGTGGGGGAGCGCAGGGATCGTAGCCCATGATGACCCCAAAGAGCATCCGGAGCAACCCACCCTCGACGCGTTCGCTCCCGAGAGCCCACAGCGTGCTCGCTACCCACTAGGATAAGTGTGATGTGTGGCATTGATGTAACAAACCCATGTGAAAACAGATGGAAAATCCCATTGAAAAATAATAAAAGAAACAACAACAACAACAACAATAATAAACAGTAGCACTGAATGTGCAAAAGCAAAACAGATCCTGCAAGCAGGCATAAAGTCGAACAGGTCCATATGGAATGGGGCGCGGATGATGTAGGCCAGCTTTAGGGGTGCAAGTTCCCAGCCCTACTGTTGGACGCACTCAACCCGTCTCCATCAGATCAACAATGGCACCTACGTGGAAAGTCCAGGGTCTCGGTACATCCTCGGTCAACTAAATATTAGTGCGATTCAAATGTCATCTGCCAAACGCGGGGTGAGGAGCAGACCTGAGAGGGAGTCTGCAGAGTCAGAATGGGTTTCATGATCAGGTCTGGTGTCACCTTGATCCAACGTCTCCACTGGAGGGTCGGCCACAAATCGTGTCGTCTCTCGTAGCAGACGAGAGCGCTCCTCCGCCACTTGCTCCAGAGTTAGCTTGATCTTTGAGAGCGGCCGGCGCTTGCGTTTCTCCTTCGGGGATGACCATCCCTCCTCCGTGTTTTCTGAACGTGCGGACCGGGCTAGACCCTTGGCGTGAAGCCAGGTCCAGGCATCTTCTGGAGAGGTAAAGATATCCTGTACACGTAGTTTGGCAGGGAACAAGAGCACATATTTAATGATGTGTTCATGAAGGCGCTCCTTTACCTGGTTGAAGGAACCAAGTTCTGGACTTCCGCGGTGAAGTCTGGATAGGCTGTGATTGATGCATTCTCAAATTGCCACGGGCCTGACCTGCAAAACAGTTGCAGTATTAGGTCTCTATCCCGATAATTAAGTAACCTGGCTATCATGGGGCGAGGATGTGCTCCTGGCGGGGGTGGTCTGCCCGAGACTCTGTGGGCCCGTTCAATCTAGAAGAATTTCGGGATTTTGTCCCGTAAAACAGTCTCCGCCAGCCATTTTTCTACAAACAGTTCAGCATTAGGGCCCTCAGCTCTCTCTGGGAACCCGACCAGGCGGATGTTGTTCCGTCTCTATCTACCTTCGGCATCTTCGGCTCAGCGTTTCAGCCCTTCCACCTCTGTCGACAGATGCAGCACCTTTTCCTGTAGTGTTCTGACCATTGGGACCAACTCAACCAGGTCCTTTTCCGCATCTGAGACCCGGTCTACCAGTGCGCGATGGTCGGTCCTGAGTAGCCCGACATCCGTCAGTACTTCTCCAATCTTTGATTCCAGGGTGGTTTTGGTATCCACAATGGCCTGCAACACTCTCTCAAACTGCGAAGTATGGTTGCGCAGAGTGAGCTCCATCTGCCGCAACGCCTGAATAGTCCTTGGTTGGGGCATCTGGAGCGTCCATGGCCAGAGGGTGCCTTCGCTATCTTTGGTTTGCCCATTTGGCCCCTACAATAGTGGAAGAGAGTGCCAGGGGAGGGTTTTCTGACCAAAACCACCTGAAATCCATCCCTTAAGATTAATGACGCGGGAAAGAGGTCATACAGCGCCCAGGCAACTGACCTCCTGCGACAGCAACAGGTCCCCCCCTCCATGTACATATACTTTGTTCCACTGTGTACCTCTCAGGCATGTAGTGGTGAATGCAGACCACAGGATGTAAATCACAACCACACCTGCCGGGGCAAGTGGTGTCACCAGGCACTTTTTCTGTTGCCCCGCTTTCGTTGGGGGTGAACTTTGTCCTTAATAGTGACAGATGTCTCGTCTCTCCTTGTAGGGCCAAGCAGCACAGGAGTCCAAGGCCACACTCGCTCAAGCCAGGGCCCCAGTTATTCCTTAGTTATCAACTAATCCTGTGCCCTGTGATGCAACGATGCAGCGCAGCGCCTCCGCGCTGTCCTCCTCCTATGCGCAGCTGGCCCCGTCAGTCTGTGCGAGGGGGCGCGCCCATCCACAGGACCGGCGGTACCGACAGGACGCTTGTGGTGTCCGGCACCCCCACACAGCTGCGCAGCTCCGTCCCCGACCCGGACTGGGCCACAGCACCCCCACGTCCAAGTGGAGCGGCACCGGACAGCTGGAGCCCGCTTGCGGCTTCCACGTTAATAGAAGGCACTATCGTCTGCAAAGGTTTGCGGGCGCGCCGTAGGCCTCACCTCAACCCGGTCTGATTTGATCCAAGCGCTCCTCTGCTCGGCCTCCTCGATCGCTCATGTGTCCGACCGCGTCCGGGGCACCGCCAGAGGCACCAGGTCAGTGGGGAGACATGCGATCTGCCAACAAGGATCGGGGATCGCCTGTTAACAGGCGATTTTAGTTGGCCGGGATCGGAGCTGCAGGCTATGCTGCCGCTCCGGTCGCCATCTTGGCCAAGCCCCCAGTGGAGTGCTTGATGATGTGTTTTAGAAAGGCTTCTAGTTCCTTCTCAACCGCTTCTTATAGATGAAATGCTATCCTGTGATGTCGTGGTTCAACAGACCGGATGTCTTCATTAAGGGTGAGGTGCACCTTCATCGTTTTGAGCCTTCCTGGATCTTGAAACAAAGACCGGAACCGACTCTCATTTTCAGATTGCATATTTAGGTTGTAATTTATACGTATCAGTCCCATGTTAGCAGTGGTTGCAAAAGTAAGTAGACACGCACTAGATCGAGTACCATAAAGAACATGGATTGGAGCCTGCACAAACATATTCTTGTGCCCTAAGGTTTCTACGAACGATCCTAAACTTCGCAATGGTTTCAAAGCAGAACCTTTGTATCAGTTGCTGTGAGTTGCGGTACATGCGTCAAACTGCTAAATTGGCCAACTGGCATTATGTTGATTGGTGCACTACTGTCAATTAAAATGATTATGGGAAAATCCTTGACTTTTAGTTTGATCTTGGGGCAACGTCCATAAGAGTTCTTTTGTTTTGTTAACTCACTTGTTTTTGTTGTTCCTTTGTCCTCTTTACATGAGATAAGGCCCACATGTGCATGCCGTTCTTTTTTTAGACTTGATCATTGCACATTCACCCTCTTCGCTGTGACTCAAGGATGACTTTGAGTTATCCTTGCAGGATGAACTTGATGAAGATCGACTTTGTTTAGTTTCTATCTGTTGCAGTTGAGGTTACTTTTTGTCTTTGTGGAGGTGGCAAATATTTCAAAATGAGGCAGCACTGTACTTCACATCTTTTTCTGCAGCTACGGTGAGCCTTCGGTATCTTGCAGATGTTTTGAGCAATACTAAAGGCCACTGGCTGGCAACTTTCTCTGTCTTCGAAGGCTTCTCCGAGGACCAACAACATTGCAAGTACAACCCCGGTGTTTGCTCTCGGGTCACCGTGCCCGATTTGAGGTTGTAAGGCTGGTGAGTAAATCTTACTACTCTTACCTTTTGTTGCTGTCTTCTAGCATTATATCTGGTTGTTGCTGACTTTTATGTTGTACCTGGTTGTCACTGCCTTTAGCATTTTCTTTGTGTGAAGGATGGCTCAGCGTTGGGGCGCAACACTATGTTCTCACATCCTGGCCTGCCAGTCTTGGCGGGCTTTTCCAACTGCACTTCTCTCTTTGCCTTCAAGGTCTCCATGAGGCCTTGTATGGGCTGGACTGGAGCTTGCACTCCACATACGCCAACAGCAGGCTTCTTCGTACCAGCCTTGGCGCACATGGCTCACACGAGCAGTTTGCTATTTTCTTGCAAACTATCAGCAAGAGCAGTCTTGTTTCTTTGGGGCATGTATCCCCTACTCTTCCCCAGTTGTCGCATTCTCTCCAGCCCGGGAGCGTACACAAGAACACACCACACAAGGAGCTTGTAGTTAACATCTATATTCATCAGCATACAACATTCAACTGCCTTCTCATATTCTGTCAACCGTTGAAGACCATGCCTTAACACCTTCCAAAATGATTGCATTTAGTCTGCCCCAGGGTATGGGGACCTGATGCTCACAGCCCTAAGACTCTACAATGTGCACTAGAGAGGGGACGAGTCCTCGGCTCAGAGGGCTCTGTCAGAAAATACTTTCGTAGAAGCAAGCCTCACAAAATCGGGCTTCAAGAAAGCTTTTAGTACAGCAGTACAAAAGGCATCATTGGTAGAACAAAAATAGAGCCACTCTGACCACCAAGAACTCGTACACCCTTAATTCTGAAACTACTGAGTGTTAGGATCTTCCTCTGTATCTCATCATCCTGTTAGTGCCAGAGGTGCTGGAATTATCTCTCAATTTGATTAGGAATTTTCCCTTTTTATACCAGGGAGAGATTTGGCAGGAAATAGTCTAAAGAGGGTAAACTTTACCATATATGATTTTTTACTGCTTATTAAGTATGACGCAGACAAGTAAGTTAATAACATTTCTCAAAAAAAAAAAAAAAAATTATTTAAGAACCTTTTGAAAGTTTGTTAAGGCAGGAGTTTGAAAGTATAACATAAATGTACCCTTGATGGGTTTACAAGATTATAATATAGTCAAGTATTTTTTTTGTTATAGGGGCAGTATTCAGAAAATGCAAATGCCCATGGTGGGCGTGGTTGAGGTAGCCAGAAAAAATATAGGTAGGAGATGACCCTAACAACATGAAAAAAAAGACGAGACAACATTTGATATTGATAAACCCAATGAATAGTAATTTTATGATTTATATCTTTAAGTCTTTTTAACTGAAAGAGTGAGCATCATGCGCAAAATTTCTTTGGGAAACGTGAATGGTTAGGTTTTTTAGAACATCGTCCAACAAAAAGTATACAACATACCGCATACTTTCACATATAATAGTTTGAATCCATACATTCCTTAACTGATCTTACAGCATCTTTTGACCAATAGTTTTCCTCTCTTGATTCCAGTGATTTATTCTTTGAAGTCGATTCAACTTAGCCAACATATGTTTCCCCCACTATAGCTAGTAAGCTTGGAACTTTTTCTGGGCTCACTTGGGTGAAAAGCTAAAATATGTCCTAAAGGACTTGTGAAAGGAAGGCAAAATTCATCCTGCGGCAGAATTATGAATCTCCTAATGCAGTCTGTGTCAAGTCAGTATGGCATTTATATATCAGTCAGTGATTGAAAATCTGTGTGTAGATGGCGGTAATGGTAAATCTCAAAGGATAATAGTAAGTAGGTGGACTTCATCCGGCCCCAGGATAGTGATGTTCCTTATACGTTCTGTTTGAATCAGAATGCTAAAAGAATGCTGCTTGCTAGCAATATGGGAGAAGTACACATGCTGAGTATTAAAAAAAAAAACTATTTAAAGGAAAATGGACTTGCCGTTCAGGGCCTTCTGAGAGTTTGAAGAAGGTGAGGAGGAAACAGTGCTATTTATAGAGCAGCCAGGCATTAATGGTGATGAGTGTGAAACAAGTGAGTTGTCTGATCATACATACAAGAGGACCAAGGCGTGAGTGAGCAGAAGATGGCAGGGAAAATCAACATCAAAAAGAGGGAGTGAGGAAAGTTACCCCGGGGAATCAACAGTAAATACCAAATAGGAGGAAGTCTACTATGCTATCCCTTTTTGTGCTCTCAAGAGGAATCCTCTTTTTGAGGAAAAATCACCCAAATTTTTTTATGTGACAGCCTACATTATTGAGACCTCACCTGGTATGATTGACAATACCGGGCTGGCTCAACCCCACTTTTGGAGGGAGCACTTTGATGTTATGGAGGATCAACATTTTGGGACCAGGTGGTAACACATTACACTAATTTCACATACCCCTAACTTCTGGTAGAAGTACCAGTTGTTACTGGCGCAAATGTCAGGAGAGGGATTTCATATGCAGCCTACCAGTTACAGATATTATTTTATTATCAATATCAAATCCTCTTTAGAATTGCTTTTGAAATATTTTATTGTCCTTGCTGATTTTGGCCATATACAGTTCTGAATGCTTGAGTTGCCACTTAATTTTTGTACTTTCCCATAAATGGCTAGTGATAGAGGAAACTACATTTGAAATAGCACACTGAATATTGAAGTCAATTCTGAAACATTTGCAAAGTGATTAGTAAGGAATAACATTTGCTGACTATGGTGGCACTGATTGCTGATGTGAAATCAATTTCTTGTTGCTAGTGGCATTTGCCTGATGTTATTGTGTGTGCATATTTAATGGGAGCCTCTTCATAGCCTATGACTTTTTGCCAGTGTATTTTTACATTTGTTTGTAAAATGAGCAATTTAGAGTCATCCTTTTCAAAATGTAAATAGGGGGACTTCATTAAACTCTTAGGGGGCCGGGCTCACTCACTTTGCTGGTTATTTGATACTCGTATTTACACCACCATTTGGAAACGTGTCGGACGTTCATTCCTCTGCAGTTGTTTTGTATCTGACTCATACCATTTTTATAGGTATTATTGCATCCATCTTCCCCTAAACCATCTGAAGTTAGGTACTGAGGTGAAGACTTTTTAATTCTAATATTTGTTTTACCTTTGCAGGACACTGACAGTCATGCCTTTTCCTCTGCTGCTCCTACATCAAAACATCACATTTTACTGTGACAGCTACATGAAACCTCTGGCACTGATTGGAGCCTGGTACACAGCAAGAAGAAGCATTGGCTTCCTGTGTGAAATGTATAACCTGTTAAGAGTCCATTGTACCTCACGTCTATTCAGACAGATTGATTTTGTCCAAAAATATGGAGCTTGGGCTGTAGTTACAGGTAAGCTATTTAATGTAGGAGAGGCAATTGGTCCTAACACTTAGTATTCCACACTTAAATCACTAAATTAATTTAAAACACACACATTTGTAGTGCCTTGAAACTTTTATGAACCACAGGTAGGCCCCCTTATTTCATTTAGGTAAATAAATGTTTAGAAAGGCATTAGAATGCAGTAACAAATAATGACACTTGCTGAATTAAAGGCAACACTATTTATTTTTCTGCAGGATATTATGGTGGTACTTTTATTAATCTTCTCCAATGGAGTTTTGATTCCAAAAAAGCCAAATCCAACACATGTTTTTCCCCATGTGGCTCCCAGATCTGGTGCCTTTTCAAGGGAAATGAGTTGTTGGTTTGTGTTGTATTGGAATGGCCACATCACACAATCTATCTGAAGGTTCATCAACTAATCTGTAATATATGGTTTGTACTGGTGTCAGTGCCGCAATATATTAGCCTTTTAAGGAACATTGTCTATGCCATTGTACACCATCATTTCATCTCTTTATTTGTACTTTGCTGTACCTTTATGGAAGAGGGCAAATAAAATGCAAACTAGCCAATCCCACTCCAAAAGAATCCTTCTGGCTATACACTCTGGGCCAAATGAAAAAGTAAACCTCTACATAATAATTTCTGCCTATTTGGCCTTGATTTGTGATATGTATAAGGGGATGTATGACAGTATATGAAGAACAATAATACTGTGAAACCAGAATATCAAGTCAAAAATGTCATCTTTGGAATTATAAAATGTACATTCTTTTCATATACACTACCAAAATATTGAGTAATATATTGCTAGAAACAACTGGTGGAACCAAGCACAGAGATGCACATCTCTACAAATCACTACTGTTAAACATTTGCCATTTTCACTGTATCACTATAACACAGCTGACAGGTCTATACTGCCAAAATAAAAATATGGTACTATGGCACACTATCACAATACGACAATAGGCATGTTCAACAGCTTCACAATAGAACCATGATCATTTTAACACTATGACAATAACTTGATTTGACTGTGTCACTCTATCACAATAGAACAATCACCCATTCTTTTACTGTCTGAATAACAGAATATTGTAAAAAAGATTTAAAAAAAAAAATATATATATATATATATAGAGAGAGAGAGAGAGAGTGAGAGAGAACAATCTTTGCTCCAGACTGGCCCGCTACCCAAGGGGGGTGGAGCGTAAGCCAGTGGAACACACCAGCAAATAATGTCTAAACATACACAAAGAGAAAGCGCTCACTCAAGTGGAAAGTGATAGAAGTTTACTTCAAAATGATGCGTTTCGGCCGGCTATCCGGCCTTGATCACATGACCTGTGCACCGTATATGCCGTGACATATACTTGTGGGAAACATAAAAAAGGACCAATAACAACAAGTGTAAATTGACGCCATATTGGATTTGTAAAATGCAAATATAAGTAGCAGATAATATATTTTGAGTAGCGACCTTTAACCAATTCATTCGTATTCTGTTACTGAAATCTGTACCAGCCTATAAATACATTTGAACACCATGCATCTAGTATATCAAGAAAAAAACAACACATTTTCAAATTTGAACATATAAATGGTAAGGCGGTCAATCGTCATATATAGAATTAAAGTCTCATGATTATTATCATATCAGAACACTACTACACGTAGTAAATCATCTTCACCCCACTATTCCTCATACTCCAATAAAGCACTATAATAATCAGAGCTACATCTATGGGGACGGATAATGAAGAATCAGAAACAACGTAGTGATATGAGGTAATAAATGCAGCCAGAGCAGAAAAAGTACACTGCAGCCGAGAGGTGAGTCCTGGGGGTTGGGGGGGTGCTGTCATTATTGTGTGGGGGGGCCCAGAGCGGGTTGGGGGACACGCACGAGTCACCACCCAGACGGGTTTCTTTTCCCAAGGTCTTTGTCTCTTTGTTGGTGGTCAGTGTAAGTTACGTATAATTGACACTACAGTCTGGCTAAATGTAAATGAAACGTCATTTTCCCATCTCCTCCAATGGAAACTACATTCTACATTGTTTACAATACAGATATACAATGCGTGGTGAAAGTTACAAAAGTAAACTCACTATACACAGCAGATACCGGCAGGGGGAACTTGCCCACTGTGGCCAGGGGGTGAAAAGGATAGGGATCCTTCGAATTAGATCTGGTTGATGAAATTGAAGTATATACGGTAGCGGAAGATGGAAGAAAGTGACAATATGAGAGCAGCTGCACAGGCTTTGTTTGCAATAAGTCATGTAGGGGAAGAAAGACAGTTGAAACATGGTAATAATACACAGGGTCTATGGGATAAACTAAAAAAAGTTTGAAACATTAAATAGAGCTGACATATCAAAATGATGGAAAGCCATGTCACTTCAGAATTATGTGGACAATGGGACGGTCCCAAAAGGCCTGAGAATCCACATTATGCCCTCATATGAAACACCTAATCCGCAAATGCTTGAAGAATGGGCTGAAAATCTAGCCTTAAATTCAAAGAGAATATTGGAGATCTTGATTAAGTATGCGGGGATGGATAGGGAGAGATTATTGGCTAACATCAAATCTTTAAAAATAAATTGAAGGAGAGACCAGAACAAGAGAAAATTGAAAAATACAAAACAGAGATGGCTAAGAGATTAATTATACATGAAGATGATATAAAGATGAGAAAACAATTTAAATTTCAAAGGGACTGTGATGATCATGCCAGAGGCAGAACCCTAACATATAATCGTGAATATGATGCAGAGATTGGAAAACTGACAAAGAATAATCCTGAACAAATGAGTGAAAGAATGCCTATGGATGACAAAAATAATAACACAGGTAATGAAACAGACACTTCTGTGACCTCGGATGCTACATCAGGTAGTGACAATAGTAAAAAATCAACCACTTTTTTAGATCAATACAGACTGTTGAGAAAAAACCAACAGGTTTCATGGGAGTTCACTACCACAAAGAAGAAGGGCCGGAATCTAAGAAACAGATTTTATTTCTGTGACTATGCTTCTGTCCTCTCCAGAGATTTGATCATATTAAAACCAGGGTTGGCGTTTTCAAATATATAAGAAAATTAAATTGAAATGATCTAAGTGGTATCTTTTGAAGAACATTTTGAGCAACAAATTGAATACAACACTGACCGACCAAGTGTCATAGACGTTGGTAATAGGGGATATGGACTTACTCACGACATTGCATGAGTTGGAAACTGAGATGGAAGGAACTAGTAATATCCCAGGAGACATTGGGGAGTTCTTGGAATCTTTGGGTATTACACATGATGATGCTTTCCCTAGCGGCTTTAAACCACCTTCTACTTTTCGTCCAAATATGCCACAAAATAATATTGATACATTTCAGGAAGTTGTGATCCAGGATCTCAAAAAATTGAGGAACAGATCGTATAAACAAGGTCATAACAACTTGACCCCAGTACAGTTTAAAGCAATTGAATTTTTGGCTCAAGGCAAGAGGCTTATCATTCGTCCTTCAGACAAGGGGGGGAATATTGTTATGCTTAATAGGGAGATGTATATCAAAGAGGCATCAAGACAGTTGAGTGACAATATGTTTTATCAAAGAGTGAATAGATCTAACTATGTAAACAGCATTGTCTCTCTTTGGGACAAATTGACAATGTGGAAGGATAAAGGGATATTAAGTTGGGAAGAGTATTGTTTTCTGAAAAAAGAACTTCCCAAGTTACTGGTTCCATACCTGCTCCCCAAGGTTTATAAGGACCCTAAGAATCCCCCAAGAAGACTTATAGTATCTTCCAGAGATAGTGCCACAGAACATGTATCCAAATATGTGAATGAGATACTGAGAGATTTTGTACAACGTTTACCATCATATGTAAAAGACACTAAAGATTGTTTGCAAAAAAAACAATGGTATTTCATGGAAACTTAACTTTTGTCTGATGACTTTAGCCATCAACTCTCTATATACTATTATTGATCACAAGCTAGGGATAGCAGCTTGTAAGGATTTTTTAAGAGCAAGACCGATTAGATTCCTAGACCACACATACATGATAATTAAGATGAAAAGACACTGTGTGGAAAATAATATCTTTCTATTCAATGGAGAACTTTACCGACATATTCGAGGGGCCGCAATGGGCACTTGTTTTGCCCCCAGTTTTGCAAATCTTTGTTCACCGACATGACCCTCACAGGATATATGGAACATGTAATTTTATGGCTCAGGTATATTGATGACCTGTTTATTATTTGGAACGGTTCAGAGAACAGTGCAAGTTAAGTTGTTGCCTGTTTGAACAGGAACTCTTTGAACTTGGTTTTTACACACACTTTGAGCAAAACTAAGATTGAATACTTGGATGTCCTGGTTGAGGACATAGCAGGTGAGATCCATACTCGCCTCTTCAGGAAACCCACACTGGGTAACAGTGTTTTACATGCAGGAAGTGGCTACCTTGAAAGTTTGAAGTAGAATATCCCATCTGGGGAACTCCTCAGGGCTAAAAGGAACTGCAGTGCTGATGCAGCCTTTAGGGAAGAACAAAATATCACGCTAGCTAGGGTAAGGGGACGTGGCTACCCTATGTGGATTCTTACAAGGCAGTGAAATGTGTTTCTCAAACCAGCATGGAAACCACACTGTTTCAGAACAAACTAGCTACCCCATATACCACTAAGAGAGTCATTCTGACATTTAGTGGGAATGCAAGTGAGATCAGGCGAACATTAACCAGTCACTGGGAGGTTCTCAGGATTGACCCTGTTATTGGGAGGGAACTTGGTGAAAGACCTTTGATCACATTTAGGAATTAACAAAAAGGGTTTCATTATTAATGTGAAATAAATATATAAATATATATATGTACTTTACAGATGTTAAAATAACATTTAAACAATTTTAAACAGTTACATTAAACATATTAAAAATAACATAACAATTAAAACAAACATACCTAAATATTAAAACAAATTCCACTAAAATAAAATTATTTGAAAAACTAAAATAAAGTTTAGATTAAAAATTAACATTTGTTTTATAATTTATATAAATTTTGACGAGAAGAAAAGAAAATAACAGTCAAAAATAAGCAACACTAGCAAAAGATTTGTGCTTCAAAGTAGTCAGATTTATGATTCTAACTCCAATTTGAACAAAAGTAGGAAAAGTGTTGGGCTTTGGAAGAGTTAGACTTACCATTCCCACTCCAATCTAAGGAACAGTAAGGAAAGTGAGGGGCTTTGGAGGGATTATATTTACTCTTCCCACTCCAATTTTAGCAACAGTAGACAGGCGTGTAGCTGCAGGGGGTGTCTGGGGTGTAACACCCCCCAAATAAATACATTTGTGGTTTGGTAGTTGGGTCTGGGGATCCTGAGTCAGGTTTGCTATCTCGGATCTCAGAATGATAGAGAAAGCAGTGATCTTTTATATAAACTGGATAGAGAAAGAGACAGAAATGCCCATCTGGTGGCTGAATTTCAAAATATAAAACCAGATTATCTGGAATCAATACTGGTTTACCAGCATGTCCAAATTGTGTTGCCCTAGGCAAGTATTCTATTTCAGAGCTGTCGTTCTCTATATTGTCACATATGACCACACTTCTAAATACTTGAGTTCAGGATGTGTGCTCTATAGGCACCTCCTATATTTGATTTAATAGAATGTAATGTTGCTCCATATATAGTAAGAATCTAGGCCATATAAAGGGTTTATATGACTACTTCATTGCTTCTTAGGTAACTAATGGCATTGTCGTTGGGGGTGAGCCATAAATATTTCTAAAATCTATCATTTTTATTAAATGTCTGTCAATGCATTGACATAATCTGATATTCTGAGGTGAAACACTTCTGCATATCAAAGAAATACACTTTTTCAATTTTTTTCACATTTCATGCCAAATGTTTTCATGGCTCATCTCGAGAATCATGGCTCAGCCCGCCATACTAATTTTAATTTGCCATATCAATTTGCCTGCATGACAGCCTCTATGTTCTTAGTCTGGCTTAACACATGGGGATGTCGGTAAAACGATTCGAAAAAGGTGAAAACTAAAAACACGGTGCCCGGCCCACATGCACTGATTTGATATCTCTACCATTAAGCCTTCTTGCAGCAGAGATGAAGGAGAGTGCTTGTAGTTAAAATACATTTAAAGTAAGTGATCCCAGGGCAGGAACTCTAGGCCGTTGTGTTATACGTCACCTGAATCATGTCTTCTGAGGGAGAACTACCAGCCCTAGATGGGATAGGAAGGGGCATAGCTTCCGCTGGAGTGCATGAGGTGTGGCACTCCTCAAATGGATTCTTGATTTCTGAATCAGGTCTGTGTCTGTTTTTCTCATCATTGTTATTTCTCTAAGAGATGTAGCTTGTTATTTTTTGGATCAGGATTTTAAATACAGATAGTGACCAGTTTACCAAAAAAGCAGTAAACATATAGAAGTAAACATTGCCAATAGTAGACTTGAAAAGCTGAGCCAATCTCCACTTTCCCGGCATACTACTGGCAATCAATAGCCCAAAAGGTGATGGGATGAATGCTTACAATACTCTAACCAGTGGCAATTCCTCAGAGTAGCATTCCAACCCATCATTTTTCATCCTCTGTATCACTCTAGGCCCACCTAATGCAAATCGGTACTGACCCTGTTCCTCATGGAATCAGCTCATCCCGAACCTTGGTTATCTCATCCCTCCACCCTGCAGCCTACTGCTTTATTAGTTTGGACATTTGAGATTCAGACCCCGATCTCACTGACTAAGCTACGCCCTGGCCAGTAGGAAAGTGTTAGACTTTGAAGGGGTTAGATTTACTATTCCCACTGCATCCTGAGCAACAGAAGGGGAATTGGTGAACTTTTGAGTGGTTAAATATAATATTTTCACTTCAACCTGAGCAACAGTAGGAAAAGTGCTGGGGTTCGATTTACTATTCCCACTCCAGCATAAACAAAATCTGGAAAGGCATTGGACTTTGGAGCGGTTAGCTATTCCACTTCCTCATCATTTAAAAAATCGTGAAATACCTAACAACATAAAAAGTGAAAACATTTAAAAATATGTATTTAAAGCAAATAAAATGAAATGTAATAAAATAGAATTAAATGTAACAATACAGAAATAAATTAACCAATGTAAAACAATATAAATACATTTGAAATTAATACACTTACATCCCTACTACCCAAAAAACTAACATAATTTTCTAAAATAAATTATAAATAAAATATTAAACATTAAATAGCATTAACATAGTAATTAAATAAAATAAATACAATGCAATGAAAATAAATAAAATAAAAAACAATTTAAAAGGTTTATTATTAGATACACTTGCCAATGAACCAACAGTTAATCAAAATATAGCAAATAATTGACATAAATAAGCAATTAAATAGTTGACACCATGAATCATCAAGTAATTTTTAGTTAACCTAAAACCCATTAATTAATATTTTCAATAACTTCCCACAATAATTCCCTACAAACCCAACAACCCACTATTGCAAATACAAAGTTCAACTTTAGAAAACCTAAATTATACAATACAATCACGAAATACACTTAAATAAAAACAATTAAATAATTAAAACAATTAATTAGTTAAACTAATTCATTATTAATTAAGGGCCTGGTTTAGATTTAGGCAGATGGGTTATTACATACCAACGGTGATGGATATCCCATCCAGCGAAAAATAAATCCCATTATTTCCTATGGGATTTAGATTTCGGCAGACAGGATATCCGTCACCATTGTGATGGAGTAACCAGTTCGCCGAAATCTAAATCAGGCCCTTAATATCTGATTAACATAAGAAATTAATTTAAAATAGGAACAAAAAAATATCATTTAATAACTATCCACCTGATTTCTCTACAAACCCAAACAAGCTACTACTAAATAAAAAATTACTACTGAAACAAAAAAAAATCCAGATGAAAAGTTACAAATTATACCACAAAAACATCACAATACTAATTTTCGAAATTACTATAACTAATGTATATTACATTATTTAAAATTATGTTTTATACAGCTATATTATAGACATCAATACTTTAAAAAGCAATAATATATATATAAAATAGCTTATATATTCTGTCCCTTGATATTTTTGACTTGGCAATTTATTTGACACAATATTATTCCACCACTATATTTTTTAAATTCTATTTTGGTCATTCACAGTACAAGGACTTTCAGTAGCAGCTTCTATTTTCTCAAGGCCATGAAGGTGAAACAGGAACAGCAAGTAGCAAACAAGGTTCCAAAAGCCATGTTTACATTGTGTTGTTTCAACCCCTCCTCTCCCACTCTCACCTTCAGATTCGAACAGAACATACTTTCAAGCATCCTACAATCAAACTGTGGTAGGATTTCTTAGGTTCTGAAAATGAAGAGTCCCTCTTTGACATGGGAAAGGACTTTCTAAATAGAAGGCATCATTGATTAAAGTCAGTTTGGAGGTAATCTTATTATAGATTAGTTTGAGCAAAGCCCCCCATGAGTGGAAGTTAATGTACCAGCCAGGAGCCTGTCGATGTTTACAGAGCTGTGAGCTGAGAATATTGCGCAGAGCAGCATAGGTACCAACTCTGACCAATGGTGTTATCAGTTCGCGACTGAACGACAGACTATAAAGGCCACTGAAATGCACTGCAAAAATTGGTAAGTAGTAGGAATCGCTAACCAGCAGAAATCGGCCTCCAAAACTAATAGAGTTGGCAAGACTGATAAAGGGGCGCCGTTTGAAACAAGGGGTTAATGCTGTGATGTCTTTGGGGGTGTAATGGTTCAAGATATCACTTCGCTACCCCTGGCATTATGGTGAATCTGAAACTAAAATCTAACTGTGAATACAGAGCGACTTGCAATGCCTTAATGGCATAATGTACCCCACAGATCCACTGTCAGCCTGTCACTTGCTCGTCATTCTTAATGTGAGAGTGGAAAGCATATCTTCAGGCAGGAATAGGGAAGTAAGGAGCAGATAGTAGTATGAGTGGATGGCAAGATGAAGGTGGGATTTTTTTCTGTTGGGATGGAGTGTCTATTGCAGAGTGTGGATGGGGAGGGTGGCAGGATGCCAGGTAGTGATTTGTTTGTGTTGGAGTGCAGGGAGGATGGAAGGTTGCCAGTTGGAGATTTTGTGTACTGGAGCACAGGAAAGTTATTGCTGAGGGTGGTGGGTTGCAGGAGGTGAAGTATTTTTCATTTATGTTTGAGTGAGAGGGAGAGTGTCAAGAGAGGGTGGAATGGGTGGGTGGTGGAGTGCCCCAGAAGGGAGGACTGTGATGGTGAGGATTGGATTTGGCAGTAGGATTCCAGGTGTATGATGGGGCAGGGCCGAAGCAGGTGTGCTTTGTATGGCTCACACATGATTTTTCTACCATTGCACAGTGATGTGAAAATAAATAGGAACCATACATGAGATAAAATTGTACATGTGTAACTGTGAATAAAAGGCATGTTTTTCACACCAAGGTTCTGAGTAACATCATAGCCAACTTGAGTCACACTCTCACTCTATATATGATGTCACTCTTGACCCTTCGGTTACAAAAACATGTATGGTTTTAGCACTTACCAATTTATGTAAGAGATAAAATACCCTCTATTCTATTCTATTCTATTCTATTCCATTCTTTGTGATTTGTAGAGTGCATGGCTACTCAGAAGGGCCTCCCAACATTAACAGTTAAGGTTGCATGCAACTTCGCAGGTATTAGAGCAGAATTGATTTCACAACTTTTTAAATCTGAGTTCTAACTCAGTTTGTCTTACGTGTTCTGGGAGAGAGTTCCACAACTTAGGGACCAAGAATGCAAAAGAGTGTCCACCTGATCTTGGGAACTTCAAACAGCTGCTAGCTTGTAGAACGCAGAGACTTGATTGGGTCGCATGGGGTGAGAAATTTATGAATCAATTTGGGACCCCTCTGGTACATTACTCGATATGACATGCACAAGGCCTTAAAATGGATCCTTATGGTCACTGGTAACCAGTGCAGATTCACCAATGCCTCCGTTACAGATTGATTTCTATGTATTTTCAACAGTATGCAAGCTGCAATGTTTTGAATAACTTGTAGCCTTTTTACATCCAACATAGGGCCGCAAAATTACAGGTAATTACCATAGTCTAAATGGGATATGACCACTCAATCCTTGTCGAGGGTTCTGGCAACTAGCCCAGCACCTTTCTCGAGGTTCTTAGTAGGCCAAAGCAACTGGATGCCACTTTTTTTTTTTACTTGATTTGCCATTGACATCTTGCTATTAAGCCATACCCACAGACTTTGGACTTCTGATTTTGGAGTCGGATGAATGCCCATAGAGTCCAGCCAATTCAACTCTAACCACCTTTCTGAGGTGTTTCCTACCCTTCTTTCCCTGCTATACATTATAAGGATATTCCAAGTTGCCAAGGAGTTCCATAACCATCTAGAGAAATAAAGCTGAATGTCAAGTTCCTTTACAAGACTATGGAACTCTGAGGTGATTTACAATATCCTTATCATGTACATCAGGGTGTACTTTATTCCATATAGTACATGGTCACACCATCACTTTCACACAAAACACTTAAAACCTTGGTGGGTAGCTCTTTCATATGAAAGTGAGCATGTTTGCAAATATGCACAGTAAAAATAAAACAACTACTGCAAAATTAAACACATCAAAAACCTCTTACATATTTGTTGCAAACAGATATTAGAAACAGCTCAATACAAGTCACTTTAAAAAAAAAAAAGCTGTAGTAGCTAGGAACCTGTAGACATATGCAGAAAGATTATAGCTTTTCTCTAACTGTCTGTCTGGCTCTGGCAGCAGGCATTGTGATGTCAGAACTCAACTGCAATAATTACGTTCGAGTTCTGACATGTTTTCTTTATAATCAGCATGATTATAAAGAAATTAGAGACTGGTGCTGACAAAGATTGCGGAATCCAATGTATTATAAAGAAATTAGAGACAGGTTAATGTTCAGGGATTACACAATTCCATGCATTACAATTGTTTATATTATTGTAAGTAGTAGTATATACATTCTGTAGACACCCGTATGACATCACAGTGACAAGGGAGATCACCAGTGGTATTAATATGGGTCTGACAATTTAAACCTAAGCACTCAATGTATTTGTCTTTTTGATCTATCTAATAAATTGGCTGACTGTCATTCTGTCTTGTAACTAATACCTCAAGAGACAGATAGGCTGCTGGGACAAAGCAGAAGTAAGCAAGCAAGCAGAGGCAGCGGCAGGGGAGGTAGCAGAGCGTAGGTGGCATGGTGGCAGAGTTCTGTAAGCTCGTCCACTCGTCGCTCGCTGTCTGTTTTACGCCTGCCTCCTGCCGCTCACACAGACTTACATAGAGCCGCTGAGCCCCGGCACCTGCTGAGTGCTCCTGCCTAGCTCCTGCCCTTGCCTTGCCTCGCTCCCATCATTGCACTCACCCACCCCGCCTGACTGCCTGCCTGCCTGCTCGTGGTGGCTGCCCGGCGTTGGAGGCTGCAGGAGGCCCACAGAGGGCCGGAGGGAAGCACAACCACCAGTTCTGGATGCCGCTTCTGGACACTTTTGCACCACTGCACCAAGAGAAGGTGAAGGAAAAGAAAGGTGAGGGCAGCGGGGGAGGGGCAGAGGCTGGGCTAGGCTGGGCTGATCTGGTAGCTGCAGCTGGAAAAGACTGTGAGGAGGGACCTGTTTACTCACCACTTGTTACCATCTGCCACCACACTCTTTGCTGCCACATTTCCTCAGCTGCTGAATCTTGGCACACCTGTATCTCGACACAGAAAGGTCTGGAAAGGCCTGAATGTCTTGAAGACTGAGGGACTGTGGGACTGAGAAACATAGAAACATAAAGAGGGATAGAGAAAGACTGTCTCAAGTAATAAGACAACATTACAGAGCTCCTTGCACAGATCTTCGTATAGACACTTGCATAACTATTTGAGCAGTGGCCTTTACTCCACCTCGGTTTCAAGTAAGAGGATCTCTCTGTGCTTGGCACTTAGGGGGTTATTCCAACTTTGGAGGAGGTGTTAATCCGTCCCAAAAGTGACGGAAAAGTGATGGATTTACCACCAGCCGTATTACGAGTCTATTATATCCTATGGAACTCGTAATACGGCTGGTGGTATATCCGTCACTTTACTGTCACTTTTGGGACGGATTAACACCTCCTCCAAAGTTGGAATAACCCCCTTAATGTTTAACTAACATCTCAAAAGCTGCTGCCACACTGGACCCTGCCTATCCTTGCTGGTAGCTTAGAAGCCCACCAGCCCTATCAGCCCACCAGTCCCACCAATCCTCAGGCCCCAAGTTCCAAGAGCAAGCCCTAAAGGCTTTACAGCCGAATAGTTAGCAGTCAAGGCAGCAGCAGTCAAGCTGTTGTCTAACACCTCCATCTGAAGTTACAGTCCAGCTAGCCAGCCAGCCAGCTTTCCACCAGTCTTCCACTCCCTGGGTCATCAGTAACATAGCAATACAGCAGCACAACAGGATGGCAGCATTGCAGCCAGCATCCAATAACTAGAATCCAGCACTAGCATCTAGTAGCTAACTGAAACAACCCCTGTGGCAATTCTACAATTCAGCAACAAGCAATTGGGCAAGTAATTTGACAAGTAATTTGACAAATTAATCTGGCATTCCAGAAGTAACTTGACTCATGGCTCTGGCGAGTGTAATGGCTCTATAAGCTGCTGCGAGTATGTGCCCCAGCACTCTGCGGAAGCGACTTGGGTAGCGCTGAGTGCGGCTTGCAGGGTGCTTGGCGAGTCCCACTCGCCTGGACCTCAACAAAAACATTTATCTAATTAAATTAAATTGTGACAACGTTCTAACGTTACAACAGACGATCAGAAGCCAGTGAAAATGAGGTCAGGGAGGCCTAGGAAGTCCCTGGAGCAACACAGCAGAAAAAAAAAGGTTCTCCTCAGTGATCCTCCCTTGCTTGATATTCAACCCACCGGCACTCAAATGAGTCCTGCAACAGGTACAACAGGGATCACTGGTCATCCTAAAATAACAACAAAATGTAAGTTCCTGAAAGACGAAGGATCCGCCATCTACTCGGCTACTGCCCGAGCTCCAGTCTCCCAGTCCCACTAACACCCATGGTGATAATGAAACCCAAGCTGCAATCCTCATCTTCGCTTCTAAACTGCAATCCTAAAATACAATAGCGCTCGGCTCCCTTGGCATTAGATGAAACAGAGATGACACCTAGTGACACAACAAGTGGCACTACAAGTGGCTCTCCCGTGCACGAAGTTGGCCTCAAAATCAACCCAGAGGGGACCAATTTAAGAAACCTTCAAATTCAGGATAAAACGTTAAATACGAAGGCAGCAAAGTTGGGGTGGCGCTAAAAGGAGGGGCCTCAAACAGCTGGCTACATGAGGGAACTGCTCTGCTAGGAGTGCAAAATGACTGCAAGTCGAGATCCTGAGGTCAGTGGCAGTCTATGTGGCTGGCATTGACAAGTGCATTGGAGAACTCAACAATCTCAACAAGAGAGCTCAAGAAGAAACCAACAGCCTCGACCCATGATGCTGTTGCTCTTCAATGCTAGATAAATTAAGCCAGCTACTGAATGTATTAGGGGGTGTAATAGAAGAGCTGGAAGACAGAAAGGGAGCTCTCACAATCCCCATGCACTCACAGGGAGGTTGCAACAGTGCACATGGCGCTAAGCAGGACAGCGAGTCCGAAACAAGGAGCATATCACCTGGAGAAGCGTCCACAAATGGCCAGGACCCCCCTCTCTGAGAAGAATCCTTAACACCCCTGGGGAGGGGTGGGCTGCACCACTGTGTAACTTGAAAACAGCGCCAAACACAGGCAAAAAGAGCAAGGATAATATCACAGACCAACCAGCTCAAACAGGGAAGAAGGCAAAGTCCAATCAGACCCAGAAGAGGAAATCACATAATAAAAATTACCACAAAACCACATGGCTGCAATTCTACTTGACATCCTGTCGGATTGGCCATGGATGTAAGACAGCAGGCAATGTTTCATCAACCAGCGACGGGGCAGCCCTACATACAACACAGTCCATAAAGTGCGAACCGAAGCCACCTCTAATCAACTCCATTTAAACCAAGCAAACAAAGGGGAAGAAACGCAGCTCTGAGGGAACTACTGAGACAAGAAGAATGTTCACCCTCAACATCAGCTCCAAGGAGGTTCTTCCCCCGAAGTCAAGTAGCAGGACAATCCGGCCGAGAGCAACTGCCCTTCTCGGCTGAGAGCAGCCAGTGATTTCCAAGAAGTGACAGAAACACAAGGTAACTCTCTGTGGAGGGTCACAATTGTCTAGCCCCCACATGGATGGGGTGCTACACGCCCATGAGCCTGAACAGCTGTCCCCGAAGTATGCTGTGAGGTGGACTTCCCCTGACACTCCACATCTGGAATCTCCACCCTTGATGAGGAGGATGACTAGATCTGACCCCAACGCAATCACTCTAAATCACTTTTCAGACAATCATTATACTTTGTCTTATCCTTTTGGAGAGGAGGAAAATTCCAGCACAAAAGAGAGTCACACTCCTGGGGAGGGACAGTGCCGCATAATCCTATTCCATCCAGTATATTGACCACTTGGAAACATGGACATTCTCAATCGAGGAAACATATTAAACCTCTTAGGGCAGATTACAGACCTAAAGAAGATCACCTCAGAAGTGATTGAATAAGTGGAATTCGTGGAGCTTGAGCCAGGGAAAGTCAATAAAATGACCAAAGTCACCTGGCAGTCTGCTAATTTGGCTGAGGCAGTTCTCAAGGAAAGTAAACATTTCAAGAAGTGGGGAATTAACTTGGAAGGGGCACCAGAACTTGGATATCCACACCCCATAAGGCTACGAAAAGGTGCGCAGGATGACAATGCAAAGCAGTCTGTGGCCCCCTACTCGGTCCTACAGCGAGCAAGGGGGCCGTCTCCAGGTAAAGCCTCCAATGCCACGGGGAGTGTTTGGCCCACACATCATGTAATTAAACAGAAGGATAGCAACAGGAGGGACAACTGGTGTTGGGTAGCCTGAACTCTCAACCAAGAGCATGCAATAAATTGTATCTCTGGCCCAGGGGGTGAAGAGGCCCACAAGTGTCCCTATTTAAGGCTTTGTTCTTGGAATATTTACGGCCTGAAGGACAAGCTGTAAGACCCTGAAACACTCGACTACCTTCAGGGCTTTCCGGTTATTGCTCTACAAGAAGCGTGGGCCTTAGAACCAATCTCCATCTTGAGTTACTCCCATGCCTTCCTACCCGCTATTAAGGAAGGCAAATTTGGCAATGGGAAAGGTGGCTTTGGGGTGTACCAGTCATCCTCCCTTAATGCCAGCCGTAATGTGGTCTCCTCTGATGCGGATCACAGTGCTCCTGACTTTTCTGCACAGAAGGATAGATCAGGGGTTAATCCTAGTTAGGATCTATATGCCCTTGAGATGGACAAAATAGAAGGCAATGTCCAAACTACTTGTTGATCACATCACTCAGCTGGCCTGCTCTTTCCTGCTCCTCCCACTAATAGTAACAGGGAACTTCAATATGAATCTACTAGTAAGGTCTAAAACCAATGTCATTGAAGCTCAGGAACATCAGTGGTTCATCCTTAAACAATCACGGATAAAGGCAGCAGAGAAGCAAAACAGGAACAGCTTTAATGGGCGCCTTAGAGCACCTAGGATACAGAGCTTGAAATGGCCAGTGCAGTGAAGATACCCCACCTTCCTTATCGTTTCACTTGGGTCTCCTTATCACATGGGTCTCCTTATCACTTATGCAAATGGTACTTTCCTTTAAACTGGGTCTAAGGTCTGAAAGTGATCACCTACCGCAGGAAGTGGTCTTCACCCTTACTCCAGCAGTAAACATGCGCAACGCTGAACCTGCTGGCTCTGAACACTTGTGCCAGCTAAAGAGTATAAAATGGACGTCCGCCTCTTTAGGTTCTCTGGCCCAGGAAGCGGACATGCATTTAAAGCCTACCTAAGAACAGAAGGGTCAGCCAAGGTCAAATGGGAGGTGTTTATTCACTCATGCACGCAGCAATTTGCTGGAAATGTCGAAATTATTAGGAGCACAATCCTGCTTGCCATAAAGAAGTTGCACACCTCGCAAAGTCTAAAACAGCTAAAGAGGAATGTCAACCAAGCACTCCGGCTGGTCCGTCGATTTCCTGAAAAAGAACACAATTTCACCAACCTGAGACAAGGGAAATGAAAGTTGAAACAGGCTGAATGAGGAATCAGGAGGCAACACACTGAGAAAGTTTGGGCCAAACTTGTCCGGGACATCAAACACAAAAATGCTAGTAAATTCTGGAACACAGTAAATGCCCTGAAGAATCCACATGGTCCGATTTGGATTCAAACATCTCGGAGGCTGACTGAGCATCTTTCTTGAAAGATAATTTTCACCAAATCAAATGTGAAGAGGACCACACTCCCCCCCAGAGTCTTAGGTTGGCTCACCCAGACTGACAACTCAGACCCTCACAAAGCCAGTAGTGCGGATATGACATCACCCGGGCAGGAATCCAATGACTAATAGTTAGAGTGAGACAGATGGGAGCCCCCTGGTCCAAATGGGGTTCCTCAGGCCATCTATAACTTAGACCTGGCTAAGTGGGCAGAAGTCATGGCCCACCTTTTCAATCACGCCCTGGCTGGCGAATCAATCCCGGAATCCTGGCGGGGATCTATCATCTTTCCAATACACAAAGGTGGGGATAAATTGGACCCTAGAAACTATCGACTGGTCGTGCTTATCAACAACTAAGCAAAATATTTTGCCTGGGTCCTCCTCGAACATCTTACTGACTGGGCTGGTCAAGAATCAATAATTTCCCAAACCAAACTGGGTTTACTAGCAATTCAGGCACAGAAACCAACATCATGGCTTTATCTCTCACAATCGATTCCTCAATGGCTGCAAATCTTCCACTATACCTTTGCTTTATCGATTTCAAAGCAGCATTGACAGTATCAATCGAAGTAGTCAGTAGGGGAAACTCAATAGTTGGCAAATTCCATTGCAACTTCTGAAAGCCGTTGAGAACCTGTGAGTACGCAGGTAAGGATCAAACGTAGCAATGGATCAAACCTCTCTAGGAGGATCCCAACGACCAGAGGCCTAAAACAGGGCTGCGTAATGGCCCCCACTTTATTCAACCTCTTCCTGGCCGATTTCTCAACAGCACCTTCTCCCATTGACTGGGGATGATGCAACTGTCGAACAGCCTATTTGCTGATCTCGTCGTACTAACCAGCAGAACTAGGGTATGTATGTGACGTCTCTTGAAAGTCACAGAAGATTACTTCCTTAAGAATGGGCTGCAAATCAATTATAAAAAGACCAAAATCATGATCCTAGTTAAGAGATCCTTGGGATGGGGTCGTAATCTGGGGATTAAGTGGGAGCAAGCTTGAAGGAACAGTTACTTCTAAATACTTGTGTCTCCTGTTTGACTGTCATGGCTCCTTTCTCAAACATAAAGAAGAAATAAGACAGAAAGGGGCTGCTCTTTCCCTGGGGCTTCGGACATTATCAAGTAAATTGAGTAAATATACGCTCAGCCCACTGTTAGAAGTAGCAAGAGATAAGGTGGTCCCCATGTTAGCCTATGGAAGTGTTGCACTTCGTGGCAGAGACTTTAAGGTCTTGGACGGCACTATATCAAGCATATAAAGGCAAATGTTCAAGCTTCCAAGTTACACCTTACCAGCACAGATAAGGCTGGAGTTTGGCCTACCCAAGCAGTCTCTTATACAGGCGTGCAGCCTATATCAACGTTTTTCACAAAACGAGAAGTGCGGATAGAAACACCATAAACAATAATACATGGGAGGAGATATCAATGAAGCCCTGCTCGCCGGCATGAAAATACTTTGACACCTCACTAAAGCAGCTTGACGTTGAGAGTTTATGGACTTCTGAGGTTGACCATAAGCTATTCAAATCTTTAACTGAAAAAGCAATAAAACATCTGTTATTAATCGAAGATAAGACCACCTTCAAGAAAAGGCATCACGCCTGGCTAGTTTTAAACAGCGAAAAGAACCTAGCCCCTCAGCCATATCTGAGAGAAGTCCTAACCCACAGTATTAAGAGGAAGTACTTGCTTCATCGTCTGGGGGTCATCCCAGTGGGCAAACACATAAGCCCATGGCACCAGCCCGTAAAAGACGAGCTCTGCTGGCTCTATTAGCTAGCACCAGAAACTGTGTCCCACATATTCTGCTTATGCACCCTGAGGGGTTGCCGTAGGCTATTGCGCCTACCTTGGGTACATCTGGGGGTTCGCACTTCCAGACATGTGGCCCTAAGCTGCCTCAACTCTGACAATCGAAAACTGATCGCTCAAACAGTGAGATACTTGGAGGGAGTGGAGTGTGCCCTGACTGTTACAACCAGTCAAGACCGAATAACGTAGGCCTCTGCTCCCTGACATAGTGCTAAAACAATAGAAGTGCTCTGTGTTTTACACTACAGAACTAAATGCCATCTGCACTTTTTTGGCACACGTGCACTTTAGGACTCGGGTGTTACTTTTTGAACTAGTATGGCAGTGACGGCCTTTCAGCACCAGGGCAAGAACTCTGCATTTTAAGAACTGGAGGCTCACTTGGTAGTGATATCTTTTAATGTGAAATGTATGTTTCCATATGAATGTTAGTGTAAAGGTTTTAATCAACTGAGCACTCAATACAATTATCCTTTGTCTATCTATTAAACTGCTACAAGCTCCCTGTTTTTGAATGATAGTTGATAATGTAAGAGCACAAATTGTTTTTGCCCATGATACATACATCAATATTTCAAATAGATGCCTAACAATAATTAACTAACAATTGCTGCAGAATGCCTTGCAGTAAAAACAAGTGTGATACGTCTGCTCCCTCCACTTTACAATGAAATGCAGGAATCTGCTCTTCATGGCTGAGGTGAATGCCAAACACAGACATTTCAGATATTTTTAATTTCCTTGAAAAATGTAGGAGCATATTTACACGCCCCTACCGCCACCCTAGCACCATTGTTTTTAATGCTAAGATGGCCTTTCCCCCTCCCCATATTTACAAAGTGGTGCAATGCATGCATTGCGCCACTTTGTAACCCCTTGTGCCACATTATGTCTGCGCCAGGCATAATGAATGCGGGGGGGCGTTCCGATGCAGGGAAACCCGAGCAAATGGCACAGTGAAACTTACTAGATTTCACTGCGCTATTTTTTCTGTCATTTTTAATGCCTGCTTAAGGCAGGCGTTAAAATGACGCACCCATTAAAATCAACGGGCCTCCCTGTGCTTCACTGCACTAGTGCTAAGATTGTTTGGTGCTAGTGTAGCAAAGCACCACAACAGCACCAAAAAGTTTGACGCTGTTGTGGTAACGACCACCATGGTGCGCCGTATTGTAAATATATTCGCAACCATGGTGTCATTAGGGGGGTACGGGGGGTCATAAGAAAAGTGATGCATTAAGAACCGATTTGCCACTTTCTGGTAAATATGTCCCGTAGTTTTGTGAATTTGGATCGATTAGGAATAATATTAAAACGGAACTAGACTTAAAAGAAAGACCAGGGCTTGTACTAGCTGCCTGTGTAAAACGCACCAGGGCAAAACATATTGGTCCAAATCAAACGTTTTCACAATGACAAAACATATGAGAACAGATTCCTAGCTATTTTTATAGTATTTATAATTTGTTGATAAGGTACACCTGAAAAAAACCAAGAAGACAGAACAAACCAGTGAGGTGGATTTATCCCCAATAACCAACTTTTCGTGCAGGCAGTTTCTGTAACAAAACATAACACATAGGGTCAGATGTAGCAAAGGTTTTGAACGTCGCAAACAGCAAATTTCGCTGTTTGCGACATGCAAAACCCACATCGCAATGCCCAATTCCCGTATTGCGAGTCGGTAACCTGGTTACCGACTCGCAAAACAGGACAGCGAGTCGCAAATAGGAAGGGGTGTTCCCATTCCTATTTGCGAGTCGCAGCGCGATGCTGCATTGCTTTGTGACCGCGAATGCGGTCGCAAAGCAATCGCAGTTAACACCAGTGTCACACTGGTGGTAACCCATTTGCAAAAGGGAAGGGGTCCCCATGGGACCCCTTCCCCTTTGTGAATGGCCTGGAATTTTTTTTTCATTTTGTAATGCATCTCGTTTTCCTTTAAGGAAAACGGGCTGCATTACAAAAAAAAAAACAACACTGCTTTATTTACAAGCAGTCTCAGACATGGTGGTCTTCTGTCTCCAGCAGGCCACCATCCCTGTGAGTGCTGCGAGTCGCAAGGGGGTCGCAAATTGCGACCCACCTCCATTAATATTAATGAGATGGGCCTTCGCTCTGACTCACAATTTGCGGGTCGCAATTCAGGACATACCTACATCTAGCCCATAGTTTGTCGAACATGGGGGACCGAGGCATGCCACGCTATGTGACAGACCTTTGAATGCGAAAGATGGGACAAGGTTCATAGTTAAATCATTTTATTCAATTTTTAGCAAAATCATTTTGTGCCATTTTTAGTTCCATGCAGAGCAAAAGTAGTGCAAAATCATTTTGGAGTGTTTTTAAGGTTATACAACGACTTGGACTTCTTCGGTACAGACTCGGCTACTGGTCGACCAATGCACACCCTCCCTGGTGCGGGTCACAACCAGTGGCCAATGCCAGGGAGGGGTTTTAAAAATAGCTTTTTTTTTATTTAAAAGACCCTAGGGAGACACAAAAGAGCTTCCATGTCTCCCCCCGCCACAGCACTGCTACTCTGTGATGTCAGCATGCCGCAATGCGCGCTGACATCACAATTTGTTTTCCTCACTGGAGAAGGAAGCGGCGGTAAGTCCGCTTTCTGCTCCGGTGGAGAAACCGGGCCCACAAGGGCCTCCCCACCTTCCAGGAAGGCCTCGTTTGAAAGGGGAGATTCTCCCTTTTCACACAAGGCCTTCCTGAAATGGTTTCCTGGCCATGGTTTGCTGCTGTGCTGCGGTCCACAGCCCGGAAACCCCACTAGACACCAGGGATTACACTTGGGGGGGGGGGTGCCATCCCCCCTCGGGGGCATATTTAAAAAAAATTATACAGTTATTAAAAAAATTGTATTTATAAATCTATATATCTGTAGATATATTGTTTCCAAAATAAATTTGCAGCACTCCAAAAGACTCCATATCCATGTTTATTAATCTTTAGAACAAACCACCATCATCACCAACGTGTTTCGACTATCACAGTCTTGATCACGGTAAATTAGTGCATCATTTATGTTGCCTATATATGTGCGCCACGATTATGCCATTAGGCAGCATTCTGGGCGATGTAGTGCAAACCATGCCTCATGCAACCCCAAGCATGTTAAAATCACCACTACGGTGCCTAATGCATTCTAAAAGACATTTCTTCCATCCCCAAGTTATTAGAGATTCATATGTGCAAAGCTATATTCTATATTTCTCTGGGTCTAAGTGCCATCTCTCCATATGATTGTAGCTCATGTTGTGAACCCCCCCTGATATTCAACCTTCATTTTATACCCTTGTTTCAAGACAGTATTCTATCTTTACCCACTGTTCTGTTTTCATGTGGGTATCTGGTGCCTTCCAACCAGATTCCAACAGTTTTCCATAGTGAGTACGGTTGGGGCGGCAAGTACAGGAAGAGTACTCTCTTAGGAGCTCACCAGTTTAGTTCAGCCACAAATTCCACCGCCCAAATCATACCTGGCTTTGTAAGTCAGGCACCTGTGTTTTTGGTCCTGGGCTCAGTGGCCATATAGGGAAACCTACCAAACCCAGACATTTCTGGAAACTAGACACCCTGGGGAGGTGTGGCGTGTGTGGATTCCCCAAAGTTTTGTTACCCAGAATACCCTGTAAAGGTGAAATGTTGAATTAAAACTCTATTTGTTCTTGCATTTCTGTCTCACAAACTACAGGAGTGTGCTGGGATCCACAAACTTCCTACCACCCAGTGTTTCGCCACCTGTCCTGATAAAAACACTAACCCACTTGCATCAGGGATGGCTCACCCCAGGGTCTACAGTTGCCCTCATGTAAAGACTAACATTAGCCGTTGTGTGATCCATTCCTGTCACAGGCACTAAGGCCTACCCACACACCAAGTGGGGTACCATTTTTATTGGGAGACTTGGGGGAATGCTGGGCGGAAGGAAGTTTGTGGCTCCCCCCAGATTCTAGAACTTTCCATGGCCAAAATGTGCAGTAAATGTGCTTTTGAGCCACATTTCAAGGTTTGCAAAGGATTCTGGGTGACAGAACCAGGTGAGAGCCCCACAAGTCACTCCATTCTGAATTCCCCTAGGTGTCTACTTTCCATAAATGTATAGGCTTGGTAGGTTTCCCTAGGTGCCGGCTAAGCTAGAGGCCAAAATCCACAGCTAGGCACTTTGCAAAAACACGTCAGTTTTCATTAGAAAAATGTGATGTATCCACGTTGTGTTTTGGGTCATTTTCTGACGCAGGCACTAGGCATACCCACACTAGTGAGGTACCATTTTTATCGGGATGCTTAGTGGAATTCTGGGTGGAAGGAAGTTTGTGGCTCCCCTCAGATTCCAGAACTTTGCTGCACCAAAATAGGAGGAAAGAGTGTTTTTAGCCCAATTTTGAGGTTTGCAAAGGATTCTGGGTGACTAGTCCCACAAGTCACCCAATCCTGGATTCCCCTAGGTGTCTACTTTCCGTAAATGTATAGGTTTGGTAGGTTTCCCTAGGTGCCAGCTGAGCTACAGCCCAAAATCCACAGCTATGCACTTAGCAAAAAACACATCATTTTTCTATGGAAAAATGTGATGTGTCTATGTTGGTTTTGGAGCGTTTCCTGTCACGGGCCCTAGACCTATCCACACAAGTAAGGTACCATTTTTATTGGGAGACTTGGGGAAACACAGAATAGAAGAACAAGTGTTATTGCCAATTGTCTTTCTCTACGTGTTTGTCTTCCAAATGTAAGGCAGTGTGTAAGAAAGAAGTCATTTTGTGAAATGCCCTGTAATTCACATGCTAGTATGGGGAGCCCCAAATTCAAAGATGTGCAACTAACCACTGTTTCTAAACTCCTTATCTTGGGCCCATTTCGGAATTACATAGGTTTCCTTGATACCTATTTTTCACCCTGTATATTTTACCAAATGAATTGCGGTACACCGGGTAGACAATGAAAACCCATCGCAAGGTGCAGCTCATTTGTTGACTCTGAGTAGCTTGGATACTTGATGAACCTACAAGACCTACATATCCCCGCAGCCAGGAGGGTCCAGAAAACATAACCGCCATGTCAGACCATACACCGCCACGCCTATAATGATGCAGTTATAGGCGTGGTGGTGTATGGAGAGGCGGCGATGCCGGCGGAGCGGCATCCAAGGAGCCTGTTCCCTCCTGGAGTAGCATGACGGAAAAGGTAAGTGCTGTCAGAGAGGGAAGGGGGAGGAAGGGGGTATGTGTGTGAGTGTATGAGTGCATGGGGTGTGCATGAGTGAGTGTTTGTGAAGGGGGTTGTGTATCTGCGTGTATGAATGCATGTGTGCATGTAGGTGTACGGGTGCATGAGGATGGGGGTTGGGGTTTGGGGGGACCTGTTTGTATGGCCGGTGGTGGTGAGGAGGGAGCTGGGAAGCGTACATGGTGATCTGGGGGAGGAGGGTTGCATGGTCGCTTTTAGGGGTTCAGGGGCTGGGGACAGTTCCAGGGGCTTGGGGGCGGTGGGGAGGTAGTGGCAAGGGCAAGGGGGGGGCTGGCGTGTCACATACAGGTGACAGGAATGAGACTTCCTGTCACCTGTATGCTTTCCGCCAGGGACTACCCGGAGGGGTATCCCACCAGGAAATCCCTGGTGGAAATGGGATCATAATCCCACCGCCAGTCCAGCCTCCACTGCTGGGTCGAATGTGCGGTGGGTGGTAGTGAACTGGCTGCTTTGCAGCCAGTTCGCTACTGTGTTCAGAATATGGCGGTCTGGACCGCCATGCTGTTGGTGGTAATGACTGCCACCGCCGGTGTGGCGGTCATTACCGCCATGTTCAAAATGACCACCATAGTCAAAAAGGGCTGTTTTTTCAACTCAATTTCAATATTTTTTTATTTCAACTGTTACTTTGTAGGAAATCCTAAAGAATCTACACAAATGATCCCTTGCTGAATTCAGAATTTTGCCTACTTTTCAAAAATGTTTAGCTGTCCAGGATCCACCATTGGTTTCATACTCATTTCTGCCACTAACCCGAAGGAGGCTGAAAGCACAAAAAAGTAAAAATGGGGTATGTCCCAGTAAAATGTCAAAACTGTGTTGAAAAATTTGGTTTTCTGATTCAAGTCTTCCTGTTCCTAAAAGCTGGGAAGATGGTGATTTTAGCACTGCAAACTCTTTGTTGATGCCATTTGCAGGGAAAAACAGATGCTTTCTTCTGCAGCACTGTTTACGCATTTAAAACAAAAAAACACATTTTATCTGTATTCTGGCTAATTTCTTGGTCTTCTCCAGGGGAACCCACAAACTGTGGGTAACTTTACAATCCCCAGAATGTTGGAAAAAAAGGACGCACATTTTGCGTGGATAACTTCTGTGCACAAATGGGAGTCTCAGCACAAACTACCCCAAATAGCCAAAAAAAAGGCTCATCCCTGGCGGAGGATATGGGGTTGAGGGGATGCCACAGCAGCTAGGGGGTTAACATGATTTTTAAGGAATGCATGTTTATAAAAAAAACATTGGTTTCACAATCAATTTGCTTCATTCTTGATCACATAGCAACCTTTCTGAAGCAAAACCCCAAAACACAATTCTGTTGTTGCTTTCTCTGTAATACAACCCCATATGTAAAGTGAAGATATTGGGATAGTATGCTCAGATATCCTTCTTTCCCTTCTTCCAGGTGCAACTGCTGGTATTGGAAAATGCTATGCAGAAGAGCTAGCACATCGGGGTGTCAATGTGATCCTCATCAGCCGCAGTGAGGAGAAGTTGAAGTGCGTCTCCAGCTCCATCGCTGAGAAGTATCACGTGGAAACATCTTATATTGTAGCAGATTTCAGCAAAGGCAGTGAAATTTACCCTTCCATCAAAAATGCTTTACGCGATGTGGAAGTTGGGATCTTGGTGAATAATGTTGGAGTGTTTTATGATTACCCAGAGTATTTTGGTCTTCTAACTGAGAAGAAGATTTGGGATATCATCAATATTAACATGGCAGCGGCGAGCATGATGGTGCACCTGGTTCTTCCAGGGATGCTGGACAGGAAGAAGGGTGCCATTGTGAACGTGGCCTCTGCAGCCTGCTACAGACCCACTCCCCTCGCAGCTCTTTATAGTGGCTCCAAGGTAATAACTTTCTCCCTTTTTAATGCACTAAAGAAAACATGGGGCTTTTTTTGAGTTACTCCTTTTAGTCTTCCCTTTCTACTATAGTGGCCTTCGCCCTACCTTCTGTGAGGCCGCTTTAAATGTAATGTGACACTGGAACTCCATATAAAACTTCTTAGAAAGAATCTTTTCTGGCTTTTTCTCTGCATTTTTCAACATAACCAGACTGAGTAGTCATAGGCATTTCTAACTCATTCATTGTTTAAAGAAGCATTGACAAAACCAACAGGTCTGGCCTTAATGTGCCAACTCAGGTATTCACCAATGCTGTGTACATGCGCTAATCCTGTTTTTCACATTAAAGCTTGCCCTTTTGGCCTAGGTAGAGCTGGGACAAAAAGCATAAACTGATTAGTTTCTCCATAAAATGCACAAAGGAGATAAAGACGGAATGTGGCCAACAGCCTAATGATTAAGTATATTTTTCAGATGTAACATAGTCCTCCATTGAGTCTAATGGAAGCACTTCCCGGTAAAAGGAAATATGCATCAAATTACATGAAAAAGTAATACTTCTCAGTTGGAATCAAAGTTCACTCTATGTATATTTTAAAGAATTTGTAACTATGTCATACAGACAGCTGTATTGTCATGCCAGACCTAAAAAAGAGTTTCTGCATTTCCCAGAGTTCACACCTGAGACAGAGGTCCAGATAGGGTAGATCCAGTCACTAGCTCTGTTGTGTTAAACTGCCACAGGTGAAATAAATACCATTTCGCGTGTGACTCGCTTGGCTTTTTAGAACAGCCTTGAGGCAGACTGGCAAGCCACTTTGTCAATCTAGAAGAGTGAGTATATGTTTATCATCTACTCTTTATTAATTTAAAAGTTTTTTAATGCATTTTTAAAATGTACAAAAACCATACAAATTGAAAGATACAGTAGAAATTTCAAGTGGGGTCTGGTTATAAATGGATTGATACATAATCCATGTAAAAGATGTCTAAATAGTGACAATTAAACAATAAAATTAAGACAAATTAACAAGATTAAGTATATCATTAAAATATTTTAAGTATTGATGCAGCATTTTATGAGAACAAAATGATATTGTGAATACTGAAAAATAAATGAGAAAGTAATTGAGTAAGAAAGTCTGGGATGTCGGGAGACTTTTAATATTCTTTATTGTTTGCTCTCAGAGTAGTAAATTCAATTTTATAGAAGCACATCTAGTTCAGGGCACCCGAACCATAAGAATGAAAACAAGTGATATGGGCATTCATCTAAGCTGTGTGTGATTGCCAAATACAATATTTAATAAAATAATATACTTTTAGAGATGTTAGAGAGGAAACAAGTGCTAAAGTTTTAAAGAGTTTTCAATTAATGGTAAAGAATATGCCTATGGCTTTTCAAACATCATTGCCAAAACGTTTCAATGTGTTTAAAATAAAAAGAGTGCTCTAGCAAAATATTAGTTTGATATAAAGATACATGTATGCAACTAAAATTGTTCAAGGTATTTGTGGGTTCTTCATTAATTGTTCATGTAAAATTGGTCCTAAACTCATTGTTTCATGATCCTTAAAGCTAACACATTGGCTCAAAGATTTGCATGCTTCCTGTTAACATAGGTGGAATCGGCAGATCATGAGTTAAAAGCATTGCAAGGTAAACTCAGCATTTCATCCTTTCATGTTCGCCTGAGTACTATTATATTGGGTAATAGTAATGCTCTATCCATTCTTACAATGCCCAGAGTGCAGGACGCAGACCTGTGCCACATAATGTGGATATGCCTGTTACTCTCCCAGTTCTGGTCGGCCGTGACTGGGATCATCAGTCAAATCTCTGGACTAGATAATTTATTTACCTGGGATGACTGTGTGTTTGGAGCATTCAAAAGATCTAAAAAATCACAAGCCACAACCTGCTTTCTACACTTCATCCTCGTGCTGGTCAAACATGCCATAACGTGGCATTGGAAAGCTACTGCACCCCTTCCACAATGGTATAGTAATGGATGGTACTTATGTGGGCTAGGACGGAAAGCACATTCCTCCAGCATTAAGAAGCAAGAGGCCTTTAAAAGTACCCGTTGCCCCCCCCCCCTTTTGGCAGAGACAATCTTGTATAGTGGTCATGAGTAAGCCCTAATAACTTTTGCAACAGGAATAAAGGCTTCCATCTTGGAACCTTCTCCGAGGGAGGCATGGACGTGGAGCTTGAACATAAACTGTAGAGGAGAGAGGTTCTGGTCTACCTATGGCCGGCTCCTCATACTGATGTAAAAATGAATGCCACGGCCTAGCGCCCTGGACGAAATATCCTAGGGATGAGGTAGGAGTCAAGATTGTGCCACTCAATGCAATAAGTCAACTAACTCATAAATATCCACTACCAGCAAGATTGCTGCAGTAACCAGTAAAGCCCGTATCTAGCCGGGGAACATTACAGTGCGAGGTGGGGTGGGGTCCACCATATCCACCTGATCTGCTAGACTGTTAGACAGGGGATCCTGCACGCTGCCCCATTCCATTTGATTGGGGACCCCTGGGAACGGGTTTCCCCTCTGCCCTCCGCCTCTGGATCGTGATTTGGGGCAGTAGGCGGGTGGAGCCCCCAAGTCGATGGGGCGCTAGGAGTCACCGGGGGATGAGTAACTGTCCAGCGGAGGGTGTCATACACGTCCTGCAGGATCATAGAGGGCACTGACCCTTCTCCTTTAACTTGGGACGTGGCCCACAGGAGCATATGGGGGCACCCTGGAGTGATACCATTGAACAACACTTCCCCTTGCGAGGGTAGCGGCCCTCCTCCCCATCATTAAAATCCTCAGGCTGGAAAGAGGCTTCATAATGGGCAAAGAAAAACCAGCCCGGTCAGCGCAAACATGCATAGGCCAATTTACGACAGGCTCAACATCGGCCTCCCGTGGGGACTCTGGAAAGGGTGGAAAGAACTTGCTCTCAGGAGATTTGGCCACCACTCTCCAGGCAATACAATCCTCTCGGGTGGCAGTGGAGACAAAAATTGGGGCGGTCAGGCTTGACATGGCGTTGTTACGGCAGAACCTTCGCAACGCAACAGGAAGAATTACTGAAGCAGAAAACAGGATCTCCACCGTGGAGAATGTAAGAAAATTCTTAAATCTCAAGTTGCCAAACTCTTGCCTCACACCTCAGAATTACACTGCATAGCTGAAGACACTGAAAATCGGTCCCGATGTAACAATGTTAGAATAATTGGCATCCCCGAAACCACAGAGGGCCAACCCATGGCCTCATTTCTGGAGGACTGGTTCAAGACTTGAATACCACCCACCCATTTCTCGCCATGGTTTGTGATTGAGAGGGCTCCTCGCGCCTGGACAGCCCCCCTCCTGGATCACCAACGAGACCAGTGATACTCTGGGTTTTAACTATAGAGACAGAGATGCAGTTTTGCAAGAGGCCTGCTCCCACGGCGAGCTACGCTGCGGAGACGCTAAGGTTTTTTTATTCCAAGATTACACCAGGGAGGTCCAGCAATAGTGCAGATCCTACACAGAAGTTAAGCAGAAGATGAGGGCAATGGAGGTACTGTACCGTCTTCTCTTCCCGGCCCGGCACGACTCAGAGTGGTTCATACTAATAAAACATACGTTTTTGACACCCCTGCGGGGGCCAGGACCTGGCTGATGGAAGAGCACCCGCTGGCTTCTTTCGATCATGGCTCCCAACAGGGCCACTCAGAGGCAAGAATGGAAAATCATCCAAGACCCAACTGAAACACACCAGATCTTGACGGAGGAGATCGCACCAACGGTCTGGGTCCCCTTGACCCCATCCCCGAGATGGAACTCTATGCTCTGAGCCAACCAGAAAGATTGTGGTGACTGACACCCATCTTGCAGCAGTTCCGTCACTAGAGGGCTCTCCGTCTGACCAGGTGGAGCCCCCCGAGCGATACAGACTTGTCCCAGAGTCCAACGTTGGGCCACTTTTTCCATGAAATTACCTGGGGAACTGGGGAGTAAAAGCTAGATTATGTTTGCCTGTTTCCTACTTTTCTTCTTCATATCACTTCATGGCTATCTTTAATCCTACTCAATGGAGAGGTCCACCACTGCTAATTAGTTTGGGGTTATGAGTTACAAAAATGGGTGTTATAAATTGGCAATTCCCCTCAGAGCTCACATCCCATGAAAAGGACATCAGGATGACCTTGAGTGATTCTTGGTGTCTAGTACACAAACAGGAGTCTTTTCTTCTCTGTTAGTGTTCCTTTGTATTGGCCAGAATATCCTCTTGTATCCTACTATGTCAAATACACACCACATGCCTTTCATTAACTGTGGACTCTCACAAATGCACCTGCAGAGAAAGAATATTGCAATGCAAGCAAAACTCCACTTTGAAGGTTAAATACAAGAAATAATATGTTCAGGCCTTTGGTTATGCTAACTTAAGACGTTAATGCTCAATCGAAATACATGATTATAAGTGCATTTTGCAATTATAAATAAAACAAGAAATATAAATGAAACATGATTATATGCAGTTTCAACATAATACCATAGTCAGAATATATGAGTATAAATGTGCACTAGTTCTACTTTCCAGCATGTTAAGATCATTCATTAGAACACAAACACACACAGACACAGACACACACACACACACACACACTACTGGTTTTGTACTGTGAATACACCTTCAATATTGCAATTTAGATGCACCACTTTACATTAGTAACATTAAGGCATATGATATATGTACTTTTCATTACATTAAGTCATGTAAGGCATGATGGTACCACCAAAATTATGCATCACCATTTCTTAATGGTAATTTGTATTGACTCTGACTGCTAAATAACTGGAACGTTTGGTTGGCTGTTTTGTCTGCTCGCCATGACACACTTACTTTTCCCTTAGCCTTGCAAACCGTCACATAATGGCTCCCTTTATCACAGCCTTTGCATATCTGTCCAATGAGGGGACATTTACCTTCATGTGGAAACGGCAATCCACATCTGAAACATAACCTCTCTTTACATGGAGACATCACCTTGTGTCCTATAGCACTGTGTTTCTGCTTACTTTTCACGTTCATGACTGGTTTACTTTAAGCACCTCTGTCTCCATATCAGCAGCTTGTTGATCAGCACGCTCTTCAGCTCTGGCAGCCATGAGAACTCACTCCAGACTACGGGTTTCTCTCAATATTTGTCGTCTGAGTGAATCTGACAGGCATCCGTCAATAACTCTGAGACATACTGCTTTTTCACCATTAAAGTAATGGAATCTGTAGTGTTTTATGAGTGTATCCAGTCTCTCAACACATTTGGCTATGGTTTCATCAACTCTTTTTCATTCTTGACTGAAAATGTACCTTTTGTAATCTACATTTGGCACTCAATTGATCTTGAGATTCAAAACTTCTTTAATTTGACAGCACATAACTTTATCAGCTTTCTGCATTTTCTTAACAACTTCTTTTACACCGTCACCAGCAAGATTCTTGGGGTTCTAGGTAACCTTTATGTTATCTGTTTGTCCTAGTGCATCAATGAAATCATCAAATGTCTCTATCCAAGCAGTCCACCTACCAGGAATATCCCACTTTTTGGCAGTATCAAAAGGTGGTAGTGGTTTCAGGAAGGTAGCAGCATTGTAACTGTTCATGGGATTGGCTGACATGCGACTGGAGCTCTCTCTGAGTCCCTCTGCCAGAAATCAGGATCTGTTCCATTCATGCCCCTATCCTGGCCCGGCGATATGCAGGCTGTGGGGTCATCATTTATGGTCTACATTGGGAGAACAGCTTTCTGCTGGGCTTTCTGCTGGGCCTCTCGTCGCTGCAAGTATGGATGGCTCTGTAAGAACAAGCACTTCTCATGGAGTAAGTCAGTCAGAAAATCTTTATTCGGATCTTTGATAGAAATCCATAAAAGAGCATATGTACAAAGTTAATAGTTTAAAAAGATAAGAAAAAAATCAATACATAGCAGTAGAATATGTGTACATAACATGATCAGTACAATAATCGGAGCCTCTAAAAATGTGCATACCTGATCAAATAGTCATTTGATCAACTAAAATATTATTTGCAGAACTGTACATCATTAAATAGCAAATGGGATATATGTACATAAGAAGATCAGTACAATAATAGGAACCTCTTAAAATGTTCATACCTGATCAAATAGTCATTTGGTCATCTAAACTATTGTTTGCCGAGCTGTGCAAATTTGTAGCAAGGTGCTTAGCAGTTAGAATCAAGATATTTCCTTTCTTTTATCCCTGCAGCAATAAAGCGATAAATAGCTATACAGATCATATCAGACTGGAGTAACTGCAGATGAAAAATAGCTTCCTTACATTTAGTGATTTAAGAAGTGGCATTAAAAAAGCCTTCCTCTGCTCTTTGTACAGCTTAAAAAATAAAAACGTGCATTTGCGATTATTCTGACCCCATATCACATGGACAGGGTATTAGGTCCCTATTGCGGTACACCTTAGGGGGATAATCCACTAAAAAGTAGGCCAGGCCCAGACAAAACCTGATCAAGAAAAATCTATGGTGCACGGACACTAAAAAGATAGGGTTAGATTTTAAATGTGGTACATAAAAGAAGATAAGCTATCACCATGCCTTTCCCCAAATCGTGCCTCTCTCTATCAGAAGCCAACTTCTCTTGGAATTCATGTTTTACTACTGGGATGTCCTACTTGCCTATGGCCCAGGGTTAAATAATAAGTCTGATCTGTTAAGGCTGCTCAGGGACTCTTTAATGTACATAACCCAGGGACATCTCTGTACTCCATCCAGCCTCATGCAGTCCATAAGCAGTGTCTGAGAGCTGCTTCTGGCCTAGTCCAAACAGACACCCAGAGGGCTAAAGGGGCTAACTTAATCAGGTCCTCCAGAAAAGGAAGACCTAATTCTGCATGTGAAATTTGTAGCGGGAATGCTTTGTGAGAGTGAGAGTAGACTTCTCAGACATTTATTTTATCTTATTTGCAGAGATGATGCTCCCATATAGCCCCATATCCCAGCCCCATATTTGACAATCGAAGTAGGCCTTGCCTTATAGATGATGGTAATGGGCTTTATTGATGCGCAGCCTAGTTTGGTGATGAATTTGCGTAGAGCTGCCACTGCTTGGTTGTATTGTGTGACCCTGATTTCTCTGGGGTTCTTCCAGTTAGACCCATTGTCAAATCCCCAAATATGTGAAGGTATTCACACTGCTCAGTTGGGTACCTTCAATATAAAACTGAGGGGCTCTAGTTCTTTGGAGGCCACAAATCATAGTGTATGATTTTCTTTTATGTCATGAAATCCACAAATCTGCTTAAGAGTTTTTGGAGGCCCCTCCCAGTCCGTGCCATCAGAACACAATCATCAGCATACATTAATACCGGTTCTGGTCTGTCGGCGACCTTAGGGGGATCTGCCTTTTCGTCAATCAGAGCTCCCTCTAGGACATTTAAATATTACGTAAAAAGGAAGGGTGCAAGAACACAACCCTGTCTTACCCCTTTCATAAACTTAAAGGGGCTGGTACATTGTCCCTCTTGCCCAAATCTGGCCTTAGCTTCCACATCATTGCGGAGTTCGGCCAACAGGGACACTATCTTTGGATTAGCACCTTTATCGGTTAGCATTGCCCATAATTTGCTTCTGTCCACATTGTCAAAAGCTGCAGTTAGATCCATAAATGCCAAATAAAGACACCCTTGCTTCGCCCCCACATACTTTTCTCTAATCAGGTGGAGGTTCAAACATTGGTCGTCTGTTCCCACCGCCTTCTTGAAGCCAAACTGAGACTTGGAGATAATGTTATTGTCTAGAACCCAGGCTTTCAAATGGTCCAGGAGGATTCTCCCAAAAATCTTTGCGGTGGTGTAAATCACAGAACTTGGGCGATAACATGCAGCATCACACCGGTCTCCCTTCTTAAAGATCGGTACAATAATGGCACTATACCATGATGGAGGGAGGACAGAGGTTGATGCAGCTCTGAAAACGTTTACCAAAATTGGTGCCCAAAGATCAATGTTGTACTTAAAAAGATCACCTGGGACCCCATCTGGCCCTGAGGCCTTATCTGGCAATGAGCCCTTATTAGCTATTATGACATGGTTCAGTTATATGTCCAGTTCCTCAATGGCAGGCCTGTCAGGGGCATTTACGACTGTTGTGTTGCAGTCATCCGAATGACCTTCATACAGCTTTGTAAAATGACTGACCCATCTCTGCTCTGGGATGTGTACCTCAACACCTTTGTTTGTGTCAGAGCTAAAACAAAAAGGGGGTATTGACGACTTTCCAAAATTGTGCCTGTCATTTATAGCTGAGGCAGTGGTCAATTTCTCCATTTTGAGGCTTTACTAGGGTTGCTGCAGACGCACCTGGGTGGCTGATAAAAATAGTCCAGCGGTACAGCCTGGATGTTGACATTACTTTCCTGTGTGGTTTCACACTGCTTGAGTATCCATTCAACCTTCTGTGGATTTTTAAAATTTACTACCACACAATCACCTAGGAGGGTTTTCTTACTGTTACCCAGCCAAAGTACCCTCCTTTCTCCAATAATACCACTCCAAAGGCACACACTGTTCCACCCCCCAGAGTTTTATTTTGCCAATGGACTTCTTTATTTTTAAGTTGATCATCCTGCTCATTAGTATTGAGTGATAGGGGTGGGACATTTTTTTAGCACAATTATGTAGGGGGTACATTGAGATGGAAGTTGCAGAGTTTGTCGGTTCTTTCCCTTAGGTGAATTATGTGCTTTAATCTCCGTCAGCCCTGTACTCCCAGTGGCCTGACTTCTCCCATTTTTCCATAGAGATGCAGATCAGGAGTTAGCTGGAATTCTACTGCTATTGGTGGGCCGGTCCATAGGAGTATTTGTCAGCTTATTCGGTCCTCCTGATCTAGGATAATGGCCATTATGATGTACAGCAGCACAATGTGCTGCTGCTGTGCCCGGGGGACAGATCACTGTGTCCGGCTCTGTGGTCAGGGTAAGGGCTGGGCTACACTTTGTAGATTCTAGTAAGTGTTTTAGGAGTCTAAACTCTGCAACAAGTTTACTAGACTAAGGGCTCGCTCTAACATGGATTCCATGTAGGCTTTGTCCCCACATTCGGCCTCAGGATCTTGGGGACCCACAGGTTCCACCCTCTGTTTTTTCCCAGCTATAGATGGCTTACAGACCGGGGAATTGCCCCACTTAGACCCGTTGGATTTGGAGGCTTTTGACTTGGACATGCTCGAATTCCCAGGGGTGGACTTCTTCCGTTTTATAGGGGGAGAAGCAGTATCTTACAAACAGTGGCGTCTTTATCTATAATGGACAGGTCGTCATCTCTACCAGAGGAGATGTCAGGTTCGTCCTGCAAGACGCACCCCTTTCGTATGCTTGTTATCTTGTGCACCTTCTTTGGCTTACTAGCCCCTAGGCGGGTCCCACCCTCCTCCTCTCCCATAGATACAATGTTATTTGACTTGGACATGGGAAGTGGCCAGGAAACTGTTGTTTTCCTTGATACGCCCAGTCTTTCTTCGACCGATTAAATTTCGGTGTTTAATGCGGACATGGCCGTGGGAAGGTATGATAATATGGAAGCTGTAGAGTTAGTATTTTTTTAGGAAGTCATAGCGCTCACCTTTCTTTTGCCCATTTTAACTTGAGTGCACTAGAACCCAGAGGAAGAAAACAGCAATACGATGTAAAGTAATGTAGAACACCAATGGTTCCTGCTTGATGGTAGATGTTAAGGGGGTGGCCCAGCCAAGCCTCCTTCTGGCTCCGATGGGTGTGGACGGGCCTGCCCTTGGCCCAGGCACGGCCCGCGCTGTGGTGTCCCCCTGGAGCTCTATAGCGCTTGCAGGCAAGTGAGAGGGGGCAGCTGGAGCTGGAAATGGCAGCCTCCTGGGGCCCAAAGCAGTCTGGGACTCGTAGTCCCCCTTTCAATGTTCAGCACGTTCCGCGCTGCGGTGTCCCCCTGGCGCTTTATATCGCTTGGTGGCAGGTGAGTGGGGGCAGTTGGAGCTGGAACTGGCTGCCTCCTGGGGCCCAAAGCAGTCTGGGACTCGTAGTCCCCCTTTCAATGTTCAGCACGTCTCATGGAGTCACTTTTGGCAGCAGTATAACTCTCTTTATTCAGTTCAGGTAAGCAGATAACCCTTTCATGCATCTGAGTGGTCGTGTTTTCAGTTTGTCTTGTTGCACTTTTAACACCCGGTTGATCTCTGCCTCGCGCCACTTCTGATCGCTGCGTTATTGCATAGTCTGCCGTTGCTAGTTGCTGCACTTTCAAAACCTGGTTGTATCTGCCTTCAGCAGTAGCTCTCCCTATACTGTATAGCTCGATTTTGCACATTAGCGCAGTACCTTCCTATATGGCCTTGATTGCAGGTTCTTGACCAATGTTGCACAGACTTCTCAGCAAAACCTTCTTTATCATCAAATGCTTTACACCGGCTGGAGTTGCACTTTGACTCCACATACGCCAACTGTTGATTCAGCACTTCAACAAAGGCACACATGGCTCACACAAGCCAATTGCTTGGACCATGGCACACTCTCTGGGAGAGCACTGCTGATCTTTGGGTTACTTATCCCCTGTCTCGTCACTAATTGTAGCATTATCCCTGCTTGGCACCCCCCAATAAGTACACCACATGGAACTATGTATTACACGTCTTTATTCTTCTGCGTGTAACCACAAACTCAACATTCTAAATCTGCATTCACTTCACATCGTTTTAACACTTACGTCATCATTCTATGGGGACTTTCACGATCCAAAAAGGTTCCATCATACATTTGCATAAGACACAATAATGGCCTCCAGTAGAAATTAATCTAAGTCACAATTTAGTATTTTGACACATGTGGCCTATTACAAATCTCACTGCTAACATTTTAAAGAGCTTTCTCTGCTCTTTTGCTATTTCTAGTCATGCTTGAGGTTTATCCCTTTGACTTGAGATACCCAGAGGTGTTAGGGCTCCTTGGTCATTTATGTCTGGTTTTGTTTGAGTACTGTTTACTTGTCAATGCTCGTTTTTTTCATTGTTCAGTTCATCATGGCCTCATGTCTCTGCCCTCCTGCTCTTTGGGACCAGCAGTGTCCTAGCACTCTCTGGTATCTAGCTTTCTGGACTCCCCTTTGGCCATGCCCTGGCTCAGTTAAGGCAATTGTCTTATCCAATGCAAATGTGCTGCTCGTTAGCAGTTTCTCTGTCAGTGGGCCTGTCTTTTTAAATAGCTTTATCTCATCATGATTCTCACTACTAGCATCACATCGAGTGGCCTTTTTGTTTTTTACTTTGTTGCTGGCATTTGATAGCACACATTTTGCTATTGTTTTGGTCTGCAAGATCTTTCAGCAGTCTACTGTACTTAGGGCTGAATTCAGAGGTTAGCTGTAACAAAGCATCAACCAAACGTCAGAGGCTATCTCGTTGGCCAATATCAAGGTTCCTCTGTCTTATTTAGAGTTGTAAGACATGCTGTGTTCCCAACAGTACAGCCAGCTCCACCATCTGAAACACTCTTTTTTGTGACTGCATTTTTGGTGTACAAGACCCACCATATTTAGGTTGGAGCATTTTAAAGTTATGACAGATGTGTTTTTTCAATCAAGTAGAACCATGGACGGCACAGCAACAACTTGTAGGAAATGGTTATCATTGTCTCCCATGCACTGTGGGAAAACTGAAATTCAGGGACATTGATATTATATTTTACAAAACTAAAGTCCCACTATGTAGCTTTGTCTTTGTAAACTATGTCAACTACTCAGTGATGGCACTTTGAGAAAAATGGGGACAGCCTAGCTAAGATATGCAGGCTATGGTTGTTACGGAACAGACAATGCCCCTGCTGCACAAGCCTGTTGGTGTACAGATAGTACATTTTCCATTGAAATAGCCACTGCACAGACGTACAGTTTTTCTGATAAAACTATATTGCACATGAATGATAATGTGTCAAAATCGAGCTTCACTGAATATTTATCACTTGTCCATCCTGAAGTAAAGTTTTTGATTTGTTTTGATCCAATTTGTTTTGATCCATCACACTTTAGAATTACAAAATAAATGTGCCTCATTTTTGCTTTTCTCACTGCTGAATGTGTACACTTCATTTACAGGTATTACATTTTTTTGGGTGTTACAAAAAAAAAAATGCATTCCACAGTCTTTCTTCTCGCAATCCCTGTACCGCAGCAACATTGTCACATAATTCACTTTACTTTTCTTTCTCTGATTGCAAAGTGAGAAGTTTGTAAACACCAATCCGCATGTTAAAAAAACATATAGGTAGCAATTTGTCAGAGGACACAGCCCGGCACTTGACCTCTGCCTTTGAAGTGCAAGTACTGTGACAAGATAAATACAGACTTTAAAGGCTTCTTCATATACTGCTTGGACTTTCACAAACCACTAAAAATCTTCTTGTGACCCATGGTTTAGGAAACACAATCCTGAACAAATATGTGGCAGCTAAGAAGTACGGAGAGGGTGACCACGCAGGCCGCACATTCGTGGGTTTGAACTATCCACCACGGGCATCTTCTGACACAGTACAGAAAGTGGATCAAAAGGGGGCTGTGAACTACTAACTTGTTGCCCAAAAAATACTCTGAATATTAGATCAAAATGTACACGTCTAGTGTGGATGCTTGTACATGTTAAATACATGTATAGAATGCTGTGGTGATCTACTTTATTGCCAGCTATAAAATAATCTGGGCTGTGTTGGAAATATGCGTACTATGTTCTTTGTAGGTGTCACACATTCTTTTGGATGTTGTGGTATTGTGTATGTATGTGCGTGTCATGCAAAAGATAGTAATAACAGCATGAATACTAGTTCAGATGGTGAGGAGAATATAAACAACATTTAAAGTCAGAGAGTTTGCTCACTGCGAATAAGCAAAATAACAATTAGAGCAGAAATCAAGGCGTGAGCACATTCCAGAGTCCTTTAAAGGCAAAAATAATCCCCCGTATTGCACATTAACACTAAATGAGTGAGGCAACATTTCACAGCAGCAATCAACGTTTTTGGCATGAGACGGGGACAGAAAATCTTTGAAAGGAGCAGATGTCACTTGCGCGCCCAGGCCTGAAATGACCTAATATTGAACATACTTTAGTAGCCCCCAACTCCTCTGGTGCTCCCAAGGGCCTCGAAAGGCAGATAAGCTCACATGTGGCTATCCCTAGTTGGGTCATACCTACACTAGGACTTGCACCTAGAAGGGTGAGCCATAAAACATTTGCTAGGTTACTGCCCTGCACAATAATACTACTCTGGCTTGTCTCATATCACCACCTTGTCCTCATTCCTCAATGCAAGTCCCTTAATTTATTTCAGTTAACAGAGGCCTTTGAGATATTGAGAGTAAATTAAGTGGTATCATTCTACCTGCCTAAAATTTCCTCCAGACACTGTCACGTTCATTTTCAGAAGGAAAAGACTTTCAGGGTTAGGAAACCAAAGATCTTTAACATGGGACAAGCACAATTAAGTTGTGGTGAAGATTTGCCCTACCCCAATTGGTTTGGTAGGACTATAATATGGCATAAATTTGGTAGAGGGTTAAATTTTCATTCTTGGCCTAGCTGTTTCCTGAAAGATTTAAACCGTGAGTCTTGAAGGACACAACATTTATACATTTTTAGAAGACAACGGTTTTTGATACAACCTCTACAGCCACCACTGAACACTCATTTCATCCCCTCTTCACAGTGCATCTTAATATGCCCCTCCTCCCATCTTGTCTCTCATTTCTTCAGGCAGCAGTAGCCAAACAGTTCTGCCAAAAGTGCAATTTCCTGGTCTTGGAGCTCCATCTCTGAAGGCCGGCTCCAGTCAGTAAGTTGAGTTAATTAAACTCACTGAGCACTGAAAATTTCATGTATTTGTTTTGGCTTTAATCTAGTCCAAACATGCTGTCTTTCAGCTGTTTTAGTGTGCTCTGAAGCACTATGAGCATACAGAGAAGCAACAAATGCAGTGGGGAAGTTTCTGGTAAGCAGACTGTAATGGCAGACTTCATTGTGTAGCCTTTGGGAGGTCTATTGTGTTTGTGCTGTATTGTATTATATTATAGCATTTGTCTATCGCTTACTAACCCTATGTGGTTGTGTTATGTTATGTAATTGGCATTCCTACATCATATGTTCTGCCATTATTATGGTCTTGTATCAATTTTGGTTGCCCATTGACTTTTCATGTGGTTCCATGATTGCCATCACAGTCAGGAGTCTGATTCTCCTTGTAAGGGTGTGTTACTCGTCTTGTGTTATGGTTATATTTCTGCTTACATGGTTATGTTTTTAAGTGTTGTATGAATTTGGTTATTCATTTTTTAATCAATGGGCATGCCAGTTCAATGCAGATGGAAATGGGTGTTGTGCTTTTCGCTAGTTAGTCCTTCTGGGCTCTGTGATAGAAATCTACATGTTGTAGCTATGTCGTGTTTGGGGTATGTCAGGAGTTCTGGGCAGTTGTTCTGTTGGGTGTTAATATGTAACATACCATCAAGAAAGTGTTGTTGTGAACATTGATAATCAGGTACATCTCATATCTATTGTGTCTTGGATATATGAAAAGGGTTTTGTCTAATGTGTTCTGTTGATAGTTTATCTGCATGTTTAAAAGCAGTAAGTGCTTTTGGGGTTGTGTATGCTTTATGGTATATTTGAGTGTCCTGTGGGAACAAAGCAAACAACTATATTTGGTAGAAGCACTACGTTTTACTTTCTGAAGAGAGGGGTCTAGTGCAGTTCATGCTTCAAATATGTTTTAGTAGGTTTCTTGTGCTGTGGATGGGTTTGCTGCCATCCTCGTCATAGCATTCATTACAATCTGATGGTAATTATTTAGACTTCTAACCTATAGGCATATATCTTGTGCAATCCTAACTAAAGCCACAGCAGAGTGCAGTGTATCTTTACACCAAATGTCCTTAATCACAATAGGCTTTCCTTTTTTTGCTGTTGATGGAGAGGTTTGACTAAATCTAGGAAGACTATGGGGCATGGCAATCCATCAGGCTTCACCAGGTGTAATCTGTGATACCATCAATTATATCATTTAACATGTCATGAGTGATGTAATATGTGAAATCACAAGCAGTGCATGACGGGGTGCAAATTATAGTTAGCTCAGTAAACTATGACTGGTGAATTTCAGCGGGTTTTTGTTTTTTAAACCAACTGTGTTTACCTTGTTTCAACATCTAACTACAACCTTTGGTTGTTTTATTGAGTATATATATATATATATATACAATAAAAAGGTTAAAGCTTAGTTAGAGTGAGAAAAATGTATTTTACCTATACAAACCAAGTTTAAACTGCACAAGCGTAAACAATTCTAAAGTTACAGTTGTAACTTTCATATACAATGTATCCACCACCTTCAAATTATTATAAGTAGTGGACCTCATTATACACTTTGTTTTTGCTTGCCAATAAAACAACACTAACTATAACTGGCCACCCTGTCATGCACTGTATTGTGACAAAACAATGTAATTTGATTAGTTCTAAGTGTCGTTATGAATCCTATGATTTCACATGCTATAAGTAATGTAGTATGCAAGGGTATAAACAGGGCACGGAAAAAGCAATGTAGTGTGGTAAGTGAGGTGACAAGACTATGTTGGGTGGTACGTGACATAGTGATTTGAAGGTGGTGGTAAATTAAAAATTGAAGTTATAATTATAACTTTACAATTTTTAATGTTTGTGTATTTTAAGTTGGGTTTATGTAGAAAGAATACTTAAGATTTTTTTTACTATACATTTTCCTTAGACTTTGTGTTTTTCATTGTATGGTGATTGTTTTTACTTTTTAATAAAAATGTGTTTCACATTGCAGTCTGGGTTGTCATTGATTGGAGTGTCGTAAAGTGTAGCGTAGTACAGTACAGTGAAAGAGTGTTGTAGAGTTTAGTGTCATAGAGTGGAATAGAGTGAAGTTGAGTAGAGTGACGTAGCACACAGTGGAGTGTAGTATTGTAGGGTGGAGAGGCGTGCTGTACAGTGTACTGGTGTGTCGAACAGTAGAGCTGAATGTTGTGCAGTGGAGTTTCGTTGACTAGAGTGTCATGAAATGAGAGTGTGGTGGAGTAGAGTGTCAGAGTGTAGTAGAGTGTTGTAAAGTGTAGAGGCATAGTGTGGAGTTCAGTGGAGTGGAGTGTTCTATAGGTGAGTGTTATCAAGTGCAGTGTCATGCAGTAGAGTGACGTTCAGAGTAGTTTTGTACAGTGAAGTATTATTATTTGTAAAAACGGAGTGCGTGGTAGAGTGTCTAGTTATAGTTAGTTTTGCCTGGTTACAGAGCTGAAAAGAGTATGTGATGAGATCTGCTATTTATAATGATTTGAAGGCAGTGGATAAATTGTAAATGAGAAACTGTAACTTTAGAATTATAGAGTTTGTGTAGTTTAAACGTGATTGGTATAGGGACATTTTTAAAATAAAAATGTGTTTCAAATCAGAGTCCAATGTCACAAGTGGAGAGTTCTTATGTAGGGTGTTGCACAACACAGTGAAGGAGAGTGTCTCATATAGTGGAGTCAAGTTTTACAGGCTGGAGCAGCGAGTTGTACAGTGGAATGGTGTGTCAAACAGTAGAGTAGGGCGTTGTAGGCTGTCAGAGTACAGTGTTTAGAGTGGAGTTGGGTAAAGTATGGAATGGAGCTGTGTAGAGTGTTCTAGCGCAGAGTGAAGTGGCGTAGAGCGGAGTGTTGTACAGTGGATTGGCGTAGAGTTTAATAGTGTAGAGTGGAGTAGCGTACAGGGGGTGGCGTATAATGGAGTGGTGTCGACTGGAGTGACGTACAATGGTGTGAGGCAGAGTGTAATAGCATGCAATGGAGTGGCATACATTGGAGTGGTGTCTAATGGATAGCATAGAATGAAGTGGCGTAGAGTAGAGTGCCATACACTGGAGTGACATGGAGTGGCGTACAGTGGAGTGGCATACAGCGAAGTAGAGTCCAGTGGAGTGCTGTAGAATGGAGTGGCATACAGTGGAACAGAGCAGAGTGGAGTGTGGTACAGTAGAATGGAGTAGAGTGGAATAGCATATAGTGGAGTAGGATCCAGTGGAGGGACTTACAGTGGAGTGTTGTAGACTGGAGTGTCGTAGATTGGAGGTACTTACAGTATAAGTATAGTATAGATTTTAGTGGCGCACAGTGGTGTTGCATACAGTGTAATAGCTTAGAGTGGAGTCTTGTACAGTGGAGAGGCGTTAAGTGCAATAGCATATACTGGAGTGAATACAGTGCATGGCATACGGATGTATGTGAAATGTAGCAGCAATGTAGATTATGGTGTGCAGAAAAACAGCACATTGTGCTGCCTTGTGTTTCTTCAGATTTACCAATCAACGCAGGTCCACGCATGGTGGCCTTGTGTTGGTTTGTAAATCTGACTTAAGTATTACAGTAATAATAAAAAGGGAAATGTATTTATATTTTGTATAGATTTTTAGATACATTTATAGCTGTGTACTGTGCTAGTTTCACAAACTTTTGTGAAATTCTGCGAAAGTACTGCAGTGACAGTTATCACTAAGTTTAAATACTTTATAACTTTAAAAATACATGCCCTACTTTACTGCATCTCTGCGCCATAATGTATAATCCTGCCAAATTTCCTGTGAATCCATTCAGCCATTTTCGTGCTACGTCAAATACAATAGTCTATAGAAAATGGATTGGTGGAAAAACATTTTGGGGCCCCTTTTATCTTTGCACCCTTAATGATTCACCACAAAAATGTACAACATCTCAAAATGTAGAAAATGCTATAAGTATGAAAAGTTTTGTGGTGATTCGTCAAACGGGAATCTTTGGGAATACAAACTATAACTACAGAGTGGCAATCAGATTTAATGTGATTTCTTTCTTTTTATCTATTGTATATGTTATGTATTTGTTTATTGGTTTGTATTATCATGTGACCATAAATGTATCTTTTAGTTGTTCATGTAGTAATTTTGAAACTTTACATAAGCAGTCTAGTTTATTTTTTGGGTTTCCTTGCTACTTTTAGTAGGGTTGTACTACATATGAAGCTCACAGTGAATGTCAATCATTGCTGTTATAAAACTTAAGATGACTATTTTTTCCCTAATGGCCAATTATCATGTCCTTCATGCAATAGCTTGTGTAGCTCACAGCTAGGTCTTTCTCCATGTTGTTGCGCAGGAGTACATTAGCAAGATAGTTTTTATTTGGCTTGTTGGGCACAGTTTTATTTTGCGAGCCAGAGAGCATGCAAAGAAAACCTACATAGAGTAAGATATATTCTATTTGTTATGTAATTGTTTATAGGTTTCCATTAGCATGTCACCATAAATGGGTCTTTAAGTTGCTCAAGTAGTAAATCTGAAACTTTACATATGGAGTCTAGTTTATTATTTGGGCTTCCTTGCTAATTTTAGTATAATTGAGCTACAAATAAAGACCAAAGTCAGTGATAGGCAATCACTGTTATTGTTATAAAAATTGAGATTAATATAATGGGCAATTATAATGTCCTCCAAATAGTATTTTCTGTTGCTCACTACTAGGACAATTTTTCAGTTTGCTGCACAGCTGCATAGGAAAGATGTTTTTTGTTTTGACCTGTTGGGTCACTTTTATTTTGGGAGCCAGAGAGCATGCAAATAAACTTTATGTTGATTAATATGTATTCTATTCATTTTGTGTTTGTTTATAGGTTTTCATTAGCATGTGACCATAAATGGGTTTTTCAGTTGTTCATGTAGTAAATCTGAAACTTAACAAATGCAATCTAGTATATTTTTTGGGCTTCTTGCTATTTTTAGTAGTATTGTACTACAAGATACCACTAAGTTGTTGATCCTTATAACTTCATAACCACTTCATAACATCACTTGCAGTAGCAAAAATAATCATCTTTGTAGTCTAATACACATTGCTGCTACTCTAAATGCAAAATACAAAAGTCAATGCAAAATACATATATAGGCACTGGGTAGTTATAGGGAGGAGCAGGTTTCTTTAGCAAATTGATTTTTTAGTGATACTGTTTCACAAATCTTCATGAAACTTTCCCAAAAAATCTCATCCACCTCGGTATAGATAGATATAGATATATTTAGTTATAGCTAGGACCAGGTTTACTTAGGAAATGGATGTGTGGTATCATTTGATGAATCTTCACAAAACTTCGCAAACAAATCTCATCCACCTCAGCCTCTTCCTGGAAAGGTTTGGGATGATACATCAAGGGGGCTAAGAAAAAGAGGGAGTACAAAACCACATTCTCCAAGGTTGGCCAGGGCAGCTGGGGGGTTGTTGATTTCTTTCTTTGCACCCCCTTGACCCTTAGGCTATTGATTTTTTAGTGGTATAATTTGGTGAATTTTCACAAAACTTTCCTGAAAAATTTCATCCAACTCAGCCTCTTCCTTGAAAGGTTTGGGGTGATACGTCAAGTGGGGAGCAAGAAAAAGAGGGAGTACAAAAACACATTCTCCAAGGTTGGCCAGGGCAGCAGGGGTTTACTGATTTATTATTTTAGGCCAGGGGGCATGAGGTCTCCCTTCCAAAGCCCAATATATGGCTGTGGTGTCCCCCTCCCCTGGAGCTGCATCATGTTTTAAAGGGGAGGGAGCATGTCACCCCCCCCCCCCCCCTTTACATTATGTAGCTCCGGAGACCCCATTCCCTAGGGCCTAAACAAATGAAAAGTTGCAATGGGAGCCCCAGTCCCACCCTGGACACCCACAGCAATTAGAGATTTTAGGATTACAGGTTAAGCCCAAAGGCCCCTGCGTCCCAGCGAGCTCCCCTGCCTGCAGCCCTTCCGTGTGTGGTGGGAGCAAACTACATTGGTTTTCTCCCACCTGGCAGGAGCACCTTCTCCATCTGCTCCCACTAGGTAGGAGCGAACCAATTTCCCTGCCTGGTAGAGTGCGGGCAGGTATTTGGATTTCTGGTTCCCTGCCTGCAGTCTCTCGGGCAGAGAACAATTCCTGTTCCCGGGGTTGGGGTTCATGGGACACTGCTGCCTGCGGGTCCCTGTGAGAAAGCAGGGCTAATTGCAGTGGCCCCCTAACTTTCTGCCCCCATTTTTCACTTTTTGCTGGTGTGTTCCTGACTCTGATGGTGCCATGGGTACTGCTAACCAGTCCCAGGGCCTGTGCCCTGTGTAAAATGAGTATGGAGATTAGGCTAATTATAATTGGCTATGTCAACATACCTCTAAGTCCCTAGTATATGGTAGGGCATGTAGCTTTAGGGACCCCAGCATAGGTACTGCCACCATAGGTGCACTGCTGAAGTGCCCAGTGTCATTTTAAAGGCTGGCTGCTGTTGAACTAAAGTTATAGGCAAATTCGACTTTTGAATTAAAATTACTTCCAAAGTCTTAAACTACCTTATTTATAAACAGAAGTCACCCATAAGGTGTGCCCTATGTACCCTTAGGATTGGGTGCCATGTAGCTGTAAGCAGGGACCTTACAAAAAATGTTATAAGCCCTGCTGAGGTAAAATATCCAAATTTGTTTTCCCTCACTGTAATGAATGCCTTTCATAGGCTAAAATGTGAAGACTTTATTTTAATTAACAAAGTACTCATAAGTGCCAGATAGGTTGAGTTTGGTATCAAATTAATTGTTATAATAAATCCTGCAACTTGACATTGTTAGATTTAACATAACTAGTTCGGTAAAGAGTTTTAAAACGCTACCTGAAAGTAGGCAACTTCAGCTCTGTATGTCCCTTCTCTGATTGGCCAGCCTCTGGCAGCCTAGCCAGCTTCCTTGATAAGGTGTGAAGTGGCCTTGGCTGAACACAAAGAATGTGCCAGGGGGAGGAGATCTGCCTCAGCAGATGGTGTAACAGGACGAGGGGAGAGCAGCCAAACTGGTCTTCAAATGCAGGGAAGGACATTTGGAGCAGCTCAGGACCAAACCCATTTCCTGCAAACCCCAGGCAATTAAATGCTGTCTTGATTAGCTTAAGAGAGGGCAGGAGAGGGGTGTGTTTAGGATTTTTATCCACACCAGTGGGTGGGCTCAGGGAGATCTAACCTCCAAAAATCAGTTTCATCTGTTAGATTTTTTAAGAATGTTGTTCCAGGATTTCATTAGGGGCTCCTGGAAAGGCAATCCGACGACGTCAACTCGAAATCGGCTTACTGTGGAGGGACATCCGACACTGGAGAGAAAAAGCTCAAAATAAGTGACTAAGTCCGAAGGTACAAAGGTTGACCAGGATTTCTTGCACAGCATATCCGAGGAGGGCTCCAGGGACGTCAGATCAAGATTCAGCTTTGGCCCAGGTGAAGATTTTCATCCCTAAAAGTTATCTAAGTCCGAACGTAGAAATCTTTGCTGAGGTCTCCTGCGATGCGTATCTGAAGAGTGCTCCAGGGAGGTTGGATCGGATTGGTGACTTCATCTGTGGAAGAAAATCTTCAAGAAAATGACTAAGTCCGAAGGTAAACTTTTGGCCGAGGTCTCCCCCTTGCTGTAGCCGAGCAGGACTCCATTGCGGTCGGCCTGAATTTTGACTTTGCCCCGGGGGAGGTGCGACCAGATTGACGCTTTTAGTTTCTATGTGCTAGAAAACATTAATTCTTTAAAAATTCATATCTCCGGTTCCCCTTATCTGATTTAATTCGTTTTGGTGTCATTTTATAGATACAAATATACTCTAATTTTATAAATTGGTGTTGGATTTTTATTGTGTTTTGTGTTTTACTTATTTACTGCTTTGTGATTTTTAAATGGTTTACACACCTGTCTCCTAAATTAAGCCTTGTCGCTCGTTACCAAGCTACCAAGGGTTGAGCAGGAATTAATTTATTGAGGCCAGAGGGGACCTAAGTGGAGGTTAGTGGCCTATTGCTAACTGTAGGTACTTACATGCCCTTACCAACAATCCACTTTCCAACAGGTCCTGTGTGATGGAGTCCTCAGGGCCATATTATTGCTTGGTGGGGTAGACCTAACATTCCGGGTTCTGTTATGAGCGAGTGAAGGCCACGTCTGGATGCGGCAAAGGAGGAAAGAGTCTCAGCAAAGGTGGCACTAGGAGGCACAGGAAAGTACTTCTGGACTACACCCAGGGCATCACAAAGCCTGCCTTTCCCCTCCGGCGTGCATCTCCAGCCTCACAAGATTTTTCTGGAAAATGATGTACAAGGCACCCTCACCTCCACAAAACATGGATGTGGGGTATGCTGTTAACTGTCAGGAGTGTGCTCTCTACAGATTTGGCAGCTAAATACTCTACTTACTTCTTGATGCTTGTGGTGCCCCTTATAGGGACAGGGGCATCACCAAGTTTTTTTTTATTTTTATTAAATGTTGTGAGGTTTTGGAGCGAGTACAGCAGCCTCCTTAGGAACATTTGTAAAAAGTTGCAGTAAGTCTCCGGGGTCATTGACTTAGTGATTCCTGAGGACTTAATATATTTTTTAAAGCACTCCGAGCTAGAGCTGTATGCCCTTCAGCTGGCGTGCAGAGACCCCTTGTGATAGTTCTATGGATGTATTATGTGGCTTGAAGAATGTTTAAGAAAGACTCAACTTGTGTTTGTTTGAAAAAAAAATAATTCTTATGCAACAGTGGAAAAAATTCCAAGAGATTACATGAACCTCATGCAAATAGTTTGTCTACTGGATAAAAGGCACATGTTTGGTCTTTGCTAATAGGAAAAAATATTTTTCAACATTCTATTCTATTATCTAAAGGAGTGTGTAATTGAATATGTAACAGGACATAGGTCTCCAAGAGTCACCCAGGATCCAGAATATCCAGAGCTAAACATAATTTTGTAAATCTTCGAGGAAGTATCAAAAACAGAGGGCGGAGAAATATCAACAAGGTACTCGTCCCTTGATGAGGAGGAAAGGTTCAAGATCGGGACGAACAGAAAGAGGAGCCAGGAAAACAGCGAAGATGCAGATTATGGGATGCATCAAAACGAGTCAGAAGGGAGAACAAACACCAAACTATTCACAGAGCGCAATAAATATAAAATAACTTAGAATTGATATGCCAAATAAAGACAGAAAGAGAGGGAAGAACATGCAGGCGTAAAACAGTATTGGCTAGTGTATGTAAGTCAAACAAAGCAAAGACAGATCTTAGAAATTACAGAGTTCACTAGCTGCAGGCATAGCTGTTTACATAGGGTGTTTCTACCAAGGAAAAGGTAACTGATGTGAGTATTCTAGTGTCAATACCAGTTTCTAAATTAAGTCAGAGACCTAAACAATCATCGACTGTAGTGTCGAAAGTTTCGGAATTTTTTAAACCCCGGATCCTAGTTTCATTAGTTCTATCAGACTGGGTTTTTCTGCACAGGAGACCTCCATCATCATTCACCATGGTGTGCTGCTCAAAGAAGTGACATAATTCCTCCCCTCACAGAGTACATTATTCTTCTAAATAGGTGACTCCAACTAAAGTGGCTCACCTTTCAACATGGATAACAACTATCTTAATTCTAGGACATCATATGAATGGCATTTAGGCCCTCATTCCAACCCTGGCGGTCATGGACCGCCAGGGTGGATGGACACGGAAGCTCCGCCAACAGGCTGGCGGTGCTTCAGTGCCCATTCTGACCGCGGCGGTGAAGCTGCGGTCATAAAAGGGGATCCGGCAGTTTCCCGCCGGATTACCCCTGGCTGGGCTGAATGCCATGGAGATTCGGCCCCCCTTCCCGCCATCCTGTTTCTGGCGGTTTTTACCGCCAGGAACAGGATGGCGGGAACGGGTGTCATGGGGCCCCTGGGGGCCCCTGCACTGCCCATGCCACTGGCATGGGCAGTGCAGGGGTCCCCTAACAGGGCCCCAGCATGATTTTCACTGTCTGCTTAGCAGACAGTGAAAATCGCGACGGGTGCAACTGCACCCGTCGCACCCCTGCAACACCGCCGGCTCCATTCGGAGCCGGCCTCTGGGGGTCATTCTGACCCGGGCGGGCGGCGGCGGACGCCGCCCACCTGGCGGGAACCGCCAAATGGCCGCTCCGCGGTCAGAAGACCGCGGAGGCCATTCTGACTTTCCCGCTGGGCCGGCGGGCGCCCGCCAAGGGAGCACCCGCCGGCCTAGCGGGAAAGGCCCTGCAACACAGAGGCCGGCTCCGAATGGAGCCGGCGGTGTTGCAGGGGTGCGACGGGTGCAGTTGCACCCGTCGCGATTTTCACTGTCTGCTAAGCAGACAGTGAAAATCATGCTGGGGCCCTGTTAGGGGGCCCCTGCACTGCCCATGCCAGTGGCATGGGCAGTGCAGGGGCGCCCAGGGGCCCCACAACACCCGTTCCCGCCATCCTGTTCCTGGCGGTAAAAACCGCCAGAAACAGGATGGCGGGAAGGGGGTCGGAATCTGGAGATTCAGCCCAGCCAGGGGTAATCCGGCGGGAAACTGCCGGATCCCCTTTCCTGACCGCGGCTTCACCGCCGCGGTCAGAATGGGCACTGAAGCACCGCCAGCCTGTTGGCGGTGCTTCCGTGTCCATCCACCCTGGCGGTCCATGACCGCTAGGGTTGGAATGAGGGCCTCTGTGTTGCAGGGCCTTTCCCGCTGGGCCGGCGGGCGCTCCCTTGGCAGGCGCCCGCCGGCCCAGCGGGCAAGTCAGAATGGCCTCCGCGGTCTTCTGACCGCGGAGCGGCCATTTGGCGGTTCCCGCCAGGCGGGCGGTATTCGCCGCCCGCCGGGGTCAGAATGACCCCCTTAGTGGCAGCTAATCAGGCTGTTTTTTTTTTTTACAATGCATTCCGGGTTTTGGGAAGAGTCCTACTCATTCTTCCTAGTCTGTCTCTCTATCCCAGCATGAAAGTAGTGTATATGAAGGGAAAAGGTACCCACCTAGGGGTCTGTCATTTATTTTTCGTATCCAAGGAGGCGGGTTGTCATTATGGGCGGTAGTAGACCAACCTGGTAGCAGTCTTGCTTTTCTCCTCCTGCATGGCCTTGAGGCAATAATTTATCTCCCTGTTCATGTACATGTCAGTGCAGCTAGATAGCTGCACCTCTGGTTTTAATTAAAACTTCAACATTGTAGCAGGGAGGAGATTTTCCATTTAACCCAGCATTTTGAGCACTTTTGTGCATGTATGGTCTTTTGTTTTCCCCTGTAAAAAAATGGTTGTGTTCTAGGCACCTCCAGCCTAACCCGTATGCCTCTCTGGCAAGAGAGAGTACGCTCCATGCAATATCCTCCAAGTGGCTGAGGTTAGTCTGGAGCCCTTTCACATGTCCTCAAAGCTGTATTAGATGGCAGCCTTCTAACTGGATTATAAGACACTGTAGCTAGTATAAGAGGCTAGTTTGCCTTGGACCAGGCTATGAATAAAGACAAATGCACTTGGTTGGCTCCCTCCTAATCTTTGTGTTACTTTTTTCCACTAGCAAGGTTTTACAAACTCTCCAATAGGTTTACATTCCTCAGTAAAAATAAATGTGTGCACTGCGAAATAATTTCCAACACAGTGTTAGAGCATCTTCTCTCTAATCCACCCAGGCAGCTGGAAAGCTTATGCAGGCTTTTTTTCTCTGCAACTTTATGTTTCCCAGAGCTTTTGTGTGCAGTGTTATATTGTGTGGGAGTAGAACACTAAGGGCCTCATTTGGAGAGAGGACACCCACCAAAAACTACAGATGTCCTGTCTGTCCTCTCAGTTCCATCACCTCATTTGTAGTCGGGCAGAAGGTGGCTTCTATATGAAAGAACTTCACCTGGACTTGCTATCAGTGAAACCATTGCAGTTGACCTGAAGCCAGCAGTGACGGTAATAGAGGGTTCTCACAGGAGTCTGTTCCGTCTGGCTAGGTCATGCCACCAATGGTGATTCTGGCCAGAATTAACCCTCACTTGGGGTTTTAACTGAGATACAATTTCCAAAGATGTATTCAACCTTAAGTGTGCTGTCTATTGCATGCATGAAAACGGTTCTACAATGCCACCATAGCATAGCAGACCTGCTGCCACAGTTTTTGTTGAAGCAGGCCCTGCCATAGATGTGGGAGCTGCTATAGAGAAACAGTGACTGACAAATCAGCAGCCAGCTTTAAATTCAGTGGGCTGGCTGCTGCATTACCCATTCAGCAACTGGGGCACTGAGCTTAAAATGTCCCATAATTGTTTTATGTAACACTTCAAAAGAAGGATACATGCCACTTAAAGTGACACAAAGTCGCGATTTGTATACAAATGTGGTAAACCGAACATTGATGCAACATCTGCAGAGTTTTAAATAGACCTTTGTAAATGTAAAAAAATATTTGCAAATTCACATACCCCTACCTGGCACTGTCTGCCACTGACAATGGATTTAATCTGGTCATCAGAGCAAGAACTAAACAGGGAAAACAATGGGACCAAGGGCATACTGCCTATTGCTGCCACCTTTAGAAATCAGTGATGAGCTGTAGGACTGAGAAAGTGGACTGAAGAGGAGGAGGAGGTAGGTTGCCCCGTATGCCATAAACCTATCAAAACCCATCCCACAAATGTGATGTCCCAGCTGATTTGAGTCATGCCATGGGAACGACTGCTTGAACTCATGGAGCGAATGGAGTGGTGGCGCATACGATGGAGAGTGAATCATAACACTGTTTGTTCCTTTTCCTTGTGAGTGGTTGATGTCACTGAAAAAATAAAATGGGAAGTGAAGGAAGAGTGCAAAAATGTCTGGAAGAAACCGCTACATTTTGGGGGTTGTGTGTGGTACCCTACCTTCCCTGCAGTATGTTTCCCCTTTTGTCTTTATTGCCTTTGTGTTATTTGTTGTATCCAACTTTTTTAGAATGCTGCAGTCTACTTCCTGAAGGAGGAATTCTAAGGGTGGTACCCAACCTATGCCCCTTTAAGAATCACAGCCTGCATAGCTCTCATCTTCTTTTTGAATTTATCTTCTTTCTGATCTAATGAGTTTCCTAGCTAGTGGCTCCTTAAAAAGCCACGGTATTTAGATGCTATTCACTAATATACCAATCCCATCTTTGTTCACTTCATGCATATGACTGGTTATTAGTCCCTGATCACAGAGATCAGTCACTCAGCCTCAACTTGTCTCCCTCCTGATACCAGGATATGATTTCCTTGCAAAGGGTTAGGCGAAAGACTGCCCAACTCACTAAGGAGGACCCCTTCACTGCCCTCCAATGGTGCTCACCATTAACAATTAGTAATTGTCCTTTGCAAAAGGTCTGTTCATGGCCACCTGAAGTGGTTGGGTCAGAGGAGGCACTGCTGCTTCTGCTGAGGGAACAATACAAAAACATGCCTAAGTAGATTTGCTGTTTGAAAAGGCAGAACAATATTAAATTTTTTAAGCATATAACTAAGAGGACATGCACATTTCAACTGGGCTACACCAATAGATCTTCAAGATGTGTAAAATGGTTGCAGGCTTCATATTTCAGTATAGATAGTGGGGAGAGTTCAAGAAGTCCATTTTTGTATCTAAGCTTTTTAAGTTGTGGTTTGATTCTCTTTAGTAAACTCCTGCTATGTGACATTTCGTATTACCTCACACAGTCGCAGACCATGTCTCCTGGATGTCTTATGTATGACAATGTTATGATGATGTCTACAAACATCGAAAGTACTTTTTCTATCCTTCATCTGGCTGTGCTGGCATTTTAAAGGAATTATGTTAACATATGCCTCTAAACCTGTTGCAACAACTTGATTTTTGCATCTCAGGGATCTACCATGTTAAGTATACCCTCTATGACGCATAGTAGTGTCCATCTGCATCCTCATATGGCTTAAAATTCATGGATTGTGCTGCATTGAGTGACATATACATTTCTTAAGCCTTTCTTTTCACTGGATGAACTAAACTAACTGCTGGTTTAATTTCACAAATAACATCTTTGTTATCTTTCATTTGAATAACAGAGCCATATCTGTATTTTAACAATTTCTCTTGTTAATGTTTCAGCAGTATTTTTATTTGGTTATTGGATACATTGACTTGCCATGTGCCCACAGAAGATGCCTAGTGGTTGTTCACTTCCCAAAAAGCATCTCATTGGATGTAAAATAGCCTCAGAAATTCACTGGAACCTTTTTAGGTGTTCTCTAAATACCCCATGTATTTAGGCGCAGTGAGCTTCTTTATTTGTAACTCACTGGGCACCCTTAGGTATAAGGAAGAAACTAATACTTGTGTCTTTCCAACCAGATTTAAATTGTTGAAGGTGATTTCTCTTCAACAATTATTCAAGTACCTTGCTGCCTTTAAGTTCCCAAATCTCTAGCAATCCTGATTTTCATTTTGACCACTCCTTTAAGCATAGCACGTCCCTTTTCACCGCGAAGGAGGGCCTTACCTTTCCTTTCTTTATCAACTGGGCAGCCCTTGCTTCTGCAAAGATTGCCATCTGCGCACATTTTTTTAAATCTTCATTGGGATTTTGGGGCCAAGGTGTTGACTTACTGGAGGGGGACATGCAAAATATAACACTTCCTTCTTTTTTCTTGAGTAATCCTGGAGAACCAACTGTGAGATGGGCTTAGTGGAAGAATGTATTTGAGATTTATAAAAGGTTATGTGGTCCTAACATGGGCATGGAAAGAAAAGTTTCTTATGCATAGTTAGGCGCAGAGGATCAGGAGATTCTGGATAATTCACCAGAGTTGGATAGAGATGCTAGTAGGGGTTTAAATTAATATGACATCTGCCTGAAAAATATTGATATACATTTTTTACATAGAGTATCAATGATATTAGTAAGATATCATTTTGGTAAGTGTAAACAAGCTGAAAATGAATCGCGAGAAGAATATGTCACAGCGTTACGTTAGCTGGTACTTTAAAGTTTGGTCCTCTGGTTGATGAGAGAAACAGAGATCAATTTCCATTATGCTGCAGTTCTGAGAAAGTTTGTGATCAATTATGGCTTAAAGATGAATCAGAGTTAAATGAAGTACTAACAGTAGAAAAAAGGGTTGAACACATGATGAAGTGCGTCTCTGAGCTGAAACAAAATTCAGAAATGGAAGCAGTCATGACGTGGAGGAAGATGACAAAAGAGAGGGGTGATGATAAAGGGAAAACGTAGAAGGGCAGTGTTTTAGATATGGCCAGGTTGGTCACATGGCCAACAACAAAGACTGCCCTGCAATAAGCTCAAGCTTTAGTAAGTGCGACAGGAAGGGCCATTTTGCAAAGTGCTGCAGGAGTGTGTGTGTGTTGGAAAAAACAAAGGAAATTGAAGATATCCAGGGTGAGATTTGTCAAGAAATTATTTTTCAGAATGCTGTGAGGAGTTGGGGAAATCCTGATAGTTGGATAAACATTGGATGCAAAGAGGTTTTGATGATGTTTGATTCCTGTCCAAAGCTTACAATAATTTCAAAGGGAGTTTATTCAAAATTATTTGAAGGTTGTGAATTTTGAGCCTATGGATTAAACCTGGTGGGTATGGGGCAAACCAATAGAAATTATGGGTTATTGTAACTCCAAGATTTGGTTTTCATTGAGTAATTGAGGGAAATATTTATGTGGAGTTAAAGGGTAATACGATCTTTAGTTGGCCACATCAGAAAGAGTTTGGGATGTCACTCTTGATCGCAATACCCTGCCTCAGGTACAAGTTTAACAAGTAGAGAACTCTCAAATAGATTTAGTTAATATGTATCCCAAAGTGTTTAAAGAACAATAAGGTTGTTTGAAACTATGGGCTAGATGCACGAAGCAAATGAATACCAAATTGTAAATTGAAATTGTTACCAAATCAAAATTTAGGATTTGGTATTTGGTATGTACAAATGTGATCGACTAGCAATTAGCGAATCAGTAAACACTGAACTGAGTCACAAATACCATATTTTTACCTGGCAGTGAGTGATGACATCAGAAACAGAAAGTAGGGTAGCTGCAGGCTATACTTACACTGGAGAGCATGGAGAGAGGTGATTGCAAGTCCAATCCAATTGTAACCAGCACCAAAGTAAGCCATCCAGCCTTGGAAAGCAGGAAAATGTCCTTACAGAATCCTGAGAAGGAGCAATCCCTTGGAGGGAGAAAGAGAAAATTCAAATTCTCCCAGAAAGAGTTGGAAATACTCACTGAACAGTGTGTATCCCATCATGTTACCTTGTTTGGCAAAACATCCCTTTCTGTGCCAGAGTCACAGAAGAAATAAATATGGCTCAACATCCAGGGGCACATTAACTCTGTGGGGATCACACAGAGATCAATCGAAGAGATCTGTAAAAGGTGGTACAATCTTCGAGCAAGGACCAAAGAAAAGTTGGCAACACAAAGAAATGAGGCATGTGTATCATGAAGAGGACACCAACTCCCCTTGAGGAAATGATCGAGTCCAACAAGGAGCCTGAAACTGTGACTGGCCTCAGCAATTTTGACACTTCAGAGGCTCCTGCTACTTCAAAAGGTAAGTGATACATATACTTAAAGTGTTACAATAACATCTATTTAGCAAAGTGTGAGGCAACATTGTAACCAACATTGTTAGGCTGGGAAATGTTTACCTACTATATAATAAATTACAAACACCATTTTAAGTGTTTGGCCTACCCTACTAGTACTCCATCATAAACACCTAAAGCACAAAGCAAACCTAGCATACTTTAAATGATACACAGGTATACATTACAACATTTATTTACAAATATTTTTCATATTGCCTTTCTAAACAGACATCCCAGCACAAACAGATCATTAGTCTGAAGAAGAGTGTCAGGAAGAATTACAGATGTCAGTAGAAGAAGGGAATTAGACCAATATGCCACATACACCACCCCGGAGGCAAAGTTTCAGTCCTGAACATAGCAGTCACACATTGCCTACTGATGAAGTGGAAGAACCTGCAGTGAGATGCAGATAACTGCACAGGATTAATAGTGTCCATTATTGCAGCGTTGTCAGGCAGCCTAATCCTAGATCAGGGTACACACAAGATATGGGTGATACCACACACTTGTTTGGAGGTCTTGAAGCCTATATGCTGAAGGCACAGCACCTGCAACACAAGCAAATGAGAATAATGAACAAAACAAAATCTGGACCAGAATGAAGCATCACAAGTGGCTTCCAACTTCTAGCGACAACCACTAAAGAATCCCACAAGTCTCTGAAGGCAAAAGTGGACTCTATGACAGAGGCTCTGAACAATGTAAGTGGCCAGATGCAACAGGACAATGCAACGCACATTCTCAGCATCATTTATTCTCACATATGGATATGTTGAGTCGGTAAATTAATCACCTTGCACAGGCTACTTCAACACTCTCATGCTGTACTTTAGAGCTGCATGTTGGAATGGGTCACTATAGTGGTGATCTGGTGATGGGGCTTGAGCGAGTATCCACTGCAGTAGAAAGTTTGCAGACCACTCATTTTGCACATGTTGGATCAGTTGGGCCTGCCAAAAGTGAGGCGCTATCCAGTATTAGCAGTGTCTCTGTGAATGAGGCAACAACTGTGTGTTGCAGTAGCCACAAGGGAGTGTTGCTGGTACTGAAGGCTCCAATACACCCATGCGACAATGTTCAGTTTCTAGTAGATGCAAAACAGTAATACATTTTACATTTCCACTACTTGGTGTTGTGTCATATTTTGCTATTTCAGTAACATGTGTACTGATGTTTTTCTTACATGGTAACATTATGAAGAGTGAAAAGGATGTTACGACTCCTAATACAACCTGAAAAAAGGTTATATTTTATCACAGAGCACTTCTTGTGTTTAGCTTTATGTAAAATATAACAGACATCATCATTTACAAACCTTAAACATAATGGTTTGTAATTGCCTCACATCTAGCTCTACCTTCTGCTGCCAATAAGCCACCCAATATTGTAAGATTTTAAATCAGACATGATTTCTTGCAATCCTTGCCACAATGCTACATTAAGAAGAATTGTACATGTAGCGATGATCTTGCAACATGTCCCTGAGGAATATTGTAGGACTCTCCCACTTTCAGGGAGACAGCAAAATCTACGTTTCAGTAATCCAAATGTCCTCCCAATGATAGACCAGGTTTGTTTGTGTGCTGAATTGTAGTTTACCTCACTTTGGTTGAAAGGATGAAGATATGGTTTCAAACTCACTGATCTCAGGACATATGCATTGTCACCTACAAAACGTTTGGGAAATGTGGTTACCATAGCCAAAATATGGACATATTTACTAAGTAGATAGCCATCTTCAAACTCTCCTTTGAGAAGATGTGAGTATATGCTGCTACTCTTGAACATAAATGCGTTATGTGTACTGCCAGGGTACTTTGCAACAAGACCTGTTATGATATTTTGCATCACACACCACTTGGATATTGAGTAAATGAGTGATTTTACTGTTTCTAAATATGTCCTTTTAAGATGGAAGACATATGGGACCATGAGTGTTTTTAATACATCCTGTTAAAAAAATTACTTGTTCAATGAGGTAAAAGTTACATTTGGCTAACTGCAACTCCTGTGCTGCGCTAGGGAAAGTTATATGATTATATATTTTCTGTGCCATTGCATCGAGGAAAGCCTTAAAAAACATAGAAAGTGCAATCTGTGATACCTTACCTGCAGCAGCAATGATACCTTGGTAACTTTCAGTGGCTAAAAGCTGCCGTGAGCATAGTACCTGAACATCGGTAGGTATGGCATTGCTTCCGAGAGTGTTTCTTTCAAGCTGAGGTCTTATTTCTGCAATTAGATCTGAAATAACTGCACTACTCAGCCTATATTCATCATGTATTTCTTCCTCTGTTTGTTACAAAAGTGTAACCCTCACTCTGAATATCCGTTCCTGACTCCTCCTCATTCTCTGAAGGGCATTGAGAATCTGCATCCTCCTTGCATTCACGTATAGCGCTGCCATTGTGGAACACCCGATGCATATTCATCCATTTTATAAATGTTGCACCTGGTTACCACCTGATCACAGTTAGTGGTAATGTGCAGTGCAAAAAACAAATTTTGTGACGAGTCAGTATTTGAATGCTTTTAGTACATTCGAAAATGCCATTTTTGTGGTTGGTAACTAGTTTACGATTGATTACCGATTTGCTAACGCTTCTTACATCTAGCCCTATGTTCATAAAATTGTACTGAAAGAAGAAGCAAAGCCTATTTCAGCCCAAATGTGTAGAATGCTGATGGCTATTAGAGAAGAAATACACAAAGAGTTGGCGAAATTGTGGAATGCAGGCTTAACCACTCCTTCACAATCTACAGAGTGGTTGGCTCTTATTGTCGTGCTGGAAAAGCCAACAGAGATGTTTGTTTGTGTATTGCTCTCCGTGCTCTAAACAAATAGGTGGTGTCAGGAATAAGGCTGTGCGTGGTCCAGATCCCGCCCGAAACTCCGCTGCGCGGATTTGCGGTACTTTATGCGTACCAATTGTCATCCCCTCTTGCTCCAAAAGTGGCCATCAACATCGTCCGCCCTGTGGTAAAGCTTATGTAGCTGCAGGGTCAGGACATTGGTGGACAAGATGCATTTATCAATGCTATCCTATGAAGGGACTACAATTCCCATGTTTTTAGAGGCAGCAGCCATCTTGGGGTGTGGCAGGCCTATAAAGCCCAGCCACACCCAAGCACGTTGCTCACTATGTTGAAGACTTCGATGCAGTCAGACCTCGTGGGGGTTCCTCTGAAGAAGATCAGATTTCTGCATGGCAGATTGACAGCAGATTGGAGTATTCTTGTTTCCATGGTGAATTCAGATACGAGTAGGTCGTACTCGTAGCGGTAAGGTCTTGATGAGCCCAATCTTGAAGTGAGTTGTTACTTCCAAAAGGTAAAGCGCCCCTTAGCACAACGAGCAAAGCGCTTCAGTCCCCATGAGTAAAGCGCTCTTGGCACGGCAATTAAAGCACTTCTGGCACGGCAATTAAAGTGCTTCAGTCCGCATGAGTAAAGCGCTCATGGCACAGCAATCAAAGCGCTTCAGTCCGCATGAGTAAAGAGCTCTTGGCACGCAATTAAAGCGCTTCAGTCCCCATGAGTAAAGCGCTGTTGGTACCATGCGTAAAGCGCTCTTGGCACCGCAATTAAAGCGCTTCAGTCCCCATGAGCATAGCGCTCTTGGCACGGCAATTAAGTGCTTCAGTCCGCATGAGTAAAGCTCTCTTGGCTCAGCAATCAAATCGCTTCAGTCTGCATGAGTAAAGCGTCCTTGGCACGGCAATCAAAGCACTTCAGTTTGCATGAGTAGAGCGCCCTTGGCACGGCAATCAAAGCGCTTCAGTCCACATGAGTAAAGCGCCCTTGGCACGGCAATCAAAGCACTTCAGTTCACATGAGTAAAGCGCCCTTGGCACGGCAATCAAAGCGCTTCACTCCACATGAGTAAAGCGCCCTTGGCACGGCAATCAAAGCGCTTCAGTTCACATGAGTAAAGCGCCCTTGGCACGGCAATCAAAGTGCTTCAGTCCACATGAGTAAAACGCCCTAGGCACAACAATCAAAGTGATTCAGAGCACATGAGTAAAGCGCCCCCCTTAGCATAAAGAGCGTAGCGCTTCAGATAAGACAAGTGAAAAGCGCTTTCTGGCATAAGGAACAAAGCGCTTCATGCATACTCGCCAAAGCGCTTCATGAACAATATACAAGGCGCTTCTACCCAACGAATAAATCGCTTCAAGTTCAATGAGTAAAACTTTCAGGCCTATAGTTATAACTGTGAAAGCATTTTTTGGAGATAAGCAGATTACAGTTTCATTGGTTTTTGGAAAGCATAATATGTGAAAAGCATATTTCAGTCTTTGAGAATTTCTAAGCTGTGATCAAACGTTTAAGTTATGAATGCATAGTTGTTACAGGGTTGATATTCAGAGTATGACCATAGTCCAAAACTCTTGCCATCTCTTGGTTCTGAGGTTGTAGTTTGTTCTTGTTCCATGATTTAAAGAAGGGCCTTCATCCTCACTTCAAAAGGGGTCTCAATCTGATATCACGGAGACGCCTTTAGTCAAGAGTCTATTGAAGAGATATACTGCTATTAATGAGTATATGCATGTTTATTCTAACCTTTTCTTTTCAGGTCTCTCTCCTTGCAGTTCCCTACCCTAATTCCCTTCCCCCCGCCTGGCTTCACCATAACTCTGTGCTAAAATAGCTTTCTGAGTTGGTGATGCCGGGAGGTGGGCCTTTTGTTCAGCATCGTGCAGATCCCAAGGAAAGGGCACTGTGACAGGTGGTGGTAGATAAGTTTCAATTGCCTACCATAACACAGATGTTTACCACTCTGAATGGGGCTACATTATTTACAACACTTGATCATGCATCTGCATATCATCAGGTCAAATTGCAACTAGATTCTGGGGATTATGCAGCATTGATCATCCCTATGGGAGCTTTTAAGTTTCTGAGGATGGCATTAGTTTTTGTGACTGCTACATCCGTTTTTCAGAGAGTAATGTACAATCTTTTGGACGGTATTCTAGGTGCCAGGTTTTATCAAGATAATGGGGGTTATTCCAACTTTGGAGGAGGTGTTAATCCGTCCCAAAAGTGACGGAAAAGTGACGGATTTACCACCAGCCGTATTACAAGTCCATTATATCCTATGGAACTCGTAATACGGCTGGTGGTATATCCGTCACTTTACCGTCACTTTTGGGACGGATTAACACCTCCTCCAAAGTTGGAATAACCCCCAATGTGTTTATGTATTGGAGGGGCTGGAAGGAGCATAATGGAAGAGTCAGGAGAGTTCTGGAATTTTTTTATGGCCATGGATTAACTTTACATTCAAAGAAATATTGTTTTTGTTAGAGTTCAATATTATATCTAGGTAATGAAATCAATGCACAAGAAGTTTACCAAAGAAAGAACTGGTAGAGGTCATAAAAAATTGGAAGCACCAACTTGGAAAGAGGAGGTTCTTACTTTTATGCGCCTGATTGAGTATTACGTCCGATTTGTAGAGAATGTGGCAGAAAAGATACAATCTATCAGAGAATTAACTAAGAAAGGAAGTGAGTTTTGTTGGTCACAAGAATGTGATTAGGAATTCAATCTGATAAAGAAAGATGTGCAAAATGCCCCAAGTTTACAAATCTTCATATCAAGTCAGGAATGTGGGTTGATCACAGATGCCAGTAGGAAAGGATTAGGAGCTGTGCTGTTCAGACCCACCAGGATATCGCAATTAGCAATCTACACTATTGTAAAAATCCTGCGATTTTTTACAAAAGTGCAAGCAAGAATCGCCATTGTAAATACTTTTAAGCTGATCCTCCTTTTATTGGCCCTGCTCTGTGCTCAGACAATTAATGAAGGGTAAGCAACTGGTTAACAAGCGGCAGAGATGTTAAGTTCCTCTGTCGTCTGCCTTTAAAACGCACAAGACCCCCTCCTGTGCTATCAGGCCCCTGTCCTCCCCCTGCCATTTGTTTCCCGGGACCTGCTGCCCTTGAATCTTTATTTATTTTTTCCACTTTTATATAGTGCAAACTCGGCATGTATTGGAGTGTGTTTCATCAGCTCCAGTTACATTAAACAAGTTTTTTTTTTACGGAGGGCAAGATTAGTGATTTACCCAGAATCAAATGTTGAGCAAATGCTGGGACTCAAACCTGGTTCGCCAGATCCTAAGACAGTTCTGTCCGTAAAGCCACATCCTCTCAGCTTACCACAAAAAAATAAGTTTTCCCTCCTGTGTCCTCCCACGCCAGAGTCTCCAGTGTACACGCCACTCTATTTGGCTCCTGCTGCCCTGTGTACCTTAGGAATAGATGCTGTCCAATGCCCGAGAGAGCAGTTTTCTGAATTTATAAATGCACTCTCCACATCAGACAAAATCCTATTTTGAGGTAGATGTGTTGCTGGGCATGTCTGCCAGGTGACAGAAATTGACTGGTCTGAGTCTCTAGTAGTGACCTAGTAATATTTTTGTGACAAGCATATTCCCTGCCTGCTGCAAAAATACCACACATTTTGGGGTTTGGGATCGCAAATTTCACCTTCTTTTGCTGCCCAATATGCCATCTTAGGCCACAAATTCCCGAGGGGTCTTGTTGTTGGAAATTGTCACAGTTTCGGGCGGGTCTGATCAGGACTCTGTTTGGGACACCCCTTGAGGTCACCAAATATCGTAAAGAGGTAGCATACTGGGTAAGAAGAGCAGCTAAAGGCATACACAGAAAGGACAGCTATGAACAGGCACAGGTAAGTAAAAGCAGAGCAACCCTTGTGTGAACAAACAGGAAACAGATTACTAATAGACAAACACGCTGGAGTTGTACACAGAGTAAAGCGCAGACCCTCCCACAGTGACAGGGAATGTCAATGCCTCTGTGCAGTTTGCTCTTACAGAATCACCCTGCCAGTCCCATAGAAAGGAGGCAGCAGAAGTGATTCTGTCTCTGGACCCTAGAGCACAGACAAGGAAAGTACTTACATACACAAGACACGCTCTTGTGGGTCCAGCTGGAAACACAGTGGCGATTCCTGAGAAAACAGCAATAGCACACTGTCACTATTAGGCACGAAAGACAACGTATAACACTAGACAAGGATGGGGGCTGGAATTGCCTCCTGGAAACCAGGAACCAACCCCAGAACAAAGGAGGACACTTATACACTGGTGAAGACTGATAGAACACTTACCAGACACAAATAACCAAGAAGAAACAGAAAGGAACAAACTAAGAGGCAGAGGCAAGAACTAGGAACAGGCTCAGACTGAAGCAAAGGCGGGACTAGGACTTGAAAACAGGGCACAAACTTCTGGCTGGGACAAACAGAGACAGGACTGGGAAACTGAGAGCAGGCTCTGGCTGGAACAGGCAAGGACAGGGCTGGAATACATGGAGTAGTAAATGAGCAGTAAACAGGACTGGGAAACAGAGAGAAGGTTCAGGCTGAAACAAGGCAGGAGCAGGGCAGAGAAACAGGGAGCAGGCTCTGGAAGAAACAAACAGGTACAAGGCTAAGAGATAGGGAGCAAACTCTGGCTGGAACAATCAGGAGTAGGGCAGAGAAACAGGAAACAGGATCAAGCTGGAACAGAACAGGAACAAAACTGGAACACCATCCGACAAAGGGTCTGTAACACAAAGGAATCGAACTTCAGTGCACGATGGGGATCTTGAGGAAATGGCTGCTTATAAGCAGTTCCAAGCTGGGCTGCACAGGAGAGGTCTCAGGTGTGTGTAGTTTCAGACATTTGCAAGTCCTGGAGGAGAGGATCCGGAGAAAAGGAGTAACTGGACTTCTCCCATAGAAAACAATGGGAAACAGAATCTGGGCTTTCCTGACTACCAGGCTGTGCATTATGGGATTTGTAGAGCCAGGAAGCAAATGTAGTACCACACAAGTATTCCATGGCGAAAAGAGAAACAAACAGGAGTCAGCAAGGGACTCTAGATAACTGTTCAAGGTGATTCCCAGGCTTCCGACAGTCCCCTTACAGCGCCCCCTAAAAATGGGACGACAGAGTTGTAACAGGAAATAGTGAATGGCGAGGAAAGAACCATAGCCTTCGTGTCTAGATGTTTAAAGGGTGTTGAAATAAATTATTCCGTGATTGAGAACAAAGCTTTGGTTGATGAAGCTTTAGCTGTCAGGGAGGCTATTGGAAAGTTAACATTTTCTTTTGTGGGAAAGGAAATTTATCAACAGGCCTCTGGTGGATTTTATGTCCTCAAACGGTTGTCTTCAGATAATGTTTCTGCAAAAACATGTAGGTGGGTAATCTGTTCTCCAAGAAGTAACTTTCAATATAATTTACTTACTGTTAGACCTGACAGCCTTAGGGTGGTCATCCCTAACTTTTTGCCTGCCTCCCTCCACTTTTTGGACACTGTTTTTGCTGGTTTTAGGACTCTGCACACTTTACCACTGCTAACCAGTGCTAAAGTGCATATGCTCTCTCCCTTAAAACATGGTGACATTGGTTAATACTCAATTGGCTTATTTAATCTACTTGTAAGTCCCCAGTAAAGTGCACTACATGTGCCTAGGGCCTGTAGATTAAATGCTACTAGTGGGCCTGCAGCACTGATTGTGCCACCCACCTAAGTAGACCCTTAACCATGCCTCAGGCCTGCCATTGCAAGGCCTGTGTGTGCAGTTTCACTGCCACTTCGACTTGGCAAGCCTTAAACTCCCCTTTTTCTACATATAAGTCACTCCTAATGTAGACCCCAGGTAACCCCTAGGACAGGGTGCTATGTAGATAAAAGCAGGGCATGTACCTGTGCAGTTTATATGTCCTGGTAGTGTAAAACTCCTAAATTAGTTTTTACACTGCTGTGAGGCCTGCTCCTTCCAAAAGCTAACATTAAGGCTACCCTCATATACTGTTTGAGTGGTAGATTCTGATCTGAAAGGAGTAACAAGGTCATATTTATCATGGCCAGATTAGTAATACAAAATCCTGCTGACTGGTGAAGTTGGATTTAATATGACTATTTTAGAAATGCCACTTTTAGAAAGTGAGCATTTCTCTGCACTTAAATCCTTCTGTGCCTTACAATCCATACCTGGCTAGGTTACTTGACAGCTCCCTTGTGCATTTCACTCAGACAACCCCAAACACAGGATGCTCAGTCACACCTGCACACATCTGCATACTGAATGGGTCTTCCTGGGCTGTGAGGGTGGAGGGCCTGACACTTACAGTTGAAAGGACAGTGGCCTGCCCTCACACAATGGACTGCCAAACCCCCTACTGGGACCCTGGCAGACAGGATGGAACTGAAAGGGGACCTGGTGCACTTCTAAGCCACTCTTTGAAGTCTCCCCCACTTCAAAGACACATTTGGGTATTTAAACATGGCCTCTGACCCTACCAACTCAGACATTTCTGGACAAGATACCACTGGAAGAGAAACCCTGAACCAGAACCTGAACCTGCAACCTGCCAAGAAGAACTGCCTGGCTGCCCAAAGGACTCACCTGACTGTTTTTCTGCAAAGGACTGCTGTCCTGCTGTTGCCCTGCTGCCTTGCTGCCCTCAGGCTCTGCTGAGAAGTGCTCTCCAAAGGCTTGGATAGAACCTGCCTCCTGTTTCTTGAAGTCTCAGGACCAAAAAGACGTCATCCTGCAAAAGAACTCCTTGTGCTGCGAAAAATCGACGCACAGCCTGCACGAAACAATGCACAGCCTGCATCGCAGAGAGAAAATCACTGCACGCTGAACAGGAATGACGAAGCCGGCTCCTTGAGAGAAAATCAACACGGCATCAGCGTTGCAACCAGAACTTCGACGCACGGCCCACCAGATCGATGCAAAGCTGAGCTGGAATGACGCAGCCTGACTTCCTGCGGGAAGAATCGACGCAGCGCCTGCCATGCCCAGGATTTCTCTGCATCGTCCCTGGGGCGTCCGAAAACCCCGCAACCCGAAGAGGATCCAAGTCTGCATGCCAGAAATTGATGCAAAGCCTTCCCTGCATGGAAAATTATAGACGCATCATCGGTGTGTGCCGGAGAAATTGACGCACACTTCCCCGTTTTCCATGCATCTCCTCCTCTGCGGCCCTTTGCAGGGAAGGTGAACGCAAACCAGGTACTTTGTGCTTGAAAAAGACACTTGTTGCTTTTTAAAGACTAAAGACTCTTTTGTCATTCTCTGAAGTGCTATTTTAACTTGCACTTATCAAATCTTGATCGTTTTGACCTGCATTTAACAAGATAAATATTCTATATTTTTCTAAACACTGTGTGGTGTATTTTTGTGGTGCTATACTGTGTTATTGCACGATTTATTGCAGCAATACTTTACACATTGCCTTCTAAGTTAAGCCTGACTGCTCAGTGCCAAGCTACCAGAGGGTGGGCACAGGATAATTTGGATTGTGTCTGACTTACCCTGACTAGAGTGAGGGTCCTTGCTTGGACAGGGGGTAACCTGATTGCCAACCAAAGACCCCATTTCTAACACTTACCTAGTTGTGATAATAAGACAGCTGAAAGTCTTTTGCATATGGTATCTGTAAATTTGGATGTGTGTCAACAAGAACTTGATGTAGATGAAAAGTTGTTTAGTGTATGTGTGATTACTGAGGCGGCTATTAAAGAGAAGTAGCGGGTGAGGGACGTGAAAATGGATATTGTTTTAAATGGTTTTATTGGTTGGCTATAGACTGAAGGAAAAGATGAGGACACATTTTTGGAAGCCTTTTACATTAATAAGGGATACTGGGAAGGATGGGTTACTGTTTAGAGGATCCAGACTTGTGGTTCCTTTGAATTTGTGTGAGAGAGTGATTGGTTTGGCACATTTGGGTCATTTTGAAGTTGTAAAAACTAAGAAAAGAATTAGATCAGATTTTTGGTGCCCAGGTCTGGATCTGCAGGTTGAGAGGATGAGCAGGGAGTGTCCAGAGTGTGCAAATACTGATAAATTGCTTAAACTGAGGGTTGCACCCATGTTTGTGTGTAAACAACCAACTGTACCTTAGCAGGATGTTGTGTTGGAGTTGGTAGGACCTTTCAGAGGGGTGACGGATACTCTTTATTTATTGGTTTTAATGGATGTATACTCGAAATAGCTGATTGTGCTGGTGGTAAGAGATATAACTACCAAGAGTATCATCAAGTTTCGAAATTCTGTTTTGAGAGTGAAGGTCTACCAGGAACATAGTGACTGATAATGGGGCTCAATTGTGTTCAAGTGAAATGGAGGAGTTTCTGAAGATTAGTGGTATAAAGCACAAACGCGCTCTATCATCCTGAATCTAATGAAGTTGTGGAGATCAACTAAGCCATAAAACTGGGAAAAGCATCAGGGTTGGGTTGGAAGAAGATGTTGCATGACAGACTGGTTTGCTATCAGTTAGCTCCTCATCATTCTACAGGGGCAATGCCATTTTCGAAATTTCTGCTCCTATAAAAGTAATTAGGATTTTTAGGAAAGTGGTTAAAACAGCTGATGGGAGAATATGGGATTTAAATTGTGTTGCTCTTTTTCCTAAGAAGCATGTGTTAAGCAATAACAATCTCAGTAAAGGTGTGGCATTTACTGATCTCTCTAGTCAGTCAGCCATTCACTCACAACGTTCATCCAGAGAAAAAAGATACGCTAAGTGTCTCAGACTTTGTATAATTGTATTCTTTATCTTATAATGGTAGCATGTATGTTTGTATATCAAAAATGTTAATATCGTTCTGTTGTCAGAACAGGGAGATATGTGGTGTCTCTTGCTTCCTCAAGGCCAGTAATATATTTTATAGAATGTTGTGGAGGGGAACTGGTCAGAGATTCCACAGGAGTTGATTGGAAACTGTGGATGGGGTGCTTGTGAAAATAAACATGGCACTTAAGGAAAGTACTCACAGGTTCTATGTGCCGTCATTTTATTTGTGAAACTTCATAATTAACTTCCCAGGAGACGTTATTTGAAGAAACCATTCATCAACCCAGCAGATCTGAAGAACTACCAGCCCATCTCCCTTCTCCCCTTTCCGGCAAAGGTTCTCGAAAAGACAATTAACCAGCACCTCACCAAACACTTGGAACACTACAACCTCCTGGACCCCTCTCAATCTGGATTCTGAGCCAACCACAGCACCAAGACAGACCTGAACACAGCAACCAATGACATTAGGGCCCTTTAAGATGCAGAAAAACAGCAGCCCTCATCCTCTGAGACATGTCAGCCACCTTCGACATTGTCTTCCACCACATCTTGATGAACGGATTCCACCAAATTGGAATCCAGGGAGACACCCTCAAATGGATCACCTCATACCTCACAGGAAGAACCCACAGACTCCGTCTCCCACCATTCACCTCGGAACCCAAGATCATCATCTGCAACATCCCACAAGAATCGTCTCTCAGCCCCACCCTCTTCAACACAAATGATCCCACTGGCCAGCTCCATTAGATCACACTGAGTCAACATCATCTCCTGTGCCGACATTACACAGAACATCCTCTCGCTGTCAGAAAACCCCTCCACTACCAGAACTAACTCCCACAGATGTATGATGAACATCGCCACCTTAATGAAGGACAACTGTCCTGAGCTCAACACGAAGTCCTCACCTTTAGGAACAACACCTCGCCATTGAACAACACTTGGTGGCCTTGCCCCGATCTGACAGACCACGCCCACAACTGCTGCATCATCTTGGACAGCAAGTTATCTATGCAGAAACAGGTAAACGCAGTTTCCTCCGTATGCTTCCACACCCTGCGTATGCCCCATAAGATCTTCAGGTGGCTCCCAATATACACCAGAAGGACCGTCACTCAAGTACTCGCCACCAGCAGGCTAGACTACGGTAACACTCTTTACGTAGGAATCAGAGTACAGCTCCTAAAGAGACTACAGACAATACAAAACTCAGTGGCAAAACTCATCCTGAACCTCCCCAGACGAACTCACATCACCCCGCACCTCAAGAAGAAGCTACACTGGCTCTTGATCCAGAAGAGATGCCAATTCAAGATGCTGACTCATGCATACAAAGCCCTGCACAACGAAGGACCAGCATACATCAACAAACAAATGACCTTCCACCAACCGACCAGACACCTGTGATCCACTTCCCTCTTCTTCGCAGACACCCCCCTGGAGCCATCGACCCAACAGCGGAGAACGCTCCTTCTCTGACCAGGCAGCCAAAACCTGGAGCGACCTTCCCCTGCACCTCAGTAATGCCGCATAACACCGGGAATTCAGAAAAGGAATCAAGATATGGCTGTTCGAATGAACAGAGTACCAAGAAACAGCAAGCAACTTCAGGTCCTTGAGACCCTCCAAGATGATTTACTGAGCTTTATAAATACTGATTGATTGATTCTTACTTTGGCTATCACAAACAAACTCCAGGATTATTTCAGAATTATGAATTCTAAAAATATGTAGTGATGAGAAAGTTGGACTATGACTGTGGCAATATCCTTGCTAGTTTTGTGAATGTATAGATATATGTGATGAATCATACATAGGAATTGTCTTTTGTACCTAGGTTTGTGGTAACAAGCTGGTCAAGAAACATTAATACTTGACTATCTAATATCAACTCTTCATTAAGCCATTTATTACTAACTGTCTGCTTCCACAACAGATTATCTTACCACTGTGACAGTGGTTTTGCAGTGACTTCTGTATTATACCAGTGTTCTAACTTATGTCTAGGTTGCACAAGCATTTCTATCACAGGCACAATTTATTAAAAGCAAACAATCTGCAAAACTCATAGAAAAGGGATAGAGCCATCTGCTGCGTCCCTTAGTTCAAACAATGACTTCATACTGCCATCTTGTCTACGCAGCTCCTAGCTTCAAGAGTTAAATTAATAAATGCCCATCTGAAGAGTGATTGATGTTGATAACTTGCTGTGCTGCCACTGCAAAGCTTCCACTTTAAATTTTAAGAGGTGGCATTTGTTCCTAAAATATTGCCATCCCTTGCAAATCCCATGGGTTACCATAAGCCTCGTCTTTTTGGGGAAGTTAGGTGAGTCAAATCTGTGGAGGTACTCACAAGGACTGGAAGCAGTGATTATGTCGGCCAAGTAGGAGTGGTCTGTATTTGTGCATCTATCTGGTCCTAACAAAAACTGTATCTCCTTCTGTAGTGCAGAACAGTGATCTTTAGTGGGTTACTGCCCAGCTGTCTGGGTAATCCCGGCCCCTTGATATTGTTGTCCATAGATTTTCATTTTTGATTTGTGTTTTTGGATCATTAAAGAAGTAATTTAGCTTGGGTAGACATTGCTGATCCGATTTTCCTGGATGACATTTTTTTAAAATGTTTGATGTATTGCAGTGATGATGTAATATTTCAGGAACCATGAGACCTATGTACTTCATATGTTTTGGGGGTCACGTAGTTTTATAGTGACAGAAAATAAGTCTTTAAAGCAACCCTTCCAACATTTTCCACAACGGCAGTTATAATAGAGAAAGAAGAGACACACATACATAGAAATGAAACAAATAATAATGTTTTTTTAATCATTTTATTTATATTACAAACAATGTGTATGATCTGAATATAAAAAAACAATGTTCATCACTCCTGTTTTAGACACATTTTCATACTTATGTATTTGTTTCGTCAATCGCGTGTGGTACATTTGCAGAATGTTGAACATTTGAGAAAAGCATATCGACAACAACATCTTTTTTTAGCACTGGTTTTGCAAGTATATGTAGAGTAAGTTCTGTGGGTAGAGGCTTTAGAAATTTCATAGATTTTAGCACTCCATCAATATCTCCCCAACAAAATTCACACAGATCTTTCTCTACATATGCATGATCCAAAAAATGTACACATCTTCTGATCAAGTAGAATGGTCTTTTAATGTGTCCATGCACACAATATGACATCAATGGAAGGTCACTTAGCTGGACTGATCCCCTGAACTCACTGTACCGCAGACAGTCAGAACTTATTTTCCACACATGCACAATGTGTTGTTCTACGTCTTTAAAGTCACATTTTTCTCCTGTCTCCACAAATCCTTTTAAGAACTCGCAGGTTCAGCAGTTAAAGCTCCAAGGTTTGCGCCAATTTTGCTCATAGTGTCATCATCCGTAAGAATATGTGCCTTGATAAGAACACAGGGCAGCTATGGGTCAAGTTTCTTGTACAGAACATGAAGCGGGATTAAGGCCCTCATTACAACCCTAGCGAACGGTGCAATGTTGGTGGTAGGACCGCAAACAGGCTGGCGATAATTACCGCCCCATTATGACATTGGCAGTTTGGCAACGTACCACACTGTCCACCACGGTGGTAACGACCGCCAGGCTGGAGACAACGGTCTCCAGCCCGGCAGCCGTCACTAGTCCACCTGCGGGATCATGACCCCGCATACCGCTATGGATTTTGTAGATTTTGAACCGCCACGAAATCCATGGCGGTAGGCACTATCAGTGGCAGGGAATTTGTTCCCTGACACTGATAGGGGTCTCCCTTTCTCCCCTCCCCCTCCCAGGAGTCCACCCCCAACAACCACGACCCCCCTACCACCCTCCAAAGTAGGTAGGGCCCCCTCCCCCGCCCCCAGACCTCCATGGGCCCTCCAGACATACCCACCATCCCCACACTCACACACGCACACACCACTCACACACATACACGCGCACATACATGCACACATACATACACGTTACATACCCACTACACACATCATACCCCCGCAAACATACACGCACCCACATGCCCCCTCTAAACACTCACACTCACACCCCCAAGCATGCACACACCACACAACACCACCCCCTCCCCTGTCGGACGATCATCTTACCTGCCTCGGTGGTCATCCGGGAGGGAACGGGAACACCGCCACGCCGTATACTGGAACGTAATTCGGTGGGTGGTGTTCTGATGACGTGGCGGTGACGGAGGAGCAGCCTCCACTACACCGCCGACCGCCAGAATGGCGGCTCTCTGTCCAAAAAATAGCAGAGGGTTGCCACCAGTCTTAATATGGTTGGCGGAAGACCGCCAACTCTGGTGGTCTTTGGCCCGCGGAACCTCGGCGGTCTTTCAAAAAGACCGCTGAGGTCAAAATGAGGCCCTAAGTGTCTTCTCTCGCCTGTTCCATAACATATTCATAACTCTGGCAATCCTTGATCTATGAACAGTGTAACAAATCTAAGTAGCACAATACTAAGATCTGTGTCATTTGACAGTACAAAATTTTTTTGGAACTATTTCAAACAGCCCACTCAACATGTGGCACAACATGAAGGTTAACTTCCTTCAATTTGCTGTTAAGTGTTTGAACAATATGGCCCATAACTTTTGAATATATCTCTGCAGGCACCAACTTCTCATTGGCAATTCTTCCTCTTGCAATAATTGGAAATTCATTGTTCGCTGAACCATCAGCAATGTTTTGGTGAGTTAACATCTCCAAGTTAATTTTGTTCGATGTTGATAACCAGAATTTATCAAGTTGCACAGGTATATATATGTGTTGAATTTTTGATTCAGGCAAGGTCAATTTTTCCACTTGTAAACATTCGTCTGATTCTTTCACATTCTTTGACAGATAGTTCAAGATAACTGTCAAAGACAATGTGCATTTTTTGCAAGGTGCACCCTGACTTTGACATCTGTAGATCTGTATGAGTTTGTGCTTTACTGGTTTGGTTGCAGTGTCTCCATCAAATAATGTATTTGTTGGAAGAAGATCATGCAACAGAATGTCCTTGATAAATTCACCCCTTTCTTTTGTTGCATCCATCTCTCTATGTGGCTGGTTGGACAAAACTCTTACTATTTAAATTAAAGCACGGAAGTTTAGCTTTAGTGATTATGTCAAACAGCTTTTTCCCTTTCAATACAAATCTCTCCTGCTTCAGTTCTGGGTATAGATGCGATCCATGTTCCAGGACATCTAGTAGACATGCCTTTATATTGTTCTCCACATATTGTTTGGTCACAGAGTTGTGTGGTTGCACAGGCTGAGTCATTTCAAAGGGTGTTTCTTGCTGCTGCATGAAATGAAGAACGCTGTCAACATGTTTATTAAAACATTCCCCTCTCTTTCCCACAAGTTCTTGGTGAGGAACAGTTTCACGATGGTCCATTAATTTTGAATTTGTCATCTTTCTGAAAACATTACAAATAGAAAGGACTTCATGGTTTAACTAGCTGCCATATATATTTATATTACACCTGGCATCCTTGGCATGGTCTCCCCTACCTTTTTGCCTCTACTTCCCAGGTTGTTGCTGTGTGCTGGACTCTGTTTTTGCTGTTTTTGTTACTCTTGGCACTTTACCACTGTTGACCAGTGCTAAAGTGCAAGTGATCCCTAAGTGAAATTGTATGTGTAATTGGCTTTTCCATAATTGGTATATTTTTATTCACTAGTAAGTCCCTTTTAAAGTGCACTGGAGGTGCCTAGGGCCTGTAAATAAAATGCTACTAGTGGTCCTGCAGCACTGATTGTGCCAACCACATTAGCAGCCCTGTAACCATGTCTGGAGACCTGCCACTGCAGTTTCTGTGTGTGCAGTTCTAAGCTGCGAATTCGACCCGGCAAGTGTACCCACTTGCCAGGCCCAAACGTTCCCTTTTTATACATGTAAGGCACCCTAAGGTAGGCCCTAGGTAGCGCCATGGGCAGGGTGCAGTGTATGTTAAAGGTGGGACATGTACTCATGGATTTTACATGCCCTAACAGTGAAATACTGCCAAATTCGATTTTCACTGTTGCAAGGCCTAGCTCTCTCATAGGTTAACCTGGGGGCTGCCTTTAAATATTCTTATAGTGCAGTTCCCCTTTGACAACAGGTTGAAATGTGGAGTTTGGGGTCTCTGAATTCACAATTTAAAAATATATGTTTTAGTGAAGTTGGTTTTTAGATTGTCAGTTTGAAAACGCCACTTTAGAAAGAAGGCATTTTCTTGCTTTATCCATTCTGGGACTCTGCCTATTTGCGGATTCCCTGTCTGGGTCAGACTGACAGTTGGGCTGTTTGTGAATCTCCCTCTAGACAGTGACACAAAGGGAGTACGGTGTTGCCTGAAAATCCTGAAGAGCCATCTGGGCTAGAGTGGATAGAGGAGTGGTCACTTACACCTGAATGGGCTGTGTCTGCCCTCACACAATGCAGTCTCCAACCCCCTGGTGTGTGTCTGGGACCTGGCTTGGGCAAGGCAGGATCCTGTAAACAAAAGAGACTTCTCTTTGAAGTTGGACAGCTTCAAAGGCAGAAAGGGGTATACGTATTGGACCCAAAACTCCAGACTTTAGAAAACTTTTGAATTCAAGAGGAACCTCTGCCAAGGAGAAGAACTGAAGAGCTGAGGAGAAGTGCTGCCCCTACCTGTGACTGTGCTTTGTTGGGCTATCATGCAGTGTCTGCTTCTGCCTGTGAAAGTGGACAAAGACTGGACTTTGTGGTATATTCCTGCTTGAGAAGAATCTCCAAGGGCTTGGACTGAGCTTGCCTCCTGTTTTTGAAGCCTCAGGGATAGAAAGGCTTCACCAACCAGTCTCTGAGTCTGCATGCTGTGGACTCTAGCTTGTTAGAGGGTGCCATGCCAGTTCCTGGCCCCTGAGAGTGAATTTCTAGTATAATTCTGTGAAATGACGCTGTGCGACTTCATAAGGACGCCGCTTCATGGAACCCATGACACCACCTGCACCTGAAGCCGTGGACCTCGCAGAAGCATGACGACCCCACCGACATTGCAGGCCCCTCGTCACCGACATTGCTGACGTCCCAAGAACTCGCAAGATCGTAGTGTCTTAGCACCGACGTGCGTGACACCCGATTCCGTCGAAGTGCCTGTGACATGGCCGCGACCCCGTGAGGTCACTCCTTGCAACTAATGCCACCTCACCTCCACCGCTCCGCAGCAAGGATATTACGCCTCTTCATAACACCTCCGCTCCTCCGCCTCGCAGCACTGGAACCGATGCCGCCTCGGATCCAGTGACACCTCGCTCCCCGACTCCGTGCACCAGCCTGTTTTCAATACTCTTGCTAAGGTACTGTACCTGGGGGTCTGTGTGACTCCGTTAACGGCACCTTTAGCGTCGCATTGTGGGAAATGACTCTGTCATGACACCGTTTAACATCAAATTGCAACAATGGTGCTTTTAGGCACTATTTTTGTGTTTTTAATTGCTAAAATCATATTTGTAGTTGTGTATTGTGGATTTTTATCGTATTTGGTCTTGTTTACTTAGATAAATATTTACTATTACTATTTACTATTACTATAAACTGTGTGATGTCCATTTTGTAGTGTTTCACTGTATTTACTGTGTGTGTTGGTACAAATACTTTCCTCTTCCTGTGTTTGTCTCTCCTGTGGCAGTGCCATGCTAAGGATCGTCGGGCCGCAGGCAAGACATTGGTTGAGGGCCCCTGTTGGGAACAACTTTGAATTTTGAAAGTTATTTCCTGCTAATTCAAGCCTCCCTTTTGCGAATCTTGTCCTGTGTGCTCTTTTTGCCCACTCTTTTCCGCTGCCCGTGTTCAGTACAACTCCTTGTTTGCTTATCACCTGATCTAAGCTGCACAAGCTGGCTTGTAAGTGTTTTTTATGCTTGCCTAATTTACACTGTTTCTTTTTTTGATGTCGGCAGCTTGCAAACCTTAACTGCACTCTCCAGTATCTGCGTTTATTTAACAATTTACAACTTCTCTACTGCTTTCCCCTCACTTTTATCCAGTGCTTTAAATGGGCCGGTACTCACCGGTACTGAGTACCGGCACTTTTTTATTTTGAGAGGGAGAGTACCGGCACATCTCAAGAAAAACGAAATACTTTTAATTGGAGAGTACCGGCACTTCTCAGAAATAAGCAGGTACTCTGGTACAGAGTACCTGCACTTCTATTTTTCCATTTAAAGCACTGCTTTTATCCTCTTCCTTTTATCCCCTAATGCTCCCCAGTTGCTTCCCCAGGACGTCCTCCCGTCATTCTTTGGCTGTTTTTTAGGTCTTGCCTGAGACAGCGTGCACGCTCTGTCGCTTTTGAACGTCTAATGTTTCTAAAAAAAAAAACAAAGAAAAAAAAGAAAAGTCCGAAAAGGGGCTTTTTCACTTGCCCGTTACTTACCCATCTGTCCATTAGCGAGCACATGTCTGCCCATAGTCGCTTCACTTCGTCTCCTGTTTTTGTTTTCTTCCCTGGAGCTTGGACCAAGTACTGATTGATGTTCTTCTGGGCTGCCTGTGCTTGGATTATGGTACTTTTTTGTATGTATTGTTTGCTTGTGTCTTTTGTACATACTCCTATTGTAGTAACTCGTAAATAACGATTTCCGAATGACTTGTTCAGTAGTTCTTTATTCAACGCTTCCCGGACTCCGTCTCTCTTTTCCTCACACACTGCTTACATTCTTAACATTCTATTGTCAACTCCCGGGTGCACCACTTTCCTTACATTCTAGGGAACTACCGAAGATACCATTCTTAATTCTAATACATCATACACTATTACTTAAATATGTTATTTTATCTATGTACTTGAGATAACTATTTACATTTCCTTATGAGTCTATATTTTCCTATGTACCATTTTGTAGATTATAACATATCTCCCTTCCTTAATAATCAAACACATAGTCCTTGTACCTCGCTGGGTGTCTCTATCTCCTATACCACATAGTCCTTGTACCTCGCTGGGTGTCTCTTGTGTTCCCCTTAATAATCGAGCACGTAGTCCTTGTACCTCGCTGGGTGTCTCTTGTTCCTCATCTCTCTCTTTTGTCTTGTTGAATCCAAAGGTTCACTTCCTTCCTCCTTCTTTCTTGAGTTTTCCTGATTCCTTCTAGGTGTTTCAAAACCAGCTAACTTGTCCATACTCCATACTCTGCCATCCTCCAATTTGACTACATTTCTGTGTACCTCAATAATTCTCTTGGGGCATGAAAACTTACTACCATCTCTTTTGGTATTCTCTGGTAGTTTGACCCTTACCCACTGCCCCACTTCCCAGTGCCTATCCTTGGTACCATATTTGTTGTCATACCAACTTTTGTATTTACTTTGGTTTTGCTGAATGCGGACCCTTATCTTTTCATGTTGTACAATTTGGGGTTTTCCACCACCCAACCAGTTGGGGTTTAATTTGGTCCCTGGCAACCTACCTCTTAGTGATGTGAATGGAGATATACCTGTTACTAGATTGGGTGTGGTGTGATATGACCATAGCAATTGCTTCAAAGCCATCCCACCTGGCTCCTGAGACACCTTGGCCATTTGCAAACACTCCTTGATCATTCTATTGGTTCTCTCAACTAACCCATTTGCTTGTGGATGATACAAGGCAGTTCTAAAATGACTGACACCCACTTTCTTCAGGAACTCCTTCATGGCCTCCGAAGTGAATTGTACCCCATTGTCTGTTATCAGAGTACTAGGAATTCCTTCAATCATGAACGCCTCCGTTAGGAAAGCTATTACCTCTTTAGTGGTAATTTGGTTCACTGGTTTGGTCATTATCCAATGCGAATGGTAATCTACCAACACTATTAAGAATTTACCACCTACTCCCACTTGATCTAACGGACCTACAATATCCATTCCTAACTTGCTCCAAGGTCTACAGGGGGCTTTTATTGGTGACAGTGGTACTTTCCTTGTGATATTTATCTTATCACTGGTGGCACATTTCATACACTCTTTTACATTGATTTCTACCAGTTTGTCCATTGTTGGAAACCAGTAGGTGGCTCTTAATTTATTTTTGGTGAGGCTTCTCCCTAGGTGCCCTTCGTGTGCTAACATAACCAGCTTGTCCCACAGCACTCTGGGTGGTACAATTCTCTCTCCTCGCATCACCATGTTATCTTGGATATTTAGTTCTGATCTCACTTCCCAATATCCCTTCAAGTCTTCCTCTAGATCTTTAGATCTGTCCGGCCACCCTTTGACAATCTTCTCTTTCAATTTCGTTAACACTAGGTCATTCCTAATACTTTCATCCCATTCACCCTTCGTTAACCCAGCTAGGTCTACATACAATACTGGTTCCCAAATGTTAGTATCTTCCTCCACTTCTACTATTTTTGGTGACCTGGACAGAAAATCTGCAATTATGTTCCTTTTTCCTTGAACATATTCCACTGTAAAATTGAAATTTTCCAAAGCTTGTATCCATTTCGCTATGCGAGGGGAAGCTCGTTCTCCACCCTTTGTGGTGAATATTCCCGTAAGAGGTTTGTGGTCTGTTCTTATGACAAAAGGTAAACCCCATAAGAAAAACTTGAAGTGTTTTATAGCCCAATAACATGCTAATGTCTCTCTTTCTACAGTGGAATAATTCGCTTCCGCCACTGAAAGAGACCTTGAGGCAAAAGCTACTATATCCTCTTGACCATTTGCACTCTGAGATAGGGTAGCTCCTAACCCTTTTCCACTAGCATCTGTAGTCACTATGGTTTTTTTCCTGAAATCAAAAGTTTTCAAATTAGGTGATTTAACTATAGCTTCTTTTATTTCTTTAAACGCATCCTGACACTTTCCGTCCCAATCAAAAATGGCATTTTTTTTTAGTAATGATCTTAAAGGGGCTGTAACATCTGCAAAGTTGTGTACAAATTTAGCCATGTACTCAGCCAATCCTAAAAACGACTTGAGTTCTAACTTACTGGTAGGAGCTTGAGCTTCTGTTACGGCTACAACCAGATCATATTTTGGCTCAACTCCATCTTTTGTTATTTTGTGTCCCAGATACTCAACTGATTTCACTCCTATCTGGCATTTATCCTTTCGTATAGTCATTCCTGACTCCTCTAATGCTTTAAATACTTTTCTCAAGGTATAATCGTGTTCTTCCCTTGTAGCTCCATAAATCAGAATGTCATCTTGGAAACATAATGCTTGATCTATGCCCTGTAACACTCTTTGCATAATACGCTGGAAAACTGCAGCAGCAGAAGCCAATCCAAATGGCATTCTGCAATATCTGAAAGCGCCATGTGGAGTGATGAAAGATGTAAGTGACCTGGATGAGGGGTGAAGCTCTACTTGGTGATATGCTGATGACAGATCTATCACGCTGAAAGTTTTAGCTGGTCCTATGGTGCTCAGCATTTCACTTATCCTGGGCAGAGGAAACCTGTCTACCCATATACTGGCGTTAAGATCTCTCAAGTCCACACATACTCTTATTCCTCTGCCCCCCGGTTTTCTAGTAATAACTATGGGAGCCAACCATAACGAGCTTTCTATGGGCTCAATCACTCCTAATTTTTCTAGTTTCTCCAACTCCTTTTTCAAAGGTTCTCTCATTAAGTATGGAATGGACCTGACTTTATGAACTACCGGTATGGTACCCTCTTTCACCCTTATCAAATGTTGATAATCTTTTAACAATCCTAATTCGTCACTAAACAATGTGGGAAATGCATCGTGCACATTATCTTCTCCTTTGAATGTGGCCACTGTTAAAACTTGCTCTTCACTATTTGGATCTAACTTGATGCCCAATTCCTTTTGATGTTTCCATCCCAATAAATTTGATCCTCTGTTAGTAAAGTATACACTACCTATCGTCTGTCTATCTTTAAATGTTATTCGTAGTTCCAGCTTACCCTTCAAGGGTATGGGATCGTCATTGTAGCCACCCGGAGAGATATCAACTGGCTGAAGCTTGTACCCTCTTTCTTGGAAATACTTCTCGTAAATTCTATATTCAATGAATGTAAACGGAGAACAAGAGTCTGCATAAGCTCTTATCCTCACACCTTCCAGATCGATATCACATGTAGGATATGATTTGTCACCATGTTTTCCTTCAGCTGTATCTTTTACTTGTAATATATACTTGTTTTTAGCATCTTGCGAGTCTTCAATTTTGTGAATTGTATTTTTTTCACTATTTTCCCCTTTCCCATTTTTACACACTTGCGCGAAATGTCCCCTGATGCCGCATTTCCTACATACACCATTTCTAGCAGGGCACATAGGGTTGTTAGCCAGATGTCTATTATTCCCGCATCTGAAACATTTGCTTTTACCCAGGTCTATGTTAATGGGGATATTTTTTTTTACTGCTATTTCATGTATCCTACTCCCCTTTTCAGAATCATATTCTTTGTCTTCTATCTTTGTGTGCATCTTGACCTCCTTTACTTCTTCTATATATGGAGTTTGTTTAATTATCTTCATGCATTCGACCGTATGTTCTATGCCTTTGGCTACATCAATTGCCTCTTTCAATGCTGGGTTTTGAACTAGTAACTTCTCCTGAATTTTAAGGTTGTTAGTACATCTTACTAACTGATCTCTTATTAATGAGTCTTCTAAGTTACCAAACTCACATGTGTTGGCTAACCCTCTGAGGCATGCAATATAACTGGCAACTTTTTCATCTTTGCCTTGCGTTCTACTGAAAAACTTGTGTCGTTCTAACACCACGTTAACTTTATGTCCAAAATGTTTTTCCAATTTTCTTATAGTTTTTTCATATTCATCTAACACCTCGCCCCCATTGTCCTCTTCCACATCCATATCCGTGAGACTCTCATATACCTTCCGTCCTTGGATACCTAGGTTATGAAGTAAGATGTGTTGTCTTCTCAATGCTGTGAATCTTTCCCCACCAATGGCAATTACATACGAGTCAAACAATTTTATCCACTCTTTCCATGGAAGGTTTGGTTCATCCAACTCACTAAGAAAAGGAGGTGGCTGTGACATACTTGCTGCTGCCATTGTTCTTGTGTATTTCTAATAGCACTTGTACGTAACAGTTGTCTTTAATATTCAATTATGCTTCCTGTTAGTAATGGTTCTGATCTCGCCTACTTTTTTCCTATTCAGCTGTCTAGTTGTTCATTCACTCCATTGAAAGTGACTCCACCTTATAGTCATGTGATTATTATTTTTTTTTTTTTTCTTTACCAATGTTCCAAGATACTGCTTGATTCACCAGCAATGGCTTGTTACAGTATTTGGATTATTTCCTTTACACAGTACGTTGCTATGTGTATTCTTTTATTAATTCATCTTCTGTGTTAAATTGCTGATACTTCGACTTCTTTAACGATGCCTGTTTTTGTTAAAAGCGGTTCACCGTTTGACATACAAAACATTTAATTGACTTCAACTTGACGCTTTTCGTGCCGGTTCTCTTAACACTGCTAATATCTTTATCGGTTCTTACTTGCCCGGCGCACACTATAAATACGACTTCAATATGATTGCCGCACCGTTTCTAGTACCAGTTGTGCTCGTGATGATTTTATCGATCGTTCAGTTATGTTTGGCGCACGCACTTAAACGCGTTTCAACAACCGTTTGATTTCTTTTCCGCCGCTATTGTCATCGTAAAACAAAACATTTACACGCACCTGTTTCTAAATATAGAAAATGTCCAATGCTGCTTACGCTGATCAAGACAGCTTGTTTTGAAAACGTGAACTGTTCCCGAAATGTAGACGGAGTATTCACCATCAGGGGTAGGAAGCGTTCTCTGTCCCCTGCACAGTTTCTGTTTTTCTCCTCGTCGCCACTTTTTATGTAGTAACTCGTAAATAACGATTTCCGAATTACTTGTTCAGTAGTTCTTTATTCAACGCTTCCCGGACTCCGTCTCTCTTTTCCTCACACACTGCTTACATTCTTAACATTCTATTGTCAACTCCCGGGTGTACCACTTTCCTTACATTCTAGGGAACTACCGAAGATACCATTCTTAATTCTAATACATCATACACTATTACTTAAATATGTTATTTTATCTATGTACTTGAGATAACTATTTACATTTCCTTATGAGTCTATATTTTCCTATGTACCATTTTGTAGATTATAACACCTATGCTGCTCTATCTCGTTTTTTAATTGCTTTTCTGCCCCTGAGTTTTTGCTTTTGCCTCTTGTGCCGGCCGTTCCCCTCACTTGTTTGCTTTTTAGATTTTCCAGCATTTCTCTTCCCAGTAAGCCACTTGTCTTGGCCTGTACTGTCTGAGCTGTATAACAACTCAATAATATAATTTATTACATTTTAATAAATGTTCATGTTGCAGAATGCAGTAATGGTGCCTTTGTTTATGAGTGTATAAACACCAGGAGTTACCCATAGACCCAGAGGGGAAGACGAAATATTAATATCGCACAACAATGTCCCAAGGGGCATCATTTAAAATAAACAACTTCTGTTATTCATACAATGCTATAGATCAATGTATTGAATATATAAATTAATTACCAGAAAGACCTGGCCAGCAATATTCCAAAAAGGTGCTATTTAACAGGTGTCAAGATGCTACCCTCCCTGCTCTGCATGGCAACCAGATACCAACTTCTGCCTCCCCACACACATATAGAATCATAAACAAACAAATAAACCCTCATACATACCCACACCCAGTTCCTCTCTCTCTCACCCACACGACCATACGTGGGTTTTTGTTTATGAACTATGCATCTAATTTAGTTGTGGGTGTATGCGGAGACGCCCTGTTTGTGCATGTCATTGCATGCTCATTGAAGTGTGACAAAGGTCAACTTCGTGAGGGTTTTCTGAAAGTTGAGGTGGCAGAAGTGTTGCATTGCATACCAAATTAAAGACAGTGCTTAGAAGTCTCCTGCTTTGCATTCACGAGTCCTGCTCTTCATCAAACTGTTGTTTTTTCAACTCTAACGCGTTTTTCGTATCAACCAAATAGATTTACTGACTACGTTTTCCCTCGCAGGTTCAATTGTGAGAGTTCTGTACATTAGCAGCTCCTATTTCGGGCCTCAGCAGTTCATACTGAGTGTTGAGGATGCCCGGATTATTGTTAATAGTGGCTGTGAATAAGGGAAGTTTTTGTATTGCATAAACTCGCTGTACACCTCAATTTAAAAATGGTCATATACTGTATACATTACCATTCTCAAGTCATGGTGTACGAATAACTAAAGCAGTGGCATAACAAAACGTGAGTCCCACCCCCTGAAAAATATGCTGAAGGGGCCCCGATACTCACATTAGTGGAGGCTGAGGGCTCCCCTGCTTTGGGGAAGCTTGGGCGCCCCGCAAGGCAGGTGCTGCGGGGGCGTATGTTACGCCCTGGACTTAACGCAGGATTCCCATTTTTTTCTCTTGTGTACATGCTGGATACAAACGGAATGAATGCAGTATTAACTTTTAGATGGTGTAAGTACATTCTTGGCCATATAACATGTTTATATTATGCCTGCCCTTAAGAAACCTTTTCAAGTGGTATTGCGGTACCTCAGGGGAATCAAAACCAAAAAATTAGGATCCTGCAAGCTTTCTGTGAGTTTTTTTTCTTTTTACAAAACACCTGCATTTTTATTGAAGCCTTGGGCATAAATCCAAGACTTACATTTGATTTGCCCAGGTACAATTTGTACCTAAGGCATAAGGATCACAGCTGTGCATAAAATACATTGTGACTTTCTACCTAGCACAGTCAAACATACATCTTAAAGGGCTGATTGCTTCAGATAATTCCCATATGAAACCTTTTTATTGACATCATGATTGAAATTTGAACACTACATGTAGGTTTCTGCACAGTTGTGCTAATTTTCAGATGTTTGCTGCTTCACAGCAGGAATCTGTGCAGTTAAAAAAAAAAGTTTCATGATCTGCTAAACTACAGTTGTATTGTATTGTATTATTTATATGGACCCTACTACCCCCTGTGTGGGGCGCTGAAAGGCTTGTCTACATGGGTAGTACGCTACACTCTGTAGGATGTTTGGTTGGAAGTGTGTTGTCTTTCTATTGATCCTGTGTCGGAAGTATTTCAATGTTGCGTGTTAGGACCACCAAGGTGCGGTTATCGTGTTATGGGATGCAGCGCAAAGCAGTGTGATGGATGAAGAAGCGTGAGAGACAGGCATGCAGTTCATGGTTGTAGTAGTTGTAGTTCTTATGTTCATAGTCCACTACTGTACTGGCTTGTCCGTTCTGAGGTATTTTGTTTAAAGTTTGTAGTCCTGAGCACAATGTCAAAATATTTCAGGATAGGACAGAATATTAAATGATAACCTATGGTACATAAGCAAATTGTCTAACTCTGGCCACATATTACCACCACCAAAGGTTCGATATTATGCACTAGCTTTGTAAATATCACAATACAGTTTACATCCCTACCCATCATTCAAATCAGTCACTAAACTTTTACCATACTCATTCACCCCATCACTGTGGTACTCATTTAAACAAATTCAAATTTACGGAAATACTCAGTTACTAACTCATATTCTCTTACATACTGATTGATCTATACACTTACATACTCACTCACCTTGGCACTCGATAGTGCACTCACCAGAACACCTATGTGCTCTCTCACCTTCAGACACTTGCTGTGTTTGTTCTTGCGCAGTCACTTACATACTAACTCACCCACCATTTCAACTGTAGTAATATTGAAATTGAAGTTCCTAAATAAACAGAGCTTTTGATTGTAGCAACTGTGCTGTATTAGTGTGTCTCAAAAGAAAAAGCATTACAAGATGGCGACCATCTTGGATTGTTTATCTAAACCATTCGAAGAACTATTCCAAGCTGGCCCCCCTTGCGTGTACAATCAGAGCCACCACCTGGGAAAGTAAAAAAAGAAACATTGACAAAGAAACTAAGCTGAATCCCTGATGTGATGTGCGAACTATTGGCTTTGCCAATGCTTGTTACTTAACAAAAGCCCTATAACCTTGAGCTCAGACTGTGTTTTTTTAGCACAAGTATGTTGTAGAGCGCAAACCTAGCTCGAAAGCAGCGGGTTGCTGAACAATAGTCAAGAGCCCAGTGGTACACTTTAAGCTTGTTTACTTTACGGAATGAGAAGTATGGGTTCCTGTCCTGCTATAATTACATCAAGGTCCCTTCACTGGCATGCTAGCACTCTACACATTTTCAACCCAACCAATCAAAACAGAATGTAGTCATTTTCACCTTATACCTGAACTGAGACTACAAATGTGATGTATTGTAATACGCAGGGTGAAGCAATGGCTGTCAGGTCTCATCAGTCTCTTTGCACCTCAGTGAGATGTAAATACAGATAAAAAGACTACAGTATTTCGTTGCATTTGGGTCATTTGTACAACCGCATCTACATCCTTGCTGAATTGATGAGTTCCTTTTTGTCTTTCTACAGGCTTTCCTGGACCTTTTCACTCGATCGCTACATTACGAATATGGTTCCAGTGGAATCTTCTTTCAGTGTATAACACCTTACTTTATTGCAACGGATATGACGTCCTTCAGCAGTAGACTGCATAATTTACCCCTATTGGTCCCTTCTGATGATGTATTTTGCCGCCATGCCGTGCCAACACTTGGATTATCCACAAGGACTGCAGGGTATTGGATCCACCACTTGACGGTAACCTGGGGTTTTCTGTGTTACTTCAATTCTTATGGGCGTAATTGTAATACATTACCTTGCAGAAAAGCACACCTGAAAGCCCTAAATCCCAGAGGTACTGCAGATGTAATTGATATTTGAAAAATTCCCACCTCAAGTAATGCGCATGTAAAAGATGGTATAGTGCCATAGAGGGCAGAAAATATATGGCATTGGCTGATATCTATAAGGTTGGTCCGTTGCGTAACTTTCATTTGTGTAACTTATTGAGGTTTCTATTTTTGAGTCTGATGCTGGTCAGAGTGGGAGGCGGGCATGTGTGGCATCAGCATACTTTGCCATGAGGGCTTTACCACCACTGAGGCATGTTATTCTGTCATGTGGAAATTCAGTAAAGCTGTGAAAGGGACATTCCTGAGTAAAAGTAGATGGTGTGGAGATATGTAGTGGTGGATTAGAAGAATACTTGATTTTGTGGTGTAATATAGAAACATTAGAAATATATACCCACTGGGTAGTTATAGTTCAGTCAGCGTTTCCATAGTAAATGCCTTTTTGTCTTGCTTATAACTTTGGCACCGTTTGACAAATCTCCATGAAACTTCCCAAAAAACGTGCTGCTTCTTATTTGGTTTGTGCATGGAAAGTTTCAGAGTGATCCGTCAAGGGGGGAGGGATCCGAGAAGAAGGGGATTCCAAAACACAAATTCCTCATGCATTCTCCATATACTTCTTTAGTGAGGGCTACAGCATAAACTGGTGAAGGGAAGTACATCAAATTTGGGGAAAAGCTAGATCTTGGATTGCAGATTGTGCTTTTTGGATTTTGGTGCAAATTCGTTTGATAGTTTTTGAGAAATTAGGGTTTAAATATATTTGTATCTGAACAGTTGATTGGCCCTTGGAGGTTCTTTTTCCCATGGGCCACTTTGGTCCTACGGGGAGTCAGACTCTCTTGGGAGCAAGCGCTCTGATTGCAATTACAGGCCTCAAGGACTTAGTCCCCAAGAACAAATAATATAAGCGAGCAGGATAGGGATACCCTTCCCCCTAGGCTCGGTGAAAAGGGACCCAGAGAGACCTCCCCAGCGACAAAACTTTAAAAAATAAATAAATAAATAACACAAACGTCAGCCTGCCATTTTTATAATAAATATATGGGGAGGGGGTGTCAGTAGGACTCCCGCCCCCAACCCATTAAGGGCCCCGGGGACCTCATCCTCTTGGGCTGAGTATATTTAATGTAGGGGAGAGACGATGGTGGCTGCAGGGACCCCATCTCCCAGGGCCAAATACATTTAAAAAAGGGAGGGGAGCCACACAGATCCCCTCCCCAAGCCTGTGAAGGCCCCATGACTCCAGCACACTCACTGTGTCCCCAGGAGCCTACCCCAGGACACAGGCGTTGGCTCCTGTTTGTCGGAAGCATTTTTAAATCTCCCACCAAACGGGACCAAAAACACAAGTCTGCTCCCAGCCACAGGAGATTAAAAAAGTGCTTGTGCAGACAGGGAAACAAAACACACAGGGCTCTTGCCCAGAGGGAGCATGCAAAAAGCAGCTACTCCCCCGGCAGGAACAGTGCCAGCGCTCGCACATGCTGGGCCTGGGGCTCCCCGCGCAGCCCCCAATGTGATGCTTGGTGGATACCCTGGGTGGGCACCAGGGCACCCACCCATTATTAATGAAGGCCCCTGGGATGGGGTCAGTGAGGCTTGAGAAGGCTATGGGAGGGAGCCAAGCGCCTCTCCCCTTTATTATATTTGGTCCCGGGGATGGGGTCTCGGGGACCAAGAAGGCTCGGGAGCGGGAATGTATGGGTCCTGCCCACTTTTTAGGTTTCGCTTGCACAGAGCGCTTGCACTACTGCAAGGCAAAATTTATTTCTTAAAAAGAAAATCTAAAAAGGGCATTACAGCCCGCCCACAGGCTTACACATTCCATCCACAGCCTTCCCACTGGTCACTCTCTTGTCTTTGCTTCTCATTGGTCAGCAGGAATACTTACGTCATGAGGTTGTACTTCCTCTCTTCTCCTTCGGGCTTTGGCGGTTCTCTGGAGCTTGGATGGAATTGAACGAACTACTCCTTGTGGTTGGCGATCAATGGCTGGCCCCAGTGTCCTTTCATATGCCGCGGGCTTCTGAGGTACTTCTTTTTTTTCATATTTACGCTCTCAGAGCCCCCTACTACTACCCCCTCACCCTGCATATACACACACCAGACGGAACCAAGTCATCTCTCCACTTCCACTGCTCTTTTGAGGATTTAAAAAAAACTTTTTTCTTTGGTGGAGTTGCGTCTGCAACATCGGCATTTGTGTTGCAAACTGGTGTGTACAGCCTGGGCCCGATAAACCCACACACGTTCACTACATTATGGGCAGTGCATGGCCCCTGTGACAACCAGGCATCACATCAAAGTGTAAGCTATGTGATCAGCCGGAGTCAGCATAGGCTAAGTTGGAGGACTGCATCGTTTCAGGCTCCAACACTGTGGTGAGGTGAGGCGTGAAATCATATGCAGACTGTGTGCTCTGCTCAGGGGCAGGTCCACACCACACTCCCCACAGGGCAACTGGCCTATGCCTAGGTAGAAGGGAGGCCCACTCCACTACAAGTCTGAAGTTGCCAATGTGCTTCGAAGTCAGGTTAACTATGGTTGTGCAATGACCAACTTGTATCCCAATGAGAAAAAAAAACACACAAGCACACGTTCACTAGAGGGTGAAGGGTGGCGGGCGGTTCTTCCCTATCACATCCAAGCACTAGGCACTATATGGCCTGGGTCTGCAACTGCAAGCCCGGGGTCTGTCAAAGGAGCATGCAGGTGAAGGCTGGACCGCCGTTTACAGCAGCCTGTCATAGTAACATACATTCCAAGGATGTCCGCTCACTAATTTCCTAGTCCTTGTGCAAGCCAAAATTATGATTCCCTCGTACATGCATGCACACTAGACTTGAACGCTTCCTCTGGTTGCTGCAGGCAGTGGTCCCTAGTACATGGCATGGGAGCGTACACACTTTGTGCGGGCACTGCTGTTTAATGCCCTCCATCCTCCCAATAATGCCCCCTACTCGCATGCACGCTCTGCACGAGATAGTTTTCCCTGCTGCCTGTGGGCACTGCCGCACTACTGCAAGGCTAACTCTTCCAAGACATGGCCGCTCTCCGTCAACATATAATATTTCACGAATACAGAAGAAGAATGTGGGTGGTTATAGGGAGAGGATAGTGTTTCTGACCTGACAGGCATTTCTTTACATGTTGATGCATACAGACTGGTATTGAATTAGCATTAGCAATAAAACATAATCATGCCATGGGTATGTTACAGTAGGCGCTGTGCCAATCATATCTTAGGAGCACGCAATCTTACAATATGCTCAAACTAACGCTGCTTACGCTTGTGCCTCAACCAACGTCCTTCCTTCGACTAACTCGCCCCCGCTTGCACTCATGCTTGTGTATTGGGGGCTGTTAATGCAGAGGATCTGGATCCTAGATTTTAGGGGCCCCAGCTACTACCACATTCTGCTGGGTCCCATTTCCACCCCTTCTCGAGAGCGGATTCCATCTCCTCCAATCTCCATGTCCTACTGTCTCTCCGTCTCCGTCAGCACCGTGCTTGCCCATGCCCTAGGAGGTAAGATGAAAAGTGTTTTGTATAGCGCTTCGCACCACACTTTTGTTTGATCTGAACGCTGTAAATTAAATTTGTTACTATTGAGCAGTGGAATGGAGTTCAGTTAACATAACTCCGAAGTACAGAACAGCAGGAAGAACTTGTTGGCATTCATAACACAGGCCTGCACACACCTACCGTGCTGCAAATGTTTTTACAAATGCTCCAGAAACCATCACTTCTACTCTCAATCCCATCTCTCTTGTAGGTGCCCCATTATCAGAGGATGGTGTAGAGTTCCACTCAGTGAACTGCTACATTTCAACATTCTGTTTTACCTGCAATACCCCCTCCCTACACCTTCCAACAGCGACCGGGAGTAGAAGAGCACTGTGGGCTTGGGGGCAGGTCAGCCCCAAGCCATGCATATCTGAAATCTTGATACATTTATCCAGCTTTGGGCTTTTGTGCTCCATTCCTGCCTCTTTTAAGCTGTTCACTACCTTCAGTTCACAGCACAGAACACCTGGCAAGAGGGTGAGCTTCTGTGGTAGGAAGAGCCTGAGGTCCTTGCTCACACATCACGGACCCTTTAAGATCAACATACTGCATAATTTTCCATTACCAGGAACTTGTAGAAGTTCTTTCTCAGCATGCATCTGCGTCTCGTGGCTGATTCAACGCTTTTTTGTCCACTTCCTTTTCTACGGGTGCTCCTCTGCAACCCATTGCCTTCTTTGAGGATTTTCTATACCTGCTGCTTCTAGCTGTGCTCCTAGGTTAGTTGTTCATGGTATGTGTGTTCCCACCCTAGCTGCTAGTTCTATGTGTTTTCCTTTCTTAGGTGCTCACACACTTTGTGCTCCTGCACTTTCGAGCTGTGCTCCTTTTTAAGCTACTCTCACGCTCAGATTAGTTTAGATAACAGCATAGATTGCAAAAAATATATATAAAACAATAACAAAGAAGAGGTTACATAGATGAAACCTGTTGGCGTTGCCAATGCTTGTCATTTTTTTAATTACATTTGGCCCCGGGCTTTGGGTTACTTGGGCCCAGGGATACTCAGGGAGGAATGCTGCACGCCCACCTCCCTTAGAGTTTGGCCCCTGGAGATGGGGGTCCCTGGGGCCTTTTAAGGCTTGGGGAGGGGGCAACATGGCAACCCTCCTCTTTTTATTGGAACTGTTCCCAGGGTGGTGGTGCACCGTGGGGCCAATTAAGGCTCTGAAAGGGGGGCTTCACGCCCCCTCCCCTTAATGTACATGTTTTGACACCCGAGAGTGGGTTGCCTGGGGCCCAAAGACCCACCCTATGCCCTGCACGCCAAAGGCTGTGCGCAGCAAGGCTTTGGCAGCCTGCTGGGGATTTGACCACAGAGCCCAGTGGCAGGCCAAGCCCTGTAGCCAACCCCTCCACTGTGCACAATCAAAGGCTGTGCACAGCCTGGGGTTGGCTCCTTGCTGGAGGTTTTGGCCACAGGACCTGCTGGCATTTGTGATGTCATCAGTGATATCATAAATGATGTCACAGAACACGTCATGAGTGATGTATTATGTGAGGTCATAAGCAGCGCATGGTGGGGGTGCAAGTTATAGTTAGTGCTGCTAACTATAACTAGTGAATTTCTGTGTTTTTTTTAGTTCAAAACGTTACTGTTATCACCAACATATTCACCTACCCAGAACATCACTTTAACCTTTGTTTTTATCAGTGAATATATATATACACACACACACGGGCACGCACACACACACACACACACACGTATATACAGAGGCAGCAATAGCATTGTTATGGTTAAATTGACTTCACATTGAAAATACATTTTTAGTTTTTTTTTTTGTTTAACAAATGTGCACAAACAAAACTTTAAGAAAAAAGTAGATCCACTGTGTACTCTTCATGGCACCTTTTGTGCAGAACAGTCAAGCAGGGGGGCCTAAAAATTGAGGGGTGGTCAAAAAGTAACAATTCCCATTTTTACTTTCATCAGATTCTTTGCTTCTCAGTGCCGAAAAAACGGCTAAACAGAATGCCACCAAACCGAGCATGCAATAAGAACTTTATCTAAGCAAGTGCATTTATTTGGTTTGGTTTAATGCAAAGCAGTTTATAAAGGTAATGTCACCTGAAATTACTATATTACCATATTATACATGCTACTTGTAAGGCATTTTTTATATTTCATGTTTATTTTTGCGCAGTCAGCATACAGTATATAAGGTGCTTTTTCAAGCAGGGAACTATGTATAATTGAAACAGTAACAGAAATACAGGACAGCTTCATTGTCACTAGTATAAAGAACAGAATAATGTTTCATTGTGGATTTCAAACATTGGGGTTTAGTAAAATGCACTAAAAACGCCAGTCAGATTTACTATTTTTTCCTGCAAAGAACTGCAGCAACCAGTTTTGCTGCATTGCATTGCGTTGCACAAGCGAAAAAGCACAGTGCAGAACCATATTTACTCAGACTGGCCTGTTGCTGCTTTCATTCCCTGCACTGGCACTCTAATAAAGCTGCCTTGTTCAATTTACAGCTTTGCACCATGGTGCAGAGGGGAGTGTGTCCTGTCTAGCATAGGATTTGTAGTAGAAGCATATCCTAGACTAACGCAGTAGGATACTTCATATTGGATGTGAGCTGTCCATTTCAGCACACATGCAGTGCATATCTGAGTAATGGAAATATTCCACCTTGTTAACGCCTGTTTCAAAGAGGCATTCATTTTTGATGCAAAGCCTAGTCTGGCTATCTTAGTAGATCAGCGTTTGAGTTAAAACCTATGGGTGGTTGTGACGATCCACACAAGTAATGTCCCTTTTAGTGAAAGCAGTTATTGTAATGACAAAAGGGCACTTCGCAGTGGAAAATACAGTATGCTCTGGAAAGTATATCCAAAGGTGTCACTTTGGGTCACTTTGTGATGGCACAAAGCCTTAGTAAATTTTGGGGCTCATTATGACCCCGGTGGTTGGCGTTAATCTCGCAGTAGTTCCGCCAACAGGCTGGCGGTACTTACCGACACATTATGACATTTCCAATGTACCACTCTCACCGCCATGGCTGTAGCAGCCGCGGGGCTGGAGATAACCATCTCCAGTCTGGTGGCTGCCATTGTGCAGCCAGTGGGATTATGACCCTGCCTACCTCCATGGTTTTCATGGGGTTCATAACGCCACAAAAACCATGGTGGTAGGCCCTATCAGTGACAGGGAATTCCTACCCTGTCACTGATAGGTGCCCCCTACCTCCCTTAACACCCCCCCACAGCCCCTACATCAATGCCCCCCATTCACAAACACACGCAGACACACACTTATTCACACATACATACACGCATGCATACATCCATTCACACTTACATCCGCACACACTTCAAAACATACATGGAGACACACATTCCGATTTCCATACATACACGCACTCACAGTTCAATTCATACATGCACTGACACTTCCATACATTCACACACGCAATCAACACTAAGCACACACCCGCATTCACACACACACTCACACATACATGCACACACCCCCACGCACACAACACCCCCTGGCCCCCTCCCCTGTCGGAGACTCGGGGGTCTTCCGGCAGGAGACGCAACCGGGCGCTGCTACCGCCAGCAGCGTCCACCAGCAAAACATCGTCAAGCCATATTGTTTGTCATAATACGGCTGGCGGCGGTCTACTGGCATGGCGTTGCTGTTGTAGCAGCACCACCTTACTGCCATGTGCCAGTATGGCCACGGCCAGATTTCTGCTCTTCTTGTGGTGGAAATCCGTCTGTGGTCATAATATGGCAGACGAATGTCTTTTGGCAGTCATCGTCGCGGTGGCAGGCGGTTTGTACCGCCAATGTTATAATGAGGGCCTTTATGTTTGTAGAAGTGAGAAGTTTTTAATCTGCTGCCTGCAGGTTTAAGCTTACAAAGGACCCTGATTGCAATTAGAATGCCCAGCTTTGATCTGCCTTTCAAGAAGAGGATACTTATTAAATAATGGGTGATGGAAAAGCTTATCAGAGGAGTTTTGGCTGCCATTACCTAAATACACAGTCATGCTTGCCATTACTTATAGGTATACTTGCGTTAAGAAACTACAACTCGTGGCCTAATGTTACTTAACAGCACAAGTTATAGGGCCAGATGTGATGTAGCAAAGGTTTTTACCCATTCTGTGTTTATGGCAAAAAGTGTTCGTACATATGGCCCATAGTTTCTTCATAGAAGTATACCAATAAGTATAACTAAAACTGCTGAATTTCTACAGTTTTGTATGGTTAAAAAGTGAACCTAACTATAATGCCCCTGTATCTTTTGGGTTTTTCAGTGAATTTCTATAATTTTTTAACTTTTATTAATATAACTACCATATGTGAACCATTAATACAACCATTGCCGCACATTGGTGTGCAGGAAGTATTGAGTGCAGGGCATGGCCTATATTACAGCCATAATACTGCCCTCTGCCCATCCATCCGTGGCCATCAGCCCTTGTTGTGCATGCCCTTCAAAATTTGTGGATCCTAATTTGGTACTGCAAATCTACGCCAAGCTTCATGCCCCGGTAGCACGAATCCAGCTTGTCTCACTGATGCAATTCTTTTCATAGATTTGCTTTTCTGAATCCTTATCCTAGAAAAGTCGATTGGCAGTGCATGGACCGGTGAAGCTTGCACTCTGGTCTCAGTTCCTGGGAATGAAGCATGCACTGGTAATTGGATCCTTTTTTTCAGGATTTGCAGATCCAAAACGCCTTGCAGTAGCAGCTGGGGACTGCATTATCTTTCTCTGTACTGTGGTCCCAGCCATCATTTAACGGATCTACAAGTCAGAGAAAGGATTCACAGAGCCTGTAATGGTAGAAAAATGTTTTTTTAAATAAAATAACTGTGAAACTTTGAGAGCCTCCCTATTATGAACTGCAGGTTAGGGTGTGACCACCTGTCCCACATATATGGTCTTTTTTCTCCTTCAGTGGGATGCAGGACTGCATCCTGAAATAGCTGCTGCAAAAGAAACACCATGGACCGGTCATGGAAGAAGGAGCATTCAACGACCCCAAAATGCCAAACTATAAAAAAAAATGTTAACCCTTTAAATCCCACTCAGCACATTTTTTAAATACATATCTCTCAAAAACTATTGAATGGATGGAGACCAAACCACCAAAATCCTACTTTCTGAGAAAATTCTACTTTCATCCCAAATTTAGTCCATTCAGCAGTTTTGTCTGCAGGCACTAGCAACATTTCCTATTGAACCCAAAACGGCGAAATACATTTTTTGTCATCCTCTGCATAATCTGCATTGGCATGCCGGACCTTAACTGACTATACCAAGTGACATTAAATTTAAAGCAGATCTGTCCATGGAGTAAAAAGTTAAAGGCAAACCAAAAAATGGCTCTTCAGTGGAAAGTGCAGCTGAACTGCAATTACACAGTGGCTATAGCTACTATGTTTTTATATATAAAGTTTCAATAGTAGGAGTGCTTTTTTTTTTGCTAGTTACTTTGGTGACCTTTGTTGAATCTGCATGAAAATTTCAAAAAAAGGTTCACCCAACTCAGCTAATTCATGTAAAGCTTCAGTGTAATGTGTTAAGCGGGGCCAAGGAAAACAGGGTCCCAAAATGTTGAAGTGAGAGTACCATGGTTCTGACAAAATGTTTTTAAAAGTAAGAAATGAAGTGTAGGTTAGGAGTCAGGGGTTAGGTTGACCACCTGTGGCGGGTTTAGTGCAAGGCCTGCCGTTCATTTAACATATCGTGAGGGAAGTAATATGTGAGGGGGATAAGCAGTGCATGGAGGGGGACCATATTATAGTTGACTCAGTAAACTATAAATGGTGCATTTCAGAGTTTTTTTTATTTGTAAACATTAGTTTTTGTATTAATTCAACACCTAACTATAATGTGACTTTAACCGTAGCTCTTTCCCATGAATTTTAGGGTATTTTTTTTTAACACAGGCTACGATCTTATTACTATACTTAACTATGTGTTACTTTAACCTCTGTTGTTTGTTGTGGATCTATATTATCTATTCTAAACTAACAAACACAGTCAAAGTGTGGATATGGTGATGAATTAAAACTGAAAAACCACTGGAATTCCCAAGTTATGGTTAGAAGCACAATTCATAACTTGTATAAATGCTCTGCAAACCACAACTAGTGCACTAAATTCAATTGCAATTAATGTATTCCTGGGGAAGATCTGTTTTGCCCCATGTGCATGGGGCTGGGGACCAGGGTAGGTTCACCCTGCCCACTTAAGCCTTTTTTAGATTTTGCCTACCAGACAAAGCAAGCTGTCTGGTTGCGAAAGCCCTATTGTGAAATTGTGGTAGGGTTGACCATTGGTGCTTAGCATTGTTTGGCTTTACGGTCACTGTCATTTGCATGCATTTGATCCTATAACTTGCTTTTCATCTTTTGTGTTTGGCTATTGTAGGAGGCTGGCCTGGTTTGTAGTGGGTACCTAAGGTACTTACAACTTATACCAGGTCCAGTTATCCCTTATTAGTGAAATGTAGGCAGTGTCTAGCAGCTTAGGCTGTCTAGGGGTAGCTGTAGAAGAGCAGCCAAGGCTGAACTAAGAGACATGCAAAGCTCTTGCAATACAACTGTAGTCACACAGTACTTACCCACAATAAAAGGCAATACTGAGTGTTGCCAAAAATAAAGGTACTTTATTTTAGTGACACAAGGCCAAAAATATCTTAAAGGCAATACTCCTACTGGAGGTAAGTATTATACACAATATATACACTAGTAACCAAAACCAGGTAAGTACACAGTCATAGAATAGTGCAAACAGTGAAAAACACAATAGATTGCAATAGGCCTAGGGGCAACACAAACCATATACTAAAATAGTGGAATGTGGAAGTTGGATTCCCCCCTAGGCAAGTGTAGTGTGTAAAGGGGCACTGAGAGTGTAAGAAAACAACAAGATAAGTAAAATACCCCAACCCAGAGCCCATGAAAACAGGAGTAAAGTACATTATGTTTCCTCAGAACACACTAGAAGTCTTGGTGAAGGATTATGCAAGAACCAAGCAAGACTGCAAGAAACCAATGATGGTTTCCTGGACCTGAAAACCTGTGGAGAGAGGAGACCAAGTCCTGAAGTCGATGACGAGTCTAGGAAGAACAGGAGCCGCTGCCACCTGAAAGAAGGTGCAAAAGTGGATTCTCTAGTTGGAAGAAAAGTACAGAAATGCACCAAAGAAGATAGCTGCGGGTTCCTGCTTTCTGCACGAGATGTCCCACGTCGAGTCATTAGATGCAGGCAGGTTGCGTCACTGGATTCCGCCAACAAGCCTTGGTCCAAGCAAGAATGCGTTTTGCGTCAAAGAGGAGCTGCCCAGACCCAGGTGGGACTTAGGGGTCCCCGAGACCTCGGACTGAGGAGACAGAGGCAGCCCTCAGCACTTCAGAGAGCCCTCAGAAGACCAGGCAGCACCCAGGGGAGTCACATGACATGGGGACAAAGGAGTTGTGAAGTGCAGTAGTTGCAGCACTACACAGGAGGATCCCACGCCGCCGGAGAACAACTCAGGGAGCTGAGCATCGCAGGATAGAGTGCTTTGGACCTGGGCTAGGCTGTGCATGAAGAACTTTTGGAAGAAGTGCACAGAAGCCCAAGGAGCTGAAGAAGATGCGATGCACAGGGGTACTGTCGGGCACAGGGAGGCAAGCCCTTACCTCCATCAAATTTGGACAGGTGGACCTTTGGACAGTCAGTATCACTTCAGTCCACCACCTGTGTTCCAGGGATCACGCTCGTCAACAGGAGAGGAGTCCCAGAGTACTGGTCATCGTCGCAGAGAGGTGCCTGCTAAAGCAGGGAAGTGACTTTGTCACTCCATGGGAGATTCCTTCATTTTGTTAGTGCAGGGGGAAGACAGGCAGTCCTCAGAGCGTGCACAACCTGGAAACTGTTGCAGTTAATAGCTGGAGCTGAAGTTGCAGGTCACAGTAGCCTTCCTGGATGCTTTGTTGCAGTTCCAACGGTTCCTGGAGCAGTCTGCGGTTGATCCGACGGTCAGAAGCTGAATCAGAGGATGCAGAGGAGTCCTGTTGGAGTCTCGCAAACCGAATCTGAGGAAACACCCAGAGGAGAGACCCTAAATAGTCCTGAGAGGGGGATTGCCTACTTACCCAGGTATGCACCTATCAGGAGGGGTCTTTGACGTCACCGGTTGGCACTGGCCACTCAGATGCTCCCAGAGGGTCCCCACACCTTGCAATCCAAGATGGCTATCGGCAGGGGCACTCTGGAGGAGCTCTGGGCACCACCCCTGAGGTGGTGATGGACAGGGGAGTCGTCACTCCCCTTACCTTTGTCCAGTTTCGCTTCAGAGCAGGGACTGGGGGTCCCTGAACCGTGTAGACTGGATTCTGCAAGGAGGGCACTGTTTGTTGCCCTTCAAAGCATTTGTAGAGGCTCTGGGAGGATACCCCCCCATGCATGTAACATCTATTTCCAATGCGAGAGGGTGTAACACCCTGCTACTAAAGAAAATGTATTGTTTTGCCTTCCTGTGATTGAGCTGCTCAGTCCCCAGGAGGGCAGAAACCTGTCTGTGAGGTGGCAGCAGCTGGGGCTGCAGTGGAAACCTCAGAGAGCTGGTTTGGCAAGCTGTGAAATAGTGTGTGCACTATTTCACTCAGGCTGCAATGGCAGTCCTGAAGGAGTGTTTGTATGAGCTCCTTATGGGTGGCAAAAGAAACGCTGCAGCCCATAAGGATCTCCTGTGACCCCAATGCCCAGGGTACCTAGGTACCATATACTAGGAACATATAAGGTGGCATCCAGTGTGCCAATCAGAATTGGAATATGGAGTCACTAAACTATAGTGACAAATTTGGTACACAGAGAGCGTATACGCACTGGAGTTGTGGTTAGCAGAACTCCAGTGACACAGTCAAGCATACTGACAACACACATAGGCCACAAACTATAAGCATTGGGGTCCTGGTTAGCAGGATCTCAGTGAGATAGTAAAAACACACTGACAAATACTGACAAACAGGCCAAAAATGTGGGTAACCATGCTAGAAAGAGGCTACTTTCTCGCAGCTATCCCTTGGTGCATAGCCTTTTTATGATCCTTTTGATTAGCTGACTTATATCCTTCCACTCCTCACATTTAGTAAACTACTTTTTAGGGTCGAGCGCACAAAGTGCCCTGTTCCTGGTGCAATCTCTCTATGGGCTTGTAACCATGTCCATGTCACACCCATCAGTTTAGTTGGTTTGTGGGCTTGCCTTTTAAAATTTGTTTGATTTAATTAGTGAAAGGCATGCATACATCATGCCTTTTTGGGTGTTTAGCTCTCCTCGAGCGCACCGGACAACTACTGAAAACATACGAGGCTTGATGTTTTCGGTATGGTTTCTGGACTACTTTTTCTTTTTATTTCATAGGCAGCGTGATCTCACTGGGCAGTAGTCGAGCGCTTTGCATGACATTGACCCTATTACATGGATATTTGCACTTTTGCCGGTAACATGGATAATTGCACTTTTAGCGATACGTTTCACTGCGACTGAACTTCTGTTTCCTTTGTGTGTCTGCTTTGCACTCATGGCAGCCATCGGCTCCCTTATGTGAAACTGTTTTTCTTTTCATTTTCAGTTTTTGTGGCAAGAAAAGTCCGGCTACGAGTATACAATGTTAATAGCTCTAATTCGAGCAAATGCAACACCCTTTGCATTGCAAATGCTTGTCATTAAATTGCTGCACGCACCGTAACTAGCACTGCGAAAAAATATTGTTGTTGGGATTCTGAGATTTCGCACCCTTGAGTCACAGTTTACAATCATGAAAAAGACCCTCAGGAACCGAGAATGGCGTATATTTGTGGTTTTCGTTTAGCATACAACTGCGGGAGATTGCTTCTGTCCAATGCAGCTTTCATATAGCTCTTCTTATCTCGGAGAATTCACTAAGCACTAAGATTAAAGTCGGTTCTCAGCACCTCCTAAGAGTGTGTTCTCTGGTTGCTACCACTTAACTGCCAATTCATGGTTACTGGTGCAGGATGTGTTCTGGCATGAACCCCTCACTCTATGCAGCCATTCCTGAGATTGCGTCAGGGCCCAGTGGGCTCTTACGGCTGGGTCACACCAGGCCCTTCATTTGGGGAGGGGTGGGAAAAGGGGCAAAGGACTTGTATAACAAATGACCTGTGCTATTTCTGGGCCTCACACTTGTGCTTCATCATTTCTTTATGGAATCTGATTATTAACATGATGGCTAACATGGTTAATGCCACCGGAATGGCATCGGATTCTGGATCTACTGGCTTTTTACTTCCCTGAAGGACTTGTTTATTAAACTTTGACAGAAGACTTGGGCCCTCATTACAACCCTAGCGGTAAATCCCACTTACCGCCATGCTGACGGCCGCCAACATAACGTGGCTGCGGCGGAAATCCGCTACAGGTATTACGACCCACATCTCATAACCCACCACAATACAGACACCCATACAAGTCTGCCACACCAAAGGTCAGTGATAAACTGGTAATAGCAAAACCTACATCGACAACAAGAATACGCCCACACTATCACGACCCACGAATCAACGCGGCGATCATTCAACCGCGGTAATCCATTGGCGGTGCACACCGCTGCGCTCAAAATACACACACATTTACAAAACACAACCACATTGGACAATTCAAAATACACACACCTGATACACATACACACACCACACCCACACAATCACACCACTATAAAACACACACACACATTACCCACAACCCCTTACAATTAAATTTTTTGAAAAAGCAGAGAGAGAATAGCAAACACAACATCAGCATCCACAGGCACACAACACCATCACTCATACAACATCCACGCACCTCAAAGATCACATCCCAACACAACACATCACACAGCACAGCAAACATCACCTCAGACATTACCCACACCACATTATGGCACCTCAAAGACACCCCAGGTTTTCTGAGGAGGAGCTCAGGGTCATGGTGGAGGAAATCATACAGGTAGAGCCACAGCTATTCGGATCACAGGTGCAGCAGACATCCATTGCAAGGAAGATGGAGCTATGGCGGAGAATTGTCGACAGGGTCAACGCAGTGGGATAGCACCCCAGAACACGGGATGACATCAGGAAGAGGTGGAACAACCTACGAGGGAAGGTGCGTTCCATGGTATCCAGACACCAGGTAGCAAGTCTTGGCAATCATGCATCCTGAGGACCTCGCAGGAGTAGCAGGAGGACTGGACTCTGGTAAGGCAAATCTTTACTACTATATCACCCCCATCCTACCTGCATGCCATCACAAACTCCTACCCCTACCATCACACCCATCACCCCAACCCCTCACGGATACCCCACTATCACAAACCACACATCCCAATACCAAGCCCTGCATGCAACAACAATGCATGGATACCCATTACAGACCTGCATGGACACCCATCACCAAAGCATTTCCAGTAGAGAGACTCACCCAAGCCACAAAATCATCACTCACACAAGGGCTAAAGCAACAATGCAAGCACAGGAGTAGAGGGAAACTCATACTTTGCACAGGATGCCACACACAGATACAATAACTATGCATTTACACCTCAACAGGACCCCTACCCAACATCATCGGACAGGAGGTGCCAGCCATATCCAGTCCCCCCACAGAAGAGGCCCACAGTGACGACAGCAGCTCTGCACGCCTGGCTCAAGATGACCAGCACGACCCATCAGGGACCTCTGGACAGTCGGTTCCCCTGCCACAGTCCCAAACCACCACAGAGCCTCCCCCTCAGGAAACACCACCACAGCACCCACCCAGTGGGCCCATGCCACTGTGCCCAGGACACGTCAGTCAGCAGTGTGTCCACCACTACAGGGACCCCAGGCAAACCCACTAACCGAAGACAATCAGGGACCTGGGTCAGTGGCAGTGGGCACACAGTTCAGGGGACAGAGGCACAGGACAACAAGGAAACTGGGAGGACTGCTGTGCGACAGGGTGAGGACAGGCCCAGGGAACCCACTCTCCACGAGGCACTCTCCAACATCATGGGAGCATACCACCATTCCCAGGAGACCATGGGCACGGTACTGGCCAAGTTTCAGGAGACCCAGCGGCTGCAGGAGGAACAGTACCTGGGGATCAGAGAGGACTTGAAGTCCATTGACACACCCTGGTCACCATTGCAGGAGTGCTGGCAGACATGGCCAACACCATGAGGGAGACAGTGGCAAACCAACGGGCCCCTGAAACTAGCCCGAACGATGAACAGCTATCCACCTCCGCCGGCGCTAGTGGACAGGAGGCCCTGCCACAGGACCAACAGGCCGCCAGCACCCCACCCCCTGCAGAAGGAGAACCACCCCGCAAACGGTCCCTGTGATCCAGGCACAAGACCAAGAACATTGTCAAGACCCCTGCCAGGAAATGAGACTGTCCCACTATGTCACCCTGACCACCTTGAACTGCCATTGCTCCACTTCCTATGCCCCCTTGGACAATGCACCTATGATACCAAGAGACTGGACTCTACCATGGACGTTCCTCCACCATCACCCCAGCCCATTGCACATCCCACTCCACTGATTAGCACTTAAATAAACACCCTTGAATCACAAAACAATATGGAGTCAGTCTGTACTTACACAAATGTGTTATTACAACCTCTCTAACAAATATAAATTTCAATGTTCATTTGCACATACCGAAGTATGACATTTTTTGGGCAGCAGTAAACATAGCAGAAGGCAGAATGTGGTGCCCAGATCTGTGAAAAGGAAAGCCAAAGTGAACTGTCAGGGTCCATACACAGAGGTAAAAATGCAGAATCATGCAATGTCCTACAGTAGTCTGTTATGAGAGGAGCAGTGCCAGTCTCTTACCTGTGTCTCCCTTGAAGCATTGCATGATGATGTTGTTTCGGTTGTCCATATCTTCTTCTTCAGCCTCCTCTTCTTCACTGTCCACAGGCTCCACAGCTGCCGCAAGACCAACATCAGGCCCATCCTCCTGCAGAAAAAGCACCTGGCGTTGCAAAGCCAGGTTGTGCAACATACAGCATGCCTTGATGATCTGGCACATCTTCTTCGGTGAGTAGTATAGGGAGCCACCTGTCTGATGGAGGCACCGGAACCTGGCCTTCAGGAGTCCGAAAGTACGCTCTATGATCCTCCTTGTACGCCCATGTGCCTCGTTGTAGCGTTCCTCTGCCCTTGTCCTGGGATTCCTCACTGGGGTCAGTAGCCATGACAGGTTGGGGGTAACCAGAGCCACCTGAAAATATCGAGGGGCATCAGTTAGACACACACAAACCCTTAGGGACATTCCCATACCCAGACACCTATTTAAACTGTGTGGGGACCTTGGGCTCACCTATTAGCCACACACGGTGCCTCTGGAGTTGGCCCATCACATAAGGGATGCTGCTATTCCTCAAAATGTAAGCGTCATGCACTATGCCAGGATACTTGGCATTCACATGGGAGATTTACTAGTCTGCCAAACACACCATCTGCACATTCATCGAATGGTAGCTTTTGTGGTTTCTGTACACCTGTTCATCCCTGCAGGGTGGGACAAATGCCACATGTGTACCATCAATGGAACCAATGATGTTGGGGATATGTCCCAGGGCATAGAAGTCACCTTTCACTGTGGGCAAATCCTCCACCTGGGGGAAAATGATGTAGCAGCGCATGTGTTTCAGCAGGGCTGACAACACTCTGGACAATACGTTAGAGAACATTGGCTGAGACATCCCTGATGCCATGGCCACTGTTGTTTGGAAGGAACCACTGGCCATGAAATGGAGCACTGACAGGACCTGCACTAGAGGGGGGCTTCCTGTGGGTCGGCGGATTGTGGCTCGATCAAGTCTGTAGGTGATAATGATGTTTCCGTCTTCCACTGTCGTCAGGTCCACCAGGGGTCTGTATACCGGAGGATGACGCCATCTCATCATCTGCCCGAGCAGATGTGCCCTATGGAGGAGAAAGGTGAGCAGAGGGTCATATACCACATAGGTTGCACAAGGGTGTTTTGCACTATTGTGATTTAATCGGTGTGTGGCGCTGTCTGTCCGTATTCCTGCCCAAAAGTGCTGTGACGCAGTTAGGTGCCCTGCCATGTGCCCCCCTGAAATGGCGGTTGCCTGACCTTTAAGGAGGGACAAGGGGAAATGAGGTAACTGCGCTGGCGTTGTGCAGTGTCGCGGTAAGCGGACAAAGACCGCTGCGCAATTCAGCATTGGTTAACATTGGGCCATATGGGTTCCAGGAGCCAATGATGATGTACGCCGCCGGTGACGGTACGCACCGCCACGGATGTGACTGCCATTTTCTATCTCTTCACTCACTTGATACCTGACCTTCAACAGGAGAGGACCTACACTGCAAGTGCTGCTGTGACCTGAGTCTGGAAGCGACAATGGCTAGTGTCTGGGGAAAGGGCCCCTGCCTTCACGTCGGAGGAGTTGGACAACCTGGTGGATGGGATCCTCCCCCAGTACACGCTATTCTACAGTTCTCCAGACAAACAGGTGAGTACACTGTGTGCATGGTGGATGGGGCATTAATGTATGGAGTGGCCTGGATGGAAGATACATGGGGGACGACTGTGGCCTGCATGTGAGGATGGTCAGTGTATGTGTTTCAGGACATGATTGGGAAGTTGTGGCCACTGAGTAAGAAGAACCGGACAGGGGAGTAAAATCCATTCTTACTTTACCTTTACTGTAGGTCAGTGCCCACCAGAAGAAGGGTATTTGGCGTGCCATCGCCAAGGAAGTGCGGACCCTGGGGGTCTATCATAGACGGAGCACCCACTGCGGCAAGAATTGGGAGGACCTGTGCCGCTGGAGCAAGAAGATGGCAGAGGCCCAGCTGGGGATGGCCTCCCAACGTGGAAGGGGTGCCCATCGCACCATGACCCCCCTGAGGTTCCGGATCCTGGCGGTGGCATATCCGGAGTTGGATGGGCACTTGAGGGCATCACAGCAGCCACAAGGGGGTGAGTACAGTCTCATTCAGCTGACTCTGCGCGCTTTACGAGGTGTCTGGGTGGTGGATGTGGGCTGTGGGTTCCCCTAGGCCAGGGCAAACTTGATAGGGTAGGTCCCTTGTTAGGCAGGCTCTGTGGCACTCCAACCCCAATGGTGGTAGTGGCCATCTACACCTAGTCAGGCTCCTGTGGGTTCCAGGTATGCTGGAAATGGGGTTAGGCATAGTCCCCCCTGGGCAGGTGATTTTCCTAAGAACTGTTAGTGCATGGCCTAGTGCATAGGGCTGCTCCCTGTGTGTTGTGTCCGCCAACGGTGGTGTTGTTGGTGGCATTGACCATGTGTCTCCTCTGTCTTCCCCCCCTTTTTGTTCTGTCAACCTGTCCTTGTGTGCATTAGCATCATCTGGCAGAGGAGCAGTGGCACCGGAGCAGGAGGGAGCTGCAACCCACATGGCCCAGGATGGTGAATGAATGGAGTCTGAAGGCACCAGTGGGAAGGAGGGCAAGGGGAGCTCCACGACGGGGACAGAAGTGGACACCAGCGACAGCGACTCCTCTTCTGATGGGAGCTTCCTTGCAGTAGGGGGCACCTCTGTGCCCACCGCAACAACAGGTACAGCCGCCACCCCCCCTACCAGCACCGCCCTCCCAGCAGCCCCTCAGCGTGTTTCCCGTGCCCGCTCACCCAGGAGGGTGGGCATCTCCTTCGCTCCAGGCACCTCAGGCCCTGCCCCAGTCAGCCCTGCTGCCCTCAGTGAGGAGGCTGTTGACCTCCTGAGATCCTTCACTGTTGGGCAGTCAACCATTCTGAATGCCATCCAGGGTGTCTAGAGGCATTTGCAACAAACAAATGCATACATGGTGGGCATTCATTATGGCGTGGCGGCCCAACAGAGAGCATTTCAGGCTCTGGCCTCAGCTCTGATGGCAGCCATTGTCCCTATGTCCAACCTCCCCCCTCCAACCTCCACTACCCTGACCCAATCCCCTCTACCTCAGCCTATCCCAAGCACCGCATCAGACCAGCATGCACACTCATCAACACACAAAAGTGGATCAGGCAAACATAAGCACCACACATCCCACAGGCACTCACAGAAGCACCATACCCATGCAGACACACCAACATCCACTGCCCCCACTGTGTCCCGCTCCTCCACGTCCTCCACCTCCCTGTCTCGCCTCCACTCACACCTGCATGCACTACATACTCAGCCGCTACCTCCATCACCAGCACGCCCATCACCACACACCGCTCATGAGCAGTCACCACCCCCACTACCATGCACACGTCCCCGTGTCCTCTCCCAGTGTGTCTGTGAGCCCTCCTCCCAAAGTACACAAACGCAGGCACATACCCACTCAACAGCCATCCACCTCACAACAGCCTCCAGCCCATGCATCTTCACACAAACTCAGCAGACGTACACCTCCTACAGCCACTACCTCATCCTCCACTCCCAAACCCCCTCTATCTTCCCGTCCCAGTGTGTCTAAAAATCTTTTCCTAGCTTCCATTGACCTCTTCCCTACACCTCCCCCCCGTCCTTCCCCTAGGGCCAGGATGTCCAGATCCCAGCCCAGCACCTCAGCCACAAAATCATCGTCCAGTGTGGTCCCTGCAAGTCTGGGAACATCGAAGGCTGCACCCATCAGGGCTGCCAGTGTGCCACCTACTGAGGCCACGGACCACGGATTCCGCCACCTGCCAAGGTAAAGAAGGGGCCCGCATGCCGAAGAGAGAAGCAGCACCAACCACCCAGCAAGGCCTCTTCCAGAACCAAAGAGGACAGTGCCAAGGTCCCAGCCGCGACTTCAAAAGTGGGGAAGGGACACAAGGGTAAAGGGAAGTCAGCTCAGGGCACGGAGCCTCTGAGTGAGGGACTGGTGACACCCCTTCTGCAGGACAGACCAGCAACCTGTACGGCGGTGGTCACCACCACAATGACCGCCACCTGCACTGCCACCTGCACCACCACCTGCACGTCTGCTGCCTCTACTACAGTCACCAGCATCATCCCCAGTGGGCACCCTTCCGAGACTGCAGGAGATGGCCTGGTGTCTCCCTCCACAAGTGCAGTCGCCTGCACCACCGGCAGCATCTCCGCCACAGACACCGCTGCAGTCACCGCCACCTGCCCCGTGACGTGCCCAGCCATTTCCACTACAGCGGACATCAGCATCATCCCCAGTGGGCAGCCGTCCGAGGCTGCAGGAGACATCCTGGACCCTGCACACACTACATGAGGCACCACAACCAGCACTGGCACTACCAGTAGTTGGCAGGCTAAGTCGCTACTGGGTGGAGTGTGGCTCTGCCTCCATGGAGTATCATGCTACCTGTTCACTGAAATTCTCATGGCTCAGACACCCAGGTGAGGGAATGGAAACTGCCACACCCTAGGTGCAACATCACTGGGCACCAAGCCCCCTCCAGAACCAGTGGAGAACAGCATCCACTACCCCAGTCCTTGGCAGGATGAAACACTCTGGGTACCAAGCCCCCTCCAGAACCAGTGGAGAGCTATATCCACTACCCCAGTCCTTGGCAGGATGAAGCACTCTGGACACCAAGCCCCCTCCAGAACCAGTGGGCAAACCTCCCACTAGAGAGACTGTGGCTTTGCACTCCCCAGGAGCAAGCAGTGGGCAAACGACTCACTAGAGAGACTGTGGCTTTGTACTCCCTAGGAGCAAGCAGTCGGCAAACCACCCACTAGAGAGACTGTGGCTTTGTACTCCCCAGGAGCAAGCAGTGGGCAAATCACCCACTAGAGAGACTGTGGCTTTGTGCTCCCCAGGACCAAGCACTGGGCAAACCACCCACTAGAGAGACTGTGGCTTTGCACTCCCCAGGAGCAAGCAGTGGGCAGCTTTGTACTCTCCAGGACCAAGCAGTGGGCAAACCACCCACTAGAGAGACTGTGGCTTTGTACCCCCAGGACCAAGCAGTGGGCAAACCACCCACTAGAGAGACTGTGGCTTTGCACTCCCCAGGAGCAAGTAGTGGGCAAACCACCCACTAGAGAGACTGTGGCTTTGCACTCCCCAGGAGCAAGAAGTGGGCAAACCACCCACTTCAGAGACTGTAGAGAGACTGTGGCTTTGCACTCCCCAGGACCAAACAGTGGGCAAACCACCCACTAGAGAGACTGTGGCTTTGCACTCCCCAGGAGCAGGCAGTGGGCAAACCACCCACTTGAGAGACTTGAGAGACTGTGGCTTTGCACTCCCTAGGACCAAGCAGTGGGGAAACCACCCACTAGAGAGACTGTGGCTTTGCACTCCCCAGGACCAAGCAGTGGGCAAACTACCCACTAGAGAGACTGTGGCTTTGCACTCCCCAGGACCAAGCAGTGGGCAAACTACCCACTAGAGAGACTGTGGCTTTGTACTCCCCAGGAGCAAGCAGTCGGCAAACCACCCACTAGAGAGACTGTGGCTTTGCGCTCCCAAGGAGCAAGCAGTGGGCAAACCACCCACTAGAGAGACTGTGGCTTTGTACTTTCCAGGGCCAAGCAGTGGGCAAACCACCCACTAGAGACACTGGCTTTGTACTCCCCAGGACTAAGCAGTGGGCAAACCACCCACTAGAGAGACTGTGGCTTTGCACTCCCCAGGAGCAAGCAGTGGGCAGCTTTGTACTCTCCAGTACCAAGCAGTGGGCAAACCACCCACTAGAGAGACTGTGGCGTTGTACTCCCCAGGACCAAGCAGTGGGCAAACCAGCCAATATAGAGACTGTGGCTTTGCACTCCCCAGGAACAAGCAGTGGGCAAACCACCCACTAGAGAGACTGTGGCTTTTCACTCCCCAGGAGCAAGCATTGGGCAAACCACCCACTTGAGAGACTGTAGAGAGACTGTGGCTTTGCACTCCCCAGGAGCAAGCAGTGGGCAAACCACCCACTTGAGAGGCTTGATAGACTGTGGCTTTGCACTCCCCGGGACCAAGCAGTGGGCAAACTACCCACTAGAGAGACTGTGGCTTTGTACTCCCCAGGAGCAAGCAGTCGGCAAACCACCCACTAGAGAGACTGTGGCTTTGTGCTCCCCAGGAGCAATCAGAGTGCATGGAGGCCCCTCGAGGAGCAGTGCTGTCGTCCCATCATCCGGCTGAGGTGCCCCCCCTCCCCTTCCCCCTGAGGTGCCTGTGTTTTTTTCGACCTGTTGCCCCTGCAGTGTTCTCTCCATTTTGAGGCAGTTGTCATGTGTTAGCCTCGCCCATGCTTTTTGGGACCACTGGTCCACGGACATTTAATGGAACAGTATATGGACCTGTGTACTTGCTGTAAATATTTGTATATACTGATGATTTTAAGTTATCTTGGCCTATCTGAATTTTCAATGATTACTCGTTACAATAATTTCCTTTTGTCCTTGTGTTCTTCCAGGGGGTGACAGGGTGTAAATGTAATGTTGATGCATGTGTTTGTGTGTATGCTGTTGTGGGTGAGGGTGGGGGTGTTGCGTATTGCGTGTGTGTGTGTCACTCTCGTTTTCCTCCACCCCTCCCCTGTATACTAGGTGCAGTACTCACAGTGGTCGTCGCCGCCATCTTTGAGGTTCCTGGTAGATGAGGAGGTAAACCAACATGGGCAGGACCTGTAACTCGGGCTCCATGGCGTCCTGGTTCCTCGTTGGGTGTCGTGAGGTGAGTGGTTTCCGTTCCAAGTACTGTTTCTGCCATGCTTTTGATGGCGTTGGTACTGCCCCGGAAAAGCTGGTGGATTGGTGCCTTGTAATAGTGTGGGCAGTACATTGTCTTCCGCCTGTCTGTTGGCGGTTACCGCAGCGGTGTTTGTTGCTACCGCTGTGGCAGTCAGAATGTTAAAGTGGCTGTCTGTGTTGGCAGTTTTCGCCATGGTCGTAATTCCATTTATTTTCCGCTAGCCTGTTGGCGGTATTACCGCCGCTTTGTCACCGACCGCCAGGGTTGTAATGATGGCCTTGGTCTTATGTGGGCCACACTTGAGTTTGTTCACCTGGGCCCCTAAAAACACCTTTCCTGTCTGCATGCCTTTAGAACGAAGCATATAACACTGTATGGTGATACCTTGGCATAGCCGAGGAGTGAAGGCTACAGTCTGTTCTTTTAAACAGAATTTTGATCATTTCTTTGGCGTATAATATACCCTGTGTAGCACGAAAAGATGATTTTTCCTCAGAAACGCCAGTTCTACCCCCGATAAAGGAGCTGCCAAGAACTTGACCATAATTTACTGATCTCCTCCCAGCGAACCACGTCATCCCATAAGGAACCGGGGAAGTTCTGATCACGGTCCAAACTATCTAAAAATAATCTATAGTAAGTTGCTACTTCCTTCCTGCCAGGTGGACCATTAATCAGTAACTCCTCTAACTCATTCGTATCAGCTCCTTTTTCTTGTAAAGAGCAAGCCCAACTTTGTAATTGGTAATACTTGAACCTAGATAGTAAGCCCTGTGTCACTATCACAAATGTATCCCAAGATTTTAAAATCCCTTCTTGAAATATCTGCCCCCACTCCACAATGCCAGCTTCCTTCAAAGGTCGAGATAGGACGTCCTTAAGGTGTTCTGGAGTTCCTGGGGAGCCCCAAATAGGAGCATAAACACTATAGTATGATAGATTTGTGATATTCCTTATCTGCACCCACAATAAGGCAGCTGCTTGTAACGTCTTCAATCTTACTCTTTTGTAAAACTTCGGATGACCAAATTTATACATGAATTTTTGTTCGTCCTTCCCCACCCCTTTTAACATGACCTTCCTCTGGTGGGTACCCTCCTTCCCTGATAATAATTATTTTATGTTCTTTAACTGAAAGACCCAAGCATATAATTGGATATCGGAAAGGACAATCCCTCCTTTATCATTTTTCCTTCTAAGTCTCTTTCTTGCAATCCTAAACCCCTTAGAGGACCAAATAAAACTATTGATTCTTGCCTGAAGTTTTTGTATCCCATTTTTCTTAAAGTGTAATGTGATCATGTTAAAAAGGAAAGTGAGCTTGAGAAGAATGAACATTTTTACTAGTTTTACCCTCCCATATAAAGTCCTTGGTAAATGTGACCAACTTAACAGAAGTTTATCTATTTCTCCCATCAGACATTTTAGAGTTTCTAGGGGGATGTCCTCCAGTTTATTACAGATCTTAATACCCAATGATTTGGTATCATCTTTTATTAACCTATGTTTCCCATTCATATTCCATGTCATTATTTCTGTTTTTGCCATATTGACGGCATACCCGGACAGCTGTCAAAAGTCCCTCGTTAAAACCTCAAGTCTCCCTAACGCAGAAGGCACATTTTCCGTAAAAATCATAATATCATCTCCATACAGGGATTTTTTTTTCGCCCAGCTCATGTAGGCAAATGGCTTAATCAGAGGATCCTTTTTGATCTTAACAGCCAATGGTTCTAAATACAAATCAAACAGTAGCGATGAGAGGGGACAGCCCAGCCTGGTTCCCCTTGTGATAGGGAAAGGGTTAGTTAAGTTCCCATTCAACAATAATCTGGCTGATAGTGCGTTATAGATGCTTTCCAAAATCCCACAGAAGTTCACCCCAAAATTAAGATGTGTTAAAATAAAATTTAAATATTTCCAGTTTATTTGATCAAACGCTTTAGTAGCAGCCAATGTTACAACTGCCAATTGTAGTTCACATGCTTTTGCCAAATCAATTGCCCCAATCAATTCATGAGACAGTTCATGCATATGTCTACCCTTTAAGAAACCCTTTTGGTCCCCCTGAATGAATCCCCCCCTTTACCCAGCCTATTAGCCAAAATACTAGTAAATATTTTATAATCATTGTTTAACAAGGAGATTGGTCTATATGATTCACAAAGTAAGGGGTCCTTCCCAGGTTTCAAAATAAGAGTAATCACCACTTCATTCCAAGATTTTGGGAGAGGGGTCTCTACCTTAAGAATAAGGTCAAGAAGATTTTTCAGAACTGGAATTACCACTCCTTGCAGTTTTCATAGAATTCAATTGGCAAACCATCAGGTCCTACTGCCTTCCCCCTATTACCTTTAGAAATAACCTGGGCTAACTCCCGCTCTAAAAACTCTTCCTCCAGTAATGCCTTTCCTTCATCAGTTTTCGCATCTTTAAGTCTTCCACTCCTAGCAGCCTGCCCCAAATGTATTTAATGAATCTTCTGTGGACAGGGCTTCAAAAAAATTCACTAATGCCTTCTGTACCTCTGAGGCCTCTCTTAGAATCTCCCCCGTAGTGAAATCCCTTTTCTCTGTGACCTCGTTTCTTACAAGGTTTGATTTAACTTTCCATGCCAACAACTTTCCAGCACTCTCACCCTACTCAAAGTGTGCAAGTTTACTTGCCTCCCACCTTTTCCTTACTCTTGCTTCTATTACAGCTAGCAACGAGGCTCGTTTAGATAACAATTTGAGTAATATTGAATCATCATTTCTCCCTTCCATCTGTAATTTCCCTAACTTTTCTTCTAAACAAGCTAAATCATTTTCAAAATTCTGTATTTGCTTACTATAATCTCTATTTCTCTGAGCAGAAATACTAATCAAAATCCCCCTGATTTAAGCCTTGTAGGAGTCCCAAAACACAAGGGGAGGTGCAGAGTTCCTATTAAACTCAAAAAAGACAACAGACAGGCGGAAGACAAAGTAACGCCCACAGTATCACAACCTACCAATCCGCCACCTTTTCCAGGGTGGATTCACCGCAGTAAAAACACGGCGGAAACAGGATTTCGAAGGGAAAACGCTCACCTCTACACACCCCACGAGGAACCAGGATACCATGGAGCCGGAACTCCAAATTCTCCCTGTGATAGTCTTCCTGCTCCTCTACCAGGAGCATAAACGTCGGCGGCGAAGCCCACGGTGAGTACTGTACCTACGACACAGGGGAGGGGGGAGGGGAAAAACAGGGACACACACACGCATTACCCCCACCCTCACCCACTACAACACACACACTAATACATATTAATACATGATAGTTACACCCTCCTTGGAAGAATGGATAGACAAAAGAAAATGAGTGTAAATATTGTAATATATTAAAATCAAGTAGGCAAAAATATATATATACACCATAAACAAAATATACACCAAGCATAGTAGTCCAGGTAGTGCTCCAATTAAGTCCGTGGAACACTGGGCCCACACGGTATGGGCGAGGCCCACACAAGATCCCCGACCATGACGGAGAGAACACTGCAGGGGCATCAGAGAGCAAGAAAACAGGCACCTCAGGGGGAGGGAAAGGGGGGGCACCTCAGCCGGTTGAGTGCACGACGCCAAATGCACGAGGGGGCCACATGCCCACTATTCAATCCTGGGGAGTGCAAAGCCACAGTCTCTCAAGTCTCTACAGTGGGTGGGTTGCCCACTGTTCCATCCTGGGGAGTGCAAAGCCACAGTCTCTCAAGTCTCTACAGTGGGTGGGTTGCCCACTGTTCATTCCTGGGGAGTGCAAAGCCACAGTCTCTCAAGTCTCTACAGTGGGTGGGTTGCCCACTGTTCAATCCTGGGGAGTGCAAAGCCACAGTCTCTCAAGTCTCACAAGTGGGTGGATTGCCCACTGCTTCATCCTGGGGAGTGCAAAGCCACAGTCTCTCAAGGGGATAACAGTCTCCACTGGGTCTGGAGGGGGCATTGTGCCCAGAGTGCTTCATCCTGCTAAGGACAGAGGTAGTGGATGTATCTCACCACTGGTTCTGGAGGGGGCATTGTGCGCAGAGTGCTTCATCCTGCTAAGGACAGAGGTAGTGGATGTATCTCTCCACTGGTTCAGGAGGGGGCATTCTGCCCAGAGTGCTTCATCCTGCTCGTGACGGACTCAGTAGCATCAGCGCCCTTGGTGCTCATGGGCCAGCAGTGCTTGAGGCGGCGATGCCCTGTTCAGAGGTGCTTGAGGCGGCGGTGCCCTGTTCAGCGGTGCTTGGAGCGGCAGTGCCCTGTTCAGCAGTGCTTGGAGCAGTGGTGCTTGTAGCGGCGGTGCCCTGTTCAGCGGTGCTTGGAGCGGTGGTGCCCTGTTTACGGTGCTTGATGCGGCGGTGCCCTGTTTAGCGGTGCTTGGAGCGGCAGTGCCCTGTTCAGCGGTGCTTGTAGCGGCGGGCTCCTTTGCAGTGACTCAGCTGCTGGCGGTCCTCTCTGTCCCAGCGGGGCTTGCGCTGGCGGTCCTCTGTCCCAGCGGGGCTTACCCTGGCGGTCCTCTCTGTCCCAGTGGGGCTTGTGCTGGCGGTCCTCTCTGTCCCAGCGGGGCTTGCGCTGGCGGTCCTCTCTGTCCCAGCGGGGCTTGTGCTGGCGGTTCTCTCTGTCCCAGCGGGGCTTGTGCTGGCGGTCCTCTCTAGCCCAGCGGGGCTTGTGCTGGCGGGTCTCTCTGTCCCTGCGGGGCTTGTGCTGGCGGTCCTCTCTAGCCCAGCGGGGCTTGTGCTGGTGGTCCTCTCTAGCCCAGCGGGGCTTGTGCTGGCGGTCCTCTCTAGCCCAGCGGGGCTTGTGCTGACGGTCCTCTCTGGCCCAGCGGGGATGACGGCTGTGGCCTCCTGGGCAGCGGGGATGACGGCTGTGGCTTCCTGGGCAGCGGGGATGATGGCGGTCTCCTCCGCCGTGCTGCTCTTCCCAGACTTTCCTGGTTTCTTGTGGCCCTTCCCCACCTTGGAAGGTGTCGCAGCTGACTCCACACTCCCACAGGGACCCCTGGGAGTGGCTTTGGTGGCTGGAGTCTTCCCCCTCTCCTGCCGTGCACTGGCCAACTTTTGATGCTTGACTGGTGGGGGACTGTCCGTGCTGTGGCTCCGTGCCACACTGGCTGCCCTGGTGGCCGGTGCACTCCAGATTCCGGTGACTACAGGCACCACTGGTCCCGGAGATGTTGTGGCTGAGGTGCTAGTTCGGGACCTAGGAGACGGACGGGTGGGGGAGGTGTGGGAAAGAGGTCAAGGTTGGACAGGAAAAGTTTTTGGGAGACACTGGGATGGGTAGCTGGAGGGGGTTTGGGAGTGGAGGAAGAGGTAGTGGTTGTAGGAGGTGTACGTCTGCTGAGTTTGTGTGAAGATGCATGGGCTGGAGGCTGTCGTGAGGTGGATGGCTGTTGGGTGGGTGTGTGCCTGCGTTTGTGTATCTTGGGAGGTGGCGTCACTGACACACTGGGAGAGGACACAGGGGACGTGTGAATGGCAGTGGGGGTGGTGACTGCACGTGAGCGGGGTGTGGTGGTGTGAGCTGGTGACGGCAGTAGTGGCTGTAGATGTAGTGCATGCAGGTGTGAGTGGAGACGAGACTGGGAGGGAGAAGGGAGACGAGGAGGAGGGGCACACAGTGGAGGCAGTGGATGTTGGTATGTCTGCATGTGTGTGATGCTTGCGTGAGTGCCTGTGGGATGTGTGGTGCTTATGTTTGCCTGAGCTTCCCTTGTGTGTTGATGTGTGTGAATGCTGGTCTGTATGTGTGCTGTGATAGGCTGGGGTACAGGGGATTGGGTCTGGGTGGTGGAGCTCCCCTCGTCCTCCGTCCCACTGGTGAAGTCCGAGTCCGTAGTGGGCCCTCCATGGCCATGTGGGATGCAGCCCCCTCGTGCTCCGGTGCCACTGCTCCTCCATCTGATGATGCTAATGCACACAAGAACAGGGAGACCACAAAAATGGGGGGGACAACAGAAGAAAGACATGTTGAGTGCATGCATTACCGCAACCGTTGGCAGACACGACAGACACACAAGCCCCCTGCACTACTCCACACTCTTGGGCTCCACTGTTCAATTCCTGGGAAATGGCCTACTAGGCTATGGACGACATCTGCACACATGGATGACACAGGGGCATGACTAGGTGTACTTGGCACTCTACAGAGGTGGGGTGGGGTGCCACATGGCCTGCCTTATGGAGGAACCTTGCCTACGGAACTCCCCCTGGCCTAGGGAAACCCACAGCCCACCTCCCCCACCCAGACCCTCCACTGTGCGCAAAATCAGCAGGATGAGAGTGTACTCATCCCCTTGTAGCTGCTGTGATGCCCTCAAGCGCCCATCCAACTCCGGGTACGCCACCGCCAGGATCCTGAACATCAGCGGGGTCATGGTGCGACGGGCACCCCTCCCACGTTGGGAGGCCATCCCCAGCTGAGCCTCCGCCGTCTTCTTGCTCCAGCGGCGAATGTCCTCCCATCTTTTCCGGCAGTGGGTGCTCCGTCTGTGGTAGACCCCCAGGGTCCAGACGTCCTTGGCAATGGCACGCCAAATATATTTTTTCTGGTGGGCGCTGACCTACATGAATTGTACAGGGGTAAGAGGAACTTATTACGGACTGCACCGTCACAGTCATTGGCCCCCATCCCTACCCTTGCCATGTGGCACATGCACTCACCGTTGTCTCATGCACGCCGCAATCTCCCCCCCTTCTTACATCCACCCCACTCCACACAGGCATAGCCCATACAGCATGCTCCCAGAGTACTTACCTGTTTGTCTGGAGGACCGTAGAGTAGCATGTACTGGGGGAGGACCCCGTCCACGAGTTTCTCCAACTCCTCCGATGTGAAGGCAGGGGCCCTTTCCCCAGACGCACGAGCCATTGTCTCTTCCAGACCGAGGTCACAGCGGCACTTGCAGTGTAGGTCCTCTCCTGTCGAAGATCAGGTATCGAGTGATTGAACAGATAGAAAATGGCGGTCACGTCTGCGGCGGTGCGTACCGTCACCACCGGCGTACATCGTCATTGGCTCCTGGGACCCATAGGGTCCAATGTTAACCAAAGCAGCATTGTGCCACGGTCTTCGACCGCCTACCTCACATCCAATTGTCCCACTTTACAGGTCAGGCAGCCACCATTTCAGGGGCCCACATGGCTTCATTTTTAACTGCGTCACACATACCTAGGCCTAGACTCAACACACATACAGGCCACTTTTAGGATTATGATTTGTGTTCTGTGTAAGCTGTGGATACGTACCTCTGAGTTGGTTGACTCTGTGCTCACTGTTGTCCTTCATAGGCACCGTCCGCTGGGACATGTGAGGAGATGGCGGCCTCCTCCGGTGTACCGATCGTTGGTGGACCTGTCGAAAATGGAGGAAAGACATGTGATCATCACCTACAGGCTTGACCGTGCCACAATCAAGGAACTGTGTACCCAGCTGGAGCCAGACCTGATATCAGCTATCCGCCATCCCACAGGATCCCCGCTCAGGTGCAGGTGCTGTCAGTGCTCCATTTCCTTGCAAGTGGGTAATTTCAAACAACAGTGGCCATAGCATCAGGGATGTCCCAGCCTATGTTTTCCAACGTGTTGCCCAGAGTGTTGTCTGCCCTGCAGAAACACATGCGGAGGTACATCGTTTTCCCTCAGGTGGAGGATTTGCCTACAGTGAAAGGTGATTTCTATGCCCTGGGACATATCCCCAACATCATAGGTGCAATTGATGGGACCCATATGGCTTTGGTCCCCCCGCAGGAGTGAACAGGTGTACAGAAACCGGAAGAGTTACCATTCCATGAATGTACAGATGGTATGTTTGGCTGACCAGTATATCTCCCATGTGAATGCCAATTTCCCTGGCTCAGTGCATGACGCCTACATCCTGCGGAATAGCAGCATCCCTTATGTGATGGGTCAACTCCAGAGGCACAGTGTGTGGCTATTAGGTGAGCACCTGAAAGCAAGACAGTGGGAATGGTTGTCTGGGTATATCCCTACAGGTTAGTGTGTGTCTAACAGTTGTCCCTCGCCATTTGCAGGTGACTCTGGTTACCCCAACCTGTCATGGCTACTAACCCCAGTGAGGAATCCCAGGACAAGGGCAGAGGAATGCTACAATGAGGCACATGGGGGTACACGGCGGATAATCGAGCGGACCTTCGGCCTCCTGAAGGCCAGGTTCAGGTGCCTCCATATGACAGGTGGATCCCTATTTTACTCACCAAAGAAGGTGTGCCAGATCATCGTGGCCTGCTGTATGCTTCACAACATAGCTTTGCAAGGACAGGTGCCTTTTCTGCAGGAGGATGGTCCAGATAGTGGTGTTGTTGCAGCTGTGGAGCCTGTGGACAGTGAAGACGAGGAAGCCGAGGAAGAAGACATGGACAACAGGGACTCAGTGATCCAGCAATATTTCCAGTGAAACACAGGTAAGAATACAAACCAGCCTACTACATGTACTTTAACAGTACTACCTCTCTACTGTCTGTCGTTTTCACCCAGTGTATGGTCACTGAGTTGTCACTTTCCCTTACGATTTCACAGATGTGTGTCCCACAGTGTGACCTCTGCTTTGAATCATCATGGACTACAGCTGTGTGACATAGGTATGTTGACATTACAAATGAAAGAGCTTTTTGCCACAGTAATTGCTAATACACTATTCCGAAATCACAGACTGACTCCAGATTGTTTTGTGCTTTAAGGGTGTTTATTTTAGTGCTCAATATAGGGGTGATGGCGGAAGAATGTCCATGGCAGAGTCCAGTCTACTAGTCTCACAGGTGCATTGCCCAAATGGGCATAAGAAGTGGTGCTGGGGCAGTTTAAGGATGGACAGGGTGACAAAGTGGGACAGAAGGATGACATTCAGGGTGGTCTCATTTCTTGGCGGGGGTCTTGGCATCATTTTCTGTCTTTGCCCTGGATCTCAGGGACCGTTTGTGAGGTGGTTCTCCCTCTGCAGGGGGTGGGGTGCTGGTGTGGTGGTCCTGTGACGGCGCCTCCTGTCCACTAGCACCGGCGGAGGTGGTGGGCAGTTCATCATCCAGGCTAGTGTCAGGGGCCCCTTGTAGTGCCACAGTGTCCCTCCTGGTGTTGAGTACTTCCTTCAGCACCCCTATGATGGTGCCCAGGGTGGAATTGATGCATCTGAGTTCCTCCCTGAAGCCCACATACTGTTCCTCCTGCAGGCGCTGGATCTCCTGAAACTTGGCCAGTACTGTTGCCATCGTCTCCTGGGAGTGGTGGTAGGCTCCCATGATGTTGGAGAGGGCCTCGTGGAGAGTGGGTTCCCTTGGCCTGTCCTCCCCCTGTCGCACAGCAGCCCTCCCAGTTCCCCTGTGTTCCTGGGCCTCCGTCCCCTGGACCGTGTGCCCACTGCCCCCAGGTCCCTGTGGTTGTTGGGGTGGTGAGTTAGCCTGGGTTCCCTGGAGTGGTGGACACACTGCTGATTGACATGTCCTGGGGACGGAGGTATGGGCCCGCCTGGGTGGGTGCTGTGCTGGTGTTTCCAGAGGGGGGAAGCTCTGTAGTGGCCTGTGTGATGGGAACCGACTGTCCCGAGTTCCCCGATGGGCCGGGCTGGTCATCTAGTTTCAGTTGGACACAGGTGCTGTCATCACTGTGGGCCTCTTCTGTTGGTGGTGTGGACATGTGTGGACCCTCCTGTCCGGTGACATTGGGTAGGGGTCCTGCAGGGGTATAAAAGGATGTTTATTACATCTATGTGTGGCATGGTGTGCAATGGGTGGGTGACCGTGTACCCCAGTGCTTGCATTACTGTGTGGGACCTTGTGTGATGATGTTTTAGGGAGGTGTATGGGTATGTGCAGTGGACATGCTTTAGTGATGTGTGTCCATGCTTTGTTGTTGCATGCAGGGCTTGGTGTTGGGATGGATGGTTTGTGATGTTGGGACATTTGTGAGGAGTTGGAGTGATGGGGTGAGGATGAGGGTATGTGATGGCATGCAGGTAGGGTGGGGGATGTAATAGTTAAGATTTGACTTACCAGAGTCCATTCCTCCAGCTACTCCTGCGAGGCCCTCAGGATGCAGAATCGCCAAGACCTGCTCCTCCCATGTTGTTAGTTGTGGGGGAGGAGGTGGAGGTCCGCCGCCAGTCCGCTGAACCGCAAGGTGGTGTCTTGAGACCACGGAACGCACCTTCCCCCATAGGTCGTTCCACCTCTTTCTGATGTCATCCCGATTTCTTGGGTGTTGTCCCACTGCGTTGACCCTGTCCACTATTCTGCGCCATAGCTCCGTCTTCCTTGCAATGGAGGTGTGCTGCACCTGTGATCCGAATAGCTGTGGCTCTACCCAGACGATTTCCTCCACCATGACCCTGAGCTCCTCCTCCGAGAACCTGGGGTGTCTTTGCCGTGTCATGGGGTGGTGTGGGTAATGTGTGGGGGGGTGTGTGGGGTGATAAGTGTGCTGATATTTAGTGGTGTGTTGTGTGAGGTGCGTGGAAGTTAAGTTGGTGATGGTGTTGTGTGCTTGTGGATGCTAGTATTGTTGATGGTGGTGTCTCTCTCTGGCCTTCTCTCTGTAATTGTGGTTGTAGGGGTTTGTGGGTGTGTGTTTTATATTGTAATGGGTGTGTGGGAGTGGTGTGTGTATGTGTATCAGGTGTGTGTATTTCGAATTGTCCAATGTGGTGGTGTTTTGGAGATGTGTGTGTATTTTGGACGCAGCAGTGTGTACCGCCAATGGAATACTGCGGTTGAAAGACCGCTGCGTGGATTCGTGGGTCGCGATAGTGTGGGCGTATTTCTGCTGGCGTGACGGTGTCGGTTTTGTTTTCGCCAGTTTATCACTGACCTTTGGTGTGGCGGACTTGTGTGGGTGTCTGAATATTGACGGATTCCGTGCTGTGGGTCATATTAGCTGTGGCGGAATTCCGTGGCCGCGGCGGTATGTTGGCTGTCTTCTGCACGGCGGTAAGCGGCGTTTACCGCCAATGTTGTAATGACCGCCTTAGTATCACTTTTTAGGCACTCCACCACCTTAGAGTCAATTAGAAGGGATTAATCCAACGTCCATCTTCTCGAATAATGCACTGCTGCACACTCCAGTGTTAGAATTTACCGCTGCATGATCTGACAAATGTGCTGGAATATGTTGAATGTCCACAACAGTCTTCCTAGCTACTTAAAAATAGTCTATCCTTGAATGATGTTTGTACTTCTTATTATGATAAGTAAAACCACGGGATCATCCATGAGACTCTCTCCAGATATCCACCAATGCAAATTTGTATTATTGTCTTAATATATGCTAACAATATTTGACATCCTAACGATCTACTTCCAGTGGATTTATCCAGTAAGTGATCTAACACTACATTGAAGTCAACTGCCATTAAAATTGGATACCGGACATCTAACAGTTCACTACATAAATCCTGTAATGGACTTGTGTCATCCAGGTTTGGGCCGTATTAGGATACCAAAGTATAAAGATTTTCGTTGAATCGAATGTCAGCCGTGACCCATCTACCTTTCACATCCGCGTTGTAATGCAAAATAGAGGCGTTCAACCCACTTTTCACCAAAATCAAAACCCCTTGGAATGGAAAGTGTTACCCGAACAAACCATTTGCTTTACCCATCTCTGAGATTTAAAGATATCACAAGCCTCTATAGCCGCAAGATGAGACTCCTGCAGCATTACAATCTGGGCTGGAGAGTCCCTAATATACTGAAAAATATAATTCCTCCTAGACTTAACCCGCAAGCCATTCATGTTCCAGGAGAGAATCCGAAGCCTACTCCCAACCATTTCTTCTGTCTTTATTAATTTTTACAGACTCCGTTAAAAAAAGTACTACTAATCGGGCCTCCTTGTAATGAGTTACAGATTTTTTCCTTTCCTGACCCTCATCCCTCCCCCCCAAATACTCCCCCTCCCCCTCCCCATCCCCAAATACTCTAGACCCCCCCTCCCTGGAGAACCCCACCCATCTTTAAATGGCTATTAAGCCTTTTTGGCACTGTTAGGCCAATTTATCATAACTAAAGAAAGCTTAAAAGAAAAAAGAGAGTGAAGCAAAAAATCGCACTTACCAAAATCTTATCTGAGTGAAAGAAAAAAAAAGTTTTCGAGAGGATTTAAAGGGACAAAACTAGAAAGGAGTAAACAGGAGTGGGAGCCACCCTCAGGCTAGCCTTCCCTGAATTCATCCAATAGAGTGTCCGCTTCCTGAACATCTCTTAGGTTATACATTTTGTTATTTCTCATTACTCTCAGGGTTGCCGGAAATTTCAATTGAGCTGTGGCTCCTAATTTCTTGAAATCCTCCATCCTTTTGCCTAACTCCCACTGTCTGTTTGAAGTAATACGGGAAACCTCAGATCTAACCTCAAAAGAGCAATCTTTTACACATAATTTTCCAAGTTTTAAGACTTTTAACAAAATCTTTTCTTTAACTGTATAAGTAAGAAAGTTCACCAGAATCCTCTTAGGTTTTGTCCTATTTGCCAGTTTCTGGAAAGGATCCCTATGGATCTACTTAAAACTTCCTCCGGCCCTTCCCAGGCCCCACTCTGTTTCAGGAGATCTACCACAAATGCCTTAATACCTTTGCCTTCTCTCCCTACCGGAACATTCATTAACTTAATATTATTTCTTCTTGCGTTATTCTCAAGGATTCCAGTCTCCCAGCACCCTGTTTATTCTTGGCCTTCAGTTCGTCTATTTCTCGGGTACTCTTATCTACAGCTTCATTTAACAGATCAACTTGTATTTCCAAGGCATGAGTTCTTTGAGTCAGTAGATCCATCTTGTTTGCTAAAGTTTCACATACTTCCTGAATCCCCTTCTGATTTGCCTGAGAGACCGCAAAGCCCTGCCTGACTTCCCTTGTTAGAGAATAAATTAATGACACCAAAGAACCTGGCTGAGAGGATGATGAGTTTATCTCCTCGAATAGCCCTCTCTGAGATCCTACTGACTTCCCTGCCGACTCCACTGAAGTAGCACTCTCCAGAGGGGGGCCTGAGTCCTTCACCAAAAAATCCAGAGACTGTACCGGGCCTCCCAGAGCAGGCAGACAGGAATCCGTTACCCCCAGGGACGTGGAAAGCTGAGGCGTTTGAAAAGTTTGATGCATGTTTATTTGCTCTCCCTCCTCCATCTCACCCGGCAACCCTTTATTTGATGCCAAAACTGGAGGGCAGGAGGTGGGGGGGAGAAGTGGCCATAGAGCCAACTAGGTTTTTAGCCTTAAATCAGGGAAGGCGTGATTCTCAGCTGTCGGGGGGGGGTGCGGGGGAGACTGCTTCTTCCTCCCCATTGATTTTATCTGAGTCAAGCACATTTTTTTTCTCCCTGGAATAGTTTCAGTTTCTTTAGAGATTTCTTCGGGGGAGATTTTTAAACTATCTCCCTAAGACCCAGAGATGCCTCCTTCACTAAAAAGTCCCCCCTCCTCTTCCAAAACTTGGCGAGATAGAGAACCCCCCCCTTGAACCAGCAAGTGCAGCAAAATTTGAAGTGCCACCCCCTCCTCCCGGTACCTGGAAGACAGTGGTTAACTTATGTGATGTTTCAAGCTCCCCAGTAAACAAGAGAAGGGGAGAGTCTCTTCCCCCTTCTTAGCTGGCAGAAGCTTCCTCGGTCTACCCCGCATCGCTCCTCGGCTTGTGGTGCCTCTGCCGGGTGTGCTCCCGGTCGCGCCCCTCAGCGCAACCCTGGACGTGAGGGTCCTGACCCTCCTCACCTCGAGAGCGGATTTCCCCCAGTTACCGCCGCTCTCCCTCGTCGTCATCTCTGTTGACTCTGGCGCCCGACCCGCGAAACCTGCGTCAGGACGCGCTCTCGCAGACGGATTTGGAATGCGGCATAAGCCGCCAAAGAAGGTAAGCCTGGTGGAAAGAGTGGGAGACTGTAGCCCGCAGTCCTCTGCTCCACCTCTATCTCATAGGGCCCTTTCAGCGCCGCGACTAGCTCAGCAGCGTCTATGCTGCTGGCCCCTGGCCACCATGTTCTCCCCCACATCGTTGTAAAAAAAAAAAAAACAATGGTTGAAAATGGAGCAAATAGGATAGAGCTGAGATAAATAGGAAAGCGAACTTCTGTTTCCTTTTGTGTGTCTGCTTTACGCTCATGGCGGTGTCTGCTCGCTTATGTGAAACTGTTTTACTTTTTGTTTTCAGTTTACGTAGCAAAAAAAGTCCAGTTACGAGTTTACAATGCTAATAGCTTTAACTCGAGCAAACGCAAGACCCATTGCACTGCAAATGCTTGTTTGTTTTATATTCAGCTGTTGATGAGAGTGCATATGTTTTCTAGCATTCTCTCTCATGTGCTACTTCAACACCCCCAATCACAGCTCATGCTGTTTTGCTCTCTTCCCCTCCCAATTTGTCTGTAACCTCAGAGAAACAGGGATATTTTTGTAGAGGTATGACAAGAGCAGAATATAATGTCTGTTTTGTTTTTTAGTTTCTGCATTCTGCATATTCCATAAAAGCATGGGCTTTGACACATTAAGACTTTTATGGCACTGGGGAAATGGACATCTGTTGCACTCATTCAGCTATCATCTGAGGTAGAAGGTGTACTTAGCATGACACTTTTCCTGGAAGCCCATAAATCTGCTCCCGGGGCTACTAAAGAAGACTAAATGACTGGATCCTCTGGAAAGTAAATTAGGCCTCAGCAATCATTTTCCTTTACATTCTGATTCTTCCTTTTGTTTTTAAATTCACTCTTCTGAGGTAAAAGTATTTGAAAAATAAAACATATCATTTATAAAAATTGAAAACATTAAATTGAATGTAGTTTTAAGACGCCATCAGTTACGTGTTTTGTTTCTTCTAAACTTTTGAAATGTTTTAAATTTTTTAAACAATAGTCCACAGACAGACATTGGCAAAACCAACAGTTCAGCACTGGCATTACAAAGGAGAACCTATTTGCTTTGCCAGTGCTTGTTTTTTTTTTGCCAACACAGCTCTCGTAACACTAAATCAGGTTAAGGTGGCCACAACATAAATGTTTCTTTGACAGCCAAATAATCAGGGCACAGCAGATTTGAAATTTTGTGGCCAGATACCGGAATGAGCAGTAGGAAAAATGGGAAGAAAAGCACACGACTCAAATGGTGTGCCTTTGTTTTTTAATTGGCTTTGTGAATTTACAGAGCTTTAATGGTGCAGGTGTCTCTAAACTTCAACCTCTTTGTGCCCAACCCGGGATAATTTTATATGCTAATGAGCAAAAAATCCTATGGGAATTAAAATGTGAAATGGCTCTTCTGGGACCACAACTTTTTCTTGTCCACTGCTTGAAGGAGCTGCAAAAAAAAAAAAAGTTGCCAGGAAGAACCCAAAATAGATGTACTTTATTGTTTTTATTTTTTTTAGTTTAAATAATGTTTATCCACCCTCAGGTCAAGCTGCAGTCTCTATCTGTGACAAAAGTAGATCACACAAGCATAACCAAGATATATTAATTTAAGTTAATCATCAATGTAGTCTTCTGAGGCTAAGAGGCCCAGAGCTCACAATCGTTTTCGGCATGTATTGCCTCATTGTCCTTTTTAAGATATCAAAGGACCGGGTTCCAAAGTTTCACCAACTTGTCAGTCTTTTCTTTCAAATCATAGGATATATTCTTGTTGGCAATCAGTAACAATAGTCTGCAACCAGAGTTCTTTTGTAGGTGTAACATGTTTACACCCACAGACCCAGTATTGTTTGATTTTGATGCAAGAAGGAGATGTAATATTTTCCTCCCTGTATGGAGTATAATGGGTTGGTGCCATCTACAGGAATGCTCTGTATAACAGAAATTAGTCTGTCAAATCCATCCCTTCAATTTCTTTTATAACTGAAAGAATCGCAAACCAAACATTCTCAAGGTTAGGGCATGACCCTAATAGATGGAGGATTGTGCTGTACCTCCACATGCTTCTAGCATAAATCAGAGTGTCTCGGGATCATCACATGCATTCTGGTAGTAGTGTAATGCCACCAGATACTATCTTATAGATAGGGTCTTTCTGTCCCTTGAATGGTATACATAATGTTTTATGTGAAAGAAAACCATGTGGCACTGTTTATAATCTATGTGTGTCTCTAAGTCTTTTCCACAGGAGTCTGATATGAGTATTTGCAGTTGGGACTCAGGGGTCCCATTCAGTAAAATGTATAACCTCGAAATCAAATGTTGTGCTGTTTGACGTTTTTGAAGAAACTTCTCAAATGTAGTTAAGGGTCAAATATCTTCTTGACTAATACCCCTGTGGAAGGCCCAGTGACAGAGTTCTAAGTAGTGGAATTGTTCTCTTTCTGGTATCTGGTAAATGTAATTAATATCTTCAAAAGGTCTGATCATTTCATTACTGTAAAGGTCTCTATTGCAATAGCACCTTCCCTCCAGTGCTTAATTTGTAAATAAAAAGGTGCCGGAGCTCAAAGCCCTCCTCTTAAACACGAGGCTGCTGTAATTAAATCTGCCAGCACTGAATACTGAGGCAGCGTAATCCTGAAGCCATCTCGGGCCTCTTCAATCCATTTACAGCCATCCCCTGCCCCTTCCGTTCATCCTTCAGTTTTCTACTTTATCCCTTTATGACGCTTTTTCGTTTTTCCTTCTTCCGTCTTTCCCATATGTGTCTTTTGCTCGCAGCAAATGCTTGAGGCATAGGAGTAATCCCTGGCCCTCAAAAATAAGTGCCTTGCTCAGCCCCGGAAACAACAAGCACAAATTAAGCACTGCTTCCCTCTATCCAATCCCGGAAGCAGTGTTTATCCAGTCCCGGGGAAAATCAGAATTGCTCACTACTAGTGTTTTGAGCGAGGGATGTGTAGTGTAGCCCCTTTGTCTGGTCAGATCATCCCAAGTGGCTAGGGTAACTCTAAGTATAGGTGAAATATATACATGGCATCGTTGGTGTTTAGGGAACCCCAGTACGTCCGCTATAGGGTGCGTGGTAAATCTTTGGTCTAGTATACACCACATTTTGTCAGACGTTCCTTTGAGCAATTCTACTGTGCATCGCAGTTGAGATGTGTTGTAATAACTGCACATACTGTATCCCCAGGCCCCAATGCTGTGGTAGTGCTCTGCAGATAGATTTGTGAGATTTGTAATGCCTTGTTTTTTTCCTTCTACCAAATCGAACCATTGCAGACGACTTGTAGATGGGACAAGTTATGTTTCCTTAGTGTGAGTGGAAGATTTTAAAACAAAGAATTTTAGGGAGGATAGTATTTTTAAAGGGAATAATCCTGCCAAGCCATGTGAGAGTCAGGATGACGTGAGGGATTTCATAGTCTTGGAAAGAAATTTGAAATTACTTTTAGCACTGAAGGTAAGGAGTTAGAAAGATCCCCATGTAGGTAAGCCCCATAAGAGTCCACTGAAAATGAATCTCCCACTGTAGTGAGCTGACCAATAATTGACCTCGTGCCAATACGAAGTTCAAGGATTTGCTTAATAATAATTTGAGGCCCACTACCTCTTGATATTTGCTTGAATAGTGAGGTAAGTTGTAAATATTGCAGGGGGCTATGAGCAAGAGCAGGATGTCATTGGCTAAGGCCTGATTCTTGTGTGTAGCTGCTCTAAATAAGTTGCCCTTGATTGCCTCAGTGCCTTGTGTCTTTTGCAATAAGGGCTCCAGAGAGAGTACAAAAAGCATTGGTGATAATGGGCGTGCCTGCCGTGTGCCTCTTTGTATCTCTAGTTTAGATTTACCTACGACATTTAGTAGGACTCTGGCCCATGGAGATGTGTATAGTGCATCTACCCAACCATTAAATCTATCTCAAGTCCTGCCGTAGTGTTGCCCTCATCAAGCACCAGTCCACTATATCAAATCGAGTGAGAGAAGGACTGCCTCCTTGCATTTATGTTTAGCAGTGTCAATTAGCTGGCATGCACATTTGGTATTGTCGGAGATAGTGTGGGCTCGTATAAATCCCACTTGATCAGTGTGAATCAGGTGAGGTAACAAGGTCATGATGCAGTTTGCCAAGATCTTCACAAAAATCTTAACACCTATTTTCAGTAAGGAGATCAGCTACTACGACAAACACTTTAGTGGGTCTTTACCTTTTATCAAGATTATCAAAATTGACGCCTCAACCATCGACTGGAATGGGCTCTGGGAGGGCGAAAATGTGCTGTAAAAGTTCACCAGTGAGGGATATAGAAGCGGGGCAAATCTTTTCTAGAAAGAGGCCGTATTGTCATCGGGTCCTGTTGCCCTCCCCAGTTTAATATTTTGTATTACTCTGAAGATTTCAGACACAGTAAAGCGTTCATCTAAAGTCTGCCTCTTGGTGGTCTTAATGGTGGGAAGGCGTACTGAATGAAGTTACGTGGCTGCCTCCCAGGGGTCAGATGGGTGAGCTGTGTATAGAGAATCATAGTATGTGAGAAAAGCTTACTGTTTTCTCTTCTTTGGTAGTCTGGACTATCCCATTGCTGTCTTTAACCTCCGTTATCTCCCCCTTCTTTCTAGCAGCAGGTAGTTTGTTGACTAATATAGTGCCTGGTTTGTTGCCTGCTTCATGATATCTAGCTCCACTTCTAGCGAGAATATAATTAGTTTTTTTGATACTCTAGTGTACGTAACTGGCCTCTTACCGACAACAGTTGTCTGCCTCATTTTTGGAGGGGTCACATTTGAGTTTTGGCTCAACTGCATCAGCTCAGACTTTAGCTGTTTGAGGGCTCTTCTCCTGATGTGCTTGAGCCGGCTCGCCTCGTGAACAGACCTACCCAGAGAATAGCCTTCAGTGCATCCCAAATTGTTTGTAGGCTTAGCTTGCCCGTGCCATTAACCCCTTCGCTGCCAGGCCTGTTCCCCTTCCTGTGCCAAGCCTTTTCTTGGCTATTTGGGGCAGGGCGCGCTTAGGCCCTCATAACTTTTTGTGCACATAAGCTACCCACGCCAAATTTGTGTCCTTTTTTTCCAACATCCTAGGGTTTCTAGAGGTACCAATACTTTGTGGGTTACCCTGAAGGAGACCAAGAAATTTGCCAAAATACAGTGAAAATTTCGTTTTTAAAAAACAAATTGGAAAAAAGGGCTGCAGAAGAAGGCTTGTGGTTTTTTCCATGAAATTGGCATCAACAAAGAGTTTGCAGTGCTAAAATAACCAGCTTCCCAGCTTCCAGGAACAGACAGACTTGAATCAGAAAAGCCAATTTTTCAACACAATTTTGGCATTTTCTGGGACATACCCCATTTTTACGATTTTTGGTGCTTTCAGCCTCCTTCCAGTCAGTGACAGAAATGGGTGTGAAACCAATGCTGGATCTCAGAAACCTAAACATTTCTGAAAAGTAGACGGAATTCTGAATTAAGCAATGGGTAATTTGTGTACATCCTACAAGGGTTTCCTACAGAAAATAACAACTGAAATAAAAAAATATTGAAATTGAGGTAAACAAACAGCCATTTTTTTCAAAGTTTTACTCTGTAACTTTTTCCTGCAATGTCAGATTTTTGAAAGCAATATACTGTTACGTCTGCTGAACACTTCTGGTTGCGGGGATATATAGGGCTTGTAGGTTCATCAAGAACCCCAGGTACGCAGAGCAAATAAATGAGCTGCACCTTGCAGTGGGTTTTCAATCTATACCGGGTATACAGCAATTCATTTGCTGAAATACAGAGTCAAAAAAAGGTATCAAGAAAACCTTTGTATTTCCAAAATGAGCAAAGATAAGGTGTTGAGTAGCAGTGGTTATTTGCACATCTCTGAATTCTGGGGAGCCCATACTAGCATGTGAATTACAGGGCATTTCTCAAATAGACGTCTTTTTTACACACTGTCTTATATTTGGAAGGAAAAACTGTAGAGAAAGACAAGGGGCAATAACAATTGTTTTGCTATTCTATGTTCCCCCAAGTCTCCTGATAAAAATGGTACCTCACCTGTGTGGGTAGGCCCAAAACACAGCGTGGATACATCAAATTTTCCCAAAGAAAACAAAGGTGTTTTTTGCAAAGTGCCTACCTGTGGATTTTGGCCTCTAGCTCAGCCGGCACCTGGGGAAACCTACCAAACCTGTGCATTTTTGCAAACTAGAGACCTAGGGGAATCCAAGATGGGGTGACTTGTGGGGCTCTCACCAGGTTCTGTTACCCAGAATCCTTTGCAAACCTCAAAATGTGGCTAAAAAAACACTTTTTCCTCACATTTCGGTGACAGAAAGTTCTGGAATCTGAGAGGAGCCACAAACTTCCTCCCAACCCAGCGTTCCCCCCAAGTCTCCCGATAAAAATGGTACCTCACTTGTGTGGGTAGGCCTAGTGCCCGCGACAGGAAATGCCCCAAAACACAAAGTGGACACATCACATTTTCTCAAAAAAAACTGGTGTTTTTTGCTAAGTGCCTACCTGTGGATTTTGGCCTCTAGCTCAGCCGCCACCTAGGGAAACCTAACAAACCTGTGCATTTTTGCAAACTAGAGACCTAGGGGAATCCAAGATGGGGTGACTTGTGGGGTTCTCACCAGGTTCTGTTACCCAGAATCCTTAGCAAACCTCACAATTTGGCAAAAAAAACACTTTTTCCTCACATTTCAGTGACCGAAAGTTCTGGAATCTGAGAGGAGCCACTAATTTCCTTCCACCCAGCGTTCCCCCAAGTCTCCAGATAAAAATGGTACCTCACTTGTGTGGGTAGGCCTAGTGCCCGCAACAGGAAATGCCCCAAAACACTATCTGGACACATCACATTTTCTCAAAGAAAACAGAGGTGTTTTTGGAAAGTGCCTACCTGTGGATTTTGGCCTCTAGCTCAGCCCGCACCTAGGGAAACCTACCAAACCTGTGCATTTTTTAAAAACTAGAGACCTAGGGGAATCCAAGACATGGTGACTTGTGGGGCCCTCACCAGGTTCTGTTACCCAGAATCCTTTGCAAACCTCAAAATGTGGCTAAAAAAACACTTTTTCCTCACATTTCGGTGACAGAAAGTTCTGAAATCTGAGAGGAGCCACAAATTTCCTTCCACCCAGCGTTCCCCCAAGTCTCCTGATAAAAATGGTACCTCACTTGTGTGGGTGGGCCTAGTGCCCGCGACAGGAAATGCCCCAAAACACAAAGTGGACACATCACATTTTCTCAAAGAAAACAGAGGTGTTTTTTTGCAAAGTGCTTACCTGCGGGTTTTGGCCTCTAGCTAAGCCACCACCTAGGGAAACCTACCGAACCTGTGCATTTTTGAAAACCCGAGACCTAGGGGAATCCAAGATGGGGTGACTTGTGGGGCTCTCACCAGGTTCTGTTACCCAGAATCCTTTGCAAACCTCAAACTTTGGCTAAAAAAACACTTTTTCCTCACATTTCGGTGACAGAAAGTTCTGGAATCTGAGAGAAGCCACAAATTTCCTTCCACCCAGTGTTCCCCCAAGTCTCCCGATAAAAATGGTACCTCACTTGTGCCTTCTGCTCGCAACAGGAAATGCCGCAAAACACTATCTGGACACATCAAAATTATCAAATAGAAAACTACCTGTTTTTGTGGGGGGTACCTGTGTTTTTGGTCCTGGGCTCAGCAGCCATCTAGGGAAACCTACCAAACCCAGACATTTCTGAAAACTAGACACCCAAGGGATTCAAGGGAGGTGTGATTTGCGTGGATCCCCCAATGTTTTCTTACCCAGAATCCTCAGCAAACCTCAAATTTAGCAAAAATAAATCACATTTTTCCCACATTTCTGTGTGGGATCACTGCACCGGGACAAATTTCCTACCACCCAACGTTCACCTTAGTCTCCCGGTAAAAATGATACCTCACTTTTGTAGGTGGGCCAAGTGTGTGTGACAGGGAAGAGCCAAAAACACGTCAAAATTGAGGTGGAACCAAAGTGGGTCCAAAAGGGCAGTTTGAAACAAACATTTTTAGGCTGACATGTGCAGCAGGAATGTTATCGGTATAGATGAAACAATGCTGGGTGGTAGGAATTTTGTTGATTCCTGCAGATTTCGGAAGGTTCCATCACAAAAAGGTGTGCTTTCCAGCAAAGTTGCAGGTTTGCAGGGCATTGTGGGTAATGAAATGGTGCGGGGTGCATGTGAAGCACACCACCCTGGAATCAACTATGGAGCATATTTATACTCAGTCTGCGCCGATTGTGCGTCAAAAAGTTTGATGCACAATCAGCGCAAACGTTGCCCCGTATTTAAACTTTGACGCCCGAGCCCGCGGATGACAAAATTCCGCTGTGTGCGTCATTTTTTGGATGCAGCAACCCGCCTTGCGTTAATTATATGCAAGGTAAGCGTTCCCGTCCAAAAAATGGCGTAAACGGCCATGCGTCGTATTTATGCTTTCGGGCAATAATGACGCACGGCTGGGAGGCGGAGCCAGAAAATGACGCACAGCCCGATTTGCGTAAAAAATTAACGCCTGGGTCAGGGCAGGCGTTAAAATGGGGCAAACACACCTGTATATAATCAGAACACACAGAACAAACAGCAGAGCAGCAACAGGGAGCCATGGAGGTGATTCTAATCCAGCGTGCACGCAGATGCAGAGCCCAGCAACAACAACAGCAGCTACAACAACACCAGCAGGGACCCCAAAGGCAGCGCAGAAGGCAGGAGAGGATATTCCGCCCAAGAACAACCCTTCAGGGCCTCAGGGAACACGACATCATACAGAGGTACCGGTTAAACTGTCAGGCCATTCAGCAGCTGCTGCGAAACATTGAACAGCAGTTGGCCCCCACTTTGGTGACACCCCGCACCATCCCAACAGAAACAAAGCTGCTTGCCGTACTTCACATGCTGGCAAGTGGCTCTTTTCAAACAACTGGTGCCCTGGTTGGCGGAATATCACAACCATCATTCTCTTTTTGCCCAAAGTACTGGATGCCATCATTCGACTGACACCCCGCCACATCTGCTTCCCTAACACACTGCAGAAGCAGCAGGAAACAAAACAGGGGTTCTATGCAATCAGTGGCTTCCCACACGTCCTTGGTGCAATCGACTGCACACAAGTACGCCTTGTGCCACTTGCTGCAACTGAACACCTCTACCGGAACAGGAAGCACACACATTCCATCAACGTGCAGGCCATAGTCGATCACCAAGGATTGATCACCAACATCGTGGCTAAATATCCTGGGAGTGTACATGACTCCTTCATCTTCCGTCACTGCACCATCCATCAACACTTCCAGGATGGACGGTATGGCAATGGACTACTTGTTGGTAAGTACAAAAACCTACATATATATATATATATATATATATATACACTGCACAGCAACCCTCTAGGACACACAACACATACACCACAACAGCAACATGTCAACAGGAACACACTGAGGTCCTGACATCACTAGCCATGTTTCTTAAGTCACCATTGAACCGGTCACACATCGGATGTTACTATACAGCCTAACGTGAAGACGTCAATGAGTGTGGTTGCCTAAATGTCACCTTGTAAATTGTAAGTGTCCCAATGACCTTTACATTAATACATTGCAGAAGTCTAAAGGTATGGGATGTCCAGGGTACTTTGATATGAACGTGTTAACAACACTTTCAATTTTAACTCTGCATGGAACTATCATCTCACTCCCAGTGAAGACACACGGACACCTGTATCACAAGTCACAATGCTAGGGGAGGGCACACTGTACTGATAATCCCAAAACATACTGCTGACAAACGGTTAGCAGACAAACACTTGTTCAGCCAAGGAAACAACACAATGCAGATGATATAGCCTACAAGCATAGGATGTCACATTAGTACACAAAAGAGTCACAGACAACACAAGACAACTACTGCCATTAAAGGTCTTTTCAATAGTGCCATCTACATCAACATGATCCCATTCATTTTCTCTTGCAGCTGATCAGGGGTATGGCATCCAGCCATGGATTATGACACCATTTGGCAACCCAAGTACAGCTGCAGAGCGTGCATACAACGAGGCCCATAGGAGGACACGCAGCATTGTCGAGCGGACCTTCGGCATCCTCAAGTTAAGGTTCCGCTGCCTTTACATCACTGGTGGTAGCCTCCTATATTCCCCCGAGATGGTCTGTAGGATCATCCTCACATGTGCAATATTGCACAACATTTGTGTCAGAAGAAACATTCCCCTCCTGGAACCAGAGCCACACATGCCTGAAGAGAAGGAAGAGGAGGATGATGGCCTGCAACAGGAGGGGGAACTACAGAACACAGCTGCTGGTATACGCAGGCGGCAACAGATTGTAAATAACTTCTTCTGAATTTGATCACCTTCACCACTTTAGTTAACTAATGTAAATAAACACCTATTATAATCACCATATCATGGTCTGGCTACTCCTTTTTACACACCTTCATCTCTACTTATCAGAATAAGAGTGTTGCCTCATGGAGCATTGCTGAGATACGGAGTAGGACACGTAACATCCCAGAGCTTATGTGATGTCTAACATACAATGGTCACATACACACACACTCTTAATGACATATATCATGTACATATCTCCTTTGAAGGCCTATAGCAGAGGACCACAACTATTTCACACATACATGTTGAAAGCAAGGTCCAATGCAGCATATGCCTTATTGAGTGATGACACCATCACTCAATAAGGGGAAAACAAGCGTCATACATGAGGCAGTCAATGTCCTTTGGCATCACTAACAGGAATGTCTGACAAGACCCTTGGCAGCAGTTAGTCCAACTGCATCCAATATTTGCAAGGAATATCTGTGACTAGAGGTCCATAGAAGCAGAACTTCGACAGCACAAGTGCCACACATATGACATGCATTGCGCACATGACATTCCATGTACATGTCAGCCCATTTCCAAACTCATCACACACCCATGCACCTGGTCACAACCCACCTGTCGGAAGAGGTCCCTGGAATACTAAGATGTGTACCCTGATAATACCTCCTCTACAAACACAGACCAACATTAGCAAACCAGTGTGCTACACCCTTTACTAAGGTATGCCATTGTCAAAGAACATCTGACTGCATGGATGTCAGGTCAATTTATACACTGTCTTCTAGTTTCAAAGCCCTGTCAGCACATGTAGATTGCTTCCCCTTGTGAAACTGTCTGTTGGCCTTTAGAATGCAAGTCTCACCTACAGGACTGGTGAGAAACAGATGCAGCCCACACCTGTGAATACCTCCGTGCACACCACCCATTACAAAAAGCACTGCCCCTGATGATGCCTGGAACAGCATAGTAGTAGCCATTATGTCAAATACATCGTCAACCATTGATAGTAATTAAGCCGTGTAACACAGCCCTTGGGTTCATTTGTCACCTTCAAAAACACAGGACATACACAGATTGACATGTCAACTGTCTAGTTTGTCTTCCAAACAGTCTCAGTCAGACCACTGATTATGTAACTTGTCCAGTAGCTGGCTCCTGAATCATCTTGCATTCTGTCAGCCTCACTGGCAACTGTCTGTGCGTCACACTAAAGTATCCCTGTGTCTACATTAGTACCACAATTGCGTTGGCAAACCTGCCATTCATCAGGGGGCATTGGGCATGGGCTTCTACCATGCATACACAAATACATTGTATAGCATCATCTGCCTTTTAACTGTACCATTTGAGTTAAATCCTCTTGGAAATGCAAAATTCATGGCCCATCCCTTTTCTGGGTTGCATTTATGCATGAATGACAAAGTGGGACAGTGTCCCAGGGTCATAGGCAGGGCTTGGGTACGGGGCATTCAGCACAACCAGCAACCTCTGATAATGTACATGACTAATATATAAATGTCAGAACCATGACAGTTCACACACAGCATCACAGTGCGCACAACATAGTGATGGGCCGTGTGTGCTGAATAGCTGCTAGAATAAACAGCACAGAGGCTATGATGTTCCCAGATGCAGTGGGAAGTGCAGAGGCCAACCTGTGTACAAATGTTGCAATGACACCTGCCGGAACATGACAATTGAGACATTATCTCACTCAGCACACCAAGGTTGCCCTGTTGACTGTCTCATTACACGTCGTTAGTGACAGGGTGGGACCATCCACATGTTGGTTCACATGTCCACATCTACTTTACTCACATTGATCAACAAAGGATACTCAGTAGTTACAGGAATAGCTGACTCATGATGAGTCCTGGTCCGAACTGTGACAAATTACATCCCAAAAAATCTACAGGATCATCATTGGACCACACACATGAACAAGACACCTATGTGCAAATGATCACTGGAAATATGTGGACACGTGCTGTCTTGTATGCTGGTCCACCACAGCCACTTGATAGTTGGGGCTTACTTCTATGGCCTCAAGTGTGGTGTCATCACCATATGAGATTGACCCTTGTCTGTCTGTGCAAACAACATGGTACCCACTTCCTCAATGCATGTGTATGACTCACTGTGGGATTCATCAACTAGGGCCTAGGAAGCTCTTACCAATACTCTAGGACATAGGATGTAGAAATTGTGGACCTTTGACATGAACATGTGTCTGCCATCCATCTGGTGCATGCTATGTCACATGTGGTGTCTACGTGACCCTAAAACTTGGAAGTATACTTTGCAGGTGTTGTTACATGTATGACTAACACATGCCCTTGCTCATTCCAATTTTTACTTGCATCTTAGGGTTGGACACATGGAAGTCACATTCATACAACCAAATGTACAATAATGCTTCATGTGATGTACACACACACCTGGTCAACCAACAAATTTGTTGGCAAAGCACACACTTTGAGCCAAAGGCAATTAGGTATTGTACATATGTTCGTCACATTGCTATCCTCTCCTTATGGTAAACATGCACAATTTGTGCCATGCATATATGTGGGCCACACATATGACCATCAGTGACGTCAGCCAACTGTAAACATACTGTGAAGGGTGAAGTGGATGATGTTCCGCTGCAGTATGATGTCACACATGTGAACATACACCATCAACACCATACTGTCTTCAATTAGCCAATCTCTGATGTGTTCCAAATGTTAAATAACCAAAAAACATGTAAAAATGCCCCAAACCAGTTAATGCACTGTAATTTTGACATCCCTAGCGGTGTGCGTCATTTTTTGTTGCACAAAACTGTATTTGCGTCCGTTTTTTTTTTACGCACAGGAGTGGAATATAGCCCGCATCCAGATATTTGTACAGTCCATGTATCATTATGTGGATGCGGGTTAATATTCACATCTGTGCGTCAAAATAAATGACGCAAATACAGTTTTGTGCAACAAAAAATGACACATAATGCAAAAAAGGCTGGACTTTTCATTCAGGAAGTGATGTAATAGGATATCCTGTTCACAGATCTTGTACAGTGGGTGTACTTTCACTTTCACTTTGCAGTCTATGATCCTTCTAGACTGTGTGGCTGTGTAGAGAGTGTTGTCCAGAGATTTTGTGCTGTATTTTTCCTGTGTGCTATCTGTAAAGTCCTTTTGTGAAATAAATTTTGTCTGTGTATACTGTAGTACTGTGTTTTGTCTACATTTGTCCATTTATCTTGTGTATTTCTTGTTTGTGGGAGTCTTTTGTGGGTAGTGTTAATTTGGGGATAGTTAGGCTCTTTTAGTGTTTAGGCTTACTTTTTTTCTGTCTTTTTACACCTACTTTCACCCATTTCCCCTTTCTATTTCTTTTACCCCTATTCCTTCTCTTCAATTAGAAGTATGTCTGGTAGGCCACGTCTTGGCAGGATGGGGGAAGAGGAGCTGGGGGGCTTCATCTGGCTGGTGACACATTTCTTGCCGCTCATGATCGAGGCAGGGGGCAGGGTCATACAGGGCTACCCGACAGAGGCACGCAGAATCCGGTGGGGAAAGGTGCTGCATCACCTGCAGCGTGTGTATGCCAGCCAGAGGAGTGACCACCAGCTGAAGCACCGGTGGGCTGACCTTATCACCAGGGAGCAGGATCTCTTGGACCACCTGGGAATCATGATTGGTGGCACTGTTGGTGAGCACGACTATTGTTATTGTGCACAAATGAATGCTCTGTTGTGACATCAGTGGATTAGTGCAATGTCTGCCAGCTAACTTGATGACTGTGTGTAATTTTGGGGACATATAAGGAGATGATTGATGCACTATGGCAAGGATCACAATTGCTAGCTGTCAGGTAGCACGTGCTCAGCAAACTTACAGGTAACTTTACCATGAAGGAAATTGGTGCGGCCTTTCTGTCAGCACAGCTAACAAAATAGGAGCCAATCATGTCTATATAGGGTATTATTGACAGAGAAATACAGATGTACCAACATTTAGGCCAACTATGTTGATGCAAATTGCTAGACTGACTTTAGAATCACTACATGATGCTGAAAATGAGTGCTGCCTTCACGACAATTTATAATAGCAAAGTGGCTCAAACATTGGTCTCATGTGAGTCTGGTGAGTGTGGAAGGAAAGCGTTCACAGAAGTACTATGAATGTGTGGGATTATTGTGTTTCTTAATCTTTTAGGATAAATGTCAGTTCATGATTTGAATACATTGTGTAAAGGTGTAAGGTGCCCTCAGCTAACATCGTAAGATGTTTGTTGGAATCGGTTGAGCCACAATCCAAATATGGATGGCAGACCAAGTGCATGCACATGGCTTTACATCTCCATGGTTATTGCAAAACACCATAGCTGGGCCACATCAATTGACTATACTGTAACAACAGGATGGCTTACAGGAGTTCCTGCCTCTCCCTCTGTACATTGGGCCTATGTGCACTAAATGTGTCATGGCCACAAGGCATGTTTGACTGGTAATGCAGTCCTCAAGTAACCAGGCGTTGGATGTTTCTCTTGGAAGCACATGATGAGATGATTACACTCCATATTTTTTCTTGCTCACCAATTATGGGTCAAGTTTGCAAACACATGATAGTTAGGGCCAATGTATGTGTGCAGATATGTGTGTAACTGTCACAGGAAACCCATGCTATGTACGAGTTGGGCGTGAAATATCAGATGCAGTACCATCATGTCTGAATGACTGCCATTTACTTATTCAGCCTACACATCGTAAATGATACTGAAAATGTTGCACTGTGACCGATTTTGAGCACATTTCTTCCTTCCATACCTTACAGGTGGACCGGCGCCCTACACTGTGGGAGAGGTGGCGACATTTGAGGACCCCGACCACTACAGTAAGTGTTGATATGTCTGTTATGTGTTGTGTTTGCTGGTTATGGACTCGTGTGAGTTGGACGTATAGCAAGGTGTGATGCTGTGGTCAAGTTTTTCACTTGTTCCATGAGTGGGAATGCAGTTTTCACATGTTTTGAGTTAGCCAATGTGTATCAAATGGTATCATGTAGGGATTGTAGGACATCCCTGTAGGCCCCACTGTAAGTACAGGGGATAGTCATGTCTCTGACACTTGTATCACCAAGAGTCGCAATGGAAGTCAGCCCCTATTTAGTCAGCCTGTCAGACCCACATTCTCAAAGATTGGTGGAGCCAATAGATATCTGCTTCACTATTTACCTATGTAAGTTTGAAACAGTAGGTAGAACCTCCTAGCAGCATGTACTTCCACATGTAGTGCATCAAGTCTGTGGAACCTGAGTGTAATGGCCTAGGTGTGCATGCAATTCATGATCATGGGTGTTCTAGCAACTCTGTGTCTGATGTAAGTCAGGCCTCACTGGAAATATATGTTGTGTACTAAGTTCTGACTTTCCTGACATGTCTGACCCTATGAGTGCTCTAGGGTTTGCTGACTCCAAAATGTAGATAGACATTACCTGTGGCGTGTCTGTAGAGACAAACATGTGTGGATCAGCCTATGTACATGTTGTTGTCAAATTATAGTTGTATATCCACCGCCCCCCCTCAAACACGGCCATGGGTTTGTGAATGGGGTACCTAGTATTGATGCTACCAGTATGTTACACATACCTATGAAGAAGTGACGGTTTGGTTGCATACTAATATACACACTCAGGTTTGGCACTTGGTACCATACTGGAAAGTCCAGTTACAACTTGCAGACCATGTGGCTTTAGTTTTGCTTTCCGTACACTGACATATGTAGCCCAGCTCTTGGTGGAGGATATGCAGCATGATTCTTAGATGTTAACTGTCAGAACTCAGATTGCAAGTCAAGGCCAGTTGTTACCCATCTTGTGGGTTATGAATGTGGTTTGTGTGATGTGACCTTTGTTGTCTGGCCTGCGATGTACTTCCTCAGGGACATTCGATGCTCTGTATCGTGATATGAGCTGTTAGAAGTACAGTAGATGTATTGTCTGATTAACTTGCTGTGCTGTTTCACACAATGCAGTTACTAATGTGGCATATCTGCATTTGTCTTCACAGCAGCTAACATGACTCCAGACCAGGTCCATGAATTTCAGCGTCGGGCCATGCGATACCAGCACATCCTGCTGGTGGAGTCGGGGTTCCGGAGGATGGCCCGGCGATATCGCCATTAACGTGCCTCCGGGGCATGGCGAGCCTTCCCACAGGGTGGGCCTACTGTGCCCACCACAGCCACCACAGAAACAACCACCAATCTGAGCCAGGTGGCCCCACCTACAGCTGCCTCTGTTCAATCTACATCTGCTGGACTTCCTGGCCCCAGCATTGCCACCAGTGCAGGACAGCCCACACAGACCTCCTCCACCGGTACCCAGACTGCCACTGCTCCAGCTGTTGACCCTGCCGCCTTCAATAGACTTGAAAACAAGATGGACAAAGTGCTGCGCAGGGTGAGCCACCTGAGCCGGGACGTGCGGCACATTAAACGGCGGGTCAAGGATATCAAGAGGACCCTCTACAGGGCCAACCTCTAGACAGTTGCATAAATGGACAGGATACCCTCCCCTCCCTCCTCTTTCCTTGTTCTTATACTTAGTGGGCTTAGGGGGCTTAGTGAAAGGTTAGTATAGGCTATAAGTTTAGTTAGTGTTAGTGGGTGGGGGGTCCTGCTTGTTTCTTTTTTGACTTATTACATGTGTGGGTGGGTGGGTGGGGGCTATGTTGGGGTTCTTGTGTGTAAAAAAAAAAAAAAAAATACCAAAAATATATATATTTGTTTTGGATAGTTTAGTATGTGTTTAGGTTAGTATGTGTTGTCCTCAATGTGTCCCGTCTCATAAGGGGGGTGGGGGGGGTAGATGTTTAGAACGTTTTGTTACATGTGATAAGTAAGTGTAGCTTAGGTTAGTTAGGGACAGTTGTGGGTAATGAGTAGTCAGGGTAGATTAGGGTAGGTAAGATTTTTCCCTCAGTTTCCTCATCTATGGTTAGCTTTTAATAAATATTTGGTTACCCCTTAATAGTATGTGTTGAATGGTACTTGATCATGGGTTTGGAATCCATGTACATCTCTTTTGTACTATAACATCTGTGTCCAATGCTACAAACAAATCCCAACTGAGCTGTACGATTGGCAGCTAACCCAGAGCTACCTTGCAAAGTGTCTACCCTTTGTTGCAACCACCAATCACAGTTAATATGGATGACAATGTGTTTCTGTTGATAAGTGTGTTTTCAAAGTCACTAACAGTGCTTCCAGATTTGAAATTGGGGAAACAGTTTTAGGTCTGACTGCAGTGTGATGGTCATGCACACCCTTATAAGATGAGTTCTCATTGGCAATCTTGTATTCTTGTCTTCATGACCCTCATACATCATTTGTGACACAGTTCGGCATGATTACCTATTTGTACATTAACTCAGACACCTTCATTTGTGCAGTTTTTTTAGTGTTTACTTAGATTAGTCTGGCATGTTTATTGTGTTATTTTTGCACGTTGACAACATTTAGCAGGCACTATTTGATGACATACTTATCCCCTGAGGAAGCATTCTTCTGTCCAACACAGCATGGTGGTCTATGGTTTCTCACTTCATCAGATTATTCCCTCAGGATGGGCAGAGTATGATGCAATCATGGTAACTGTGCAGATTTCTCTAACTACATAATATCTGGACAATTGTATTGACAAGCTACGTTATTTGACAGTAGGGACATTTCAATTATCTACTGCGCAGTTGATATGTCACATTACCCAGAGACAGATTTGTTGTGTAAGTGCTATTTATTGAAAAGTGCTGTAGTTCTATATGTACATTGTCCATGACTGTGAGTCCATTATAGTGATATCTTCCATTGTGATCCAACACAAGGGGTTACGGAAATGCTTTTGCCATGCTTGGGTTGCTGTTTCAGACAGTGCAGAGGGACAGACTTAGCCAATGAGTAGGAGAGAGACAATCACTGGGCTGGGTGACAAGATATACAGTGGTTTGCAGAACAGTGCTTGAGTACAGTTGTTGCAAGACTGGCATGTTACAAAGCGCAGGACCTTGGTAAATGTCGGCCATGTGGCAGGGACTAGTGCTTCCGGGTCATTTTCCTTGTGAATGTGATCTGTTCCATGTCTTCTTCTTCTGATGTGTCTGTTGCCTGCTTTGTCCTTGTTGTTGTTGGTTGTGAAGGGGCAACACACACCTCAGTGTTAGGAGACGTGGAGTCAGACATCCTGGTCGCTGCTACCTGTAAAGGTCTTGAGGGCAGTACTGCTGCAAGGAGGGCCTGCTGGTTCTTGAGAATAGCAGCCACATCACAATGGTAGGCAGCCAGGTCGGCCCTGAGGGGTTCAATGTTGCATTCGTGCACGCGTTGACAGGATTGCTGTTGTAGGTGTTAGGTCAACTGTATTACAGCTGTGCTGATTTCCTTCTGGCTTTTCTGCAGTTCCTGCAAGATAGATGCTAGGGCTTGCATAGCTGCTGCCTGATCTGCAAATGACATCATGCATGAACGCACCCCCTCAAGGCTGGCTGCCATTTTTTGCATCCCCACCCGCACCTCCTTGGCCAGCTCCCGCTGTACTCCAACTACAGTTCTCTCAAAGCTGGTGCCAGTGTCGTCTGAGTCCTCAGCTGTATTGGAGGTGGTAGGTCTTACAATTGGGGTAGTGGGTGGATCCTCTGCGATGGCTGCTTGTTCTGTGCTCCTCCTTGTGACTGAAGGTGTGGTCTGGAGGGTTTCAAGGACCTTTTGGATAGTCTCCTGGGGAATGTTTATCGGCTCGTCATCCATGTCATCAGGGAAATCTGGGACAGGCATATCGGCAGGAGATGGGCATTGTTTCAGGCCTATGGCCCATCTGTGTGTCACATGTATGTTATTGAGTTATCAGACTTGTCAGCCTCATCGCCTCTAGGTGTTGCTTTATGCCCAATCGAGAATTACCACCTTCTTGTCCTACTCGACCTTCCGTGTACATCCATTCTCATGGTGAGACCTTTAACTGGCTGCGGGTGTTCTGATGGCCCTGGCAGCGCACTTAACAATCTGGACCTGCCCCAATCCCTGATCGTTCACATCGACTTAAATGTAATTGACATGTGGCATATCCTAAGCATGGCAATGTTATGATGTGATATGGATGTTGACATTGTTAATGTGTCCTGCTGATGTTGGGTAATGTGTGTTACATTGGATTGCCCTGATAGTCGTATCAGTGTCCTATTTCTTCCTCTGACTGTGCAGGTGTATTTCAGTGACCAGTTACATGTGTCCCCTCCTCAATGCTGTTGTCTGAGCAGTATGAAATTTGTGATGTTGCCTTGTTACCCAGGCACAGGATGGACCCTGACATATGCAGCATGGGTGTGTCCTTAGTGCTGTGTTGCTCCTATTGTTGTTTACTTTGGCTGATGTTTGTGACAACTATGGGCATTGACATTTGACAGTACTTGGGCCTTTGTCTTGTTTCAGGAGATTGTTGCAGATGTCATCCTCACCCCCTAATTTAGGTATGTATGTTCCATGGGGAGGTTACTGCCATTGGCTACTTAAGCTGCACACAGATCAGAGGTGGTAGTGGCAACTGCTGTTGCAGTTACATTGCAGTTTTCAGTTTGGCTAGAGGATTGCTAATAGGGCCCTAGTTAATGTAGGAGGTATGTTGGCTGACGAGTGCCAGTATGTCAGTTTGACGTAGTGGCCTTCCCTACTGTCGTGGCTTTCCCTTTGCTCCATCGTTGGCATGACAGCATGCCCCCATGGGACTGTTGTTGGTGTTGTGTAACGGTGGGCCCCAGGTCTTCTCAGAATGGGCCATGCCCCCCTGCCGTGCCCTTTTACTCATGCCACCCCATGTATATGAGGACTTAAATGCAATGTGTAGTAGGTATTCCCCCCCCCCCGGTTGCAGTTGACATTAGTGCATTTCAATTCCCCATGCAACTTACCCTGCATGTGCGTTGTCTCCTGGTAGTCTGCGCTGTCCTGTCCTTGAATCCCTGTGACGATCTCCTCAGGGATGACGGCTGCGACCATCTCCTCCATGTGGTCCAGGGCCTCCTGGTGTGCTGGACTCCCCCCTCCAGTCTGCAGTGCTGCCTTCCTGTTCCTTGCCATCTTTTCCTTGGTCCTGAGTTTGCAGTCATGCCAGCTTTTCTTGCACTCGATGACTGTTCTGCGTACTTCAGCCACACTGTTAATCTTGTCAACAATTTGTTGCCATATAGCCTCTCTCCTACTGATTGGCAACTTTGAGGTGACAAACAGTTGGTGCTGGTGTTCCGTCACCTCTTTAACCAGGATTTTCTGCTCCTCTGCACTGAAGCGACACTTTCTTTTCTTCTTAAAAGTGTCCTGGTTCTTGTGTGGGTCCTCCTGGCTGGTTCCTGGTCTGCTGTCATCTTCCTGGGGTCTGTAGTGGCATCTGGGATCCATTTTGGCTCTACTCTGGTGAACTAGCAGTGTTCGCGTTTTTTTTTAATGCTATTGTGTTAAAAAACGGCGCATATCCGGTTTGCGGTGTCGTAAATCGACCCACAGGCATTTCCGCCGCGTTAACGTCGTTTTCCTTTACGACTTGACGCCGCTGTGTGCGTCAAAAATAATGACTCCCACCTGGTATTTGCGGCGCCGTGCGTCAAAGTATAAATATGACGCCCGCACTGCGCACCAAAATGGTGTTAGCCAGCTGTAATATTTTTGACCCAACACAGCGCCAGTGCAGTTTTGCGTCAAAAAGTATAAATATGGGCCTAAATGTTTAGTTTTCAGATATGTCTAGGTCTTGTGGATTTTTCTACAAGGCAGCGCCCCAAAGTAAAAAAAACAGTGCAGCCCTCACCATTTCAAGTGGGACGTTTTTGATAGTTATCAAGCTCTCATGGCCCAAATGTAAAACAAAAACCAAAAAAATCAAATGTCCTCTTGCTTGCCATGGGATAAGATGTTTTAGTGTGCGGGGGAGAGCTGAAAGACTGTTAGCCCCTTCAGTTCGGGTGAGGGCATAACCAGGCTCTTACTGGTTGGTAGTCACCACCCCACTATTTATTATTTATTTATTTTTTTATTTCATGGCATCTAGTAGACTTTCTGCCCCCGGGGTGTGGATCAGGGCAATTGCCCCATCTGCCCACTGGTGTGCAGAACAACTTTGGCCCCATTTATTTGGGTTGGGGGTATGGCCATAACCCCACCCTTTTATTTTGTAAAAAAAAATCTTCCCTGGTTTCTGGTGAGCTTTCTGCCTTGGGGGCAGTTGGGCCTTCCAAAAATAGGCCAATCTTCCCCCAACGGGGGCAGATATGGCCAACAGTAATGTGTCCCCATGGGGAGGGACCCTTGCTCAAGGGGCTGCCCCCCCCCAAAACAAAACACACACATACACACACACCAATCCCTGGTGTCTAGTGGTTTCTGCCCCCCTTGGGGGCAGATTGGCCTAACATAAATAGGCCGATCTGCCTCCAAGGGGGGCAGAAATGACCTAAATACAATTTGCCCCCCCAGGGGAGCGACCCTGGCCTAAGGGGTCACTCCCATACATAAAAAAATGAAGTAAATAAAAAATATATATATCCCTGGTGTCCAGAGGTTTCTGTCCCCCCCGGAGGCAGAAGGGGGGGCGGGGGGGGACCAAAAATGGCCTAAAAATAATATGGCCCCCTAGGGAGCGACCCTTGCCCAAGGGGCTGCTCCCTTTATTAGAAAATACAAAAAAAATCCCTGGTGTCTAGTAGGCATTTCTGCCCCCCTGGGGGCAGATCAGCCTAATTATATTAGGCCAATCTGCCCCCGGGAGGCAGAAATGGCCTAAACACAATTTGGCCCCCAGGGAGCGACCCTTGCCTAAGGGGTCACTCCCTGCACATAAAAAAAAAAAAAAAAAAAAAAAAATCCCTGGTGTCTAGTGGGCATTTCTGCCCCCGGGGGCAGATCGGCCTAATTATATTAGGTCCATCTGCACCCAGGGGGACAGAAAGGGCCTAAAATAATAAGGCCCCCTGGGGAGCGACCCTTGACTAATGGGCCACTCCCTTTATTAGAAAACACACAAAAAAAAAATCCCTGGTGTCTAGTGCGCATTTCTTCCCCCCCGGGGGCAGAAATGGCCTAAACACAACTTGCCCCCCCAGGGAGCGACCCTTGCCTAAGGGGTCGCTCCCTGCACATAAAAGAAGAAAAAAAGAAAAAAAAAATTCCCTGGTGTCTAGTGGGCATTTCTGCCCCCTAGGGAAAGACCCTTGCCCAAGGGGCCACTCCCTTTATTAGAAAACACACAAAAAAAATCCCTGGTGTCTAGTGGGCATTTCTGACCCCCCTGGGGGCAGATTGGCCTAATTATATTAGGCCAAACTACCCCCGGGGGGGCAGAAATGACCTAAAAATGATTTGCCCCATAGGGAGCGACCCTTGCCATGGGGCCGCTCCTCGAAATGCTAAGAATGACATCGAAAGAAAGGAAGAGCCTTTCCTTTCTTCCGATGTCTCTCCCGCCCCCCTCCTCCGAGCGGAAGAGAAATGCTAAGCATTTCTCTTCCGCATTGCACTGGAAGCAGGCTTCCAGCGCGACGGGAGGCGACCTCTGATGAGGTCAGCATGCGATCGCGTGCTGATGTCATCAGACGTCACTGGGGGGATCACGGGGTTGGGGGTGGAAGGGGAAGCGATTCCCCTTTTATCCCTGATGGGGGGGGGTGTGGGTGGGGGGCCCACGGGGGAAGCACTAGTGCTTCCCCCGTGGGCCCCGTGCAGGACGAGGTGGTCTCGTCCCAGGCACATGGGAACCGTGTGCTGAGACGAGACCACCTCGTCCAAGGCACCGTAGGGGTTAAAGGAGGTGTAATGCCTGTTAGTTAAATTGCTTTCTGATAACATCTGTTTAGTATCTTTGGTTTGGAAAACAAAAAAAATCACTTCTAACCACTTTCAGGCGACTCTCTTTAAAAACCGGGGCATGAGCTAAATTACCCAAAATTTGACAGGACAGCTGGTGAAAAAACTGGACTGTCCCGGCAAATCTGGGATGCCTAATCACGCTATCTATTTACTGTTGACAGGCCTGTAAGTTCCAACAAAGCCGATGCTTCATGTTTTCAGATGATCCCGGCAAACACAGGAAGAATACTGCGGCCTCCTGCAATGCAATTGCATTTGCAATGCAATCAGTCTCACTCTCACTTTTTTAAAGTTAGATCTCTCGGCGTTGTAAATGGCATGTTTTTTTACTTGTGTTTTTTTTTGTATGCAGGCACATTGTAAAGGCGCGGCAGCCATATGTAAACATAAAACGGCACGTGCCGCGCTGCAACTATTAAAGGAGCTGGATTGCATCATGCCTTCCAACAGGGAGAAGGTGTGGCACAAGGACTAGAGCTGCCGACTTTGGAACTGAGGACCCGGGTTCGAATCAGCATCACTTAATCTCCCTGTGCCTACAAAAAAATAATATGTCCTTGTGTAATGTAGCTGGTACTCATGTAAAGCCTCGAAAGTTAAAACAAGTAAACAAATAAATAAGCAGGCCTCCTCCCTCCCACCATCGGGGACCGAACGCACGCATACTCCGCTCGAAGACAAAATGTGACCAAGATAACAGCCTTGTTTACAGCAAAACTAAGTTGAGAGCAAGAATGCTCTGCAAATTAAAACTGAAGCTTTCCCAAACACAAGCAGAAAATGTAGGAAAAAAAAAAAGTCCCCCAAAGAAGAGATAAACAGGACAAAGTGTAATTATACAGTAGTTGGTCCCTGGTCCCAAAGAGAAAAAGGAGGGACAAAGAGGCATGACTGACCACTATTAAGCAAAGATTTTTAAATGACACTGAAACAAACAAATTAAATGGCTTTAAGTCCACAGTAAATATACTAGAAGTGTACAAGAGGCTGAGTGCTTACGCTCAACCTATAAACTGAAGCTCCAAATATCACAAAACACTGAAACTAAAGCATAACATATTGTTTGGCCTTCATTTAAACTTTTGTAAGGAATTAATCAATTTAAGTTAATAAACGTATCTTGTGTTTTGATACGTGCTGAAACTGCTGTAACTCATTACATTTGCTATTCCAAGTCTTTCACTGGATGCCTTGATGTGGCTGACCATTAACTCAATAGGGCTACTGCTTGGAGGGTGTGGTTGCACGAACGGTTTAGAGGCTCCTTCTTTTCTGGGTTGAGGCCTCTTCTCAGCAGGTCTTCACACCGGTCTTTAGCTTATTTAAAGTTAACCCATTCTCCATGTCACTGAGTAAAGAAGGGTTGAGCCCTGGAAGGAATTCTTTCACACTTTATTCACAGTGTGCAGTTACACCCTCTTGGAACAGTTTGGCCCACCTCTGAAGGGTGCTTTCAAATTCAACAATCAGAGATGCAGTTTTAGTCAATTTCAATAAACTTGTTATAGTGCCAGTTATGTTGTAAGTTAATAACAGTCACTGATGAAATCAGAGCATCTACCTAACTGAAATGCTTTTCTGTCTTGAGGATACGCATGCATCTACATATGGTGCAAAAAACAAATCTTATTATATCACACTGTCTATGCTTGATATACGTTGGCAGCCTTAAATATTTTGTGTTCATAGATATTATCTACACAAAGTCAAGGAATAGGTAAAGTGCACAAACAGTAATGATATTAACTCTTCATTTGGAATTAACCATGCAAGAAAAAAGTCTGTCTTCAAAGAAACCAGAGTTGTGCACATAATCAAAGTGGTGTTTCTCAGTATTTAACCCCTTGGGTGCCCTGGACGAGCTGGTCCCGCCCTTGGCACCGGTTGCCCGGTGCCGAGGACGAAACCAGCTCATCCTGCTATGGGCCCGCAGGGGGAGCGCTTGCGCTCCCCCGGATGGCCGAGCGACCCCCTCCCCTGGGCAGGAATGGAAGGGGAATTGCTTCCCCTTCCACCCCTGTCCCCACCAACCCCCGTGGCGTCTGATGACATCAGCGCTGATCCTCCGGTCACGTGGAGGGGGCAGAGAGGCGTGAAAGGAGAGGAAAGGCCTTTCCTCTCCTTTCATGTCTCTCTGAGCATTTCTGCTGCCCGATCGCGATGCGATCGGGCAGTAGAAATGCATACTAGACACCAGGGATTTTTGGGGGGGGGGTTTATGAAATAAGGGGAGCGGCCCCTTGGACAAGGGCCGCTCCCCAGGCAGGGGGCAATTTATTTCTAGGCCATATCTGACCCCCACCCCTGGGGGCAGATCGGCCAAATTTTATTAGGCCGATCTGCCCACGGGGGCAGAAATCACTAGACACCAGGGACATTTTTTTTTTTTTTTTTTTAATTTGTTTATGTTTGGGAGCGACCCCTTGGGCAAGGGTCGTTCCCTTGGGTGTGGGGAATTATTATTAGGCCATTTCTGCCCCCCCCCCCCCGGGGGGGGCAGAAATCACTAGACACTAGGATTTTTTGGGGGGTGGAGCTATTACAAATAAGGGGAGAGGCCCCTTGGGCAAGGGCTGCTCCTCGGGGGGCAAATTATTTCTAGGCCATTTCTGACCCCCTCCCCCCCCCCCCGGGGCAGAAATCCACTAGACACCAGGGATCATTTATTTCTTTTTTTTTCTCCATTTTTTAATGTTTGGGGAGCGACCCCTTGGGCAAGGGTCGCTCTTGGGGGGGCCAATTATTATTAGGCAATCCCACCCCCCCCCCCCAGGGATAGATCGGCCTTGCGATCCGTCCCGGGGGGGGGGGGGCCGAAACCACTAGACACCATGGATTATTTATTTTTGTTTGTACTTGCGCATAAGGGGAGCGGCCCCTTGGGCAATGGATGCTCCCCAGGGGGGCAAATGATTTTTAGGCCATTTCTGCACCCCGGGGGAAGTTCAGCCTAAAATTATTAGGCTGATCTGTCCCCAGAGTGGGCAGAAAACCACTAGATAACAGGGATACATTTTTTTTTGTTTACTTTCATTTTTTTATGTTTGGGGAGCGACCCCTTAGGCAAGGGTCGCTCCCGGTGGGGCAAATTATTATTAGGCCATTTCTGCCCCCCTTGGGGGCAGATCGGCCTATTTTTGTTAGGCCAATCTGCCCCCAGAGGGGGCAGAAACCTCTAGACACCATGGATTGGTGTGTGTGTGTGTATGTGTGTGCTTTGTTTGGAGGGCAGCCCCTTGGGCAAGGGTCACTCCCCATGGGGGCACATTACTGTTGGCCATAACTGCCCCCCTTGGGGTCAGATCGGCCTATGTTTGGAAGGCCCATCTGCCCCCAAGGGGGCAGAAAGCCTACCAGAGGCCAGGGAAGATTTATTTTTTCAAAATAAGAGGTTGGGGGTATGGGCATACCCCGCCCCAAATAAATGGGGCCAAAGTTGTGCTGCCCACCAGTGGGCAGATTGGGCAATTACCCCCGATCCACACCCTGGGGGGACAGAAAGTCTACTAGATGCCAGGGAATCAAAAAATAAAAGAAAATAGTGGGGTGGTGGCTACCAACCAGTATGGGCATGGATATGCCCCCACCCGAACTGAAGGGGCTAACAGTCTTTCAGCTCTCCCCCGCACACTAAAATATCTTATCCCATAGCAAGCAAGAGGACTTTTGATTATTTTTGTTTTTTGTTTTACATTTGGGCCATGAGAGCTTGGTAACTCCCAAAATCGTCCCACTTGGAATGGTAAGGGCTGCACTTTTTTTTACTTTGGGACACTGCCATGTAGAAAAATCTACAAGACCTAGACACATCTGAAAACTAAACATCTAGTTGATTCCAGGGCGGTGTGCTTAAAATGCACCCGCACTATTTCCTTACCCACAATGCCCTGCAAACCTGCAACTTTGCTGGAAAGCACACATTTTTCCCACATTTTTGTGATGGAACTTTCCGGAATCTGCAGGAATCCACAAAATTACTTCCACCCCACATTGTCTCATATATACCGATAAAATTTCTGCTGCACTTGTCAGCCTAAAATTTTTTTTTCTTCAAACTACCCTTTTGGACCCACTTTGGTTCCCCCTCAATTTCGATGTGTTTTTTGCTCTTCCCTGTCACAAACACTTGGCCCACCTACACAAGTGGTAGGTAATTTGTCCCAGTTAAGTCATCACACAAAGAAATGTGGGAAAAATTAGATTTTTTTTTTAGCTAAATTTGAGGTTTGCTAAGGATTCTGGGTAAGAAAACATTGGGGGATCCACGCAAGTCACACCTCCCTTGACTCCCTAGGGTGTCTAGTTTACAGAAATGTCTGGGTTTGGTAGGTTTCCCTAGATGGCTGCTGTGCCCAGGACCAAAAACACAGGTGCCCCCCGCAAAAACAGGTAGTTTTCTATTTGATAATTTTGATATGCCCATATAGTGTTTTGGGGCATTTCCTGTTGCGAGCACAAGGCCTACCCACACAAGTGAGGTACCATTTTTTTATCGGGAGGCTTGGGGGAACGCTGGGTGGAAGGAAATTTGTGGCTCCTCTCAGATTCCAGAACTTTCTGTCACTAAAATGTGAAGAAAAAGTGTTTTTTAGCGAAATTATGAGGTTTGCAAAGGATTCTGGGTAACAGAACCTGGTGAGAGCCCCACAAGTCACCCTGTCTTGGATTCCCCTAGGTCTCTAGTTTTCAAAAATGCAAAGGTTTGGTAGGTTTCCCTAGGTGCCGGCTGAGCTAGAGGCCATAATCCACAGGTAGGCACTTTGCAAAAAACACCTCTGTTTTCTTTGAGAAAATGTGATGTGTCCATTTTGTGTTTTGGGGCATTTCCTGTCGCGGGCACTAGGCCTACCCACACAAGTGAGGTACCATTTTTATCGGGAGACTTGGGGGAACACTGGGTGGAAGGAAATTTGTGGCTCCTCTCAGATTCCAGAACTTTCTGTCACCGAAATGTGAGGAAAAAGTGCTTTTTAGCCAGATTTTGAAGTTTGCAAAAGATTCTGGGTAACAGAACCTGGTGAGAGCCCCACAAGTCACCCCGTCTTGGATTCCCCTAGGTCTCTAGTTTTCAAAAATGCACAGGTTTGGTAGGTTTCCCTAGGTGCCGGCTGAGCTAGAGGCCAAAATCCACAGGTAGACACTTTGGTAAAAACACCTCTGTTGTCTTTGGGAAAATGTGATGTGTCCACGTTGTGTTTTGGGGCATTTCCTGTCCGGGCGCTAGGTCTACCCACACAAGTGAGGTACCATTTTTATCGGGAGACTTGGGAGAACATAGAATAGCAAAACAAGTGTTATTGCCCCTTGTCTTTCTCTACTTTTTGTCCTCCCAAATATAAGACAGTGTATAAAAAAGACGTCTAATGGGAAATGCCCTGTAATTCACATGCTAGTATGGGCACCCCAGAATTCAGAGATGTGCAAATAACCACTGCTCCTCAACACCTTATCTTGTGCCCATTTTGGAAATACAAAGGTTTTCTTGATACCTATTTTTCACTCTTTATATTTCAGCAAATGAATTGCTGTATATCTGGTATAGAATGAAAACCCACTGCAAGGTGCAGCTCATTTATTGGCTCTGGGTACCTAGGGTTCTTGATGAACCTACAAGCCCTATATATCCCCACAACCAGAAGAGTCCAGCAGACGTAACAGTATATTGCTTTCAAAAATCTGACATTGCAGGAAAAAGTTACAGAGTAAAACGTAGAGAAAAATTGCTGTTTTTTTCACCTCAATTTCAATAAATAACCCATTGCTGAATTCAGAATTTTGTTTACTTTTCAGAAATGTTTAGGTTTCTGGGATCCGTAAAAATGGGGTATGTCCCAGTAAAATGCCAAAATTGTGTTGAAAAATTGTTTTTTTTAACTCAAGCCTGCCTGTTCCTAAAAGCTGGGAAGCTGGTGATTTTAGCACTGCAAACCTGTGTTGATGCCAAATTCATGGAAAAAAACACAAGCCTTCTTCTGCAGCCCTTTTTTCCCATTTAAAAAAAAAAACGAAATTTTCATTGTATTTTGGCTAATATCTTGGTCTCCTTCAGGGGAATACACAAAGTCTGGGTACCTCTAGAATCCCTAGGATGTTGGAAAAAAAGGACCCAAATTTGGCGTGATTAGCTTATGTGGACAAAAAGTTACGAGGGCCTAAGCTCGCCCTGACCCAAATAGCCAAAAAAAGGCCTGGCACCTTAGGGGGAAAAGGCCTGGCAGCGAAATGGTGTTTCATTTATTTTCTTAGTGCCTCTTCTGTAATTCTGTGCTGATGAGCGCTGTCATTTTGTGCGTTCGGTTGAAGAAAACTTGTTGTCCTTTTTCTATTTTTGTCAAATGTCCCGGTTTTTGGCTTTAAAATTCTAGTCACCCTATAAATACAGCAACCATATGTCATGCTTGGGTCTTCACTCTGAGCGTGATTTACTATGAGACCACGCAAACCATTCAGTTTTGGGCTCACATCGCTCAGCTGGCCTTGGTCCCTAAGATACAGTGCTAACTGGAGTTTATCAAATGGGACAGGCCTTTGTCAGCACTGATGTTTCTATAACTCAGGCCTTGTTTGGCCCACATTAAGAAGCTGCGTGCATTAATAAGGGGAGTTTGTAATGCATCGTTGCACAGGCTCCCTCCCCTCTTGCTGCACCTGATCCCCATTACCAGGGCGACGGGAGCTGATCTGATCTGATCAGAGCACCCTAAAGCACCGAGTGCCTTGAATGTTTGTAGGGCAATAAACAGGTCTATGGGACACACTAGGGACCTGATTAATAACTTTTAACGCCGTATATTTGTCATTTTTTGATGCAAAATTGGCGCAAACGTACAAAATATAGTTGAATTTTGTAAGTTTGCGCAGCTTTTGCGTAAAAAGAAATGACGCAAATGAAGAGCTAAAAAAGTATAAATCAAGGCCTAGATTTGTTGTGGGAGTGATACCCAGTGAGGCAGCATTTATTTGAGAAATAATTGCTTTTAGAGCCCAGACACCAAAGGAGGACATGCTGTTAAGAAGCTAGAAAGAGCACCTTTCTAAAACAGGACCGTCTATGCCAACTTCATATATAGAACCTAGTGCCTTTGTCGTAGTTTGGACTCCTGCTCTGAGCAAGACTGCTGGTCTCAGGGTGACAGTACTTTCGTTTGTAGGTGACTAAGTTCCTTCCTACAACTAGTTGTAACTGTTGTCCAAACCTTACCGGCTTACTAGCAGTACCTCACCCAAAACATAATAGTAAAAGGTGATTTGTAGCAGTCGCTTACGCATGGACTCAAAGTAAGATCTCTCAGGGTTATTGTGGTTAAACGGAAATTACCCTTTTCTCACAGATTTATTATGTCTCATACAAACAAAGGCAATAACACAGATGCAGTGAAGTTATAATAGTTTTTATTCAACATAACTGCAATTTGCGATAAGTTGCATGAACCGCAATGATTAGGATAATGAATATACCAAGCAACAGTATTGTGAAGAGGAGAGTCATTGTTATAAAGACCCCCACCATTATGCAATATATGAAAAAAATATATGTATATGTAAAAAATGGAATAAGCCCTAATACCCTAAGGAGAGTAAGTCTAACCTCCTACCTAAAAAAGGAGAGCTGGGTTCGTTAAACCTAATCTGCCAAAGCCGTGTCCATGAGAGGAGCCCCCAACCCTCGTTACCTTGGAATGAGGTCTCTATCTCAGACTCCGCAGGGACACGAAGACTGGGTCAGCGTCAAGATGACTGCAGCATCGGTATCAGCGATGGTGGCGATGCCGTCTGGTCGGAATCCCTCTGATTATCTGTCTAATAGTGTGTTGTATTTATGCAGATTTACAAGGTCCCCTGACATAAGTGTTATTCATAACAATAGATAACAGGCATGCTTGGGACGGCAATTAATATCAACAATCCCTCGAAAGTATAGAGAGGGAAAATCCCTAAGTGTGAATGCCTACTGTATGTTTGTCTTTCGTGCTTGATCTTGACGCCTTGGCGCAGTGACACTGATAATAGAACCCATAACAAGTGGCCTAACTATAAACAAGCCCGCCATTTTAAAGGAAATAAATAATTAAATGGACTAAGACATAGCAAGCTAAGTAGGTTAAAAGTCACTGGGTGACGGGGGCACAAGTTTACAAGCCTACGGCTAAGCTAACTCCTGTTATCCCGCTAAAACAACTAGGATTCACTACACCCTCCCCATTGCCGTAACAGGTATGATGAAGGGAAAGAAATCCAAAATGCTAAAAAAGCTGCTACTGAACTAAAAAGCCAAAAAACAAAAACGAAAATTCAAGAGAAAATAATTTCTGTGTGTAAAAATTCTTCCAAAAAACAAACAGATATTTTAATATCAACCATGACAAGCAAATCAAACTTTTAATATAATTGCACATTTTGGAACCGGGAACTGGTAAGCAAATGTGATCAAATTATGTGCCATACGCAGGATCTTGAAGAATGTAATCGAAGTCACCATTCAAGGATCGTAAAAAAGAGTCAACATCGTCTGATGTGAAATTGAGAGCTGGACGGACAAACGGATCCACAGAGCAGAAGTGACCACATTCATAGGTGTATCGACACTCGCTGCAGCGTCCTCATCCATGTTAGATTGTATAACAGAAGGCTCATAGGTGGCCTCGCGGAGCAACCGTAGTCTCAAGGGGCATGACCGTGTATGAACCCTCATCGGGGACATCAGCAGTTCGTGGTCCACAGGAGATGTAGGTGCAACAGCAAGACAGACCATAGGCAGATGTTCAAAGAGACACCATATGCAGCGGAACACCGGTTGTACACACCATAGTAGAGGCCGAAATGACAATGACCAGTCAAATTCCAGTTCCACCAGCAAAGGTGTACCGAAGATCCGAACCATGTGTTCACGGCACAGCGGTGTTGACGGGAGTGGCTCCATTGCTCTGTGTCGCTGGAAAAAAACAACCACCGCGAATCAGAAAAAATAGCAGTAGTAGTCCGCCAATTAAAGCCAAAATAATTGGAAAGCCACCAAACACACTGGAAAAGAGAGAATGGATGGCTGATGGGATGATTCCGAAGACAGCCTGGAAGATGGACACAAAACCAGACCCGACAGCCTTACAGAAATGAACAATCCCAGTAGTGCTCGAAGCATTGAATATTCTGGATACCAACTCTCCAAAGTGTTTGGGGAAATCGGTATTTAAAAGAGATTGTATCTCGGCTGATGATCTCGCAATCTGAAGAGCATACGTCTCTTTTGCGGATGTCAAGGCGACCTGTTTTTGAAACAATAGCGCCTTCAGTCTGCTCAACTTGTCATAGTTCACATTAATAGTATCAATGTGGGGCCACAATCCTGATACTTGTATCTCTCGTGTGGGGGGAAACAAAACATGGCCACAACACGTAACAACCTTCGTGACTGATATCGCGTAGGCAATTCCATGTTGCAAGCCGCAACAGCTGTCATCACTCAGGAGACCATAACTCCCATTAGAGAGTACATGAAACACTGAACGAATCAAAGGGACGGGAGTACCCTTCAGAAAACAGGCCAAATTCGCGACCCCCGCATTGCAAAGACCATGAAGAGACACCTGTTTGCATATCATGGAATGACGAACAGTAGTCTCACATTCACTTCCGCTAAGAAAGACCTCCTGCTCGCCGTTTAGACATCGATACTCAAAGGGCAACCAACTCCCACTCTTCTTTAATAAAGCTATCTCCCAGCCGCTCATATCGTCCCACTGCAAGATGTTTCAGGCAGTTCGAGAAACGAAAGGTCGAAAACTGTAAATTAATTATGCAGTGTAAGAGCCAAATAGTGGAAGGACTTTCTGCTACCGTGAAGGGCAACTTATCTAATTTCTCTACTTGAAGCAAGGTGAAACGAGCCTCCCTTTTAGCCATTGTCTCTTGTTCCCTGGAAAAATTAAAAGCAGTGAATAGTTCACTTCCATTAATATATTTCCATGGAATGTGGCCACTTCTCAGTGTCTGTAATGCCCAACCCAGCTGCATGATGGAACGTAGCTGTGTTTGCCCATGATATAACCGGGACAAATCAGTCTGAGTGATATCAATAGCAGATGACACTATATTCGACAGTGAATCAATCCGGTTGGATAGCGTGTTCATGCCATTGTCGACAACAGCCAATGTTTTTTCTAAATTTTCCTTATCAAGTTACATTAAACGTGCAGCAGCCTCAATTAGAGAAAGCTTCCAAATTTCATTATACATAGCATATAAAAACCGTTTTGAACGTTGTTTCTTAGGACCTAATATGAAATCTTGTAGATCTATGCTGTCAGAAAGAGTGTTCAAGTGTTGTTTCACTGCTGTTAAAGTGTTTGTCTGCACCCATTGCTGGCACAGCTTACCCACATTGTATGTTGTTATTATACCACTATGTTGACCCGATAGAAAGCGAGGGTCTGGCCTATGAATGGAAAAAAACCCTGACGAGTTCAAAAAACGCTTCTGACACTCATCAGTGTCGGTGGGCCATACCAACCATCCCCCGGGACGGGAAAGTGAAGAATTATAAGCACCAGCCTTAACCAATACATCTAGCCTATCCTCTGAAATATTAAGAAAGTGTTGCCAATCTCTAAATTTTGTCGCAGTAGGGATACTGGGGGTGTTCAGATCTTTCATTTTTGCTTACCCCAGACATGATGTCTGCTCAACAGTATCATTTAAAAAAATCATTTGCACAGGAATTAAGCAAGCGCGAAACAAAGCCTCCCTACCCTGTATTTGCCAATCTTGTGTTCCCCATACACTCTTCAAATCGATAGTGTTCTTCCAATATTCGTAACCCTCAATCGATAGTCGGGAAACAAAGTGATCAGAATAAATCAGTCTTGTATCTGTTAGCAAAAGTTTCCTAAATTGCGCTGGAGGTAATTTAAAATAATACGACTTAGCTTTCTTTGTATCATGCCCAAAAAAGTATGTGAATTTGTCACTGTAAAACTTAGGACTCCCCACCTGCGGTGTTGAACAGTGTTCCCATTGTGTGTAGTTAAAGAGAGTCCTATATCTAGTTGCACGGTGTAGGTAGTGATGTCCCCAATTGTTATAGCAGAACATTTCTCCATAATTCATTGTATAATCATATACATTATCACTTCCAAAAGCGGAGTAGTCCTTCATTTCAGTCAGCATCGAATCAACCGTTTGGACATTCCAATCATCAGAAACAACATTAGGTGTAATAACATCAGACATAGAAATCTTGAACACGTATGGTATTTGAATTATCTCTGTAGGCCCGTATATATCGAACGGAACTTTGTCCCATACAATTCCATCAGGAATCGGAATAGCTGTAATATTGACAGGGGACAAATCATGTCGGACCTTATGTGATGAATGGTGTGGTGTTAAAATTACATCAACAGGCTCCACAGAGGAGCGATCAGCGATATAGTGACCATTAATTAGTAAAAAGAAAACAGTCACAAAACCAATCCAAAACAATAATGCAACAAATGTCAAACAGAACCAAAGATAGTTCCATGGATATATCAAATAGTTCCTTTTAAGCCATCGATACAATTTGCTACCTCCCGAAAGTTTGTCAGTCACAGTTGAGGATGAATCTGAAGAAAAATCATCAATGTCTACAAAATAGCCAGAGGAAGTCTCCGCAAATACAGGACCCATCGAATTCCCATCCACTGTTGTTGGAAGTTCTTGATAGACAAAGTTATTAGTGGTGGAAGTGTTTGTGTAAAATACTGCCAAATCCTGTAGCGGGGTGTCCTCCGAAGTTGTTACTGGAACCAACAAAAGTTCATTTTCTGCCCTCCCCATGGTCGAGGAAGTGTCCGGAACAGCAGCTGACATAGTTGCATAGTCAGTAGTAGCGATAGTCATCCTACTATGTAGAGGGATGTCCTGTTGGGTAGTGAGAGGGGATTGGGAACTACCCAAGGGACCTCCTGGTCTACTGTGAAGAATCGGCCACATGGTGTAATTTGATGTCATCAATGGAGATGAACCTGTTTGATTTAGAACCAGACAAAGGTGGAAGGATGACAGTCCTGGTGCCTTTTATTCCCAAGACCGGTACAGGTGCTCTGTATGATGGACCAAACTCTTTTTTCACAGCGATCTTCTCACGAACCAGATCCCCAACGTTAGGAATCCAGCCAGTCGAAGTTTTCGCCAAGTCCCTTATTCCCAAGGTGGCAGCACTTGCAGATGATTTATCCTCATGAAATTGTTGAAGCTCCTGTAAAACAGCGAGACGTTCTTTTATGTCAAATGGTGTTTCTGCTGCCACCATACCAGGGGCATCAAGATCGGGGACATACATAGGTGTCCCAAAGAGAACCTCATATGGAGACCTTCCCCCCAAGGACCGTCTTGGCAGATTATTCAGTGCTCTCTGGACCCCATTTAGGTGATGTAACCAACTGCGGCCTGAACCTAATACTCGAGCTGTTAAGGACTGCTTTAGATCACGATTCCGCCTCTCCACGACCGAATTTCCCTTGGGATGGTATGGTGAGGAGTAATGGAGTTCAACACCCATCGTCCTCATGGTGTCCCTGAAAGCCTTAGAGGCAAATGCAGGGCCCTGGTCCGAATGGAATGCTGCAACCGCATATGTACCGATAAAGATCAGCAAATCTTTTATAACAGTCCGGGCATCAGCCGACCCCTGTGGCCATACCCACAGGAATCTAGAACAGGAATCTACAGCCACTAAAATGTATTTGTATGCACCATCAGGTTGTAAGGGACCACAATGATCCAGGTACACACAATGGAGTGGCTTGTCTGACACTAAGAGAGATGTCTGCGGAGGGCGTTTGATATTGGAGCCCTTAATTTGCTGACAAATGTCACAGCAAAGGACATACTGTTTAGTCCGTCTGCATAGACCAGGCCACCAGTATTGTTGTTGTAAAATGGTGATAGTGGCCTGTATACCAGCATGTGCAGAAGGGACACCCTCATGTGCAGCTGTAATCAGCTCCAATCTTTGGTCTTCATTTGGGATCACTCGATCACCAACATCAGGAATTGTTGCAAAAGCAACATTCTGTGCACTGATATGATAGGTATAGTTCGTAGGGTGTCCTTTCGGAAGGGTCTTGCCTGCAGCCGAGGCTTTAACGGCAAGCAGTATTTCATTATCCAACCTCGTCCGAGAACGAGTCACTGCAGCTACAGAAGCCGTAGCTACTGATGCTTTGGCCGCCTCATCAGCCAATGTATTACCGGCAACATGTCTTCCTACACGTTGGTGCCCCAATGTATGAACTACATGGACACATGGCAGCTTATCCTTAAGATCAGCCACCCTTCCCCACAACATTTTGTGTTTAATGGTGTTCCCTTTAGAATCTCTAAACCCGTTCAGTTTCCAATGATTGAGGTATTCATTGTATGACTGGACGCAGTAATATGAATCACAGACAATCAAAGTCTGTGTTCCTGGCTCTGAATGTTCGAGCGCTAGAAGAAGAGCCTTAAGCTCGGCCAACTGGGCTGTGCAGTCCCCTAAGGTCTGAGTGTAGGTATTATGAGGATGGAAAACTCCGTCTTCCATTATCCCGCACACGGCTGCGCAAGCTGCTGAGTATTGATGTCTAGTACCCACAGCCAGTTGTGCCGATCCGTCAGTATAAATGATGGTATCATAACTGTCTATTGGCAATATGTGTAGGGGAGCGGGGTACTCCTGTTCATACTGGAGAAATTCTTGTGTCTGAAGTCTTGGATCAAACACATAATCAACATCAGTGGCGGTCAGAGACGTTGCCCATTGAATCCAGCGTGGATGTAATGCTTTAGCGTTTGGAACGCTCGCTTTAGTGAGAGCCTTTAAGGCCGGCACCGGGGAGACAACAATTATGCGCTTCCCCTGGGCAAGTGGTCTCTCCTTTATGACGGCCATCTGAACTGCTGTCAGAATTTTTTCAGTAGGAGCAAAACGTTTCTCTGCATTGCAGTATAAATGTGATTTGTATGCTATAGGCACTGTGTCACCCTCATTAAAGGTGACATATGTAAACCCAAGGGCACCAGCTATTATTCTGATGACCAAGTTTGTTTTGTTATCACGTGTGTACAAGTGTCTAGCTTCCAGCATGTCACGTTGTAGATCCCTAAGGATGTGTGTGTGTTCAATTGTCCATCGCCTGCTAGAAAAATTGGGCTGTATTAAGTCATATAGTGGTTTGATGCGTTCAGCATAATCTGGAATGTAGGTCCTGCCAAAATTAAAGAAACCCAGTAATGACTGTAATTTCTTAAGCGTGTTCGGAGGCTGTAGCTGAGCACATTTTTCTAGGAAGTGCGGGGCCAGGCTCTTCCCCTCCTTTGATAGCTCATATCCCAGGAACAATACACTAAGATAAGCTATCTTGCTTTTCTTAAAATTAAATTTATATCGGAAGGCAGCAAATCCCACAATTATACGATCGACCCTTGCAAGATGAATGTCAAGGGTGTCATCAGTGAGATAGATATCATCCACATATGATAATGCCTCGGGATCTAGCTCATGCAATATTGATGTTACACGGGCCGAAAACAGCCCAGGGCTGTTTTTATAGCCTTGGGGTAAACAACAAAAGCGTTTCTGAGAGCCAAAGGAGAATGCACTTAGGTCCCTACTTTCATGTGCTAAATTCTGGCAGAAAAATCCATTCGAGATATCCAATGTAGTTTTCTATTTTTTACGCACTATATTATTAATCAGCGCTGTGCTGTGCGAATTTTGTATAGCATATGTACGTGTATGACTATTCAAGTGTCTATAATCAACCACTATTCTATATGAATGATCAGGTTTCGCAACGGGAAATAGCGGATTATTCATTGCCGATGCACAGGGCTCAATTACTCCCTGGTATTCAAGTTGTGACAGTATCTCCGTCACTGGAGCTTTCGCTTCATGTTTAACAGGGTATTGTGGCTGCAGGTGAGGTGTAGACCGGACGGGAATAACATGACAAGGAGAGTCCTTGTCCCAACCTACATGATTACGGTATAATGCAGGTGCCTGCGCTAAAGCCCATTCAGCAGCATAAACTTTTTTGTCAGCCTCTGGAACAAGATCGGAGAAAGAAGGCAAAATGACATCTTTCCCATGCGGGAGCTTGCGGACATGTTCAGGTGGCCAATCTTTTTCGGCCAATATGATATCACTAGTTAGTTCATCCCAGAATATTACACTAATAATGCGTTCCACGTCTCCCTCTATCTGAATTGTTAAATCATAAACCCGATCGGGTGGGAGAACGCGGCCATCCGCCGTTTCAACTGCGATGTAATCGCTAGTTGCTGTCGCATCCAGATGATCTTTCAGACTCTGGTGACATATCGTGACCTCTGCTGCGCTGTCCAACAGAGTCACTGCCCACCTCTTGTTCCTCAACAGCGTTCTCAATATTACTGCCATTTTTAATAGTCAGTGCTGCCACTTTCTTCTTTTTAAATTGTGGCTTTTGCTGACCAGTCTTTTCTTCTTTTTTAATGGTAGACTGCAGTGAGTCTTTCTTTTCTTTCACGAATTCCGGACGTCGATCTTGACGGCCCCCTCTCTCGCTACGTCTATCCGGTGCGTCCTGAAAGGAACGAGAAGGACGTGAATCAGTATTTCTGTCTGGAGTTCTAATGTTATCCCTATTCCTGAGATTATACTTCCTTTCGGAGTACTCCGGATGTGGAGAATCAGCTCTTTTATTTCTCCTGTCTTTGAAATCTTTTTGTTTGTCCCAGCGCTTCTTAGAGCCCTCTTGTGCTTGCTTTGTACCTTCCTTATGGGTGGTACTTGGTATGTCCAATTTTTTAGGCATGGCCCCCAACCCATCCCGTCCTATACTAGTATAGGTATCTGATATTATTTTTGGTAGCTGTCTCTCCTGTTCCACATGTGGAGTTTCTCGGAGACGTTGGCGTATCGCCAGTGCCACTGCTTCCCCTTTAATATTACTTAATATTATCGAGGAGACGGCGTCAAAGTTGCGCATCAATTTCATCCCCAGATCTAGGGCCGGTGCAGCCCCATGCTCATTTTGTATTTGTTTTAACACTTCCGGTAAATTGGCAAGTGTAGGGGTACCATGTGTGGTAGTATAAACGGCAGCGAAGACTGTACCCCAAGTGGCACAATCATCCACTGAGGGAACCATCCCAAATGGCAAGCACATAGTGAGCAATCTATGTTTTTCCTGTGGCCCCGTATGGGGGAACACAGCTTCCAGCTGATTGGTTTTCTGAGCAATCCAGAACGGTATTTTTTCTCGTTCCGCGGGCACTTTACCCATAATGGTATGTACTGTTTGTGGATTCATCCCAGTAGCCAATTGATATCCACCAGCCACTGGCGGTGCTGGACGCGCTGGTGTAGTGTTCAATGTTCGCATTACGAACTGAACTAGTCGTCTATACAATGCCACTAATTCATTATATAATATTCTTAAATCTACAACCGGCATATTCTGTATGCCCGGGTGAGGTGTATATGTGGCAAACATGGGCCATGTAGGCCCTTCATTACTTAAAGGACCTAGCCTCACTCGTCGTAGTACATGTGGTAGGGCGCCTTCAAACCAGTTCTGATGCTCTTGATATGTGAGCGATATTTCATGATACTGGTATGCTTCGTATCGTACCGGTACGTCCGCAATGTCATATGTGTGAAATGTGTGCGTTTGTTGGTCAGCCCCAGGAAAGGCAACCCAACAGTAAAATGTTTCAGTTTGGTATGCTTCAGTTGCTTCTATAATCAAAGTAACCTCCCCGCCCTCTTCTGTAAGGCCATGCGCTAATAAATGTTGTGTAAGTGCATGTCTAGCATTTGCAGGAATGTCTATGGTATTAGCCATAGTTGTTTTAGAGAAACGGAACACCAAAAAATAAGGGACGTTTTTTCCTTTTGTGAGTTCGAGCTCGAACAACCTACAACCTAATTAGGGGTTACCTGTTCGTCTCCATATAATGGTACTGAGGGTACCTGTTGTCTGTGAGAGTGATAGTCAGGGTATCCGTAAATTAGTGCCTAAACACCATCGTTGGTGGCGCCATGTCGTAGTTTGGACTCTTGCTCTGAGCAAGACTGCTGGTCTCAGGATGACAGTACTTTCGTTTGTAGGTGACTAAGTTCCTTCCTACAACTAGTTGTAACTGTTGTCCAAACCTTACCGGCTTACTAGCAGTACCTCACCCGGAACATAATAGTAAAAGGTGATTTGTAGCAGTCGCTTACGCATGGACTCAAAGTAAGATCTCTCAGGGTTATCGTGGTTAAACGGAAATTACCCTTTTCTCACAGATTTATTATGTCTCATACAAACAAAGGTAATAACACAGATGCAGTGAAGTTATAATAGTTTGTATTCAACATAACTGCAATTTGCGATAAGTTGCATGAACCGCAATGATTAGGATAATGAATATACCAAGCAACAGTATTGTGAAGAGGAGAGTCATTGTTATAAAGACCCCCACCATTATGCAATATATGAAAAAAATATATGTATATGTAAAAAATGGAATAAGCCCTAATACCCTAAGGAGAGTAAGTCTAACCTCCTACCTAAAAAAGGAGAGCTGGGTCCGTTAAACCTAATCTGCTAAAGCCGTGTCCATGAGAGGAGCCCCCAACCCTCGTTACCATGGAATGAGGTCTCTATCTCAGACTCCGCAGGGACACGAAGACTGGGTCAGCGTCAAGATGACTGCAGCATCGGTATCAGTGATGGTGGCGATGCCCTCTGGTCGGAATCCCTCTGATTATCTATCTAAAAGTGTGTTGTATTTATACAGATTTACAAGGTGCCCTGACATAAGTGTTATTCATAACAATAGATAACAGGCATGCTTGGGACGGCAATTAATATCAACAATCCCTCGAAAGTATAGAGAGGGAAAATCCTTAAGTGTGAATGCCTACTGTATGTTTGTCTTTCGTGCTTGATCTTGACGCCTTGGCGCAGTGACACTGATAATAGAACCCATAACAAGTGGCCTAACTATAAACAAGCCCGCCATTTTAAAGGAAATAAATAATTAAATGGACTAAGACAGAGCAAGCTAAGTAGGTTAAAAGTCACTGGGTGATGGGGGCACGAGTTTACAAGCCTACGGCTAAGCTAACTCCTGTTATCCCGCTAAAACAACTAGGATTCACTACACCTTGCAAACCTAAGGGAGTCTCTGGCTCAACAGGGAGTTTTGTTATGGTACGATTTACTCTATTACTGTATGGGTTATGTCATTTTTTAGATCTTATATTTGCTAGGTTATGGTATATTGTCCGATAGTTAGTTGAGTTGGGCTTTGCTGTACAGTGCTAAGGTTATCCTTGTTTATTTTCAGATTGACCATACATCCCTGAACTGTTCAAACAGGGTATGTTCAGTTGTATGATGCAAAGGTATGGTAGGTTATGCTTGCCTTCTCTAATAAATAATGGCAATAATTTCCTTTTTTGCTACAGATAGAAGAAGGTAAATGGAAGTGCTTTAGTTATATGCAAGGCCACTGGAATTATGTGGCAGAGAGGACCAAATTATGCATCAGATGTGACCAATTTATCTGGCAGGAACAGTCCAGTTATGCATTTACAACACCAATAGCTCTAACTCAAGTAAATGCAAGACCTATTGCATTGCAAATGCTTGTTAAAAGTTTCATGCTGCACTCCCATCAGAGAATCAATCTCAGATCATCCGAAAAGAACTTTTCAGTGTCCATAGCTCGCATGCTTCCCATCTCGCCTTGTCATTGTATGTGATTTATAAAGACATTTTGGGGGTCATTATGACCCCAGCGGTCGGAGCTAATGCAAGCTGGTGGTACTTACTGCCACATTATGACAGCCAACCCACCAATGTACCACTCTGACCGCCATGGCGGTAGCAGCCGCCGGGCTGGAGATAAGATTCTCCAGCCTGGTGGCTGCCATTGTACCGCTGGCGGTATCATGACCCCACCTACCACCATGGTTTTCGTGGCATTCGTAACGGCACGAAAACCATGGTGGTAGGCCCTATCAGTGACAGTGAATTCCTTCCCTGTCACTGATAGGAGGCCCCCTCCACCCAAACCTCTCCATATGCCCTCTTACATTCACACACAGACACGCAGACACACACTCATCCACACACACATACACGCATGCATTCATCCATTCACTCACACATCCGCACACACATCAAAACATACATCGCAGACACACATTCACATTTCCATACATACACACACTCACACACATTCATACATGCACTCACACACATTCATACACGCAAACAACACTAAAAACACACTCGCATTCATGCACACACTCATACATACATGCACACACCCCCCCCCCCCACACACACACAACACATCCCGCTCCCCTGTCAGAGACCCGACTTACCTAGATCCAGGGAGTCTTCCGTCAGGGGACAGGATGGGGTGCTGCTTCCGCCAGCAGCGCCCGCCAGCAGAACATCGCCAGATCGTATTATTTTTCATAATACGGCTGGAGGCGGTCTACCGGCGTGGCGCTGCTTGTGGTAGCAGCGCTACCTTACCGTCATCTGCCAATTTGGCCACAGCTAGATTTCCACCCTTCTTATGGCGGAAATCCAGCTGTGGTCATATTATGGCGGATGGATGGTTGCCGCAGCGACAGTCATTTGGTGGCTGTCGCCGCAGCGGTTTTTACCACCATTGTCATAATGGGGGCCTTTGTTTCCAACCAAGAGCAAATTGTAAAAAATGCACTATGAAATCACCAATTCGGACTTAAGGGAAAATATATATATATATATATATAATATATATTTTTTTTGTGATGAGTAGATTATGCAATTAATGCAAGGAAAATCCATAATACATCAATCAACAGACTCTGCAATCTACACCCAACCTTGCAGGCAAGTACTGCAAACATGAAGAAAATTTACTGGAGCATGTGGGAGTGGTGCAATTTATCGGACCCTTTATTTCTGCCCGCTGTGAAGTCGGATTTTATAGAGTGTAGTAAATATTCACCCCTTATCTGGGCCCTCGTACCAAGGGCTATAAACAGCAAGAGTGTCCAAATCTGTAATCTGATAAAACAGATTTACAAGATCCACCCAGCCAGAATCAAGCAGCCAAGTGTAATTCGCAATACAGCGATGACATACATATGCGGAAAGCCAAGTCAGGTATTTAATGTAAAGTGATCAATAAACAACATCAATGTCAAAACGACATAACAGACACGCCAGCGACAGAAAACCCCCAGTTTATTTCTTCAGACTGAGACAAGATGAGGCACTTCTATTAAAGCACATTACCCCACAGTCAAGTGCACCTTGTACAAAAATCTGACAACATCTTTGAAAATAGATACAGCAGTACACCCCACTATAAACACTGTAAGCTTTGCCTGCAGTGGAAACTCAGTGATGATGAATCTGAACTAGAAATGTGCTCACAGGGTAATTGAGCTATAGCTAAAATACATGCTTGTCAGAAGAAAGGATGAATGACATGAGAATTAGGCAAAAACTAGAATAGCCCTTCCGACCGGGAATGTATCCAAAGAAACCACCTAACAAAGTACATTGTTACAAAACTACTGCCCACAGTGAAACACAGCCAACAAAAACAAAACAAGCACTGGGAAAACCAGTGAATCTCGCCCCCTGGACACTAACCTATTTCCTTTGCCAATGTCTTTTTTTCCCAGGTGTCTACCATGAGACACCATCTTTGAATAAATTATCTTAAATCTTAGGAAAAAACATTCAAAGATGGCTGCGGGTGGGAAAGAAGGGAAAGTTGGGAATGAGCAGAATGACAGGAAACAGTCCATAATGCAGTGCAATGCAAGGTCCTGATATCAACAGTGGAAATATACAACTCATTCAATCAAATCAGAGTGAGACCAAAATCAGCTGATCATGAACAAGAGTGGACTCAAAGACCAATCTAAGGTTATATTTGATACAGTAGGTCTGTTGCAATGGTCTGTATGTGAGACCTAAAAAGAAGGCATGCAAATCACCGCTAGCTGCAACAAAGTTACCATCTGAACTATAATCATATGATACAGGTTCTCCTCAGAGATTCATTGCTCAGTATAAGTTAACCCAGTCAGCCTTAGGGTGGTCTTTCCCCAAACCTTTTGCCTCCCCTGCCTACTATTTCTGCTAATCTTGTTTTTGCTGGCCTTATGTTTCTGTGCACTTTACCACTGCTAACCAGTGCTTACGTGCTTGTGCTCTCTCCCCTAAACATGGTAACATTGGCTTATCCCCAATTGGCATATTTCATTTATTTATAAGTCTCTAGTACAGTGCACTGCATGTGCCCAGGGCCTGTAAATTAAAGTGGGCTTGCAGCACTGATTATGCCACTCACTTAAGTAGCTCTTTAAACATGTCTCAGGCCTGCCATTGCAGCTTGTGTGTGCAATATTAAACTGCCATTCAACCTTTCAAACTAACCCTTTTGCCAGATTAAATCATTCCTTTTTAATACATGCAAGTCACCCCTAGGGGAGACCTTGACCAGCCCAGAGGGTAGGCTGCAGTGTATTCAAAAGTTTGGGTGAGTACTTTTAAGTTTTACATGCCGTGGTAGTGAAAAACTCTTACATACATTTTTTCACTACTGCAAGGCCTACCTTTCCACTGGAGCTACATTAATATATTTAATAAGCTGTAACTTCCAAATGGGAGCAGGTAACCTTTTCATGTTTGGTGTCGTTGGAATTGCAATGAAAAATCCTGACTTATGGCGAAGTTGGATTTTAAATTACAATTTTGAATAGGCCACTTTTAGAAAGTTGGCATTTTACTGCCTTAGCCATTTGGTGTCTTCAGCCTGTCTCTGGGTCATATGACTGGATGTAGCTCACAGTTGGGCTTTGTGTATTCCTCCTAGGCAGCCACACACAATAGAGAAATTAGGGGGCATATTTATACTCTGTTTGCGCCGAATTCAGCGCAAACCGTGCCCCATTTTTATACTTTGACGCCCGACCCCGTGGACGTCCAAAATTCTCTGTGTGCGTCATTTTTTGGATGCAGGAAATCGCCTTGCGTTCATGACATGCAAGGTAGGCGTTCCCGTCCAAAAATTGACTTTAAGACCTGTGCGCCTTATTTATTCTCCCACGTCATTCTGACGCACAGGAGGGCGCGGGCCTTAAAAAAACAGCGCACAGCCTGATGTCCGCTGTTTTTTAACACATGGGTGAGGGCAGGCGTTAAGGGACCTGTGGGCTCACTTCCATGGTCTCTGACCATGGAAGCAGTCCAGAGGTGCCCTTTCCTGCCCCCAGGGACACCCCCTGCCACCCTCGCCCATCCTAGGTAAGTATAATTTTTTTTTTTTAAAGTGGCATAGGGTGCCTAATTTGGGCCCCCCTACATGCCACTGTGTCCAATGGTCCCCTGGGCATGGCCATTGGGCAGGGGGGCATGAGTAATTGTGTACTTTCAATGTGGGTTGTGCATCAAAAAATGGCGCAAGTTCGGTTTGAGCCATGATTTTTTACTCAAACCTGACTTGCACCATTTTTTGACGCACAACCCCCATTGTTCCCTACGCCGGCGCTGCCTGGTTTGAGTAAAAAAAATTTTAACGTCAATCCTCAAATATGGCGCCTGCCTGGCGCGTAGGAATGGCGTTAGCTGGCGGTAAATTTCTTGATGCAAACCGGCGCCGCTGCTTTTGCATCTAAAAGTATAAATATGGGCCTAAGTTTGCTTAGATGGACCATCACTGGGAGGATGGGAGGGTGAAGCTGGGCACAGCTTTACTTACACTTGATTAGGGTATGTCCTGCCTCCAGACAACTGGCTGCATACTGCCTGTAGTTAGTCTGGAACCATGGCAGGGGAAGTAGGGACCTGTGCACTTCAAATGGAAAGCTTCTAGAGTTTTCCCCTACTTCAAAGGCAGTACTGGGTATCAGTATTGTACATCAGACACCAACTCTACAGTACGCTTCTGGAGCTGTGGATACTCTGCTAAGAAGAAGGGCTGCTGTGCTCCTGTCAGGACTGCCACACTGCTGGAGTGCTGCTCCGAAGGACTGCTCCCTGCTGTGCGGACCTGCTGCGCTCTTACCTGGGTGAGAAGGACTGGACCTACATCTCTTGAACCCAGAACCCCAGGTTGGCTCCAAAGGTTAATTGGCTGGCTTCCTGATCTGAAGCCCCAGGGACACAACAGGCTTCCATCCACAGTGCACCTGGCCTCTGCCATTTGTGAATCTACCCTGCCAAGTGGTGCCACCCCAGTCCTGGATGCTTGGAAGTGGGCCTAAGGTGCTTTACCAGTCTTTGTGGACCCAGCAGAACCAATGCATCTCCCCTGTTTCGTGGCGCAACTCTGAGCAGAGCTGACGCATCATTGCTGGTGTGTGAATCGAACTGGTTGTAGAGACCTGCATCCCCTTTGTAGCCTCATCGGAGCTGCCACTGTGAGATGCATCCTCGGTGCAGGACTTTGCATCGCAAACTCTTGTCGACAGGATCTTTGACAATGACGCAGGACCTCAAATTGCATCCTTGCCACATCTTGGAAACAACGCATCACCACAGCTGTGTGATGCATCTTTAAAGCGGGATTTCTGGTTGTTTGTTCAGCGGGCCTAACTGGGTCCCTGTAGCTGGCACACACTCCATTGCGGTCATCCTGAATTTGTGACTTTGTCCCAGTCCGGCGCAATCAGATATCCACAGTTGGAGCTTTGTGCTTTTTAGCACTATTTACACTGAAATCTTTAAAATTGCATATCTCAGGTTCTACTGATTAGATTTTTGTTGTTTTTGTCTTGATTTATTTATTAATAATATTTCTATATTTCTAACTCTTTTCTGGGGTGTTTTCACTTTATTACTATTTGACGTGCGACACAAATACTTTACACATTTCCTCTAAGTTAAGCCTGACTGCTCCTTGCCGAGCTACCAGGGGGTTGAGCACAGGTTACTTTGGGCTTTGCTTGTGCCTTACCCCGACAAGGATAGAGATTGCTGCACCCCAGTCAACCAGCAACCTAATTTGTTACAGATTTTTTTATATTTCTAATTAGTTTAAGTATTTTCTGAGATTTCAGAAAGATAGGATATCATCAAATGACATGAACTTGACTTTGGCATTTTTTGTTAACATATCTTCCTTTCTAGATTTTTACTGCACAGGTGAAGTTGAGAATCTAAAAATATATGTAAGAAACCAAAGGCACTGTAGGCAGAAAACAGGCAGTGGTGGAGGACTATACCACAGATAGTCCTCACTATTGCTTCAGGTTTATGCACCACTCATTACATGTTTATTTCAAGATATCCAAGAAAAGCTTATTACAGAGATAGTATCAAGCCTGTAAAACACTGGGTTACTAGTTGAGGGAGTAAGTACACACTCAGTGCTTGTCACGGTGAACCATTAAAGTCAATAAATAAACCTTTGTTCAACCCCCTGGTAGCTATGGTACAGAACAGACAGGCTGAACTTACGGGCAGTGTGTATATATGCAGTACTAAAACAGTAATAACGCTGAAATGCAAAACAATAAAAATACCAAAATGAATTAGAAAAATAGAGTAAACTTTAATAAACAAAATGACAAAAACCCAATAAAGAGAACTGGAGATATGGATTTCTTAAAGTTTTAGGCAGAAATAGTACCCAGAATCACAAAGGGCCAATTGTATTCAATGGTCACAGTAGAACAGGACCTAAGCTTTATATGATGCTGACCGCCATCGAGCACGGGTCAGATACACTAAGCAGGATCGCCCTTATCAAAGAATTTCCCTTCTGACTTTAGTCTTTTAAATCCCAGTCCACCACAGGAGTACATTTATAAAGGAACCTCAGGAGAGGCACAGAAGGTGACAGGCAGAGGTCAATAGGATAGTCTAGGATTGGTCATTTGCCACTGGTCAGCTGGGAATTTGCAAGGAAATGTCTCCTATCACTTGCTATGTCCATGTACCTTTAACAGGTCAGTCCTATGACACTTGGATCTCTCATCTTTGTCCTGGGTGTAAGAGGGAGAGCCGGTCCAGTCTTATAGGCTTTTCTCAGGTCTCAGACAACAGACTCAGTCCCTTTCTTAACATCCATAGTTCCAGAAGTGTTCCGAAGAGGGTGCCTGGATATGCCACATTCAATCCTGGCATGAGTTAGTGGGTGAAAGTGACCCCTGGGGATGCCCTAACCAATGGGGTAAAGGTTCCTGGGCCTAGCTCTACCCACTTTGGACATTTCCAACATGGCTGAAGTCTTTGGCCACAATAAAGGGGCATATTAAAGAACCCCCTAGCGGCACCAGAGCATCACTTTGTGACACTCTGTTGGCGCTATGCCCTGCCCCGTATGTACAAGGTGGCGTTAAGCCACTTTTTGTGACTTAACGCCACCCTGTAAATAAGGCCCTTTCACATGCAGCCCTTTGCGTGGAAGAGGCGTGCAACAGGTGTTGGCGTGCAACAGCAACACCCATTGCATTTTGACTCTACATCAGATTTACAAGATTTCGTAAACCTGAGGCAGTGCCAAAATCTAACACCACCCCAGGGGTGGCGTTAGCAAGGCACAACGAAGAGGAATACTTTTATTCCTCCTTGTGTTTCTCTTTTTCTATGCGTGTCCCTTCCTGCACATAAGCAATCATTTCAACATGCTGCTTTCGCACTTCTGTGTGTGCTGCATTCTGCATCACACACACAAGTGCCAAATTGCCATTAGTGATTGTTTATGTGCAGGAAGGGACACCTTCCCACACATAAACAATCAAACACCTCAACGCAGACATCCTTGCACAATTGTGCAAGGATTCCTGCATTGGTGCCAATTTAGCGACAACACGGGTGCGCCATATTGAATTAAATATGGCGCATCCCTGCATTGTTAAAATGATGGAGCGCAGTGCTGTCATTTTCTTTTAGATATGGGTCTAAGTGTGGGCTCTGAGGGCTGGGTGTGTGGAGAGTATGATGGAAACCCTAGTATCCTACACGTCTAACACTAAAATCCAGTGTCAGGCCATCCGTATAGCCCAAACAAACCAGATGTCTAGGACAAAGCTAAACTTTCAGCAACCAGACAGTGGATACACACAAATTGTTTGGAATTCTGTTTCCCTCCTTTGAAGTACACCCCAAATGCCATAGGAAAACCCTCAGAAGATCTGTCGAACAGGTCTTAACAGTCCAGCAGGATCTTACACTGTGATGTAACTAGAGGCCCTTGTGATGGAGGTTGGTCTGTCTCAGGTACAATAGAAGGGTGCAGTGCTGGGCTTTAGCTACATCTGCTTGTGACAGGGCAGGCCTCTCAAACGTTAACCAGGTCCTAGGGCCCAGCCAACAGGCCATCCTGTCAAGGGCAGAACACCACCTTCCCACACTCAAAGCCTTTTATCCCTGTCCTAGGAGCAAGTTCACACCCCATCATATCTACTGAAATACAAAGTACTGTCTGACAAAAGGTAGGGAGCAAAATGCAGAGTTAGCTTCAAGTGACCTCAAGCAGGTTAAAGGTGACTTTTTACAAGCCATCTTTCCAAAAGATTTATCAAAAATCTGACTTCACCAGTAAATAGGGTGTATAATAAATATTTAAAAAAGTCCAAAAATGAAACTTGTAGGTGTTTCCTGGGCAGAGAGAACGTGTATTAAACTTAATATTGTATCCCATTGCTTTCCTATGGAACAGCCAACACTGCTACAGTGAAAATAGCTTTGAGGTGTTAGTCTCTGTAAGGACATGTTTAACATCAGCTTTTACATGTCCTACTTTTAAATACCATGCCACAGTAGGCAGTAAGGATTACTTAGGGAGACATAAATATTTAAACATAGGGTTGTAGGCCAGTCAAAAGGGTTTATTTTGACAGGTTGAATGTGCAGTTTAAACCTGCACAGCTAGGCTACTGATGGCAGGCCTGCGGTCATGATGCACTGTCAATGCAGAGGGTCGCACAATGAGTGCTGCAGCCCACTGCTAACATTTAATCTTACAGGCCTGGGTATACGTGGGTACCATGTGCTAAGGGCTTACATGTGACTTATATATGCCAATTAGGACTGTACTAATGTCACCATCTTAAAATGAGGAGCACCAGCACTTTACCTCTGGTTAGCAGGGGTAAAGTGCCCAGAGTTTTGCAGCCAGCAAACATACGGTTCAGTAAAAAGGCAAAAAGAATTGAGGTGACCCTGCAGAAAGGGCAAATTTCCAACACAACCAAAGAGAAAACATTTTGCCGCTCCTGCACAAGTGTGCTTCTGTTTGTGCTTGACGTTTATAACTGTGGGCCATGGTTGTCTTCAGCAGTCTCTCTCAGTCAGGAGCTGTGTCTTTAATGAACATCTTTCTTCGAGGTATTTCTAATAGAAGTATACACTGTCATTCTTCTTTCATTCAGAGATCTTTTCAAGTCAAGCATCACCAAACACTAATCACCAATGTATACAGTTTATATTGTACTACAGACTGGGAAAAGTAGATCCCAGTTTCTTAGAGTGCCCCTAACATATTCTAAGCATGCTCTTTAATCTAACCATATTGCCCCCCTTTCCCACGGAAATTATATTCAAACTTTTATACCCTTTAATCTAAAATATAATTTTCAGAAATTGTTAGTATATACATGGAAAATGCACATATTTAAATAATAGTTAATGACACACCTAGGCCTATATTTATACTTTTTGGCGCAAATCAGCGCTAGGGCAGATTTGCGTCAAAAAGTTTACCGATGGCTAACACCATTTCAACACACCAGCCGGGCGCCTTATTTATGGAATGACGTTAGCCGGCGCTGCGGCCTGGTTAGCGTCAAAATAAATGACGGTAACCGGGCAGCGGAGGCGAAGGGAAGACTGGGGGATGTGCGTCAAAGAATGGTGCAAGTCAGGCTAGAGTAAAAAATATTGGCTCTAACCTGATTAGATCATTTTTTGACGCACAACCCCCATGGAAAGGACTCCTGTCTTAGCAAAGACAGGAGTCATGCCTCCCTGCCCAATGGCCATGCCCAGGGGACATGGGTAATCTTCTAGAAGAATTATCAGAGTGTAACTGCAGCGTTTCCCATTCTTTGACCAACAACGCCAAGTAACAGATTTCACTGATTTAGAAGGTGAATTGTATTTACCTAGATATCAGCAGTGTTTCTATCATGAAAAGTTATGTTCTGATTGTATGCTCTGCTGCTGGGCTCTTGGCTGCCTTGATGTGAGGCTGGAGGGACGCTTAATAAAATCTGTACAAAATTGCTGATAGTATTGTAACATTTAAAAAGGATTTGAAATACTGCTTCATTTTAATTGCAAGGACGTACATCTTTAGGAATTGTTTTTATTTCTGTGGCCTACACATTCAAAAGTAACAAGCCACAAAATGTTAAATGTAAAATCAGTCACTAATCTCTACCCATGATCAAATGAATTTATTGTATTTTTAGCATTTCCAATCATTTCATTGTACTTTGAAATTAAAAGAAAATGGGCGTGCACAGTAGGTCAATAGTAACCAAATTTCAGGGGTGCCCCCTCTTGCCCCTTCTATTTTTGCTGCCTTTGACGCGACTAGCGGCAGCCATTCATCAAGATGTCAACATAGTGGTTATACCCATCCAGGCAAGGCCAGTAAAACACCTTGTATGCGTGAACGACATCCTGCTCACCTTGACGAACCTAGCAGCCTCTCTCCCCTGTTTGATGCCCACTATTGCATGGTATCTTGGCTTACAAAGTCAACTGGGATAAGAGCGAGGCAAATATGATGTCCTGGCTCATGATGAGGGCTGTGGTTGTGTTCCATCCACTTCAGTGGCGCCTGGGTCAGCTCACCTCAAATACCTGGGGTATATATCACAATGGTCCAGGGCATAATTTAGGGGCATATCTATACTCTGTTTGCGGCAAATTTTGATGCAAATTCGGTGCAAACCTTACACCATATTTATACTATGACGCCCGACCCAGCGAACGTCCAGATTCCTCCGTGTGCGTCATTTTCTGGATGTGGGAAACCACCTTGCTTTAATGACATGCAAGGTAAGCGTTCCCGTCCAAAAAATGACTTTAAGGCCTGTGCGCCTTATTTATACTCCCGCATCATTTTGACACACAGAAGGGGGCGGGCCTTAAAAAACGGCACCCAGCCTGATGTGCGCCATTTTTTAACACCTGGGTGAGGGCAGGCGTTAAGGGACCTGTAGGCTCATTTCCATGGTCTCTGACCATGGAAGTAGTCCACAGGTGCCCTTCCCTGTCCCCAGGGACACACCTTGCAACCCCACCCACCCCTGGATGACACCCATGGATGGGAGACCCATCCCAGTTAAGTACAGGTAAGTATTTTGTTTTTGTGACATGGGGGGCCTAACTTGGGCCCCCCTAAATGCCACTATGCCCAATGGCCATGCCCAGGGGACAGAAGTCCCCTGGGCATGGCCATTGGGCAGGGGGGCATGAGTCCTGTCTTTGCTAAGACAGGAGTAATTTCAGACTCGATGGGGGTTGTGCATCAAAAAATGGCGCAAGTCCGCTTAGAGCCATGATTTTTTACTTTAAGCTGACTTGCACCATTTTTTGATGCACAATCCCCATTTTTCCCTACGCTGGCACTGCCTGGTTAGAGTAATTTTTTTTTTTACTCTGACTAGTCCGCACCGCCGGCTGTAAATTTTTTGATGCAAACCACCACCAGCTTGCGTCAAAAAGTATAAATGTGGGCCCTAGTCTTTAAGATTGGGGTGGGGGGGGTGAAAGCATCAGAATTCCTGACAATCACGCTGGCATATAATGTTAAAATGTTTTTTACGACAAGCAGGGTGCATGAGAGGGCCTTGAGGGGCAGTGGAAAGGGAGAGGAATGCGGATTGATAGGCGTATTAAGTGAGAGAAACACAATATTTTGTAAAACATTTTTTAAGACTTTCAAATCTGAGATGAGAGTGAGTGTGTGTGTTTTTGTCAGTGTTTACACCTCTAAAACCACCCTGAAGCTCCGCCCATGCCAAGTGCCTGGATAAGCTGGACTCTCCCAGTCTTGATCCGCTAATTACAAAAACTGAGGCAGACTAAGCTAATTGTAGGGCAGAGTGCCGGCGGTCACAATGGTTGTGGTCCCTTGATTCCTCTATGTCCTAGGCAGGTCTTGAAAAATCATAAAAATCTGTGGCGGCCGGCAGATTTAGGAGGAAGGGAAAGGGGCAGGAGAGAAGCGCACACACACACTCATTCTTTCACACACAGGCACGCACGGACGCACATCCATTAACAACACTCATAACATTCAAACATGCACGCACGCACGCACCAAACATTTATTTAAAAGTTCACACACGCTCATTCTTTCACACATATGCACGCACGCACATCCATTAACAACACTCATAACATTCAAACATGCACGCACGCACCAAACATTCATTTTAAAACATCACACACACACTCATTCTTAAACACACGCACGCACATCCATTAACAACAATCATAACATTCACACACACACACACATAAATATATATATATATATATATATATATATATATATATATATATACACATATACACTTACTTTCAGCCTTGAGGTCCCAGGAGGGTTGGGACTGCTGCCTTCCCTCATTGGAAGGCAGCAGTCCCAGCCTCGTCACAGAGTGGGATGGGGTCAGTGAGACTGCTGTCCCCACCCCACTCTGTGACGAAGTGTCACTCATTGACACTCGCCCTGGGCGCTTCAGGGCTTAAACCTGAAGCGCCCAGGTCGAAGTCAATGGGTGGCGCTTTCCTCGTCACCCAGGGGAGGGCCTCGAGGCACCTTTGCTGAGCCGAGGTGGTCACGCCCATAGGAGCGGTGACATCCTCAGCCCAGCAAATTTCAGCTCAGGCAGACAGGAGTCTGCGCAAATCGTGCATGTCTCACTCCTGGCCGTCTGAGCTGAAAATGAAGAGTGTTTGTCAGGCCGACCGTTGTTCAGCCTGACAGACACTCTTCATGAGGGGCAAAAGGTGGAGGGGGCGTGGCCCCTCCGCCCTAAAGGACAGGCCGCGCCTGATAAAAATTTAACCAGAGTTGCAGGACTAGTGAAGCGAGTAGTTTACTTGGCCTAGCTGTAATTCTCTTGACCCATAAACTGGTCTTAAATTTCACGATCCTGGTCAAATATTTTATTTCACTAAGCCTTCTTTTTCATTATCACATATGAGAGCACCTTAAATACGGGAGTTCAGCATGCCTGCTGTACAAAATACTTGTTTGTTTAATTTAAAAGACACATTTTTTTTCTTCATGTATAAAGCAAATTTATACCTCAAATAGTGTACACGACGCCTGACTCATCTCTAACCACACTGTCATTAGGGCCTGGGCAGGAATGTTTCACAGTTCAAGGTTAATAACTCTCACTTTCAAGAATTATATAACTAAAGTATAAGGTGAAAGCACACTGTTATTTACAGTCAGCACATTTTCCATAGAAATGGCCTAAAATATCTCAATGGCATGCTGATTTAGTGATAAAACTATATAGCTTACAAATGCTAATTGCTTTCTGCAAATATCTATCATTTAAACATCACCAAGTAAAGTTCAGATTTATTTTAATCCTATTAAAATATTAGTTTCCCTCACACTTCTAAATGACAAATAAAAATGTGCTTTCCTAAATATAAATATATTTTTAAATATTGTACTGTTCATATACAAGCTACTTAAATATGTTTTGGGTTAGAACAAAAACTGACATCCTACAGCCTTTTGTTTCACAATGATTGTCAGGCACTTAACTTTACAAAATCCTTCAACTTTGTAGTCAGGGATAGAGAAGTAAATACTAATCTCCAGGGTAAAATAAGCAGCAATTTGTAAGAATCGAGAAACTGACTTTTGATCTCCATCTTTGAATGCACAGAAGATGTGACAAGATAAAAAAAAATGTTAAGGCATCTTTATTGCTCATTCACTTTCTGAATAAACAGAACACCTGTTCTTTGCCAGCTCCAGCCCTCCTACCAGAAGACCTTAAAAATAGCTCGCCCTAATAAAAATTGACTTACCATAGTGAGTGGGTGAGTAGATTTTTCGAGGCCTGGTAGGTATGTTGCAATACACTATCTAAACATCAGTGCTAGGGATGTTGACTGCTGGATATGACACTTTATATGGGGGCCCATGAAACCCAGACTAAAGATACCCAGACTCCTTGCTCACCTGAGATTCAGCAGACTGAGCACCCCAGGCATGGAACAGTATGCCACGGCCCTTCATTTGCTGCACGTAATCTATTTTTTGCCGATGCACATGGACTTCTGGATACACTGCGCCCCAGCGACTCACAGACACCTGCCCTTCTGAAGGCCCCTATATGCATCTGTTATATATAAACTTGCATGATTCAAGTAGCCCCACCAGGCCTGACATTGCTGGAGAAAACAATGCACAAAGGTAAAACAAGAAGAGGTTTTTCTGGTAAAAAAAAAAACCTTAATGTGTGCTAAATACAATGACAAGTATTCAAGATGCACATTTGAATTGCTTTTCATTTAACTGCACTTGTTATATTGGTTTTACTTTCATCTGAACTGTTATTCGTGACCCTCTTTCACGAGATTTATAATGGAAAGAATTAGATGATGGCAATTGTATGAGTAGATTTACAGTGGCATAAACATATACAGACGAGATTAAGAATATATTTCAAACACCATTCATGAGGTTTTTTTCCTATCTTTGCCTCCAGGTTCTTCTGCAGCGGTGTATGCCTGAATGGCTTTGTGTCTTCATAATAAAACATATGTTACTGTATTTTCGTAAAGAGGCCTTATCACGAATTCAACATCATAATCTGGAAAAATGACCACTGATGACCCACTGTGACCATTGCCGGACATGCTTATTTCTCTGAAATGATCAAGTGTTTTCTTTTCCAAACCATTACATACAAATAAAGTACATGGTCTGTATGGTTTTATGGTTATCGTGAACATCTACTATTCAGGTTGTCTAGAAAACCTACTCAGCTACATTTAAGAAAAAAACTTGAGGTATTTAGAATACAAAGATGGTTATCTCCCCACGCATAATCAATGTAATAGTGATGAGAAACTCCTCTAAATAATTGGGCCCATATAGTTTCTATTTTACATTAAAGAAAATTTACCTCTATTCCTCTTGTGAAATATTCTGTTCACATGTTGAGTTTGTTGAGTGTCTCTACATCCTATGCTTTTGATCACAGAAGTACAATAGAGAAGCTGCTGAATGCCTTCAGGCAGAGTGAAACGACATGGATTTTCTTTTGACTGGTTTTGTACCATACGATGCTTTATGAGCATCCCAGGAAAAAAGAAACATTATTATGAAAGTATTTAGCAAATACAGAGTTCAAATAACAGCTACTTTGTATCTTAATTAATTTTCCCGTATAGGCATACACAATGAGGGTGTAATTTATTTTTAGATTGCCTATCAGTCTTTAAGGTTCATTTTTCTATGGTCAGGTTTTGATGCTAAACGTATTTAAGGAAATTAAATTGCAAGATCTCTGATAAGGCAGCGTAAATATCCATAATCAAAAACCACATCTTAAAAAGTCTGAAAGTAAAGGTGCTGTGTTTTTTTCATTGGTCTCCCAGCTTCTACTGAACATCAGGGGAATGGGAGTTCAATGGTGTGGTATATGTGTGCCCAAATCTTTAAGAAATCGCTATTACCGACTCGCAAAGTGCCATGTATCACATTTGCGATTCGGTAATAGCGATTTCTTAAAAATCGCAAATGCTATTACCGAATCGCAAATTGTGATACCGGCCCCATTCGCAGCTATTGGCCTGTTGGCCTATAGCTGCAATTTTTTTGCATTTCCAAAATTGCGATTTCTGAACCAGAAATCGCAATTTTGGAAATGCAAATCCCCAGGGTGCTGGGGGTCTATGGCCCCCTCTGCTGCACCCCAAAAATGTTTTGGGGGACGTGTAAGGTACACACATGCCAAAAGGGCATGTGTGCTTCACATGTTCAATTTAAAAATGCATTTTAAATGCATTTTTTAATTTTGCCCCAGGTTACCACCTGGTTGCAGTTCATGGTATTTTGCATGTGCAAAATGCCATTCTGCGAAAAACTGCAATTTGCGATTTTTTGCAGCATTGCCTTGCGACCTGGAATTTGCGAAACGCAAATTGTGACTCGCAATTTCCAGGTCGCAATGCAAGACATCGCAATTTTAGCGATTTCTTATTTGTGGTCTACGAATGCCTTTCATGCATTGCAGACCACTGTTTTGCACTCGCAAACGGCCGAATTTACCAATTCGCACCGTTTGCAAGTGCAAAACTTTTTCATACATCTGGCCCTTAGGCCCATATTTATACTTTTATAGCGCGCCGTATTTGCACCGTATTTTGACGCAAAATCGGCGCAAACTTACAAAATACAATTGTATTTTGTACGTTTGCGCTGCCTTTGCGTCAAAAAATTACGCAAATGCGGCGCTAAAAAATATAAATATGGGCCTTACTTTCTAGTTACCTGCCGATTCCTCATCGCTTGAATCACATAGGCACCAAACTGGACCTGAATGGGTTTAAAAAGGTATCCTGTGCCGGAAGGTAGAGTTGAATTCCAGGCACCACCTCAGACACATCATCAATGATGCCTCATCAATATCACCCCAGCGCACCAATTGAAGTTCCTTGTCTGTTTTTTCCATGTCCAAGAAGTGACTCTTGGAAGAAATTAGGCTTTTGTCCTCACAATCAGTCAGTCTGGAAAGAAAGAAGTAAATAGAGCTCACTAATTAGCTGAGTAGAGGTAATGGCATTAAGAATTTCTTTTTTTGATCATCAACAGTCACAATAGCTATGCATAGGCCCACAAAGAGACTATTAAAAAAGGGGGCAACAAGCTAGGTTTCCTCTCCTGCACTATGAAGGAAGAAGGAGGAAACATGCAAGTCAGTCACTTAAAAAAAAACCCACAATGATGAGGGTGCTTAAGAATGGTGGATCAGACAAAAGAAGGCTAAAAGGTAACATTTAACTATTTCTACATCAATGTTTGGTGGCCTCACTAAACAGGAAGTTCAAGCCATAGGGAGATGTTCTTTAAGAGGATCAACCTCATTATGAGTGTACTAATCAACAACACAGGACCTAAGTCCAGAGTAAATGCATATAATGGAGTAATAAAACATCAATAAGATGACGTTAGCAACCTCTCCAAGTGAATCAATTTGCTCTACTAAATCTCCTTGCATTAAGGTGGAGGCTCTGAAGACTGGAGTGCCGAACCTGTCCAACCTGACTGCGAGAGTAGGTCTGATCTGGGAGCAAGCAGTTGAGGGAGACAGCAGGACAAGCGAATCAGACTCATGTTGCACATTCTCCATGGCGAGTTCAACATGACTGTGATTATCTGCACAAGGTCTTGTCACCACCTCCTCATCATTCCATTCAATAATCAGAGGGAAGGGAGGAAACCCACAGGGCCTCATTACGACTTTGGCGATCTTTTGGCAAGACCGCTGGGGTGGCCACCAAAAGACTGCCATGTTGGTGATCATCTGACAGCCGTATTATGACGCACACCGTGAGAACTGCCAAAATAGCAAAACCGCCAGGACACTGGCAGGCGGGAAAGAGGCGGTTCCATCACCCACACCGCTATTCTGACACAAATCCTCCCAGCAGATTACTACCCACAAATCACCACAGCAGTTCTTCCATGGCGGAAAAACATTGGCCGTGCGAGCAGATGCGGTCAGAAACTGCCACTGACAGAACACAACACTACATTGGACAGTTTGAATACCCCACACCTACACACACCTCTGTATAGCACACCCCCACACAATCCACAATCCTTTGGAAAAAACTCAGTATTGAGAAACAGAGAGCAGGCACACACAGAGACATCACCCTAACACTATAGCCACACACACATCACACACTAGCCAAACCAACATAATACACACAAAATGAGCACACATATTTCATGACAACCGCCCATCCCTCACAATGCACCATCCACACCCCATCAATCACCCAACACTGTATCCTACGATACATAACACCCCCCCACACCGTCAACACAATCACAACTATGTCCCCACAGAAGCGCTTCACCGATGATGAGTTGAGGGTAATGGTGGATGAAATTGTCAGGGTAGAGCCACAACTGTTTGGACCACAGGTCCAGCTAACATCAATTGCCCGGAAAATTGAGCTATTACAAAGAATAGTCAATAGGGTCAAATCAGTGATCAGCCATCCACGCAAAAGGGACGACATCAGAAAGAGGTTGAATGACCTACGGGGGAAGGTGCATTCCATGGCTTTGAAACACCAGATAGCCATGCACAAGACTGGCGGTAGGCCCCCAACTCCTCCCCCACAGTTTACGTCTTGGGAGGAGAAGGTCTTGGAGATAATGCCTCCGGATGGCCTGACTGAAATACCTGGGGGACTGGAGTCTGGTAAGTACCGACAACATCAATGTCACACAATTGTCATGCCCTACATGCCTCCCCACCACCCAAATATCCCCTAATTCACTGATTGTTCCCCTACACCTGCATGCCAATCACCCCTTGCCCCTCTCCTGCGTACCACCACCGCACACAGCCCTTGGCAAGTGTACGGATACCACAGCCTAATCCTATCACTATGACTCCCACAATGCACAAAACCATTAATGCGAAAACCTGCAATGTGGACATCACGTCATATTTCATGCATGTATGACTATTGTACTACCTACACCAACTACATTGGATGACTGAGGACCAGTACATGGCAATAACAGCAGTGGAATGACACACCACAATGGCAACCAAGGCTAAACACAGCTACTGCTCAGTGACAATTCCAAATGGACACTGACCCATATCCCCAAGCCTGTAATGGACTGACTCTGGGTTGGAAAGTAAGATGCCAGACTCCATGCACAAGATCTAGAGAGAGGAATATGACCCTGCATACCCACATACTGTGGTCCCAGCAGGACATCATGGTGCAATGTGCAGCCACATTTTGTGACAACTATCAAGCCTGAATACTCACTAGGTACCAGAGTCAAATAGTCATGTCAAGTATCAGATAGTAATATAACCCATCAGCAGTGCCATATGTACTAATCATTGATAACAGAATCCAACATGGAGTATAGTACTCCTGTCACAGACTTGTATGTACTACCAAGCTATGCTGTGCAGCATCTGTCATTGTAGGGAATCATGGTAAGCCACTGTCTGCATCTCACAAAGAGGGAACCAAACACACCTACCCAACTGCATTCACTCCATCCACAGGTAACCCTGCCATTGCCACCATGGAGAGAATACCAGACACTGCCAGCCCTCCTCAGGATGAAGGCCCCAGTGAGGACAACACGCTTGGATGTCTGGACAGTGACAACCTACCTGGTCAATCAACGACTCCCAGCCTCACTCTGCTCACATTAATCCCCCCTTTCCCCTGATGCACCGACATCACAGCCCAGCAAGCATCCCCAAACCTGTGACCCAAAAACTATTCAATATATTGTGTGCCTGACAGTACAGGGACCTGAGTTGGACCTTGACTCCCCAGACAATGATGGTCCTACTAACACTGTGAGTGGGCACAGGCACCTGGGGGCAGGGTACATGGGAAGGATGCTGTGGGCCAGAGGTTGGGGCCCAAGGGACTTCACTGACCAGGATACCATCTCTCAAGTCTTGGGAGCATACCAAAATTCATAGGACAGAATGGGCCAGATCATCACCATGCTGGGACGAAATCAAAGGCCATTTGGAGTTTGGCGCGAGTTATAGTTACCTTAGGGCACAAGATTTAGTTACTTGAAAGAACTCTAACTATACCTGCTGAATTTCTATGGTTTTGTACGAGTAAATTCAGAAAGGTTTTGTACGAGTAAATTCAGAACCTAACTACAACGTCCCTGTAACTCTTTGTTTTTTTTTCAATATATATATATATATATATATATATATATATATATATTGCAATATACATGCTGTAACTGTCACACGGACACCAAATTCGCACTCCAGGACGATGATTCACAGAGAATGTTTATTTAGTAAATAAACATTCTCTGTGAATCATCGGCCTGGATTGTGAATTTAGTGTCTGTGTGACAGTTACAGCGCGTATATTGCAATTTTAGCGGGTTTCTGGCTTCCCGCAGTTTCGCACCGACCTCGTGAGGTGGAAGTGATTGGTATCAGCTGGATGGGAGCATTTGATATCCATATATATTTATAAAACAAAGGTTACAGGGATGTTATAGTTAGGCTCACATTTTAAATGTACAAAACCATAGAAATTCACCTGTTAGAGTTATTTCAAGTAACTAAAACTTGTGTCCTAAAGTAACTTTAACTCTACTCCGCCATGCAGTTTTCTGCTCAATAACTTTACTGCAAATATTACATTGATTTTTATCAAAGATGTTATAAGTGTTGTAATATGTGAAGTAATTAGCAGTGCATGGAAAGGGCTCGAGTTATAGTTCCCTTAGGGCACGGATCATAGCTACTTGAAATAACTCTACTTGTAACATTTGAAAATCTATGGTTTTGCACGTTTAAAATATGAGCCTAACTGTAACGTCCCTGTAGCTTTTGTTCAGTGAATTTCTGTGGTTTTGTTTTTAACGTAAAGTAATTTCAATTACTATAAATTAATCCAGCCACCATTGAGCACGTCCTTTGGTCGTGCGCTGCGGAGGTTGGCAGCAGGGCCTGTGACCAACCCCTTACTACCACCCAACCACGTGCCATGCATGGCCTTTGTCCCTTGTGGCCAGGACCTGCACCCAACCACCTATAAAGATCCAACCCAGCACAACTCATGGCCCTTGCCTGTGCGCAGTGGGGTTTGAATGCCGGGCCTAGCCTTTGGCCAGGCCATGCACCCAACCCCCTAGAGCCACCCAAACCCACGCCACACATGGCCGTTAGCGATGTCCAGCAGGGAATGGATGCAGAGCCTGGCTTGTGGCCAGGCCCTGCCACCTACCCCACAGCACTCATGAAGTGACTATTTGTTAGATGTAGATGTGATCATATTCCTGTGCATCAAGAGCCCGTCTCCAAAATCGGTGTGAAACGCGTTGGGGAGTCTGTGAGTAAGCTGCCCATCTTCCTTGGAAAATGTGGGGGAACACGTTACATGTCACTAATGTAAATGGGGCAGTGCCACAAAGGGAGGGGCTTCTAGGCCATTTCACATGCTTCTGTTTTTAAAAAGGAATAACAAAAAATCTGGTCTCAGCAGCAGATGGCAAAATGGATGCCACTCGTCACAGTCACAACATGAGATATCACACTGAAAAAAGCAAGGATATAAAAAAATCCTTCAAGGTTTACAGATGTTTCACGGTGGAAATGCAGATAAAACACACTTGCTTTGCCTTGGCCATGCACACAAAGTCAGGATGATTACTACTTTACAGAAGCTGAGCTTCAATTTGGGCACCTGCTTTGTTTATACCTGTAAGTGCTTCACGTGGAGGCTTTTTTTCCGAAGTTGTATTTATTGGAATTTCCATGAGTACAGGAGCACAGACTGCACTTCAAAACACATTCCCAAATTAATATAATAGTATTCAAGATTGTGAAAGTGTTTATTTCTGTGAAATAAGCATTGTGCCACAATTAATCCTGCCCTGCATATTTACATAATTACAAATATCAGGTCAGGATTATTTCTTTTTTTTGTACACATTGGGGACCGCGAGGGGAGTCTGAAGGCCGCCGTTGTCCCAGCCAGCTCCCTACCTCCTGCATGAAGCGGCACTGATCCAGCGTGCAGAGAGCTGCTTAAAATGCAGCTCCCTGCATGCGGGAACAATAGTTTAATCTCTTTCCCTGCCAGCATGCCTGCGGGTTGAGAAAGAGAAGAAAACTCTACTTCCAGCAAGCAAGAGCATTTTCAGAGCTCCCGCTTGCTTGAAGCAGAGTGTTTGCTTTTGCTTGGCAGGAGTTGTCACAGATCCCGCCACACAAAAGCAAGCAGCTACTCCCAGAGGGTAGGCACCTCAGGAGGTAGCAGGAGCCAGCCCTGGGTGTGGCTGACCTCAAGACCATATATGGATCCAGGAGGAATGTGGGTGTTCCCCCCCTCCTTTAAAAAAAAAAAATAGAAAAAAAATATATATATAAATGTATATATTTGGACCAGCTGCATTACATTTTCATTGTAGCCCTGGGGAGGTGATGGCCCCCGGGCCGAAGGAGGGTTAGCACAGCCCGCTTCATTTTTTTTTAGCAGTTATCCCCGGTGGTGGTCTCCCAGGCCCAGGGGGGTCCATGCAATCCCTCATATAATCATAAAATGTAGCCCTGGGGAGGTGGTGGTCCCCGGGATCCGCATGCCTTCCCCTGCATATTTATAAAATATAGCCCTGGGGAGGTGGTGGTCCCTGGGACCCGGGGGGGGTTCTGCAGCCCCCCCATTCATTTTACTATGTAGCTTTGGGGGAGGTGTTAAGGGCCCGGGCTTACGCTCAGCCCCCTGCTTATTTATAAAATATAACACAGGGCAGGTGGTGGTCCCCGGGGAGAGGGGGGAAGATCCGCACGTCCCTCCTCCCATGAAAATTTAACATATGAAGCCCCAGGGAGGTGGTGGTCCAATGGGCTTTTTAGAGCTCTAGGAATGGGGCCCGTGCATCCCCTTCTCTTTTTTTTTTTTTTACTACGCATGTCCCTGGGACCTGGCCTACCCAGTGGCAAAATGAAATGCAAACGCAGGAGACTGCACTTTCTTTTTTTTTAAAAAAAATTCACAGGGAACCCTCATTTGTGTGGGTAGGCCTAGTGTCCGCGACAGGAAACTAAGGCCCGTATTTATACTTTTTGACGCAAACCAGCGGCGGTGCTGGTTTGCGTAAAAATGTTTACCGCCGGATAACGCCATTCCTACGCACCAGGCTGGTGCCTTATTTAAGGATTTACGTTAGCCGGCGCTCCGGGCTGGTCAGAGTAAAAAAAAAAAAGACTCAAACCAGGCAGCGCCGGCGTAGGGAAAAATGGGGGTTGTGCGTAAAAAAATGGTGCAAGTCAGGTAATAGTCAAAAACCATGGCTCAAACCGGACCTGCGCCATTTTTTGATGTACAACCCCCATTGAAATGACTCCTGTCTTAGCAAAGACAGGAGTAATGCCCCCTTGCCCAATGGCCATGCCCAGGGGACCTCTGTCCCCTGGGCAAGGCCATTGGGCACAGTGGTGTAGGAAAGTACCATCTTGCCTGGCATGTTACCCCCATTTTTCACTGTATATATGTTGTTTTAGTTGTATGTGTCACTGGGACCCTGGGAACCCAGGGCCCCAGTGCTCATAAGTGTGCCTGAATGTGTTACCTGTGTAGTGACTAACTGTCTCACTGAGGCTCTGCTAATCAGAACCTCAGTGGTTATGCTCTCTCATTTCTTTCCAAATTGTCACTAACAGGCTAGTGACCAATTTTACCAATTTACATTGGCTTACTGGAACACCCTTATAATTCCCTAGTATATGGTACTGAGGTACCCAGGGTATTGGGGTTCCAGGAGATCCCTATGGGCTGCAGCATTTCTTTTGCCACCCATAGGGAACTCTGACAATTCTTACACAGGCCTGCCACTGCAGCCTGAGTGAAATAACGTCCACGTTATTTCACAGCCATTTTACACTGCACTTAAGTAACTTATAAGTCACCTATATGTCTAACCTTTACCTGGTAAAGGTTGGGTGCAAAGTTACTTAGTGTGAGGGCACCCTGGCACTAGCCAAGGTGCCCCCACATTGTTCAGGGCCAACTCCCCGGACTTTGTGAGTGCGGGGACACCATTACACGCGTGCACTACATATAGGTCACTACCTATATGTAGCTTCACAATGGTAACTCCGAATATGGCCATGTAACATGTCTATGATCATGGAATTGCCCCCTTTATGCCATCCTGGCATAGTTGGCACAATCCCATGATCCCAGTGGTCTGTAGCACAGACCCTGGTACTGCCAAACTGCCCTTCCTGGGGTTTCACTGCAGCTGCTGCTGCTGCCAACCCCTCAGACAGGCAGCTGCCCTCCTGGGGTCCAGCCAGGCCTGGCCCAGGATGGCAGAACAAAGGACTTCCTCTGAGAGAGGGTGTTACACCCTCTCCCTTTGGAAAATGGTGTGAAGGCAGGGGAGGAGTAGCCTACCCCAGCCTCTGGAAATGCTTTCTTGGGCACAGATGTGCCCAATTCTGCATAAGCCAGTCTACACCGGTTCAGGGGACCCCTTAGCCCTGCTCTGGCGCGAAACTGGACAAAGGAAAGGGGAGTGACCACTCCCCTGACCTGCACCTCCCCTGGGAGGTGTCCAGAGCTCCTCCAGTGTGCTCCAGACCTCTGCCATCTTGGAAACAGAGGTGCTGCTGGCACACTGGACTGCTCTGAGTGGCCAGTGCCACCAGGTGACATCAGAGACTCCTTGTGATAGGCTCCTTCAGGTGTTGCTAGCCTATCCTCTCTCCTAAGTAGCCAAACCCTCTTTTCTGGCTATTTAGGGTCTCTGTCTCTGGGGAAACTTTAGATAACGAATGCAAGAGCTCATCCGAGTTCCTCTGCATCTCTCTCTTCACCTTCTGCCAAGGAATCGACTGCTGACCGCGCTGGAAGCCTGCAACACTGCAACAAAGTAGCAAAGACGACTACTGCAACTCTGTAACGCTGATCCTGCCGCCTTCTCGACTGTTTTCCTGGTGGTGCATGCTGTGGGGGTAGTCTGCCTCCTCTCTGCACTAGAAGCTCCGAAGAAATCTCCTGTGGGTCGACGGAATCTTCCCCCTGCAACCGCAGGCACCAAAAAGCTGCATTACCGGTCCCTTGGGTCTCCTCTCAGCATGACGAGCGAGGTCCCTCGAATCCAGCAACTCTGTCCAAGTGACTCCCACAGTCCAGTGACTCTTCAGTCCAAGTTTGGTGGAGGTAAGTCCTTGCCTCACCTCGCTAGACTGCATTGCTGGGAACCGCGACTTTTGCAGCTACTCCGGCCCCTGTGCACTTCCGGTGGAAATCCTTCGTGCACAGCCAAGCCTGGGTCCACGGCACTCTAACCTGCATTGCACGACTTTCTAAGTTGGTCTCCGGCGACGTGGGACTCCTTTGTGTAACTTCGGGTGAGCACCGTTTCACGCATCTTTGTAGTGCCTGTTTCTGGCACTTCTCCGGGTGCTACCTGCTGCTGGGAGGGCTCCTTGTCTTGCTCGACGTCCCCTCTCTCTCCTGGTCCAATTTGCGACCTCCTGGTCCCTCCAGGGCTACAGCAGCGTCCAAAAACGCTAACCGCACGATTTGCAGCTAGCAAGGCTTGTTGGCGTTCTTTCGGCGGGAAAACACTTCTGCACGACTCTCCACGGCGAGAGGGATCCGTCCACCAAAGGGGAAGTCTCTAGCCCTTTTCGTTCCTGCAGAAACCTCAGCTTCTTCTGTCCAGTAGAAGCTTCTTTGCATCCACAGCTGGCATTTCCTGGGCATATGCCCATCTCCGACTTGCTTGTGACTTTTGGACTTGGTCCCCTTGTTCCACAGGTACCCTAGATTGGAAATCCATCGTTGTTGCATTGTTGGTTTGTGTCTTTCCTGCATTATTCCTCTAACACGACTTCTTTGTCCTTAGGGGAACTTTAGTGCACTTTGCACTCACTTTTCAGGGTCTTGGGGAGGGTTATTTTTCTAACTATCAGTATTTTCTAATAGTCCCAGCGACCCTCTACAAGGTCACATAGGTTTGGGGTCCATTCGTGGTTCGCATTCCACTTTTGGAGTATATGGTTTGTGTTGCCCCTATCCCTATGTGTCCCCATTGCATCCTATTGTAACTATACATTGTTTGCACTGTTTTCTAAGACTATACTGCATATTTTTGCTATTGTGTATATATATCTTGTGTATATTTCCTATCCTCTCACTGAGGGTACACTCTGAGATACTTTGGCATATTGTCATAAAAATAAAGTACCTTTATTTTTAGTATAACTGTGTATTGTGTTTTCTTATGATATTGTGCATATGACACTAAGTGGTACTGTAGTAGCTTCACACGTCTCCTAGTTCAGCCTAAGCTGCTCTGCTAAGCTACTATTATCTATCAGCCTAAGCTGCTAGACACCCTATACACTAATAAGGGATAACTGGGCCTGGTGCAAGGTGCAAGTACCCCTTGGTACTGACTACAAGCCAGTCCAGCCTCCTACAAGTGGCATTTAGGGAGGCTCAAGTTAGGACCCCCTATGCCACTTAAAAAAAAAAAACTATTACACTTACCTCAACTTACCTGGGATGGGTCCCCCCATCCATGGGTGTCCTCCAGGGGTGGGCGAGGGTGGCAGGGGGTGTCCCTGGGGGCAGGGAAGGGCACCTCTGGACTGCTTCCATGGTCAGAGACCATGGAAGTGAGCCCACAGGTCCCTTAACGCCTGCCCTCACCCAGGCGTTAAAAAACGGCGCACATCAGGCTGTGCGCTGTTTTATAAGGCCCGCCTCTCCTGTGCGTCAAAATGTCGAGGGAGTATAAATAAGGCGCACAGGCCTTAAAGTCATTTTTTAGACAGGAATGCCTACCTTGCATGTCATTAACGCAAGGTGGTTTCCCGCATCCAGAAAATGGCGCACACAGAGGGATTTTGACGTTCGTGGGTCTGGTGTCAGAGTATAAATATGGTGTTAGGTTTGCGCCGAATGTGCGTCAAAATGTTTGACACACATTCGGCGCAAACAGAGTATAAAAATGCCCCTAAACATGGACACATAACATTTTTACATTGAAATCTGACGTGTGTTTTGGAAAGTGCCCAGCTGTGGATTTTGGCCTCTAGCTCAGCCGGCACCTAGGGAAACCTACCAAACTTGTGCATTTTTTAAAAAGGGGAATCCAGGATGGGGTGACTTGTGGGGCTCTCACCAGGTTTTGTTATCCAGAAAATTTGACAAAAAAAAACACCTTTTCCTCACATTTCGGTGATGGAAAGTTCTGGAATCCGAGAGGAGCCACGAATTTCCTTCCACCCAGCATTCCCCGACATCTCACGATAAAAATAGTACATCACTTGTGTTGGTAGGCCTAGTGTCCGCGACAGGAAACGCCCCAAAATGCAACATGAACACATCAAATTTTTACATTGAAAACTGACGTGTTTTTTTGGAGTGCCTAGCTGTGGATTTTGGTCTCTAGCTCAGCCAGTACCTAGGAAAACCTACCAAACCTGTGCATTTTTAAAAACTAGACACCTAGGGGAACCTAGGGTGGGGTAACCTGTGGCACTCTCACCAGGTTCTGTTACCCAGAATCCTTTGCAAACATCAAAATGTGGCAACAAAAAAAACACTTTTTCCTCACATTTCGATGTAAGAAAGTCCTGGAATCTGAGAGGAGCCACAAATGTCCTTCCACCCAGCATTCTCCCAAGCCTCCTGATAAAAATGGTACCTCACTTGTGTGGGTAGGCCTAGTGCCCGCGTCAGGAATGGATCACACAACGGTCAATGTTAGTCCTTACATGAGGGCAACTGTTGACCTTGGGGTGACCCATTCCTGATGCAGGAACTAGGCACAGGCACTCAAGTGGGGTAGCGTTTTTATCAAGACAGGTGGGGAAACACTGGGTGGTAGGATTTTGCGCATGTTCCTGTAGTTTGCATGACAGAAATGCATGAAAAATCTTTCGTTTTTATGCAGCATTTCACCTTTGCAGGGTATTCTGGGTAAGAAAACGTTTGGGGAATCCACACAAGCCACACTTCTGTGGACTTCCTCGGGTGTCTAGTTTCCAGAAATGTCTGGGTTTGGTAGGTTTCCCTATATGGCCGCCGATCCCAGGACCAAAAACGCAGGTGCCTGCCTTACAAAACCAGGTTGTTTTGTGATCGATAATTTTGATTTCTCCACAATACAATTTGGGCGGTGGAATTTGGGACTGAACTCAATTGGGGAGCTCCCAAGAGACCACTCTCTCTGTGCTTGCCGCCGCTTGGACCTGCTCTCTGGGTTAGGCTAACTCGCTATTGTCCCGCTGCACAGACTGTGCTTGCGAAGGGACAGCAGGACTGTCCCCATCACCTCCTTCAGAATCACTGGAAGAGGAGTTGTCGGATGGGACTCTTCTGACTGAAAAATCACTCCCAGAATCTGCGCCATTGTCCTATCTCTCATATGCTGTATCCGTATCTGCTGTCTCAGTCTCTGATCCTATGTCAGGCCTGTCCTCTAAAACCCAAATTAGGGCTTGAGCCACAGTCATCCAACAAGACGCCATCTCTGCTACTGGTTAAACTGTTGCTCGAAAACACTAGCCTACGTAGACCGTCACAAAATTGATGGTGGGTGTGATGTGTGCAACAGTAAGGGTCCCCTTACCTTTGCTTCTTCCCTCAATAAGCATGTTCTCTCAAGACTCTCAAAAAACAAAAAAGACACACTATTACTTCACCTTGTCACATACCGATCGTCACAGTTGTTAGCGCTTCTCTCGCCCAGTCCAACAATCATTATTGGTGCTCCCACTCCCATGACCTCCTCCTCGGATTCCCTCACTACCACCCAGCAAGGGTGCCCTTCATCTCTCCATAGCCCCCCTCGCACATACATTCAATTTCTATTATTGTGCAGGTAATGGCTGGCTTTACTAATCCACTCAGCTATTCACATAAATTATAGATTTGATCTTTGCAGTAGGCATATAAATCTTCTGTACTACTTTATGGCATCAAAACTGCCACTAAACTAAAATGAGATCCTTTTCTAGCAAAAACATAATCACAAGAGTTAGCCTGACTTTTTTATTGTTGCCCAAAAAAGCTGCAGTTGAAACGCATCAGTTGGAGTATGTGCATTGCTTTGACGATGCAAGAGCTGCAAGAGAACTGGAGGCGAATAAATATATACACATACATATATATATATATATATATATATATATATATATATATATATATATATATATATATATATATATAGATCACTTTTATATGTGGGTGTGATTTCGCCAGGGGCCGATCGCAGCCCCCAGGGAAACCACACATGCATTGACAAAAGTGATTTATTTATATATTTATATATATATATATATATATATATATATATACCTATGTAGATATATCTATATAAGACTTGTATGGACAGCCGAAACGCGTCAGGAAATACAAAGAACATTTGATTATATCATTAGGCATAGATGAATAAAGTGTCTCTTATTGCTGCGAACTGGCTAAATGGCGCACTTCTCTTTTGTTGGAGATGTTTGTTTGGATTTTAGCAAGGTCTCCGTCCCCGCAGCTCTGAGGCTGCCTAAAAAAGTGAAACGGCTTCTGTGGAGAGTCTGTGTTGGAATCAATATATAGATATATCTATATATAGATTTATATATATAAAGATCTATATTTTTTTTTTAATAGCTGTATGGTTTCCCTCCAGGGGGCGATCGTGGTCCCTAGGGAAGCCATACAGCTAATAAAAAAATTGTCCACACAGGTCTGCTCATGGGCGAACCCCAGTCATGTACATTTTTTTAAAATAAAAAAACATGTTTTTTAACTATTTTTTAACCCCTGGGGGACAGGGGGGGCATGATCGCATCCCCCCTGGTGTAAACTAACAATTATTTTGAAAAAAAAAATATGGCGTTTTCAGAGGGAGTTGACCTCCCCCAGGTGAATTCCCTGGTGTCTACTGGGGTTTCCTGGCCCAAGGTCATGGCGCGGCTGTGATCCAGGTCCAGGAAACGATTTCAGGAAGGCATTGTTTGAAAGGGGAGAAACTTCCCTTTCACACAAGGCCTTCCCGAACGGTGGGGAAGCCCGTTCGGTCCCGTTTTCCTCACCAGAGCTGGAAGTGGCCTTACCTGCTGCTTCCTGCTCCGATGGGGAGAACAAAGTGTGACGTCAGCACCCAGTGGGGGGACGGGGGGAGACACAGAAGCTCTTTCGTGTCTCCCAAGGAATATTTAAATAAATAAAAAATCCTCCGATGCGACACAACAGAGAATTTTTCAAACCCCTCCCTGGTGTCGGCCACTGGTTGTGACCCACACCAGGGAGGGGGTGTGAGCATCGGTCAGTGGCCGACACCCACCCTTATGGGGTTAATTACTCCGAAACTACTGAATGGATTTACACCAAAAACAACAAGGATTTGCAAAGGATGCATTGCAAGAGTTAGAGCTATTGGCGTTGTAAATGTCTTTTATATATGTGTTTTGGTTTGGCGCGTAGGGGATGTATGTGGTGTGGACTGGAAATTTGTGGTTTATATTTTAATTGTTATTTGTGGAATTGTGCAGTGTGGCATTGTGTGGTACGGGGTGTATTTGTGTAGTGGAATTATGTGGCATGGTGAATATGTATGGGTGAGACCTGCAGAGAATAGATAGAAAGGAAGATAGAGAGGGATAGGTAGTTTATTTACGAACTGGTGCAAGCTTCCCTCACACAGAAAGTACAATGCAAGCTTCCCTCACACAGAAGGTACAATGTAAGCTTCCCTCACAGAGAAGGTACAATGCAAGCTTTCCTCACAGGCAGGGAATATACAATGCAAGCTTCCCTCACAGGGAATATACAATGCAAGCTTCCCTCACACTCAAGGTACACTGCAAGCTTCCATCACACAAATGGTATAATGAAAACTTCCCTCAAAAGAAGGTACACTGCAAGCTTCCCTCACAGAGAAGGTACAACGCAAACTTCCCTCACACTGAAGGTACAATGACAGAGAAGGTACAATGCAAACTTCCCTCACATGTACCAGCTATTAAAAAATTGAAATTGTGAAGGATTCAACACTGTGGGGGTCATTCCGAGTTTGCCGCCCGCCAAACTTCCCCCGTCTAAAGACCGCGGGGGCCATTTCGACTTTCCCGCTGGGCCGGCGGGCGACCGCCAAAAGAGCGCCCGCCGGCCCAGCGGGAAAGGCCCTGCAACATTGAAGCCGGCTCCGAATGGAGCCGGCGGTGTTGCAGGGGTGCGACGGGTGCAGTTGCACCCGTCGCGATTTTCACTGTCTGCAAAGCAGACAGTGAAAATCATGCTGGGGCCCTGTTAGGGGGCCCCTGCACTGTCCATGCCAGTGGCATGGGCAGTGCAGGGGCCCCCAGGGGCCCCACGACACCCGTTCCCGCCATCCTGTTTCTGGCGGTGAAAACCGCCAGAAACAGGCTGGCGGGAAGGGGGTCGGAATCCCCATGGCGGCGCTGCAAGCCGGGGGAGCGACCGCGGCTGGAATAGCAAAGGAAGCACCGCCAGCCTGTTGGCGGTGCTTCCGTGGTCCTCCACGCTGGCGGTCGATAACCGCCAGGGTTGGAATGACCCCCTGTGTGTACTGGGGGGCTGGGTCTGAGAGTAAGCAGATGCTTTACCCACAATGCCATGAGGAAGGCAGCATTATGACACTGTGGCCTGTATTTATACTTTTTTAGTGCCGCATTTGCGTCGCTTTTTGATGCAAAATTGGCGCAAACTTACAAAATACAATTGTATTTTGTAAGTTTGCACCGATTTTGCGTAAAAAAACGACGCAAATGCGGCGCTAAAAAAGTATAAATATGGGCCTGTGGCTCTCAGTCAGTTCCTCCCCTGCAGAATATCCACTATAGCTTTTATCTCTTCAGTCTTATATTCACTCCATTTTTTTGAATCATAGGTCTTCGTATAAGTGGTTGCTTCTCATTAAGAGACGGGTTCATATCACACCGGATTCAGATTTATTATTAAATGCCAGCGGTAAGACCCACCATGAAAAAAACAAACGCTGGTAACAAATGCATTTAAAAAGATAAAATTAACCAATCATTCATTAATTAAAAATAATAAAACAGTTTGTTCATGTTCATACATAAAATCAAGCAAGATCCAACATACAAAGTAAATGCTATTTGCACCAGGTTATTTTTTAGCACTAAGCAAATTACACCAAAGTAAGAATGATGTACGTGTTTAACAGCCCAATATGTGTGGGGGGGACTAGAAGGATAAAGCTAAAAGCCCAAAATGTTGATTTCAATAAGATTCTTGCTTTTTTCACTATACTAATATCCAGACTGAAAAGAAAATTCCTGGCTTGCCTATCTCAAGCACAACCCCCTCAATGGATATGTATTTTGCCACTTCACTGTCTGGTACTGAAACAGGATGTTTCGAATGGCATGCTTTCCTTTTACAAACTGATGCATTATGGCAGTGGCAATATTTGTTTGATTTTAGTGGCAAAATACAGCAGATGATTAAAAGAAAAGCATAGGACTACAAGCCTGGACCTCCAATATGAAGTGAGGTAGCAGCCCAATGTAATATGCATGTCCTGCTTTAGACCACAAGTTAATGTTGCTTTATGGGTAGAACACTGACATATTTGGCATGATGCCTTTTGCCTTATTGCATTACACTGTGACAATGGACATCAATCAGTTTGCTGCAGAATAAAAACAATGGACACAAGTAGATAATAATTGTATTGAGATGTATGGTGATACATGCTATAATAAACAGATGGGATGCTTTTTATTCTTCACTGCATGCAAAGTTTGAGAGCACAAGGTCCTCTGAATGGAAGACAGGGTACAAGTCACAGACACCAATTTGTGGCTCTTATAATTTAGGATCTGTTAGAAATGGGGTCTTTGGTTGGCAGTCAGGTCACCCGCTGTACAAGCAAGGACCCTCACTCTAGTCAGATCAAAGGAGAAACACACCTGGTTAACCCCCCCCTTGGTAGCTGGGAATGAGCAGGCAGGCTTAACTCCGAAGCAATGTGTAAAGTATTTATACCAACACACACAGTAATACAGTGAAATAATTGAAAAAATGGACACCACACCAGTTTACAAAAAGAGGTAATATTTATTTAAATCAAACAAGACCAAAACAAAAAAAAGTCCAAAATACACAATTTAAAATAATAATTTTCAAAAGAATAAAAGTCGTACTCCATAGAAAATAACAGAATTATGATTTTGCACAAAGTACCTGGTTTGCGTAAAAAATAAAGCTGCATGGGTGAGCATGCGTCAGAAAGTCAGCGATGCATTGACTCCTTCCTCACAAGGGAGGCCGTGCGTCATTGCTTCTCCAGTCTGGTTGGCCATGTGTTGTTTTTCTCCCTCGCAAGAGATCGATGCGTCGATTTCCAGATGTGGCACCTCGGATCCTCACAGAGTAGGGATGACATTGGCACCTAGGGACGATGCGTGGAAAATCCGGTCGCACGGTGTTAGAAAACTATGCTGCGTGGGGTTTGCGTCATTATCAGAAGCCGCAAGCGGGTGTTGTGCGTCATTTCTCCAGCCACGATACATCGATTTCCCAGCCACAATTCAGGTGGAGCGTCGCAAATTTCCCTGCACCGTGTTCTGTGCCTGGATTTTCAGTCCTTTTCCACCAGCTTCACCTTTCAAGGGCCCAGGGACTAGATGGGGCACCACTTGGGAGGGTAGGCGTCTCAGCAGAGTCCAGGTGCTGGCAGAGGAAGTCTTTGATGGCCCTGAGACTTCAAAACAGGAGGCAAGCTCAGCTCAAGCCCTTTGAGATTCTTCACAAGCAGGAATGCACAACAAAGTCTAGTCTTTGTCCTCTTTCAGGCTGAAGCAGCAACTGCAGGCCAACCCAGCAAAGCACAGTGGCAGGCAAAGGGGCAGTACTCCTCCTCCAGCTCTTCAGCTCTTCTCTTTGGCAGAGATTCCTCTTGATCCCAGAAGTAATCAGAAAATGTGGAGTTTTGGTTCTACTACTTATACCCCTTTTTGCCTTTGAAGTAGGAAAACTTCAAAGAAAAGTCTCTGTTGTTCACCAGATCCTGCAGTGCCAAGGCCAGGACCCAGACACACGCCAGGGGGTTGGAGACTGCATTGTGTGAGGGCATGCACAGCCCATTCAGGTGTAAGTGACCACTCCTAACTCCACTCTAGCTCAGATGGCCCATCAGGATATGCATGCTACTCCCCAGCTCCCTTTGTCTCACTGTCAAACAGGACAACTGTCAGTCTGACCCAGACAGGGAATCCACAAACAGGCTAAGTCACAGAATAGTTTAAAGCAGGAAAATGCTCACTTTCTAAAAGTGGCATTTTCAAACTGCCAATTTAAAAAACAACATTACTAAAAGATGTATTTTTAAATTGTGAGTTCAGGGACACCAAACTCCAAATTTCTATCTGCTCCCAAAGGGAATCTGAACTTTAAAGGTATTTCAATGCAGCACCCATGTTAACCTATGAGAGAGATAGGCCTTGCAACAGTGAAACCAGAATTTAGCAGTATTTCACTGTTAGGACATGTAAAACACATCAGTACATGTCCCACCTTTAATATACACTGCACCCTGACCATGGGGCTACCTAAGGCCTACCTTAGGGGTGCCTTACATGTATAAAAAGGGAAGGTTTGGGCTTGGCAAGTGGGTACACTTGTCAGGTAGAATTGGCAGGTTAAAACTGCACACACAGACACTGCAGTGGCAGGTCTGAGCCATGTTTACAGGGCTACTAATGTGGGTTGCACAACCAGTGCTGCAGGCCCACTAGTAGTATTTGATTTACAGGCCCTGGGCACCGCTAGTGCACTTTACTAGGGACTTACTAGTAAATCAAGGGGCATATTTATACTCTGTTTGCACTGAATTAGCATCATTTTTTTTTTGTTTAAACTCTAATTCGGTGGAAAACTAACTCCATATTTATACTTTGGCGCTAGACCCGTCTAGCACCAAATTTATGGAGTAAAAGTTGTTTTTTGGAAGGGGAAACCTACCTTGCCTTAATGAGATTCAATGTAGGCGTTCCCTAATAGTGCAAAAAATGACTATGGCCTTAACGCCATATTTATACTCTGTGCAAAAATTGTGCACAGAAAGGAGGAGGAGTCAAAAAATGGTGCAAAGCTTGCTTTGCCCCATTTTGTAACGCCTGGGTCAGGGCAGGCGTTAGGGGACCTGTGGGCCTACTTCCATGGTGGAACACCATGGAATAAGCCCACAGGTGCTCTCCCCAGGCCCCAGGGACACCCCCACCCACACCAGAGGGACAGCGGAGGATAGGGGACCCCATCCCAGGTAAGTACAGGTAAGTATTTTATTTTTTAAAGTGCCATAGGACGCCCTGAAAGGGGCACCTATACATGGCACATGGTGCAATGGTCATGCCCAGGGGACCCTTGTCCCTTGTGCTGGCCATTGGGGTGGTGGGCATGACTTCTGCCTTTTCTAAGCAGGAGTCATGTGGCATGGTAGGTTTAACGCCATAAAATGACGCTAATCTGGTTAGTCTTTTTTTTTTTTATTCTAACGAGCCTAGCGTCATTTTTTGATGCTAAACCCCCATCTCTCATACTGCACCCCCACCTGGCTAGCATTACATTTTTTTTTACGTTAGCCCACCCTTTGCCCCGGCTAGCGTCATTCCTTAAATATGACGCCCGGCTGGTGTCTAGGAATGGCGCTATCCAGCGATATACTTTTTGCCGCAAATTTGTGCTAATGCAGGTTTGCGGCAAAAAGTATAAATCATGGCCCATATATGCCAATCATAGAAAGCCAATTACACATACATTTTACACAGCAGCACTTGCACTTTAGCACTGGTCAGCAGTGGTAAAGTGCCAGAGGTCCAAAAACAGCAAAACTGAGTCCAGCACACAGTCAAAACAGGAGAAGCAAAGGAAAAAAAAGACAGGAGAGACCAGGCCAAGGATGCCAGAACTAACAGGATCAATGATGCAGTTTAAGCGCTGCCACAAAACCTGCAAGAGTTAGAGTGTGGTTGGGTGAACATCGATGTAGAACAGGCACTGGCAGAATGTCTCAATCACTTTACAACTACTGGTAAAATAGGGAGGTTCACCTGCAGCCCAGTACCTGCACTGGTTGTGTGTATGCGTCATGATTTGGAATGATGATCCTTGTAAGAGAGACCTCTGGGAACTAGGCGCTATATAATTATAGTTTAGTCACATTTGCTAGTATAGAAGGCAAGGGTACTAAATAGGCAGTGGTGGTTGGGGAGCGCTCTGGTTCTGGTTCATTACGCTGCTGAATCCTATCAGTGACAGAATCTATCAGCTACTATAGTCTCATGTACGTTCACGGATGTAGCACAGGGTTGGCACTTCCAAAAGCGAGACAAGACTGCAACTCTGCTGTTGCCCTAAAGTGCCAGCACTATGTGAAGCCAAATCACAAGAACAGTTGAGAAAATGAGTTTCCTATTAGGAAGTAAGGAAATGCTCCACCAACAAAATGTTATTTTGCCTGTTGTTCAGAAAGCCTTTACATCATTCTAAATCCAATGCAGCAAACACTACACTTCCTGATCCGCAAGGGGGGAAATAAAAACCACTTACAGCAATTCAGCAGTTAACAAGCCCTAGTTCTGACTTTGCAGCTTAGTTCACTATCTCTATTACAGTCATTACCTCCTGAATTGGGAATTCAAACTGATGAGGTAATTACGCATGTGAAATGAGCAAGAGTGTTTCCAGGGACAAATGGAAAATTACCTGAAACTGGTGAATATGTGGAAACCGGAGTGAAAACTTCAATTCACTTGCTCAGTAGGAGAGTACTCTTAATACTATGGTAATTACAGATTCCCTGATTATTGATAATTCTAGGTATTTACATTGCCGCATCATACGTTTCGTCATAAGTCTCAATGTACTAAAACCAAGGATAGGTGATATTAACAAATTTATCTAAACCCACAGGATAGGTTGAAATTGTGGTAATCTGATTATTGCGCATTTCTATTATGGCAAAATCATAAAGAGACTCAAAATGAGTAAATTAACATTTTGTTTCCAAACGTTTTGGGATTTTGTGCAAACAGTTTTAAGCTTTGAAGCAGCTCACACGTGCAGTATCATGGCTTTAATTTACATAAAGCAAATGGTTGCTTTTTAATCCACGTACTTCTGCCTTTTCCTTTTTTCCTAAAAAGCGTGATCTGCGGACAAAAAGTTACCTTTCTGCCAAATTTGGTGTTATTCAGTCCAGTGGTTTGGGCTGCAGGCATGTCTAAAGAGCCTATGTAATTCATTTGGGAAACGCATTTTTTTTTTACCCTCACTTGACGAATCACCTTAAAATTTCCATGTACAACAAGATCTTTGGGCACACTTTTTAGAAAATTTCGTAAAGATTCATCAAACAGCGTCAAAGATATTGACAAGTCAAAAAACACTTTTTCAATGGAAACTATGTTCTAACTATAACTACCTACTTGCGACTGCCAGTAGGTTATACATATATATAAGATGAGTATTTAGACAGGTTACACATAGATCAGTATAGGGAAAGGTGCGGAAGACATTGTGACGCGAAGGGTTAATTAGCTTGAGCAGTGTAGAAGAGCGTGGTGCCTGCTGAAACCCCCGAACAATGTGGAAAAGTTCATGATGTTATTTTCATGATGTTATTTTCAAGCTTGTTTGTGTAGGAGACTCCGTCTCAACCTTGAGAACGAGAGTACAGGGAGGAGATGGAATGAAAACAAAGGCTGGGGAAGGGCAGATTAGCCAAGAGACAAGTGCTGATAACATAGCTAGAAAATGCCAGAAAGAGATAGAATCTAAGCTTCGAGTTATTTAAGCACTGCAGTGCTTGAGAGGGGGAGAGGTCCAAGCGGGCGGTAGAGGGCTTCCCAGCATTTCGTGGACTAAGTTAAGTTCCACACAGGGATGAAAGGCCTTTGTTTCTCTGCTCTATTATTATGATTGATTATTATGCTTGCACTGTGTTTATAATTTGAAGTATTCAGCTCGTTTATATTTTGCTTTCTGAACATCTTAGTGTGAGCTTGCTGCAGTAATTGAAACATGCATTTTGGTATGCAGTTAATCAAAGCTAATCTGAAGTATTCAGCTCGTTTATATTTTGCTTTCCGAACATCGTAGTGTGAGCCTGCTACAGTAGTTGAAACATGCGTTTTGGTGTGCAGTAAATCAAAGCTTATCTGAAGTATTCAACTTATTTATATTTTGCTTCCTGAACATCGTAGTGTAATGCATTTTGGTATACAGTTAATCAAAGCTTATATCTGTCAATGAACTCTTTGCTTATATATATATGTATAGATGCTCTTTGTAGTGTACTCATATATAAATAGATGCTTTTCATTGCTATTCCTATTCTACTATTGTTGATGTGCTAAATGCATACATTTGCCAGAAATTCTAGTAAAGCTAAATTGTTTTCATAATTGGTGTGTGGTCCTTCATTGAGCGTCCTTATTGACTTATACCGATCAGATGTCAACCAGTCACCTGGATAAGACACACATGATATATATATATATATATATATATACATACATATTCATACACACACATATACATATGCATATTCTCAGACTCCTCCACCAGTCATTGCATTTAAAACTCATCAGGATGACTTTGGCCTTATTAAAAGTTGCTGCCATATGCAGTGGTTGGAAGATGGCCAGGGCACCACCAGTGAGACTGTGACGCTCCACGCATATCCAATGCTTGTGGGGACCTTGGGGGCACTGAGGCTGCAACGACTAGCACTCTAGTCATGCGGGACCCACCCCTTTCTCCCCTGAGAAAGCCTTATAGGCCAAAGACAAGCAAGGGAGAGGTGCGTGAAGCCGTAACTATATGGAGGCTGACTACACCTCTGTGTGGTGAGGATGGTGAGAAAATCAAGTGAGACGGGAAACCGGAAGAGACAGAAGAACCAGGGAGAATCTTGGCTGAGGCAGCGATCAATGTGGAGGGAAGCACCAGAATGCCTGCAGAACAGGAAGACCGGGAGGGAGAGTCCCTACACCACAACACTGCTCCTGAGCACCCGTGGAGAGGTGCGACGGACAAGGTGGCCATGACTCAGTCGGAGAGTCACTGCTTCAGGCAAGTGGCATCTGGTGGTGGCTTGTTACACGCGCCTACCTGGTGGGGGTATAGATTCCCCAGTCTGATACAGAAGACTGGGAAACCCTGTATTGGGAATATATCTGCATGGAGTGAAAACTATAATTGCATGCCTAGGAAGGGGTTGTTGTACCAGAGGATAAGGAGGAACAAGGACACTTTCCCAGTTGTTGGTTCCTCTCCTATTCAAGGAACAGGTGTTGTACCTAGCCCATAGACTGGTAGGTGGGGGACATTACAAAAGGGAGAAAACTGAGGAGTATCACGTGAGATGCTTCTATTTGCCTTTTCAAATATTAGACACTTCTATGCTGCTTGCGAGAGGTCCTTGCACTGGCTGACTACGCCTCAAGATATCCAGAGGCAATTCCCTTATTCAATATGATGACTAACACCGTTGCTCCGGCCATGTTTTGGATTTGTTTTTAGCAGGGTTGGGTTTCCCAAAGGGATCCGTACTGCCCGGGGGACACTATTTATGTCTCGGTTAATGGCCCAAGTTAGCAAAGTGCTAGGACTAAACCAAATCCACACCTCAGTCTATCACCCACAGGTGGATGATCTTGTCAAGAGTTACAACCGAATGATTAACACCATCCTAAAGAAACTGGTCACGGACACAGGTAGAGACTGTGACGAACAGCTTCCCCTGGTTATGTTCACTATTAGAACACATACGAAATCATTCACTGGTTACAGACATTTTTAATTGGTTTTCGGTAGTAAACCTAGGACCCTATTGGACATGGCAGCCTAGCAATGGGAAGATGAGGAGGATGAGGGGGTGGGAGCTCCTAGAATAGGCAGCCTGCCATAAAGAAGAGGGTAACCACTCTTTGGGATGACATGCTCGACACCTAGAAACAGCGCAAGGGAAAAAGAAGACTGTTTAAGACTCAAAACTCAGGGAGCTACAAATAGGCAACAGTCTTGATTTTTCTTCCATCTTCGGACAACAAACCGTTGGCTCAGTGGCAGGTTCCTTATACAGTAATGGCTCAAGCCATTCCGGTGATGAATAGGGTGCCCGTACCCGATGAAAGGAGGGATGGACAAATTTATCACATCAACCTTCTGAAGAAATGGGTAAAGGACCAAGACCCTGTAGTTCATGGACAACCTAGCCTCTTTTTTGACAGATTTTCAACCTCTAGAAAAATTACTTTCTGACCCAGGAAGATAATATCTAGCTAGGTCTGGTTCCGTTGGACCCCGCTCTTACACCCCACGCCCCCAACATTACCTCACAGAGATGGCCGGAAGGTACAGGGATATCTTTTTTTTTTTTTTTAAACAGGGTGTTCTTCCCTGATACATCAAGACATAGAGACAGAGGGTAGTAGGGCAATACGGCTACGGCCCTAGGGGATACCTGAGGCTAGAAGAAGAGCAGTAGAAGCATAAGTGAGGGAGATGTTGAGGCAAGTTATCATTGAACCATTGTTTCAAAACCCAATGAGTCAAACAGATTCTGCACTGACTTTAGCAATTGAACAGGGTATCCAAATTCGACACTTGATGCTTAGGGTTGATGACATGATCAAGAACCTAGGCACTGCACAGTACCTCACCACAACAGACCTGGCAAAAAGCTACTGGCAGATCCCACTCACCACAAACGCCAGAGGGAAAGAACACCTTTTCCACCCCCTCAGGTGTAGGGTTTTACCCTTTGGCCTGCATGGAGCACGGGCCACATTCCAACACTTGATGGACTAACTTTTACTGTCACACCAGAACTATTTAGCAGAGTATCTAGAGGACTTTGTCATTTATGGTCAGGTGAGGAAATAACACATATACCACCTGGAGGCGGTGCTCAAAACTCGGAGAAAGGCTAAGTTGATGACTAATGCTCAGAAACGCTACCAATTCAGTCAGGTATCTGTGGTATCACTCACAGGAAGGCAGGACCAAAACCCAAGTGATAAGGTGATGGCCATCAAAGACTTACCATGGCCGGTTGCCAACAAGGGGGTCGGAGTGTTCCGGGGCCTGGTGGGATGCTACTGCCACTGTATTCAACACTCTTTTGACATGGTAGCACCCCTGACTGATCTGCTAGCAAAATCACAACCTAACAACCTCAGGAGCTGGTCACCTTGTCACCAGCAAAGCTCCGACCAGCTTAGGGCCATTCTGTTTGGAGAACCTATAGTGGTGTGCCCAGACTTCTTATGGTAGTTTTTACTACATATGGACATCTCTGACAAGGGATTGGGGGTGGTTCTCTCTCAGACAAACTTGGAGGGCTAGAAACGTCCAGTGGTGTACCTCAGCAAGAAACTGTTGCTGCAGGAATCCCACTGCATAACCACTGAGAAAAAGTGTCTGGCTACAGAGTGGGCAATCGAGGCCTTCCAATATTATCGGTTAGGCCGGTCATTCGTTCTCCTGACTGACCACGCACCCTTGGACTGGGCTGGCTAGACACAAGGACTCCAACTCTCGTGACTTGTGTTGGTTTTTAGCACTACAACCCTTTTCATTAATGGTCCAGTATATTCCGGGGTGGCTTCAAGGTAATGCAGATTTTCTGTCCCGTACGGCTGTCACTTCATGGCCTGAACAGCCATGCCTGGATGGGAGGTATTGTGTCGCAACATGTGCATCCAATGCTGGGGTCACTGAGACTGCACCAACTAGTATTTTAGTCATGCAGGGCAAACCCCTCTCTCCCATGAAACAACCTGATAGGCCAAAAAGAAGCAAGGGAGAGGCGTGTGAAGCTGTAATGACATGGAGGCTGACTACAGCTCTACGTGGTGAGGATGGCGAGACATAAAAACTGAGGAGATGAAGTACCAAGGAGAATCCAGGTTGAGGTGGTGACCAGCGTGGAGGGAAGCACCGGTCCGCATGCAGAACAGAAAGACCAGGAGGTAGAGTTCCTACGCCGCAACACTGCTCCTGAGCATCCAGGGAGAGGTGAGAGACGAGGCAGTCGTAACTCCATCGGAGAGTCAAGGCTTCAGGCAAGTGGCAGGGAAGAGGGCATGCACCATCTGATGGTGGCTTTCTGTACGTGTCTATTTGGTGGGGGTATAGATTCCCCAGTCTGATATGTAAGGCTGGGAAACCCCATATTTGGAATATATCTGCATGGAGTGAATGCTATAATAGCATGCTTAGGAAGTGCACTTAAGGGGCTGACTTTCACAAGTGTGGGGTGCCGGAAGAAAAAGGAGAAAAGTGTGCACAAGAGGGGCCGTACAGCATCTAATAGTGTGACACACTCTACTTCCCTAAACCTCACGGTAAGAGGTACCAATGAAGGTAACACCACTACACTGAGCCCAGCTAAAAGGCATGTAGGGGTGATAAGTGGCAACAAGCTCTGGGTTCACAGCAGGACGGATACTCATGGCCTCCTACTTCTCTTTTATCCCCAAGGGTGACACCGACAACTGAGGGAGGACAGACAAGACGACCCCAAGAGGAGACCATCCTGGGATATAGACGCAACAGAGTGAGGACTGAAATAACAAACTATATACATGTATTGTTCCAGAGTAAACACTACCTCAGACCTATTCAGTGTGGACTTGTGTCTCTAGTCCTGTAACAGAGGCTTTCTCTGGTGGAGGAGCAGCATTGGCTGCAGTCAAAACAGTACTACTGGTAAGACTGCATGGGACCAAGTGGTGCCAAGTGAACACCCACCTGCTGAAGCCCAGTCAAAGTCGATGGCCCAGCAGCTCCATGGTGCCCATTACAAACCAGCTGGAACATGTTGAAATAGGGCTAGCATCACCTGTATGAAGGTAGCAAATTGTGCAGATTCACCACCAAGGATCTCATTTAAATGTGTTTGGCACAGGGCAGCGCCACAAGCTTTCTTGCCCTGTGTCAAAAGAAAAGGGCAGGAATGTGCTGTATCTATAAGATACGGCCCATTCCTGTATTTTTCCCCTGCGCTTGCAAACAGTGGGCTACCATCGCCAATGCAGGTATCCTTGCACAATGGTGCAAGGGTGCCTGCGTTGCAGAGGTGATTGTTTTTGTGCAGTAAAAACAATCACGAGAGGTGTTTCCTCTTTCTATGTGTGCTGTAGAATGCAGCACATATAGCAAAAGAAAAGAAACAGGAGAAATAAAGGTATTTCTCTTTGTTGTGCCTTCCTTACATAGGCTTTTTACACATTCCCAGGTTTACAAAATCTTGTAAATCTGGGAACGCTTTGAAATCTATGGGTGTTGCATTGGAACACCCACCGCAGCACCCATGGAACGTCTCCCTAACGCAAAGTAAGGCAACGCAGAGACTTGCACTGTGTTGCCTTACTCCATATCTACAAGGGCATGAAAAGCCATGCAAAGTGGCTTTGCGTGGCCTTGTAGATATGGGCCTGTGCCACCGTTGTGTCAAAAAAAGTGACACACCGGCAGCGCAAGCCACTATTACATAAGGCCCTCAGTGTGTAAATCTCTGGGCAGTCCAGAGGTATCGCAGGGCCCAAGGCCTGAGCCAGATAATGTCAAACATTTTCAGTTCTGAAGATGAAAGCCGAAGTGGATGATTTGTGGCATCTTTCTGGAGACCTGCTATTTGAGCAGGAGTGACACTGAATAATACCTTCTCCAGTCCTATTTTTATGCTTCTTTTTTTTATCTGTCCTTCGATGTCCTGGACCATTTACTGGTCGACAGTGAGTCAGTGGATCTGGAGTGGGATCTGGATTCACACTCTGCCTGGCGTTTGCTGCAAGCTCCTGCTTTAAACAGAGTGGCATTTTGTTCTTTGCATGCCTGAAACTGTAATTATCACACAATCTGAAAAGATGCTACGGCATTAGATACCACAAGCACACCCAAAATAAACATTTGCTTGTGGTAGAATTGGCACTGCTTAAATCCTGATTTTCTGGGGAATTACATCTAACTAGCATTGCAGAAAATGAATTTTGAAGGAAAAGTGAAAACACCATGGAATGGGTCCACAGGTGCCCTCCCCAAGCCCCAGGAACACCCCCACCCACACCAGAGGATGGGGACCCCATCCCAGGTTAGTAAGGTAAGTATTTTTAAATTGTATTTTAAAGTGCCATCAGGGGCCCTACATGGCACAGGGTGCAATAGCCATTCCCAGGGGACACTTGTCCCCAGTGCTGGCCATTAGGGTGGTGGACATGACTCCTGTCTTTCCTAAGACAGGAGTCATGTTTTTGGTGGTTGTGCACCAGGAAATGGCACTAGTCTGGTTAGATGCATTTTTTTTAGCCTCTAACCAGGCTTGTGCCATTTTCTGACGCACAACCCCTTCTTCCTTATCACCACCCCCACCCTGCTAGCGTCTTTCTTGAAGACGCTAGCCCAAGTTTACTGCCGGCTTGCGCCATTCAATAAATTTGTCACCCGGCTGGCGTTGTAAAATGAACAAACTGGCTCTAAACTTTTTGCTGCAAAACTGCATTAGTGCGGTTTTGAAGCAAAAACTATAAATATGGGCCTTACTGTCTAATTAAGTGCTAAAACATCTGTTTCCTTAATTGCCAGTATGGGTAGCGAGAAATGTTTAAATAGTCTTTAAATATGCAAGCTATTCCCCAACTCTTTTATCAGAACGATCCTAGATTTGAGATATGGATAGAGTGTACAGTGATGAGTGCTCCAGGAGAGGGGAGCAGCTAAGAGGTGCTTGACGAAGGGATAGCAGAAAATCTCACCCCACGTGGGACCAAAAGCTGTCAGCGTTCCCAGCCCTAGGAAGGTCCAGGAACAGACGAGCTCAGACAGACATGTCTTTTACGCAGCTTAGGCGTGCCTCCGCTATGGACGTCATTTAGGGGGTCGCAGCTGCGAGCCCTATCACTGCCTTTGCGAACCCTGGCCTCAGAGGTGGCACAACCATTGCCAGGAACACAGGTGCAGCTTGCTTGGGGCTCCACTTCCTTGTTTACAGTCAGTTTTTTTTTATTACACTATTAGTAATGAAAAGTGGAGTACAATTGCTAGAATGTGACCCTCCTTGGGAGCCGAGGTAAGTAAAACCACTTTTAAATGTATCTTGTGTTCACAATTGTGGGTGAGAGTGTGCTTATGTAATAGAGTGTGTGTTTGAGTGAATGTGTGTGGATGTGTAAGCATTTGTGTGAGTGAAAGTAAAGATGAAATGGAGTGTAGTGTCACTTCGGCTACCCCTGGCCTTTTGGTGAATTGACATCCATGAGCAGCACCCGCTCATAAGTACCTCCTGCTGCTCCTTAAACGGGGGGGGGGCTTGTAGTTCAAGCTATGGGGAGCGGAGTCATCCTCTGAGCCAGTATGAGAAAACATATTAGCAAAGTCAGCAGGTGTGCCTTTAATGTGCTAACACATATAAACACCATTTATTCATGTCTGTATTTTCTAGCCAGATCTATTGATTTTGCCAGTGCTTTCCCCTGAGATATTTAGCATCGCTGGAGCTTCAAACGTGTCCACCAGGCCTGCGAGCATCAGATGTCTGCAAATTGGTACCAAGTGAATCCTGTGTCTGATCTTCATGTCTGACACACAGAAAAGAAAGCACTGAAGCCTTATTGGAAAGTGTCTTTTCTTAGCAAAAGCAACATAAGCCAAAATAATAAATAAATGGCTCGAAGGAACAAGATGTTTGGGGGAGGATTGCCCAAAGAGCACATAAATGTGCTCCCACAGACACAGAGAAGTAGACTTGTATGAATCCCATTAATGATGTGGAGCATGTACTAGGATTAATAACATTATAGGGGGGTGGGGACTTATATATGGCTGTCACAAAATGAGGATGGGTCACTGAGAGCTCAAACAGTAGTGGGATTCAGAAAGCAGAATAAGTGGAGTACCTGTTCACAATGTAAAAACAACTAAGAGGTGATATATTGCACGGACCTAACTGGTTAGCAACAGAGCACTGTACATTATGGGAAATGATGTCAAGTGGGGGCTGTAATCTTTGAATTACACACATTTAAACCAGCATCTCACATATTTAAAGTTTAGGTTGGACCGCCGAGGGGCCGCAAACCCGCCGGCCGCATTACAACATCACCGCTGTGCCGGCAGGCGGAAAGAGAGTTTCCACCCGCCAGCCCATCGGGATGTCAACCTTAACATTGCAGCTGGCTCCTAATGGAACTGGCGGTGTTGCGGGTGCAGCTGCACCCGTCGCGCTTTTCACGGTCTGCTGTGCAGACCGTGAAAAGCAGGGTGGGCTATGCCTGGGGGCCCCCTGCACTGCCCATGCCAAATGCATGGGCAGAGCAGGGGCCCCCAGGGGCCCCGCGACTCCCCTTCCCGCCAGCCTTTCCATGGCGGTCTCTACCGCCATGAACAGGCTGGCGGGAAGGGGAGTCATAATCCCCAGGGCAGCGCTGCAAGCAGCCTTGCCCTGGTGGATTATAACCACCGGGACAACGATGGCGGGAAACCGCCGGTCCCGGCGGTGTGACCATGGCGCTACCGCTGCGGTCATAGTATGGCGATTTGTACCGCCAGCGTGTTGTAATGAGGGCCTAAGTGTTTTGCCCAGAACTTCTCAATTTTCATTTAGGTGCCAAGCTGGATTCAAACCCAGGCCCCCAGCTGTCAAGGTGTTGGTGTTCAAAATGTTGCGGTGGAGTTTGGTACCTGCGGCATCCACTGCCGGTGCTTGCATAACCCACTGACAAGGTGACACCCACATATCTGGTGAAGAAGGAAGCGAAAGCAATTAGAGAAAGGTGCTGTATATTTTGCCTTCACACCATCGTTGTGCTGCTTGTTCACAAATCACTTACTCTGCCATCTCTCATTTCACAGTCATCTCTTCTTTGCTGTCTCAGTCACAACTGTCTCATTTCTTTCTCCTCTTTTCCCTCCGTATACTCTCACCCTTTAGCTTTATTCTTTTTTCATTATTCTCAATCTGTTCTCTCTATCTTGTCCAACAATTTCTTCAATCAATCCCCTCTCTCTCACCCTCAACCTCCTTCTCTCCTCCTCACTTCCTATTATAGATATGCCATGTTGGAGACTAACCTGGGAGAGAGTTCTGTGGTACTTCCACTGAAGATTAGCTGATGCTAAGTATCTCAAGCCCCACAGAGATCAGCTTTTACCTTGTTGGAATGAGTACTGAAATACGTCAACTGGGCCTGTGAACTAGCTCTTTATGTATATCAGGGAATCAGGTGTAGTTCAGTGCAAGAAATCAAATGTCTAAATGAGCTCAACAATAAATGTATATGTCCTCTGCTCCATCTGTGCTAGGACTCTGCTCTGTCTGGACAGGGGCTCAAAACTATGAATGTAGGGACTTAGCTGTATCTGTGTTGCAGCTCAGAGCTACAAGAAGATGGGACCTGTTGGTAGCAGAGTCTCACTCTTTCCAAATGTGCAGCAACTACTTTTATAAGCCCAGGAACTCATTTATGTCTACTATGGGTTCACCCCTAACTAGAGACAAGTAATCAACTTTAATTTTAGAGTCATCTCCTGAATAAAACAGGCACTGAAATGTGCTTCTCAATCTCAAGCAGTTATAACCCTTCGATTAGTACATAGTGCAGCAACACACTAGGGGCCAGATGTAGCAAAGGGTTTTTCCCATTCTGTGTCAATGGGAAAATGTGTTCGTACATATGGCCCTTAATGTGATGCTTTGCACTGCAGTTGAACCTCTCATCTATATTTACTTCATCTTCTAATTCACTCTTCACTGCATACCTCCCTTTCTCCCCCATCTTCCTCACCATCTACACTTTGTTATGAATGCTGTCATGACAGTTACTGCTTTTAGGTCAATTTGATATTCTTTTTGGCCATCATTTGTATTGAGGACATTTAGACAGAGGAGGGACATAGAGGCAATTGTAAATAAAAAAGACAAAGGTGCTGCATAATGTGTTCATTCCCTGTTGCAAAAGTAAGTGGCCCTGTTCATAAGTGCCATCAACCAGGAACCACAGAAGCACAGTACTGCTCATAACCCTATTTGCCAATGCCACTTTGCAGGTTCTTATTGTTTTAGCCACTACTTGGGTTTGTTTTTTACAAGAAAAAACACAAGCCCCCTGCGTCCCAACAGAATATAGTGCTTGCTCCAGCTCCTCATGGGTAATAAGCGTTATATATCAACGCAATTGCACACAATACAATTTGAATGCCTCTACGAAAACAAGGCAGAAAATGACAAACGGTAGGGGGCTGAGATCACCTTTTAAGCGCAGATGGTGTCTCTCATCCCAGTGCTGAAAGGTAGTCATTAGGCAGCTCTCCTTTAAAACAATACTGAAGGCTCAAACACATTGCCCTGCACAGCGAGAGCCACCACCATGAGGTCTGCACTGTAGGATAGTGTGAATCACCAGTAACCTCCACCCCTTCATGAGAAAACATATCCTAGCAGCAACAGACACTGAATCTGACGTTTTAAAGAAAAATAAATGTCTTCTTTGACGCTGCTTTCCGAGCAGAGCCCAGAGCAGAGCTCTGTATGGCCGGCCGCGCTTTCATTGGGACAAGTTCCCTTGAAGAGGAAGCCCAAGCTATGATCCACAATAGGGGTGGGGTGGGGGCTGACGTCCTTTTAGCCCAATGAGCGTTGCACACCTGCTTAAAGTTTCCCAACAGTCCAGGAAAGTAGGGAGATCAGTGTCAAAAGTAGTAGCCCATTTACCTATCAAAAAAAAAGACAAGTCCAAGTTCTGCATAAACCACGTACTTTGCAACAGGCACACTAACCCTCTATTCTACAACACGAGTTGTAAGTCAAAACTGTGATAGAACAAAACATAAATCTCTCGCAGAACTGTATTAAATAGTTATCTTACCAATATTATAATCTCCTTGAAATTGGTGGGCACACAATGATCGCTGAGGCAGGTTCCTTAACCCTGTAAGATAATGTAAAATGCAGTCTCTGTGTGATCAATAAAGTAATCTAGAACAGATTTACTGTCACATATCCTCATGCCAATTTCTATGTAACATATGTTTTAAAAAATAAATGTATACAGTGAGTGTCAGACTCATCTTCACAAGCTATGTCCTTCGTGACTCCACCTGCATTCCTCTGACACACCTGACCCTTAATTTATCTGTTCCCAGAGTAAATTGTACCAATTCCAGCATTGATTCCCACCCAAGATGGCGGTGAAAAGAGGCTAAAGGAAGATTTATGTTTGTGTTGAGGGCTTGGGGAAATAATGATCCAAGCAGAACTTTCTCGAAATGAAAATACGACACCAAGAACCTACTCATTAAACAAGCTTATCCTCTGAGAAAAGCACAAAGCTGGCTTCAAAAGTGCCAAAAACAGAAATACTAGTGGAAAAAACGTAACAGTAAGCTATTTAAAAGTTAGAAAGATTAAGCAATTTGTTTAAAAAGCCACAGCATCCTAAAATGTACTTAGTCAACAGAAATTCGAGATGGGTGCTATGTATCTAAAACACCATAGATTATCAAAAATGGAAATTTAAAGATTAGAAACTACATTTTGCATTCTCATAGGAGACTCGTGCTAGGTGGTCGGTTTTGGTCTCATGCCACTACAAGGATAAGCTAAATACCATGAATACATCTTAGCAATGACGGTCATATATGGGATGATGTATCCTGGCTGCTCACCCAACCGCCTCTCCTTCCAGCATATGACTGTTCAGAACAATAAACCTAAACAAAAATCTCAGGGTCGGTAACTTCTGCAGGAATAAGCTTAATGGACTGTGATCATATGAAATACAATAAAATATCCTGCAAATCTAAAAAAGTTGGCAGTTTACCAAAAACTCTAAACAGGTGCTAGACCTAGCGTCCTTAGGGTGGTCTTACCCCAGACTTTTTGCCTTTTACCTCCTGTATCTTGTTGTTGGCCTTAGGACTCTGAGTACTTTACCACTGCTAACCTGCGCTAAAGTGCATGTGTTTCTCTCCTAAACATGGTAACATTAATTTATCCACAATTGGCACATTTAATTTACATGTAAGTTCCTTGTAAAATGGTATGCCATATACCCTGGGCCTGTAAACTAAATGCTACTAGTAGGCCTGCAGCACTGATTGTGCCACTGATTCAAGTAGCCCTGTAAACATGTCTGAGGCCTGCCATTGCAGAGCCTGTGTGTCCAGTCTCACTGCCAACTCGCTTTGGCATCTAAAACCTCTTAGACTCCCCTTTTCTTACATATAAACCACCACTAAAGTAGGCCCTATGCAGCCCATAGGGCAGGGTGTCATGTGGGTGAAAGGCAGGTCATATACTTTCAAGTTTTTCATGCCCTAGTAATGAAAAACTCCCAAAGTCCTTTTTCATTACTGGGAGGCCTGCCAGTCTCATAGGCCAGCATTGGGATTCCTGAAAATGAATTAAAGCTGTAATTCTTGATCTGAGAGGAGTAGCTGCATCATGTTTAGTATCATTGTAATGGTAATGGTAAACCATATTAACTGATAAAGTCAGATTTATTATTACTATTCTAGAAATGTCTCTTTTTAGAAAGTGGACATTATCTGCTCTCACAGCCATGTGTCTAAAGCCTATCTCCAATACACGTCTACTTGGGCTAGGTGACAGCTATACTTGTGCATTCCCTCCAGACACCCACAACACATGATACTCAACTTCATCTGCACTCATCTGCATAGTTATGAATCTTCCTGGGGCGGAGAATGGGAAGGGCTCACACTTGCACCTCTAAGGTTTGTGACCAGAGTCCACACAAAGGGTCGGATTACCTCCCACTGAGGGTCTGGAGCTGGGGCTGAACTAAAAGGAGACCTGTGACCTTCACAGAAACCTTATGAAGACATTCCCCCACAAAGGCACGTTCTAGTATAAGTACTGAGTCTCTGACACCCACACAAATCAGTACACTTCTGGACTCAAGGAGACGCTGCTGGGGTAAAGATTTCCACCCTGTCAGGATTGACTGTTAACAGGAACTGCTACCCTGCCCTGCTGAGCTGCCCTGCTGATCTCTGCCCAGTAGCCCAAAACTCATACCCTAGCCCCAGAGTGACTCCAAGGGCTTGCTGACTGGCCTCCGGTTCTACTAAGGGTCTCCGGGACATCAAAGACCCGAGCGGCTTTGATGGACTTTGCTGCTCGTTTTCATCAACAAACCCTGATTGGCTTTGATGTACTTTGTTGCTTGCTTTCATCAACAAACCCCAAGCAGCTTTGCTGTACTTTGCTGCCTGCTTTCACCAACAAACCCCGAGCAGCTCTGCTGTACTTTGCTGCCCGCTTTCAGCAACAAACTCTGAGTGGCTTTGCTGGACTTTGTGGCCTGCTTTCAACAACAAACCCCGAGCAGGATTGCTGTACCTTGCTGCCCACTTCATCAAAGGCCCATGGTTGCTGCAGTGATTTTCCAAGGTGCCGATGACCCGCACCTCGCAACTCCGAACACCTGTCCGGGAACCTATCCTCTGCCGCTCTCCAAAAGATCACACCCTTGTTAACACCATATTCCATGGAGACAATGTGCACTCACACAGCAGACTGCTCCACATCACCTCTTCACTGTTCAACATCACATAATTACCTTTGATTTCACATTCAGGTACTGGCAGAACACCCTAACTGATGGAGCCAAGAAGAGATCAGCTTTCTCCAATCAAGAGGGCCACTACAAATTCATAGTGATGCCCTTTGTTCGCAAAAACGCTCCTGCAACCTTCCAGAGGCTGGTAAACCAGATCCTCGCTGGGATGGAGGCCTTCTCTGCTGCTTACTTGGATGATAAAGCTGTGTTCAGTAGCAGCTGGGAGGAACACCTCTACCACCTCAGGGAAGTGCTTCAGGGCCTGCAACAGGCAGGTCTGACTATCAAAGCCAGTAAGTGCCAGATAAGGCGGGGGTTAAAAAGTGGATATCTATTGAACAACAAATTGGATTTTTGTTGTATAGGTCTCGATTTATGCAAATAGACAAGCTGTATTTTTAAACATCTGTGTAGAGTCTCTTTGTGGTATATTCAGTGTGATCTCTATGTGTGTGGCACAGATACTTTACACTTTGCCTTCTAGGTTAAGCCTGCCTGCTCTGCGCCAAGCTACCAGAGGGTGAGACAGGTAAATTTAGGTTGTGTACTTTTACTTGCACTGATTAGGATTGTGGTCCATACGTGGACATGATGAATACCGCTGCCAACTACAGACCCAATTCCTAACAACAGTGCACCTATCTCTCACATTTCTTCATACATTACACTGCCAAGTGTTGCATCCAGCACAGAATAACCATACCTCGGTGGTCATCATACACCATGAAACACTTCTCACATAGGATCAAAGCAAAGACAACACCTTTCCAACCACACACCCTACATGGGGTAATGTGCCATCCAGGCAAGCATTTCAGCACCTGACAGAGGTATTAAGCACTGAAGAATACAATGTAATGAGTCAAACTAAATATGGACACTGCTGGAACTTACTTGATGAAAAACTGCCTTTCTCAAATTACAGCCTCGTGTTACATTACTGATTTTCTAATGAAAGAAACAGGCCTACTTCAAAACACATTGGGATGTGCCTATGTGAAGTAGTTGGTTGCTGATAAACAGGTGATGTAAAATAAGGGCAAGTTACTTACCTTCGGTAACGTCATATCTGGCAGAGATGATAGCCAGTTGCAGATTTTTTACCTAGAATTTCTCCCAGGAGTCAGTCTGGATCCGGAGATTTTTCTCGAGCAGTATCCCTGTGTGCTGTGAGGTGGCGTTGATCAGCTCCACGTCAGTCAACGGCATCGTGGGTCATATATAGGTGCGACCCAGGCACTCTGCCTTCAGTTTCTTTTAAAACTTTCCATGGCAGAAGCGTAGAGCCATGAATAATACTGACCACAGATGCATCAAAACTAGGCCCTGAAAAGGGATTCCCTGACCCTAGAAATCAGTTTGCAGAGTGGGAAGGATGGGTGGGTCTTTAAGGAATATGCAGCTAGACATTGTCTCTACCAGATAAGGAGTTACTGAGGTAACTTGTCCATCTGATAGAGATATCTAGTTGCAGATTCTTTACCTTAGAATAGATACCCAACCAATACCATCCACAGAGGTGGGTCTGTGACCTAAGATTGTACTAGAAAGTCCTGTATGATCAAATGGACAAAGTGGCCACCTTTTGGACCTGACTGTCCAGGCAGTAGTATTTAGTAAACATGAGCAGAGACGCCCTTATTGCCACCTGACAGATGTCAAGAACTGGAACTCCATGAACTAACGCAGAGGTCGCAGCTTTTGCTTGGGCAAAATGAGCAAGCAAACCCTTCAGAGGCTGTTTTGTGGCCAGTGCATGGCAGATCTTAATGCAGAGGACAACCAGTCTGGAACTAGTCTGCTTCTGCACTGTCCACCTCTCTCCACACCCACATAGCCGACATAGAATTGATCCTCCACCCTGAACTCTTTTGTACGATCAAGGTAAAAAAAAGCCAATGCTCTTTTTAGCTTCAGCTGGGGGAATCGCTCCTCTTCCTTAGAAGGATGTGGGGGGTGTAAAAAGTACACAAGTTGGTGGATTGGCCTACATGAAAGGGCATGACCACTTTTGGCAAAAAAGGAAGCCCTACTGCGAAGCACCACTTTGCCAGGATAGATGACAAAGCCTGCAGCTCACTCACCCTGCGGGCAGAGGTAAAGGCCACAATCAAGCCTGTTTTCAAAGTGAGGAGCATGACAGGACAATTGTGGAGAGGCTTGAAAGGAGTGCACTTCAGAAACGTCAACACAAAATTCAAATCCCATTGTGCCATTATGAATGGGGAAGGAGGAAACATATGTATAAGACCTTTGAGGAACCTGTTTACAATAGAAGACTTAAACAATGAAGATTGATCAGACAACCTCAAAGAAGCATAAATTGCAGACAACCGTTGAGAGTGTTCACAGCAGAGCATTGCTGGGTTAAAGAAAGTATAAACAACAGAACCTCAGACAGAGGGGCAGAAAGGGCATCAACAGACTTGCCACAACATTCTAACAACAGGCGTATTCCGTTTTGGTGGAGGGACACCTGGCTGCCAAGATTACATTACAGACTTCGGGCAGAAGGTCAAAAGCTGTCAACTGTCCCTGCTCTGTCTCCACGTGTTAGAAAATGGGTCTCTGGTTGGCAGTGGTTTGCATCCTGTCCAAGTAGGGACCCGCACCCTAGTCAAGATGAGGAAGTCACACATCTAAGACAACCCCTGCTCACCCTCTTGGTAGCTTGGCACCAGCAGTCAGGCTAATCTCAGAGGCAATGTGTAAAGTATTTGTACCCACACACAGTAACACAGTGAAAACACCACAAAATCACTCAGCACCAGTTTAGAAATATAACCAATATTTATCTGAGTAAAACAAGACCAAAACTACAAAAATCCAACATGCACAAGCAAAGATACAAAATTTAAAAGAATAAATCACAATAAAGCACTTAGAATATATAGCTCCAATTGGGGCTATCACAACGTCGCTGACGGAGTCGTTCCCAACAGATTGTTGCCACTCACGAGGGAATGCGGCACAGGTCATGAAGTTGCACATACCCCCAGGTACAGTACCTTTGAAAACGATGAAACAAAGACGTTGCATGGAGTTGGGGAGGTGAGGCATCGCTGGAGGAGGTGCAGCATTGGCTCCTTACTGCTATCAGGGAGGTGAGGCGTCCGTTCCTTACTGCCAGATAGGAGAGGTGTGGTGTCGATTCCTTATAGTTGCAGGGGAGGTGATACGGAGTTGGTGGCGAGGCGTCTGTTCTTTACGATCCGGTGGGGTCGATGAATCCGGTGGGTCAAGATGCGATGGGGAGACCTGTCGAGGTTACAATCACACCATGGGGCAACAGGCGCCAAGGTGGAGTGGGGTGTCATGGACATCGGTGACATGGCACTCAGGGCTCACGATGTAGCAGGACTTCAGAGGCACTGCAGAGGCATCGGGCTTTCAGGGTCAGTGATGGTCTTCGCACTCCAGCAAGTCCACAGCTTTGGTGCAGGCAGCAGTGCGGAGTCGATAAGCGGCGCTGCTTCTGGAGTCGCGCCCAGTTCTTCTAGTGTTTCACCAGAACTCACTCCTAAGGACCCAGGAACTGGATGCAGCACCACTTCACAAGTCAGGACTCTCAGTAAGAAAGCCGAGGTGCTGGCAGATGAAGTCTTTGATGCCCCTGAGACTTCTCACAGGAGGCAAGCAAAGAGAAGTAGTAGAAGCAGGCCAGCACAGCAAAGCAATAGGTAGAGTGGCAGGTTCTCCTCAAGCATACATCTCTTCTTCCTGGCAGATTGTCCTCAATCCAGACGTGTCCTGAAGTTGTGGGGTCAGCAGTCCAATACTTATACTCATTTCTGCCTCTGAAGTAAGCAAACTGCAAAGGAAAGTCTATGTAGTGCACAAGACCCTGTCTCTCCCTCTCCTGGCCCCAGACACACTCCAGGGGGTGGAGATTGCATTACGTAAGGCCAGGCACAGCCCTATTCAGCTACAAGTGTCAGCTCCTCCCACCACTCTAGCTTTGGAAGACCCATCAGGATATGCAGGACACCCTTCAGCTCCTTTTGTGTGACTGTCTAGAGTGAATTCAAAACAGCCCAGCTGTCAGTTCAACTCAGACGTGTATTCCACAGCCAGGCAGAGGCACAGAATGGTTAAGCAAAAATAATGCCTATTTTGTAAAAATGGCGTTTACAAACTTACAATTTAAAAACCAAATTCACCAAAGGATGTATTTTTAAATTGTGATTTCAGAGACCCCCAAACCCATTATCTGTATCTGCACCCAATGGGAAATTACACTTAAAGGATATTTAAGGCAATCCCCATGATATCCTATGGGGGAGAGAGATGCCTGGCAATAGTGACAACTGAATTTAGCAGTATTTCACTATCAGGACATGTAAAACACACGAGTACATGTCCTACATTTTAAATATACCACACCCTGCCCATGGGGCTGCCTTAGGCCTACCTTAGGGTTGACTTACATGTAGTAAAAGGGAAGGTTTGGGACAAGCAAGTGGGTGCCCTTGCCAAGTTCAACTGGCAGTTAAAACTGCACACACAGACACTGCAGTGGGAGCTCTGAGACATGTTTAGAGGGCTACTCATGTGGGTGGCATAATCAGTGCTGCAGGTCCACTAGTAGCATTTGATTTAAAGGCCCTGGGCACACATAGGGCACTTTACTAGGGACTTACTAGTAAATCAAATGTGCGAATCATGGAGGAACCAATCACTAATACAATTTAGGCAGAGAGCACTGGACAGCAGTGGTAAAGAGCCCAGAGTCCTAAAACCAACAAAAACAGGTCAGAAAAAATAGAAGGAAAGAGACAAAAAGTTTGGAGATGACCCATAAAAACAGCCAGGTCCAACATAACACAAGAAAATGGAGAGTGGGCAGGTTTGGGTGCAGAACCCTCCCCTGCTGCTGCGACAGAAGATCCTCCGTAAGGGGCAGCCTGATTGGAGGATTGATGGCCAAGGCTCAGTAGATTGGGACACCATACTCTCAGTGCCAATTTCAGAGCCACAAGGATTACTTGGGCCTGGTTGTTCTTGATCTTCTTGAGAACTCTGGGCAGAAGTGGTATATGTGGAAAGTCACACAGGAGGCCTGAGTTCTACTCGAGACAAAAAGCGTCTACGAGCGATGCCGCCTTGGAAACTCCAACGTGCAACACTGCTGACATTGTGTGTTCTCTGAGGAGGCAAACAGATCTAACCAAGGCTCTCCCCAGTGCTGAAAGGGACCTTGCGTCACCTCCTGATGGAGACGTCATTTGTGATTGAGTAGGCATTGGTAGCTGAATTTGTCTGCTCTGGCGTTCAGAGAGCCCGCCAGATGCTGAACCACTAGGGAAATGCCCTGTTGTTCCAACCACGTCCAAAAGTGCACAGCTGTTTGACAAAGGGTCCACGACCCCTCCCCGCCCTGCTTGCTGCAGTACCACATGGCAATGGTGTTGTCCATCTACACCCACACTACCTTTGCCTTAAGAGAGGGAAGAAATGTATTCAATGCTGGTCTGATCACACAGAGCTCCAAAAGGTTTATGTGGCATCTGGACACCACCTGAGACCAGATGCCTTGATCTCTGCCTCAGATGGCCGCCCCAGCCCAGGAGTGACGCACCTGTCAGTGCTGTCAGATCTGGTTGGGGAAGGTAGAGTGATTTCCCTCTGACCCAAACGCGGTTTGTTATTCATCGCTGGCTGCAGATCTTGTGCAGATCCCTCCGGGATTCGGACCATGTTGGAGAGATTCCCCTGATTCTGCGCCCATTAGAATTTCAGGTCCCACTGTAGAGTCCACATATGCCTTCTGGCATGGGTCACCAGCAGGATGCAGGAGGCAATGAGGCCCTGCAGCCTCAGAGTCCTTCTCACCAAAATCCAGGATAGAGGCTGAAACATCAGTATCAGAGCCTGAATATCCTGAACTTGCCACCTGGGAGGATAAGCTCAAAACTGGACTGTGTTCAGAACATCTCCGATGAAATGCAGCATCTGAGAGGAAGTCAGGTGTGACTTTGGCATGTTTATAGTGAACCCCAGTGAATGTAAGTGGTTCACCATAGTCTGGAGGTGGGAGATGAAAGCCTGGGGCGACCCGCCTTCAACAGCCAGTCATCGAGACAGGGGGAAGACTGAAACCCCTGATCTACACAGATGAGCTGCAACCACTGCCATCACCTTGGTGAACACCCTAGGGGTGCTGGTAAGGCCAAGGAAGAGAATGGTGAACTGAAAGTTCACCGTAAAACGCAAGTAATATCTGTGGGCAGGCAGGACAGGAATATGGATTAAAGCACCATGCAAACCAAATGCTACCATCCAGTCTTCTGTGTCCAGGGCAGAAAGAATCTGAACTCGAGTGAGCATTTTGAACATCTCCTTCTTGAGGAAGAGACTGAAGGTCTTGGATAGGGAGGAGGCCCTTGTCCTTTTTGGGTACCAGAAAGTAGTGGGAATATCAACCACAACCTAGTTCTGGCACATGTTCACTCTCTATGGCTCTCTTGGGCAAGAGAGCCGTAACTTCCTCTTGGAGAAGTGCTAAGTGATCCTCTGTCATCTGATCATAGGATGGTGGCATGGATGGAGGTGTAGTCTCCAAGGGGAGGAAGTAGCCCCTCTGGACTATCTGCAAAACCCACCTGCCTGACGTGATGGACTGCCAGCGGAGCAGGTGATGGTGGATCCTGCCTCCTACTATTCTCTTGTGGGGAAGAGTCCGACTAAGAACATTTGGTGGCAGCTGTGGGGGATGAGGGGAAGTGGGCTGGCCAGACTGCTGGCTCCCTATCCACAAAGTTGGTGGATCCCACGTCCCCAGCTACACAGAGGCTGGGCAGCAGGCACAGCACGGTGGCCTGGCAGGAATGGACACGGTTGGGCACCCCTTCTGTAGCCACAAAAGGGACGAAAAGCAGACTGAGTGGGGCAAGGGGCCACCGTGAGGCTCAAGGACCTGGTCGTAGAATGAGAATCCTTCAAGCACTCGAGCACCAAGTCTGCTTTTTCTCTAAAGAGACGGTTGCCACCAAAGGGCATGTCCATTACATTGGCTTGATCATCTTCTGAAAAGCCAGACTTCCTCAAACAGGTGTGGGTAGCCTAAGAGCCACTGTCAATTAAACTGCTCTGCCCAGCAAAGTGAAGTTTCCTGTGTCTTTCCCATCAGCAGACCTCCGGGACCTGTGACACCACTTGTGCAACGTATCCCACAGCATGTGGGAGCAACAGCCCAAAAGGCATGCAGTGTTCACGGACCGCAAGGCCAGGCAGTCCGAAGAAAACATTTTCTTCCGAAGTGTGTCCAGCCTCTTGGATTCCCTATTTGGGGGTGCAGAAGGGAACGTGCCATGGGCGGGGGAGGCTGGGGTAACCAAGCTCTTAGGGGTGGGATGTTGCATAAGAAAACCTGGGTTGCCTGGAGCAGGGCGATGGCAGCAGGCAATTATCCTGTTTACAGGAGCCCCTGTGCTGGACCAGGTACACAGTAGGACATCTGTAAGGGCTTCATTGAAGGAGAGCAGGTGTTTTGGAGGATGAAGGTCAAGGCTGAAGCATCTCTGTAAGGAGGTTAGTCCTGACTTCCGCCAAAGGCAACTAAAGGTCCAGGACATCAGCTGCTCTTCGCACCACCATGGGATATGACGCTTCCTCCTTCATAGCCACAGTAGGGGGAGAAAGCATGCCAGTATCTGGGGAGGTATCCAGTCCACTGCCTTCACCCAAGTCTGTACATCAGTCCATAGGGTCTTGGAGCTGGAATTCTAAAGGGTCCAGTGACCCCTCCCATTCCTCACCATAACCTAGCCCATAAGCAAGGAGCTCAGGATCCGACACAGAAGGTAATGCTCCTGCCGGCATCAGAGTCATACAATGCCCATCCTGCTCCATGTTAGAGTATGCAATGATAATGGTACAGCGCTGCCCGGGTGCACAGGCAGCGCCAGGAATGTCAGGACGGGCATCGCGGAAGGTCAAGGTGGTATGGCCGAAGCTGTCCCAGATCCAAGCATGGATCCATGGAGCAGGTTCCGAACCCACTGTAATGATATGTGAGTTTTGACCACTGACTCCATGTTGCCCTTAGCCTCGCACTACACTGTCACTTTGGTGACCAGCAGCTTCATTCTGCCTATTGACTTTATATTAGCATTAGACACTGCTTCGTTAAAAGCTGCAAGTAGTTTTCCACATTGTACAATGTGCACGTTTTTAGTCTTTGTGTTTTTCCCACCAAGGGCATAGGCTGATAAGAATGTACTCAGACGGCAGGGAACTGACTTGTTTTGGACTGGCACCTTGGGATCGTGGCCACGTCCAACGTATTATTTTCAAAGCAGGCCTAAAGCAATCAGCATTTTTTTTTAGTAAATAAACTTCTGCAGGGAGAGGTAAAGTTGTAGACTTTTCTTTCTTGTTTGCTCAAAGTATAAGAGGCCGAGACCAGATGGACCGGGGACAGAGAGTGTTTGCAGATCTCAGGTACATCCAGGACGCTGGAGTGTGCCATCCTTTCCGTCAGGATAATTGATCTCTCTCTCCTCGATCAATTCTGGGATCTGATGCTGAATAGAAGGGAGATGAAGCAGTGATGCCCTTTTCTTATGGCAATGCATGTTTTTTAATTCAATATTTGCTTTGCATTATAATATAGATACATGTATTATATATATATATGTGTATATTGCAGTGGAGAATCATTTGTACATTATTTCATTTCAGTGCCATGACCATTTTTAAACGTGTGCTTTCAGCAAGCTAATCTCCTTTTAGGAACCTTATGTGGTGAAATAATAAGTGTCTTCTTTGGACTAAGAAGCGCATTCCAGAGATTTTTGACAGTGTATGAGTGTTTCAGCTCGGTCATTAGGGAAGCAAAAGAGCCACTGGCCCAGAACTCAAAGGGGGCCTCTTCTGACTTCGCGGGGCTGGAAGGCCTGCCAGCCGTGTCAGACTGCAAAAATTAGGTGCATGGCCTCATATAACTCCTTCAGTTGGGCATGGTTCGCTCCGGCTCCCAGAAAGTCAGGGAGGTGTTGAGTCGGCCAAGATGCAGGCTCTGCAGAGGGAGGCCTAGAACAAGGACGCTTCCACTCCCTCGTTGGCCAACAGACCAGGGGAAGTCGAAGAACATTTCATCTTCTTCGACTTCTTCCTATACCTCGACTTACTCAACTCATCTGAGGACTTGGAGTTGGGCGACAACAAGGAGGGGCTCCACAACCAATCCGGAGACCTTCCTCTTGGCCGAGACCATGAATTGCGGCAAGTTGAGTATCTGGCCGCCATCAGCTTTAGCGACTACTGCCTCAAAGCCTTTGGATGCTTGTCCCGACACTCGGAGCACGACTTGGATCGTGGTCGCGCTCCAGGCACCAAAGGCACATGAGGTGCAGATCCGTCACAGACATCACTCGATGACCGGAACCGCAGGGCTTGAACCTGGTATTCTTCAATGATATCTCTAAACGCACCAGGAGTTAAAACCTTGAAAAAGCTTTGACAAAAAGTCGAAAAAGGCCAGTCAAAAATTGATTGAGGGGTAGCGCTCTTCAGATCAGCGATGGGTGGCGCGGAAAGAAAAGAACTGACTTCCACTTGCCGGTGTGGCGCCTAAAGAGGACCTGCAAAGCTATATCTGGCGTGGATGAGTGACGATGGACACAGAGCTGACTGACATCACTAAATGGCGCGCAGTGGTACTGCTCAAGAAAAATCTCAGGATTCAGACTGATGCCTGGGGGAAATTCTAAGGTAAGGAATCTGCAACTAGATGTCTATATCAGATACGGTATTATTCTAGAATGTTAGGTCTTCAATAACACAACCAGATGGCTCCACTATGTGGATGTTTTATAAGATTTTCAAACTGCAGATAAACATATTGCAAAATAGCACTGAATTGTAACATTCACAAACACAAGCTGCAATACAATGTAATCTCCAAGGCCTATCTTTTTTAAAATCTTTGTTCAGACATCCAATCTGATAAGGGTTGGAACATTATTGTATTACATTCTTGATATCAGTGATTTTATGCAGACTTTTGATAACATGCGTGTAAATTACTAGCTAAAAATTAGGCTTTAGTAAAAAAGTGAAATCATCCCATTGTCCTAAATTAGTTAGATGTGTGTATCATCAAAGCAGGATAACTGGGCCAAAATTAAAAAGACACGACTTCAAAAGAGTCGCCATCCTTCAAAGAAACTTCGATGAACCATGAGCAAGCCTCATGACTGCTGGAAATCAGAATAGGCAGAAAGTACTAAAATACAAATGCGGTCACACCATAACTGATGACTATTTATTTTAACTAAAGGTTTTACTTCTGCAAATGTTAAGCAGGAACAGAACCCACCCAATTCAACAAAGGTTTCCTATGGAATGAATTAAAAGATGCCAAAGAGGTTCATGCATTCCCAAAGGCACTTAAGCACATCAGGGGGTGCTTCGAAAATGGAATTCTAAATGATTTGCAGAAGACCATTTTGAAGAAGCTCCACATTGGCTCCAGTACACACGGTGGGCACAGCGAACTATATTTGCACTACCCAAGCTGTACATTTTGAGGTATTAGCAATCGCTGGGGAATTAATTTGCTATACTTGTCCGAGCAACTGACTTACATTCAAAAATACCAGTTGTAAATTGTTCAAAAAGTGTGGTCAAGTTCTGCATTTAATCCAGTATTTAGAATATATCTTCAACTGAAATGATTTAATTCATTAAGCTTCATCAGCATAACCACCGTTTTAGTGAAATCAGTAAAAGTGACACAGCTTTACACATTACAGTAATTTTCCAACAGCGAGCCTGCACACGAGGTAGCTCGTTGAGGGTAAACAGAATACATTGTTGATTGTCTTTGTTTTAGGTTCACTAAATAAAGAAGAACAAACGGCTAAACTCACTCCGGCTATGGTAGGACTAAGAGTACAAAGCTAACAACGTGGACTTTCAAGTCAGGACAAATGGGGCATCCTTAGCTTTTATTGTTACTTTATTCCGCGCCTTAAGGGAGATTAGCTGCTCTCTATAAATCGGTTTGTTTGTTTAAGCTGCTGAAAAAATACAAAGTTACCATATATGTAATTCTCAGTAAACACCATTTATTCCCTATCCAAACAACACATTTACAGCAAATATTTAAGTAGCAGGGTCTTGGCTTGGTTTGGCAAATTACTAACCCTATTACGCAGGGTTTATTATATGAGCACAGGTTAGGAGAAAATTAAGTTTCCTCCTGACACTACACTCTGTATTCTATACAACCCTATAAACAGAGAGTAGTGTAAAGGTGGAGCTGTCAAAAGCAAGAGTCCTCAGGAGAGAGAAGGATCAGTAACAGGATGAGGTGCGGATTTTAAGGGAAAGGGCTCATTTGATTTGGATGGATGCCCAGAGCTGATGTAGTGGAAAGAAGTACATAGGAGACTGGCAAAAAAAGTATCTTTACGTTGGTTTTTCCTTTCCGTGACCTACCGTTGTACTTTCCTAATTTCTAATAAATGTGGTACATAGGCCCCAGCTTAACTCCCACTGCATTTTCCGCATCACCATTAAGACTTTTCCATATTCCATTAAACTTCTTCACGTTTGCTTTAAAACCGTGGTTCAAACATGTACAATTATTGTCACACCTCCAGAACCAATGTATGCTAGATTACTTGTATGCAGGACATTCACAGTTGGGTGTACTGTATTCTTCTGAACCCACTACGATGGTCTTTGGAACCTGGAAGAACGGATTGTATTACACTCTGGTATAAAAAACAGAGGGTGCCTGGCTGTGATATGCGTATAATAGCAGAAATCTATTGTTGAGGTAACCAGCATTGCCAAAGGCAATATGTCTGTCTGCAGTCAGGGATCACGCTGATTTAAAGGGGCAGGCGGTGCACGCAGGGGTGGGGGGGGGATTGAATTAAATTAAATACAAAATAATAATTTTAAAAAACCACTTACCTCCACTCCCGCGCCGCTCCTCTGCCTCCTCCCATCTTGTGGCAGGCAAGGCTGGCACAGGCTGTTCTGCGCCAATCCTGACACTGCTTAGAGCAGTTTATGATCGTTTTTTGTGAAAAGGTTTGCAGCTGCCACTGCTAGTGGGGGGGAGGAAGACGGGGGGTGCAACGCCCTTTCGCACATATGGAGGAGTCACCCTGTCTGGCTTTTTTACCAAAATGAAGTGATTCTTCATGCCTTTTGTATGATTGTGCAGATTCCCGAGAAGGTGAATGCAAAAATTAGTTAAAGATTAGATGGATTGAGGGATGAGTGTGCACAATGAACAATGGATGAGTGAGTAGGAAGATTCATGAGTGAGCAGGTGCAGATGACTGGATGGATAGATAAATGTGTGGGTAAGAAGATGAGTAACTGAATGGACGGCCATCTGGTAGTGGGGAGGCTATTTTCCATTCCAGCTGCTGCTGCGAACTCACCCATCCATCCACCAACCCACGCATGAACCCAGCTGCTCATTCACAATAACCTCCATTCACCAACTCTCATAACCAGTCCATCAGTGAGTCACCCTTCATTGCAACCCCAAGCACATACACAAACTAATCAATTAATTCCCACTAATTACGAATCACTTGCACTGACATTTGAGTAAACTGAGAATGTGGGGCAGAGAGTAACGTCTATTTCCTGAACTTCAGAAGAGTCCACACTTCCTCCTGTACCTTCGCCTTGCAATGAAGACAATGCCTGAATGAGATTTCAATGGGTACCCACACCGGTTTGCATTTGTCATCCAGAGTGAACTTCTTTGCTCCATGTATTGAGGCTCTGTGGAAAGTCCTATATTCGCAGGACAGGGAAACTTGATGCAGTGTGTAAAATAGCCTGCAATGTGTCATATACCCTGTGCTATACCAAGAACAGTATATTGTGCTCTGTATTCATGTTCTTCACCGTTCCTCGTGTCCTTCCCTGCACACCTTACCATGCACTGAGCAATAAATCACACCCTTTATTGTGACAAATGCCTTGCACTCAGTAATGCGCACTATACTCTAAACCATGCCTTATGCCTGCTACTTCAATCCATGCACTGTGCCATGCAGGGAACTGTACATGTAGGCAGATCCCCAGTTTGATTGGCAAAAGTGCTACGGAAATTAACAGTGTTTCATACAAAGCCTTACAGAGCCAGCTGTTGTGGCCTACATGCAGCTGGACGAGTATAAGGTGCACAATGGACATATAGGGACTCATACTGTCTACACAGAGATCTACAGACTTCTGTTTCACACTGTGGCTGGTTGAGGGGAGAACTAATATGGCCGGAATCTGCATGCTTCTTGCTTCTGTGCACCATAGATGTTACACGAATGCAACAGCAAAATCTAGATATGCACTTGATTGGCTTCTCAAAACTGCACCACTCTCTGGCGCAACTCACCATCTCCTTGCTGCCCCTTTATTGGTATGCCATGATGTCCCTTGCCACTGCTGGCTTGGTTGTACTGCTAGCCGAAGGTGGAGGGGTAAACTCACCATTGCTGTCAGAATCTGATCACCTATCAAGCACAACTGAGTGTCAATAAAAGCCCATAACAGGTCCAGTCTCCACAAAATGAGGACAAAGGTTTAAATTCTACTCCTTTCAAAAGAAGGGAGAGGGGAGGTTGATGCGGTCCGTCATGTCCTCCCTGAATAAAAACATATGTCAAAAAAATATGAATAGTTCCCACACCTGGACTGAGGGCAGAGCGAGATAAAGAAAATGGTTTGGTTTCTTATTCTAATGGTGCCAGGAATACCTCAGGATGTAAAGACCCTCATCCAACTAGGTGGCATGCTAAATCACTGGGCCCTGATCCATGCTAGGCGGATGGTGCAATATTCAGCAGGCCCTTCCTACAGGGGCACTTTGGAGATCTCTTTCCTACTCTTTTTTTGATTGTTCGTGAAACTAAGGTGGTTGTGGATTTGGTGAGCGATAAAATTGCCTGTAAATAACCCAGCAGGCCTTTTATTTCCAATATGGTGATCGACGTCAAGATTTTTAAAAAATGGACAAACTGAACCTTAGTTGTTTGTTGGTTTAACTAACTGGTCTTCGTGCTTCATTTCCGACTGCCTATAAAGGTCAAATGATGTTACTTCAGGACAAAAACCTGAGCAGCCTGCTATGTATGTGGGTAACTCAACCTTAAGTTATCCTCAAACATATTGTGATAAAAAGTTGCAAATAGCCCTCCAGCGTCCCCCGTCTGGGAACACATGTATCTGTGTACCAACATTTGTAATCTTACAAGGCCTCAGAGGATGCAGAAACTCAGCGCCTACCCAGTCTGTTAGCTGTGTCTGGACAGTGTGCCTGTGGTCAGAACCTGCCTCCGTTTACCAACCACTCCCGAATCTAAGATTCACATACCTTTCAACCTAGAGTGGGGCAGGATTCAATGATGAAGCGCGTCACTTAGGTGTGCAAGGGTGTTCACATCCTGAGTAAGACATTGCTGTGCCAGTGGAATAAGAAACAAAGCAACTTTATTTAGCTCCCTACCCTTAACGTAGGTGTGGGAAATATTTGGAATGCCACATCTTTTGAGATAGATTTAGGTTTTACTCATTCAATACATGTTACTGAAGAATGTAAAATGTCCTAGCCATCGAGAAGGAAAGTTTCAATCCCACTGCGGACATGGAGGTGAGGATTAAGCTTTCTGCTTAGCTGTACTATTTTAACATTAATCGTTTATGCCAACATTCTGTTATCTTGTACAGCACGCCCCGTCTCAGAGACCCCCCATTGAGGGGGTGAGCCACTAGAGGGTGCTGCAGTGGTTATCACATGCTGCAAACTGAATAAGGGGTAAAAAGGTCACTTTAATAGAACAGGGCTGGTAAGTATAAAACAACCTTGGCATAAAGCTTAACAAAACTAATTCAGGTCCTCACTAATAGATACAACTCCACCTAACCCCATCCCCACCATCTAATAAGATCCATTGCCCTTTCTCAGATCAACCTTGACCCAAAACCAGTAACCCTGTGCCTTAGTGTCCCCTTCGTATTGTTCCCTTTGCCCCTTCATCCTTTTGGATTTTCTCAATATCCCTGTCCACTCCTTATGGTGTTTCCATACCCCCTTCCAACCACTGAAATGTCTCTCATCTCCGCCTACCAGACCATTTTACCAGCGACAATGACCTGCCCTATTAAAATCTAAAAGCAAAAACAAATCTGATATTTTTTGAGAATAAGACTTACATAAAATATACCCATGAGACCCCTTAATTGACCAAAAACATTCTAATAAATAGAGCCCAAAAAAGGAAAAAATGCCTCTATTAAGGGAGGGTGGGAGGGGCTCAAAAACAACCACACCCTGACTCCTTGAGGTTTGACACGGCCAAAAGAGGCCGTCCACACTACACCCAAACTATATAAGGACTATGTTAAGCCCCACCCTACCCACACCTACAACCAATCATATTCCTCGTGTTGTGGATTGCACCACTAACGCCCAGTATGCCCAGGGGGAGACCGGGCAAGCCCTTGTTCCCTCCAAACCTCCATCGGGTGAAAATGGCACAATAACAACACACTGCAAACTGAATAAGGGGTAAAAGGCTGCTTTAATAGAACAGGTTTGGTAACTATAAAACAACCCTAATTTATGTCCTCACTAATACATAAAACTTCACCTAAACCCCACCTCCAACCTCTAATAAAATCCATTGCCCTTTCCCAGATCAACCTTGACCCAAAACCAGTACCCCTGCGTCCCCTTCTTGTTCTTCGTTTGCCTCTCCATCTCTTAGGACCTTCTCAATATCCTTGTGGTGTTTCCATACCCCCCCAACCACTGAAACGTCTCTCATCTCCGCCACCCAGGGAAACCCGAAGGGGTTTTCCTGCCCCAACAAATATTAATACCTTAAGATTCATAAAACCCAAAATTGTTCACCCAACAATTCCACAATCTTAATCCTCAACTCCAAAGTGTAAAACTCATTACCCAAAAAAGAAAGCTGTAGCCTATCTTGCCTGTATAATGATGCATCGGTATGAACAATTTCAGGATGTTGCAACACAGAAATGCCTTGCTGTCTACAAAAGCCCTTCATCTCCCTGTTCACGTTTTTCCTTTGCTTCTCAGTCCCAGTAAAACTATGAGCACCTTTCCAAAATCTCCTTGGTGTCAGCTCTGTCCATAAGATGTGAATGTCTGACCAATGGGAAATCAACCTAGTCAGATCCAATTCCATAGCTTTAAGGATACCCATCCCAGACAGTTGCAGAAGTCATTCTCGCCTAAGTGTAGAACCAACAAATCAGGGCAAAAACGATTTGCTAATCTTGTAGAAAGAATGGCTAAGAGCTCTCCTCACCTCATCCCACTCTTCCCTATCCACATAATCTTCACCCTTGACCCATCAAAACCCAGCTGCCCCCCAAAAGGCTTTGAATCTGCTTGCTTAGCTGCCCAGTGTATAAATAAGTGGCCAACGATCCACACCGAAGAACTTTCCGCAACCTGAAAAGAAAAACAAAATCACCCAAGGAAATTGTGAACGACAGAACAACAATTATCTATACTTTAAACTGACCCAACCTGATATATCTCTTGAAACATTGAGACCTCCATCAACCAACATCCATTAGCCACTTATCGCTCTTACACTCTCTTCTAGTATCTGTGGCCGCTCCAATGCGAAAAGAATGCGTACCGTAAACATTCTGTGATCTCCCCAACTTACCTAATGCAGCCCTCAAGACTGCTAACAGCTGGAAAGAACTTAGGAATGAACCATCCTCATTAAGAAATACATATTCACTCTTCATAGGAAGAAATGCAGACGAAAACACCAACCAACAACGCATTGGATAGTCTGGCTTGGCCATAGACTTTAACAACACTTCCCGGCCCTTAAACATCTTATCCATTTTAGACAAACTCAACCACAGCTTCAATCCACCGTGAACCAAACTTACCTGAGAATGCCGTAAACTGCAAAAAAAAAACTCGTGCCCAATAACTAAAAAACTCGAAAAGCACCATGATAAAGCCATGACATCCACAAAGATAACAAAGCTACCTCCCACTTAGAGAAACAAACCTGGTTCAATACCCCTAAAATGTCTTTCAACATCGCCCCAGAAATTGGATGTCTACGATCCAGACGCACACCCCCCTCCCTCGCCCAACCAGCCACAATCCAGCTACAAATGTTTCCTTCCATAGGATCATAACCCCAAAAGTACTTACCAAAAAATGAAAACTGCCATCTTACCTGATATCGTTACTGCTGCGAGACCTTTGTCAATCAAAGTCATTATGAAACAAATTGCATCCTCCCTCTTATATCAAGACATGTGGGGAACCATCAGCTACTTTTACTGTGCCCAAACCCTGTCATATGACCTCAATGTAGACGGAGCGTTGGATTGTCGAATCAACTGTAACACCCTCACATTCATAGATCCCATAGCTCCACTGGCAGTGGCGTCTTCAGTAAGTCCGCTCCGGGCACCAGTCCACAGAATCTCCGCCACTGTGAACGAGATAGTGCATCAACAATATCATTATTCACCCTAGGTACATAACAAACCTTGAACAGACTATTGAACTTCAAACAATAAACCAGAAATATACACAACCGCTTCAAACATGTTCTCCACAAAACCAGAGCAACCACTAAAGGAAAAAACTCCAAAAAAGCAATAATATGGTGTGCTTTTCTCCAAGCCTCAGGCCACAGCTCCAACCCAATGCCCATCCCAAAAAATACCAAAACCATGTGCACCAGCGGCATCAGAAAAGATCTGCATGAGCCAATACAACTCTTCAGCAACTGACAACATGATCATGCCATTGAAACCCTTCAAAAAACAAATCCACATCCTCAAATCTGCTTTAGTACCTGACTCAAGCCGAATTCTGTGGTGTTGCAAAATTGCACCTTTCAGTGCAAAGCAAAGCTGCTTAAAAAAGCTCTCCCAACTCTCACCACACGGCATGAAAGTTCAAATGGCCCAGTAAAGCTTGCACCTGTTGCAGCTCCAACTTATCCTTGGAAACTGCTTCCTCCAACAAAGAAATCAATGTTTGCACCTTTTCTACTTCACGGAATCCAACTCAGTTCCCAGAAACGTTATAGAAGTAGCGGGGCCTTCAGCTTTATCAGGAGCCAGTGGCACTCCCATCTCCTTCATGCATGCCAGAAAATCCACCAGACCTCTTGTACATACATTCGATCCTGAATTACCTACCAAGAAGGTACCTTCTGAATCCACACAGTGAAGACAGAAAGGGGAGGCAGCCCTTTCAATCACCCAGAGTTTGTAACATGTAAAGTATGTGCGATGGAGGTATTTTAGTTGTATGAGCCGTAGCCGGGATCCAATGGCTGAGCCTTCCAGGGATGTCCTGCCTTCTGTCCTGGCTTCATTCGCCAAAGCCCCAACATCCCGCTCCCAGGCTGTGCGCAGTGTAGCAAGGTAGTCAGGCATGTGATGAATCAGGGACCGGTAGCCCTGGGTGGTTTTATGTGTGCCTTGAACCCCTAGATGTAGCTTGGCCTCATGGGGGTTTTACTAAGAGTGGGGCTCCAATGAGTGAATATATGGAGTTAAGGCATGGTGAAGTAGGGGATAGCGGTAGAACTGGCTACAATGTAACCAAAACTTGTCTTGGAGGATGAGATCGGACATCTTTCAGAACATACTCTAAGGATGAAATACCTATAGTATCCCACGTGGAGAAGCCCCACCAGCGTTGCCACCTGAGGGACCAGTTTCACCACCCAAAACGGGGTTTGTGTCATAAGCCTCTGCCTCCACCCTATCTTTCCAAACTTCCTTTTCCAGCTTTGCAGAACCACCAGTATTGTGAAGGGGAAGTGGAAGCTGCGTCCACCCCCCAAACAGAGTAAGTGGTGGACTGCGGTACCCTGGAGGGCCCACCTCTTGGACAGAAAAGCAGGGTCACCCTGGGTGTCGCACAACCATTCAGTGATATTTATCAGATGGGACACCCGATAATAGGACTCGATGTCGGCCTTGGCTTGCCCCCATCATATGTGGATGTGAAACATTTAGTAAGGGCTATACAAGGGATGCCAGAATTTCATAAGAAACTACGCAACACAGACAGTATCATACGTAAAAAGGTGCACGTTAGGGGAAAAGGGTAGTTCCAGAGATGGTAGAGGAACAGGGGGAGAGGAACCATCTTAAATATAGCAGAGCAGCCCAGAAGAGATCAAGAACGGGCTGACCAGATTTTAGTGCCTGCTGTCAATTTACTGAGAAGTGACCAAATGCTCATCGACCATGCCCCGAAGGGCTCAGGAGTGACTAAATATGTGAAGCTACGCGTGTTTATCTGGAAACTGGAGGCCCATCCCAAGTTCTGGGACCGGGGAGTGGAGTGGATAAGATAGTAGGTTTGTTCCTATTGACGGACCAAGTGTTATCAAATATCTGGAGAATGAGCAGCACCCGGGGACCATAGGTCTAAGGCTGAGTCAAAAAGACCATGGCGTCATCTGCGTTAAGCACAACCCTGTCCACAGCACCTCCCCCTCCCACTCAAACACCTGCACTTGTGCATCTATACCAAGCCACTCAGCGAGGGCTTCTAAAGCAAGCGCAAAAAGCAGAGGGAACAATGACACTGACGTGTTCCCAAGTCCAATGCAGAAGGGCATGTACAGGGCATTATCTACTTGTATGTGGGCAGTGAAGTCAGTATAAAGTTTGACATATTTTTTAAATTTCGGCCCAAAGTGTAGCCGATGAAGGACTGAAAATAAATATCTCCAATCCACCAAATAAAGCAAATTGCAGATCACCTAGGGCTGCTGTTAGTTTCTATGGAGTCAGTCTTCGTTGAGCGTTGCCCTGTCAGTCAGCAATAGGTCATTGAGAGGCAGGTCTAACACAAACCACCAGATCTGTGCATCAGGCAGATGAGTGTGGGGAGCATACAGATTCGTGCAGAAAAGGGCAAACTGTTGTACTATAGTATCATCCACGGAGCGGAGGATTGGTGGGGGGTTAATGCTTAATACTGGAGCAGAGACGGTGGAGTAGCTTACTAGCTTTGTCCCCTCAGTGATAGATCCAGGACTGCAAAGCAAGCCAAAACGTCTTGGCCTCATCAAGATGAAGGTGGTGCAATAGGAATTCAACCTGGAGTTTATGTCGGAGGATGTCGGGGATCGCCTGAGTAGCGAGTAGCGTGTCTCCGGTCCCTGGACCAGGAACTCCAGATTCAGGACCATGTATCACTTCTGACATTTCTTTACATTCAGGTAACTAATAATCTCTCCCCACAACATGGGCTTTAGGGTCTCTCGTAGAGTACCCTTGGGCTGCACCAAATGGTGATTGTGGGCCAAATATGTGTCAACTGTCTTTCCCATCAAGGAGGTGACAGCCATGTTTTGAAGGGACAATAGGGTGAGACCCCAGCAGAATAACTGCAGTGAGTGGGCTGTGCGCAAGGAAAGGGTGATCGGTGAATAGTTTGATAATCCGCAGGGAAGGATTTAAGTGTCTAATGTTTTATGAAGGTCAACCTTTGGGAGGAGGAAATAGTCCAAACAAGAGAAGATATTATGCATCCCGGAACAGAATGCATTGCTCCTGTACCCCTGCTGGAATTCCCACCTAAAACTGCCATGCCCAATGCTTCCAAGAACGGCCACATCAGGGAGCGATGCTGCGTGGGGCTGCCTCCTTCCAAAGCCTATTAAGGTCGCCATGTATTACCCCATTCCATTCACCCCTTAGCACTAAGGGCCCTGCCTGAAGGGTACCAATGAAGTTTATGAGTACCTCGAGGAAGGAGCTGCTGAGTGGGGGCGGGGCATACACATTCACAAGTGCCAGGGTCTCCCCAAATAATTGTCCAGTGATGGCCATGTATCTGCTCTGTTGGTCAGTCCAGGCCTGTTGCACTGCATATGGAAGGTGTCCGTTGATGGGAATCTCAACCCTTCTGAAAGCCCCGCATGAAGCCTGAGTGAAAACACTGAGCACAGCTATAGCGGGTCAAGAAAGGAACCCTGTTGCCCAGCAAGTGTGTTTCATGCAAGAATAATATATCAGATTGTAGCCGTTTTGCAGCCCGGAGAACAGCTGTTGTTTTAATTTTGTCCACCAGGCCATTGACTCTCCAGGACATCAATTGTACCCGGCTGAGCCAGGTTGGGTCGTCATCAGCTATCATGTGTTGCAAGTGTATGAGTCACGACAGTATGTGGAACCACAGCAGCTGAGTGTCGTGGATGCACCCTTCACTGAAAGAAAAACAGTAACAGCAACTAAGACAACAACCAGAAATTCCCATCCCACCCACTTTACACTTCCAGAACTTGAAATATATGTCTTGTGGCCAGACAGCCACCCACGCGATGGAACCACCATGTCCCACTGGATCCCACCCCAACTAAACCTAATACAGGTGTCAACCGTCAAGCACCAATGTTGTAACGCACCCCTGCAGGTGCTACTGATCTTATAGTGGAGGTTGAGGGCATTAGGTAAGAGAGGCCTCTCTCAGCTGGTCGTTCCCCAGCAATCACGCCAGCAGGCCCCAAAATAAATGAAACTCAACAAGATTGTGTCTTTTAGTACTCATCCCCAAGCATCTTCAGACCAGGAGGCACAGTTCGCCATCCCAGTTGAGTCTACGGCACAATGCCATTGGCAATGCATCAGGGGCCTGTGGGCGGACGTTTAAGGAGGGTGGCATCGGGAGGATCCAATCCAGACCTGGCTGGGTCACCACCAATGTCCCCCACTCCAACTGAGACATCCGGCTTCCTGCACCACGAGGAAGACAATGCTTCCTGCGTCTCCCTCTGTTTCTCTTGTGTTGTGGGGAGGGCCCCTCAGTTGACCCCCGGGGAGAGAGAGTCTGTCAAGGAAGAGAGTATGCGGTTAGAGATGGCACCGCTCATCAGTCCACTGGAAAAAAACCTCCGGAGTCTAGAAGACAAAGGTTTGGGATTTGAAGATTACCTTAAATTTGACAGGGAACAACAGCAGGTACCAGATACTGAGACTGCATAGTTTATTTCTGGCTTCAAGGAACGAGCAACGTTGATCTTGGGCCAGCTTGGTGTAGTCCAGGAAGATCATTATCCTGTGGGATTGAAACTGGGGCAAGTCTTGAGGCCTGGTGTCCAAAGATTGGCTTGCTGCATATATATGGCCACTGTCAGAGAACAGGACAGAGCCGTTGGAGTGCAGGGCTCTAGTGCAGCAGGTCAACCATCTTAGGAGCCGAGGCCTCTCCACAGGGATCCTCCAGCCTCCCAAGGTAAGCCGTGAGGCAGCATGAGCAGTCAACTGCCTCGGGCTCAGACATATAGGAGGTCTGCAGGCGGTGGTGGAGTCACCGGAGATTCAGACCAGGCCACCCCCCAAGCACAGGCAATGGGCTTAGGTGTGGGGGGCTCCAAAAGTCAGCCTGTCGCTCCCCTAACCGTGCAATACGCTCTGGTCTCTGCTGGCCCAGCATGCCCAGTCCTGAGCCCTGGCCGCGAAGGGGCCTCACAGCAGCCGTGGGACAGGACGTGACCCAAGCACAGTCAACAAGAGTGTTGGGGGGTTGAGAGGTCTGCAAGATGCAGTCTGCTACTTCCTCTTGGTGTCCCCGGCTGCTCGGGTTACATCACTGCTAGTCCAACATGCCTGGTTCCGAGGCCAAAGAGGCAGTAACTTCACAGGAGACTTGAAGCAAGACATGCCTCAAACCCAAGCAATGGGTCCAGATGTGGGGGAGTGTCCCAAAGAAGCCATCTGTTTTCACCCTGGCCTTCGCTGCTTCTGGCCTGACACGCTCAGCCCCGGCAAGGCCACACCCGGAGCCCCGTGCCAGCATCCAGCAGCCCTCTTGGGGGGGCAAGTGTAGCTCAGTTCCAGTGGCACTCGAGCCATTACACATACGTTTAAGGGCACGGCCAGCCTCGCTCACCATCAACATCGGCACTGCTATCCTTCAATGCAGTACAGGCCTATGGTGTCCATAGACGAGGCATTGGTGCGGCTTGTCCCTGCCATCCTCCCGCCATGCCTGCTCCCAATCTCCAACCTTTTGGGCCGCCAAGGGCCCTGTGTGTTGTGGGGAGAGAGAGAATGGCAGTACTAGGTCTGGCTGCCATCTGTGGAGCTTGGACACCCCTCCTCCACTGCCATTATTGGTCAATTTTCCATCTATAATCCTATTCTAATTCCCTTCATTTAACATGTTTCTAACCACTCCAACATCATATTCCTGCTCAGCTTAAGGATGCGACTGACTGATGTGCACACTTTTCTGCTGGGCAATCTGAAACTTTCATTCTGGACCCCCTTATCCACTGCCCCGCTTCCCATGCCATCTGATACCATTAACTTGAAGAGCCTTTGCCCAACTCATTAACACTATGCCCATCTTTTCTGCATACTCAACTTTTCTCAAGTTTAACCAGCATGAGAAGAGTTAGTGTTTCTCATCACCACGCCTCTTCTGACGTCTTCTGTGCAAGTTTGCCACCTACACTGACTAAGGGCTTCCTGCAACTTTTTAAGGCATACAAATATGTCCTTCAAAAAAGAGAGTCCTATTGGCTTTGCCAATGCTTCTTCTGAACTTTTTTGTTCGTACTACGGCAAATCATAATTTGATCACAAAAAATGCCAATTTGATTTACAAAAAAAACACTGTGAATTAGCCGTAGTTTGCTGAAATAGCAATTAACAAAGGGTAAAACTGCCACACTATAGGGGCAGCATATACAGTCACAAACTGCAGAGAGAGACAGTTTGCCAACCAGAGAATAGAAAAACATTCTGAAATAACTGACAAGGTCGGTTGCACGCCACAGCCAGTGCTGGTTCTTGAACTGTTCAAACTACGCTAGCTGACTGTTTAAACCACAGGTCTACAACCTTTTGTGTAATTAGAGCTACATATGATCAATGAAAATCACTGTGAGCCACTAATATTATTAGTGTTATAACAGTGACTACATCAGACAAGACTACATTAGTGGCCACCATAGCCAAAGCTACCAGCAATGATCACCTCAGTACATCAGTAGGGATGCCAGCCACAATGTAATAACAAGCATTTGCAATGCAATGGGTCTCGCGTTTGCTTGAGTTAAAGCTATTAGGGTTGTAAACTCCTAACCGGACTTTACTTGCCACATAAACTGAAAAGTAAAACAGTTTCACATAAGCGAGCCGACGGCCACCATGAGCACAAAGCAAACACACAAAAGGAAACAGAAGTTTGCTAGCAGTGAAACTTATCGGCAAAAGTGCAATTATCCATGTAACTGGCAAAAGTGCAATTATCCATGTAACCAGTAGAAGTGAAAATATCCATGCAACAGGGTCGATGTCATGCAAAGCGCTCTACTACTGCCCAGAGAGATCACGCGGCCTACGAAATAAAGAGAAAAAGTAGTGCAGAACCCATACGGAAAACATGGAGCCTCGTATGTTTTCAGTAGTTGGCCGATGCGCTTAAGGCAGGCTAAACACAAGAAAAGACATGATGTATGCAAGCCTTTCACTAATTAAATCAAGCTAATTTTAAAATGCAAGCCCGCAAACCAACCAAAGCGATGGGCTTGACATGGGCGTGGTTAAAAGCCCACAGAGAGATTACACCATGGACAGAGCGCTCTGTACTCGAACCTAAAAAGCCTGTTCACATCACTGATTCTACTGAACACAAGATGCTGCCACCATTGTGCTCCTGTCACTTAATTCCAAATAATGGCACTAGCCCCTTACCTTCACAAGGGTAGTGCTTAGTGCCCCCATGTCAGTCTAAACATACTGCATTACCGTGAAACAGGCCTAGATTATGGCGCACACACATGATCTGTGATGGCCCATGACCAAAAAATCAGAATCAGGGATCCAGGTATTGAAGCAGCTGGGAAACTAATGGCAAGAGCGCATGTCCGCCACTGTGCAGGGGACATTCCATCCCAATAGTGGTATACAGACAAATACGCTAGTCACGTAAGCTTAACTTTTTACCTAAGGCAAAACAAAGGTAAACAATAAATAAGCACTGACAAAGCCAATAAGTCAATGATTTTTCATATATTGCAAAGCAGTTGAGCTGCTGTGCAATATAACAACGTTTTTAAAAAGTGGTATGATCTGGACAATAGTGAGCTCGCCAGACAGCGATCATAGAGAGGAGAAAAATGACTTATACCATGCAAGCCAGAACCAGAGCTTCCCATTCATTAAATGGCAACAATGCAACATTTTGGGAAGACCAGCTTGGGAACATAAATCAGATAATCGCGAGTATTTTTTTGCTATTGAGTATTAAATGTGCCAAACTGACCATCTTGTCATAAGGAAGCGCTACAAAAACATGATAGTTAAAACATACATAATTAAGTGTATTCATGTCAGTACTGCCCCCAGAACACTGTGCGAAAATCTTTGTGCAAAAAAAGGGTTAGTATTAGATTCAAAATTATGATTTGGCGGTCGTTAGATGTATTGTTTTCCGTTCTCGAAATCAGTGATGCTGCGCATTTTCTACTGTAACCCAGTATAACTATTTTTTTGCAAATCATCTGTTTTTGTAATGTTATGTAGAGCGCCAAGATGCTCCTTTTCTGCCTCTTAGCATCACAGTTACCCTCTACTGTCCCATGCCAGTGCTAGTTCAAGTAATTATATGGAGTGTAAAACAAATACAAACATACTTTAGAATTAGCATTTTATCCAGGTAGCATGTTAGGGGCTTAATTTATAAGGAATACATTTCATTAAAAGAGTTCTCTTGCTTCATCACAATGCCCTCAAACCTCCCCCCCCCCCCCCCCCCCCCCCCGCCCCCGTCCCAACCGAGGCGTAGGTGATGGTGAACATTTTTAGGTGCGTTCTGAAAAGGGCCGCAAGTGCCTTTTGTTTCTCTAAATGCCTCAATGCAAATGTTTGCAAACTGCTTTGCCATAGCAGAAGGTGCATTCAGGGATGCTTCGTCCAAATGCACTCTGTAACCAAAAGTTAATTCAGCATTATTTAAGCACATTAAACACATATTTATATATATTTTTAAAAGAGGAGGAATTGAAACTCTAATACTGCACAGAGCAAAAGTACAACCTTTTGTTGGCACTGCGTGCTCGCGTGAAAATAAATGTGTGCCCTCGAAGAGGGAGTGGTAGGGCTAATTAATGGCACACCTGTTTTTGCTAGAATATGCATGAATCACTATTTCCACGAATATACTGACCGCACTTCGTAATATATTTGCATCAGTTAATTTACACAAACGCGATTTTTGTCGTGAGAGTTGTACAATATGTAACAAAGATGGCACAACATATCCAGGCAATCACATACACTTGGTTGGGGGGACGTTTTTAAGAGTTCTCGGTGGCCCAGCTACACAAACAAAATGAAAATTAATGCCCAGGCAAAAGGTGGAAAGAACCGCAAACACACGTGTAAAGGACAGATAGGCTTAGAAAAACCCGCAGTGAACTCTGAGATGCAGTTGCTCCTTGTGTATGCACGGCAAATCCACGTCCCACACACACAACCCTACAATTCAAGCACAGTATGGGCGGAGACAGATCACACACTGCCACAAAGGGGTTTCGTTAATAGTGGGCTTTAAACCTTTTCTCAGTCACAACCCAAGTGGCGTAACTTCTGTCTATTGTGGTATCAGTGTTACGTTTTATAAGAAAACGTGCTTCTTACAAAGAGAAATAGATTGAGTTTTACAACCTGGAAACTTTATACTTGAAATTATTACTGAGGTTACCAGATGACGCCATACTACTAAATATACGATACTACAAATCTGGGTTTTCTTTTAACAAATATTCAGTTTGATCGAGTGAAGTGAACAAGGTCTACAACTCCCAAATGCATTAGAATGTTAAAATAAATGGATGAGCCTCGCTATATAAATGAACCAACGAAAAACTAAAACCCGAGAAGCTAAGGTGAGAAGGTCGAGAGCAGCAACAGATGGGGGAACAACACGAGCGAGGTGTGGGGAAAGAATGAGTGAGGGGGAGGCGGAGGGCTGACTGCAAATATGCACCGGTGGAGTACGCATGTATAAAAAGATTTTTTTTAAAAAACATTGGTAAAATAAAATAACGAACATGGGGAGGGGTTTGGGAAACAAATACAGGGGAGTTTGGGAAACAACAGTAAGAGGGGAGAGGTGATAGGGAGCAATGGAAAGACAGAACACATTCAGTCGTATGGAGTGACGGCAAGAAATGACAAGCATTTGCAATGCAAGAGGTTTTGCGTTTGCTTGAGTTAGAGCTTATTAGCATAGTAAACTCCTAACTGACCATTTTCTTGTAACATAAATTGTAAGAAAAACAAGCCTTTGCAATGCAACGGGTCTCGCGTTTGCTCGTGTTAGAGCTGATAGCATTGTAAACTCCTAACCTGACGTTTCACTGGTAATCAAACCTATCGGCAAAAGTGCATTTATGTACGTAACCCAAAAAAGTGCAATTAACTGTGTAAAGCACTCGACTTCTGCCAAGCGAGATCGCACTGGGAAAATAGAGAAAAAGTAGTCCACTGGCAGACAGAAAACAGCGAGCCTCGCATGTTTTCTGTACTTGGTTGATGCGCTCGAGGAGGGCTATCCACCGGAAAAGGCATGGCATGTGCATGCCTCCCACTAATGAAATCAAGCACATTCTAACAGGCAAGCCCACAAGCCAATGAGAGACACTGACGTGACGTGGACAGGGCTCCGAGCCCTTTTTAATTACTAAAGTGTCTCGCTTAGTGAAACGCATGCGCAAGCGCATGCGACGCAGGTTCGACCCTAAAAATGGCTTTGTCAATTTGAAATGCCTATATGTAGGTAATACATGCCAGTCATAGCTGCAGTGCCCCTTACATGAAAGTAATCATGTTAGTACTTAGTCTCTCCACATGATTTATCACTCACAAATCAGCATTAAATATCTTTAGAAGGCTGGGCTGCACATAGGAGAGCTACTCACAGATAGCTGGAGAGCTACCAGTAGCTCACAAGCTACTCGTTGGAGAAGCCTGGTTTAAACTAATGTAGCTGTTCAGGCACTGTGTCCTATCAACCTATTTAATACGTTAGATGGTCAGCTAAAAACTGTGATTTAGTATTACTTTTACAAACAACTACATCAGAATATTAAAAAAAAAAAAACACACACACACACATTAAAAACTGTGAAATCTGCACCATGACTGCGATCTTATATCACAACTGGATTATTTCCTAGCTTCAAGATATTATGTAGGTGTGTTACCAAAACGATAAGTGCGCGTGGACGGGTTTTAAAGGTTTAAAGTCAATTTTACAACGATGTAGTTTGATCTGACTTTAGAATCACAGAGGCCTCTTCTACCAATGGTTTGTCAGAAGCAGAAGAGGTCACTGCAATCAAAAAATGACAGTTATGTTTTGTATATGTTCATAAAATAATCGTCACAGCATAAAGCAATAGTCACTGTTTTCTTAAGTCACTGGACACTTTTACCGCAAACCTTTCATCTAGACAAATAGATCATTTTTTAATATGAACAGAAACGTTTTGTCATTAACTTTATGCCAACATTTGTTTACTGTGATATTAACGCCCCTGTCAAAACATGGATGTCTTCTCTGATGAAGAAAAAAACAGAACATTAATTGTATCCACAATAAAAACATGCCATCGAGATATGCCCAACAGCCGAGGTCCGGGGTTCTACTTAAACTGCTGTTATTGTGCAGATATTAAACAGATGGAAATCCCAGTCCAGTGCTGCACTATTGGTTTTCTCCTCCTAGGTGTTGAAAGCTGGTGAACTCTCAGGCTTGGCGCGGGGCGGCACGAAGGCTGCTGCAATTCCTTCTGAGACCTTCTCACGTGATCTGCTTTCTGCCTTCCACTCCGCTTCTGCTGCACTCCAGGCATGGTGGCAGATGCCAAGACTGGTCTCTTTCATTGGCCAGAAACATACACTGAAATACCCGTAAAGACAACACTGGTGGAATCACAGGAGGCAATTCAGTAAAGTTTCTTTATGCTAGGAAGCCATCCGGGATAAAGCCTCTTTACGCAAAATATTATTCCAAATGTTTGCACCATATACGAAAAGCCATTCGGGCACGCTTCTTAGAAGAAGTAGCTGAAGGAAGAGAAGGAAAGACATATATCATTCAGAAACATAACACCAGAGTGTTCAAACATAGCCCAATATCTAAAATAATTGCTAGGGGTGTTTTGCAGTTCTTTTTACAAGACAACATACTGTATGTAACCTAAAATCAAGACTATGGGGTCAATAGTAAAAAGGTATTTATGTCTCGTGAAGCTTCCGATCGGGTAAATCACAGGGTCTGCGATGGCGAAATACCTTTTTACCGTTTGCGAAAACCCTTATATGAGTTGGAAGCAAGGTGTGTGCATTCTTTTTTTTAATACCTGCTTGCCCAAGGGGTGCAATGCTTCAGAAATCTACTTGTCCTGTAAAAACCCACTTGTTTGTTTTGGTGGCATGCAGTGAGGGAGGAGTCCAATTAAGAAAGTGTTATTATAAGTGGGATCTGATAACAGGGTCTCTGATTATGCATATAGTCTGTCAGAGTCTGGATTCTAGCAAAGCTCCCCTACATTTCCACAAATCTATGAACATGGATTAACGTAGGTGAAAAGCGGTAGTTCCGGGGTTGGGATGTCCCTATGAGACTGAACACCCACCAGTTTGAATGTTGAAGGGTAGTCACCAACTCCTAACCCATCTCTTCCCAAACTTGGAATGGATGGAACTTTTCTCCTGACAAGGGCAGAGGTAGAACATTTTCCAGACTAGGGGAAAACAGGCGGTGTATAAAGAGAGAATTTTCAATATTTCATCATCTTAAGCATGGGAAATATAAAATATCATAACGTGTATTTATACAGCGTATGCTCACATTATGGCTCCTTAGCACTGAAACAGCTGTTTATTGTTGTTCAACACAACGACATGCATTTAATCTGCGTCGTAAGGATGGTAAATCGAGATGACTTGCCAGGATGGAAACCTGTGACCATGTGTATACTCCTCTTTCAAAAATGGAATTAGAAAAGTTTGCTGGAAATACGGTTTCCAGCCATCCTTTGGTAAACGTTTGCAAACTTCTCAGTCTTAAATCTGCACCAATGCAAGGACATGCATCTGTGGGTGAACTTTTGTGGTTTACTTAAGGAATTGGGCCCCTGACAAATAGTCATGTTGCCCAATTTGGTTTCACACTTATTCTCCCTCAATTTCTTTTTGAAATTATGACATGCATCCAACGCATTTACTTAAACATGCCTCAGATAAAGTTGAGCACGAATTTACCAGAACACTTTTTTCAAGTTGCAATTTGTTATGCATTTGTTTTTTGTTTTAAAGCCAAAAAAACACCAATCTTGCTTTCAGGCTTCTGCATATCATAAGAGAGAATTTAGTGAGCACTGCAAGTATTCTCAAACAGTAGTACAAGCTGGGCTCACTACATTTCCTTGCAGTGCTGGCCCCAATAGTAAAGGCCTTGTAGTAACCCCTTCGCTGCCAGGCCTTTTCCCCTCAGGTGCTGAGCCTTTTTTGGCTATTTGGGTAGGTTCGAGCTTAGGCCCTCATAACTTTTTGTCCACATAAGCTACCCATGCCAAATCTGTGCCCTTTTTACCAACATCCTAGGGATTTTAGAGGTAACCAGAGTTTATGGGTTCTCCTGGAGGAGACCAAGAAATTAGCCGAAATACAGCTAAAATTTCGTTTGGAAAAAAAAAAAAAAAAAAAAAAAATGGGGAAAAAGGGCTGCAGAAGAAAACATTCCGAATTCAGCAAAGGGTCTGTTGTGTAGATCCTTAAAGGGTTTCCTACAGAAAGTAACAGGTAAAATAAAAAAAATATTGACATTGAGGTAAAACAAAAAAAAAAGAACCATTTCTGTCCACGTTTTCTTCTATATATTTTTCCAGCTATGGCAGATTTTTTAAAGCAATATACCGTTATGTCTGCTGACTCTTCTGGTTGCAGGGCTATATAGGACTTGCAGGTTCATCAAGAACCCTGGGTACCCAGAGCCAATAAATGAGCTGCGCCTTGCAATGGGTTTTCATTGTATACCTGGTATACAGCAATTCATTTGCTGAAATATAAAGAGTGAAAAATAGGTATCAAGGAAACCTTTGAATTTCCAAAATGGGCACAAGATAAGGTTTTGAGAAGCAGTGGTTATTTGCACATCTATGAATTCCGGGGTCCCCATATTAGCATGTGAATTATAGGGCATTTCTCAAATAGACGTTTGTTTTACACACTGTCTTACATTTGGAAGGAAAAAAATGTAGAGAAAGACAAGTGGCAATAACACTTGTTCTTCTATTCTGTGTTCCCCTAAGTTTCCCGATAAAAATGGTACCTCACTTGTGTGGTTAGGCCTAGTGCCCGCGACAGCAAACGCAACATGGACACATCACATTTTTACATTGAAATCTGATGTGTTTTTTGGAAAGTGCCTAGCTGTGGATTTTGGCCTCTAGCTCAGCCGGCACATAGGGAAACCTACCAAACCTGTGCATTTTTAAAAACTAGATACCTAGGGGAATCCAGGATGGGGTGACTTGTGGGGCTCTCACCCAATCTGTTACCTAGAATCCTTTGCAAACCTCAAAATTTGGCAACAAAAACACTTTTCCCTCACATTTCGGTGCTGCAAAGTTCTGGAATCTGAGAGAAGCCACAAACTTCCTTTCACCCAGCATTCCCCCAAGTCTCCTGATAAAAATGGTACCTCCCTTGTGTGGGTAGGCCTAGTGCCTGCAACAGAAAATGACCCAAAACACAACATGGACACATCACATTTTCCCAAACAAAAATGACCTGTTTGTTGCAAAGTGCCTAGCTGTGGATTTTGGCCTCTAGCTCACATAGGGAAACCTACCAAACCTGAGCATTTTTTAAAACTAGATATCTAGGGAAATCCAGGATGGGGTGACTTGTGTGGCTCTCGCCTGGTTCTGTTACCTAAAATCCTTTGCAAACCTAAAATTTGGCAAAAAAACAAACACTTTTCCCTCACATTTCGGTGCTGCAAAGTTCTGGAATCTGAGAGGAGCCGCAAACTTCCTTCAACCCAGCATTCTCTCAAGTCCCCCGATAAAAATGGTACCTCCCTTGTGTGGGTAGGCTTAGTGCCCGCGACAGCAAACGCAACATGGACCCATCACATTTTTACATTGAAATCTGATGTGTTTTTTGCAAAGTGCCTAGCTGTGGATTTTGGCCTCTAGATCAGCCGGAACCTAGGGAAACCTAGCAAACCTATACATTTTTTAAAACTAGACACATAGGGGAATTCAGAATGGGGTAACTTGTGGCGTTCTCACCAGGTTCTGTTACCCAGAATCCTTAGCAAACCTCAAAATTTGACCAAAAAACACCTTTTCCTCACATTTCGGTGCTGCAAAGTTCTGGAATCTGAGGGGAGCCACAACCTTCCTTCTATTCAGCATTCCCCCACATCTCCCAATAAAAATGGTGCCTCACTTGTGTGGGTAGGCCTAGTGCCCGCAACAGGAAAGGCTCCAAAACACTACTTGGACACATCAAAATTATCACTTACAAAACTACCTGTTTTTTTAAGGGGGGGTGCACCTGCATTTTGGGTCCTAGGCTCAGCAGTCATCTACGGAAACCTACCACACCCAGATATTTCTGAAAACTAGACACCCAAGGAAGTCCAGGGATGTGAGTGCCTGTGACAGGGAAGAGCCAAAAGCATGTCGAAACTGAGGGGGAACCATAACGGATCCAAAAGGACAGTTTAAAAAAAATAAAACGTTTTTAGGCTAACAAGTGGGGCAGGACTTTTATCGGTATAGATGCGATAATGCTGTGTGGTCGGAAGTTTGTGGATTCCTGCCGATTCCAGAAGGCTCCATCACAAAAATGAGGGGAAAATGTGTGATTTCAAGCAAAGTTGGAGGTTTGTAGGGCATTGCGGGTAAGAAAATGGTGCGGGGTGCATGTGAAGCACACCACCCTGGACTCACCCAGATGTTTAGTTTTTAGATGTGTCTAGATCTCATAGATTTTTCTACATGTCAGCATCCCAAAGTCCAAAAAGTGCAGCCCTCACCATTCTTAGTGGGACGATTTTGAGAGTTAGCCAAGCTCTCATGGTCCAAATGTAAAACCAAAACCCAAAATAATCAAATGTCCTCTTGTTCGCCATTGGGATAAGATCTTGTAGTGTGCGGGGGTTGGGGAAGAGAGCTGAAAGACTGTTACCCCCTTCAGTTGGGGTGGGGGCATAACCATGCCCATACTGGTTGGTAGCCACCAACCCACAATTTTTTTCTTTTTAAATAATTCCCTGGCATCTAGTAGGCTTTCTGCTCCCAAGGGGAGTGGATCAGGGGTAATTGTCCCATCTACCCACTGGTGGGCAGAACAACTTTGTCCCCATTTATTTGGGGTGGGGGTATAGTCATACATCCACCCTCTTTTTTTAAAAGAAATTCTTCCCTGGTGTCTAGTGGGCTTTCTGCCTCCCTTTGGGGCAGATGAGCCTTACAAAAATAGGCCGATCTGCCCCCCAGGGGGGCAGAAATGGCCAACAGTAATGTGCCCCAATGGGGAGCGACCCTTGCCCAAGGGGGTTCCCCCTTCAAACAAGACACACACGAACACCAATCCCTTGTGTCTAGTGGTTTCTGCCCCCCGTTGGGGCAGATCAGCCTAATTAAAATAGGCCGATAGGCCCCCGAGGGGGGCAGAAGTGGCCTAAAATAAATCTGGCCTCCAGGGGAGCGACCCTTGCCTAAGGGGTTGCTCCCCTTGCATGAAATTGGCATTAAAAAAAATCCCTGGTGTCCGTGGTAGCAAAAAACTCCTAAATTTGTTTTTTCACTACTGTGGCCAACCCCTCCCCCACAGGATAACATTTGGGATTCCTTAATACATGTAATAAGCTGTAATTTCCAACGGGGAGCAGACTGCTATTACATGTTTGGTGTCTTTGGAACTGTAGTGAAAAACCCTATTTAATGGTAAAGTTGGGTTTCTGATTACAAACCTAAAAATACCACTTTCAGAAAAGTTGCATTTTTCTGCACTTAGCCGTTTTGTGCCTGTAGCCTGACCTGGGTCACATACATGGGTATAACTAACAGGACAGTTAGAGTATGTGAATTCATTCTAGACAGTCACACAAGAGGGATTGGATGTGCCTGAATGGGCCATCTGCTGGCAGGATGGTGGGCAGAGTTGAGTACAACCCAACTTGCAACTCAATAACCTGTGCTCTGCCTTCACACAATGGGCCTAACAGCCTCACACTGTTACTGCAGCCAGCTTGGAGCCAGGGCAGGGGAGTCAGGACATTTGATGCACTTCAAAGCCACTATCTAAAAGCTTCTCCCACCTTGAGTAAAGAGGGTACCGGGGTATAAAAAGAGGACCTCAGACACCAACTTTTAGTACACTTCTGGACCTTTGGATAATTCTGCCTTCTTGTCCTGCTGCTCTGCTATCTTGTCTCTGGGTACAAGGACTGGATCTTCAACTACCTCAGGGCCTCCCGAGTGATGCACAAGGGCTAGTTTGCTGGTCTCTTGTTCAGAGTCACAGGTACATATAAGGCTTCTTCTATCTTGAACCTGCACCAGAACTCAGCCTGGATGAGTTCTGACCCTCCAAGTAGTGTCCCTCAAGGCCTGGACACTTGGAAGTGGTGCTAAATGTACCCAGACAGCCAAAATCCCTAAGTGGGGGCTTAAAATCGTTTTGGGTAAAAACTGCTATGAGGACCGGGAGGAGACCAGGACCAACCTGCTTGCCTATCAGTCTGAGGTGTATTGCTGGTTGTATTGAATTCACAGCTTCTCCCACTATGTTTTTATCCGTAGCTGCAAATACTTTTCAGCAGTCCTTCACCAAAGAAGTATCCGGCTTCATGGAACTGTCTTGGCTAAAGCCCTTTGCCTCATCCGGGCGACGACGTTCCCTCCTCAGGCACATCCTGCAGCCTTTCCCAACTGAACTTTACCTTGTTAGAAATTTTTCCAAGTCTGAAGGTAAATGCTGACCAGGCACAATCCACTTCTTATATTCAAACCACACTCCATTGCGATCAGCCATATTTTTTGACTCTGACTTGGTTTCATGCGACTGGATGGCCGTGATTGACGTTTTGATATTTTAGATGCTAGTTTTAACTAAAAACTTTAAAATTCATAACTCTGGTTCTACTAATCAGATTTTTGTCATTTTGGTGTCAAACAATTTATTAAAATGCAATCTATTTTTTAAAATTGGTTTGGGGGTTTTCTTGTGTTGTGTTTCACTTTATTGATGTTTGTGTGCTGCATAAATACTTTACATACTGCCTCTAACTTAAGCGTGACTGATTTTTGTGCCAAGATACCCAGAGTTAAGCACATATTAATTTAGTGACTTTTTGTGGTTCACCCTGCTAGACATTGTGTCTACTGCTTGACCAGGGCTCACACCCCAGTCAACCAACAACCCAATATCTCACAAGAGGTACTTTTGTGGGCCTCTGCAAATGTTTAATTTGCTTACAACCTATTAGTAGAGCAGATGTGCTGCAAACTGCATTCCTATTCGTAAACCATATTGTGAAGTTCAAACATGGCCACTGATGGCACAGAGTCTGCATGTTTCAGTCTGTAGAATCTGAAAACAAGGCCTACACATAAAATTACAGCAATTTAATTGACTGTGGTTTGCAGAAGATGCAACGGTACCAGAAAAAGGGATCATCCTACATTCAGTCAAATCTGATCTTGGATAAAATGCCAAACCCCTATCCTAATCGTACATCATAGGCTCCCTTTGTCAGCCCTATCCATATTCAAAGCCAGCTGTGTCATCTACAAAGTCCTCACAAGCAACACTCCTGCCTAGTTTTCTGACAAGCTCATCATCTCTGATGACACCACACCAAGAACAGCATCAGACTAGACAACTAGAAACAAAGAAATGCAAAAAAAAAAAAAAAAAAGGTAACATCTTACTATTCACCCATGCACCCAGAAACAACATCGACATTTCCATCAGGACTGCGTCAACCGTGTTCCAGTTTAGGAAAGAGCAGAAGACACATCTGATTAAAGAAGGCTACATCATGATGCAGAACCAGAGAGCTTTCTTACAAATCAACTACTGTTTGCCCCCCTTTTGATCCCCCCCCCAGCGCCTTGAGACCCTCACGGGTGAGTAGCGCGCTCTATAAAAAATGTTGATTGATTGTTTGATTGATCTATCACAAGCTGAATGCACCTTTGCCTTGGTCACTACAGCGCTCTGCTATCTTTTGGATGGTTTGTGATATATAAATGCAAAACCCTAGCCCAGCTCTCTACCTACCTTTGTTGGCCCTTGGCCAGTTCCAGTATCCACATTTTTTGAGGCCCTCTTTCGTCTCCTGCATTCTTCTTCCTCTTCCTGCTCTGCGCCACTCTCTTCTTAAGCCACTTCCTGCTCTTTCCCACCCTTTTTGCTGCCCTCTTTCTCAGCCCTTTTTGCTGCTGCCCCTGCCTGTTTCCCACCTGTTTTTCTTAATTTCCACTCCAGTCTTTTCACTATTTCTTCATTCTCACCTTATTCCTTCATTCTTTTTTGCTTTTTTCTGCCCCTTTTGGCCATTTTAGTTCGCCAAAACTGCTGCCCCTTTTTGCCTTTTTCCCGCTGTCTCGCGCCTCCTCACACCTTCCCCTCACCTTCCTGTCTTTTCGCCAACCCTGCCCACCACTTCATAGTGCCCCACTCAGGAACTACTTAATGGCGGCGACACACAGTAGGTGCGCTGAAGGCATGCCAATGGCAAGCTCATCTCTGCCCATCCGTGTCTGGAACGTGCCCAGCATCCGGAACGCTGGTCCAACCACCATTCACAGCTACACTTCTACCGTCCTCTGCGCCCTCAACGCCACCATAAACATTGCCATTGCGCCGCACAACATTCCATGGTAGAACCTTTCACCTGCACTCTCTGCCACTTCACCTGCCACAACATGCAGGCCCCTTTCCCTCTCAGCAACAGCCAGCCCACTCAACGCGCAACTCCAGCTACCTACCACCAGCTTGCATGCACCATCCTCAACACTCGCTCACTCAGCCACCATGCCACCAAGGTCTGGGACCTTATCAACACACCTGCGTCCGACACCGTCCTTCTAACCGAGACCTGGATCAACCCTGCATCAGTCCCCAAATTGTCACTGCTATTCAGCAGAATACAGAATCACCCACCTCGACACATCAACAAGCTAGGTGGAGGAATCGCCATCATTCACAGAGACTCCATCAAATGCACCACTGCCATGGATGATACCATCCCAGAAATGGAACACTTCAATTTCACTATTCACAGCCGGTGAGAAATCTACCATTAGGGGAACCCTTGGATACAGTCTACGGAGACCTCGAACCACCTTCTGCAACCTCATCACCAATTTCACCACCCCCTTCGCCATCGTCTTGAAGGACTACATGTTCCTGGGCGACCTTAACTTCCACCTCGACTACAACTTTCGACAGCCTGAACAGCATCAGCCTCACACAACACGTGTATGACCTTACGCACATCCTAGGGCACACGCTTGACTAACAATTCACCTCCAGTAACTACATCAAATATAGCAACACTACCGAACTCACATGGACCAACCACTCAATGGTCCACTTTATCATCACGACCACCATACCCTCCCCACTCGACGCAGCCCAATGCCACAGTTCGCAGCTGGAACAAGGCCTCAGAGACCAAATTAACCCACACCAACACCCTCACCCTCAACCCCACTCCAACACCCCAACAATGTGAACCAAGGCATCAGAAGCTTCAACACTTGGAACACTGACTGCACTGACATTGTAACCCCCATCAAGAACACAGAAGATCCACCAAGCAAGCCAGCTAATACACCAAGGACCTCAGGACAGCCAAGAGCTGCTGCAGGTACCTCAAGAGAAAGTGGTGCACCAACAAAGACCCAGCCAACAGAACTGAATACAAATTCGCACTCAACCTACACCACTGGCAACTAAGCAAGACAAAAAAAAAGCCCTGGCATTGTGTGTAAGAGCTAACTCCAACGACAAATGGAGGCTCTTCTGCATAGTCAATGAATTCACAACCCCAAAACGGCACAAGCAACATCTCTCCCTCTCAGGACCTATGCAACAGCCTCACAGATTTCTTAAATGACAAAACCACCAAAATCTACTGAAACGTCAACCCCCAATTTAAGCCTGAAGTCTTCTTCAAAAGCCATACCTCCATATACACAACCATCCCAAGGCTAACCACCTCACTACTCAGGACACCATCGCCATCACAAAATCCACCCACTCAGATGTCCCAACCAACCCATGTCCCCACCACATCTTCAACCTATGAGCATCCAGGATTGGCCTCTAACTTTCCACCCTACTCAAAACTTCACTGAATTCTGCCACCTTCTCAGAAGACTGGAAGCACGCAGAAATCAAACCCCTGCTGATGAAACCTTCAGTGGACCCCTAACAGGCCCATCTCCGCGCTCCCTTTCCCAGCCAAGATCATCAAAAAACCCAACAACTCACCATCTACCTGGACCAAAATCACCTCCTGGATGACTCCTAATTCACATTCTGCAGCAACCACAGCACTGAGACAGCCCTGATTGCAGACACCAATGACATCCGGGCCCTCCTCAACAAAGGAGAGATGGCCGCCCTTAAACTTCTCGAACTCTCAGTAGTCTTCGACACCGTCTCCCACCACACGCTCACTGCCAGACTTCACAAGATAGGGAACGAAGGAGCCAACCTCAGATGGATTGCCTCCTTCCTCACTGACAGAACACAACCAGTCCATCTTCCACTCTTCACTTTAGAACCCAAGCCAATCATCTGCAGAGTCCATCAAGTCTCATCATTTAGCTCCACCCTCTTCGACATCTACATGTCCCCCCTTGCCAACATAGTTAGATCCCACGGACTCAAACATTATATCCTTACGTCAACGACATGCAACTCATTCTCTCCCTCTCGGAAAACTCCACTGTCGCCAGAACAAACTTCCACCAATGCATGACCAGTGTTGCAAATAGGATGAGGAATAAATGCCTAAAGTAAACCCAGACAAGACAAAGGTCTTGATCTTCGGCAGCGACAAGTCCCCCTTGGATGCCTCCTGGTGGCCCACAGAACTGCAGCCAACTCCAACCCCAGCTGAGCATGGCAGAAAGTTTGGGATCATCCTGAATGGCTAAATCACCATGAGGTCTCAAGTCAACAGTGTAATCTTCCTGCTTCTTTATACTGTGCATGTTACGTAAGATTTTCAAGTGGCTTCTCCAAAACGTGAGACACACAATCACCCAAGCCCTCATCATCAGTTGACTGGACTATGGAAACACCCTCTATATGGGAATTGAAGCCCACCTAGTTCAAAGACTACAGACCATCCAGAACACTGCAGCAGGACACATCCTGGATCTCCCTCGCTGCACCCACATCACCCCACCTCAAGAACCTCCACTGGCTTCTGGTTCAGAACTGATGCCAGTTCAAGTTTCCCACCCATGCGTTCAAGACCCTGCATGACTCCGGACACACCTATATCAACCATCGTCTGATATTCTAAAAAAACCTCTAGACACCTCTGCTCTGTCTCCCTTGCGCTGGCCCATATCCCCACATACAAAGTGGCAGAGCAGGAGGAAGGTCCTTCCACACTGCAGCCAAATCCTTGACTGAGCTCTTTGTGTACCTCAGGACCTCCTCTACTCTATAGGTGTTCCCCATGAAGCTGAAAACCTGGCTCTTTGACTGAGACACTGGACCCTGCCCGGGCCTAGATACCCTCATGAAACAAGTCACACTCTACAAGTCGATAGATTGATTGATTGATTAGATACAAGTACTGACTCTTCTTGCGAATATCTTATACTTTAACGCCAGATGGAGCCAAAGAAATTGGGTCCTTAGCACTGCAAGTGTTTTCCAGTACAATTTTGCTTCTACTGGAAGGGACAAACATTTTTTGTTACTCTACATGGCATATATATTTGTTTTTTTGCATAGCACCATAGGTGTTCCTTTGGGCTTGAGTGTCAAGTAGCAAGGCTTTTTGAGGTAAACCTGGCAAATAGCGTCAACCAGGAAGAAACTTCAAGGGAGAAAAATGCTCTAAAGGCACTTCTAACTTAGATGTGGGCTGTCCACAACACAGTGAAAAATATTTGCATCCATGAAATGTAAAGCTGAGAAGCACCAAAATGAAACTACGCCGGTCTAAATTCCAGTCTCTGTTACAACACTATTACTTAAATGACAAAAATGGTCATACAAAACTTAAGACACACAGCCGCAACAATATCTCAATTATTAGAAAGCAAAAAAAGCTCAAAACAGATTCTCTGCCTGAAAATACAAATTTTAATGAAGTCCAAAAAGGTGGAGTTTGCTTAAATTCAACAAATTTACTCACTCTTCTTGGGTCTCTCTGAACCCGTATTTTCAGCGCTTGATATCTTAGTCAATCAATGATAATGAGAAAAAGTTAGGGGCTATGATGAATGGGCCACCAGAGGCTTAGCAATAACATTCAGGGAATCCTGCCTTTAAGACCTACATAAAGCCAACAACATTTGCTTTGTGACTTGCTATAAATATTTGTCATTAGTGATTCACATACAGCTGCAGCAAGGTGGCATCTATCTACTATTTTTCTCAGGTACAACCAACTCCAAGGAACAACTATAAATTACAGTAGAAGTACACATATCAGCAATAACTTCAGGGTTTTGGGAATTACATGCATGCTTTTGGAAGGTAAAATGAAGGAAAGACTAGAGTTACCTGGATGGAATGGGACCAATACCCTGTAGTCCTTGTAGATATCCCAAGCGTAGATACAGCATGGCGGGCATACACTGATGCTGAGGGGGCCAGCCAGGGCAAGCTGGATAGTATACCACTGTATTCCACCATGTTGGTGGCAACATACATTGGAGTTAAACTCTGAACAAAGATTCCTTTTGAAGCATATTCATGGTGCAGGGCTCGGCTGAAATGATCTAAATATGCCTGTTGAGAAAGAAAAAACTAGGACTATTTTAAGGTGCTTTGGTGGGCTTAACAGTTAGGAAAAAATTAGGAGATTAAATTAAAACACTGAAGGCCTGACTACAAGGTCTACAATGACCCCAGTTCTACCCGTATTGGCCCACAATGGCAGAATTAGGATTACACAATACACTGGAAATCTGTAGGGGTTTCACCCATAGGCACCACCTCCTGGACCCATGAAGGGACTCCAGATGAAAGACTGCCCATAATGAGAAAGCACAGAGGAATCAGCACCAAAATTACAGATTCTCATAGCAAGTCATCATTTCTAGGGGGATCCTTATGAGACCCTACTTGTATTCTCAGTAAGGCCATCTACCCTCCGCCTAGAGTTTCAGATGCTCTGGATTTGGTAACACCTCGTCCGTAGCTACTGGGAGCCACAGAATGAGGCCCATGGCAGCCATTTTGGGGCTAATGTAAAATCTACTGGTAGCCTTAGTGGAGATTTTGGAAAACAGCGTCACAAGCCCTTTCAGTAAAGTTGTGTAACAACTTCGTTAGTAACCCTGATTAATAGAACATAGGAGTGAAGGACTGAAAAGATACGACCCAAAATGAACTCCCACCAGAAAGAAGCAAGGCACAATAGCACTAAATCTGCAAGGAACTCTGCCATGTTTAGGTGACGATTTGAGACTTTCATATTCTGTTAGGTTCATTATGTGCTTCTCAGGCTTTATACTCACAACAAACTTTCAAACGCCGAAGCTAATCTTGTAAAGTGAATAGCGTAAGGGAGAAGTGGACATCAATGTATAATATTCAACCCCATCGCATATAAGCAGCATATGTGCAAATGTCAGATTTTCCTGCATTTCTCAGACTTAATTCTACTTGTGTTGGCTAAATAATGCCACCTTCAACACTTTCCCAAAAGTAAAGGTGAAATAGAAACGAACAAGCATTTGCAATGCAGTGGGTCTCGTGTTTGCTCAAGTTAGAGCTATTAGGGTTGTAAATTCGTAACTGGACTTTTCTTGCCACATAAATTAAAAATGAAAAGTAAAACAGTTGACATAAGCGAGCCGATTCAAAGCGCCATGGCCACCATGAGCATGAGAGTGAAGGAGAGACACAAAAGGAAAAATAAATTTGCTTGCAGTCATACATATCGGCAAAGGTGCAATTAATTATCCAATGTAACAGGGTCGATGGCTAAGGCAGTAACAAAACTTCCCCAAGGAGGGACAAACAAAGCATTTACCAATGATAACAAAGGATTTTTGAAAGGTAAACCCATGAACGAATGATAGTGATGGGCGTGTGGTGGGCCTGGTAAAAGCCCACAGATAGATTATAATAGGTCAGAGTTTATAAATTAACTGTGTTATCATTCCAGATTGAAAGAGGGATTCAAAATACAGATCGTTACTCTCTAGGACCAGATCTGAATATTGCCAAAGCATCCTTCTGGGTCATAGAAATCAAAGAACATTTTTGGTCATGCAGGCTTGTTTAAACACTAAACAAGATTTATGAATTCTGACTGCAGCCGAGGACATCGGAAGCACAGATAGGTATTTGTGCAAGCATGTCTCATACAGGATTACATCACACAGTTCAGCAAGGTTGGTTCATAAAGCAATGTTGACTTGAATGAAAAACGCAGGTTTTGAAATCTGAATCTGCATTATGACTGTTTATGCTTTGCTTAGCGCATGCTGCATGCAATTTAGAAGGACTTCGATTATGAAAATATGAATAACCTATCTCTGAGCTGGTAAATTTGATTTAAAGAATTACAGAGCAATTGGAAGAATTAGAAGCATTTTTTTCACTGAAGACATGGTCAACAGACAAATGTTTAGAAATAGCTGTGGAAGTAAGCATTTATGTTATTCACCTATTGGCTTTGTGGACCAATGGCTCAGGGGAGAATAGTATCTCAGCTACTCAAAAATTTGAATCCAGTCAGAAGATCCAGAATTAACTGGAATTCCTCACTTTATAAGAAGAGATTGCCACTGAAAATGTTGCGGGACAGCTTTTGCTGGATGAAGTTAGATTTGCTGATGAGACCCTTTTTGCCGAGATCACAGAGGAGGTTAATACCCTCACTCCTCCCCCAGCACTTACAAAGCCCAAAGGTCTGATGGTTTAGGGAAAATCTAGTATAAGGAGATTATCTCTTATTTATGTAAGGTAGATAATAAGATTATTGAAAATGGGTAGTGCCCCAGCTTTTAAAACTGTACTAAGCATTTTAGCTCTTGGTGCTCTGTGTTAATGATGCATAAGTATTTTGCTGAGTTTCTGGATTAACTGTCCCAAGTGCGAGTTGATAAAGACCAAACAGGGTTTATTAACGGAAGGAGTTTGGCATCTAATACCACTCACATGACGGAGGAAATAAGACCATTCAACCTCTCTGGAATATTCCCCCGGCCACCATAATGTTAGATGAAGGAAAGGCCTTTGATCTGGTGAACTGGAATTTTTTGTAGGCCTTTCTTTAATGGATGGTGATTTGGGACTGAACAGTAGATTGCTTTATGCAGAGGTACCTCCTTTTATTAAATGAAGAGTAGCACTGGAGATGGTGATTAAGTGCTGAACTAAGCAGAAATGGCCACTGACTTCCTTTCTAAATGTATTTTTTTTATTGAACCCTGGCTATGCGGATCTGTTAAAATCACAACAGAAAGATCAATCTGGGTTTAACCAGACGCTCTAAAATAGGTTTGCCAAAAGATGGTATGGTCCTATATTTGAAGGCAGAGGAGACAAATACCAGACGACAATAAGTCATTTTTCCAGGTTTTGGGGTATTGGATTAACAGGTAGGGTGATCTGAAACTAGTAAATGCATCTCTTTGTGAGATACCAACAGCTATAAAAGATAAGTGCCTTGGTGTCCCAAAGAAACATCTGAGTGTTTGGGTACTATCTAGGGTGAATGGTTTGAACTTCTCACCAATGTTGAAAAAGGGGAAATTACGTCATTGGGGCAGATTTCCTCTCCGGTGGACAAAATATATATTCTTACAGGTTTCTCTGTTTTCTATTCTAATTTATACCTTGTTTTTTGAACCAATGACTTTTACATGTCATAATTTGTTCACACCAGGAAAAATCGGAGGAATTGTTAACAGAAATTATGTATGGCATCAGACTATGGTGGGGGCTTTTTGCCACACTTTGAAAGTCCTTTCAAATCAGTGTATCATCAATAATTAAGTAGTCTGATAAACAGGGAGGAGGAGCATGTCAAAAACAGAGATACTCTCATTCGGGAAATGGAACAACTATCACCCAAACACCATCTGGACATATGAACTAGGTCCTGAACTAAATCCTGTAACACAACAAAAGAATCTTGAGGTGATTCTAGATCCCAGTATCTCCACTGTAGCACAAGTAAATCAAGTCACCAATGGAAGTTTCTGCATCATGGGTTCCTTCACTTAGATTTCCCTTAAAGAGTACAAGCCACCGTCTTTTAGTGCTCTTCAGTCTCAACATTGCAGAAGGTATGTACCTTAGAGGCCCTCTATCAGAACACAAGTGGTTCCCAATCTGTGGTCAAGGGACCCATAAGGGTCCGCAAAGCCTTCTCAGGGGGTCCGTGACTACTTAGAAAATTCAGTAATATTAACAGATTAGGTCTCCAGCTTTCAATAATGACTCAGTGGAGGGGCCCCCAGATTCCAATAATAATTCAGTGCGGGGTTCCCGGGTTCCAGTATTGATAAAGGGGGGGTCCACAGAAGTCAACAGGTTGGGAACCACTGTGCTAGACAACTCCCTAATGTATGAATATCAAGCTTTGCATGTCACTCGCACTCTAATAATTACGACTGCATGTACCTATATATTTCAGTTTTCTTTAAGTTTGGAGTTCCTCAACTTCTTCAATATGTTATCGCTTTAACCTTTTTTCAGATGTTTCTTGCATATTCCACCATCTCCTGAAGGTCTATCCAGATGTGTTGCCTCCTTGCGTATGCTTGGAAAGTATACTTTTGGCTATTTACTGTGTGCTTTATATATTCACAATCATGGTCTTGAGTATTGTTTCGCTCCCCTTGTTGCACTGCTTGGCACTGTTATAACAGGGATTATGCTAAAGTTGTAAATTAATGAATTAGTTTATTCATGTTTGTTAGAAATGGGATCTTTGGTTGGCAGTCAGGTTACCCCCGTCCAAGCAAGGACCTTCACTCTAGTCAGGGTGAGTCACACACAATCCAAATTATCCTGTGCCCACCCTCTGGTAGCTTGGCACTGAGCAGTCAGGCTTAACTTAGAAGGCAATGTGTTAAGTATTTGTGCAATAAATCACACAATAACACAATATAGCACCACAAAAATACACCTCACAGTGTTTAGAAAAATATATAATATTTATCTGGATATTTGCAGGTCAAAACAATACAAGATGCAATAAGAGATTGTAAAGATATCACTGGAAAGTGATATACAGTGTCTTAAGTCTTTAAAAAGCAAGCAAAGTCTCTTTCAAGCACAAAGTACTTGGTTTGGAGTGAAAAATCTCCGCAAAGGGCCGCAGAAGAGATGTGTGGAAAATGGTGTGTGCGTTGGTTTTGCCCCTTCACACACAGCACGCACTTTCACACGGGGAAGATGTTGCGTGGATTTCCGGCGCGCGGACAGGTCTCCTCTGTGGGTCGCGGGGTTTTCAGACGCCCCGGGGTCTGTGTGTGGAATCCTGGGCTTGTTGACCGTCTGCGCGTCGTTCCGGTGGACTGTGCGTGGAATTTTCTCCCTCACGGCAGGCGCTGCGTCGATTTCCCCTCTGGGAGTCGGGCGGCGTTGTCCAGGCGGGACGTGCGTCGAAGTTCCGGTTGCACTGCAGGCTCTGCGTCGATCTTTTCCTCGCGAAGTCGAGCAGCGTCTTTCCGGTCCGGCGTACAGTCAATTTTTCACCGCGGAACAAGCTGTGCGCCTAATATTTCGCCGCACAGGGAGTCCAGTTGCAAGAGAGAAGTCTTTTTGGTCCTGAGACTTCAGGGAACAGGAGGCAAGCTCTATCCAAGCCCTTGGAGAGCACTTCTACAGCAAAGCAAGGGAGCAGCAAGACAGCAGGGCAACAGCAAGGCAGCAGTCATTTGTAGAAAGCAGACAGGTGAGTCCTTTAGGCAGCCAGGCAGTTCTTCTTGTCAGGGTGCAGGTTCTGGTTCAGGTTTCTTCTCCAGGAAGTGTCGGAGGTGGTAGGGCAGAGGCCCTGTTTTATACCCAAATGTGCCTTTGAAGTGGGGGAGACTTCAAAGAGTGGCTTTAGAAGTGCACCAGGTCCCCTTTCAGTTCAATCCTGTCTGCCAGGGTCCCAGTAGGGGGTGTGGCAGTCCTTTGTTTGAGGGCAGGCCCTCCACCCTCCCAGCCCAGGAAGACCCATTCAAAATGCAGATGTATGCAAGTGAGGCTGAGTACCCTGTGTTTGGGGTGTGTCTGAGTGAATGCACAAGGAGCTGTCAAACTAAACCCAGCCAGACGTGGATTGTAAGGCACAGAAAGATTTAAGTGCAGAGAAATGCTCACTTTCTAAAAGTGGCATTTCTAAAATAGTAATATTAAATCCAACTTCACCAGTCAGCAGGATTTTGTATTACCATTCTAGCCATACTAAAAATGACCTTCCTACTCCTTCCAGATCAGCAGCTACCACTTCAACAATGTATGAGGGCAGCCCCAATGTTAGCCTATGAAGGGAGCAGACCTCACAGTAGTGTAAAAACGAATTTAGGAGTTTTACACTACCAGAACATGTAAACTACACAGGTACATGTCCTGCCTTTTACCCACAGAGCACCCTGCTCTAGGGGTTACCCAGGGCACACATTAGGGGTGACTTATGTGTAGAAAAAGGGGAGTTTTAGGCTTGGCAAGTACTTTTAAATGCCAAGTCGAAGTGACAGTGAAACTGCACACACAGGCCTTGCAATGGCAGGCCTGAGACAAGGTAAAGGGGCTACTAAAGTGGGTGGCACAACCAGTGCTGCAGGCCCTCTAGTAGCATTTAATCTACAGGCCCTGGGCACATATAGTGCACTCTACTAGGGACTTATAAGTAAATCAAATATGCCAATCATGGATAAACCAATCAACAGTACAATTTACACAAAGAGCATATGCACTTTAGCACTGGTTAGCAGTGGTAAAGTGCTCAGAGTTCAAAAGCCAACAACAACAGGTCAGGAAAAATAGGAAGAAGGAGGCAAAAAGTTTGGGGATGACCCTGTAAAAAGGGCCAGGTCCAACAATGTTAAATTACTTAAAATCATTACATGGTACAACATACACAAGTATTACTGAATTCAAAGGAAGGAGTTTAAAATCATGATTTGCACAGTTTATATTTCTTCATAATTAAAATACTGGTGCTTCCAATTAAGAATAACATTTTTAAAAAATAGTATGGTACATCACAAAGTGCTAAGGTAATTAAAACATCTTGGCAGACAACAAGGTCTGAGGTGGCTTTACAAGAATACATGGAAGCTCAACTAGGGGAAACTAACAAGAGAAGTTGGTCAAGGGGAGCTTGGGGCAACAGCACAACACGTGAGACCAAGATTTGTGATCTTTCCTCGCCCACAAGGGGTTGAAATCCATGACTGGTATGGCGAGGAGACACATATATAAGATTTTCATGCGGGTGTGAGCAGCTGGAGCTTGGTATAGGTAAGGCTGCGCTTTCCCGGACATGTAGGAATCATTGAGTATCTGTATTCGAGGAGCGACAGAGGCTCTTCTTATCGAGTTCTAACAGGATGTTGATGACCTGGGAATTCACTGTCCTCTTTCAGGCTGTAAAATTCAGAGCGATGAAAGTTGAAGGCTTCTATTTTTAAGTTTTTAATTGCTTGTGCTAGATACTATTGCCTACAGTTGTGCTATTATGTGGCGACGGGTGCTCAGCAGATGACGTTCAGTCTAGATTGATACAGGCCCTGCACAGGGGCACTGGATGCAGTAGATTGAAGTCCAAGTGTGGGTTCTCCAGTGTCTGCCAGCTATTTGGGCTTTGGATAAGGAGCTACATGGCTGGAACAGCTGGGTGTGGAGGCCTGAGCTTTGTTTGGGTATAAAGGGCAGAGGATTTACTGAACTGCTTGATGGAAGGATCAGCCCCCAGAGCTGCAGTAGGGTGCCTGATTTTTCTGATGAAATTACATTCTACCACGTTTGCAGCCAGTTGCGCCACGAAAACGATGGTCAGTGCTTGGTGATGTGTGAGGACTTGGGACTGCTGTCCATTGTTTACTTTTAATCTTTCTTGCGTTTGAGGGTGGTGCTGACCAGGCACACGTCCATGAGGATATACTCTGTGGTTTCTGTGGAATATAAATGCAGTTTGAATCTGGCCACTGACAGTTGTGAGTTACAAGAGGAGACTCACTGTAAATGACCACCTAAATGTGGGGATGGTGAGAGCAGCTCTAGTCCCAAAGCCAGATATGTATCAACCCTCGCCCCAGGAACCCTGAATTTGTTTCACAATTAGGTTAGGTTATCATATGGCTTTGGTTACACTAACAACTGTTTCTGTTTTATGGTTGCTGCTGAAATGTAATTTGATGTCTGTTTGATATCAGACTTTTTACCCAATGCAGCCATCGTGACAAATGGAAAGCCACACCTCCACAAGTGGCGAGTTATAGTTACATTTGGGTGCGAGTTACAGTTACTTGAAAGAACTATAATTGCTGAATTTCTATGGTTTTGTACGGGTAAATTCAGAACCTAACTATAACGTCCCTGTAAACTTTGTTTTTTTCAGTGAATTTCTATGTTTTTTTTAATGTCAAGTAATTCCAACGGCAGTGCGCGGCGGTGGTTGGTCACAAAGCCTGGCCTTGCAGCCAAGCCCTTATAGCCACCCAACCCTGTGCCAATTTTGGCTTTTGGCCATGAGCAGTGTAGATTGGCCACAGGGCCTGTCTTTGTCAGTGTATGTGTCAGTAGGTGTGTGAGTGTCTGAGTGGGTCTGAAAGTGGGTGTGAGAGTATTTGAGTGGGTCTGAGTGGGTGCATGAGTTCCTGTGAGGCTGAGCCTCTGAGGGCATGTATGAGTCAATGAATTAGTGTATGAATGAGTCTGTGGTTTCTCTTTAAAAAAAATCCATAATTGCAAATAGTTTGCAAATAATTCACGGAAATTCATGAATGTTTGCAAATATCATGCGCCGTGATACAAAATTATGTTAAACCTATAATTTGCCCCTAAAAGACATCTATATCACACCCTTGGGGTCAGGGTACCTTCACCCTGACCTCTTATGCCACTTTCAATTTAAATTTTCACTCCCGGGGACTGTGTCCCACTAAATAAAATGGTGGTCGCATCTTTCTAGTCAGGTTGGTGTCAGACAATTGTAATGCTTCTTCTTTTTGCACGGGTATTTGTAAAAATGTGTGAATTTCTCAAAATATTTGCGGCCAGCGATATACAAATGTATTTGCCCTTAAATATCTCAAACTACTGAACGGATTTACACCTAATAACTAAAAACACAATCTGCGTATCGGCAGATAGTTTTTTTGCCAAATTTGGTGTAATTCCGTCCAGTGGTTCGGGTTGTAGACGTGTTGACAGGTCCTATGGGAGTTAACATGGGAAATGCAACTTTTTTGAGCCCCCTTTATCTCGGAACACTCCGAAACTTCCCATACGCAACAAGAATCATCTGGCCACTTTTTTTCGGGGAAAATTTCGTGCAGATTTGTCAAATGGTGCCAAAGATATAGGCAAGTTAAAAAACACTTTTTCTATGGAAACAAGGTCCTAAATATAACTACGTACCAGCAACCGCCAGTAGGGGATGGATCGATGGATGGATATGGATATATATATATATATATATATATATATATATATATATATATATATATATATATATATATATATATATATATCACAAATAGTGCTACTTCTTCCCCCACAAATCCTTCCAAGCCCAAGACGTTTTCAGTTGGTCTTTCTAGGGCATCAGGTGGATCATAAAGTATGTCTTAACCAAGTGTGCTTACCCTCTCCAGTGAGCACCGCCAAGACTCCTAACAGGTGTCAGCAATCCAAGGGTTCCAATTTTGCACATCTAGGTCAATGATGACTATCGTCCTTGTTGGTTTTCTGTTAGATGAAGTCATCTTCAGGCATCTCCTATACATCACTCCATACTAATGTCCCTCACACAGGCCACTGCCTATCAACTTCTAATTTATTAACCAGGTTCCAAATGGCCCAACTGCTAGGTTCCCTTGGGCTTGACAAGCTAGATTCCAAGCAGACAATATAGCCTCTTCTTGGATCCACTTTACTGTGGTGGCAGTTACCCTGCTGCATGCTAAACATAAATTTCAGATTCTTTTTCCTGGTATCACTCAATACTCCATACTTTGTCATTAAGTCTTGCTTTGTTATGCTCCTCTGATACCCAAAGACTCAAGGCACCACAGACTCAACTCAGCCCACCTCTAACTACAAAGTACACTGTGCCCCATACTCCCATCAGTGACTTATGCCTCATCCAGATCAACTGAGTCGTCATGCCACATTTTCTTTCACCACATGTGTAACGTTGTTTCAGTGGTGCTTAATAGGTGAGAGCTAGTTTCTGGTGTGATGTGTGACGCTGGGTCATCATGTCCTCAATGATTTACAGCCACAGAGATGTCATCCTAGCTGCCACCTGATTCAGTGACTTCTAACAGGTAGGTGATGAGGATCCATATTCTCTCTGCTCACAAAGCCTTGAGAATACTGATTTTCCTGTAAAGGTGCTAGTGTCTCCTTTATAAGGCTGTGCCTTCCTTCAGGCAAAGACTATACACATTCCCTTTCTGAACCAAAGCAGCTTGGCGACGAGCTTAATCAAAATCAAAAGAATAAATTCCAAGATTTCTACCACTTACGAAAAAGTGACAGCAAACAGGAGGTCAGAGACAGTCTTCCACATTATAAAATACCGGGGAACCACTTTTGTAAATGGTGTTCCAAAAGTATTGTCTCCGAGCATCGGTCCAATATCTTAGCTGTTGCTTCCTGAATTCTTTCTGGTACAGCAGACCTAAAAGTAGACAATCTTCGACAACCCAAGAGGATATGAGAGATTGTGCCCATCCCATTGCAGCCCTCCAGCAAGGTCAGATTTCTCCTGGTTTATAGAATAAAATCTGATGTGTCCGTGTTGCCAACTGTAGGGAAACTTATAGTGTGTCCCTTTCCTGGGCGTGTCTAGCACAGTTGTTCACACTCTGGTAAATCTCTTTCCATTTCTTCAGGTTTGGAGGAATGCCTAGTTCCCTCTCCCATTGTGTCTAAAATTAGTATTTGCTACCTGACTTAGTACTAATTGTTTCATAGATAACAGAAAGTTCAGGATTATATAAAAAAGGGTTAAATTTCATCAACGTCCCTAGTCTTACCCTCTTTTGTAGCACAGAGTGACATTTGTTGTAAAGGAATCCTCCCATTTCAGGGATAATGAAATCTTTTTTTTCAATGTTTTTGAACAATTTAATCACTCTTGTTTCAATTAGGCCTTGTATCATAGGGCATTCAGCTTCTAATCAGACCTGGAAAGGTTCCCTATCTATCCTTGGAGTGAAAATACGTGTTTCCAAAGAGTGGCATATTTGAGAATGGGTAGTTCGTCAGACTTCTCCTTACATTCACTCTAATTATAAAGTAGCTTTTGTAATGAAGGAAAGGTACAAGTTCCTTCCCTTCTGTGATTTCTAAGCCCAGAGGATTTTGCCCAATGTGCAGTTTTCTATATTTTGAAACATAAAACACCAGAGGTTATCTGTAATTTCCTAGTGTTAAATTATTTCATTTAACATATATGGTATGCTTGCTAACAGTGTAGAAGGTTAGATACTTCCAATAGCCCTTGGTTAGGTTGTTTAGTAGTTTAGTAAACGATCTCCAACTTAAGGGTGTTGCAAATATCTTGCAGGCTTTTGATGCTGCCTTCTTTTAGATACTGCAGGAGGGCCTAGAACATGTATAGATTTTTTGGGCACGATAACCATTTTCAGGGTGCCTGTTCATCCCACCTTGGACAGCATACGAGTGCACTAGAAGTTTAAATCTATCTACCTTTACTGTCCTCATCTAGGCTGAGTGGTTCTCTAAAGCACACACTTGTAAATTTGGGATTAGTCGAATGCCCAAGTGTTTAATGCCAGTAGTTGACCAGCAGAAGGGGATATGTACCTGTAGCCCATTTAATAACCACACACACCTGGTCAACACCAGCCCCTCTGACTTAAGAATGTTGAGGCAAAATCCTGCTATTCACTGGAGTCCAGTGGCGGCCAATTTATTAGCCAACAACTTGCTCACTTTGTTCCCTTCCACATGAAAGTTCCTGATTACCGTCACCATAGTGTAGTTAGCGCTATCACTTTCTATGATGTAAATGTGCTCTGTTAATTTATCCTATACCTTTCTGGAAGGCGCTGGTCCTCCAATTCTCACAACTGGCATGTGCATTTGGCAAATAGGGATTCTCTGATTACTTCAGACAGACAGTGTCTTTAATGAGGGTTGCATACACAAACTCGAATGTGTCCAGTACAGTGCCTCTCCTGTGCCAACAAATGTAATGTATTCTTTAATTTGACTCCTAACTGGGTTTGTTACTACTGTGTCTTTTAATAAGGTGCCATTTAGTTTCCAGTTCTCTGCTCTTCTTCTCTCTGCAATCGCCCTGCCAACCCTGCCACCACCCCAAAAAACGACAGGTGAATTACCCAGTGACTGGTTCATGGTCCAGCAGGGTTTGTGGGCTTTGTTCTCTTGTCTCCTAAGCAATTTGTTCACAAGAAGGAAGTCTATCCTGTTGTATGGGTGGCGTTTTGCTGAGACGTGTAGTCATTCCCCAAGCACAGTGCCTTCATGCCAGGTGTCAATTAAGCCTAACTCCTCCAGCCATTGCTTTCCGTCCATAGATACTGCTTTTGTCCCACCCTGCCTTTTTTTTTTTTAGTATTCACCCCATTGTGGGTATATGATTAAGTTACATCTGTCTATAGAATGAGTGGTCTCAAGGTAACATGTATTATCTCTAGGTACACCGATTTTAAGAAAGATTTCCTGCCTTGCTTTTTTGATGCTCATATCCATGCTATTGAGAGGGTGTGGCTATCTCATATCTCACTGGTCATCGTCGTCCCAGGTGTTTCTTGCAGTGGGTTGAAACTGCTTCCAAATGATCTCTTTATTAGTTGGTGGGGAAACAGTCTTTCCCTTTATGTATGCTTCCTTGTATTATGGGAGATCTGGTTGCTAGACAATTTCCTACCTTACAACTTCTCTCGGAGTCTAATTTATGATTTCTCAGAATAAAGACACCTTTGTGGCCTCAATTAAAGTAGTAATTTCAGTCAGAGGGTTGCTGGTTACAGGTTATTTAGGTGCCCCTGGAATCAAACTTTAACAGACCTTCAGGCTGGGTGCTTATTGCTTGCTCCTCACTTCAATGAGCACTAAAGTGCTGCACCATTGTAGGGCCCCTCTCTTTAGGGAAAAGCTGTGTGTTTTCAGCAACAAATTGCATGTCTGTTGGCTGTAGGCCTACTTGGATGCTGTCTACATGAACACTGGGTTTTTTGCGCCGGCAGTGTCTTACTCTAGAACTTTTCTACTTAGCGGTAAAGTTTTAACAAGTGCATCCTATGTCCGCTCTACTTGCAGAAACCGCCATCTTACTGTTGAGATCGTGACCACAATTCTTGCTGGGCCGTACTTATTCCTACTACAGGTGTCTTACATGTAAAATTCCATTCTACTTTACTCGCCGCTCTCGTATTTAAATACAGGGGGAATAGGTTCAGTTTATTTAGCAGGCCGACACAGAGGGGAGGGGAAACACATCTCAGTCCTCCACCAGCTAGAATTTTAGCGACACCCAGGTAGGTAGGGCCCATTAACATTACGCTTAGCAGCCAAATAAACAAAAGCCCAAGAGATCACAGTTAGCCCCATTGCGGAAAAGAACTACTCCAGCGGACATCTTACAACTGATTTTCAATAAATAGGCAGCAACTGCAACAGATCATCCCCTTTATACTAACAAAAGACTCTGCTTTCCCCAAAGGAATGGATATTTTAAATCATTCATAAGAGGAGCTGGAGAAGAGGGCACAATGGTGATACATTCCTAGTCTGAGAACACTACCCTGGCCTCACACAACTCTATATTGCGGCGGAAGCGCCAGTGCTCCCTTGGATCCATGAGGGTGATAAAGAGGTGCAGGGAGGGTGGAGGTTTTCAATAGAAAGAACCCTCTCCTTGGAGGTGTGTAGACAAGATGGCACTTCCCTTTTGTGACAGGGACCAAAGCTGGCATCAGTGAGAGCAAGCTAGCTGAAGTGCCTGCAAGAAAAAAGAATCAGCAGCCACCACTGACTTAATGACCCTGCTAAACAAGTAGCAGCAAGTAAGTAGCATCAGTATGGAAGCCAGGCTGCGAGGCCTGCACTGCGGAGAGGGGGGTATGTTATCAACCCCTGCATAGATACAGGACTACCAAGTAGCAACTAGCTGAGCGTCCGGAGGGAACGATCCATCCATGTGGAAGGGGTGATGAAGCTGCCCATGAGGAAGTGGAAAGTAGGAGAAAGGGAGCAGGGCATTGTGGTAGTTGGTCTCTGGGACAAAGCTATTGGAAAACCCATTTTTAGAGCAACTGCCTTAACATGGAGCTTTTGTTTTCAGGTTGAATGCATTTTATTGTTCCTGGCCCTTAGACTAGAGTTGTAAAGTAATGTAAAGTCCCTGTGGATCTGGGTGCTTTGTCAGGACCATGTAACCTAATCTACCAATGACTGGGGTTATAGTAGTGGTAATTAGCAACAATACCCAATCTCAAAAAGTCAGCCTCAAAGTGCAGAGTGTACCTTATGATATCTAAAAGTTGACCCAATCTGAGTAAGTAAATGGCCCTTTAGGTGAAGACAGAGACCATGCTACCTACGGAGTGAGAGGTGTCCAACATACTAGAAAAGCTGCAACCTACCTCTCTGCCAATCAATCAATCAGAAATTTGTAAAGCGCACTACTCACCCGTGAGGGTCTCAAGGCACTGAGGAAAGTGGGGGAAATAGGAGGGGAGAGGTGCTGCTACTGAAAGTCAGGCAGATGCAGAATAGGCACAGGAGATTGTTATGAAAATAATTATGTTTGACCACTGACTTTGTGTTTCACTACTCTGCATATTAGTTGTTCAATGTTCACCAGTAGTACATTACATTTTGTATTCAGTTTAGCTGCTAATTGGCTTTAACGTGGCATTAGACATTACATTCTGTATTCAGTTTAGCTCCCTATTGGCTTTATCGTGGCGTTAGACATTGCAGTTGAGACATTGCAGATGAGCAGTGTTTTTCCACATGGTAAACCAAGCTGTCTTTTTTCGTATTTTGTTCTCACCGACCCATAGCATGATAAGGGAGCGTATATTTTGTGTTTTTCTTTAGTCAGCCTTGGGAGAGACAGCCTTGAAAGCCTGGCCAACTTTTGACGCTTGTTTCTTCCAACTCTGACCTACAGTAGCAAGCATTTTTTTTTTTGAATTCTCCTCCAAGGGGGAGGGCTTTCTAGAAAGTTCTCTCATAATTATTCAAAGATATATAAAAAATGACTTTGTTCAGTAGCGTGGAATTCCGAGAGTTCAGTCAGGAGCGGGCGCCAGCTGCCTGACCTGTCCCGTGGGGGTGGAAAATCTCTTTCTCGCAGTTGAACAGGAGTCGTTCTTCTTGCTGGCATGAGAAAGATGAAGCATTTTGTGGGCCCTACTACGGTGATGAATTTGGACTTTTATTCTTTGCTTTGAAGTTATGCTATAATATAATCACATATAATTTGCTGTGTACATTGCAATTGAGAATCACTTTGATATATTTTTCTTTCATTGCTGTGACTACATTTAGTCGTGTGCCTCTAACCTACTTATCTCCTCTCTCTGGAACCTCGTGGTGAAGTAATAATGAATGTCTTCTTTAAACTAAGAAGTGCATTCCAGAGATTGTTTTCAGCTCGGTCATTAGTGAAAGCAAAACATTTTGTCGAGTCAGCAGTCTGGGAGTGGAATTGGAAGTGCCCGATTTAAAAGTGTAATTGTTTTTTTGTTTTTTTGTTTAGAGATTTAAAGGAAGCACGGCAGACCATGTTTGAAAATGCATGTGAAGTTAAACTGCCTTATGGTGCTGTGAGAAACATGTTTTCTTGTTTATCAGGACTTTCTAAGTTTTGGGATGAGTGCTTGGATAAAACAAAAGTGTTTTCATATGTAGAAAATGTGCTTTTTGAAAGAAATTATGTCCCTTTTGTTCTTGACAGAAGGGTCTGGTTACTTTTGTCTGCTTACAGAAAAATGCATGAGAGATGTAGGCAGTTAGAACATGAAAATAAGAATTTACGTGAGCAAATCAGCCAGAACAAATTATTGCAAGATAAAACTGAAATTTATAAAGTTGTTGGAGGAGAATCTGGCTTTTCACATTCCAGTAATGAGGAGGTTAAAAAAGGTGGGGGCCAGTGTGAGTCTCAGGTGCAGAGCGTAGATCTCAGTGTGCAGAGCAGCCCACAGTTTTAGGCAGGAGTTGAAGTGCATTCTTTAAAAGATTACACTGAGCAAGAAGTTGACGATGTTATATTCAACCACTTTTGCAAAGTACGATGTGTAAAATTAATTCAGACAAGGCAGAGGTACTGTCGCAAAATGTGCAGTTTCTGGGAATTCAGTGGAATCTAGAAAATAGACAGATGTTGTCACAGGTAAAACAAAAGATTTAAGAGTTTCTTACTATTTGCACTGAGCAAGAGACACTGAGTTCAATGAGATTGTTTGATGTTTGGAAACAGTATATCCCTCAATTGAGGAAAATCTTAACACTTTGGCACAAAGTAACTAGGAAGAAACATGAGGTTGAATGGAGTGAGAAGCAGCTACGTGCTTTTGATATGGCAAATTAAATAATTCAACAGACTTTAGATTTGTGCGTAGTGCAAGAGGGAAACACTGATGTAAACTTGAGTATGTGGCAGAAACAGGGGAGAACAAGGGTGCCCCTGGGACTTTGGATTAGTAAACTATCTGACTTTGCAGAGCGCTGTACTCCTTTTGAAAAACAGCTTTTGACTTGTTATTGGGCTGTAGTGAATACTGAGCAAATGACATTAAATGATAATGTAATTCTGAAACCTGAAATATCAATCATGCAGTGGGTGAGGAGTTCACCTAAATCTCACAGTATAGGACAGGAACAAGAGGGTAGTATCATACTATGGATCTGGTACATACAAAACAGAGCTCGAGTAGGACCTACAGGCACTACAGCCCTACATGAACATGTGTCACAAGTCCCTTTACAGGATAAGGAGAGAGTGCAGAAGGTACCACAGGCAAAAGAGTCACTAGTGAAACTGAGTGCACCATTTGAATTCTTGTCCCCTGAGGATAGAAAGCGTGTTTGTTTGACTAATGATTCACTGAAATGTATGGATACTAAAAGACAATGGAAAGCAGTGTTATACAATCCAGTTACTGAAAAGTTGTTGTCTACCACAAGAGAAGGAAAAAGTAACCAATATGCAGAGTTGAACAATGTGTGTCAGACTTTAAAGCAAGAGCTGCTTGAGACGTGTTATTTTTACACTGATTCCTGGTTCACTGTTAATGGATTAGCCGTTTGGCTTTCCACATGGCTTGCACATAACTGGTTAAGTCACTCAAAAGAGGTGAGGGGCAAAGAGTTGTGGCAGGAAATTTGGGAGATGTTAGAACAAAGTAAAGTCACAGTTTATCATGTGGATGCTCATGGTCCCATTGACTCATTAGAACGCTGGTTCAATTCCCTTGCAGATGTAAAAGAGAAAAGTTCAAAGACAGAAGTGTTAACCCAGAATTCTGACTTGGTGGGGATGGCTAAATGGGCGCACCAAAAATGTGGACACCTGGGAGAAAAAGCCACTTACAGGTGGGCAGAGATTAGAGAAATGCAAATTCCCCTAGATTTGATAAAAACTGTGGTTTTGCAATGTCTTATTTGTCAGCACACACAACAGAGGTCTGTCCCGCAAACAGTTAAAGGTCAGTTGGGGAGAGGAAAGTTACCAGGACAGACATGGCAAATTAATTACATTGGACCACTACCGATGAGTTGCGGGTGTCAATACGCCTGCACTGTAGTGGACACTTATTCTGGATACTTAATTGCTGTACCTTGCAAATGTGCTACTCAGCACAATACTATCAGAACTCTGGATTTGTTAATGTTATACTATGGAGTACCACTCCAGATCCAGAGTGACAATGGATCACACTTCAAAGGCAAATTGGTACAAGATTACTGTTCTCAGCACAATATGGAGTGGATATATCATATTCCTTTTATCCACAGACCTCAGGACTAATTGAGAGAATGAATGGTTTACTGAAAAATTAATTGCAAAAATTATCTGATGGAACTTTGAAAAACTGGAGAGAGCACTTAAATGAAGCCCTCCAGATTCTGAACAATAGACCATGAACAAATACTGAAATACCTTTGATGCGAATGTTAACTCCAGCCTTGCAAATACAACCACATGTGGCCACCAATACCATCACATACTGGGAAATAAAACCCAGGGCGTTAGCCCCTTACAGAGCCACACCCGAAGTTGCAGGTCTTGACTTACATGCTTTTCAAGCTTACAGACTAAAACCCCGAGACATAGCTTTGTGTGAAACAGGTGTTGGAGTACAGATTCCCCCAGAGCATTTTGGGTTGATTGCTCCCAGATCTGGATTGGCCCTCAAAGGTATTCAGGTTTTATGGGGAGTGATTGCTGCAGATTACCAAGGAGAAATCCAAGTTATTCTGATAACTAGAAGAAAATCTGATTCATTCATACAGATTGGAGACCGAATTGCCCAACTTGTCATAAGTGCAGTGAATGGAGGTTTGGTAAGGAAGGAGTCTGCCCCAGCCCTTCTGACAGTGCAAGGAAAAGGAAGCTGTGGTGCAGCAGATAAAAACCTCAGTGCTAAGGTGTGGGTTGAACCCCCAAATGACCCTCCAGAACCTGCAGAAATTATAGCAAAGGGCCCCAACAATGTTTTGTTGATCATGAAACCAGGACAAGAAAAATGGGAACATATTCCAGCTGATAAATGTTATTTGCGAGAATGATCATACTTGTTTCTTTTACAGGTCATACTACAGCTTGTCTGTGCCGCAAGTGTTCTGCGTGGTCTCCATTTGGGCATGTGCGTGTGGGGTCGGGAGGGACCCAACACCCCCAATCTCAACTTGATTGATCCACTACGTCATGCAACACCTTTATTGCATCTGAATGACAATATTTGGATTCATCTGACGCAGACCGTGCTCAACAGATCCGATTTTTGCATGGGCGGCATGCAAACCACTGTGGATGCTTTGTCAACATGTTTAATCGCCATACCAACGCCAACAGACATCTTATTAGAAATTTTCAATGCTACTAATCGTGGCAAAGACTTGCAAGAACATGATGTTGAAACCCACTTCAGTCCATAGGAGTATTGCAGGAACTGCCAGGAAACAACCAATGAAAAGTGGGATAATCTCACTCATATAATCACCTACATTACTCCCGGTGACGTGTGTTACTACATGTCTTGTAATTCTCGTGACATCGGAAAATGCATTCAATTGCGCTTAGAAAAGAAAGCATCAACTTCTCAAAATTTACTGTGGGAACACAGAGTTTTGTGCTTTTACCGAACGGACAGACATTGCAAAAATATGTCAAATCAAATGGTTTGTTGTCATCTAGTGACTGCTGCCAGTCACATTAAACATGTCAAGTTGCCAGTTGGCTGGCTGTTTTCGTGTGGAAACTTAACCTTTACTTACATTCCAGCAAACCTTTCAGGTGGACTGTGTACCTTTACATGAGTAGAACTCATGCTACATCAACTTGCTATTTTAGAGACACTATTCAATCAGTTATTATCCCAATCAGAGTATATAAGCTTTAGTCTTTTCATTGTAGGTGTATCTGATTTGAAAGGTTATGAGATCAATACGTTAATCCACTTCCATTGCTTTACAGTGATTGCTTTTATCATTCAAACCTGATTTGCTTATAATGTTTTTTTTGTTTGTTTTTTCTTTGAAATAAGAGAAAAGTAAACAAAAGTCATTGGTCAGAGAGTGGAGATGTTATGAAAAAAATTATGTTTGACCACTGACTGTGTTTCACCACTGTGCATATTAGTTGTTCAAAGTTCACCAGTAATACATTACATTTTCTATTCAGTTTAGCTGCCTATTGGCTTTAACCTGGCATTAGACATTACATTCTGTATTCAGTTTAGCTGCCTATTGGCTTTATTGTGGCGTTAGACATTGCAGATGAGCTGTGTTTTTCCACATGGTAAACCAAGCTGTGTTTTTTCATATTTTGTTCTCACCGAACCCTAGCATGATAAGGGAGCGCATATTTTGTGTTTTTCTTTAGTCAGCCTTGGGAGAGACAGCCTTGAAAGCCTGGCCAACTTTCGACGCTTGTTTCTTCCAACTCTGACCTAAAGTAGCCAGCATTTGTTTTATAATTCTCTTCCAAGGGGGAGGGCTTTCTAGAAAGTTCTCTGGTAATTATTCAAAGATATAAAAAAGTTGACTCTGTTCAGTAGTGTGGAATTCCGAGACTTCAGTCAGGAGCAGGCGCCAGCTGCCTGACCTGTCCCGTGGGGTTGGAAAATCTCTTTATTGCAGTTGAACAGGAGTCGTTCTTCTTGCTGGCATGAGAAACATGAAGCATTTGGTGGGCCCTACTACGGTGATGAATTTTGACTTTTATTCTTTGCTTTGAAGTTATGCTATAATATAATCACATATATTTGCTGTGTACATTGCAATTGAGAATCACTTTGATATATTTTTCTTTCATTGCTGTGACTACTTTTAGTCGTGTGCCTCCAACCTACTAATCTCCTCTCTCAAGAACCTCGTGGTGAAGTAATAATAAATGTCTTCTTTAAACTAATAAGTGCATTCCAGAGATTGTTTTTAGCTCGGCCATTAGTGAAAGCAAAACAGAGATAGCAGCGACTTTACAGCACAGTACGAATCCTTTTGCCCTTCTATGATACGGACATGCTGTGGACTTCAGTTCGAACACAGGTGATTCTGGGACTGCTACTACAAGCACTGGTCATGGCCCAAAGCTCACACCGAGGGCAGCAGATGATCTACTGTAAATGCTATTCTAAGACTGAGTACCGAACTTTAGCTGCGGGGACTGTCTTGGCATGCTTTATTATAAACAACTGTGGCAGGCCAGACACTCAACTTTCTGGTATGGGCCCAGCCTACAGACAGTATGGACAGCAGAGAACCCACACGGACTCCAGAGAGGATTTTTTTTTTGCTTTTTGTTCACTTTCTTCAGTTATTGTGTGCAGGTTGGGAACTTATGGCTGGGGACGCAGGAGTCCCCCGACCCGAGGGGCAATCATCAGGCTTTTCGATCTTACTGTTATTGTTTTAATGAATTCAAACAAAGAGCTGTTAGACATCAACACACCACCACTGGGAGTGGTTGGCCGAGGAGGTGGGGTTCACCTGGTGCGGGGCACCATACACATGGGGTACTGGCGGCGAGTTCACTACCCGCAGTTTTAGAAAAGTGGCCTCTTTCTAGCTTGGTTACCCAACTTTTGGCCTGTTTGTCAGTGCCTACTGGGATCCTGCTAATTAGGACCCCAGGCGTTATGCTTTCCCCCTTAAATTATGGTCACTGCATACTGGTAACCCTGTATTTCACCCAAAATTGGCATACTGGTGCCCCCTTATAAGTCCCTAGTATATGGTACTTAGGTATTCAGGGAATTGGAGTTCGAGGGGATCCCTATGGGCTGAAGCATATCTTTTGCAGCCCATAGGAAGCCCATGCAAAGGGTTCTACAGGACTGTCATTGCAGCCTGTGTGAAAAGGTGCATGCACCATTTCACTGCCATTTACACTGCACAAGCTCACTTATAAGTAACCCCTATAGCAGGCCGTCCAGCCCTGAGGGCAGGGTGCAGAGTACCTGTGTGTGAGGGCACCCCTACACTAGCAGAGGTGCCCCCACGACTTACAGGACCATTTTCCCAGAATTCTTTCAGTGCGGGCCTCCATTACCTATGTCCAGCTACATAATGGTAACTACGAACATAGGCATGTTTGATACCAAACATGTTGGAATCATACCCCAAGGCTTTTGCAAGAATTGGTTGTATGATTCCATGCACTCTGGGGCTCCTTAGAGGACCCAAAGTATTGCCCTTTCTGCTGTTTGAGGTTTTCCAGGCAACCCCAGCCGCTGCCACCTCTCAGAAAGGTTTTTGCCCTCCTGTTGGTTGAGCAGCTCAAGCCCAGGAAGGCAGAACGAAGGATTTCCTTTGGGAGAGGGGTGTTACACCCTCTTCCTTTGGAAATAGATGTTACAGGCTTGGGAGGGGTAGCCTCCCCAGACCCTCTGGAAATGCTTTGAAGGGCACAGATTGTGCCCTCCTTGCATAATCCAGACTACACCGGTTCAGGGATCCCCAGCCCCTACTCTGGCACAAAACTGGACAAAGGAAAGAGGAGTGACCACTTCCTTGTCCATCACCATCCCAGGGGTGGGTCTCACAGCTCCTCCAGTGGATTCCTGGGTTTTGCCATCTTATATTCCAACTTGGCTGGGAACCTTGGGCGCATCTGAGTGGCCAGTGCCAGCAGGTAACGTCAGAGCCCTCCCCTGATAGGTGCTTACCTGTGTAGCTGACAATCCCACTTTCAGGGCTATTTAGGGTCTCTATCTTGGGTGGTTCTTCAGATTCGGATTGCAAGACTCCAGCAGGAATCCTCTGCATCCTGTACTTCACCTTCTTACCGAAAAAAACGCATCTGGACCCTCCAGGAACTCTACAACTACAACAAAGAAGCAAAGACTATTTATGCAACATTGTATCTTCAGCTCCTGTCAGCAACTGCAACTGTTTCCCAGTCGTGCATCCTCAGAGGACAGCCTGTCTTCTGCCTGCACCAGAAGAACGAAGGAATCTCCCTTGAAGTGAAGGAGTCACTTCCCTGCTTCAGAAGGCACCCCTCTGCAGCAACAACCGGTGGCTTGGGTCCCCTCTGCTGATGAAGCACCTGGATCAAGCTTCACAGGTGGTGGACTGAAGAGGTCCTGATGTCCAACTGTCCAACTTTGGTGGATGTAAGAGCTTGCTTCCCAACGCAAGACAGTACCCCCGTGCACTGTGTGTTTTGCAGTTGCCAAGGCTTGTTGGCATCCTTCCACGAACTTTTTCATGCACCGTGCAGCTCCGGCCCCTAGCACTCCTTTCTGTAACGCACAGCCTCCTGCGTGTTTCTCCGGCGGCGTGCGGTCCTTTTGTGTAGTGCTGCATGGGCCTCCTTTGGCACCTTTTTTGTCCTCGTGCTGTGGGACTCCTGTGCGTGCTGCCTAGCCTTCTGAGGGCTCTTGGAGTTGCTGAGAGCCCCCTCTGACTCCACCTCCTGGGTAGAGTCCACCAGGTCCCTCCTGGCCCCGGGCAGCGCCATTTTCCGTTAACCGCGAGCTTTGCATGTGCCAAGGCTTGTTGGCTGAATCCAGCGACACAAACCTGACTGCAAACACCCATCCGGTGTGGGACATCTTCTGCACCAACCAGGATCCCTCATCTGTCTTCTTGGGTGCAGTACTAACTGTTTTTCTTCACTGGTGGTTCTTCTTTTGCACCTTCACCCGGGTTAGCAGGGGCTCCTGTTCTCTCTGGACTCTTCAGTGCTTATTGGACTTGGTCCCCTTCTTCCACAGGTCTTCAGGTGCAGGAATCCATTGTTGGTGTCTTGCAGTCTCTTCTGGTTCTTGCAATATCTTCTTTCTTGGGTTCTTGTGTGTTCTAGGAATGTTACTGTGATTTACTCCTGCTTTCCTGGGCTCTGGGGTAGGTTCTATTACTTACCTTTGGTGCTTTCTAATACTCCCAGTGCCCCTCTACACACTACACTTGCTTAGGTGGGAAACCGACTTTTGCACTCCACTTTCTTAGTATGTGGTTTGTGTCCCCCCTAGGCCCATTTCTAACTATCGTGATTTTCACTAATTGCACTGTTTTTAACAGTTTTTATTGCTATTTCTGCAAACTCGTGTATATAATTTGTGAATTACTTATCCACTAAGGGAGTATAGTCTCTATGGTATTTTTGGCAATTGCGTCACAAAAATGAAGTACCTTTATTTTTGTAGCACTGAGTATTTTCTTTCAAGTGTGTGAGTACTGTGTGACTACAGTGGTATTACATGAGCTTTGCACATCTCCTAGTTAGGTCGTGGCTGCTCATCCACACTACCCCTAGAGAGCCTGGTTTCTAGACACCGACTACATTTCACTAACAAAGGATAGCTGGACCTAATATAAGGTGTAAGTACCTTAGGTACCCACTACAAACCAGGCCAGCCTCCTACCCAATGCATACCATCAATATAAAAAACAAATGAGAACAAACATAGATAGCCATAATCCACACTATAATGTCGTAGTATGGAAAGTGCGTGGCATGGCTACTCCCGCCAAGCAGTACCTCATTTATGTTTATCTCAAACGCCACCACAAATGCTTTCCAATGCTAAAAGAAATACACCTCACATTAGCCTGCATGAGGTCTGCACAAAATGGAGGGGGCAAGTGTACGGTGCATCTGCATCGGCATATGCTCGCAGAGTACTCATCTGTTTTGCCACAGGAGTCCCATATGTAATAAACAATCACAGGGAGGACACCGGGGGTGATTTGTAATAGCAGAAGGGCTCCTTGATGGGGCTTCCCTCACACTGGTGGCAGTGTATGTGTCCAACACAAACCACTCAGGCTTTCTGGACACACTCACCCCTTCACTTTTCCATGACCCTGACTCCACGGCTATTTCAACTGTGTCCGGACATAGATCGCGATCCCTCTGTCTCCCCTCAGCGTAATGCTGCATGCATCCACACAACACAACCCTTCAATAACTGGGTTGCCGAGTGACACTTTCAAGATGTGTGGTGGCTCGGGCATCCACTAAATCGCAAATTTTAATTCTACTCCTTTGTCCACGACATTGATACCAGGCTGGACCTTTTTCTATGCACTGAGCAACTGGACATGCAGATAATTTGGTTTGAGCACTTAGCACGAACCATCTTGAATCATTGCTCCCTGCAGTTAGCCCTACAGTGCCGTAGGCAGCGCCAGGATACCCACCTGGAGGATGTAAACTGAAGCAATTTTAGATCCCCCATTTAGGGAAGAGCCGGTGAAGTGCATTACCCAATACTTTGACCTAAAAAAAGGATTCACCCTGCCCTGGGCACTGAAGTGGTACGCTCATAAAGTGGTCACATGGGTCACTGCATGGGAAACGCATGAGGGATATGCCGACACTTGCAAGGGGAGCTGATGACCCTTGAGCAGGAGTGCATCATTTGAAAACATGGGTGGCAGACTGGATCACGACGTTCGAGCAACTCCAACAGCTACATAAACAATGCAGCAACAAGGAAACGCGTCTGGGGAAGCATGATTATAAGCTGTACCTAACCATGTTACACGTTGAGGGGTGTCACTTGGCAAGGCTACTGGCATGGTTGGTAAAGGAAGATCAGTGGCCGTCCCCGATAGGTGCTATTAGGACAGATGATAATACACTGGTCACAACACAGACTGCCATTAATGCCACATTCTGAGATTACTACCAAATGCTGTGTAAGGCAGTGGGTTCTCTGCCACCAGAACAAACACATGGGGTTTTACAAGAACTGCCACTGACCAAACTGTCCCTGCTGCAGCAGGCCAACATTGATGAGCTTCTTCAACCAGAGGAAATATGGGCAGCTATTGCTCAAATTGCCCGGAACAAAACGCCGGATGAGCTGCTGATTGAATACTATGCCACTTTCTCTGTCCAAATTACTCAAGATGTTCAAGGAAATTAGAGCAACAGGACACCTCCCGGACTCACTTCGGGAAGCCATGATCGTGGTTTTGCCCAAACCAGGCTGAGATCTACTAGATGTCCGATCCTACCAGACCTTATTGCTCCTGAACCTGGATTTATAAAATTCTAAGCAGGGTATTAGTGAACAGACTGCTCCGCATAATCGGCACTCTTGTGCACGAAGATCAATCAGAGTTCATACCTGGGTGCAGCACCTTCCTCAACATCAAATTGATTATTAAAAATGTTTAGAGTCTTTTGCAGAGTTGTGGAACAGGAACACGTTAAGAAGAGACCAAAGCAATGGTAGGTGACAGATCTGCTACCCCTTCTAGCCTGAGATGGCCCATCCAGGAACATCTAGTCCCTCTATTGTGTGGCTGTCTGGGAGGAATACACAAAGACCAACTGCCATCTACCCCTAGTCATGGGACACAGGAACAGGCCTCTTCTTACTGCTGACTCTTGAAAATATAGGGTTTGGTCCAGGGTACCTAGGACAGATGATAATACACTGGTCACAACACAGACGGCCATTAATGCCACATTCTGAGATTACTACCAATTGCTGTATAAGGCAGTGGGTTCTCTTGCCACAAGAACAAACACATGGGTTTTTACGAGAACTACCACTCACAAAACTGTCCCTGCTGCAGCAGGCCAACAGGGATGAGCTTCTTCAACTAGAGGAAATATGAGCAGCTATTGCTCAAATTGCCAGGAACAAAACGCCGAGCACGGATGAGCTGCTGATTGAATACTATGCCCCTTTCTCTGTCCAAATTGCTCAACACTTTTTGAAGATGTTCAAAGAAATTAGAACAACAGGACACCTCCCGGACTCACTTCGGGAAGCCATGATCGTGGTTTTGGCCAAACCAGGCTAAGATCCACTAGATGTCCGATCCTACCAGACCTTATTGCACCTGAACCTGGATTTATAAAATTCTAAGCAGGGTATTAGAACAGACTGCTCCCCATAATCGGCACCCTTCTGCACGAAGATCAATCAGAGTTCATACTCGGCTGCAGCACCTTCCTCAACATCAGAAGCTTGTTATGCTCCCCACCTCCCTGAGACCCAGGGCTGGGTAACAGAGTCACTGGACATCAAAAGACATTCAATACCTTGAACTGGGACTTCTTACTGCTGACCCTTGAATATATAGGGTTTGGTCCAGGGTACCTAGATTGGATACGCACAGTGTACAGGTGCTGCTATCGAGAGTCTAGACAGGCCAGTTGATGTCAGATAATTTCACAATACAGACTTGCACCTGGCAGGGCCGTCCTCTCTCTATGCTGATCTTTGCACTGGTAATGGATCCGCTGGCCTGCCAGCTGCAACAACGTGCGCACCAATGGGAGATATCCTGGAACTGGGCCCACATCATCGCACTATATGCAGATGATACCCTCTTCTTACGGGAGGTGGGGGCCTCCCTACCAGGTCTGATACTCTTGTTGGATGAGTTGGAGACATTTGAGGGCTTAAGGTACACTGGCCCAAATCACTGCCTGTTCCCTCTGGTGCCACTCCGGATTCTGGCTTGAGCGGTGTTAGGACACCTTTAAATATTTAGGTGTCCAGATACACCGCTCGGGTAGGGAAATCAAGGATGGCAATGTGGAGAAAGAGTTGAGATCCATCTGAAAGCCTTACCCTTCTGGCAATCGCTGCCCATCTTCCCACTAGGCTGAGCGGCGATCTCCAAGGCGTTGGTGTTATCCCGCCTATTTCACTTCTTTGCAGTACTCCCGCTCACACCCCCAGAGGCTTCTTCTGTGAACTCCATTGCCTCTTGTTGAAACTGATATGGGGAGAAGGCCGGTAGCTCTCATCACTCTACATTTAACCCACTTGAGGACAGGGAGCTACCAGAGGTAGGATATAGGACCTGGATTCAGGACTGAACATGACAGAGATTATACACATGGCTTAACTAGAAGGGTATTTTGTTTGGACCTTGCTTTCTGTAGTTTGTGAATTAAGTAAATCACTCAATGTTGTCTCTTACAAGTCTTTCTAGTAAAGGTAACCGTGTCAGCTGCAGATGATGGGTTCAGGAGAATGAGCAGGGATTTGGGTTTGTCATCAGGTAACAATTACACAGCCAATGGCCAGAACAGTATGAAATTAGTAAGAGTAAAAAATGTGCCGCTTTTAATGAACTACTAGAGTTTAATGATCATACTTTTCTCAAGATCCTGGAAAGACAGCACTAAGCAGTGAAGTTTCAATGGCTGGCAAAACCAGCGTTATTGGCACTATCTCGGTGGTCATTAGGGTGTTTATGATGTGAGCCACATGGGGTGCTACTTGGGCAAACTAACCCATGGCAAGGATGCTGGGAAACAGGGAAGGCTGTAACCTCTGACAAAACATGCCCGCTTTATGTCTGTAAGTGATCCCTTTAGAGAGCTGATTTGAATTTGACATCAACTCAAGAGAAAGGGTGTAAATGAGTAAAGCCACAGTTGTGTTCTGCATTATGTGAATCGCTCAATAATGAAGTTGATGATGTCATAGTATGGATTGTGATGTAGGGATATAAGGGGAATTGTAGTTTGGGTTCAGAAATATCTAAATACTCAGAAAGAGCTTGCAAAGTTTGCTGATAGTTCATTCAATTATTGGTAATTTAGCAATGTGTTAAGGAGTGAAAAGAAATTGGGTGTAGGAGGTTCGGGTCATTGTTAGGTAGGTGACACACACGACTGGATCCATGCCAGATGGGTCAACGTTAGTGGAACTTGTAGTTGGTGAGATCACACTGTACCATTCAAGATTTAAAGCTTGGATTGAGTCCATTCATCGAGATGCAACCTCATCTGCAGCATTTTTATACTGCTGCAGTGGTGCTAGACAGGAGAAGGGAATCTCACAGGATTCTTAAAGCTTCTGGTAGATTCCTTTGTTTTCTGTGAACAGAGAGAGGCACTAAAGGGAGGGGATTGTTTTAAGAGTTAATTAAATCAGACAGTGGTCGGTTCAACAGTACGTACTCTAGTGAGATGGCCGTATAGTGTGTGTCACACTGCACATCACCTCAGAAGAGGCTGTTAATGTGAGGCACAGAAGACTGACAGTGGAGACCAAGGTTTGAGAAAATAGGTCAGGCCTCCTAAGCGGTCTTGTGGGTGAGTGTGTCCATTAGACACCCTCCAGGATTTCGGGATTTTCAAAAAAACGCGAACTCAGCAGTTCTGTAAAAAGGTGTGCTTTTTACAAAACTGTCCGCGAAATCTGGAGAACGAAGACATCTTGTGGCCAGGAATGGGAATAGCACCACCATATTTAGTATAAATAAATGAGAATTGGCAAGTGTTAACAGTAAGTAAAATATATTTTATACTATAAATGTTACCAATGTCTGTTTAGCAGAAATGTAATAGTCCTAGGTTAAATATAGACTTCCGCATGTGTGAATTTTTCTCAATAATAGAATGGAAATCAATGTTTACATTTGTCATACTGAGTTGCAACAAGTCGATGTACTAATAATAGTTGATGTACGCCTCTTTATCACACATGCTTTGGAGAGAAGACTCGTTATCCACAGCAAAGCATGCACTTCATCAATCTGTTCAGTAGTATGGTGAGGAACCAGCAGGTCTAAATGTCTAAATATCTTCTGGCTGGTCTATAATAATGTTATATATATATATATATATATATATACACACATATACATATTTATATATACATATATATATACACACACATATACATATATATATATACACACACACACATATATATATATATATATATACACACACATATATATATTTATAGTTATATATATAGTTATATATATAGTTATATATTATTATATTAGATTCCAAGCATAAAAGATGTAGGAAGCAACAGGGAAATAAATGACCTGTCACCCACTCGTTTGGCATTGGTCCATCAACCCTTTACAAGTTCTTACATTATGTACCTGAAATATGGTCTGGAGGAATTGTTTCTGGAGTCCCAGTGTAATCGAGCACATCCGCATGAAGAGTGTTATTAATTCTAGCCCTCAAGAGTACATTTCCACTGGTCTGAAGAGCGAATATTTTTTTTAGCTAAAGTCAAAACCGGAACAATCCCTAATCTTCATTTTAAGTAAAGCCTTCTATTCAAGGTGAGGGTCAGGTGCTCTAGATAAGTTTCAAATGTACATTGTTGTTTTCCGTTCCGATATTTCCATGACTTCTTGCTTCTCTTTGGAGATTAAGGCAAGCTGTTTAACACAAGTGATATCCTGTTTTTTTTTTAATTGATGTGGTACTAGATATTGCCATCGTTCCAGGATTCTTCCATAAGTTATGAAGGCCGACTGCTTCAAGTGCGTTTTTAATGTAGGCATGCAAGCTGGTTCTCAATATGCTTATGCCGTTTAAACGTTCAGTGACAGCATTTAGGCAGCTTTTAGCTGCCATGTTGGTCTTTACCCCGGCCAATAGAGAATTGGTTGAGTCTAACATCCTTGCACATTTCATGTCGTTGTGCAGCCTCACTGTGTGAGTAGGAGTTTCACATCCTGGGGCTTAGTTCCATTTCCTAGCTGTGAGTTTCAAACCTTTGAGCACAGTTTCACTCCTAGCAAGTCCTAATGTCCCATTTATTTCTGGGCAGAATCTCTGTGTATTTTCCCAGTCAGACTGTTCTTTCTGCTTTAAAGCAGTCTGGTGCAGGGGCCCAAACAAAATCAGACATTCCTGTAAGAAAACTGGTAGATGTTCATATAACAGGGTGCCCTTGAAAGGCCATATGGTCTGAGAAGAGCCAATGAGGTGCATGTGCCCTAAGAGACCTAGGGTATAACCCACATGAGCTGGGCCTGGGCCCAGCCATACACTACTGAAACACTGGGTACATTTTAACACGGACCGACCACCTGGGAGAAGGTAGACTATTTATGGCTGACACACCAGCATGGGGCTGTGCCATAACACTCAGCATGACCAATTTTTCTTCAATCCCCAACAAAATGACATGGACACTATCAAGTCCTAGAGGAGGTACAAGGGGAAAATAGCGTGCACAGGCAGTACACACCATAATATATAGCAAGCATTAACACCAGGCACAACTAGTTCTGCAGAAGTCTGATCCTGCGTATTGACTGCCACGAGGTAATATAAGCCCTCGCATCAGACACTAGCACTGTGGACAGCAGAGAGAAGACCCACGATAGTGAAAGATAAAGTGACACATGTGCCGGCCAATCGGTCCGATGTAAACAAGTATGCTAAGCCACTGCTACAAATAAAGTTGGAGCAGTGCCACAAGAGCCATCTGAACTCGCACTGTCAGATGTAACCAAGGCTTATTTTATATGAGAACCTCCCTGGAAATTAAAGTGGATGCCTTGCCATTTGACCTCAATCTGGTGCGTGCAGATCCGCTATGAATCATGAACAAGCATTTGCAATGCAATAGGTCTTGCATTTGCTTGAGTTAGAGCTATTGGCATTGTAAATGTTTAACTGGACTTTTCTTGCCACATAAATTGGTCAATCCTACCTCATAATTTGGTATTTTCCTGCTATGTTATTGCAGTGGCCCTGCATATAACTAAAGCACTTCCAATTACCTTCTTCCTCTATCTGCAGCAAAAAAATGAAAATTTTGTCATTTATCAGCCTAATTTAAATATGCCATGTTAATTCCAATACAATACCACATTCCCCACCCCACCATCAGAGCAGCTGGCTGGCTAACACAATTTCCCAAAGAAAGACACAAGAAAGACACAGAGAAGAAATAAACTAGAAGAGCCACCCAAACATATCAAGAGTGTTCAAACAGTCATAGTGTAATAAGGATGTTAAATTGGTCCGAATCATGGTCATAATTGTATTAAAAAGAGATTATTAAACATATACAATTAGCATATAAACCTTTATCAGAAATAAACTTTTGCATTAGACTGTAATGCTCAAAACAGCCTCTAGAGGGCATCATAACAAATATTATTTGGAAGAAACATGGTCATGTAACCATATTGTTAGCCCCTAGAGGGCATAAGCCGATTAAAAACTGGCGAAAGTATGCACTATAACTATATACTTAGCCCCTAGAGGGTATTTCTAGGGCTAGCAGGCCTACTGCAATGATATTAGCGAGTCCTTTAAAACTAAACTTCTCCCAGCTGTAAAACAAATGTTCTAGCCAAGAGAAAGCTTAAAAGATGCTGAATGGTGGGAGGGGATATTATTTTAGGGTCCACAATAACCAAGTGTGGGGACCCAGAGATGATTTAGATAGAAAGGGTGTTTTGAAGGTGGTGCCATTGTCCTAGGACCACCACAGGTTGTTATGAGCAAAATGTTTTGTAAAAGTAATGCCCTGCAAACCATTATAGAGTGAGTTTTTGGGCCGCAAATAATACAGTATGTTGAATGCAATGCTCAGAACAGCCCCTAGAGGACATCACAATAAAAAGAGCATTTGAAAGAAACATGGTCATGGAACCACACAGTGAGCTCTTAGAGAGCATAACCACATGAAAAAAAATGGGAGAAATAATGCAGTGTAACCATATATGTAGCCCTTAAAGGGTGTAATACGTTACACATTTTCAAAGCTAGCAGGCTTATTGCAGTGATATTACAAACAAGGCCATAAAACATAACTTTGCCCAGTGTGGGGACTCAGAGATAATGTAGACAGAAAGAGAACGTAGCTGTGAATGTTTTGATGGTGGTCCCATTGTCCTAGGACCACCAAAGACTGTTATGAGCAAAAATGTTTTGTAAAGTAATGCCCTGCAAAGCATATGGGGCAAGTTTCCATGCCACAAATGTTTTAGTATGTTGATATGACTGTAATGTTTAGAACATCCTCTAGAGGACACCACAATGAAAATAGCATTTGTAAGAAACATGGTCATGGAGCTATACAGTTAGACCTAGAGTGCAAAACCGCACAAAAAATAATGGCAATACGTAATGCAGTGTAACCATTCAGTTAGCCCATAGAAGGAGTAGTGCATTACACATTTTCAGGGGTAACAGAAACATTAGGATGATGCAAATTCCCTATACTACCTAGCATTTCTTGGCAATAGTAAATGTTAATTATATCAAGTCCAAAGACGCCTGTCTATTCCATTTAATATATGCTTGTTTGGAGATCAGAGGTCATTCACTTACGAAATAAGCTGTGAGGCTATTTAGATAATATTCTGCTAAAAGAACATAAAGCTGCAGATATTTTACACCTCTGTCAAACGTGACAGATTAGCAGCAGTCGATTCAAAACTGTATTGCACTGTTGTGCTTTCCATAGTTGTAATATGATGTGTGCATTATAAAAATGAAATTCACGAAACTAAGAGTGAACAAGTCCACCTACCCTCCACACATTTTTATCAAGCGAATTGTTGAAATAGGCTTCTTACATGTAATTCAAACCTCCTTTCTCCTTCATCTCACAAACCGGAGGATCGACTTAGATCACCGCGATGCTGCTGCAGTAGCCTCAACCGGCCAAGGTGAAAAAGGTGGACTCGGGGCTGGAGCACCAAACATAAAGCAATATTTCCACCACTAACCGCGTTGGTCAAACAAAGTTACCAGCTTTTCTCTCAAGCCTTTTCCACAACCAACTGGTGAGATAATCTGCCACTTAAGTGCGAGGCCAAATCGTGCTTTCAAAATGTGGAGTACGATTTCTAGATTTATGCCTTCCTATTAGATGTAAATATATACACTGGCTATACCTTGAATTACTAATAGCCATGAACATTATCACTGGAGTTTCACGGCTGTGACAAAGTGGACCACCCATACCGTCACTTTTGTGAGAGAGAGAGAGCCTTAATGGTACATTACTAGAAGACTGAGGGTGCCAGGATTGATGCTATAGGTCCACAGATTTTCCCCCAAAAAATGCTTGTCACAGTTTCTTACCTTCGAAGCAGAATATCCAGCCATTTGTGGCACAGGCCTGTAGCAGGATGCAGAAGAAATGTTGACAATAGCACCTTTTTGTCTGTCAATCATCCGTGGAAGCACTATGTTGACCATCATGGTAGCAGCAGCCATATTAATGTTGACAATGTCCCAAAGCTTCTCTTCAGGCACCAAACCAAAGTATTGTGGGTAATCATAAGCTACTCCAACATTATTTACCAAAATGCCAATTTCTACATCGTTCAGTGCCTTTTGGATTAAAGGGTAAATTTCACGGCCTTTGCTGAAATCTACTACAATAAATGCAGTTTGCACTTTGTATCTCTCAGCAATGGAATCAGAGACATTTTCCAACTTCTCCTTATTACGGCTAATGAGGATGAGGTTTACACCTCGCCGTGCCAGTTCTTCGGCATAGGCTTTTCCAATGCCAGATGTAGCTCCTGGGAAAAATAAAACAATTTATCAAATAATAATGGTAAAATGTGGTTTAACATGGTCACATCACGCATTCTGGAACATAGTTGTATCGAATAAAAACATCGAAGTGGAGTTAGGCCCAAACTAGCAATAACATGTACAAGCTTAAATATGAAACGGCAAACGTACTCGCAGCAAAACATACACTGTTCGGTTTCCATGTAACTAAAAATATTGTTCAAAGATTGTATATCCACTTGCTGCTTTCTACAAATCGAGGGCTCCTGTGGAGCAGAACTTTTAATGTATCCTGCAAGTGTGTACAATTCTTTCGGCATATTAGCACAACAAAAACTCATTGTCCCTGTAACAATAGCTTTCTAGTAGGGAATTGCATATGGTCAATGTATTGATATAATTGCAAGAAATGAGGTGGAAAATCTCAGAATATGCTCATGTAGTTAACTTTTCACCATCTTTACGTATATATGTTTTGACAAACATAGCGCAAAGGTGTGAGAAACTGGGTTGCTGGCTGAGGGGGTGTTAACCCATCGCAATCAACAGCCATAATCCTTGTCAGGTTGAAGCACAAAAGTCACTAGATTAATCTGCGCATAACCGTCTGGTAGCTTGTCACAAAAGCAATCAGACTTAACTTAGAGGCAACGTGTAAAGTATTTATACAGTACTTAAACATTAATAAAGTGAGAACATAACACCCCCGAAAAATCCTACTTTAATTCAGAAAAATAGAGTAAAGTGTAATAAATCATTTGACACCAAAATGACAAAAATCCAATTAGTAGAACCAGAATTATGACATTTTGACGTTGTTCGGGAATATGGCACCTAAAAGATGAAGGAGCCAACTGCAGACATCTAGTCACGCAAGGCCAGCTCAAAGTCGAAAGTAATGGCCAATTGCAATGGAGTGTGGTTCGGATCCAAGAGGTGGATTAAGCCTGGTCGTGACCTCCTAGAAGAAATTTCAAAGATAGATGACAGAGAAAGGTACGGTTTGGCGGAGCAAGGCAGTAGGTGGTGTCTGAGGAGGAGGAGGAGCCGCGGGACAAAGTTGCAGAGAAGATTTATTTGTTCAGACTTAATCTATTTTTTGGAAGTCGAAAATCTCTAATGGGACGAAGCTGTAGCCTTTAACCAACAAGGGCTCCAGGAGATGGGATACCTTACCAGAGAGGAGCTGCTGAATAGGATTTTGTGCTGAAGGAAAGAAGATAGCAGGAACAACCATGAAGACAGGCTAACCTGCGATGCACCTAGGTTGGATTGGCAAAAAGGTAAGTCCTGGGTCTCCTCTCGGTTCTCTGAGCACTTTTTGTCACAACATTTTCTAAGCCCCAGGTTTGGATTTTGGCTGGTTGTGCATCTTTAGCAGCACCTCCAAGAGTTCTGCACTGGGGACACCACTTGGAGGGTTAGGACTCACTTAGAGTTGGATTAATGTGCATTGTAGGAACTTTTTATGTCCCTGTAGATCTGAATAGGAGGCCAGTAAACTAGTCCTTGGAGTCACTCTAGCATCCTGGCTCCAGTAGAAAAGCAGTTCTCAAGCAGCAAGGCAGTCGTCCTCTGTGGGCAAAGAGCAGGCCTCATGTAGCAAGGTGGTCCTCTGCAAGTACAGAAGTGAACTGAAGAGTGGGTTTGAGGGTCCTATTTGTATTCCTGGTGTCAGCATTTAAGTGGAAGGAATGTCTGCTGTCCTCACCCACACCTTCTCCACAGATGGTTCAGGAATTTCCTGCCTCCCTGCCCAAGCTCCACAGGGTCTAGGGTCACATAAGGCTAGTGTGAAGTCCTTTGTGTGTGTGCTGAGAAAGCTACTTTGAAATGTCAGTGGAGCTGTGCATAGCTCCATTCCACCGATCTTGCCAACACCAAGTCCCCCTTTGTGTTACTGTCTGGGAGGAATACACTAAGGCCAACTTCAAAATACACCTAATCATGTGACCCAGGATACAAGCTCCAAATGATTAGTACAAGAAAATGCCAAGTTTCTCAAAGTGCCATTTTCAATGACTGAAAATCCAAATACTTTGGATACCAAACATTAAATCTATACCTGTTCCCAAACAAATGCTCTCATTTATCAAATGTAATAAAGTAACCCAATGTTATCCTATGGGAGATGCAGGTCTCACAAGAGTGAAAAATAAATTTAGGAGTTTTTCACTACCAGGACAAGTAAAACTTAAAAGAACATGTCCAGCTTTTTAAATAGAACACACCCTGCCCTTGTGTATGTTTAGGGCCTCCGTTAAGGTGGCATATGTATTAAAAAGGAAGGTTTAGACTTGGCAAAGGGGTTATTTTGCCAAGTCAAATTTGCTGCTTAAAACTGCACACAGGCTGCGACTCCAGGAGTGTGAGATGTTGTAAAAGGCTACTTAAGTGGGTACCACAATAAATGCTGCAATCCTACTAGTAGCATTTAATTGTCAGGCCATGAGCACATGTTGTACTACTTTACTAGGGGACTTAAGTAAATTAAATGTGCCAATTGGGTATAAGCCAATTTTAACATGTTTATGGTAGTAAGCACAAGCACTTTAGCACTGGTTGCTACAAACTGCCTCTTGCGTGAAGCCATAGGCCTTTAAAGAGATGTTTCTGAAGTCACTGGTCTTCTGTAGAGAGTAATGCAAGTCTTGTTAGGCATCAATAGTATGAAAAGACTACTTTTGAGAAACTGAAGGATATGGAACAAACTGAAAGAGAGGCATAAATGCCTCTAAACAACTACACAAAAACACACAAAAAGGAGTTCCATGAGCCCTCTAATTATGAGGACATGCTCCTTTGTCAATAGATACTCCATGAATGTTAGCATGCTACTTCACAGAGTTTTAGCAACAATCCCAAATCACTTTTGCAGGCACTCAAAAGGACAACAGCTTCTCGTCTAATAGGGCTTTGACCCACTAACTGCCACTGTTAATTTCAGTAATTCAATCAATGCAGTAACAGAGTCAGCACACTCGATGAAGCAAGTTTTCAGAAATCCACTGCCTAAGGAAACAGGCAGCAGCCACAGCATGCAGCCACAAGTGCACTGTTGCAAGCATGAGAGAGATGGGAAAAAGGGGCACTCAGCTTTGTCAGAGAGCTGAGTGAAGTCATGTGGCCATTAGCTCTGTCACAGAATGTCCATTGTCCTTTGCGAAGTATTCACATATACAGGGCCTATAACATAAGGCCTATCAATAGGCAGATTAATAGAAGCAAAGTGACTACAGGCTGACATTCAAACTTATTTGTAGAACTCTGGGGCCAGGAAATTAGAAGACTAAGTGTATGTCTGTGTGTGAGAGAGAGGGAACGCGACAGAGAAAGAAAGCTTGTGTGTGTGTCTGCATATCTGTGTGCACATATGACTGGTGTGGTGTCTCATCTCCAGGCATATGTGGGCCATTCCCAACATTAATGGGCCCTTCCCTGTCAAAAGAACATATTTTTTGCAGACCGCAGGCATTTATGGGCCGATGAGGCGGGACTCTGGGATGACAGGGATCCTAGCATGATTGTGGCCATGTCATAATGACCTTTCTCACAATACTGTGGTCATTCTCCCTATATTGTGGGCATCTCCAACATGACTGACGGTGGCGCTAGCATAATGGTGCTACTCTTTGACATAATGTTGCCATCACAGGTACAACAGAGGTGGATATCGCCGATATATAACAGACATTGTTATTTGATGACAGATAGGCTTGTATCGCAGAACCTTTCCATGCAATGCAGTTGTACACAATGAAAATAACAAGCCAGTAGGGGATTACATATGTATTTACTAAAAATTAAAAGCTAAAGTTCCTAGGCAAAATAGTTTAAGGACATGACAAGCACTTGTAAGAGGGGACTGGTTTATTCATTCAAAATGGAAAAAAATATTCTTAGCAGCATAATGTAATTTCGAAAACTGACAAGATAAATTTTCCTTAAAAGTCTCTTTAAAGAGAATATTCCAGTGATAATGCACACAGAGTTTGGAAGACATATTGCTCGTCTTTATATCATTTCAAGAATCATGTTGAGTCATTTCTTCATACGTACAGAAAATGCTTTAAGATGCTGCCTTGATGTCTGAGTGCCGACCCTACAGAGTTTGAATAACTCGATAGCTCTCAAAACCTCAAGGGTCTCTACATTAGCTACATTATGCAATACTCTGCAGGACTAGAGGATTAGATTTGTGCAGATTTGCGGCTATCATCTTTAGAGTTGTGCAATTTTAAATACTCCCACCGACTCCCTTCTAAATAGGTTCTCAGACACAATGAACGGCTGACAATCTCTTTGAGAGGGACGCAATGGAAAAAAAGACTTCAAATGCAGAAATACAGAAAGCTGTTATACTTATTTTTTTTTTAAAGAAATTGAATACATAGTTTGTTTAGATTGTCTGCGATAACTATGCCGATTTCTGGAGATGTGCTAAAATATGCACCACTTTGCCACCATTTGCTCTATATTTTCTTGGAAAAGGTGATTACCCAATTCCCTTGAGGGGAGTTAGGCATTCCAGGCATGCTCTGAAAGTACTGGATTATTTCAGAAGTGCTCCTTCAGACCCTATGGCTTTTGGCCAAATGTTCTGAGAGCGTGGATTTACATACATCAAAGATGTTTGTATTAATGATTACAATTTTGTTTTTATACCCGCTTAAAGTTCACCTAAACCTTAGCATTATTGCACACTTACACTTATTTTAATTACACTGCCATTTTGTTATCCTGGGATGTACACTGCACAGTTCAGCTCAACCATCCTAGTAAGCATAGCCTGAGTCTGCAATTGGACCAATGAAGTGAGGCTTGCAGAAGGTAGTAGAGTCAGCCTTTTACTCAAGAAAACTGCCTTTAACCCAAGTCTTTCTATTATTCCCATGAGAAAATGTTGCACCTGCTCATTAGCTCCTATCTGCGGTTTAGGCTCATTATGTTTTCCTGCTTCCAATCACTTGCTTTCAGAATAAAGCCCTCATTACGAGGCTGGCGGTCATCAGACCGCCAGCATCGCTGTGGCAGTCTTACCACCGCGGACCCGGCGGTAAGGACCGCCGCATCACAAGTTGTGGGGTTTGGCAGAAGCTAGACAGTCACAATGCCGCCTGGCCCACTGGTTGCACCGACGCGGTGGTTCCTGGCGATTTTGCATCGCCAGCACCACCACGCCAGCAAGACTCCGACAAGCCGTATTACACCTCATAATATTGCGGGTGAAGTCCTGCTGGCGTGGCACTACAGGCCCTAAGTGTATAAATGTAACACAGAACTCCCAAGGTCCTACTGACCAGGCGAAGCTCTGGTTCATTGACCTAGAAATGGCCTTTGCTTATTTTTGCATTCAATGTGGTATACTTCTGTGCACTACTGCGATGGCCTGCTTTTTTCTTTTGCTGTACGCACATAAACAAGCACTGGCAAAGCCAATAGGTCTTGCTTATGCTAGAGCTATTGGCTTTGCCAATGTCTTTTAGCCATGTTGTACAGCAGCACAGCTGCTGTGCTTCATGGTTGAAAGTTAGAAAAAAGTGTCATGACACCAATTCATGCTGCTTTTTTCAGGGGGGATGGGAGAGAGTCAAGAAGCAAGAATGCGGGAGATGGCGAAGGACAGTATCAATCAGCAAGAATGTTGATAGGGAGGGAGGGTGGGGGCAAGCAGCAAAGTTGTGGGAAGAGTGAAGGAGGGGCAAGCAACAATGGGGTGGGAGGGAAGAGACAAGGGGCGAGGGAAGGGGACAAGCATCAAGGTGGTGGAAGGGAGGGGATAAGGAAGTGGGAGGTGGAGGAAAGGGGGTAGGAGAAAAAGAGGCGAAAGGGGCAAGCAGCAAGGGGAAAGAGGGTGTTGGGGGAGGTAGCAAGCAGCTAGGGGGCAGAAGGGGCAGGAGGGAGGTGGGAAGCAGCATTGGGTGGATGGGTCATACAGCATTAGAATGGAAGGTGGCAAGAGAGCAGGAGGGTTGGAAAAGAGGGCACAAGCGGCAAGAACTCTAGGGGGTGGGCGAGAAGGCACAAGCAGTAAGAATGCAGGACGTTCACAAGCAGGAAAAAGACGTGGTGGCACCAGGCACCATTTACTGTGCACCTGTATGAAGTGCGAACAATGCAAAGCCGCAGGTTATGACCTGTATATAAAAAGCCAGTGTGTACTGCACACCTGTATGTAGTGTGCAGGGTGCACATCATGTGGCATGTGCAATACACAACTGTATACTGAGCACTGTGCAAAACCCTCCATGTACCATGTCCCTCATATAATGAAAACATTGCATGGTTACGGGCCGGAGAGATGCGTATCATGTCTGTAGAACCCCAAGTCAGGTGAGGTGGATTCCAGGGGTGATCAGAAGCCCCACACCTTCTCTCATGGTGTGAGCCTGTCCCTTTATGCATGAGGTCAGACAGCAACAGGAGACGCTAAATTGTGTACATACTCATTCATTAATACTTTATTCGATTCTGTTGAGCTATTAAAGTTTGCATCAAATACAATACATAATCATACAAAAAACATTACAAGTCATAAAAGAATACAGTTAGTAAACCAATCTTCTAAATATGTGTTGGAAATCCGTAATGCACTTAAATAAATTCAGCACGGCTTAAGTGATATCTATGCTTCTCAGTCTGAGTAGATAAGTAAGGGCCAACTCATGGGACCTAATCTCAGATGATATTAAAACTTGGAGGAGAAACTGTCTCCTCTCAGTGGTATAGCCGAAATAAAATAAAGTGCTTTGAAGTGCAGAGCCAATGCAGGGGCAAAAAAGTAGTGAAGAGAACCATGTGCCTTGAGTAGGAAAGGCCTATAGGAAATGTACAGAATTAAGACAGAGCCTAGTCAGCAAAAACATATGCCTCTCATTTGGAATTATCTGTGAGTAAAATTCCGGGTGTGAACTTGCATATGGAAATTATTGTGAATGATCTACCACCCCAGCATGCCTGTTCACCATACGGAGATTGGATATGTTTATAAAAAAAAAACTCTGCACAATGAACTGGTGGCAAGGCCGCCCGGTTTAGAAAAATATTCTGGAATGCCCAACTTTGCTAGGCTATCTTTTATATACTTAAGCCATGGAATATCTAGGGTGTTATACAGGGCCACTCAGCCAGCCAGAACTGCTCTACAGAAATGGGCCTCTTGGTTCTTCCAAACTCTGAGCCAGAGTAACAAAGGTTGTAATTTAATATGATGTTCTATGAACCCAAGCCAACTTCTTCATCACTAAAATATGTGGGGATGAACTGTGGCACTGCAAGCAGTCGTTTCAAAAATTGTATTTCAACTGGTTGAAGGTAGTGGCTGTTGGCATAACCCCACATACCAACGCCAAAGGACACAATGGATAAACAGTTACTGCTAAAGAAACGGAGTCTTTTTACTGAATAACCCCTTCGCTGCAAGGCCTTTTCCCCTCCTGTGCCGAGCCTTTTTTTGGCTATTTGGGGCACTTCGCGCTTAGGCCCTCATAACGTTTTGTTCACATAAGCTACCCACGCCAAATTTGCGTCCTTTTTTCCCCAACATCCTATGGATTCTAGAGGTACCCAGACTTTGTGGGTTCACCTGAAGGAGACCAAAAAATTTGCAAAATACAGCAAGAATTTCGTTTTTTTTAAATGGGAAAAAATAGCTGCAGAAGAAGGCTCGTGTTTTTTTCCCTGAAAATGCCATCAACAAAGGGTTTGCGGTGGTAAAATCACCATCTTCCCAGCTTTCAGGAACAGGCAGACTTGAATTAGAAAACCCAATTTTTCAACACAATTTTGACATTTTACTGGGACATACCCCATTTTTACTATTTTTTGTGCTTTCAGCCTCCTTCCAGTTAGTGACAGAAATGAGTGAGAAACCAATGCTGGATCACAGAAAGCTAAACATTTCTGAAAAGTAGACAAAATTCTGAATTCAGCATTGGGTCATTTGTGTAGGTCCTACAAGTGTTTCCTACAGAAAAATAACAGCTGAAATAAAAGAATATTGAAATTGAGGTGAAAAAACAGCAATTTTTCTCCACGTTTTACTGATTTTTTAAAGCAATATACCGTTACGTCAGCCGGACTCTTCTGGTTGTGGGGATATACAGGGCTTGTAGGTTCATCAAGAACCCTAGGTACCCAGAGCCAATAAATGAGCTGCACCTTGCAATGGGTTTTCATTCTATACTGGGTATACAACAGTTCATTTGCTGAAATATAAAAAGTGACAAATAGGTATCAAGAAAACCTTTTTATTTCCAAAATGGCCACAAGATAAGGTGTTGAGAAGCAGTGGTTATTTGCACATCTCTGAATTCCGGGGTGCCCATACTAGCATGTGAATTACAGAGTATTTCTCAAATAGACGTCTTTTTTACACACTGTCTTACATTTGATAGGAAAAAATGCAGAGAAAGACAAGGGGCACTAACACTTGTTTTGATATTCTGTGTTCCCCCATGTCTCCTGATAAAAATGGTACCTCATTAGCATGGGTAGGCCTAGCGCCCGCGGCAGGAACTGCCCCAAAACACAACATGGACACATCACATTTTCACAAAGAAAACAGAGCTGTTTTTTTAAAAGTGCTTAGATGTGGATTTTGGCCTCTAGCTCAGCCGGCACCTAGGGAAACCTAGCACACCTGCACAGTTTTGAAAACTAGACACATAGGAGAATCCAAGATGGGGTGACTTGTGGGGCTCTGACCAGGTTCTGTTACCCAGAATCCTTTGCAAACGTCACAATTTGGCCAAAAAACACCTTTTTCTCTCATTTCGGTGACAGAAAGTTCTGGAATCAGAGAGGAGCCACAAATTTCCTTCCACCCAGTGTTCCCCAAGTCTCCCAATACCTCACTTGTTGGGGTAGGCCTACTCCCCGTGAAAGGAAATGCCCCAAAACACTATCTGGACACATCAAAATTATCAAATACAAAACTACCTGTTTTTGGGGGGGGCACCTGCGTTTTTGGTCCTGGGCTCAGCAGCCTTCTGGGGAAACCTACCAAACCCAGACATTTCTGAAAACTAGACACCCGAGGGAGTCCAGTGAGGTGCGACTTGCGTGGATCCCCCAATGTTTTCTTACCCAGAATCCTCAGCAAACCTCATATTTAGCTAAAAAAAAAAATCAATTTCCCACATTTCTGTGTGGATCATCACACTGGGACAAATTTCATACCTCAGTCTCCCGGTAAAAATGATAACTCATTTGTGTAGGTGGGCCAAGTGCTTGTGAAAGGGAAGAGCCAAAAACATGTTGATATTGAGGGGGAACCAAAGGGGGTCCAAAAGGGCAGTTTGCAAAAAAACATTTTTAGGCTGACAAGTGCAGCAGAATTTTTATCGGTATAGATGAGACAATGCTGGGTGGTAGGAATTTTGTGGATTTTGTGGATTCCTGCAGATTCCGGAAGGTTCCATCACAAAAACGTAGGAAAAATGTGTGATTTCTAGCAAAGTTGGAGGTTTGCAGGGCATTGTGGGTACAAAAATGGTGCGGGGTGCATGTGAAACACCACCCAGATGTTTAGTTTTCAGATGTGTCTAGGTCTTGTGGATTTTTCTACATCGCAGTGTCCCAAAGTCCATGAAGTGCAACCCTCACCATTCCAAGTGGGACGATTTTGAGAATTAGCCAAACTCTCATGGCCCAAATGTAAAACCAAAACCCAAAATAATCAAATGTCTTCTCGCTTGCTGTGGGATAAGATGTTTTAGAGTGTGGGGGAGAGCTGAAAGACTGTTACCCCCTTCAGTTGGGGTGGGGGCATAACCAGGCCCATACTGGTTGGTAGCCACCACCCCAATATATATATTTTTTATTATTCCCAGGCAGCAAGTAGACTTTCTGCCCCCCCTGGGGTGGGGATCAGGGGTAACTGCCCCATCTGCCCACTGGTGGGCAGAACAACTTTGGCCCCATTTATTTGGGGTGGGGGTATGGCCATACCCCCAACCTCTTATTTTGGGAAAAAAAAACTTCCCTGGTCCCTGGTGGGCTTTCTGTCCTCCCCTTGGGGGCAGATGGGCCTTCCAAAAATAGCTCCATCGCCCCCCAAGGGGGGCAGATACGGCCAACAGTAATGTGCCCCCATGGGGAGCGACCCTTACCCAAGGGGCTTCCCCCTAAAGAAAACACACGCATACACACATGCCAATCCCTGGTGCCTACGTGGTTTCTGACACCCTTGGGGGCAGATTGGCCTAACAAAAATCGGCCAATCTGCCCCCAAGGGAGGCTTAAATGGTGTAAATACAATTTGCCCCCCAGGGGAGTGACCCTTGCCTAAGGGGTTGCTCCCCACCTCTTAAAAAAAAAAAATATATATATATATATATATATATTTATTTTATCCCTGGCGCCTAGAGGTTTCTGCCACTCCTGGGGGCAGATCGGCCTAATAACAATAGGGGGTCAGAAATGGCCTAAATATAATTTGCCCCCTAGGGAGCGACCCTTGCCTAAGGGGTCGTTCCCCAACTACCAACTAAAAAAAAAAAAATTATCCCTGGGGCCTAGTGGATTCATAGGCCAATCTGCCCCCGGGGGGGCAGAAAAGGCCTTGATAATTATTGCCCCCTTGGGGAGCGACCCTTGCCCAAGGGGTCGCTCCCCTCATGCCAGTTTCCATTCAAAAATACATCCCTGGTGTCTAGTGGGCATTTTAAAAGCCGGATCGCTTTACGATCCAGCTTTTGAAATGCTCTGAGAGACTTCAAAGGGAAGGAAATTCCTTTCCTTCCCTTTGAAGCCTCTCAGGGCCCCATCACATGATCGGAAGAGAAATGCTTTGAGCGATGGGGAAGTGGCCTCTGATGAGGTCAGAGCACAAATGCGTGCTGATGTCATCAGACGTCACTGGGGGGTCGGGGGTGGAAGGGGAAGGTGAAGGGCTTCCCCTTCCATCCCTGCCTTGCGGGGGTGGGAGGGAAGCCCACAGAGGGAGTGCTAGCGCTCCCTCTGAGCTCAGTGCCGAGAACGTAATGGTTACGTCCTCGGCACATGAGCACTGTGCCGTAGGACGTAACCATTACGTCCACGACACAGAACGGGTTAATGCCCCAACCTTTTAGAAAATCTAAAAACAGCATCAATAGACCTTTGGTATTACAAGACTAGTTTTCAATAACAATTTCCAATTAAGATCAACATCAACAAGAACAGGTAAAATGGGGGACTTTCATTATCTCTGTGCCGCCAAAAGTACATTTCTTGGTTTTACCTAGTTTTGAACAACATTTCATTATAAAGGATTTTGTTTGGGTTGTCCTAAGGCCCAGGCTGTTTGTAAAACTGTTTAAGGCATCCAATAAAATTTGGAAGTCATTGGCTTTTTTCGCTATAAGGACAGCATCATTTGCGTACAGTCATACAGGGACTTGACATTTATTCATTTTTGGAATGTTTTTCCCTGTACTACATAGATAGTCCTCCATGACATTAATGTATAATAAAACAATAAATGGGGCCAATACGCAACCTTGCCTTACCCCAGCTAGATAGGAAAACTCTTCTGATAAATCCCCTTCCCTGCTGTATTAAACTGTGGCTGTAGTGTGTGCATGAGTCTAAAGAGCAGTGTTATAATTGCATTATCGACTCCTAAATTGTGCCATAATTGACCATAATTTAGATTGATCCACTTCGTCAAAGGCACATGTTAAGTCCATGAAGTCCAGATGGACACAGCCTTTTTTGGCCTTTGAGTACTTATGTAAGATAAGCGATATGTTCAAGGTCTCAATGGTTCATAGACGGAGATGGAACCTAAACTGGACATCCAAAAGTCCCAGAGTCTCCGCTGCCCAGTTTTCCAATTTTGACACCTAGGATATTCACCGTACTAACTGGAAGATTGGACGATAAACAATGGGGCTGGTTCTTATCTCCCTATTTAAAAAAGGGGACAATAATATCCACCTGTCATGTCTTAACTAGAGGACCCACGATTGCAGATCTTATGACATTTGTGATTGGTGGGCCCCAAAATTGCCTGAGGGATTTGTATAAATCAGACTGGATTCTAATCTGGGCCTGGAGCTTTACCTGAGGGGCTATTTTCTATAACCGAAAGAACATCTGAAACCTCAGTCGACCACGTGACATACATAGAACCCCCACCTTCATAGCAATGTTGCATTTCCACGAAAAAATACACAACTGTTTCTGTTGTCATTGACTTTAGAATTTTTCTGAGATTATGTTAAATTTATGGAAAATCATGAAGTCCTACTGACCCCAATTTAAGAAGGCTTTGCACTTTATGGAAGATACCTCAGAATGACTGCTGCATTCACAGAGTGTACTGTGCCACTGTGTGATCTCTACTTCGGACCCACTCAAGGAGCACTTATTATAGCCAATAGAGTGTGAGGGCCGTACACTAGATTCTACAGAGGGTTTAGTATCTGATTTAGTCTAGCAATTCAGTTTGAAAAGTGCTGAACTAGGAGATTAAAAGATTTGCCCAGACCCACACAGTTTAACTAAGGAGAGAAGTCAGAATTGGAAGCCCGCGTTGCCTAGAGACCCAGTCACTTTGTTACCCACTAAATGCATCCTGGAAATAGGGCTTGTGAAGAAAGATATATTTTTAAAACTATGGCAGAAGTTTGGAATGAGCAACACTTTTACAATTCTTGGCAACTTGTATATCGGGACGATAAATCATTAATAAAATGTAGGACTAAAGGAAGTTTTGGTACATGGACTGCGTCCTTTAATTAAACACAAGCTCTGCTACAATATTTTGAAACGTTCTGCGTTAAAAAATTATAATCCCGGAAGCAAATCTATGTGACAATATGACCGTGTGCCTTTTACTTGCAGATTGCTCAAAAGGGAAGGCCCGGCCTTTACCTTCAGTAATTCCAAGAAAAGGCTAACAATAACCATAATAAAATGGTCAAGGTAGCCTGAACGAGCCATCTCACAGATAAACTATTCAATTACATCACATCCCTCTGTCATGGCACCTTCGGGACTATTCCGGGTGATATGTAACACTCCTGTGTTTAACTGTACCCTTGATAGCATCAGGTCATTAACAGAGAGGGTGATGCTCAAATAGCTGGTGCTATGAACAGGGTCGGATAGGATTTTCAGAGCCCCCGGCAGAAAAGGAATGTGCAAAGCCCATCTAATTTGCATACAATGTGATACATTCAGGGCTGTTTGCATCTCAACAGATGATCCTGTTCTTGAAGCAGCTTCATGATGATCCCTACTGGGATGCCGTCCCTCCCTCTCAGGTACCTAGATGTACCTCTTATCCGCTCATAAAGGACTGAAGGTGAGAGGATTGATTATCACCAGAGAGGGTGTCCTAAACAGCAGGACAATAGCTACCCCCGCCTCTGTGTGAGCAGTGGCAGGAGGGGGAGAGTAGGAGGTCTAATTGCTGGATAAACTTGCATAATGTGTTTCCTTCCAACCAGGACAGAACCCTCTCCCCTAGGCCTCACCTCCCTACACCATAGCAGGGAGGCTCGGGAAGGGGGTCCCGTGGGCCCAATAGCAGGAGACACGTTTCGTCCAATTGGAAATAGGACTGGTGAGCAGTGACCTGGCTGTGTCACACTGGTGTGGGGCGCTAAGTTGGCAGGCTGAGTATGAGGCCCTGGGCAGCTGCCTACGAGCTCATAGAGGCCATGCACATCTGGAGGTCAGCCGCCAATGCAGAGATTCACATGTATAGTCCCAAGATATAAGGCAGTGAACTGTTCTGGGCTCAGAAAAAAGTCCTTCAGTTGACAACTTGGCGGTGCTCTCGTCTGGGAGGGATTTCCAGCATCCTGCACCTTAAATATCTAAAGTATTGTTGGGATGCAGCCTGGCACCCCTTTTCGAATGTCAGTGTACGGCCAGATTCTATGAAACCACATGCAGACACAATGTGCTCAGCAATCACAGACCCCATGTGCCTACCAAATTTAAAGACAATTATTTTTCACACTTTAGTCAGTCTAGTGACAAACTGAGCTTTCTCATATTTTATTTTGTTCTTTGTGTTTCCTTAGCCTTTGTGGGTTTGCAAGCTTACTGTGTCCTCTTATTCAGAAAAGCAGTTGAGAAAGAGACCACAAATAACAATTAAGTGTCAGGTTATTTGCTATCGTATAGGATACATTTTTGTCTTTTTTTTATGGTCTGGCTTGACAGCGCAGGTGTCGCCAGGCAATTATGTGAGCATCACTAGAAAGGGGCTTTGGCCTGGCCCACATGTTGGGAGCCAGGAGTACAAGTTTTGATAAGAGAGAAATTGTGTGCCTCCACAAAAAAAAGTGTTGCCCTCAACGCAGCTCTGCTAATTTTGTTTACTTATGGAGCTGCCTAAGCTTGAACATTAGGGGGCAATACATGACACTGGGACATTGGAATACTATTAAAGTGTTTTAGGTAACTAGATAATGTATGTTGTTTTTCTATGGCAGCAGCACAGATGGGAGGACGGCAACCTACATGGATTTTTAGTTTTTAGGTCTGGCTTGATAGTACAACTGCCATCTGAACTTTAAATCTACACCTATATTATTCTACAGTTCTTTGCTTCCACACAAATACATATCTAATGCCCTCCACGATACTATACAACATTATTTTAAAGCCAGACGTATTGGCAATGCCAATGTTTGTTTTTAGAGTGGTGAAAGACAAAAAGGAGGGGGAGGAGATGGGATATTATGGAAAGAGCGGCAGCAAGCAATAACGTGGGATAGGACAAGCCACAATGCGGAGCAGAGAGTGTAAACGGGGAGAAGACGGTCTGCAAACACATGCACTTTTAAGGATGGGGTAATTAAAAGGGAAAAAAAAGTAGCTCATAAAGACGAGCAGTGGAAGGACAGGACACTGGTCAAAGAAGCATTACCTGGGCCATGCACCAGGGGAGAGAGAAACACAGAGAGGAAATTAAGTCCCCCTGATTGTAAACAAAATCTCTTGCAAGCTACAATGTATTAGTTGTTTCAAGTGAGACCTAAAAATGAGCTGTAAAATACTATGTTTGTTTCTGTTTTTTTCTAAGGTTCCACAGGGACAAATACACCAAAGCTACCTCAAAGGAGACAAACGTGTTTGTTCTGTGCTACACGAGGGGTTACATATGGCAGTGGTTTGAAAAGAGTGCAGGCTGAAGGCTTCAATACCAGATGCTAAGTGGATGCAGCTGACCTGATGTGGATCTACAGATACTACTTAAACGTCCATGCAAATCTGAATGCACTGCTCCTAGCATGGGCTTTTCGAGTGATCTGAAATGTTTGCATAGAAGTGGTATGCCTTCTTACCTACAGTGAAACTTTGCCCTTCTCTCTGACCCTTTTTGGTCCAGATTTGTGCATATATTCCTGGCATCTCAGAAAACTAACAAACACAGTGCATATCCCCCTTTTCAACTAATGCGGAGAATGATACTGCTGAGTCCCAGTTAAATACCTGACCTGAAGTAAACTTGAGCCAGTATTCATTATGGTATTAAGTACAGTGGTAGTGCCCTCTTTAGTTCTTCAATCATGACTGTTGACAATCAACCATGTATTCTTCAGTCATTCCCACAATATCTATTCGCCTTTAGATTTGATGTAACAACCCGAGAATGGCCCTTGACAACATGACTTTTGCAGTCTACATTTATTGTTACCCACGTATTATGTAACTGTTTTATTGTGAAGCATTTCCTGCGTGAGCTGCATGCATTTTTCCACTGCTGTCTCCCTCCCAGTAGACTTGTGTTCTAGAATTGTAATAGTTTGAGTGCCCAAGTCATTTGGTTGCCAGTGATCTCTCTGTATGGTCACCGCTCTGCTGCTGGGGACATTTTATCTTCAATAACGCTTCTTACCTTCAAGTTGTTTGGGCTTTAAGTACCACATTTTGGCAACATGTGGTGTTGTCCCCAGTTGTGCCACACCGCGGAGAAACTAGAAGATGATCACCCAAAGTTTTCTAAAGTTTGCTGCTGGCACTTTGGATGACGATTGTGACACCACAGTGCTGTTCTGCTGCTGGTCCTCTGGGGTTTATAGTATTTGTGCCCAGCGGGCCATCTGACTCTGTTAACGCGTCCCTTTATGATATTTTATTACACATCAGGACTCGTTTTAGGCCAATGAATCTTTTGACCCAGTTGAGAGACACCTTAGGACCAGATAGCTAATCAATATATCAATCAATACATGTGAGAAAACAGGGCTGATTGCAGAGGCCCCCTAACTTTTTGCCCCCATTTTTCACTTTTTGGCTGGTGTTTTCCTGACTCTGATGGTGCTCTGGGTACTGCTAACCAGTCCCAGGGTCTGTGCTCTGTGTAAAATCAATATGCAAATTAGGCTAATTATAATTGGCTAAGTTAACCTATCTATAAGTCCCTAGTATATGGTAGGGCATGTAGGATTAGGGACCACAGCATAGGTAGTGCACCCATAGGTGCACTGCTGAGGTGCCCAATGTCATTTTAAAGGCAGGCCTGCCTTGCTGGCTGCTTTTAAATTAAAGTTATATGCAAATTCAACTTTGGAATTAAAAGTAGTTCCAAAGTCTTAAACAACATTATTTTTACATATAAGTCATCCCTAAGGAATGTCCTATGTGCACTAGGGCTTTGTGCCATGTAACTATAAGCAGGGACCTTATAAAAATAGTTTTATAAGCCCTGGTGAGGTAAAAACAACCAAATTTGTGTTTCCCTCATTGTAGTAAATGGCCTTCATTGGCAAGAATGGGGAGACTTTATTTTATTTTTTAAAATCCCCTTAAATGATGGATACAAAGAGTTTGGTATCAAATTAATTGTTGTAATAAATCCCACAACTTCCAGTTGTTGGATTTAATATAACTTGTTCAGGTAAAGAGTTTTAAACTTTACCTGAAAAGTTGCCAATTTCATCCCTGCATTGCTTTTGCTGCTGTGCTATGATTGGCCAGCCTCTAGCAGCCTGGCCAGGCTGCCTTGATGAGGTGTGAAGTGGCCTGGCTTCACACAAAGGAATGTGCCTGTGGGAGGGAATCTCCCCTCAGCAGATGGTGAGGCAGGAAGGGGGAGGGCTGCCAAACTGGTCTTCAAAGGCAGAGAAGGACATTTGGAGCAACCAGCAACACCCCCACATCCTGCAACCCCAGACAACTAGGTGCCCCCTTGATTAGATTAGGAGAGGGCAGGAGAGGGGTGTGTTTATGATTTATAGCCACACCAGTGGGTGGGGTCAGCCACATGTAACCTCCAAAAATCAGATTCAGCCATGATGGATTTTTGGAGAATGTTGCCTCCTGGGATTGATTTTTGCCACACTTCCCAGGAAGTGGTCATCACAGGGGTAAGGACCCTGCACCTGATTGGAGAACCAGGACCCCCCTGCTTTTCACCCAGGAGCAAGGATAAAACTGGCAGACCTGCACCCACACCTCAGATTCCAACAAGGAAGAACCAAAGGAGAAGAAGGACTGCCCTGCTGGACCCCTGGCCTGCACCTGGAACCTGCACTCAGAAGGACTGCACCAGCTGCACACTTGGGCTTCACCACAAGAAGGACTTTGCCTGGCTTCAACTGGTTCAAGGAGGGACTCCCGGTTTGCTACAGGTGAAAAATTGCTAACCAGAGTCCCCTGCACCAACTCCTGAAGAAATCAACCAGCTGACCACTGCCCAGTGGCCAAAAAGGAGTTTGCGCCAGGTGCATTCTGGGAGTTGTAGTCCGCACCCCTCAAGGACCATCTCAGAACTTCTGGACCCTTGGGGTGAGCTGTGGACCTCAAAAGAACCTTAAAAGGACATCTGGGAGAAGCCCCAGAAGTTTAGAGAACTTTTGAAAAAAAGCTCCATAGAGGGACCGACCCGCCGCAGCAACTCTAGCCGGCTTGCCTCAACCGCGACCCGGCCTGATTTGCTGGTTCGTCCCGGTAAAGAAAATCTCTGAAAAAGAGACTAAGCCCGAAGGTAAAAAGTTGTCCGGGACCTCCCAACCAGCGTATCCGAGGAGGGCTCCAGGTACGTCGGATCAAGACCCAGGTTTACCCCGGTCGAAGGATTTTCACCTTGAAAAAATGACTAAGTCCGAAGGTAAATATCTCCACCGAGGATTCCTGTGTCGTGTATCCGGAGAAGGGCTCCGGGAGGTCGGATTGGACTGGCAGGTTCGTCCCGCTGAAGAAAATCTTCAAAAAAGAGACTAAGTGTGAAGGTAAGTTTTTAACCGAGGCCTCCCGCGGCCTGTAGCCGAGCAGGGCTCTATCGCAGTCGGCCTTAAACTTTGACTATGCCCCGGTCGAGGTGCAACCAGATGACCCGATTGGCGCTTTTTGTTTCTAGGCGCTAAAAAAACAATTCTTTAAAAATTCATATCTCCGGTTCCCCTTATCTGATTTTATTAGTTTTTGTGTCATTTTAAAGATAAAAATATAGTCAATTTTCATAAATTGGTTTTGGATTTTTAAACTGTTTCCTGTGTTTTATTTAATTACTGTTTTGTGATATTTGAATGCTTTACACTCTGTCTCCTAAGTTAAGCCTTGACGCTCGTTGCCAAGCTACCAAGGGTTGAGCTGGGTTTAATTTACTGAGACCTAACTGGACCTAAGTGGAGGTTAGTGGCCTATTGCTAAGTGTAGGTACCTACCTGCCCTTACCAATAACCCATTTTCCAACAATACGTCAATAATGTCATCAATATTTATCATAACAATACATTTCAAAGTCATTAATCAATTCAAAATTTTACCATGACCTTGCAGCCATGAATAACCATACCAGTTTAGTAGAATTTTATAAGTTTTATTCCCTATTAGTTACAAATCTAAGAGCAGATGCGTTAATCTCAAAACCAAGAAACATAATAGCATAGTCACGATAGGGCAACTTAGATAGGATTTCATTAAGGCGAAAATCACAAACATCAGAATATAACACGGCGTGAACATAGATCAATTTAGCAGAGTGTCAATAACGCGTCAGTTCAACAAAGCATAACTTCAGTTGTTTGTCTATTTGCGTCAGTTTATTGAACACCTGTCCTACCTACTGATTAGCATTAGCTTGTTGGGCTTCATGCAAAACGATTTAGAACACTAATTTGGAAAAACATCTAGCTATGGTCTCTGTCAAAAGTAAGCAGTTGGTACCTAGAAAGGAAAAGCAAACAGACAAATCACAATTTCATTGTCATAATTACCCTCCAAGGTTTAGGTCAGCACACAGGTTCAGTCTTCGTCTTCAGGACATCAGTCAAATCGCCATCAGTCAGGACTCAGCTACGGGGCAAAAGGCACTTCCCTCATAAGGAGGTAAAGTGTAAAAATGGACAAATCTAAGGGCGAGGATGGTTTTAAGTAAACCATGAAATCACCAAACAGAGTGACAAAGTTTCTGGATAAAATCAATAGCATTCCCTAACCCACCTAAATGGCTCCCTGTGTCATGGGTTTTTATCCCTTTTTCGTTGTACATTCCCCCAAAATTCTATTGGAAATTTGTTATACCCCACTATCTTAAACCTATCAGAAAACACATTGGGTCACCTAACTCTTCACCCCATATTATTTTACAATCTTTGATTGGTCTCTTATTCGACGTCTTCAGAGGTGGTACGTCCGGTATGATTTAATCTTTCTGTAATTCTTTGCACATCTTTTGGTCAGTAACTTCATTGTCTTCACCGGTTTGAATGACCTTGTACATTACATTAATCTACACTGTTTCATTTTGTTTTAACATTATTCTACAAGCAATGGAAAATTGCATGGGAACGGATCTAGCATGGTTACATTCGTCTTCTAGTTTGGAAAACAAAAATGATAAGGCCGTGTCCTTTTGTGAGCCAGCATACTGCAAGATAGAAAAATACATTTAATATGAGAGCCAAGCAGCTAAACTTCGGCTCATGCTAACTTAAGGCATATTAGGATTTCAGCACAAATTCAATAATGCAATTATTAATAATTAGTATAAACTTATTTGATATAATAGTAATACTTAAACATTTTAGCCATCAGTATTAGTCCACGTATACATTGGCGGCCACTCCCCGTGGTCACATTTCAGATGCATGTTTTGAGCAAATTTCTATTACAGTTTCTATGTGGCATTATCACACATTAATTCATAAACATTTCATGTTAATATAGGTTATATAAGCTACGCTCTCTCAGTCCCTCCTCTGATGACGTTCGTCATCACACAATCCTTTCCCTTAATTTTTCACCTTGCACATAATGCGCATTTCAACATCTTGTCCTTTGTGTGAACTTTCCCAAATTTCATTAAACATTTTTTCCCTTTCACTTTCCTCATTCTTTTGATTCCTTATGCCCCCATAAACCTAATAAACAGGCCAGAACAATTAATAGACCCCCTAGTATTTTTGCAAGTACCCCATTCCAAATGTTGCTAAACCAACTCCCTACTCTGGCAATTCCTTTTCTCACTTTCTCCCACACTCCAGGTTCCTTCAAATCTGCATTATCTTTAGTTAGGTTAGTAAGCATACCTCTAATCTTTTTACTATTATCGGGTATATATGAGCAAAAATGACGCTCGTTGAGCATCTTGCAGACTCTAGTAGCTGTAATAGAGGTAAATTGTTTCAGGGACAGTATTTCAAACTGATCCAACTGAGAAATCATAATGGCCATCTCTTTACCTGCATACATAACAGAAGCCACCAGCAGACAACCACTTAAAGAGGCAGCAGATGCCTCCTCCAAGTAGATAAAGACAACTTTTCTGTGGAGCCAAGCGAGGCACAGATGAACCTTATTTTGTCCTCAAAATATAAAGAGAGCTCATCTGCAAGCTCCTATGGATGCTCAATAGAGAAAGACACAACTAGGTGAAGTGAACACTCTAGTTAAAACATGTTAATTTTCAGCAGCAAGACTTTGTTTACTATAGAATTCTGCTTTAGTCGAGGCAACCAATTTCTTATAGTGAGACTGCTCTTGGTTAAATTCCAAAAGCCTTTGTAGAGTCATCAACAACCTAGGCTCTAAAAGTCTCTTGGACTCTGTTCTTGCCTCAGATATGACAATGGTGTACCAAGGGGCAGAAGTTCTACTGTGCTTCAGGTTAATGTTTTCTTAAAGGTAAGTCCATATCCAGTAATGCTTTCACCCATTGCACACCGTTCTTATAGCCATTTTCCAATAGACACTAGACACTAATTATAGGGCCTCTCACCCCCTCCAGCGGACTAATGAGTTTGGTAACTGAGAAATCCCGGAACTATGTTGCTCCAGGGAATTTCACAGACATAGCTTAAAGATACATTTGACAAGACGGTGATCTGTTCAGACATGTGGGATTGTTTTCACCTCTTTCAAAAGCTCAGTCGGACCAAAGACCAAACTTAAAGAATGGCCTTCAAGATAAGTGGGGCCCAACACTTTCTCATATGGCTCTACCAATGCCATACCAAACAATAAAGTCAGGGATAGTTTGTATAGGTGGGGGGCAGGAGGCCTCAATCAATACATTAAAATCCCCCACCACACACAGATGAGAGTGGGAGCAAGATAAAGGCACAATGAAATTAAGAAAGTAACTAACAAAAGCTTTTGGCTGCCCTTGTGGGATGATAACAGACTAGCTCACTGAACAACATGGCAGAGGAAGAGGAGATGGAAAATCCTAATAATGCCACTAAAGGAAAATCAACAAGAGAGAGTTCTTTAACTAAGCAGACCTAACGATGGAGCAATGGAGCAACTAAAAACTCAGTGGGCAGAGGGCAGCTAAATCAAGAGTAAATGAGTCAGAGAACCAGGTATCTGTCAAAAATATCACCTCAAACTCTGCAGCATATAATAGCACAACGATCTCAATAGCATACTTAACTGCTGAATGAGAGTTAATAAATGCAAACCGCACATGTGCTATAATTTTTCTTATAACATTTCTGGAAGGCAGCATGGGAGGCGCTGTTAACCTGATGCACTGCACCCTCATGTGCCTCATCCACCTTCAAAGCAGATGTTGGTGGCGTACAGTAGCAAAGTAATTGTCATGGTGCACTCCTTGCGAAAAATAAAAAGGTGAGTTGAACAACTTATCCGTCCAACACACATTTTCAGGCAGGAAGGGTAGAAATTCCTCCCAAAGTAGTTTTCTCAAGCTGCCTCTTCCCAATAGTCAGTGACAACGCTCTAGAATAACTAACCTTTACTTGAGCAGTAAATTCGGAAATAAAATGGGCAGCATGGCTGGCACTGAGCAGGGCTTGCCTTTGGTGTGCTCGCTGAACAGCCATACCTCAGATTGGCTTATTTAGCCACCAATCTTTCTCTACATTACAGTGGAAGAGCTGCCAAAAACTAGACTGCAAAAACAAGATGCCGTCCAAAAGTGTCCACTTTGCAAGAGTACAAATCGTGGCCCGAAAAAAGCCAGCACAATCTACTCGAGTGATTCCAAACAAAATATCTAAAGGGACTGGCTGTTTTACCTCGCCTCTCCGTGTTTAAAATGCATTAACAATCAGATGTCCAACAAAGTGCTTTAATACAGAGCATATACCATCATTTAGAAACAGACATATGATGGTTAAGCTACATAAACCTCCCATAAAAATACACATATTGTCCCCATTATAAAACAGATTATCAAAATCAGGTCTCAGACTCAACAAAGACCATTCAATGTGTAAATAACAACAAAAAGGGTTAAAGGTAGTTTAGCATAATCTCTCAAAAGACTATGCTAATCAGAGGAGAGAAACATAAACCAAAACAGCATTAATAGCTGGCATTTTTGCAACAGTTTCAAGATCTAAACAGTACACAATCAATTTAAAATAAATCTGAGGTAACTTGAGGCGAGGGAGGGCTAAATAGGAAAAGTTAACAGAGAAAAATACTGAGTGGGGAGAGGCAGAGAAAACAATAGACCAGCTGAGAGGAAGAAGGGACATGGTTGAAACACGTAAACCGCTGGATAGAGGGGATAGGATGGGGAAGCAGCAACTAGGAAGCAAGTTAACACATACACTTCACAGAGTGTTGAAAGAAAATGAAAACATAAGTTTCCATGAATGTGAGCTGTAGAGAAGTATGCAAGCCATCCAACTAGGTAAGACCTAATAACAAGCTCTGATGTACTTGCTATCTTTAAACATCTGCCAGTTTTTTTTAAACCGGTTTTTAAATTATTATTAAATACACAAGAAAAAAAGTTACCACAGTTTCATTGAGATACGATATAGAAGTTGTCTGTGTAATCTGGTCATTGTCAGTAATGAGAATCATGTGGCCTGAACATACATCATTAGCATAGGAGTACTTTCATGGCTGGCCTCCAAGCAAAAAAACACAAAACAAAACAAAAGCAGACAGTGCAAAGGTTTGCACTTCTTGCAATATACAATATCACTACATGTTCAGCACTATATCTTGCAACATGGCCAATGAAAAACAGTGGTTGGCAAAAAGCATAACACTGATGGCACATATCAATGCAGTCAGAGTGTTACATACCACCAGCTGTGCTCCTCTTATGACAGAGAAAATGATGCGGGTGCCAGAGACATCAAGTGGGCGCGCTGCAGGACATACTATAGTGGAGTAGATTTGAAACACACCATTACAATACTAAGGCCCTCATCATGACATTGCTGATGAGTGATAAAGTGGCGGAATTACCACCAACAGGCCGGCGGTAATTACTGCCAAATTATTACCATTGCGATGAGAACTCCCATAGACAGCCAATGTACCACACCATCTGCCAGGGCGTTACCTCCACGCACGCCAGCAGTCGCCATCAACAGCCAGGCGGGAGACAAAGTACCGCCCACCATATCACAACACAGTACACTGCCATGATTTCCGGGGCGGAACCGACACCATCAAAAGCCTGGCAGAAACAGAACACAGAAGACACAAGACTCACCTACAGCGGCACAGAGGAGATCAACGCCACCATGGAACTGGAACTGTAAGTCTTCCCGATGCTCTTCTACTCCATGCTCCACCTGGAACACCAACGCCGATGAAGACGACGACAGTGAGTACAGGCCCCTAGCACACCAGGGAGGGAGGGAGGAAAAGGAGAGTGACACACACACATGCACAACACACACCAGACACACACACACCTTACACACAACCAGATACAGACGAAAAACAATGGTACACAACCCACGGCAGAATAATGGAAGGACAACAAGGAGACAGTAAGGAGAATGTATTGAATGGGAAGAGCCACCAAATTAACCAATTGGATAAAAAAAAAAGAGATATGTACAAATGTCCACAAAGGGTCAATGCCCAGCCCAAAGTACTAAGGGTGCACATGGCCACAGGGCACAGTCCAAGGCCCAACTTGTTTCCTGACATCATCCACACAGAACTCTGCACGGACCTCATTTTGTAAGTGGGCAGGCACCTCAGGGAGATGGGGGGCACCTCAGCCGACGTTGGGAACTTGCCCACTGGTTCTGGAGGGGGCTCCATGCCCATTACTCTGCACTGAGAAGTGCAAGATCACAGTCCCACAGATGGGTGACTTTCCCAATGTTTCTGGAGGGGGCTCCATGCCCATTAATTACTCTGTGCTGGGGAGTGCAAGGTCACAGTCTCTCCGGAGGGTGACTTTCCCACTGGTTCTGGAGTGGGCTCCATGCCCATTACTCTGTGCTGGGGAGTGCAAGGTCACAGTCTCTCAGGTGGGTGACTTGCGCTCTGGTTCTGGAGGGGGATCCATGCCCATTACTCTGTGCTGGGGAGTGCAAGGTCACAGTGTCTCAGGTGGGTGACTTGACCACTGCTTGTGGAGGGGGCTCCTTGTACAGCAGTCCCAGGAGAATGGCCTACTGCTGGAGATGAGGGCTGCACTGTCTCATCTGGAGGCGAGGGCTCCGTGACCACTGGTGGTGGTGGTGGTGTTACCCTGCCAGCCTCTGCTAGATGTGAGAGCTGCACTGTGTCAGCAAGTGAAGGTTCCTCCTGGGAAGCCTCTGCTGGCGGTGAGGGCTGCACTGTCTCATCTGGAGGCGAGGGCTCCGTGACCACTGGTGGTGGTGGTGGTGTTACCCTGCCAGCCTCTGTTGGATGTGAGAGCTGCACTGTGTCAGCAAGTGAAGGTTCCTCCTGGGCAGCCTCTGCTGGCGGTGAGGGCTGCACTGTCTCAGCAGGTGAAGGTGCAGCCTCTGCAGGAGGAGTGGGCTGTACTGCCTCAGCTGTGGGTGAGGGCTCCGTGACCACCCTGCCAGCCTCTCTAGAGCCGAGGGCTTCTTCCCCTTCTTGGCAGGAGTTGAGGGCTTCTTCCCCTTCATGGCTGGAGGTGCGGCCTCCTCCTTCATGGCAGGAGTCGGGGGCTTCTTCTCCTTCATGGCAAGAGGTGTGCCCTCCTTCCCCTTCATGGCAGGAGTCGAGGGCTTCTTCCCCTTCATGGCAGGGGGTGTGGGATCCTTACCTTTCCAAGCTGGTGGAGTGGGATCCATCACTGTTTTGCCTCCATGACCAGGAGGTGCCTCCACTATCCACGTGGATTGTTTGGGTGAGATGCTGGGCTGGGTCTTTGGGACCCTGCTCCTACGGCCAGGACGAGGAGGGGAAGGGAGAGGTTAAGTTGGGCAAGGAAAAGCTTCTTAGGGATGGTGGGGAGGGACGAACGAGGAGGGATGGAAGTGGAGGTTGAGGGAGTGATTGTTAGAGGTGTATGTCCGCTGGACCTGGGTGCAGGTGCATGGGCAGTGTGCGTGTGCGAGGTGGATGGCTGTTTGGTGTCTGAGTGCTTGCATTTGTGGCCTTTTGGAGGGGGGACAGACAGAGTGGGAGAGGGCCAGGGGACGCGTGCATGGATGTTGTGGAGGTGTCTGCTAGTGAGGTGTGTGTGCTGCTTGGTGTGGTGATGCTGGTGGTGGATGCTGATGCAGTGCATGCAGGTGTGAGTTTGGGCGTGACTGTGAGGGAGGTGGAGGGGGAGACAGTGGAGGAAGTGGATGTGTTTGTGCCACTGTCTGGTGTTTGCGTGAGTGCTTGTTGGCTGAAGTGTGGTGCCTGTGTTTGACTGTGCTACTCTTGTGTGATGTCTTATGTGCATGCTCGTACGTATGAGTGCAAGTGATGGGTTGAGGTTGAGGAGACTGGGACTGGAAAGTGATAGTTGGAGAGGGGGCGTTAGGAACAGGGACAATGGCTGCCATCATAGAGGCTGCCAGAGCCTGAATCGATCTCTGTTGGGTCGCCAATCCACCATGGATGCCCTCCAGGAATGCATTTCATTGCTGCATCTGGGATGCCAGCCCCTTGATGGCATTCACAATGGTTGACTGCCCAACAGAGATGGATCTCAGAAGGTCAATAGCATCCTCACTCAGGGCAGCAGGGATCACTGGGGCAGGGCCTCAGGTGCCTGGGCCGAAGGAGATGCCCACCCTCCTGGGTGAGCGGCACGGTCAACTCGCTGAGGGGCTACTGGGAGGGCGGTGCTGGTACGGGGGTGGCTGCTGTACCTGCAACTGGGGCAGTCACAGAGATGTCTGCCACCACTAGGGAGCTTCCATTGGAGGAGGTATCTGAGTCAGTGTTGTCACGTCCTGTCTCCACCGTGGTGCTCCCCTCGCCCTCCGTCCCACTGTTTCCCTCGGCGCCGGGGGACTGTGCCTCCTGGGTCCTGTGTGATGCAGCTCCCTCTGTCGCCGGTGCCCCTGCTCCTCTGTCAGATGATGCTAATGCACACATGGATAGGATGACAGAAGAAAAAAGGGGGGGAGAGAGAAAGGGAGCACTAGGTCAATTACTGCACCAACACCACAGAAGGCATACACAGTATCATCACACACAGGGATAAGGATTTAGCACTATGCATTGCACTGCTAAACAATTGGCTATATGTCACAGCAAGATGAGGGCCAACCACTGCCAACTGCACCCCTCCTGGGATCACTAAGCCCTGTTTGACATGGAATGCAACCTAGTTAGGTTACCTTGTTTACCCTTTCAATCATTACCCTTGAGCTGGATCACGCTTCAATGTCTGGCCTGGCATTAAGGGGCACCCACTAACTGACACACACCACCCGGATCCCATGCCACCGACAAACTGTTGTTGTAACGGCCACTGTACTCACCCCCTTGTGGCTGCTGTGATGCCCTCAAGCGCCCATCCAGCTCTGGGTAGGCCACTGCAGGTATGTCGGCCATCAGGGGGATCAGCTTCCGACGGGCACCCCTTCCTCGTTGAGAGGCCATCCCCAGCTGGGCCTCCGCGGTCTTCCGTGCCCAGCATCTCCGGTCCTCCCACTGTTTCTGACAGTGAGTGCTCTGCCTGCCATAGACCCCCCCAGGGTCAACACGTCCTTGGCGATGGGATGCCATAATCCCTTCTTTTAATGGGCAGAGACCTGCAGAGGCGATACAGACGGGAGGACCCCATTACATAGACAATCCAGCCTGTCACACATATGGCCCACCAATCCCGTTTCCATCATCATTGGCACACACATCGCCTGGCACACACCATGTACACCACCACGACATTCCAGAGCCCATGACACGATGCTTGCACACACATCTCCATGCATCCAGCCCAAGGTGTACTCACCTGTTGGTCTGGAGGCCCATACAGCAGTCTGTATTGGGGTAGGACCCCTTCCACCATTCACTCCAACTCCTCCGCAGTGAAGGCAGTGGCCCTTCCCCTGTCACACGTGCCACGGTAGGTTCCAGACACAGGTCACACAGCCGCACACGCAGTGTAGGTGTTTTCCTGTTGAAGGTCAGAAAGCAAGTGAGGAATCAGATAGAAAATGGCGGTCATGTCCGCAGCGGTGTACACTTTCACTGCTGGCGCAGATCCCCATTGGCCACTGTACTCTATAGAGCCCCATATTATCCAATGAGGAGTTGCACGGCGGTTCAAGACCGCCTTCCGCCATGACGCCCAACTTCGGAGGAGTTACCTCACTTCCACCTGTCCCCACATTCAGGACAGGCGGTCGCCATTTCATGGTGGTGCACAACAATCAGATTAACCTTGACTGCGTCACTGCCTAGAGTTGCACATACCTTGCCATTCCCACTGTCCCATCACATAAATGCACTATGTACAGTTAGGTGGTGTTTCCATTGTTCAAATAGTGACAGCCTACTCAATCTTGTGTCCCTAAGATACCTAACGCTGCAGATGAATGGGAGAAGACAAACCCCCGTGTACAGACCCCTTGTGGACTTGGCTACACTGGAGGACAGGCACATTATACTGAATAATAGACTGGACAGGGCCACAATCACAGAGTTGTGTGCCCAACTGGTGCCTGACCTGATATCAGCTATCTGTCATCCCAGTCGGATCACCCCCTTGTGCAAGTGCTATCAGTGCTCCATTTCCTAGCAAATGGTTGTTTCCAAATGACAGTGGGCTTGGCACATGGAATGTCACAGCTAATGTTTTCAATCGTGCCAGCAAGGGTCTTGTCTGCCCTGGTGAAACACATGTGCAGCTACATTGCTTTCCCCAGGGGGAAGATTTGGCCACTGTGAAGGCAGGATTCTATGCAATGGGGCATATCCCCAATATTATTGGGGCGATTGACAGTACACATATAGCGTTTGTCCCCCTCCCCGCCAGAATGAACAGACGTTCAGGAATCGTAAGAGTTTCCACTCACTGAATGTGCAAATGGTGTGCCTGGCTGACCCGTACATCTCCAACGTCACTTCCAAGTATCCTGGTCAGTGCATGATTCCTTTGTCCTGAGGAATAGCAGCTTCCCAAATGTGATGGCCTAACTACAGAGGCACAGCGTGTGGCTAATAGGTGAGCCAGAGTCCCAACCCACTGTATGTGAGTGTATGCCATCAGGTGTTATCCCTATAGGACTGAGTAAGGCTAAATGTGGTCCCTCAATACTTGCAGGTGACTCTGGCTACCCAAACCTATTGTGGCTCCTGACCCCTGTGAGGAATGCCAGGACAGGGGCTGAGGACCGTTATAATGATGCACATTGGTGAACCAGAAGAATAATCGAGCGGACCTTCGGCCTCCTGAAGGCCAGGTTCAGGTGCCTCCATCTGACAGGTGCTACTCACCCGGAAAGGTCAGCTAGAAAGTAGTGGCATGTTGCACAACCTGGCCCTCAGACAACATGTGCCTTTTCTGTAGAAGAAGGGGACTGGAGATGACCCTGTGGCAGCAGTGGACTCTGAGGACAGTGAGGATGAGGAGGCAGAGAATGAGGATGAGGACAACAGCACATCAGTTATACAGGGAGTGCAGAATTATTAGGCAAGTTGTATTTTTGAGGATTAATTTTATTATTGAACAACAACCATGTTCTCAATGAACCCAAAAAACTCATTAATATCAAAGCTGAATATTTTTGGAAGTAGTTTTTAGTTTGTTTTTAGTTTTAGCTATGTTAGGGAGATATCTGTGTGTGCAGGTGACTATTACTGTGCATAATTATTAGGCAACTCAACAAAAAATAATATATACCCATTTCAATTATTTATTATTACCAGTGAAACCAATATAACATCTCAACATTCACAAATATACATTTCTGACATTCAAAAACAAAACAAAAACAAATCAGTGACCAATATAGCCACCTTTCTTTGCAAGGACACTCAAAAGCCTGCCATCCATGGATTCTGTCAGTGTTTTGATCTGTTCACGATCAACATTGCGTGCAGCAGCAACCACAGCCTCCCAGACACTGTTCAGAGAGGGGTACTGTTTTCCCTCCTTGTAAATCTCACATTTGATGATGGACCACAGGTTCTCAATGGGGTTCAGATCAGGTGAACAAGGAGGCCATGTCATTAGATCTCCTTCTTTTATACCCTTTCTTGCCAGCCACGCTGTGGAGTACTTGGACGCGTGTGATGGAGCATTGTCCTGCATGAAAATCATGTTTTTCTTGAAGGATGCAGACTTCTTCCTGTACCACTGCTTGAAGAAGGTGTCTTCCAGGAACTGGCAGTAGGACTGGGAGTTGAGCTTGACCCCATCCTCAACCCGAAAAGGCCCCACAAGCTCATCTTTGATGATACCAGCCCAAACCAGTACTCCACCTCCACCTTGCTGGCGTCTGAGTCGGACTGGAGCTCTCTGCCCTTTACCAATCCAGCCACGGGCCCATCCATCTGGCCCATCAAGACTCACTCTCATTTCATCAGTCCATAAAACCTTAGAAAAATCAGTCTTGAGATATTTCTTGGCCCAGTCTTGACGTTTCAGCTTGTGTGTCTTGTTCAGTGGTGGTCGTCTTTCAGCCTTTCTTACCTTGGCCATGTCTCTGAGTATTGCACACCTTGTGCTTTTGGGCACTCCAGTGATGTTGCAGCTCTGAAATATGGCCAAACTGGTGGCAAGTGGCATCGTGGCAGCTGCACGCTTGACTTTTCTCAGTTAATGGGCAGTTATTTTGCGCCTTGGTTTTTCCACACGCTTCTTGCGACCCTGTTGACTATTTTGAATGAAATGCTTGATTGTTCGATGATCACGCTTCAGAAGCTTTGCAATTTTAAGAGTGCTGCATCCCTCTGCAAGATATCTCACTATTTTTGACTTTTCTGAGCCTGTCAAGTCCTTCTTTTGACCCATTTTGCCAAAGGAAAGGAAGTTGCCTAATAATTATGCACACCTGATATAGGGTGTTGATGTCATTAGACCACACCCCTTCTCATTATAGAGATGCACATCACCTAATATGCTTAATTGGTAGTAGGCTTTCGAGCCTATACAGCTTGGAGTAAGACAACATGCATAAAGAGGATGATGTGGTCAAAATACTCATTTGCCTAATAATTCTGCACTCCCTGTACATCAATACTTCCAATGACACACAGGTGAGACAGTGGAACTGACTATTACTTTGACTATTGATTGATCTGTGTGGCTGTAGCATGATGGCATTCAATTCCTTTGCATCTCAACTTACTGTCTCCTATGGATTCTCATTTTCCAGATGTTGGTAAAATGACAACAGTGTCCTGATGTGATCACTAGAGACAGTTGGAGTTCATTATGTGTATGCTGTCACAGTGTTCAGGTCATTTGCACTAGATGTGACTGTTCCTACAAATGCACACTTTTAACACAACACATAAAACAGAGTCACTCAAATTGTGTTCAATGGTGTTTATTGTAGTGCAAATAAGTGACTGAAAAGTGCAATGGAATGGGGTGATGGTGGAGGAAAGTCCTCTGTACTGTTCCAGTCTGTTTGTAGCACAGGGCCAGAGTCCAAGGAGCCATAGGAAGGGGAGCAAAGGCAGTTCAAAGTGGACAAGGTGACAGGTGGGACACAAGGGGGACAATCAGGAGAGTCTAACTTCCTGGCGGTGGTCTTAGTCTTGGCAAGTGTCCATGGCTTCTGTCTGGTTCTCTGGGAACATTTTCAGGGTGGTTCACCTTCTGCAGGGGGAGGGGTGCTGGTGGCCTGTGGGTCCTGTGGCAGGGCCTCATGTCCACTTGCTGCAGCAGATGTGGTGGGCTGGTCAATAGACTGGCTGATGGTAGGGGGCCCACTGATGTGCAGTCCATTCCCTCATGATGTTGGACATGTCTGCCAGCACCCCTGCTATGAAGATAATGGTGGTGTTATGGGCTTGCAAGTCCTCTCTGATCTCCTGATGGTGTTCTTCTCGCAGTCGCTTGTTCTCCTCCATGGTGTTCAGGATCTGGCCCATCATGTCCTGGGATTGTTGGTATGCCCCAGGACATTAGTGAGTTCCTCCTGGACAATCGGTTCCCTGGGCCTGTCTTCCCCCGACGCACAGCGGTCCTCCCAGTGTCTCTGTTGCCCTGTGCTCCTGTCCCCTGAACGGTGTGCCCACTGCCATTGACCCCAGGTCCTTGATTGTCTTGGGGGCGAGGTGTGGACTGGGGTCCCTGTTGATTGACGTGTCCTGGTGACAGAGATGTGGGGACGCTGGGTGGGTGCTGTGGTGTTGGATACAGATGGGGGAGGCTCTGTGGTGGACTGTGTGTGGGCTGGGGTGCCCGACTGACAGTGGTCCCTGATGGGCCAGGTTGTTGATCCAGATCATGAAGTCCAGAGTTACTGTCCTCACTGGGGGCATCTTCTGTTGGGGGACTGGATAGTCGTGGCACCTCCTCTCCGCTGACATTGGCTGGGGCACCTGTGGGGATGTAAGTGATGTATTATGCTTCATGTCTGTGACATACTGTACATCCTTATCTTCCCCTCTATCGTTGCTGTTGCCCTGCCACCTTTGAATGTGTATGTTGATGTATTGTGGGATTGGTAGTACCCCTATGCTGTGCATGCTTTGGTGATGGGTGTATATGTAGGGCTGGGAGGGCTGCCCTTGCAGTGGTATGGCATGCAGGGCTTGGCATTGGGGTTAGTCATCTGTGTTGGTGCAGTGTGTGGGATGGAGTGGAGTGATGGGAGTGAGGGTGAGGGTGAGGGTGAGGGTGTGAGATGGCATGCAGGTATGGGGGGGGGTGATAAGTGGTAAATGTTGACATCCCAGTGTCCAGTCCTCCGGCTACTCCAGTGATTCCCTCTGGATGCAGTATTGCCAAGACTTGCTCCTTCCATGCTGTGAGCTGTGGGTGAGGAGGTGGGGGTCCACCGCCAGTCCTCTGTATGGCGAGCTGGTACCTTGCTGCCACGGAACATGCCTTCCCCCTTAGGTCGTTCCACCTCTTCCTGATGTCGTCCCTTGTTCTTGGATGCTGTCCCACGGCGTTCACCCTATCCACGATTCTCCGCCATAGCTCCATCTTTCTTGCAATGGATATCTGCTATACCTGTGCTCCAAACAGCTTGGATCTACACCGACTATTTCCTCCACCACGACCCGCAACTCCTCATCTATGAAACGGGGGTGCCTTTGTGTGGCCATGGGTGTTGGGCAGTGTGTGTAAGTGTGTGGGAGTTGGGTAGTGTGATTGGGTGTGCGTAGTTGAGTGCGTGAGGGATGTATGGGTGTGTTTGTAGTTATCGCAGTGGTCTTGATGTCTGTCTGGTGGCAATGATTTGTATTCGTAAGGGGTTGTGGGTAATGTGGGTGTGTGTTTTATAGTGGTGTGAGTGTGTGTGGTGTGTGTGTATGGTGTCAGGTGTGTGTTGTTTAAATTGGCTAATGTTGTGTAGTATTTGGGTGTCCATTTTGAGCGCGGCGGCATGTACCGCCAATGGTTTACCACCGTTGAATGTCTGCTGTGGTGATTTGTGGGTCATGATGTGGTGGGCGTTGCTTTGTTGACGAAACGGTATGGGTGTTGGTGCTGACAGTTTACCACTGACCTTTGGGCTGGCAGATTTGTGTATGTGGTTGTATTCTGTCGGTTTGGTGTGTGTGTGTGTGTGTCATAATATGGTGAATGGATGTCCGCCACCGCGACCGTAGGTTGGCAGCTGTCAGCGTGGCGGTAAGCAGGATTTACCGCCAATGTCATAATGAGGGCCTTAATGTTACTTAACAAGTCTTGAAGAAAGAAGAAGGGGACCACAGAATCAATGCATAGTACCCAGTCTCTTTGTAAGCAACAGAGGAATGACCACAAATTTCCTATGGGATGTAGGTAGTTCAATCACGCTACAGCAGGACAACAAACCAGGGGTGTAGAATTTAATAAAATATCTACTTGTCCATGGGACGGATTGCTTCTTAAATCTACCTGTCGAGTAAATAAATCTACTTGTCCCTTTGGTGCCATGTAGTGCGGAGACACATTATGGCAGCAATCTCATTATGTAAGAGCTGGTAATAGCCTCTCTGATTATGCCAGGGCTACTACTATAGTAGGGCTTGGATACTTGCAATTTCAATCCCTACTATAGCAATTTCCTTATTTTGCCACCTTTCCGCAGATCTACATACTGGGGCTGGAGGAAGCAGTAAGCAGGGCTGGAATGCCTTTGAGTCTGCAAACCTACTAACTTGCATGTTTTAAAGATTTCACCAGCTCTTCTCTAAATATTTCCCATATTGAAAAAGGTTGGAAATTTACTCCTGACAAGGGCAGAAGTAGAGAATCTTCCAGGGTTGGGAAAAAAAGTGGATGGAGGGAAAGGGAACTTATAAATGCTCAACAGATTTTCACATCAGCAAATCTACACTTGCATGTTTGCTCGTGCTAAAATACAGTTCACAAACATTTTCTAGAAGTACGATTTCCTAGTATAGTGAGGGGCCTCCCTGGAAGGGGGCTGTGGGGCTTTGTTACGCCACTGGTGGCAATGTTTGCTTTTTGAGACCAAAATCTTTTTTTCTTTTTGCCAGTGTTTGTGACAATGGTGAGGGCCTAGCAGCTTCCACAACAACAAAGCGTTGCAAAAGCCATGTCAAAACAAGACACACCTTGACATAACCAAAAAACTCACATAAAATGTCATATCGGTTGGCTTTGCCAGTGCATGTTTATTTTCATGCTTCCCATAATCTAGTTGAAAATGGCTACACTGATTTTCCATTAGGAATATTTTTTGGAAACACTAGCATGAATCAACACGTTTTACTAAATTACGCTTCAAAGAAATAGCACCTAAAATGTCATAGTAGTGAAACGTTTTTTTTCCTGCTTGCATTTTTTTCGGAACATTTAATTTTGAAAGCAAAGAATCATCACTCTTGCTTCCAAGCTTCCGAAAACATTTGCAACTAATCAGAGAGCATTCTGGGAGCATTATAATCATATTGTTAAACTTTTCGAACATGTGTACACTTTTTGTTTTGTTTATTTACTGGAACCACTGTCAGTTATGCAGTGAGACCTTAAACCGTTTATTTACCAGGCTCACCCTAATAATGAAGGCTTTTAATTAATGAACCATAAATACAAGTTCGAACATCATTAACATATGGACACACACATTACCTCAACTGCAGCCAGTTTCCTTCCCTGTAAACTGGCAGCCAAAGGGTTTGAGCTGCAGGGGGTTGGGCCTGCTTGTCCCAAGGACAAAATAAACATGAAAACTTGTTGCCCTTGACCCCAAACAATATATCCCAGGCCACAGAAATTCCATTTCACTGACCAACAGAGAAGGCAACAGGCATAATTTCATGTAGAGTAACAAAGACCTCTACCCAGAAATCATAAACCACTAGACTGAACCAGGTCAAATCAGGAAATTTGCTCTTTGGCAATTTATGATCTACAAGAGTCATCACATTCTCAACTGGACTCAGGAGAGTTACAGGAACAGTGTAAAAATGTATAAAGTAGAAGTTTGCGCCTGCAGTTATATGCAATTTATTCAATCTGCATGTAACAGTATTCCCAGCAGTCATCTGTCAGTTTAGCTCCAAAATCTATTTCCCGATATTTCCTAGTCAAAGGGATGTTGCCGAGGTATACCTGTATGTATAGAAAGTTCATTGTTCATCTCGTTTTAGCTCTCATCAATTTGGACAAAAACTAATTTCTGCGGAGGGTGGGGAAAGGACTTTAAACAACAATTTAATAGTGTATCATAACCTAAAATAAAACAGTATGCCCTCCACTTTATATTTGAATGCCAGGATCGTAATCAAATAACCCCTATGGAATAAATCACCAAGCACTGTCAATTGAGCAAACTTTAAAATCTGCCTCAAATGCAAAGTGAATGATAAGGTTTTCTGCAAGTGGCAGAATGAGGGAAAAGAACTGTTACAGACCAGCTGACTTATCTGATTCATGACACCACATGTATGTGCGTCTCAGAGTGGCACCTTCGAGGTCTAAAGCTAAGAACAGTGTTCAGTAATCCAGACTCAAATAAAACCTATTCTATCATGAGATGGTTTCAGTCAGAGAATGGACAAATCCAGGAGGCTGCGTATAAAGCTTAAGCAGGCAGATTGCATTCAAGAAAGTTGGGGACAGCTAGGCGTCCTCAGATCACGTTTAGTAAGGACTTCCCAAGTGATCCTAGCATGTCTACCTGACCATCTTAAATGCATAAGCATTGATCTTGCCTAATCAAACCTCACTGAGGAAGAGAAATTGCCAAGTTTAGAAATAATTTTATGAAGGCAATATGAACGCTCATCAACAGAAGCAGGGTCACCCATCTGTCTACCTGCAAATCAAGCCTTCCTAGTGCCTTACCACATAATTACAAATCAGGATCCGCCGCTGTAATGGGAATTCCAACTGAGTAGCAAGTGCCCTCCCAGTGAGTGGAAACATCTCAGACTTGTTCCAGTTAAAAAGGAGGCCAGGGAAACCACCAATTACACTGTCAGCACATAATGAAATTATGAGTGGCCGCTCCATAACATATATCACTTGTAAGTTAAATTCTCAAAGAGCACTTACGAGTGGCTTGATAGCACAGGCAAACAGCAGGGGTCACCATAGGCATCCATCCCTAGAGCCACAACGTACAGCTAATAATTCAGACATCAATCTATTTAACTGGACCCTAGTGGTGAGAGCAGAATATAAAAAAACATATGAATTTCAAAAAAGAAACACCTATGCCACATTTACCCTGTACCTCAAAAAAGCCCCACTTAAAAGAATCAAATGGCTTGTTATCATAAATAAAATGTACCACCACATCAGCCTACTTGCAATCGGTTTTGCAATGATCTTTATTAAAGGAGGGGTCTAGAAGATGAGCAGCTCTCCACATCTTTATTGGGCTTCACAATGTTGTAATAGGGCTTCTTTGACAAAGGCAGAGAACACCCAGTGGAAGAGAGATTTCTTATACAGTGACAATAACTAAGGAGCAACAACGACCATACACTCTTTATGAAATACTTCCAGGTTATCTCAACGGTCGTATGATGGAACAAAGCATTCTGTTGCAATGCATGCTGTTACCACGCATGCATTACAACGAGAATGCCATTACCACACGTAGGCCCTCATTACGAGCCTGGCGGTCTGTGACCGCCAGGCTCGCGGTTGGTGGGAGCACCGCCGACAGCCCGGCGGTGCCCCGCAGGGCATTCTGACCGCGGCGCTTTGGCCGCGGTCAGTGCAGGAAAACCGGCGGTCTCCCGCCGGTTTTCCGCTGCCCGTTGGAATCCTCCAAGGCGGCGCAGCTTGCTGCGCCGCCGAGGGGATTCCGACCCCCCCTACCGCCATCCAGTTCCCGGCGGTCCGCCCGCCGGGAACCGGATGGCGGTAGGGGGGGTCGCGGGGCCCCTGGGGGCCCCTGCAGTGCCCATGCCACTGGCATGGGCACTGCAGGGGCCCCCGTAAGAGGGCCCCTAAATGTATTTCACTGTCTGCTGCGCAGACAGTGAAATACGCGACGGGTGCAACTGCACCCGTCGCACAGCTTCCACTCCGCCGGCTCGATTCAGAGCCGGCTTCATCGTGGAAGCCTCTTTCCCGCTGGGCTGGCGGGCGGCCTGAAGGCGGCCGCCCGCCAGCCCAGCGGGAATGTCAGAATTACCGCCGCGGTCTTTCGACCGCGGAACGGTAACCTGACGGCGGGACTTTGGCGGGCGGCCTCCGCCGCCCGCCAAGGTCAGAATGAGGGCCATAATCTTTCCTCGCATGCTTTTAAAACGAATTATTATGTTATAAAAGCATGTATGTTAAAGGCATATGTGTGGTAAAGGTTTTCCCTGACCCCCTGCCCTGAGTCCTAAACGCGGTCCCTGGACCGACCCCCCTTCAGCCCCCAGCTCTTCTAAAAACTACCCAACCCCTGCACTAAGCCCTAAAGCCAGACTGAGCGCGACACTCTCCTCCCCGGCAGCACTTTTAAAAACGAACCAACCCCTGCACTAAGCCCTAAAACGGGCCCCAGCGCAATACCTGTCCCCAGCCCTTCTAAAAATACCCGTCCCCAGCCCTGAACCCTAAAATTGTAACTAACTCCCCCAGCCCTGCTCCAAGCCCTAAAGCCCTCCCCGCCTCCTGCCCTGAGTCTTAAAATCGTCTCCCCGCCCATAGCCCAAAAAACGCCAGCCCTGAAACTGCCCCCTCTGCTCCAAGCCCTAAAATCCTACTCACCCACCCACCCGCAACCTATCCCCCCGCCAAAGCCTGAAAACTGCCCCCACCTTAAAACCATGCCCCCGCTCCAAGCCCTAAAACCGTACCTACCCCTTCCCTAAAACCTACCACCCCCCCAAGCCCAATCCCCCTAAACTCCTTCTCCAAGCCAGGTCCTCTGAGGCACGGTGCAGGTCGTTCAGAGGAAAAAGAAGTATCTCTCAGTTTCCTCTAACAACGCTGACAGCCTTTACCAACATTAGCACACATAGCCCTTACCATGCATACCTTTACACAATAATTCAACTGGCAGATTTATCACTTACCACATTGATAGCTCCTTTGACTTCTTCGAAGGTAAGAGCACATTAACTGGTCCCACAACTTGATAATCTATCCATTTATTTTATATATTATCAAGCTAGTGGACAGCTGAGGAATTGAGACAGTGATGCTGGATGCGTATAAATGAACACAGTAGCCAATGAAGGAGCTAAGAATGTCTCTAGAACTGAAGTAAGTACAACGTGTTTCATGGAAGTGTGAATATGCATGACAGAACCCAACTCTTAGAACCTTGTAGTATCCAGGCAAGTGTATTGCCCAGCCTATTCCTTTCATTAAGTTGACACGCTTGCATCTACTTCATTAGTAACGGAACTTCAAGCTCAGCAGTTCTGAGAAATTCCTTCAGCGAATCACTAATTGCAACAAGGATACTTGTATCATGGGATTTAGTGAATCTAGATTACAATAGCCGTTCTTATTCAAGAAAGTCTAGCTGACCATGTAGTGATTTAGGGAAGCCTGACTCTTTCAAAATGCACATACCACTGATTATATATATATAAAGTTTGCTAAAATACCTCAACGCTAGGTACTGAGCCAATAGCCAATACTGAGCTATATACATTTGATATGAGTCATGTATAAACGTTTATACAATGTCATTGGTTCAGGCTTCTGGGTAAACGCACCCAGTCCAAAACCCTGAAACATGGAGACATGACTAGCTATTCCAGCAGAATGGGAGAGCGATCTGTAATGTTCAAGGCAATAGGCTGGTTCCTTCAACCCAAGAGATCACCTCAGACAGATCAGCCAGTATGCAATATGGGAGCTAGAGTCGTGTACCAAGAAGTAGTTTGTTTGTTTTCTGTTGAAGACTGCTGAATTTGACACAAAACTATCAGTTCATACATGTGCATTATCTGAAGTACAGCCCTGGCAGATTGCGAGACTGCTGCGACCTATCCAGATAGAAATCAAGTATAGTAATAAAATCCCTGCCCCAGATAGAAGTAAAACTTTGGAATTCATCACATTTACATCGGATATGCCAGAGTTGCCAATCCTTTCGGTGCACTAGATTACCCCTGGGGCACGTGTGGCCAACTATTGAGGACTCGAAGTTTAATTTCCCCCTCTAATACACTGGCCAACTCCATGTTTTGGGAAAGCAGGGGTGAAATCATCAGCTCCTGCCACACATCGTAGAGAGAAAATGTAAAATAGGGTCCTATATCAAAATAGCAAGAAATTAATGATGACTACTGGTGCACATTGACCGTTACCTTAACACTTTCACACATGAACACCAACAGACTCTCAAGAATGCATGTACACTCTAGATAAAACAACAAAACTGGATCTATCATGAAGCATCCCCCTGATTGACTGTCACAATATCAGAACACCATGCATTTCCCTAAACATTCACATTGATGACCAGTCAGAACTAAATGGAAAGACCAACACTTGGGGCCTGATTCACAAAACTATTTCAATTCATTACATCATTTTATGAGCACCAATGGCAGAATGTTCCACTGCTGGGCATTCAACAAAGATGACCTCACAATTATAAGCCCATTTACTTCCACATGACATTATACTACAACACTGTAATATGACCTGTGGAGTAAATTGCTTGCTAGAGGTGGGGAGTGAGTGGTACAAGTCATATGGCGAAGGCTTACAAGCATATAATTTTGTTGACATTGTCAAACTTCTCTCCACCATATAAGGGGGAGATATACTACACGCAAGGGCTGAAGTAAATCCCTTTGTAGTGAAGGCAGGGAAAGAAACACCCCAAACTTTGTGGAGTTTTAGGGAATGGGATTTCTCCTCGGGAGACAAAAAATGTACTACTGCACAAAAGTTCTGCCTTTCCACAATGTAGACTGTATTGTGAGTACAATTCCACGTGGGGGAAAATCTACCATCAACAAACAAGAAAGCATTGACAAAGCAGGTATGGCTATTTTTAAAAGAAACTAATACATTCACATTTTCATGACTTTCAATAACGTAATCAGTACTTTTCTAATGCATTTAGAGCACTTTAAACCATTACTACAAGTAAGAAACAAGTGCTTTCTGTAGCAGGTTTCTGCACTTAAGGCATTAATAGACATCCCCTAAACATAACTTGCCTATTTTTCACAAATACATCACCTTAGGGCAGGCCTTAGATATGCATGCCTACAGAGCTGACATTAGGTCCGGTATGTTGTGTAGCAGATGGTAAGCTAGGTCTGGTTCCATAGGCATGGATAAGTGTTGTGATGTTGGGACTTAAAAGTCCACTGCATGGGGACAGATGTACCCACCAGCCCTGAGCACCCAAGCTGCTTGGATATTTAGACACCTGGTGCTGCTTTTTGGTCAGGGGCAAACAGGAACAATGCGTGTGCCATGACCTAGGCCAATATCATGATAATGCAATTTTTTTAGACCAGGAGGGGCTTGCCAAGCATTATCCTCATAGTGGTAGAGGGCTACTGCCCTTACCAAGAGTGATATAAGTGCATGGTAGCAGCATGTCAGTTTTGCGTTTAGCCCTGTTCATCAGTAGTATGAACAGGGCTTTTCACCTGTGTCACTGCAGGGGTGCCTAAGGACCCATTCATGTAAGGTTCCGCTGCTGTGTACTTAACTCAACCCATGACCTACATGGTGATTGTGTGTAGGGTGAGCCAGTGTGTGATACTTGTGTGTGAAAACTGGGATGTATGTATGCCTGTGCAAGGTACATAACATGGATGTCTGTGGGTTCCATTTTGTAAGCCCAGGGCTTCAAAAAGCTAGTAGAAGATGTAGGAGGCTGGCTCAGTTTATGTTGTACACCTATGGTGTGACACCCTATACGGAGTCATGGCAAACCTTAATGATGTTGAATAGGTGTCCAGGTAGCAAAAGCTCTTTAGAGGTAGCTGAGGTGAACAACTGAAGCTTATCAAGGATTAATGTGAAGCACTTGAAATACCACAGTAGTCAGACAGTAACTCACTCACAAGAAAGAACACCACAAGTGTTGAAAAAATAAAGGATTCTTTACTACAGCACTACTACTAGACTAGCATTGGTATATATCCGTTTGGAGATATCTACACACAATATATATACAAAATAACCATAAGAAATAGCATACAATATACAGAGAAGGGGGGGGGGGTTCGGGTTGGAGGGCAAACCATATACTAAGTAACTGGAATGCAAAATAGTGAATCCAACCAAGGTGAGTATGGTTGTTAGGCAGGGGCTGGAGAAGGATGAAAACAATAGAGGTAAGTACAGTGCAGGTGCAGAGGGGGTTACCTACCTAGTCATCCAGTAGGCTAACATTGGTAAGTAGTGGTTGAAATTAGTCTGTTTCAGGACCCTTCCCAGTGGACCCCAAGGAAACCAGCAGACAAGTGGAAGGCTGCAGAGTGCCCCCACCCCAGGATACCCAGAAGATGGGAATACCTACATCAGGGACCCGGGTGCAGAGGGGAGAAGGGACTCTCAATGAAGTCAATGGATCCCTCGATTTGTCTAGCTGCTGTTGCGACACGTGGAACAGGCCGGTGGAATCCAGGGATGGATTCTGGATATGGAGGACTTGAAAAGGAAGGGAACAGAGTCTAGCACCCTTGGAGATACCCAGGTGGTAATGCCCATACTCCTGGAGGTGAAGTTCCTGCAAGTCGGTGGAGGAAGAAGTCCACCTGTGGGGTCCAGGAGCTGCAGAATATCCAAGGAATCAGCTACAAGCTGTCCCTCGATGGTCGCCGGATTGCAGGAGAGTCAGTGACCAGCGAGACTACCAACAAGCACTGGCAAATCCAAGCAGGAGCTGAAGATGTATTTGCAGAGGTTTGGGGACCAGCCAGATCCAGAAGATTCTACCCTTGAGGGTGGGGGTGAGACGGGAGAATCAGAGCTGACCCTCAGCATGCAGGAAGGCACCAGAATTCATTGTAGTCCCCACAAATAACCCACAGGCGATGGACATAGGGAGTTACAAGGAGACAACAGCAGCACAACAAAACAGCAGTTCCATGTCGCAGGAGTTGCAGGACAGGGATGGATCTTCAAGTTGCAGAGTGCTGGAGGCCGGGGCTTCTTGACGCCTGAAGATTTCCTGGAGGAAGAGTCAACAAGCCTTACAAGAGCAATGGTCGCGGTGCACAGGGGTTCCAGTCCAGTGATAGGAGCAGGGGCCCACAGTCTCCCAAGTTGGTCCGAAGACAAGCAGGACCCAAGGAGGCCACAGACCCACCACCTGTGAGGCAGAGCCTTTCTATGTCCGTGCAACAGCAGACCCCACCAGCCGGTCAACTCTGTCTTGAGGTACCTGCGGATGCAGCGAAGCAACTTCTTCACTCTAAGGAAATATACAAGGTCAGGCATGGAATGATACTTATCTGCACAGAGCATCATTTAAAAGAGGCTGAATACTGTCTACATTGACTGGTTATGTGTATTGAAAGTTCTGTACTAGATTGTACTCTTTATAATGTCATTTGCTTTTAATTAGTGCGTGGAGTGGCATTAAAGTAATAATGACAATGGGAGCCTCCAGTCTTGTAATGAAATTCTTGCGGAATCCAGAGAAACTATTTGCAGTGGGAGCCTTTCCACCAGAAGCAGACTTGTTTCAGTTCCAAAGCAGACCAGCAACAGTTCCAGAGGCAAGGAACAGAAGATGCCTTGCAGAGAGTTTTTTGTAGAGTCTTGCATGACGAACCCTCTGACCCACCCTCGGGGGAGCCCTAAAGTAACACACATACTAAAGAAAGAGGAGCACAGCATCCTCTGTGCACATTAAAAAGGGCTCTTTGAGTCCAGGAAGAGTTATTGGCCAGTGGGGCCTGGGCCTATTGTCAGGGAGATGGTTTGTCTGATAAGATTGGCACTGTAAGACCAGAAAATCATGAAAGAGATGTTGGAGGTTTAGGGTGGAGGCTGACAGCCAGATGTGATCCCTGGTTACTCCCTTGGCCTATGGTGGGGGTCAGTCAAACCTGGAGCCACTCCTGCTGTGGCAGACTGTCTCTTTGACAAAGCCCAGAGCAGAGAAGAGGGCACTTAAAAGAAGTAAACATCTACAATAGAAATATCAAAGGCCCAAACTCTAAATCACATCAGTGTCTGAATCTGGACTATAATGGTGGGATCAGGAGTCCCACGTGTTGTTCGATAGCACTGTTCTACAGTTGGGTTCAACTGGAGAGAAGACCAACAAGATTTCTAGTTACTGGAACTAGGAGTAGGGACCAAGTTCTGCTAGTCTCCCAGTTCGGGGAGAGGCCATCACCTAGGAAGGAAATACCACTTGCTCTGAGCCTGGAGCACCAGCCTTCTGCCTTGCAGCCAAGATGAGTGGATCCTGTGAGGAGGGAGAATGTGCCTGGAGAGAGCAAGGCCCAGTTGTGATCCTAGTGCATGAAGTGAGATATACCCCGACAGGTTGGGAACACTGCAATAGTGCGGACGATCCACTCACTCCTGTGGAGGGTAGAGCCATTGTCCCTGTGAGAGCAGAGGTTGGTGACCCCTGTGTGACTGGAGGGGGCCACCATGAAGCTAGGGCCATCACGTTTATGAGAGCTGAGATCGACAACCCAGTGTACCAGAAGAGTGGACACCTTGAAGATAAGGTCATCGCAGTGTGCGAGCTGAAGTCTGCAATCCAGAAGTGCCAGGAGGGGACCATTATGATGTCTGGGCCATTGTACCACAACGCTGTGAAGAACACTTATTGATTGTCACAGGATCCAAGCAGAGATGTCTCACACAGACGTGGCTCATCTGAAGACTGAGGAAACCAGATGCATCATCAGGGCAAGACCAAAAGAGGCTGTATGCCTTCAGCATTGGGAAACCAGAATTGACATAGAAGCACTCCAGTACTCCTGTGCTTCCTGGCAGTCTTCGGGCCAAATAAGACTGTGTCCTGCTGGGGACTTGCACTAATATAGCAACTAGTGCTGCTAACACTGACTTTTAAAGCCAAACTTACACTTTATTGTGGGGGAGACTAGATTGGGTTGTAACTGGAAGTTACCACCCTTATGGAATAGGGAATAACCAAATCCACTAGAAGGGAAGGAGGGACTAGGTGAATTCTTCCCAGGACAACGCTAGTGTGCCAACCTTAAGCGACTGTAGGGATTGTTTTGTGTGTTGTTTCAATGTGTTTTGTGTTGACATTAAAATACTGCTTTTTTCATAGAAGCAAGTACTTGACTGGACAATCAGCTTATTGCTGTTACTGTTTAGTCTTTGAGTCGTGCACCTGTGTATGGTTTACACCTACCTCCTTATCAAACAGCCTTGGGCTGCTTAACCAGCGCTACGAATACCAGTCAAATGCTCAAATGGGTAAGACTTTTCCCAGTTACTCCAGACCCATTGTAGGTTGGGCATTGGGTCAGCAGGAGTACAAGACCACAATTTTCATGGTTGGATCCTGTAACCCCTGTTTTCCCCCAGCCACTTTGAAAGGGGTTCGGACTGTAAGAACACAGGCTATGTAAGAATATGTTAAGTATGGTATAGAGGAGGATATAGTGCATATGGTAAATAAGGCTTAGTAGGGAGGTAGGTATTTTAGGTATGTATTACAGGTAGGTGTTTTGATTAGGTATGATAGGTTAGGTATGGTAGGTTAGTTACTGTAGATATACAGGTAGCTCTGGTAGGTAGGTTGGTATAGTAAGTTAGGATGTATGCAAGCACAGACTTTGTTTAGGATGCAACAAAAATACTGGCCTTTTGACCAAAGTATCTACTATTCAGTATTTTGCTACGTAAGCAGTTGAAACATACAACTTATATGTAAACTTCATCTTCTGACCCAATGTTATTCTTCTTTGAGGGAACAGTGTAACTCTACTAATGCAGTCTAATTAGTTAAGGAGCCTTACACCCTGTTATGTTAAATCATCTTATAAAGTTTAAACAGCTACCCAACAATGGGCATCCCTACACTGATAGGTGAAGCACAATAAAACACAGAATTGTAAAAAGATATTGTCCAGAACTTATGCAAAGAGATGGGTTTTAAGTTGCGTCCTTAAGCTTAGTAGACTGCTGTTTGACCTAAGCTGAACAGGAAAAATATTCCACAGTTTAGCGGCATGCGATGCGAATGAGGGACCTCTTCTCCTTTCTCTCTTGATTCTCGGGACATCAAGTAGGACAAGATCATTTTATCTCAGCACTCTAGGGACTGTATGAGAACTGTTACCATATTGCTATAGCCAACATACACAAATAGTGTCACGGTCTGCACGTCTCTTACCACCATAGGCTGAAGAACTTAGAGAAACGCCCGGTTGCTTACTGGTTCTGGACTGGCCAAGATAAGGGTGAACCTTTCTAGTTGCCACGGTGCTGCTCACTGGAAAGGACGCCAAGGCAGACTGTACCCTCCAGAAGGATTCCCAGAGGAAAAACCCCCAAAATGGGAAAAAACCTCTACCACAGGAACTCGTGAAAAAGAGGAAAAAACAATGAAAAAAGAGAAAAAATAGAATATAATCCTGCAAGAAGAAGCAGGAGCACAGAGAAAACTGGAAACAGGAGCGAGGATCACCACCAAGACGGAAGTGTTTGCAACGCAAGGAAGAAAGGAACTGCAGTGCTTATATACCATGAAACAGGAAGTGACACAACAGGAAGAAACTACGACACCATATTGGATTAGGAAAGATCACATAGAAATGAATGAGAAAAAAGACCAAGTAGAAAAGGAAGGGGAAAAAAGGCACGCTGGGAAGAAGAACTTGACAATATGGAAGACCAAGAAGAAGAAGAAACGGAGACAGAAGAGAAAGAAAAATAAAAAGGAGGAAAGACCCAAGGAGGTACATTAAAAGAAAATCATGGAGGTTGTCAGGGGCTGCAGTGCGACCCAGAGCACGAAATGTGCCGCCGGGGCCGCACCGCAGCAAAATAAGCACAGAAAAACGGCCCACGGAGGTTCCGGCGTCCTGAAATGCAGACTGCCGGCCCGACCGCGGTCCGAAAGAGGGACGCTGCGGTAGTCCGCGATGTCACAGTAGACCCCCTTCCCGAGGCCCCAGGCTTGTCAGGAAAAAGAAAGAAAAAATTGAGAACCAAACGGGGTGCATAAACTGAGGAAGCATCTTCCCATGAACAGTCACTGAGGGGGATAACCTTTCCAGTGAATCAGGAATTGTAGCTTGTTCCGAAAGATACGTGAATCACAGATTTCCTGTACCTCATATTCAGGATGGCCAGCCACAGAAAGAGGAGGAGGACACTGAAAACGCCTATGGTAAGGATCAGGAACAAAGGCTTGAGCAGTGAGACATGAAAAACTGGATGAACTTTCCAAGTCTGGGGCAAACGTAGCCGAACAGCGACAGGATTCAAGAACTGAAGTATCTGAAAAGGACCATAAAAGCGGGATTTGAACTTGTTTTGAGAAAAACGAAAAGGCAGAAATTTGGAAGAAAGCCACACTGTCTCCCGGTTGGTAAGATGGTGCCGCCCGACGTCGGCTATCAGCCTTACTTTTCATAGTTTGTTTAGAAGCCGAAAGAGTGGTACGGATCAGGTCCTAAATATGGCGGAGTCATCGCGCAAATGATGTAACTGCAGGAACAGGAGGCAGAAACCGAGGTATAGTGGGAAAAGTCTTGGGATAGAAGCCATGGGTGCAAAAAAAAAATAAAGGTGTGGATCCTGTTGCACTATGCACCATATTATTATATGAAAACTCTGCTAAAGAAAGGAAATCTGACCATTTACTTTGAATGGCATTACAGAAACAACGTAAATACTGTTGGAGTTCCTGATTCAAATGTTCAGTTTGACCCTTAGTTTGTGGATGAAATCCTGATGAAAGAGAGACATCAATATGTAATGAGGTACAAAAAACCTTCCAAAAATGTGACACGTATTGGGGTCCCAGATCTGATATGATTACTTGTGGAAGGCCATGTAGGCAAAAGCTATCTTGCATGAATATATGACTCCTTTCTTTGGCTGTAGGCAATTTATTTAAGGCTGTAAAATGCACCATCTTGGTAAATTAATCAACAGTTACCATAATGATATGATTCCCTGAAGAAGGCGGTAATGAATATATGAAATCTGTAGACAGGGTGTGCCCTGGAGCAGAGGGAACAGGTAGGGGCATCAATGATCCTGCTGGCTTGGTCCGAGGTGTCTTGGTTTGGGCACATACAAGGCATGATGTTACATAGGATTCGGCATCAGTCTTAAGTGTAGGCCACCAAAAAGAAAAAGGAGCAACTCCTGTGTCTTTTAATTCCACGATGTCCAGCTACGGGAGAATCACGGCACATCTGTAAAGCATCGGTCTGTACTTTCTTAGTCAGCATAAATAGTGAGTTTTGATAATAGAAGTAGTCCTGATTCTTTTGTAATTGAGGACTAAAAATATTCCATTCTTCAAGTGGAAGATACTGGTATTCTGATTTAACACAATCAAGAAAGGACTGGGCAACCCCGATGATTCAACTGGGTTCTATTATTTGTGGAGAGGAAGTGTTAGCGCTTTCTGGATAGTGACAAGATAATGCATCAGCTACTAAGTTCTGAGATCTGGGAATGTAGGTCACAACAAAGTTATATTGCCTGAAAAAGAAAGCCCATTTTGCCTACCGGCTATTTTGACATTGGAAATTCCGGAGACATTGTAGATAACAGTGATCAGTTCTTGCTTCGAACGGTTCTTTGGTACCCATTAAGAAATGTCTCCATTCTTTACAGGCAGCCTTGAGACCAAGTAGTTCCCGTTCCAACACAGAATAATTGCATTTGGCTTCTGTCAGTATGTGGGATAAGTAAAAGATAGGATGTTCCAAGCCATCGTCTTCTTGTTTCTGCAGTAAGACTGCACCAATAGCTCTCTCAGAGGCTTCAGTGACTACTATAAACTTTTTTGTAGTATCGGGGTGTTGTAAGATAGGAGCTTGGGTAAAAGCCCGTTTCAGATTTTGAAAGGCCATCTCTGCACTGTCAGTCCAAACAAATCCCTTCTTCAGATTTTCTCCTTTGATGGTCTGAGGCATAAAACTTTGTTGATGGGCAAAGTCTTGTATGAGTTGCCAATAGAAGTTGGAGAGACCTAGGAAGTATTGGGTTTCCTTAACAGAGGAGGGAGAGGGCCTATCCAAATTTGCTTGTACCCTGTCTGGATCCATAGCTTTTCCAGTCTGATTGCTGCAGAACCCAAGATACTGTACTTCTGTCTTGTTAAATTCACATTTTTCAGGCTTACTGCATAGCTGATTTTGTCTGAGTCTTTCCAAAACCTGAAGTACATGCTCAGTGTGCTGTTCAGGTATACGAGAATATACTAGGATGTCGTCAAGATAAATCATCACACTGTGATTCAATAAGTCAGAAAACACAGAGCCCATGGATCTTTGAAATACGGAGGGTGCGTTCGTTAAACCAAAAGGCATAATGGCCAAATGGAGTACGAAAAGCTGTTTTCCATTCATCTTCTTCCTTGAGACGTAAGAGATGATAGGCACCCCTCAGATCCAATTTGGTAAATGTCTTGGCACCTTGGACGGCATCAAGTATATCCCTAATAAGGGGTAAGGGATATCGATCCTTGATGGTTATTTTATTTAGTCCACAAAAGTCAACACAGGGATACAGATCTTTTGTTTTCTTTGGAACAAAAAAAGAGGAGCCCCTGCAGGAGATGACGAGGGGGTGATTAAACCATTCTGTATATTACCAACTAGGTATTCTTCAAGTACCTTCTTTTCTTGTTCGGTCAACAAATACATCCGTCCAAAAGGAACCACTTCTCCCGGAATCAAAGGAAATGCGCAGTAATAGACCAGATGAGGAGGTGAAACAGGTTTGCAAGGCTTCTGGAATACGTCACAGTACTCTTGATAACAACTTGGTACTCCCTGTATCATGCTGATAGAGCAGCTCATATTCTTGGAAGACGGAATTAAACCTTTTGGAGATCAATAAGAGTTTGTGTAGTAACAGTTCTGTTAGCAAAACAGTGATGATAACGATATTGTTCTCATTTCCCGATTGATATATATATGGGTTATGCCGAGTTAGCCAGGGAATTCCTAATATCATGGTATGATTTGGAGAGGATAATAGATCAAAGGTAATGTGTTCCTGATGTCTCCCAAAACGCATAGAGAGAGTGGGTGTAGTATCCACCACTGGTTCTGAGGTTAAAGGGGACCCATCTCCTGTGTGGACTTGTTCCGGCATGTCTTTAGGAACTCATGGTATACCTCTTTCTTTGGCCCAAGTCTCATCCAAATATATACCGCTGGCTCCACAATCCAACAATGCAAAAACCTGCTCTTCTTGACTTTGGGAACACTGTACCGTAATGGACAGTATAAACAGAGCTGAGGTATTGTCTGTGGAGGAAAATATTGACGGTAAGTCTACTCCTCCCGTCCCCTTCCTCCTCACAAGGGGCGGGAGCTGGCATTTCCCAAAGGTCTGGAAGGACGGACAGGGCACTTCCGGATCAAGTGACCAGCCTTGCCACAATAAAGACAAGGGGCCTTTCGTCTCCTCCCCTCTCTTTCTGATTCAGATAAATGGCCAAGGACTAGGTCTATCTGCATGGGTTCTTCTTCTGTTGACTTATTCGCCTCAGGATGAACTTCGTCAGAACGACAGGCTGTGGAATGGAGTAATACAGACTGATATTGTAAGCAAGTCTTTCGCCTTTCCATCTTACGTTCCAGCAACCTATACTCTATATTCAATGCCTGATCCATCAGTTCTTTCAGAGATCTAAATTGACCAGAATGCACCAATTCATCTTTTATTTCTTCTCGAAGTCCTCGGCGAAACAAGGTTACAAATGTGGGTTCCACCCAAGTGGTCTCAGCGGCTAACTATTTAAATCGGGTTATGTATTGTAATACATCCTGATTGCCTTGCTGTATATCACATAATGCTTCTTCAGCAGCAGACTCCAACTCGGGTCGTTCAAACATCTGCTTGAGTTTAAGAAAGGCAGGATATTTACATAATACAGGATCCTCAGCAGATACCAAGGGGGTCGCCCAGGCTAATGCGGGGCCAGACAAGGCACTGATCAAATAACCCACCTTTGCTTTGTCAGATGAAAATTGGAAGGGTCGAAAGGCAAAGAAGACTGTCAAAGAGTCCAGGAATTCCTTTACTTTATGCGGATCTCTGGAATATCGAGGTGGACACAGGAGGTATAGCCACAGGTCAAGAAGACAAGGCTTGCCATACTGCGTTATTCTCTGCCCACAGTTGTTGTGATTCTTGGGCTTGTTGTTGCACAGTATTGAGCTTGGATTGTGCATTTTCTATGACATCATTCTGTGGTCTCTCCATGGTATTCATGCAACGCTAATTCTTTTGGAGTTGTAATCTGTTACGGTCTGGATGTCTCTTACCACCGTAGGTTGAAGAACTTGGAGGAACGCCCGGTTGCTTACTGGTTCTGGACTGGCCAAGATAAGGGTGAACCTTTCTAGTTGCCAAGGTGTTGCTGACTGGAAAAGACGCCAAGGCAGACCGTACCCTTCAGAAGCAGTCCCAGAGGAAAAACCCCAAAGTTAGGAAAAAACCTCTACCAGAAGAACTAGTGAAAAAGAGGAAAAAACTATGAAAAAAGGGAAAAAATTGAATATAATTCTGTAGGAAGAAGAAGGAGCATGGAGAAAACTGGAAACAGGTTCACCACCAAGACGGAAGTGTTTGCAACACAAGGAAGAAAGGAACTGCAGTGCTTATGTACCATGAAACAGGAAGTGACACAACAGGAAGAAAGTACGACAACAACATGGATTGGAAAAGACCACACAGAAATGAATGATAGGAAAAAGACCAAGTAGAAAAGGAAGAGGAAAAAAGGCATGCTAGGATGAGGAACTCCAAGGAAGAAGACAATATGGTAGACCAAGAAGAAGAAAAAGAAACAAAGACAGAAGAGAAATAAAAATAAAAAGGAGGAAAGAAGTGGAAAGACCCAAGGAGGTATGTAAAAGGAAAATCAGGGAGGCTGTCAGGGGCTGTGGTGCGACCCAGAGCACGACATGTGCAGCCCGGCCCACACCGCAGCAAAACGAGCACAGAAAAACAGGCCGCGGAGGTTCCGGCATCTGGAAATGCAGCCTGCCGGCCCAACTGCGGTCCAAAAGAGGGACGCAGCGGTAATCCGAGGCATCACACATAGAGGCTAAACTATTACCAAATACTTTGTTGTGAGGTCCCCTTTAGCACCCGAGTTGGGCACCCCTATTTTAGTTTAGTTTTACGATTAGTGCCTTATTCACATTTTATACACTTGTTTATTCAAGATCGTGAGACTGTTGTTTAGTGATGGCTTTAACACATTTTATCATCTACTTCAAGCTACGAAGGCAAGGACCAAGTTGCTTATTTAATCAACCTTTGCACTACACGTAATCTGTACTCTTTGTGCAAGGCTTTTACACAAACTACATAATATGCAAATTTATGTTGCCAGACCAGGAGCCAGCTTCACTCTCCGAGACACAGAATTACATCAGGACTGTGGTCTCAATGTGGCATGGGATATTATATAAATGAAATACTCACTCATGGAGGGCAGTGGGCAATCCCGTCATGATCATCTTGGGATGTGTACTGCACGACAGGCAGTTTTACCTGTGCTGAACTTCCAGCCTCCCAAGAGGATTGCCATCTACACGACAAGGCGATTCCCGATATTCTATCCAGGTCTGGGGCTAATCCCTTAGATCGGGTCAGGAAGAAGGTTATAACCACTATGCTCTCAGATGTAGACTTAGGGTTAGGTAGGAATCTCTAGAACATCTAGGAACATACACACACACACACACACACACCACACCATGGTGGGATTGTTCATCTTCACCCTGATCGTAATGTACATTACCTTACTTTGTTTCATCTGCCTTATTTTTACAGCACATGCTTTTTATACCAGACTGCTATTGCTTCAATAAATGTATCAAAAATGTATTTCGCATCTTGTGTCTCGGCTGGGCATGCATGATTGACTTAGTGAAAGGTGTACAATTTGTTTCCACAACGTCCCTGGGGACTCTGAGTGTCATGTTTAGGTTCTTGTAATCACCTGTCACCCTGACAGGTTTGGAGGTGTGGGTGAAGTATGGTAAGCTAGCCAGGAGTTAGGCAGACAGGTACTAACAGTGTGGGTTGCACTTAGTCTCCCACACTCTGCAGTGCTGCAGTCCTAAACACGCATTCCTATTACCAAAGCAGGAACTGCATAACAACTTCTCCTAAAAAGTCAAACCTGCTGGCTTTGCCAATGCTTGTTTTTCTGTGGAGCGAATATAAAAGAGCCCTACACATCACTTTTCTGTTGAGCTGTTCACATGATTGGTTCTATTACAATCTGCTAAATGGAGAGCAGTAATTTAACAGGTCTTTTAATAGTCTATGACGACTGACCTGTTTTCAGAGAGGAAATTACATCAGAAGCTAGAGAACCCACTCTAATTTTTAATGAACTGATCTCACTATGAGTGAAGAATAAATGTGTTGATAAAGGAGCAGATGAAAACATTAAGAAGGCAGAAGAGTTTGAGTGGCTCAGACATCATAAATGTTGTCAGAAATTACATTGATGTTGGTTTATTTGAACCTCTCTTACCTGTCACCACAGCCCATTCTCCATAATGTTTGACTAGGTCAATTCGGCTCACCAGGCGCGGGATGAAGTATACTCTGAGAAGGCCATAGGAGTCACATATGAGACGAAAGCCTTTTTTTGCTATATACCATGCCCCAACTAAGGCAAGAGTCTCAACATAGCTGTGGCAGGAGTGGGCGATCTCGCGGTAAAGCAGGTAGAAACTATCGACAGCAGCCATGATATAACAAAATCTACAACCAAAAAAATACGTATTAGTTCTAATACAGTGCACAAAACATTAGAACAACTTAACATATACCTAATCTGTACAAATACTCAGAGGAAAAACTAAGAACCACACTACTGGTTAAGCCCAAATCCCTGGATGAGCAAAATTTAGAGGTAATTGTAACAATTGTATTTGATCTGCAGTCAGACAGAAGCCAATCTTAAAGCCTGGAGTGAAGACTGAAAGAAGCAGCATCAGAGACAGTGTTTTTTCAAGCTTAAAATAGGAGAATATTATGAATCTGGAAACATGAGTATTCAGTTGAAAATGGGATGGTCAGTCTACCATACAACAAGAAGTATGTCTAAAATTGCAAAATGGAGTAAACTTTGTTTTATTATTTAAACATTTAACCCTGGGATAGATTTCATTTCAGATCTTCTAAACAAAAGCCTATACCAATGTTTGCCTTGGGACTTTAAACTCCCCAGTGTAATCCACATTGTACATAGAAAGTTGTCTATTAAATGGATCCTCACAACTAGTGCATTTGACACCTCACGATCAAATCAAGATTGCTAAACATGCCAGCAGCTGAGGTAAAGCCACATTTTCAGAATATGATAAACATCCATGTAAGACAGTCTTCATAGCTGCAAAAGAGCAAAGAAAAAAAAATGACCCTTAGATCTGGGATCCTCGTTGCCTGGGGGCCTCAAATCTATTAGTCTGAAACCCTATACTCAATGCTTCGAACTATCAGCCTGTTCAGAAATCTGTGTCTCAGTTCCAGTACCATCAGCCTACCTGGGGAATCATGGTTGCCTGAACCCTTTCCTAATCTATAAGCTCAAAGCCTGCCATAAGTAAATTCCTCTGCCTTTGAGTCCATGTGCCCGCTTCAGAGGACACTGGCAACTATGCAAACCTGTACAGTCATGTGTTACTGAATGAAGAAACATTCAGCAGCTTTGAAGACCTCCGTCACGAAGGAATGAATGAATAATTTTTGTATACTTTAGTATTTAGAAACCGTAGCCAGATAAAGGCAGAGGAGTTTGACATATTGCAAGGATTACTTGAAAGGACTCACAATGAAACAAAGCTGCACAGGCAACTATAGTATAGAAATCACAAGGTGCAATATATGTTTATCAATCGAAACAATCTCTGCCACAGTAATCAAACATAATAATAATAATCATAATGAGACAATTAGCTCAGCAATTTACTTGGGAAAGTGTGGGGCTTGGAAACTATAGCTCTTCATACACTTAGCAAAATAACATCACTTAGATTTGATCACGCCACACAAGGGTTGCAACCTGGCTATGTGTTGATGTTCTGAGATAATGGAGGGGCTTGGAGCTGAAAGCTGAACAATATTTATGTGAAAAAGCACTTTAAATGCATCAGTGTACTTCAAGTGACTTTATTCAGGTTCAGATATAAAAAACGTCAGCCAGTTCACTGCTCCGTCCTCCTCCAACTCTCTTTCTCCGAATTGTCTTTCTCAGAACTCTGAGAACCCCACATGGATTCTACATTCTACCTTGCACTTTATACCCTAGATACTACAATTTATCTGTAAAACCGTCCGATTTCCATTTTATTACATGTGTATTCTACCACTCTTTGATAATCATTTTGTAATAGTTAATACAGCAAAGAAATTCAAGGTATGTGATTTCTTCTTGTATTTGGCTGTTTTAATTGGATATTTCAGAGGAGAAAATAGGCTTTGTTGAAGTTCACAGTTTTTTTTCCCAACTAGCCTGGACTTTTAAAAAAACGGCCATATCAGTAAAATAACCGTCAGGTGAGAACCATAATGGTATACTTAAACATCATCCTGGCTTTTTACCTGTAAGTCACTGCTATTGGGTGTATAGGGAGTTCCATGAAAGCAAACCAAATTAAGATTTTCCTAGCCTTGGTGACTGAAAGGTTAGATTTTATTAAAGACACGGAGGCAAGTATTATGCTTTCCTTTCTCGCTTTAATAATATATAGCATCCACGAAAAACATCAATACCCAGAAACCCTGGGAGAAAAACTACAACGTTACATCAAAATAGCAAGTTGAGTATGACTATAACAATCTTAACTGAGAGCAACAAGCCCTCTTTTCTTGTGAGAATCAGTGAATATGGTATTTGGAAAACAAAATAATGATTAAGCATAAGTTCAATAATGCAGTTATCATGTCCTTTAAGTTGTCCATGTGGAAAGCTGTAGGCAAGAATGGAAGTTAAGAAGTTGGCCAGGAAATCCCAAAGGGGGAATCCAGGTGAGGAGATGCTCCATGTGAGTTAATTGGATGCTGCCAAGCTTGTTGAAGGCAGTGGGACTGCGGAAAAAAAAAAAAGAACAGGGAGGGTTAAAGGAAACTGTGGTGGGATAATACTCCCCTCTGTGTCATTAATAAAATCTAGCCTTTCAGTCATTAAGGCTAGGAAAATCTCAATTTTATTACAAGACCAGGGGCTCATATTATGCGTGTTCAAAGAAACGATATAACACTATGATGGATGATCAATAGGCTCACAATAAAAATTCTAAAAGTGTTAACGTTTGACCATTCTGCAGCTCTGAGAATGCCATGTAAACTACCCCCCACCCAGAAAGCCCTAGAAGCCTTAGGGGATCATTCTAACCCTGGCGGTCCACGACCGCCAGGGCTAAAATGACGGAAGCACCGCCAACAGGCTGGCGGTGCTTCCCTGCCCATTCTGTACCGCCGCGGTCAGAAAAGGGGATCCGGCGGTTTCCCGCCAGATTTCCCCTGTCTGGGCAGGAACAGGATGGCGGGAACGGGTGTCGTGGGGCCCCTGGGGGCCCCTGCCCTGCCCATGCCACTGGCATGGGCAGTGCAGGGGCCCCCTAACAGGGCCCCAGCATGATTTTCACTGTCTGCTTAGCAGACAGTGAAAATCGTGACGGGTGCAACTGCACCCGTCGCACCCCTGCAACACCGCCGGCTCCATTCGGAGCCGGCTTCTGGGTTGCAGGGCCTTTCCCGCTGGGCCGGCGGGTGCTCCCTTGGCGGGCGCCCGCCGGCCCAGCGGGAAAGCCAGAATGGCCTCCGCGGTCTTTTGACCGCGGAGCGGCCAAGTGGTGGTTCCCGCTTCCCGCCAATGTAGGAATGACCCCCTTGTCTCTCTGACTGAATTGGCGCCTAAGGAAGTGGTAGAAATGCCAGCCAGGGGCAAGATCCATCTAACACAATGGGCTAAAGTAGGAGCAGACGCCGGTTTATGAGTTTTCTGAAAGGAAATAAGGAGTTGGGAAGAGGAGAGACTTCTGACACCTGTTGTCAACCTAAGTTATGCATTGGCAAACAATTGCCAATGCATAACTTAGGTTGAGAAGGGGAAAAAGGGTAATGAATGGTCGATAAATTAGTCTTGGTACGCTTATTGACCTGAAAATAAACTCCTAAAAAAGAGTAATGGAAAGAGGAACTATCCAGTGCTTTAACATCAGATACATGTTTGATAGAAACCAAACACAAAAGCATAGTCAGTTTGGCACATAAATGTTTGAGCGATAAATCAGCATTGTCTGGCCATGAGATAAATAATCAAAGCACCAAGTTAACATTGCACATAGCATTAAATTTGGGAACAGGAGGTTTAGCAAAATGTACTCCCTTTAACAAACGACACAGCAGCTGTTGTTCACCAATAGGTCTTCCATCCTCTCTGATATGTTCTGCAGACATTGTGGGCCTGTAAGTATTAATGTGACGATAAGCTTTCCCTTGGAACGCAAGGAAAACTAGGAAAATCACTACTAAATTCACATTTGGTGAAAGGGGATCTGAACCCCTCTCCAAACACCAGCTACACCAGACCAACCAGGCTGATTTGCATACCTTTGCTGTGTGTGTGGAGCCCAGGATTGTTGGATAAACTGGGTAGCCTCCTCCGAAATTCCTAGGGTTCTCCAGGAAGCCCCGAAATCTTTCATGCTATGAGGTACAGGGAGCCCTCTAAAATGAGATTGTGACAAAGACCCTGAGGGTTGAGGTGCAAATCAGGAGATGGAGGAATCAACACCGGGAATTCTGTGGTCAATTCTAACAACAGCAGGTACAAAGGTTGGGATTGCCAGAATGGGATAATAAGAACAAACGATGATTGCTGTCTGCTGGTTTGAGCAAGTGCTTGGGCAATGAAAAGGAACGGAGGGAAGGCATACAGGAGAGACAGAGGCCATGATTGTAGAAAAGCGCCTGTGGCCATAGCCAGAGTATCTGGTCTCCAACTGAAAAAAGAGGGAAGATGAGTATTGATAAGGGAAGCAAAGAGGTCTACTGACATGGTGCTGAAGATTGAAGAAAGATGACTGAATACTGAAGGATGAAGTCTCCAGTCGCCTGAATTGTAGAGATGTCTGGAAAACCAGTCAGCCACAACGTTCAGTTTGCCTGGGAGATATTCCGCTTTTACAGAAATATTCCTTTGGAGGCAAAATTCCAAAGATTTGCGGCCAGCGTTGTACCTCCCAGATGATTTATGTACCTGACCAGCAACAGACTGTCTATCCGTAGAAGGATTGTGCATTTTATTCTGTCTCTTGTGAATAACTCGATGGCAAAGGAACCTGTAAGCATCGTTAAACAACTGATGTGCAGTGATGACTCCAGAATGGACCATGTACCTCCAGTTGAGAGATGACCAGATCTTGCGTCCCATCCTGTCCGACTTGTATCTGACTCTAAGACAAGATCTGGGGTGCCAGAGAAAATACTTCTCCCGTTCCAAGCGTCTAAGTGACTCAGCCACCAGGGGAGTTCTTCTTTGGAATCTGGATCCAGAATTACTGGATCTGAATAAGCGAACCCTCTGCGTGGATGGCATACCTTTAATCTTTGAAGGGCTCTGTAGTGTAGAGGACCAAGAAAAAAGGCCTAAATGGAGGAAGAAGACTTACCAGATGAGCTATCAAATCTGAGGAAACAGAGAAGAAGAGACAAAGCATGTCGTATTTCCTTTTTTTATTAAATTCACTTTCTGCTGAGGAAGTTGGAGGATTGATTGAGAAGTGTCTATTACGAAACCCAGAAATTTGAGACGCTGAGAAAGAACCGGAGAAGATTTTTGAGAATTTATCAGGAACCCAGACTTGACAAAAGATCTTTACAAAGATTCAAATGTGTTAGAAGACAAGATTTGTCCTGACAATGATTAAAAAATTGTCTAGACAGATTATGATTTATACACCTTGACTTCTGAGGAAAGCCACCACAGGTTTAAGAATCCTGGTGAAACACCAAGGGGCTGAAGAAAGGCAGAAAAGAAGAGTCTTGGAATGGAAAAATGAGTCTCCCCATCGAAACTGAAGAAACATCCTGTAAGAAGGATGAATAGAGGTCCAAACAAACTAACCAACCGTTTTGAAAGAGGAGGTCTCTGAGATGAAGAACGGTTTCCATTTCGAAATGATGGTAAACTACAAAGTTGTTGAAGAGTTTTGAGTTTATCACAGGGCGATGTTTGTTGATCTTCTTCAGAACTAGAAAAATGGTGCTAAGGATGCCTGATGGGTCATAGGTAGTCTATTCTATAGCTTGTTTTGCAAGCAGGGACTGCACTTCCTCTTGAACATGGAGAAAGTGCTCTTGAGAGAAATGTAGAGGTTAGGGAAAGCGACTATGTTGGAATCTGATGCAAATCTATGCAGTAACATTGAACAGTCTGAATCACCCAAGGATCTGATGTGAGAGACAACCAAGCATTTAGACAATTCCCCAATCTGCCTCATATGGAAGGAGGGCCAGAACTAGAAATTCTTACCTGAGAGCAGTTCTCCTTTGTGGAACCCACAGGAGCAACGGGGATAGAAGTGGGGCTTGTATCCCTGATAGAAAATCTGCTCGAAGCCTTGGTTATATGAGCCTCTGTTGAGTGATTGCCCTCTTGATGCATATCAGCCAACAAATCAACCTCTTCCTTTTCCAGCCCTGCCAAAAATACTGTGAGAGAAGATTTTCTTCATTGAAAACTGGGCTTTGTCAATGGCTTCACCACCTATTTTGTTCCTGCTATTAAATCACCTTCGGGAAGGGCAAAGGGAGGTTTGGTTACATTTATATCTGTATCTGCAAGAGAAGTAGTCACACGTGTCATTGAAACAACACTATACTATCTGGTACTTCTTCTCAAATTGACTGTCCCATATGACGTCTTGTTGAGTAATTATTATAATAACATCTTTGCTTGGTCAGACACCAGCGTGATTGATAGCTTGGAATCTACGGTCCATAGTGCCCTGAACAGAAGTAAGAAGGATATAATGATTATTTTGGCTGGTAATTTTAATGCCCATTTGTGTGATCCGGAACTACTAGAATGTTGTGGTGTTTCCAATGTATATGATTTCCCTATGCAGCATTTTAAACATTCTCCTTATGGGAATGCGCTAAATCGAATGATGGCCGTCAATTTGTTGATATTTCCAATTCCGGAAGCTAAGTTTGTTCCTACGTTTTTAGGGGGCAGTGTACAATCAACAATTGATTTTATAGTAGTTTACTCTAAAGATCTTAACCCCTTTGTAGGGAAGTTTAGGGTTATTCCAAACTGCATGAGTGATCATAACCACTTAATTTTAGAATTTAGGTTTGGTGGGGATAAGGGCTCCGATGGTGAGATACAGCGGCCAGCGCTGAGTTTTAATAGGCAAAAGGCGCAACAACCAAGTGGAGAAAGATTGATAAACATAGCGTTTACATAGATTTGATGACGAACAAGAAGGAGGAGATCATGATTGCTTTAGGGGAACATGCCCCTGCACATAACATTATTGAGGCTTTCTCTGTCCTAACAAGTTATATGGCTGATAAACTACAGCAGTCAAGTATTAATAGAAATAGAAACCCCCGTTGGTTTAATCACGCATGTGCATCTGCCCTCAAAGATTTAAAGAAGACCACTACCTATGTCCCATGTAACCAGTCTGACATTAAAGAGGCAAGAAGGGTTTATAAGGCCACTCTTGCTGCTAGGAGGGAAGAAAAGAAGGAGCACGCCTGGGAGGAGTTAATTGAGGCTAGTAGCAGTAAAGATAAGAAAGCTTTTCGGAAAGTGGTTAATTCCACTCCATTGGCAGAGAAAGATAATACTGTAATAGACACTGTCGTCCCCCCACAAGTTTGGATTGAGTATTTTTCATGTTTTTAAAATTTAAAACAGAAACTAATATCCCCCAGGTTGGCTCTGTTACCTGGAGGAATGCTCACATAACAACCTTTCATAATTAATTGGAAGTATCCGAGGTATTTCATGCTAGCCAAAACTATCCTTCTGATAAAGCTCCTGGCCCAGATAGAATTCCAGCTGATATATATAAAGCTCTTCCCGAGTTTTGGGCTCATCTTCTTACCAAAGTTTTTAGGTCTGCTATGACAGGCCCCTGGTAAACACCTGGAGTGAGGCGATAATTGTGCCCATTTTCAAGAAGGGGGACTGAGCAGATCCACAGAGTTATCGCCCAATCTCCCGTTTAGATAGTTCTGTTAAGATCTTAGGGCGAGTGGTATTCAGTAAGATGGAACACTGGGCAAAGGAGACTAACAGCTTATCGAAGGTCCAGTTTGGGTTTCGAACAGGGCTGGGTACAATTGAACAGAACCTTAATTTAACTTTGATAGTACAGAAATATAGTAAGGTTAAAAAAGGCTGAACCCATTTAGCCTTTACGGATCTATCCTGTGCTTTCGACACAGTTGACAGACCTAAACTGTGGTCTGTCATGTCAGATATCAGCGTAGATAAAGATCGGATTCCTTACTTAGTAGACTTCATGCCTGTACTACTGCCAAGGTCTGCTTTAGACAGGAGGGTGACCTCACTGAAGAATTCCCTTCTTTGAAGGGGGTCAGACAGGGGTGTGTTGGACCCTTTTCTTTTCTTACTCTATATTAATGATCTAGAAGATTTTTTATGTAAGATGGGGAAGGACCCGCCTCTTATTAATTCCCAACCACTACCAGGATTACTTTTTGCGGATGACGATGTCCTTATGTCAAGGACAGCAACCGGCTTGCAATCCTTATTGGATGCTTTTAACATTTTTATAGAAAATCTTGGCCTCAAAATTAACAGAACAAAATCATTTGTGATGAAGTGTGGCCCAAAGCTATCAAAAAGCAAAAGATTTGTTCTGAAAGGTGCGGAAATACTGAAATTTCCTAATTTCATTTACTTGGGGGTCCCAATTGGTGTTGATTTTAATTGGAAATTCTTAATAAATGTTCACATCTTGCAGTTTCAAAGAGCTATTGATGCAGTTTTTAGGTTTTCAAGGAAATTGGCACACAAACCAGTTAAGGAAATGCTGACTGTTTTCAAAAGAAAATGTCTTTCCAATTGCTTCATTTGGAGCTGGGATGTGGGGTTATACAGACTGTTCGAGTCTACAGATAGCGGAAAATAAGTTTTTGAGAAGGCTGTTAGCAGTCCCTCAATCCACTCAGGCCGTTTTCTGCCATGATGAAGTAGGCCTGACTGATATAGCCGACCGTATAAGATTGCAACCTTTACTGCTCTGGTTTAGAGTATGGCTAAACCCTGAAGCTCACCTGTGTAGGTCCGTGATCATGGATTGTCTGTCACTGGCGTGTTTAATGGACATTCCTTGGATTAGATATGTAAATTTTATGTTCTCCCGCCTTGGGGTAGAGGAATATTTCCAGGACCCCGATTCCTTACTGGTTGGGGGGTGGGGGGGTAAACAGAGAATTACGAACTTGTGTTGGCATTCTAACCATGACTCAGATTTAACTGGTAACATGCCTGGGGCTTTGGAGTGTCCGCTACCAAAGTCATTACTTCCTAATCTATACCTTAATATGATCATTTCTGAGCTGTATAGTTTTTTTACTTACCAGATTTCGCCTGAAGTCTATAAACTATTTATTAGCATTTCCTACTCAAGGCACTTGGTTTAAGAAACTCCCACCATATGGCTGTGATGGTAGATCGCGTCAAAGCACCTTTCATTTTATTCTTTTGTGCAATTTATACAGAGTTCCCAGAAGAAGGTTTTTACGCCCTGTCCTTCTTTCCACGGGTATTAGGCGTAATCATCTTGCCTTTTCTTATTTACAGGACCTGGGTAGAGAGGGGACAATAGAGGCGGTGCTAAATTTTATAATTGCCACTATCCGAATGTTATTAATTTTTTTAATCTGCTTATATATCTGACACTTATTTATTTGTATTTATTTATTTCTCTCTTTGATCATGATGTTTGTAATTGATTGTGTCTTTCAGTGCTCTTTTGAGCCGAATAAAGTATTTTGATGATGACGTAAATTAGTCTAAAAACCAAATGATAAACATACATGAATAACATCGGTTGACCTAATCTTCTAAAGAATCTCAATATAACTAAAGCATTTGCCACTAAGCGTTCCAGAGTTACAGTACAAAATAATAACAAAAATAACCGCAATAGAAATAACATACATCTAGATTCTACAGGTGAACAACAACAACTCTTTGTTAGCTGCAATCAGTTAACATTTCCCCGGGCTACCTAACTAATCTTCTGATTAGAATAACATGTTTGGGCTTAATGGAAAACAATTTAGTCAAAGTTAATTTGGAAAACATCTAACTATGGCTCTACCAAAATAGCGGTTGGTAGTTAGAAACAAAGAACAAACCTACAACAAGAATAATAGCATTTTGTTAGACCTCTCCTCAGATATACAGGGAGTGCAGAATTATTAGGCAAATGAGTATTTTGACCACATCATCCTCTTTATGCATGTTGTCTTACTCCAAGCTGTATAGGCTCGAAAGCCTACTACTAATTAAGCATATTAGGTGATGTGCATCTCTGTAATGAGAAGGGGTGTGGGCTAATGACATCAACACCCTATATCAGGTGTGCATAATTATTAGGCAACTTCCTTTCCTTTGGCAAAATGGGTCAAAAGAAGGACTTGACAGGCTCAGAAAAGTCAAAAATAGTGAGATATCTTGCAGAGGGATGCAGCACTCTTAAAATTGCAAAGCTTCTGAAGCGTGATCATCGAACAATCAAGCGTTTCATTCAAAATAGTCAACAGGGTCGCAAGAAGCGTGTGGAAAAACCAAGGCGCAAAATAACTGCCCATGAACTGAGAAAAGTCAAGCGTGCAGCTGCCACGATGCCACTTGCCACCAGTTTGGCCATATTTCAGAGCTGCAACATCACTGGAGTGCCCAAAAGCACAAGGTGTGCAATACTCAGAGACATGGCCAAGGTAAGAAAGGCTGAAAGACGACCACCACTGAACAAGACACACAAGCTGAAACGTCAAGACTGGGCCAAGAAATATCTCAAGACTGATTTTTCTAAGGTTTTATGGACTGATGAAATGAGAGTGAGTCTTGATGGGCCAGATGGATGGGCCCGTGGCTGGATTGGTAAAGGGCAGAGAGCTCCAGTCCGACTCAGACGCCAGCAAGGTGGAGGTGGAGTACTGGTTTTGGCTGGTATCATCAAAGATGAGCTTGTGGGGCCTTTTCGGGTTGAGGATGGAGTCAAGCTCAACTCCCAGTCCTACTGCCAGTTCCTGGAAGACACCTTCTTCAAGCAGTGGTACAGGAAGAAGTCTGCATCCTTCAAGAAAAACATGATTTTCATGCAGGACAATGCTCCATCACACGCGTCCAAGTACTCCACAGCGTGGCTGGCAAGAAAGGGTATAAAAGAAGGAAATCTAATGACATGGCCTCCTTGTTCACCTGATCTGAACCCCATTGAGAACCTGTGGTCCATCATCAAATGTGAGATTTACAAGGAGGGAAAACAGTACACCTCTCTGAACAGTGTCTGGGAGGCTGTGGTTGCTGCTGCACGCAATGTTGATGGTGAACAGATCAAAACACTGACAGAATCCATGGATGGCAGGCTTTTGAGTGTCCTTGCAAAGAAAGGTGGCTATATTGGTCACTGATTTGTTTTTGTTTTGTTTTTGAATGTCAGAAATGTATATTTGTGAATGTTGAGATGTTATATTGGTTTCACTGGTAATGATAAATAATAGAAATGGGTATATATATTTTTTTGTTAAGTTGCCTAATAATTATGCACAGTGATAGTCACCTGCACACACAGATTTCCCCCTAACATAGCTAAAACTAAAAACAAACTAAAAACTACTTCCAAAAATATTCAGTTTTGATATTAATGAGTTTTTTGGGTTCATTGAGAACATGGTTGTTGTTCAGTAATAAAATTAATCCTCAAAAATACAACTTGCCTAATAATTCTGCACTCCCTGTATAAGCAAGCTGCAGTTGTCTTTGTCAGTTGGACAGCCACCTGGTCAGCTTCAGAAATGGACAATGAAAGGGAATGGCTCAGACAAAGAGGGCTCTAAGCTTGTCTGAACCATTTAAGAAGCAATCACTAAGGGATAAGCATCCACCCTTAACAATTAAGCAATGAAGTTAAAGTTAGAAATAAAGTCATCAAGAACTGTTTAGCTCCTCAAAACAAAACCCACTACAGGGAAAATCAGAATAGAAAAATGTCACTTCTCCTCTGTGTAGTCGGGCTAATTTAGAATTTCCTAAAAAACTTCCCACATTGTCATTGGTCAAAAAAATCGTACATTTACAGTTAATCCAATAGAAATTAAACTCCAAATCTAAGCTGTAACTACATTGTCTTTCATAAGTCGATGATTGGCTCCTCGCCTCCTGTTCCCATTGTCTAACTCGTCAGGTAACTTTCTTATAGCAATCTGTACTCCAGTCGGTGCATCCATTGTTGGTTCCTGGGAACATCTCTGTCTCGCACATCAAACTTTACAAAGTTGCAATTTCTAATACAAGACATTCTAGCAAGCAGTTCTCAAGAGAAAATGAAAGACATCTGCTAGATGTTTTGGTCAGCACAGTGTGAACAATAAATCACAATTTTTCTGAACATACATTCCCACGATTTTTTTAAACAATGCAGCTTAGTATGAGGTTGTGCAGACTTGGTTCAATCCTCGCTAACTTAAGGCCTAAGGTACATACAGAACATAAAATCATTAATGTAACATACTACTACAATTTCCTCTACATGTGCACTTTGACTAATAATAATATGCATTCACTAAAATCATTACGCATTTAATGGAGGCCACTCAAGTGGGCACGTTTTCCAAGTCGCGCATTATTTTCTCTATTAGCCTACTTCTATGCAAATTCTTAACCCATAGTTAATAAAATTGTGGGGCATAGCTAAACAGTGCCTATGAGGTAGCGTGATGCGGAATTCGATCTGTGTACAAATATTTAATTTATGAAACAATCAACTGTTTCAGAAATGCAGCAATCATTTATATTCAAACAAATCGCCAGTCACACGAGAATACTAATATTTTTCAAAGTTTAACAAAAACAAATCTGAAAAAGATACATGCCAGCCTTGTTTGCGCTGCATTTGCGTACTCTCCTGTTCTTGCCTCGGTTTTAAGGGGGAAGAGAAGTAAATGTAATTTCAAGATGGACGGGCTCCTGCTTAAGCTCTTTTTTTTAAAACCAATAAAACATATTAAAAGGTCGCGGCCACTTTCAACAAGAGACTGTATCAGTAACATGCCTATAAGACACTAAAGGAGCTGCACCAACGCTACCAAATAATATAGGCAACGAACAGTCAGCTTTGCGTAAATTACATTAGGAATACTTGAGGATTTGTACTGAAAATACTAAAAAACAACTGAAAGCTAGAATTTACAAATTAAGGTCTTAAAACTTACAAAGAGGCTGTAACGTTTAACTACTGCGGTGAAATTGCCCTTTTCTTCCAGTCACAATGACACGCAGATCCTTCCTTCTCCAATATGGCTTATTGTTTTCGTTTAAAGCTTTCACAGTGCACGCCCTCTATGTATTAGTATAAAACTTAGCAATGCATATCGGGCCGGCCGTCGGTATTTCATCAGTTTTGAAAAGCGTTTTCACTTTTGTAGTCTGCAGGAGAGCTGGGATAAAACCCGTGATATCCGCGAGCCTCTAGTACAGCTGTCAGGCTATTTTAGTGCCTCGCGTAAACACTGTTCACTAAGCTCAAACTTGCAATGCTTCGTCACGATAAACAACTCCCAGACTTCCAGAAAATAATTATAATACTGACACTTTTTCTACAAATTGTGACTAGGGATGGAAATCGCTGGACGACACGCAGCTGTGATAGTTGTGGAATTAACACAGTTTAGATTCAGGAAAATTAGCACGATTGAGACCACAGCATGGCGCCCTCTCTGGCGCAGAATAAAATACTGTTAGCGCTCTAGTTGTTTATCAGAATTCTGGGTTGTACCCACGCCTTCTTGATGGAATCCCATGTTATCGTCCCACAACTTCCGGTACCTCTGTGTTTCCATGGTTACAGGAGACGCGCTGAAACTTTTAGAACGAATAAACGAAAACCGGTAAGTTTAAACAGCAACGGGGAAATAGACTGCACAGAGAGAGAAAGGCGTGCTGGAGGCCGGAGTAGACGAAGATATTGTGAGGCGACCAAGTGAGGTTGACACCCCTGACGAAAAATATCAAATGTCTTGTATTTATTTCAATTTAGTGCGTGGTAGCCTTGTGGGATTTATGTGCTCTCTTTAAACAAGATTGCTGCCTGGTGATCACACACATGCACAAAGGTTGTACTGTGGAGCGGTAAGGAGGCGAAGCGGAACTATTAAGTGTTAATATACAGTTTCCAGGTATGTTGCTGCCCTTCGCAGGGTGTAGTGCCTGTGCTTTCCTTTTTTAGGGTCGAGTCTGCGTTGCATGCGCTCGCGCATGTGTTTAGCAGGGAGACTCTTTTGTATTTAGAAAAGGGCTCGGAGCCCTGTCAACCTCACGTCAGTGTTTTTTATTGGTTGGTGGGCTTCCCTAATAAAATCTGCTTGCTTTCATTAGTCGAAGGCACTCATATGTCATTTTCCGGTGGCTAGCCCTCCTCCTGCGCAGCGACCAAGTACAGAAAACATGCGAGGCTCGCTGTTTTCAATCGGGCTCGTGGACTTTTTTTTCTCTAATTTACGAGCCCGATCTCGCTTGGCAGAAGTCGAGCGCTTTACATACTTGATTTCACTTTTTCGGGTTATGTACATAAATGCACTTTTGCCCGATAGGTGAAAAGTCGGGTTAGGAGTTTACAACGCGATCAGCTCTAACAGGAGCAAACGCGAGACCCGATGCATTGTAAATGCTTGTTATGCACATGCTGCTTGCTCTCCGTTTTTGTTACGTTTCACGTAGAGCATACATGTCAACATTTTAGAGCAGACAAGTCTGAGATTTAAAAAAAATAGTTGGGAGAAAGAATTTTCCCCACCGATTTATGTTGCAGCAGAGGCAATCTGTCTGAATAGGGACTGGTGATATGTATGGAGACAAACAATCACCATTTCATTTTTGGCAGTTTAATAACATAGTACAAAGAAAAATATAGTTATAAACTCTGTTTTTGTTTGCGCTATGTAAAACTTCCAAAAATAAAACGTCGAGGCCCGTCACATGCTCTAATCTCCCTCTCCAAGAATTCTGACAGTGGTAATATTTGATGTCAGAAGTATTCCAGTAGGGGGATATTGGAGAGCGTAACAGGCAGCAACACTTTTGGGAAGATTTACCATACTCCCAATCAGGTTTCTGCATGCAGGAATCTGGATGCAGGAGACTAACCTTGAAATCTGTAGTCCCCTGCTTGAATCGGGAGGGCTAGCATGCATGGTAGAGCAAGAGCAATGCAGTGGATATTAGAATGAATAAAGGTTTTTAAAATGGGTGAAATGTTTTGCTAAGGCAGATGTTCAGTGCTCACTTCTGTGTTTAACCAGCAGTTCATAATTTTTAATCTTGGCTGGACACATTCAGCCATTTGTTCTTCCAAGACAAATACTGCCTCATTTTACCAGATAATAATACTCAGATTTGTATAGCGCAGCTAATCACCCATGAGGGTATCCAGGTGCTGTACTTGGGCACGGGGTGATTAAGTGATTTTCCCAGAATCACAGGATGTTGACCCCACGCAGAAACTGAAACCTGAATCCCCAGCTCCAAAGTCAGCAACTGGCAGTTACACCACATCCTCTAGGTACAAGAAATGCATGTTAGTTTTACGGCTCAGAAAAGTAAAGTGGCACACTAATGCAGGGCTGGATTGGTGAACCAAAAGCAGGCCTGGAAAAAATACTCAAATCAGCTCCTCTCCCCTCGACACAGTGCGCATTTTCTCTCTTTCCATCCATTCATTCTCTCTCTTTGTGATCACTTTCTCTCTGCCTCCCCTTCCTTCCCTCCCTCTCTCTCTCTCTCTCTCCCTCTTGAAGCTTCCCAGAAGTGACAGAGGCACCAGAGTCATCCCTGGGCTTACAAAATTGGCCTTCAAAGGCTCCAGCCCACTTGAAGATGGACTGTAATGTTGATGTGCACACGTATGAGTATAAAGTAAGAACCCTTTTTTACAGATTGAAACACAAATTGTAACGAGCAGTAAAGGCCGCGCCTTGACTATATCCTTTCTTTCAAGCAACTCTCCCCCAAAGTTCAATGATCCACAGAGATCTAGAACATTAAGGGGACCACTCTCAAAGGAATGTAACATTCAGGTAAAATACAAAGTAAAACAATACATTATAAAAGAAATAATAAGAACTATTATCTTTGCAAAAAATAACACATCTTCCCCTCTATTACAGTAAACAGTACTAAATTATACAGTTAAACAAATCAAATGGTTCTATTAATAGTTCTAAAAAAAAGTTGAAAAAATAATAAACTAATACCTACTTTAAATCTTACTCTTTCATCTTCCATCGATATTCTTTTCACACACATAGTCCGTCATCCATCTAGGCCTACTATGGTTAGAACATCCCTCTCCTATATTACCACTCTCTCTATCTACATCTCTACTACGGTTAGAACATCCCTCTCCTATATTGTCACTCTGTCTGTCTACATCTTCACCATCTCCTTCCTCCTGCAGAACGAAATCATTCACATTCCTGCTACTTTCTAATTCCATGTTGTCCTATTTATTGTACCATTATTCTCATTCCCCAAAACATCACAATGCAGATCCTGATTTTCCATTCCAGAATCATATTTCAACACCCCACCACTAGTCCTTTTATGTAATTTGTTGTCCACCTTCAGTACTGCAATTCTTCTAAGATTCCATACTTTAAGAAGGTAAGTAATTAAATACTTTATTGTTTGATTAATTAAAATCTTACAACATCACAGTTACTGCAATCTGACATTTTAAAGATTTAAAACACTTAAAACAAAAAATTCAAGCATCAAATTAGTAGACACCAACAAGAACCTTCAAAGATTAACTTTCTATAATGTGCTTAGCTAAAATATATACCAAATGGTGCGTTAAATACATAAAAGCGTTGCTACATTATTATAAAATAACTCATTACAATGCTGTTTAATACATTGCAGTTTAATGTGCTTTTATTATACATAGTTGTTGTATATTTATATCACCACAGTTTCATGTTTGTATGACATTTGCTTCGTTTTGTCCTTGCGTTTGTTTGGTTGTTGATCACATCTGCAATTCTTGTAAAAGTGATAATGTTTTGGCCGAGGTATTAGACTGCAGCATTTGGTTAAGATAAGTATGTAGGGCAACCATTATGTTTTTCGTATAGATTAACTTTAAAGTGAGGAGGAGTGAAAGGAAAAAGGAACTTGTGTAACAATAACTTTAACTTTAGCCGATGTCCATATCTATGTGATTGATTTAAATTTCGCTGTTTTCCTGTCTGGTTGGGGATTTCTGGTGACGATTCAATTTGTAGTTGGGGAGGTTGGGGTGTTTTGTGGGAGTCGCTACTTATTTCCTTCTCAGTTCTCAATGTCCTAGTTTGTTCGGTTACGCTATGTGTTTTATTCTCTTACGTGGTGTGGTATTCTCGTTTGTGATTTTTAAGTTAGCAGTGGTCTGATCTCTCCCCTGTCGGGTGTGATTCAGTGCTGTGTAATTGGGTTAGGAGGTCCTCCCAGTCGACAGATATCAGGTGCTGACGTAGCCCTAGGGTTTCTTCACGTTTGAGTGCTATGTGCTCTGCTCCCACCCACACCCTGAGTGAGCGTCTCCAAGCTTGTATCGGTGGGGGGTCTGGAGATTTCCATCTTTGGGTCACCAGCCGTTTCGCAACAATTAGTCCCAGATCTATGAAACGTGTTTCTGCTCTGTGTTGCTTGCTTCTGGGGAATAGTCCCAGGATGCAAGTCTCCCACGTAAAGGGTATTTGTTGTGTAATGCATGTGGCTAGGTTGTATGTCACCTCCTTCCAGTAGGCGCCTAGGTTAGGACAGGACCAGATCATGTGTAGCATGTCTACTCCAATTTCAAGGCATCTAGGACAGGCTGCGTCCTGGCGGTTAGAATATTTGTTTACGCGTGCAGGTAAGCTCTGTTCACAATATAATACTGGATTAGCTTAAATCGCGAGTTGCGTGGTATATTGAGGTGGCCTGAGATGGCAGTTCTCCATTTTGTTATCGCGATGGGTTCGCCCGAGTCTGTTTCCCATGTCATACGTAGTGTGTCGTTTTCAGTGGCAGTTTGGATTCTCAGGGCATCTGCTAACCAGCTGACCTGATGTTGGCCGCAGCCCACCACTTGCAGGTATTGAATCAGCAGGTGGGTGGGTGGGGGTGTTGTGATGTCTCCCCACCTGGAACTCAAAGATCCCACCAGTGAGCAGTATAGGAGGAATTGGCTGGGCGGGAGCCCCATTTCTTGGAGCTTGGCAAACGGTAATAGTTGGTTGTCGTCATATATGTCACCTAGTGTGTGTAATTCTAGCTCATGCCATGTGCGCAGTTCTGTGTCTGATGTGACCCTAGTGCCCCTTGGTGTACCCACCAGTGCTAGCGATGGTGCTAATGGGGTCGAGGGCTTCGTAAGGCGAAGTGATCTATGATAGCATTTGTGTGCTGTTCTAAGGAACATTTGTCGAGGGGTTCGCGGGTGTGTGATCGGGTGGAATAAATGTTGTATTTGTTGGAGCGAGTATAGTCTTGTCTCTGTTGCTGTATCGGCCAGCTGTTTACCAGCCAGCCATCTGGATATCCATTGAAGTTGGGCTGCTAGGTAATAGTGTTCCAGATTGGGGACCGCAAGCCCACCCTTATCAGTCGGTAGGTACAGTTTTTTAAGGGCTACTCTACAGCGACCATTATTCCATATAAATTCTCTCAGCCCTGTTTCCAGTGTTTTAAAGAAGGCGGGGGAGACATAATGTGGTAGGTTAGAGAAGAAGTATAAGAGTCGCGGGAGCACCACCATTTTTAGGAGTACTATCCTACCCGCCACTGATAGTGGCAGTGTTCTCCAGAAGGTCATTTGGGATCTGATTGAGGATGTTGCTTTTACCAGATTACCCTCGAATATATCTTCTTCGCTATGATAGATCCTAATGCCCAAGTATCTAAAGGCGTTTGGCTGCCAGATAACTGGGCTTTCTGTTAGGGTGAGTCTTGGGTTTGATAGGCCTGGGTCGAATGGGAAGAGGCTCGACTTAGACCAATTGACCCTAAGTCCTGATAGCTGCGCAAATTGCCGCAAGAGTGTGCCAACCCTCTGCGGGATTCGCATTATGTCTCTAAAGTATAATAGGAGGTCGTCAGCATATAGCGACACTATGTGTAAGCCGTCTCCCAAAGGTATTCCCCAGTTGGATCCCTCTTCGCGTAGGGTGGCCGCTAGAGGCTCCATTGCGAGTGAGAATAGTAACGGTGAGAGGGGGCAGCCCTGTCTCGTGCCCCTGCCCACCCGGATTGGTTCTGATATCTCAGGGCCCAGACCCACCCCTATCGTTGGTCTGGTATATGGTAGTATAGTTAGGCGGGTAAAAAATGGTCCTATGTCGTATTTTTGCAGCACCTTGAACAAGTAAGGCCATTCCAGAGAATCGAAAGCTTTCTCTAGGTCGAGGACCAGGCAGCCCGCCCGCAGCCAGGCCTGTCTGGCATATTCCATAACCCGGAACAGTCTTCTGATATTTTAGGAGGTGTCTCTGGCTGGTACAAATCCGTTTTGGTCAGGATGTATCAGTTCTGGGACGCTTGGTGCCAGTCTTGTTGCTAATATCTTGGCTAGTATTTTGTAATCAGTGTTTAGCATTGCTAGTGATCTGTATGAGCCCATATCTATTGGGTCTCTTCCAGGTTTAGGAAGAGAGACAAGTAATGCCTCCCTTTGTCTATCCGACAGGTGGCCCTTTTGCTCGGCTGTCTCATACACCTGTAGTAATTTAGGCGCCAGATGTATGGTAAATGCTTTATAGAAGTCTGCTGGTAGCCAATCTGGGCCTGGTGTCTTGCCTGGATTGAGGTCCTTGATACTTGCTTTGATTTCCTCTAGCTCAAGAGGTGCCTCGAGAGTTTCAATCTGGTCGTTTTTTAGTTTTGAGAGTTTCACTTTGGCAAGAAATTCCATACTGGAGTCTTCTCCAGGGGTTATTCTTGTGGTGTAGAGGGTTGTATAGTGTCTTGTAAATTCGGTTTGTATCTCTGCAGGTGTGTATACTATTTCCCCTGTGTGTGAGCGAATTTCCATTATTGGTTTTCTCTCACTGTCCCGCCGTATCAGCCAGGCGAGCAATTTACCTGCCTTATCCACTGATGCATGGGTTCTCGCAGAGTGTGCGGTGTAGTTTAGACATCTCAGACGCTCTAGTAGTGTCTGGTGATCTGTGTGCAACGCTGCTAGTCTCGCCTTTTCAGCTTGGTTATTAGTGATTTCATCTTCTGATTGTGGTAAAACCCGTTCTATTTGGGCCAAATCGCGTTCGATGGTTTTGCGCATGTTGCATTGGGTTCCTAGGCAATGCCCTTGGATAAAGACTTTAAATGCATCCCATTCGATTAATCCCGAGGTGTCTGTGCCTTCATTTTGTTCAAAATATTCTAGAATTCCAGTGCTTAATGATGCTCTAAAATCAGGGTCTTCTAGGAGTTCTGGCCTTAGTTTCCACGTGGGGATAGGTGGGCGGGAAGATCCCCAGCGCAGCCGCGCTGTTAAGGGGTTATGATCCGAGTGTGTGCATCCCATGTACACCGGGTTTTCTATTACTGGGGCGAGGTTCGCAGTGCAGAATATGTAGTCTAATCGTACGTGCAAGGAATGCGGGCAGAGTAGAAGGAGTAGGTTCTGTCCTCTCTGTGTTTTTGTCTCCATACTTCTATTAATTGCCATTGTTGGGTCCAGTTTACCAGGCCTCGTGAGGCAGCCACCACTGGGGATGTTGGTAGTGGTGGGAAAGAGCGGTCTAGTTCTATGTCTTGCACGCTGTTGAAGTCTCCCCCAAGTATCCACGTGAGTGTGCTCCAGTGTGCCAGCTGGCGTGTTAGGGTGTGTAGAAAAGTAGTTTGTTCTGTGTTTGGGGCATATATGGAGCCCAATATGATTGTGCGTCCTGCCAGTTTCCCTTTGACGAGTACATATCTACCCCGCAGGTCTATGATTTGTTCTTCCATCGCAAAGGGGATGCCTGCTCTTATCCAGATAAGCGTACCCCTGGCATAAGCAGAGTATCCTGTCGCGTATAATTGCCCTCTCCAGCGCTGGCGCAGTCTGTGGATTTCCTGGTCTATTAGATGTGTCTCTTGTAGGAGCGCTATTTGAACTGAGTGTCTTTTAAGGTAGGAGTAGATGGCATATCGCCGTTTGGGGGAATGTATACCTCTTACATTCCAGGTAATTGTTGTGTATGTAGCCATGTGTGAAGTGTTAGGTCTTTCTTTCCCCTCACCCACCTGAGTTTCCTGAGCTGTACTATTTCGTTAACTTTCCATCCCCAGTTGGAGTTTAAAAAGGTTATGTATTGACATCGGCAAATACAAAACTCGGTTAATACTATCAGAGCAGTTAAACAACGGGTCACCGCCCAAACATTGCAACAAAGACAAGGACGTGCAGGTGCATGTCTATGCATTTCCGGACTCCACTGGTAGGAGTGTAGAGGTAGGCCAGGTATGCCAGGAGATGGTGTAGTCTTTGGCTTTGTAGTCCGGCTAGGACGGATAACTAAGATGATCGGTTGGGGCGCAGGAGTGACCCCCGGTATATATGTGCATCAGGGAGGAGAACCGACAATAATGCGAAAAAAGAAAAAAAAAGGGGGGGGAAGAGGAGGAGGGGGGGGGCAGTTCCGTGACCAAAGCCCGTCACTGACATCAACTGTGCGTTTATAGCTTCACTTGGATTGACATGAGCATCTCTTTGCTGTGTTGGCTGCTTGCATGTCCATCGGGGCGCCCCTTGTGCGTGCGTCAGGTTGAGTGTCTCTTATTAGATAGTGTGATTTTACATTACACAAAAGTTTTTAGAAAACTTTGTCCGCAGTGGCCGGTGTCACAGGGGGTCCCTCGATAGGACCCGATTCCGATAAGCAGTCCGGTGTGGGGGGACGGTTGCTGGTTGCTTGTGAGATTTCTGTGTCTGAGTCAGAGTTCAGAGGGGATGTGGCCATTACTGTCGCGGTGTGTATCGCTTCTCTTCTTTCTTGGATTAGTTGTTCCAGGTCTGGGGCACATTTGGTTGGTTCCGTGCGGGTTGTGCTTCTCTTTCGGTCCCGCTTGTTTCGGCCTCGCCTGACCCGAGGTGTTTGTTCGGTTCGCTCCGGTGTGTCACCCGTTGCCAGTCCTGTCGATTCGAGCCATTCCCATGTTGCCTCGGGGTGGAGAAAAAGTGCGTTTTGTCCTTAGCCACTACACGAAGTTTGGCTGGGAACAGTAGTGAGTAGTTTAGGCCCAGTGATCGCAACTTACGTTTCACAGGAAGATAAGAGGCCCAATCCCTCTGAACTGTTATGGTGTAGTCTGAAAACAATAGTATTTGCACGCCGTCTATTTTGGGTGGCGGCGCTGCTCTTACTGTTCGTAGTATGATGTCTCTATCCACGTAGTGGAGGAGGCGTATTATAAATGGGCGTGGAGTGCTCCCCGGTGGTCTAGTACGGGTCGGGACCCGGTGAGCGCGCTCCACAGAAAAAAAATTGGTGAGCGTTCCATTTGGTACCAAATCTCGCAGCCAAGTCTCCGAATAGGACGTCAGATCTAGCCCTTCCGTGCCTTCCGGTAGATTTACCACTCGTATATTATTCCTTCTGGATCGGCCCTCCGCGTCCTCTGCTCGCCGCTCCAGTTCTGCCACTCTAGCTTGTATGTCTTCCATTCCTGTTTTCAGCTGGGTGGTCGCAGGTGTTAGTTCCTGTATTGTGGTTTCGATCTCCTTGGTTCTGTCTGACAGTTTGCGTTGGTCCGCGTGTAGGAGAGTGAGGTCACTTGCTACTCTGTCTATCTTGGCTTCTAGGGACGTGCAAGCGCGCTCCAGGGATTCTCCGATGCGCTCCACCGCAGCAAGTACCGCATCTAATTTTTGGTTATCTTGGGTTGAGAGGTCTTGTGTTTTTCCAGATCCAGCTCCAGAGTGAAGCCGTCCAGCTCCAGCCATGGTTTAGTTTGTTGGGAGGCTAGTTTAGTTTCTGGTCGTCTCCCCACACTCAGACCGCTGACTCGCACACTACACACTGCGGACTAATGTTCATTGGCAAGTTGTTGAGGGGGTATGTTGTGCGTTATTAGTTCCCGGTTATTTGGTGAAGGATTTCTGTATTATTAGACTTTTCTGGGTCTTTGGCGTGGATTCCCGTTTTTAGGTAGGCCTGTGGGAGATTACTTTTGGCGGAGACGTCTCAGTAGTATTTTGTTTGTTTTTCGAGTGTAGTGAGTTACGTGGCTTCAGTGCTGTAACTTCCTCGCTGGAGTCTTGTGCTTGACTCGAGGGAGGTTGGGCCCGATTGTCGGGGTGCTGAGATCGTGTCCCCACGACAGCACGTGCAGCCCTGTTGGTCAATGCTTCCTCTTGAATTTCCGCCACAAAGGGGATCTCGCGTCGTCTCAGGTCCACTTCTATTCACATGTTTGGGCCTTTTAGTGGGTGGCCACCAATTTCGTTTTTTTGGTTTCGGCTGTCTCTTCCCCCACCGAGTGTGGGATAAGCAGGGAAGAGAGGGGCCAAGAGGTGTCTCTTGGCGAGGTACGCAATAGCTCTGTTGAGGGGCCAGTGTTCGTTTTCTTTTTGTTTTCTTTCCCTCTTCCCCTCGCTGTCCGCCCCTCCCCCTATATGAGGCTGGTGTCCAGGGGAGGTCTCCCAGCCTCTGCACGCCCTTGTAGTAGGGCCCTTTGTTTCTCCCAACCAGTTTGTCGCTTTATTTAGGGCCCCGTTGGTGTCCCCAGGGTTCGGCCGCAGCAGAGCACATGGAGAAGAGGGGGGCCCCGGATATCGCTCTCAGTCCTCACCGCCCCAATTGGACGCCCCGTTGTCCTCTATTTTGTGCTAAAAAAGGAGGGGGGGCGGGGACGCCCCTCTCACCGTTTGTGTTGAGGTGTGCACGGCGGGAAGGCAAGCCGCTGTTCGATCTCCGTATTCGGCTCCAGCTGCGCCCGTCGTTTCTCCTCGCTTGTGCTCTACTCCCTGCCGTTCCGACCCGCGGCGTGGCCCGCACGGCCGCGGGGGCTTCCAGGAGTCAGGTCTGCCATGAGAGCGGCCCGGGGAGTTCCGGCACCTCTCCCAAGCTCAGGAGATCAGAGCTGGGGGCCGCATTCTCCCCGTGCCCCCACCTAGAAGTTGTTTTCGCCGGCTGCAGCGCGGAGCTCTTCTAGCTCGCGCCCGCCATGTTAGGTGGCTTGGCCACGCCTCCATGACCTTACTTTTTTCTTGTTAATTACCATGCCATTAAATGCCGAAAAGTGTGATATTTTATCGATAAGACGTTGAAGAACTATTTTTGTTGAATGTAAAAGAATCACATCATCAGCATATAAAAGATTCAAGATATACTTGTCACCTATTTTGAGAGGATGAACATTTACTTCGTTCAGTGCTTATGGTAAATTGGCCAAAAACTGGTTAAACAAGTGTGGCGCAAGAGAGCATCCTTGCATTAGATCCTGGGAGGATTCAACTTTCCTAGAAATAAAGGAACCATCACCTATTTTCACCTTTATCCAGGACTCTGAGTACCGCAGCTGAACTGCTTTCAAGAGGCAGTTGGGAATCACCATATAAACCAATTTTTGCCAGAAAAGATGACACTGTACACAGTCAAACACCGACTTGAAGTCCACAAAGCAGAAATAAATAGGACACTTATTTAACTTAGATTTGTCAGTAATTACTGAGAGCGCTAATATATTTGTCGTTGTATCAAACCCAAGGGTAAATCTCAACTGATTTGGAGGGATAATTTGTTTTTCTGCAGCCCAAAGTGACAATTCCAGTAGGAGAAGCCCATACTTTACCATTGCTTAATTGGATGACATTATGTAGGACTTTGGACACCCTCAATGATTCAGAGAATTGACTTTCTCTTTTTCATTCACAGAGAATTTCTCTTCCACTGTATAATGCTTGAGCAGCCTATGCAATTATGCTTTCTTATCCCTCTAAATTGTTTTAATAAAGGACTCCCTCCAATCTTTTTTTGCTTGTGTCCACAGTGACAATGATTTCTAGCTCAGGGTCAAAGCATTTCAGAACAGAAGCTTTTAAGATAGCTTTTTTTATGCCCTCAAATTCTCTTTTGCATTCATCAGTCCACAAAACTTCCACTTTGTTTTTCAATAGTTGCCTTATATTGTACACTCTCTTTGAGAAGCCCTTTACAAATTTTGAGTAGAATTCCACCAGGCCAGGAAATTACCTTACCTCATCATTGCTTGTGGGACGTTGAGCATTTTGAATGGCTTCAACCAATGTTGGCTTAGTAGCCACACCCTCTGCACATAAAACATATCCTAAATAGGTTACTGACTGCACAGCAAATTTGCATTTAGAATGCTCACCTGTTAAGCCCTTTTCTTCTAGGGTATGCAAAACATCCTCAACATCTTATCGTGCTCCAGCTTTTCTTTGCCAAATATCAAAATGACGCCTTGGAAACACTTTAAATTTTTGAGTTTACCAAACAGCTGGTACATAAGTCTTTAAAACATGGCGGCAGTTAATGCCAATCCAAACAGCATTTTTTTATATTGGAAGCACCCTTTTGGAGTTATGAAGGCTGTATAATTATTACTCTCTTTTTTTAACGAAATTTGGTGGTATGTTGCTGACAAATCGATTGTGGAGAACCACTTTGCATTTGTTACTAAGGTGAACATCTCCCAAGTTTTAGGAAGGAGAAACGTATCCACAATATTGTTATTCAAATGACACAGGTCAATACATAATCTAATTTTCCCATAGCTACACCTTGCCACCACAACATCATTACCTAGTTTTTTTCAGTTCTTTTTCAACCTCCTCCCTGAGTAGTATTAGGATGATTCTTACTTTATACACCTTGGGACAGGCATCATTTCTTAAAACTATGCAATGTTCAAAATACATTAGCTTACCAAATTTACCACTGAATACCCTGGGATATTTTCTCAGCATATCTGATCCAATAGCTTCACATTCATCCATAATCATAACAGCTTCAGGGTTATTGGGATTCAGAATAATATTTAGGTCATACATATAAAGGTACACTGTTCCAGGTGTTCTGTGATGACCTAGGGGACCTGAAATCTCAGGAGCAAGAGCCCTCAAGCATCACAATGGATGACTAGTATCATCATCGGGAAATGCTCCTCGCCAGGCCGGTGCTGCAACGCCTGACGGGCTCCCCGAAAGGGGGCTCTAAGCCATACTGTTCTGATAGTGACTGGTGGGTTCAAACTATCCAGACAGAAATGCCTGTATTCAGGCACCAGCGCACATAGGAGAGAACAGAAAGGGAATGCTAAAATTGGTTATTCATCGCAAAATATCTCATACTTTTAATCAATACAATAGGATGAAGACCAAGATTAAAAACAAAAGGAAAGTAACAAATTGAGTTATGATGCTCAATTACTCTCAAAGAGCAACAAATACCAGAGGACTATACCTATTATAGTACCTCTAAAATAGGGTCGACATGTTTCGCGTCGTGCGGTCCAAACAGATCCAATGACGGTTCATCAGGACCAATAACTAAAGATTAATCATCTCTTCTCCAATAAAAGAAAAAAAAGAAAAAATCTCGATATAAAGGTAGAAACACCGGTCACTTACATTAAAGTAAACTGGCTAAGTCAAAGTCAGGTCGCCAATCCCCAAGTTGAAAACAGGCTCCTTGGGAGGCACGTTCCAAGGACTCAGAACAAAAATTATCATTCCTGGTCCATTACTCAGGACCTACCCTCCGGAACGGACCAGGAACGATAATTGTTGTTGTGAGTCCTTGGAACGGGCCTCCCAAGGAGCCTGTTTTCAACTTGGGGATGGGCGACCTGACTTTGACTTAGCCAGTTTACTTTATTGTAAGTGACCGGTGTTTCTACCTTTTATATCGAGATTTTTTCTTTTTTTTCTTTTATTGGAGAAGAGATGATTAATCTTTAGTTATTGGTCCTGATGAAGCGTCATTGGATCCGTTTGGACCGCACAACGCGAAACATGTCGACCCTATTTTAGAGGTACTATAATAGGTATAGTCCTCTGGTATTTGTTGCTCTTTGAGAGTAATTGAGCATCATAACTCAATTTGTTACTTTCCTTTTGTTTTTAATCTTGGTCTTCATCCTATTGTATTGATTAAAAGTATGAGATATTTTGTGATGAATAACCAATTTTAGCATTCCCTTTCTGTTCTTTCCTATGTGCGCTGGTGCCTGAATACAGGCATTTCTGTCTTGATAGTTTGAACCCACCAGTCACTATCAGAACAGTACGGCTTAGAGACCCCCTTCGGGGAGCCCGACTGGCGTTGCAGCGCCAGCCTGGCGAGGAGCATTTCCCAGTGATGATACTAGTCATCCATTGTGATGCTTGAGGGCTCTTGCTCCTGAGATTTCAGGTCCCCTAGGTCATCACAGAACACGTGGAACAGTGTACCTTTACATGCATTACTATTGTTGGGAGACTGTGCACTGGACCAGATAACCTCCCGGTCCCTCCCCCCTTAGATTTAGATTAATATTTAGGTCACCCTGATCCCACCATCCTAAAACGGTGGGACCCTTTTTACACTGTATAGTTCCCCACAATATTCTGTTCTTAAACCTGAATACCACATGTCTATAACCTACCCTATCTATTCTTTCCCCTCAACAACCTTTAGGATGTATATCAAGTTTTAATAACTTGTCTCCCAATCTCTTAGCAAATTTAGTATTCCATACTTCCTCATTTACAGTAGTATACAGGGATCCTTAATCCGTGTACATCTGTACCATTACATTCCAATGGTCATTAAACATTGAGGTTTCTTTTTGATGCTCCCTAGCCTATCATTAATATTTAAAATTGAATAACTCATTGGACCCTAAACATTGTTTGACATTGTTACTTTCATTGTTCATGACTTTCTTAATCTTACTCTCTTCATCACTAGAACTTCCTTCATCTACACATTTCACTTTGAAACCTTTCTTTTTCTTGCACACATTAGCAAAGTGACCAATTACCCCCATGCTGAACATGTTTGTTTGGCTGCAGGGCAAAATTTACTTGATGCCAAGTGTGATCTACTGTCACAACAATAACAACAAAGGCCTTCCTTATTAGTAGATTCCTTCCCTTTAACACATTCTTTCTTTTGTTTACTAAATCCTTTGACCTTGAGCTCCCTTACTACCTGCCCTTGGGAGTCTTTTAACTCTGCTTTCAAGGCCTCAGTACTGTGGCTGGAAAATTCTGCTTTCCTTACTATCGCCAGTATGTCCTTAAGATCAGATTCTCCATTGATTCACAACCTCTCCTGAATTGATGGATCACAAGTGTGCATGACTACCGGATCTCTTATAAGTTGTTCTTGTAATTTTTCAAGTTTGCAATCCCCAGCTAGTTTTGGCAACAATTGTTTCACTCTCTTCCTGTTTCCCTTGAAAAAACGTTTATCTTACAATTCCAATACAAACTTTCAGTGCAAAGTAGTTACCAAAATCTTTCAAATCTTCATGCAAAAGATTTACATCCCCACCACCTGACAGTTTAGTCATTTGCTCATAAATCTTTAATCCTTCTGGACCCATTGAATGTAAGTAAATCCCTTTTTTCACCCTCTTCATCAACTATTCCTAGAAAATTAAGAAAATAAGCCTTCTATTAAACCCATTTCATGCATGGGTTTTCTCCTGCAGGCCAAAATGCTTGTGGGGGTTGAAGGGAATGGTTATGTGTTGCCTTGTTGTTAACGGGTAAATGAAGCTTCTACTACAACTACAAAATTCACAGTGTCCCTTCTTCACCCTTAGGAATGGGACTAGTTCACTGTAAATCTGTTATAAATTCCCAACAACCACAGGATAGAGTGTCCTTTTTTTCACTCCTGGTAGAGAGGGACTAGTCCACTGATCCTGGTATGTAAATTCCCAAAAGTCAATGATCGCCAGGAAATGCGTGTTAAAGATGTAAGAATACTGCCCCAAAACTTCCTGTTTTAAATTACTTACCATAAGTTCTCAGCTGTGACTATCTTGGCTGTAAGTAACTGTACTGGTTCCCTTGTCTGTGATTCCTTGTATTGAATACTGAGGAAAACATACACCTAGCACTTTTAATTAAAAATGGTGGCACCCACTTTTAATAAAAAATGGCGGCATGCTCCTAACGTGATGTGACCTCGTCCTGTGACCTTTCTCTGCAGTGCATAATTCACGCGTTGTGTGAGGATCGGCCGCTTCCTTTAATGTGTAGCTCTTGATAGACTGATGTGCGCAGAAGATTCCGTGCTGTGTTCCGATGCTGCTTGAGGTGTTCTTGATTGTCTGCAATGTGCAAATAATCAACATTTTTCTAGCTTATGCAACAAGAATTTTAAATTCTATTAAGGACACGGAGGCGAGGATTATGCTATCTCACTCTTTACTGTCCACACACAGCAGCCAATAGAAAAACAGAACTACATTTCCCAATATTAAACAGCCTCATTATGACCCCCCAGTCAGGGCCCATCATCTGCTATATATGTCCTTAACACCTTAGTCCTTCCTCTTTCTTTGCTTAATATCCAGCAACCAAATACGAACCATCAGCCAATAGGATTCGTATCCTCGAACCACGGGAATCCCGAATGTGGGAGGTGAACAGCACAACAGTGCAACTTAAATAGAACAGTTCTCCATGAGGAACTCAGTCAAGCCTCTGTGGAATTCTTTCACGTAGCTTTCTCGTCTGAAAAAGAAAAACTTTACGTAACACTATATCTTAATAAATCAAACAATCTTAACAAAGGAAGGGTTACATCATAATAATATCAATGTAAATGACATAAATACAATTTACAATAAATTGTTACTAAAAAACCCGGGTGGGATAATCCTGTCCTTAATAGAATTGAAAATTCTTGTCGCGTAAGCTAGAAAATATTTGATTCTATGTCAGGACCGGAGGCTTCGGATTATGCTAGTTTAAAGCTGAGCAATTACTCCAGATCTACATCCACAATAGGTTTATGATAAAATAACTTGAAAGTAGAATCTGAAGACCAATCAGCCGCAGTCATAATGTCTTCAAGTCTAGAACCTGAATTGAAAGCTTTAGAAGCAATAGCTCCTTTAATAGAGTGAGCGCCAAACACAGAAATATAAATTCCTGCCTCCTGTAACAGCCATCTGACCCATCTAGCTAAGGTGGCTGAAAACACAGGTCCAAATGGTTTCTGCAATGAAAGCAACAATTGTCCAGAATGATCTCTTCTTAACTCTTGAGTAACATCTTCATAAACTTTCAAACAATTCACAACACAAAGTTTCGAATTATCCCTAAAACTGGCATACGAAATGCAAGTAGTAAGTGATTTAGTTTGTTTAGAAATCCAAAAAGAAACTCCTGTAGGAGTAAATACTCTACCTGCGATATCCAGGGCTTTAACGTCAGATACCCTTCTACATGAAATCAGGCAAAGTAACATAGTTAATTTGGTAGACAACTGTTTTCTTGACAGACCTTCATTAGCCGGACAAGAGACCAGGAATTTCAAGATAATATTTACATCCCATAAAGCAGAATATTTGGGAAGAGGAGGACGTACCAACCGTATACCACATAGAAGCTTACATTTCAAAGGGTGTTCCCTCAATAGGCTTACCGTCAACTCGCGGATGCTTAGCTGAAATGGCAGAACGGAAGTTATTAATCATTCTGTGAGCAAGTCCTTCCGCCGCTAACTGGGACCAAAAATTTGCGATCATTTGCACTGGTGCCCCCAAGGGATCCACACTCCCCTGACTGCACCAATCCAACCATCGCTTCCATGCGGAGGCATATCTCTTATGTGTGCTAGGCGCCAAGGATTGAGAGAGGAAGAACCTAGTGTCTTCCGAAGCTTCAGACAATTGTTCGTAGAGCCCGAAAGCCTCCAAGCCACGAGCGACAACCTGCCCTCCAGAACAAGAGGTCAGTTGTCCCAGAGGATCCAACAAGAGATCCATCGAATTCAGAATTTGCACCAGAGCTGCACAACACAGGGACAATACTACTGGAAACCAAGATTGGGCTTTCCAGCATGGGGTTATCAGAATCAACTCTACCCTCTGTTGAAGGACCAGGGAGAGAACCACTGAAAAAGGAGGAAACGCGTAACTCAATTCCCCGTCCAGGATTGCAGGAAGGCGTCTGACCCTAGGGCCATTGTATCTGGTCTCCAACTGTAAAATCGTGGGAGATGAGAATTCAGGCGAGATGCAAACAGATCCACTGTGCAAGGACCCCAAAGACGATTCAGAAATTGAAAAACCCTGGGGTGCAATCTCCAGTTGCGGGCATCTCTGAGATACAGAGAATTCCAGTCCGCTACTACATTCACCCTGCGCGGAATGTACTCTGCTTTAATTGAGATTTGGTGAGCTAGGCAAAAATGGCAAAAATCTTTCACGATCTCTGCCAACATCTTGGATCGTGTCCCCCCTAATTTGTTGATGTATCTCACTGACGATATGTTGTCCATTTTTAGAAGGATACAACAATTCGACTTGAGAGGGGGTAGAGTCTTCACCGCAAACGAGCCTGCTAGGAGCTCTAGACAATTGATATGTAATTGGAGCTCTCACGGGGACCACCGACCCCTCGTCTCTATCCATGTCCACATCTGGCTCTCCAGACCCATCTGCTGGCATCCAACTCTATGACCACCTCCGGAACAGGCAAAAATTGCTCTGCCGTTCCAAGCATCCATGTGAGCTAACCACCACTGGAGTTCCGTCCTGGCTTCCTGAGATAAAACTCAGCTCTGAATAAGCAAGTCCCTTTTGAAGGTGTATAATCTTTGACCTCTGAAGAGCTCGATAATGTAGAGGGCCGGAAAAATGGCCTGAACGGACGAAGCTAGGGGGCCCACCAGACGGGCAAGAACCCTCAAGGAAATCGAAAGACCAGACAATGCTTTCCTCAACTCCTTCTTGATTGCCAATCTCCTGGTCAAAGGGAGTTTCAACTGAGATGAAATGGAATCTATTCTGAAACCTAGAAAGTCTATTGTCTGAGTAGGATCTAGTTGGGACTTTTCTGCATTTATAATAAAGCCCAAATCCTGAAGTAATTGAATCGTCCAAGATAGGTGGAGAAGAACAAGATTTCTCTCTTGTGCCATGATGAGAATGTCGTCTAGATACACTATGAGACGCACTCCTTTCTCTCTGAGCAATTGCATGACTGGTCGCATGAGTTTGGTGAAGCACCAGGGTGCGGAAGAAAGCCCGAAGAGAAGAGCTGCGAACTTGTAACAAATGTTTTGCCAGAAAAATTGAAGGAAGAGACGATGAGCCGCGAAAATTAGGAATGGTCAGGTAGGAATCCTTGAGTTCTAAATGGACCATCTAATGGCCCTCTAGTAAGAGATCTCGGAGCAAATTAATGCCTTCCATTTTGAAATGACATTACACGATCCAAGCATTGAATTGCCAAAGATTGAGCACCAGCCGAGATCCCCCTCCTTTCTTTGGCACCAGGAAGATAGTACTGATAAACCCTCTGGGATGAGGGGGAAGAATGAACAATGGCTCCTTTTAGAAGCAAAGCTTCTATCTCCTGATCTATGAAACTGCTCTCTAGTTGGGAAAAACTGAGAGGAAGAGGAGGGAATTCTTGTTCAGGAGTTGAGTAGAACTCCAGGTGATAACCTGTCACAGTCTGCAAAACCCATGCATTCTGAGTGATTAAGGCCCAATTGTGTACAAACAAACTGACTCTGCCCCCCAACAAAACTTCCTAGAAAGAAAGAAGCTTTACCTGCTTGAGAGGAAACTTGGTTATATTGTCCTCTTCTGTGAGGTCCTCTCTGATTGCGTCCTCTATAGCCTCTGCCTCTTGAGGGGTAGAAGTTGGCGTTGTCTTGGAAGTTGGAATTACCTCTGCCTCGGTAATATGGATGTTAGGTCTGGGAAAGATCACCACATACTTGGCAAGATCTTTAACAAATCGGTCGCCAAAAAGAAGTCCATTGGCCGCAGGGCCCGTGCCAGTAGGCACTAATTCAGCTAGCTTGGGATCAATACGTAGCAGGAGAGACTTCCTGCGTTCCGTGGAGATGGAACAATTAGCATTGCCTAAAAGGCAAATGGCCCTTTGGGCCCACTTCAGCAAAACGTCTGGGTCAATGGCTTCCTGTGGTTCTTTGGCCTGAACCGGGATCTTCTTGAGGGGACCCGAAACATCCAGCAATTTATCTTGACATCCCCTCCAAGCTCTGTCAATACCTTTTTTAGGATTCTTGGTATACTTTTTTTTAAAAGTAACCATATGGGGATCTAGTTCGGGGGTATCTGCAACCTTACCGGCTAGGGCAGGACGAGGGCATTCAGAATGCAATGTACTGCGAATGTCTTTTTCAAAGCTCTTCCGGAGTCGAGATTCGACATACGTAGCCACTTCTTGACAAGGGGTCCATTCGGCTGATCTGGGATGTATCAGAGCTTCTGGATCAAAAAGAAGATTCTTACTAGCCTGAGAGCTCAAAGGATCATCCACAAGACGTGTTTTGCGTTTGCGTTTACCTTGTGTTTTATCAGGGGATTATTTATCCTCAGAATCAAAAGAATTGGAGTCGTCAGAGGAGTTCTGATTAGTCTGGGAGGACTGAGCATCTTTGTGGCTTCCCAAAGATTCATATTCATGATCATTTAAGATCGCATTCATGGACTGATCCAAAGGGTCATACGAAAATGACTGGCCAGGCTCATTTATACTGACCTCTGTGGGGTTGGGGTTCCCTGACCCTGCGCTAAAACGCCTGATCACATAATTAAAAAAGGGCGCAAGGCTTTCACCAGAGCCTTGTTTACAGAATCCTGCATGTGGAAGTCCAGGGCTTCCACCAGGTGCTCTTCCATATGTTGATCAAATTGACCAGCTTCATAAACCCCAAACTGCTCATCTTCTTGGTATTTTGTCATAATTACTTTGTAATGTGAATTCTTTTTAGAGGTCCCAAAGCCCAAAATATTTAGGAAGGGGAGAAAAACACCCAGGTGCAGTGAAAAAATGGGAAGAATTTCTCTCAGCCAGTTATTTTTTTATAATATTAGGCAACTCACAAGAGGAGTGGCACCAAAAAACCCCTAGAGCAGAGCTCTAATGTTTATTGCAGCCCCTCTGGGCGTAAAACGGGAGGCGCGCGAGCTCCAATCCTGCTGAGCTCTGTGTTCCCGACGCGTTCGCATTGAACTTAAAGATAAGTTAATGCGCATGCGTGAGAAGGGAAACAGAGAGAGGACTGCGCTGCCATATGCGCAGCCTCCCCAGCACTCCTCACCGGCAAATTTTATTGAATCGGCAAAAAGCCGAGAAAACTGAGAAAGATTTGCCCAGAGTGTTGCGAACGTGCGCGACCTCAACCGGAGCAAAGGCGTCTGAAGGCAAAGGTGCCGAGCCACAGAGGAAGCTGAAAAGAGCACAATGCAAATCACTATAAATATAAAGAACTTATCTCTGTGTTGAGCAGCAAAGAAAGAGGAAGGACTAAGGTGTTAAGGACATCTATAGCAGATGGTGGTCCCTGATTGGGGGTCATAACAAGGCTGTTTAATATTGGGAAATGTAGTTCTGTTTTTCTATTGGCTGCTGTGTGTTGACCGTAAAGAGTGAGATAGCATAATCCGAAGCCTCCGGTCCTGACATAGAATTCTGTCAGCCTCAAACCTCTTGAGAGATGCCGATTCTGAAAATGTTGTCAACCGCAAACAACTGCCAAGAGGAACATACAGCAGTACAACGGTAAGACCAGACATCCTAATTTAAGCACAATTTCAATAGTAGATGCCCTAGCATGGTACCAGCAACAGGTTCATGTGCTGTAAAATGCTGTACTGAGCAATTCCAGTAAAAACACAAATCCACAAGCAAATCCAAGGTAGTGATTATTTCTCAAAAGTTAATCCATTTAATTTTCCTCCATGGGTTCCCTGGTGTTCCAACCAGCTTGCTTGTTGCCAAATTATAATGTTGATGTCCACACGTATGAGTATAAAGCAAGATACTTTATTCCATGTTGAAAACGCCGAATGCATTGAGCAGTAAATGCTGTGACCTGCCTGGATCCTTCCTTCAAGCATCTCTCCCCCCCCAAAGTTCCACAATCCACAGGGATATAGAACATCAAGAGGAGTGCACTCCAAGGAATGTAACATTTAGGTAATGTACAAAGGAAAACAATACAATACAAAATAAATTAACAAGAACTATTACCTTTGCAGACCATAACACAAACCCTTGACTGGCTGACCACATTTTTTTTTCTACATCTTAATTCCATATCAGATTTATTTGTAGAAACTGAGGAGTTTGCAAGCTATACCTTGCATCCATGTCCCAATAAACCAGTTGTGAGGTTCATTAATAACTTTAAAACAACATTTTTATTTATTTGAACTGTGTTCATGGCCCTGCTAAAACAAAACACTGGTGCTACTCCTGCGCCTTGAATCTATGGCTCAACTAATATTCACTTCTTTGCTGATCCTCATTATCCTTCTCAGCTCTGCAAATGAGCTTAGCCAATTCATTGTAAATATTAATATTTAATGTGCACTATTCTCACAGTTTACTTTGGAGGTGGAAAAATACCACAATACAGGCAACACCTGTGGAGAAAGTCAAGCCCATTTTCTACAGTCATGCTAAAGGTACATTATGAGGCTGGATGTGGCTTTTTTGGTAGGGCTGGTTTTGTGTCCCATTCTAACTCCGCTTTGGCCTCCGTTAACTTATCTTGCGTCTTCCGAAAAAGTCAATATGTGATACTGCCAGCAAACAGTTGGATACAAATCAAGAGATTTGATTCTTTCTGCTAAGCTCATTTCACTTCATCTTAGATTTTGTTAGGGCCATGTGCTTGTGAGAGACCAGACCCTAGTTGCTATTGCACAAGAGCTAAAGGCCACCCCTTAGCAGATTTGCACAGCATCACCCTCATCCAGTAACATCTTCGGCTTGCATCCCAAGATTTGTTTACAGAATATTAATAATGGCCTTTAATTGTCGACCATGCATTCTAATGGAACCACACCATAGGTGTGTCAATAGGTGGATTCACACACATAATCCACAATAAAATGCGTGGATTCTGGTGAGGAGGACATTCTGATTGAACTAAGTGTGACTTGATTCAAACGCGAATGACACTTTATTCAAGCAAACACTGAAGGATCTCACCCCAAAAAAACAGTAGTAAAAGGGCATTGATAAGAGAATTGTGTATTTTTGTTTTATCACAAAAGCTCTACCAGACAGCTGAAACAGTCTTTTGAGTGGCCTACAACATTTACATGAAATTGCGCTCAGACAAGGTAATTCTACAAGCATAATTGCACACCATTTAGAATTACACATGTGGAAAACCCATTGCGTTAGCCTAATAAAAAATCACTAATGCTTTTCAGGACAATGTCTCAGAACCTACTACTGTCACATTTCCAAGGGTGCTTATGTGAACCTATGCTAAACTGAGAGATTTCACAGGAATCAGGTGCTCTAAATTGTACCCTTTCCTGCTAATATTGTGTGCACTTCAATATTCGCGTGATTAAGGTAATGCCATTTTAGATCACATTCTGAAGGGAACATATGGACAATGTTCCCTCCTGTCTCAGCAGAGAAGCTTTAGAGGATTGTTTTGTTGGTAGAAAGTGAAGATAAACATTTACACCTGAAACAAGTAATCATTAAGTTTCTGACAAAAGTATGGTATTTGGACTGATTATTAATCCTCCATCATCTTTTTTTTAACTTATATGTATCATTTTTGGTTTACAGAATCAAAAATGCACCCTGAACAAGTGGAACCCAGAACAGCAGAGGAACCAAAAGAGGATGTCTCACTGAATAGTCAGGCAAAAATCCCGTTGGAGATGGGAGGAAATGGAAGCTCCCTAACATTAAAAGGAAAAGCTCCTGATGAAATGGGTACAAACCATATACAGAATATAAGAACTTTTTGTATACCTATAACCTTGTTTTTATTTGTTATTTGTATTTTAAAATATCAAATGTATTTCAAATGGCTAAAATGACAGCGCATTAAGTCGGAATCCTTCACCTAGAAATGGTGAACGGTTTAATTGATCGAACATTGACTTCTGTCTCTTGCCTTAGTTACTTGAATGTGGCCTGTATTTGGATACCAAAACGTAAACTGACTTACTGCAGAATATTTAAATCATATCCACAAATTTAGAAATGTTAACAGTATAGAATAAGGTTTAGATTTTCTTTTAAGTGTGATGTGGTTTGCGCCTGTTCCACTAAAGTAAAATTATAATGAACTGGCAGCACACAAAAATATTTACTTTTGTAAACTGTCAAAAGTAAATTTCATAGAAGTAAATGTATTCTATGAAGGGCATCCCAGCAGCTCCAAGTAAAATACTGTAGTGTGCTGACAGTTCATTCTAATTCAAGCTTGTGCAAGTGGCTTGCCGGTACTTGATTAGAAACTCGAGGTAACCGGGTGCTCGATTGGCTATAGCACTCATGCTGTGGTTGACTAATAAAGCATTCACAAAAAGGCGATGAGGGCTACATGCAGATGTGTGATAGCACTTGAGCCACTGCTACCACTGTAAAGGATTTCTAGTAAAAGCCTGTCTGCAGAAGTAGGTTAACACCTGCAAACTTCTAATTCACATACTTTTTGCAGGTACTTGCAGACAGTTTCCAACAGTGGACTTTCATGCTAATATACTCGAATTATGGGCAGGAATAAGTGATTTGCTAGAGTGGACATGTACAAAAAGGGCATTCACATATTTTACCCTGTGAAAAAATCTGAACGCACCTAGCCTTAATCCTATGACTAGGAGTTGGTTCTGTCATTAGGGCTCACAGGTAGTAATTTTTCTGTGCACCTGTGAATTGAGCCAATTAATTTTGCTACACAATCCTTTTGTTTGTTAAATTTTTAACACTTTTCTCCAACACGATTTCCTGAATCCAACCAGTGCTGTCTGAGAAATGAACATAGAAGTTTCATCACAAAGCATATACAATTAGAACAAATGCTCAAGTTACAAAGTCCAGGTTGCACTTCTATAAAGGCCAGTGATCAAAATAATAAAACAAAATGCAAATAAAGGCATATTCAGAAAATGAAATGAAAATTATTAAAGTACATACACAAAAAAAAAGAAAAAGCATCTGGAAAGCTAATTGAGTGATGTGCTAAAAGTAAAAAACATGTCTCCAATACTGAAATGTAATGATTGCACATGAAATTAGATTCATTGTTAGAATACTTGCATGTTTCATTGCTCTTGTCATTTTTTAGCAGAGTTGCGCCTTATCAAAATAGGCCTGCCTTTTTAGAGTACCTTTTGAGAGATTTATATTTTGTGTCCACGGATTTGGAGACACAAGTTGTTTTACATTTGGTCCTTAGATACATTCTGCAGCAAAAACTATTGCACACCAACACTGCATGCCAACTCAATGGTTAAACATTGAAGGGCTTGCCAAGAGACCTTCTTTCTACATACTTTCTAACATTTGAAAAACCCAAGGTAGGGAAATCTAGGCTAATTATCAAGACTCCCACAAAAGTATAATTTATTATTTAGAGAGTTGGAGATAGATGTGTGTAAGGACATGCCTTTTAAGGGGCCACCACGTTTATGGAGAGCTACCATTTTGAGCTTTACGGGAGCAACACAAAAATCACATAGAACAAGCAAAATACAGAATTTCAATGAAATCCATGGAGGGTGAGTTACTCATGAGTGATGGAAAAAAATGAATTGAGATGGGGGTAGTTGTGGTCTCTAAGAATTAAAAATAAGCCCCTGATAAAATAACATGGAATGGGATTGGAGCAATTATGTATATGTATGACTTTAATGCTCTGATGTTAAAGATGTCATATTACTAAAGCACATACATTTCAGACATAACAGATCACTACATAATCGTAATGCAGATATTTGCCGAGCCAAAGTTGCACTGTGTCACCATTAGCATCTAAAGGTATTGAGATGCATCCAGATTTTCCTGAATGAAGGTTGTGGAGTTCCTATAGTCTGTGATATCATAGGCTATTGTCTCAATTACAGGAATGTGGTCTACTTTTACATCTTTAACATTTACAGTTAATTAATTTACTGCAGAAGAATAAAACCCCTAGTTTCCTGTATTATAACACTCAAAGTTACAGTTTTAAACCATTGGCACCTTGGTTCACTTCTAAACAGAATGTTCACTAAAAACACTAAAAATCTGTACAATGGAATTGTGACTGGACTATGATTTGGATAAACATAAAGTTAATCAGAAAGCCCATTGCACCCACAACAATTTGGTCCGTTCAACAGATGCTCCGTACTAACCAAAAAGCATTTTAGAAGCAGGTAGTTCATCTAAGGAAGCTTTTAACATTCCCGAATCACCTGTGAATCCTGCTTGTTGCAATATGTTCACTCCTTCCTCACAGCCCTCTTGTGCCTCCATTTCAGCTTTCTTTCATGAACAAACATCTATTCTCTGTTGTAATTTTCCTCTCAGTACCATGCTCATTAATCCAGCCAATCTTTATCTTCTCTCTCCACTTGACTCCTTGTCCGCTCTGCTTTATGAGTTCCCTCCCCTTGACTATTACACTCACTAACTCTCATTTTTTATGGATTGTTATATGTACTTGAAAGTGCACTATCACCTGCAAGGGTATCTTGGCTCTAAACATTAAACCTGGTTCCCATTAAGTAATTGCCAAGCCAACGCGCTTCATGCATTGGCTGATCCAATATGTCCAATTCTTAGGCAGATTTCTAACACTTCTAAAGAAAACACAGTTGCAACTAGCTTGAGAAGAAAATGGATGGAAACAAGTTTGCAGTTCTATTCATTTAGGGAGGTGTATCACTTTCCCGACTGCACCCTTTTGGTATCTTCAGAGTACAGCATCTGATGTGAACTCGTAGCACCCTAATTGTCCTGGACCTCTGTGCAACTTTTGTTGGAGTTGTTCATAATGTTCCCCTCTATTGTCTTTTCACAACAGGCACCTTATGTTCTGCTCGCCATTACATTTCATCTAATATACCTCTTCTGTCTGAAGCCCATCCACTGTCCTTCCTTCTTTCCATTCTAAATGTAAATTGGTGTTCCCCGAGGCTCATCCCTCATTGCCATTTTGTTTAACATATATGTTTTACCATTGTCCTATTTTATCAAGTACTTTGGGTACTCTTCAATGTTGTAGGCTTACCACACCCAAATTCTAATTCATTTAGATGGAAAACCCTCTTAAGCCCAGATAAACTTCCATTACTGTCTTAAAGCAGCTGTGGATTAGATGAGTTCAATGAAACCTAATACTGACAATACAGTTTTGATAGTGAGTAAGCATCTCTCCTCATGCTCCAAAAGTTGATGACCCTCTGACTTATGCCCCTCTCCCATTCCAGCCCATGTGGAGAGGATCCTTGGCTTTCACATGGGCCAATTACAGTTCTTTGTTTACCAGATAAATAAAATCTCTTCTAATTGATTTTTATACATACACCTGCTGGGACAGGTAGCTCCTTTTTCAGGGGGCATATTATGGAAAGGGCACACTGTCCCTGTTTTTGCCATGGTACTTCTTTAACCACTTACTGAAGTAGTACACAATCATCTTTGTATCCTAGCAATATTCCCCTTCCCATGCAACAAAGTCCTTCCAGTTGTCTTTTTCCTGGGAAGTGATGCATTTTTTCATAAGACCATTTCTGTTAGCTAACGTGGGGCGGTCTATTTTGTGTAAAGAAGTTGCTTATGCATAATCTTAATAAATCTCTGGGGGACAGTGAGACTAATGATGCAGTAAACGAAATAAATATATTTACTGTACATTTGGAGCAAGCAGACCATCCTATAGTACATAAAAAATCCACCTGATCATTTATGCAATAAATCACCTTCTCATATGTTGCCATTGTATACATCTCTTGCATTCTGGACTCTCTAAGCTATTCTTAGCTGCAGTCTCACTTTTTGCACTATAAGCCTAAACAAATCAATGTGATCTGCATCCTTGAAGTGACTGCTTCTCTCTTAAAATCAGCTGAAAAAACTGGGCCAGGCGTCACTCATTTTTGTATCTGGCTACTAAGCAATATGAGGTTCTGACAGAAAGCTTTCATTCTACTGACCATCAGTTTAAAGTGTGGCTATTTTCCTACCAACCCAACTAATCTTTCTATGTTTTGCCTTGATTTTATTTATGCCGCTCCCAGTTTTGCCTCCTGATCCCAGCACTGGGATACCCTTATAGGTGTTTGCAAGTTTTACAAATATTCTAATATAGTATGACATGATATTGACATGTCAAGAGTACACCAGAAAGCTATCTTTGAACTTGTTTGCGAACATTCCAGCTCAAGGGAAGGAAATGTTACCACATCATAACAAACTGCCTTAGTTAAATGTGGTTTCTGATAGAGAGAAAGTGAATATATGTTTACAGCTGAAGTATATAATAATTTTTTAATATTTTTTATGTGTACATTTTATTCAAACATAACAACATGCACCGTTGGACAGTAAGAGCAATCACTTATCAAATCAGTACAGAGGAAGGTCTTACAGATATGGCTTGGGGGTCTGTCATTTAAACTGGGAGCTGCCTTCCCAGGGCGGCCACGTCCATCGTCCATCCGTTCAACGTACCAGTATTTGTACAAAGTGTATCTATTGTCTTAGTCTTGTGTATCTTACAGACCATGATGTGCCCACCAGCGACCCCATACCTTGATAAATTTCCTTGGGCAACCACAGGCTTGATAAGTTACCATCTCTGCCATCATGTAGAGGTCCATCCCTGACCACCATTCCATCAATGTAGGGGTCTCAGGGGCCCTGGTGTTTTGCCACGTTTCTCTTGGCCACCACCAGGCCCAGGTTACTGAAAGGGAGCTTAGGGCATGGCAAGTCTTTGTCATTGGGATGCCCAGCAACACATAACGGGGATCAGCCGGGACCTGCACTTCGAGCACCTCCCTGAATTGTCCCAGAATGCTGGACCACTATGTTTGAATATGAGGGCATGTCCACATAGTATGTATGAAAGTGCCCCTGTCTATTCCACATTGTACACAGGTAGGTGCTGAGGTCCTCCCATTTCTATGCTTTCTCTTCAGTTTGACCACCAAGAAGTCTACCTTCCACGGAGGCATAGTCCGGGAGGTCTGTTATGTCTAGGTTCTCTGCCAGCCAGGCATATACTAGCCGTGTGTATTGTTATTGTTGTGTATGTGAAAGGAGATATTCCTCCTGTAGGGTGGTGATGGTCTTAAGCGTCCTTTCTCTTATTAGGTCCCCAGATTAGAGATGCCTATCATGTCCCACGCCTTAAATCTACGTAGTTTTCCCAATTCTCTCAAGTATGTACCCTCCCACAACAGGGTTATAGTGTGAGCTTCACATGCCAACCTATCTTTCTCACTGATTTATTCCATGCCTCTACCAGCAGTTGTTTGGGCAGTAGAAGTGACTGTGCCCTCTTCCCGCCATAAGGAAATATAAGTGTGATTTGTGTGTGGATTGACTCCTCTCTTAGAGGTATGTACGATGGTCCCCGGGTGCATGTTCCCTGTTGTTGACCACAATAGGGTGCACTGCCCAGTAGCACACTCTAACATCAGGCAGTGCAATCTTCACATTATAAGGATTATGCTGAAGCCTCTGCAAGGATAATCTGGGATGCTTCCCACACCAGAGAAATGTACAGACTTCCCCATCTATCTTATTAAAAACATCCTCTGATACGTGCACATAGGTGTTCTGGAGGGAGTATAATTTCAGGAGCGCAATCATCTTGTACATTGCTACTCTACAAAATAATGTTAAGGGGAGTTTCCCCCATCATTCTATGTCATTGTGCAACTCAGCTAAGACCTTCAGGAGGTTTCATTCTTGGCACTTCTCATGGTCGAGTGTCACATAGATCCCCAGGTAAGTGAAACCCTTGACTATTCATAGGTTGTCTGGAGGATCTAGCTGTTCGTGGAAGCCTCCTACTTGATAAAGACTCAACTTAGCCCAATTAATTCTATAGTCTGAGTAGGTCCCTTATTCCTCGAACGTGGCTAAAGTCTGGGGCAGCGTCGTTCTCGGTTGGGTGACATAAAGGAGGATTTTGTCCACGTATAGTGATATCTTTTTTCTTCCCCAACTCCCTCCTGTATGTGGAAGCTCAAAATATCTGGATGTGAATGGATAACACAGGCTGGAGGTTCAATTATGAGGGCGAACAGCAATGGCGAAAGGGGGCACCCTTGCCGTGTACGTCTCGCAATGGGAAATCCCATTGACTGTCGCATGTTCGCACGGACTGCAGCTATCGGGTCCGTATACAAAAGTGCAATCCTCTCCCTAAACACGGGTTCAAATCTGTCTAGTGCTTTCATCATGAACGGCCAGCAGACCATATCAAATGCTTTTTGGGCGTCTCGGGTTAACAGTAGATGGGGTTCCTCCCACTCCTTTACGGCATCAATCCAGGCATGAAGCCCACGAAGACTAAACCTTGTGGATCCCATAGGCATAAAGTCCATCTGGTCTGGGTGAATTAGGGCCGGTATGACTTCCACTAAGCGTGTGGCGAGTATCTTTGCAAAGATCTTCATCTCAATATTCAGAAGTGAGCTAGAATGGTAGGAATTACATTCCTTGGGGGGACTTCTGGCCTTAGAAATAACCACCATTGTAGCCCTCTGCAAGTCCCATGGGAGTGTGCCATTCTTTCTGGCCTACTGAAACATTCAAAGAAGGTGGGGGCTGAGAATATCAGTGTTTTTCTTAAGGAGCACTACAGAAATAATATTCAGCCCAGGTGTCTTACCCAACTGCATTGCAGCAGTGATTGCTTTGACTTCCGACAGGTCTGTTTCTTTGTCAAGACTTTGTCATACTTCTGCTGACAAGCGTGGCAGGGATAGCCCTTCCAAGTAATTCTCAATTAAAGGAGTGTCTGTGGACGTGTGCATGTGATAAAGTTCCTTGTAATACTTCTCAAATTATTTAGTGATCTCAAGATCAGTACTGTGACTAGTCCCATTGCTCCCCTCAATGATATGCACCCAGCACGCTCCCATTCTGTGTTTCCCCAGCCATGCTAGAAGGCTGCCTGTTCTGTCCCCAGCCTCATATAAGTGATGTCACATCGCCAAGTCTTGGAATTTGGCCTCTTGGTGTGCTAGTGTACACACTCCCTTCTCAGCAGCATGATATCGCGTGGGATGTGTGGGTCTACTGTAGCCCCGGGGTCTCTTTCCAGGTCTAGCAATTGTTGTTCCATTGCTTCCATGTCTAGCCTCTCTCGCTTTCTTTTGTGTGCTATGATATTTTGGGCCCTGTCCTGGAGAATTGTCTTATATGCCTCCCAGATCATGAGTGATGAAGTCACTGAGACTTTATTTTCCTTAAAGTACAATTCGGTTTCAGCATTCACTGCCTGAGCTATCTCCTCGCCCTTTAACTCCCAGGCTTCAGCCTCCAGCATCCCTGTCTTTGTGGGGTCACGTCTTTCTTGGTCCCGATCGCAAGCCATAGAAGGGAGTGATCCAACAGCCCTCTCGCTAAGTATTTTGCCTCCTCTTCACTGCTACTTCATCTGCTGGATATAATCCAGTCTTGAGAAGACCCTCTGGGCCCCAGAGAAGTACGAGAACTGTTTGCCCCCAGGGTTGCGTCAACGCCATATATCAGTCAGACCTAGGGAGGCCACCATATCGGCTAGAGGAGTTGCCCATGTGGAAGATGCTGTATGTTGTGATTGGTTCTTTTCGGGATTAATGACATCATTGACGTCACCCCCCCCTTAAGTAAATAGGTGAGTTAGATTCCAGCAGGATCTCTGTTACCTTAGTGTATGTCTGTTCTTGAAGCCGAGATGGGGCGTAAACGTTCACTAATGTAATCTCTTGCCTACCCTATCATCCTTGGACGGCCATGAATGTACCGGCATGGTCTCTTCAAGTTCTAGTTGTCTGGAAAGGGGAGAGTGGTGTTTAAGTAAGATCGCTATTCCTCTGGCCCTGGTGGTGAATCCTGCATGTGCTATCACAGAGTATACACCTCGACCAATAAAGCTAGACTATGGGCATTTGAGATGGGTTTCCTGGAGGAAGACTTCATCCGGTTTATGTCTTTTAATATACGTCACACCGAGCCCCGCTTAATTTTATTGCCCAGGGTAGTGACATTCTAGGACAACACTGTGTATTTACTGTTCTCACCCATTAGCTATGTGTATCTGGAATCTGCATTTCTTGAATGACATTTCTCTGACTTGTGGATACCGTCATGACCTACCATTACATTGCAATGTTTATTGTGCAATCACTGTCTCCACCCCCTTAAACTCTGTGCAACCGCCAAACATTGTAGTTCCCAACACCCCTCACCCCACCTCCCACTGTCTTCTGCAGATTCCACCATCCCTAACCAAAGAACTGTTCCACAGAGAGGCTTGAGAGGTCTGTAATCTCACCCTACCCATTCTTAGTTACCACAATTTAAAGATTATACCAGCTTCTAGAACTCAAAACTCCAAAGGATAGCAGGTCAATGCTTGATGCAGTTAGTGTAAGTGCAGTGTCTATGAATCGAGTAGATGCCACTAAGGGGGTGGATGGTTGGGCCTTTATTCTAGTTTAGTGCCCCAAAGTCAATTGTTCCACGGCAGACGGAGCCAATCCCCCTCAAGCAAATTCATTGTCGACGGACAGTAACATTTCCGGGTTTTCAGCTTCCATTCGAGCTATAGCTGGTGCCAGAAGGTGCAGTGAGTCTGGGATCTCTGTCTCATCGGTTCTGGATGTGTCATTAGTCAGTAGATCATGTGGGCAAGGCGCTTTACTTATCTTCGTGGCTGTCATAGAGCCCTCTTCTGAGTCTGAGGATTGCATAAACGGTTGCGTGGTGGACTGGGATTTCTGATGGCAGTAAGGCCTACACCGTCTGGAAGAGTTATGGTCTTTATTTTGGGGTGACCGCCGTGTTGCAGGCTGGGCATTTCCCCGAAGGACTGATGGGGAGACCGCTTTCTCCTTGTGTCACTGTTGGTCAGCCGCAGTCCCTCCTCAAGCCACTGCCAGGCTTCTTCTTGAGTTTGGAAGAAGTGTCCCGAAGCAAATAATTATTAAGACTTTCACAAAGATATGGTAGTTTCAACTTGTATTCTGGATGTAATTAAGGGCACGCCTTTTAATGAGTTTTCACATTAATGGGGATGTACCATTTGCACTTTACAGAACCAAAAATGAATCTAGAACACGCAGAACCAAGAATGTCAGAGCAACCCATGGATGATGTATTACTGAACAGTGAAAGTGAAACTGTGATCAAGATGGTTGAAAATAGAGGCTCCCAAGCAGAGAAAGAACGGGCTTCTGATAAAATAGGTAAAGGAAATATATAGATTAGAACATTTCGTTTTATGTACGACCTTGACATGTTTCATTACTAACGTTTCTTTAATATATGAAATTTCTTTCAGATGGAACAGGCCAATATATCATGTAAATTCAGGCGTTATCGTTGTCGTCTAAAAATAATAAGTTACATCAGGCTTTTCCTGAAAAACATTTGTGAGGTTCCTTTTGACGAGGACACCAGAGAGTTAATTAGCTGCAAGTCGTTTTCAAGACACTATGAATTACAAAATATTATGTTTCATGCACATAGGAATAGCTAAATAGCTACTTTTTCACAGCCAATGTTCCCATCCTCTCAGGTCCAACTCCTGATATTTGCTCAAAATTCCATATGTGTCTGTTTACAATTCAACAGTGCTAGTCTTTTTTAAAACCTCCACATCTCAGCTGTTTGTTAACTGATTCAATTACCCAAGGACTGTTTATGGGTGAGTGGGTTGACCTTAGAAGAGAGGTGTTATTAAATTGGTTCTATAGAACTCCTACTGCAAAATGGAACTTGAGGGCAAAATTCATTACTCTGCTGTGACAAAAGTGCAAAAACCCTTGTGCACTAATAAAATGTGCATCATCAGCTTTCTCATGCTACAGAGTGTGCCATGAAGCCATCTGAGAAAATACTTTAAAACATTTTAAAGCTCAGTTGGAAGAAATGTGGAGGAAAATTTCTTAAAATACTACTGACGTATGTTACTTTTCTTACGCAAAAAGTGTAAATTAATTCTTGCGCCTAGAAGAAATTATTATTAAGAGCCTACGTTGATAGTTGTGTTGTGTAAAATAAATCTATATGAACAGGTGTAAATGCTGCCTTATAGAGGTTCATCACTTTCATAGATGTCTATTTTTTTGTTTTACAGAACCAAAAGATTACCCAGAACAAGTACAGCCCAGATTGGCAGAAGAACCCAAGGAAGAAGTGCCACTCAGTATTGAAGCAGTAGAAACTGTGATGGTGATGGGGGTGAAAAGAGGATTTCCAGAAATGAATGAACAAACTACTGATAAAATAGGTATAGGAGCTTTGGAGTTCCAATTTTTGAACATCATTGTTTAAAATAGACTTTTACAAAACATTATGTTTACATATAAAAAAACAATCTTAAGTTATTATACTCATCACATTTCCACAGAAATTGACTGACTACACTTGCAACAGGCTGGGTATTTCACAATGACATTTAAATTCTGTTACATGGAATACAGAATTCTCCAGGCCCATAAAGATATTTTACATTTCTACAAATTTCCTATTATCACTCCCTTCTTTTCCCCATTCCTACAGGATGATTTATAATACTTTACAAATATATCAATCACACTACAAAATGGAAAGGTAATGCAGGTGATCCACCATTCCTCTTGTCAGATACCTAGGGCATCCCTAGCTGAGCCAAGAGGCCAAGGTATCCAACTGCTTGTACCCCTTAATTATAGATTTGCACCGATTAGCAGTCTTTCTTTTTTAGCACACTATGCTGTTACTCGAAGCCCTTCTACATGGATACCTCCTTAAGATTTCCATTCCAGTTCTATTGTCTTTCTCACCTAAATTAGAATCAGTGCTTTCTTGGCTACGGAGATTTCTCTGGGGATGATTTAAGCAGGATTATGGAGAATGCTATTCAACCTGTATATGACATGTTACCAGAATTTCAGTACAGTGAGATTGGGTCAAAGAATATGAGCTGTAGACCGTGGCCTCAGAAGGTGCTCCAGTAGTTAAGAAATTGATGGGTCCCTATTATGTAACAACAATGAAACAGGTGAGTGGGATTGGAGGTCACTTGGAGCTCCTGTCATGCTCCATGACTGAGTTTGTGTCAGAGTCAGAGGCAAGATGGCCGACCGCTTAGCTTAAGCGCAGCACAGCCCGGTCCATACGGCGATTCTACGTGCCGAACTGTGCCCGACGAAGGAGGCGATGGAAGCAACAGAGGAGGAGGCGGTCGACTAAGAGAGCGCCAGAATAGTGCGGGCAGAGCAAGACATCATAGCATGCAGCACAACAGCTGCAGCGGTAACAGGTGAGGAGGTGATGGTGGAGGTAGTTGACTAATTCGGGGGGAGCAGCAGAACAGGCCCGCAGCATGACGGTAGAATCGGGCCTGACTTTCCTTCCGCCATCACGACACTGCGGCTGCATAGCGGCACAGCGGTAAGCGGTAAGCGGCAAGCAGCAAATGGCAAGCTGGATTCAAGCAAGTGGTAACGGGCAGATGGACGGTGCACCAAGGACACGGAGGGTGAAAAGAAGATCGCTTTACCACATGTGAGAGGGGAAGAGAGAAAATTATCTCTAGAGGGGCACATCTAATTCTGAGTTACAAATCTATGACTCTGGCATACTGGTGCTAGAGGATCGAACTTTTTAGAAGGGCATGTAAAAAACAAAAAAAACTCTGCAGAACCTTCAGTAAATCAGCAACGGGTAGCAGCAAGCAAGTTTAAAAAAAAAAAAAAAAAGGTAGACTGCTTTTTGGCTTTGCACTAGTGTCACATGTTGGTATATATTAGTTAAAAAATTGATAGGATACTAGAAGCTTGCAAATTCTCGAACTAACCGCACCATCGCCTGCCTCCAAGGGCTAAGGGAGGAAAGACAATCTCTAAATAGGTGCATCCAGCGTTCGATCGCAAACGCATTACTTTGGTATAACGCTAAGGATCACACCGTTTAAAGGGAGTCGGAGACCGCGCAAGACATTTTAGCACCTTCAGTAAATCAGCAAGAAATCTCTACAGACGCATTTAATACCCACCTCTTCCCCCCCTCCAGTGGCAGATCGCACCTTATGACTCCGGCATAGTGGCACTGAAACAGTAGGTCAGTGTGTAAATGACGATATCAGTAGCTTCCAAACTTCCGAACTAGCTGCACTATCACCTCCCTCCAAGGGCCAAAGGCTAAGGATCAAGGACCATATACGGGTGTAGCAGCCTCCAGTCCTGCTGTAGGCAGTTCCTGAGCTGGAGTAAGAACCCAGGGCAGCAGCAGAAGTGGTCAATGTAGCACAGATGCAGCCTGTCGCACCTTGGCTTCCCTTCAGCTCCCCCTTTAACACTTAGGTGGTCATTATGAACTAGGTGGTGTGGCCCACCATACCGGCGGTGGCGGGAAAACCCATAGGCCGGCATGGCGGGCCACACCGCCACATAAAGAACCCCATGAGGGCCGCCATCGGCAGCCCTCCCTCACCGCCAGGATGCCGCCGTCAGGCAGCCTGGCGGTGGTCGGAATCATTATCCGACAGGGCTGCACCCGCTGCACAGATGCGATGTGGATCCGGCATCAATGTCCGGGCAAGGCATTCCTGTGTGCCGGCGGGTGGAAACAATGTTTCCGCCCGCCAGCACACAGGAATGTACATTATACGGCTGGCGGGGATCCGGGGACGCTGGCAGTCAGTGTTTTGACCGCCAGCATGAACACGGCAGTTTCGACCGCCGTGTTCATAATGAGGGCCTTATTCTGGGCAGTATGAAACGCATTACCCATGATGCTTCATCTAAAACCCATGCAACCGGCAAATCTCTGACAGCAAACAGAGTGAAAAGTTTGACTCCTTTATTGTCAGGAAAGAAGAAACCTGGATTAAACAAAGGACTATACAGACCATATGGAAAATCCCCAGGATAAGACAAATGCCTCAATGACGCTTATGCCATCCCCTCTAGCGAAGTCCTGCACCACTCATCAAGAGATTGGGATGGCTACCGTGAAGTCCAGGTCCACCATCACCCTCTTCAACTCTAATGGCGGGGGTGATTTCCCTTTCTTTCTCTTGATAATGGGACAAGACTTTCCTTTACAAATAGGGAGATCCCTGCTCCTCCTGCTCCATCTCTTGTGGAGACTCTGCCTATAGGAAAGCCCTCCTATCCCTTGTTTTCAGTAGCTAGTAACAAGGGGGGGCAAAAAAAAAAGAGTTCCTCCGTGGCTGAGAACGTATTAAATAATCAAACTACCAACATCTTAGCGGCTCCAATTGTTCCAGTCTCTTACGATTCTTCTCCCCTGGCATCAGACCTATCATCTGATAGGCATGGCGGGAATGACAACAGGGATGACAACTCTGCTCTGATCTCGAATCCCATACACCTGGCAATATTGACCACTCTGTCTAGTCTGATGGTCAAGACCAGGCTGAGTCAGGTTTTAAGGGAGTTACATGACCTAGAAGTATCTCATGAAGAGGCACATAGGAAAACCAACGATCAACTAGCCCAACTCAATTCCAATAGATCGCATTTGATGTCACGGATCTCCCAAGTGGAACAGACGGTCTCTGACCTTGAAGACACTCACATACAACAGTGGCAAATCAGACCCAGGCTGAGTTTGAGGAACTCCAATTTAAACTGGATGATATCGAAAATCGATCTAGACGCTCTAATTTGAGATTGGTTGTAATTCCTGAAGAGCTAAAAGCTGCATCCTCAGTTGCAAAAGTGATAACAGACTTGATCCATAAGTACATTCTTCCTGACAAGACCGCAGCCTTTCCAGACCTTACCATCATGCGGGCTCATAGAGCTCTGGCAGCATGGTCCCAGGATTCCAAATATCCACGTACTATTTTGGTCAGTTTCGGTCATTACAGGATAAAGGAACAGACTCTATCTCAAGCTATTAAAATGAGAACATTCAAAGTAGAAGCCAACTTCTCCTTCCGTGTCTTGTCTGACATGTCTATAACACAGTGCGTTGACGCCGTGAACTTGTTAGCCTTATTGGTAACTTTAAGAAATTGGGGGCCCCTGCTGGCATAGTGTAACTTGCAAAACTAAACAAAATGTACTAGCGGAGCACAACAATTTTTTTTCTTTCTTTTTTCTAAAGTATTGATAATCAAAAAGTCAAAAAGTCAAATATGACTATATAATTAGTAAATTGTGATAGACTGTCCACAAACCATATACATTCATATATTATTAACCTCAAGCAATGTAGGTTCTCATAATTTTATATAATGAAAATATTTATTTCAAAATTTGGTGACAATGATAAATAACATACAACACTAAACCCCTACAGTAGACAACCAACCAACATGAAAGACATAATGTAAATAGATACAATAAAAGTCCATAATCTGATACAGAAATGAACTATGAGTCAAAGGACCGGATGATATTTTGTCGAATCAACATGTAACATCAGCCGACACGTGTTTTGTCCACACATTGGACTTCTTCAAGGGTTAATCTCTTCATTTACCACTTGTATCTCCAAATGATATTCAAATCTCTTGGTATTGTCCGCACTAAGCTTGTTCATTGTACAAAAAAAACGCAACTGATTTTCATTTTTTTGATAATATAATTTTAGTTCATCAGCCTATAGTTGGTCCTGTATCCTCGTAACGTCTGCATAATAGCAATCCGCGTCCCGTCTTGCTTCGTTGCAATAACAACGAAGGAAGAAAGAAAGAAAAAAATTGTTGTGCTCCGCTAGTACATTTTGTTTGGTTCTATTGTTACGGTCTTTTCTTTGAAAAACCGGAAAGCACATCAGGGCAACAATGTGCATTGGTGTATGAGCACTACCTAACAGCATTTATACTTGGGTAAATTAGGAAATGTGCATTGATACTGTTGCTTAGTGTTGCCAAATTTGTTTTTCAACTTGCAAAACTGAAGGTTTTTCGTAAAGGCCAGGCCCATATTTTTCAAAGTGTTCAACAGGCAAAAGACTTCCTTGCCTCCCTCAAGAAATAATATAGATCAGTGGTTCCCAACCTGTGGTCCGGGGACACCTGGGGGTCTGCGAAGCCTTCTCAGGGGGTCCGCGACTGCTTAGAAAATTAAAAAATATTAACAAATATTGACAAATTAGGTCTCATGCTTCCAGTAATGACTCAGTGGGGGTCCCCAGATTCCACTGATGATTCAGTGGGGGTCCCTGGGTTCCATTAATGAGAAAGTGGGGGTCCACAGAAGTCAAAAGGTTGGGAACCACTGATATAGATGCTAGGGAAATATTTAGAGCGAGGCAAGATGTTACTAGAACTTTAGGCAAGAGAAGGCTTATGATCTGGCTTTAATAGCCCAGTTTTCTTTTTCTTTTGTTGATATCTTCATTGCAGTATCTATTTTGTATGCATTCTCTCCGGCCCACACTTGCTATCTTCTCCAGACACAGACCTAATAGGTGCCATGCCCGTGCACTCCTATTAGGAGTTTGGGGGGTATGACACTAGTGGGATTTGAGGACACTTGGAGGGCGAGGCTATGACGGTTAGACCTTGTTTTTGTGGGTGGAGGGTGGGAGCACTTGGCGGTTGGGTCCCTGCACTAGGGTGGGTAAAAAGAGCAGGTCACAAGCACAAGGAAATTAGAAATTCATGATCTAGAATGATTGTGCTGAGGAAAAATTGTATATTGAGGATAAGTCATTAGCATACGCTTTGTACTGTCATTATTAGCCTGCAAGGCCAGGTCCAGTGCTAATAGGCTCGTAAAACATCTTCCTACCAAAAGATTGATAGTCCAACCAGTACGTACTCCTCTAGGTTTTTCAAAATGGTTTCATGTAATACAAACGGGCTGAATAATTCACATAAATTTAGAGCAATACTTCATTAGTTAAAATCCTCTCAGGCCCAGGTGATTCTATTGCAGGAAATTCATTTTAAACAATAGGCAAACTGTCCTAGCATCCCTAACTTCATTTCTCATTCCTTTTTTGCCTCTGCTAGCACAGCCGTTCGTGGGGTGGCAGTTCTGTTCACTCGGGACTTCCAAGGAGAAGATCTCGAGGTCCATTGTGATCCTCAAGCGATATGGATAGTAGCTAGTGTTAAGATAGGAAAGCAGCTAATGCATATTTCAAGCTTCTACAGTCCCATAGAAGACGAAATTACCTCTCTGCAAAGCCTCTACGAGCTCTAGAGCACACTTTCTGGTCTCTTGGTAGTCAGGGGCGTCTTTAATATAATCCAAGACACAAATCTCTATACCTCCCGCACAAATCGTTCACAAAACAAGCCACGAGCCTACCGATTTTTGACAAAATGTATCTGCTATCTGGCTCTGCAGGATCCCTGGTGACAAGATCAATGTTATACCTGTTTTTCAAAAAGGTTTAATTCGGCATCAAGGATCGAGGTTTTCTTTTTTTCCTTAGTATCTCATTCTTGGGACAGAGCCATCTCAGACATAACATCTAACCCCTTTTCAGATCATTCCGTTCCATTGGTTCATTGGTTCAACTATCTTCCTCTGATCATCATCGAGAAAGGTCCAGGTGGTCTTTAAACAAATCTTTATTAACCAATCAAGGTTGGATCTCTGCTTTGAAAGTATCAGTTGCTGAGTTTCTAACTAGAAATGAAACAACTGCTTCTATCTTCGCTATCTGGGAGTCATGCAAGACACATATTACAGGGGGGAGCTATAGCTTTCAGTGGTTTTCTTAGAAAAGCAAAGAAGGAAAAAGTAAATAGCCTCCAGCAGGAATTCAATCACGCCATGTTCCTGTATCTGTCACTTAGCGATCACAAGTCATGGACTTGCCTCCATGATGCGAAAACCTAGTTGAAGATTTTTTTCTTAGAACAAGAGATTGTTAATCATGATACATGTTTTCAGCAATACTACAAAGAGAGTGAGCATGTAGGTACATTTCTGACGCACTACATTAAAAAACGTCTGAATTCTTCTTCAATCAAATCCATTTGTGATGAGTCCCAGGGGTGCATGGTGGCTCAGGCCAAGGAGATAAGAAAGGTGTTTCTAGCTCACTATACAAATCTTTATACTCACAAGACAGCTACATGTGACAAGCTCATTAATGAATACCTCAAATTAATTTCTTTATCAAGTCTTAACCAAGAGCTCCAGTCTGCATTGTTGCAGCCAATCACTAAATTAGAGGTAGCGGAAGCCATTAGGACCTCTCCAAATGGCAAAGCTTCCGGGGAAGATGGTCTTCCAGCGGAACTGTACAAAATTCTCTCTAAGCAGATTACAGCGATCCTAGTCGCACTCTTTAATGCAATACTTAATGGAGAAGAAGTACCTAGTTCATTTACCTGGGCAGTCATAGTCAGCTTCCTCACGAAAGACAAGCCTAGCGAAAAACCGAATTCTTATCGCCCTATTAGCCTTCTTAATAATGACTATAAAATCCTTATGAAAATGTGGGCAGCTCGCATTACACACCTAGCTCAGGGTCTTATCCACCATGATCAGTGTGGGTTTCTTCCAGGAAGATTTATCTCCACTAACACAAATTTCCTGCTCCAGACAATTGACTATTATTCTACAAATAAAATCAAAGCAGCTATAATAATGCTTGATGCAGAAAAAAACATTTGACCTTGTACAATGGGAGCTCCTTTTTGCAGTCCTCCAAAGATTCAAATTTCCTAATAAGATATTCAAATTTTTCTCAAAACTTTACCAAGGGGCGGAGACCAACATCTTAGTCAATTCACGAGTAGTCTGTAAGGTTTCGATACGTCGTGGGACCCGGGAGGGATGCCCTTTGTCCCCGGTCTTTTTATCTTTTTTAGCTTCTGCTTTGAGGCAGAATAACTCTATAAAACCTCCAGGTGCGCCCAAGCTAAAACCTTTTGCGGATGATGCAATTTTGTACCTTGTAGCCGAATCACAGAACATTGAGAAGGACTTCAGCAAAATCCAAGCCTTTTCCAATTTGGGAGGCTATTGGATTAATAAATCAAAATCTGAGGCATTGCTTTTTAATACTTAAGATACAATCTTGCCAGTCGAGATGGAAATTAATTACCGGACTCCCCACCCTGTCAGATAGCTTGGCATCTGTGTCACTCAAAATATGTCTGAACTTTACTCGATGAATTATCCCCCCACTCTTAAGAAAGCACAGTTTCTTATGCTCAAATGGCAGAATTCACCTTTAGCACTAATTGGCCGCATTGCCTTGATCAAAATGATGACACTACCCTTATTCTTATTTATATTTTCTAACATTATGATCAAGGCTCCCCAAGAGGTTTTCAAGAATCTTAATGTAATGCTACGTGAATTTATTAGGTCAAATAAAAAACCTCACACTCAGCCGGAGACAGTCCAGCTGAATATAGAGGATGGAGGCATAGCTTTACCCCATTTCAAAAAATATTATGAGGCGACCTACATAGAATGGATTGTAAAAGTTGCTTCTACATACCATGTTGATTCGAACTTCTATTTGAAACTGATGCTTCTTGAAAATAACATTCATTTATCTAATTTTCTTAAAATGCCATTGCTCCTGAAATGTATTAGATATAAGATCCCAAACCTTCTTTGGTCTAGAGGTGCAGAACTCCAACAAAGCTATCACTTTACTCGTTACCATCAACTATCTCCCTAAGAGAAGCTGATGCATTTGCACTTCCTCTCACTATCAAAGCTTTATACGATGGGAGAAATTTTGGGCTAGGAAACATCCAGGACTTTCTAATAGGAGATAGTGTCATATCATGGGCGCAACTCAAAATTAGCAATTCAGCTATGCCAGCACACGTAACCTTTTCTTATTTTCAGATGCTTCATTTCATTCAATCAGTAGGTTCTGTAGGCCAGTATTCAGCCGAATCACTATCTTTCAGAATTACACAAGTCATGTGGGTTCAGAAACGGACAGGGGTTGGTAAATGGTATAGTATTCTTCTAGAAGAATTGCCAGCTAAAGTTCTACATCCTGCTCTAAGCAGGATAGCAGCTGCTACAGCTTGTGTGATTGATCCCCAGACATCGAAACATTATAATAACTATTCCTTCAAAGCTTTAAGAGGTGCAAATTTTAAAAGAATGTAATTTATCATCAAATGGATGCTCTGCTATACTCCTGCGCAACTTAATAACATGGCTCCATCAATTTCAAGCAACTGCTTCCAATGCTATTGTGAGATTGGGGATTGGCTCCATGTCTGTTATCTTTGCCCTGTTATCACACATTTTTGGGTCCAAATTTTCGAATCGATTAGTATAAAACTTCAGGTATTGTTAACATTAGAACCGATGTGTGCACTTTTTGGCATATCTAACTATCCTGGGCTGTCCAACCACTCAAAGCAATACTTCTTTATTGCAACATTGATTGCGAAATCTCTGATCTTACAAAAATAGAAGACCCCTCAACCTCCATCAGATGATCCCTGGGAAAAGAAAATGAGAACAGTCCAATCTAAAGCACTTCTGTATGCACAAAGAATCGGAGCCACTCGGAAGTATCATTCTGTATGGGAAAAGACTTCTCCGTCCTCAGCTTGATCTAAATTTGAATCCAAATCCAAAGTACAATGAATTAACATGACCTCACAAAATACTAGATTATTATTACTATGTAAAAGAAGCGTAACAAAACTTAGCACAAAGTGTTGAACTGTAATGATCTTTATGAATATTTAGTTTGTCATGATTTGTAATTTCTATACCTTAATGTTGTACCTTCTCTCATATGCTTAATACAAATAATTAAAAAAAATATATGTATCATCCCAGTGGCCCAGAATGATATTCTTCATCAACTTAGACTCACAGAAGAGGTACTACTAATTATTATTTTTTAAATGCATTTTTTTACACCCAGTAAGATGCGTTTTAATTATATTGCTTTCTTATACTAGCTGTTAACTAGTCCTGCTTTGTCAAACACAAAAACATGCCTCCCTCTGATTTCAGACTCTCTCCAAAACACGGGACATGAGCCAAATTTACCTAAATTTGCAGAGAAACCTGGTGAAGAACCAGGACTCTCCCGGGAAACCCAGGAGGCCTGGTCACTCTAGACACTTTTGTCCTCTGGGGTGCACTGTGGTTCACAACTCAGGAGTTTACTAGACTCGTGATGTGGAGCGGGGACTGCCTGTCGGGATGAAATTACCAAAGGTGAAGCTGAATCTATGTGCTTAGTTGGTCCATGGAGTATCCAGTGGTGAACGGACCCAGGTATCCCATGTGGGAGTCCTGGTGCCCTACAGACTGTATGATGCTCTTGTGGTTGCGCTACACCAATCTGCCAAGAGGTTTGAAAGTAACTCGACTATGGCCAACCTCCATCAATGGAAATATTGACTGAAGTCTAAAAGTCATTTAATGGAAACGTTGTCACTGTTCCACAATATACTCACGAAAGTGCTGTACCTAAGGTATATTAACTAAAAAAAAAAAGCAGGAACTCCTTTGTTTGTACCCAAAATGCTCTAAATGTGAGGTGGAGCTTTGTTGAGAGATGTGGAAAAGGACACTAGAGGGGCAAGGGTGTCCTTGCGAGATTTCCCTTTTTTTGAGTCAGCTGTTTTATGTATCATATGTAGACACATGTGACTGAGTTCATGCACTGCCTCTTCCCATGCGTAAAACTTCTCTTAGTTACCCACTGGCATGTCTACTGTCCTTTCTCACTACTCAAGGGTAACATGCATGTAGATCTGTTTTCCAAAGGCATGGCCATTAATTGCCTATTCGTTTTTTTCTCATACTAGGATGGGAGATTCCTTCTCTCCCAGAATTCATTGAAGCTGCACATCAAACCTTGCTTTAAAGGGCCTCTCCTGCACCCCCTTCCTGGCACCTCCTTCACTAAGGTATTGGGTTAAATTGCCTCCGTTATGACCATCCAAGTCAGATATGCCTATGGAAGCGTTATTCGCATGCTTTTTTTCTGCAGACTGTTAGTCAACAAAAAAAAGTTCCCAGCTTGAAGATCCCCACAAAGATCTCCACCAGAGCAGTCAACCTTGTCTTCAAGGGCCAACACTGTGTCCAGATCTTAGCTGTCTAAATAGCCTTAGGATTAGCAGCTTCCTGATGTGCGTCATGTAGTGATCAAAGCCTAAAATGGGAATCTATGTGCTGAGAAGAATTAATGCCAGTTAGAATCTGAGGGACCTATCTGTACTCCTTATCTCTCCAGCAACACAAATTAGTACACTTTAAACATACTTAATCATTCACTGAAGGTTTCTACCTAAGCCTCAGGGTACAGCTCTAATTTCTGATGAGTGGGTAGTGAAGCCACTGACGCACACTGAGGTACAAGGTATTAGAGTTTACCCATGGTAGCTGAGGGAGGCAAACTGAAGCACAATAAGTATCACTGTCTTTTGTGTGCAGTCTATAGTAGTAGGCTGCCCCAAGCAGTGAAGTTGGGAATTTCAGTGTCTGTCTCTATTGACGCTGCCCTAGTCCTAAAATTGTTGTGGATCAGACAGTTCTCCTTCGATCGTCACAAGTGGCCTTGGTCTTTAAAGACTTGTTCTTTAAACACAACTTGTAGACTGGTGTCAAAATGCACTCCCATTGCAAGCCACATCCACTTTAAGCGATGTGTGCTGTGACATCTCTGCAAATCTACTGCCACCTCTACACTGAACTTCCAGATTAGGAGTACTGGGGAATGGGATTAGAGAAACAGATGCTATTATTGTCACACTGCCTGGTTGCACGGAAACCATTTCATAAATTACTACTGCCCAAGAGCACAGCCCCAAATACAGCTGGTGTTGGTCTCTACTATAGGCAAGTTGATATCTAAAGATGAAAATCCTTTTGATATTGCTACGGTATTGGCTTTGTCACCTAACACCTCATATACAACATACCTGCTGACAGTCTCTGGATTTCAAACTCTATGATGGATTGAAGCTCCATATTTTTGCAGAGCTGAAACACAGTTTAGAGGGGCAATAATTATAAATACTAAGCTGGTATACATTGTGTGCCAGAGACATCTACATTCAAAACTATATGATAACATGTCTTTCAACATAATTGGTTGATAAATGTAATGTGAAAAGCTTTCATAAAAAAAAAAATATATATATATATATATATATATATATATATATATTTAAAAAAACAATGAAACCGCTCCACCCATGTCCCAAAATTAGAGGAAATCCATGCCCTCATTCTTCCATGCCAGAACTTGCTCATAAACAAACCATATTTGGGGTCTGTGCTATTGGGCAACAGTAATTCATAAAATGGTGTCCGAGTTAGGAAGAGGAATCACTTAAACAATCTCCCAGATCAAGATATTCTGTTCTGGCTCAAAGAGAGACAGCCTAGCTCACCTGGAGGAACCACTCTCTGAAGTCGAAGGAGTCCGATGTGGCCTGGAGGATGGGATGGGAGATTTCTAACTTTGGGAGAAAAATAAGGTGAGTATTGGGAGGAGTAGGGATAGACAGATAGACAGTTCTAATGCAGGCTCTGCTCTGCTTTTTTCAAAAACTGAAGAGCCAAGCTTGGTTATCCTTTTTTGGAAGTATTGAATCTTTTAGGAAACAGGAATTGGGTAACAGTGCAGTAAAAGCTAGATGGAGAATATGAGGGAACTGTAGCTGGCAACTGTAGCTGAGATTTCACAATTGCATTTGAGTTCAACCTTTAAAAGCCCTTACTTACACATCACTCTCAGGACAGATAGCAAAATAACGGTAACAGAAGAAGATAGAATACTACTTTCTGGAAGAATTCCCACCCATCCTAAGAAGAATCGTGGACAGAAGTGTGCTGCTTTGCTTTCAATTGCTGTAACTGGAAAATCTGTTCTGAAGTTAAAGTAGATAGCATCTTGCTGACTCAGTAGGAACCAAGTTCTGCAAAAAAGGAATGCTTCTCCTAGATTGGTTTAGGTGTGCCAACGTGGATGAAACCAGTATACCAACAGCAGCTGGATGTTTTCTTCAGCCTGTCCATGTGCACATTTTCTCCTTTGTTTGAAGAGGAAAAAAACACTATGGACCTCATTCCAACCCTGGCGGTCATGGACCGCCAGGGTGGAGGGACACGGAAGCACCGCCAACAGGCTGGCGATGCTTCCAGGGCCATTCTGACCGCGGCTGCGGTCAGAAAAGGGGATCCGGCGGTTTCCCGCCGGATTTCCCCTGGCCCGGAGAATCCTCTAGCGCCGCCATGGGGATTCCGACCCCCTTCCCGCCAGCCTGTTTCTGGCGGTTTACACTGCCGGGTGTCGTGGGGCTCCTGGAGGCCCCTGCACTGCCCATGCCACTGGCATGGGCAGTGCAGGGGCCCCCTAACAGGGCCCCATAAAGATTTTCACTGTCTGCTTTGCAGACAGTGAAAATCGCGACGGGTGCAACTGCACCCGTCGCACCCCTGCAACTCCGCCGGCTCCATTCAGAGCCGGCTTCATTGTTGCAGGGTCTTTCCCGCTGGGCCGGCGGGCGCCCTTTTGGCGGTCGCCCGCCGGCCCAGCGGGAAAGTCGAAATGACCCCCGCGGTCTTTCAACGGGGTTACTTTGGCGGGCGGCATCCGCCGCCCGCCAAAGCCAGAATGACCCCCTATATTTGAGGACTCCCACGGAGTAGTTGTAACTGGACATTTTACTGCGGTCCCGAAGTTGTGGGGGGTTCCTGCAAAAGCTACCTTTATTCTAGAACATTGACTGCTAAACACCAGTGAACCTCTGGTTTGAAAGGATAGCATTTCCCCCAAACTATTTTTTAAAATGGGGCCATTGCTGTATTTCAGTGCCAAAAATGAAGTGATGCTTCCTGGTGGCTTTTTTTGAGAACCCCAGCCAACAAGTTGTTGTTTTCAAATTATAACGTCCATAGGCAGCATTTGATTAAACTAAAATGTTGTTTGATTTAACTTAATATTTTTTTTTAACTCTTTTTATTTAACCATTTCTCAGTACACTGAATTGACATCATCATGAATCAATATGTCAATACAGTTTAAAGAGAGAATGTTGCACCGTTCCTCGTAATTTCTGCTAATGTCTAACAATGAGTATTGGAAGTACAATCCATCCCATCCCTCCCTTGACCCCAAGCAATTAGGGGGTCGCTAAGGACCTTTGGGCCCCTTACCGTCCCTTTCAACACTTGTCATCCTCCCCTGCAAGTTGCCCATGAATTACAAATCATTTCATATTTTCTAAGACAGCCTTGACTTTTATAGATTACTTGCTCAGCTTATTGGCACCAATCCATGTCCCTCTCCCGATCTTAGACCTCTGGGGGCCGGTTTATTCCCCGTGACCTCATTATGTTCCTCTTTGCCACCCCAACTGCCAACAGTAACCAGGTCTTCTTGTGCCTGGGCCACACCCCCTCACCTGTTATATGTAGGATAAGCCACCGGGTTCCCAACTGCACCATGTGTCCTGTAACTGTAGTCATAATGTGCGTCACCTTTCACCAGTACTCTTGAATTATGGGACAGTCCCATAGGATGTGGAAAAAGGACCCCATTCCTCCACAGTCTCTAATCTAACTCAGAGAGCCAAGCTGCACCACACCAAACTGTGTAATAGCGTGCAATAGTAATATGCCCAATGTAGTATCCAGAACCAGACTCTTATTGCCATCTCTCTCGACTCTGAATCGCCTATACCCACTCTTTGTCCTCGAGTCACCGTACGTCACACTCTAAGGCTTCCCTCAGTGTACGTAGAGGGTCAGGGGAATTGTTCATTTATTTTTGATATGTCAATGAAATGGCTTTGTCCTGCATGGGATCTAGCAGGAAATCGTCCTCCAGAGGGGCTGATTCCGGGAATTGTTCCCCTTCTGTCAAATGGCATCGCAAAGCATGGCTTAGTTGTAACTATTTAAACCGTTCTGATTCCCTCATATCATAATTCTTTTGTGAATTTTCAAAGGGTATAAATTCCTTCCCCCATGCCGGACATCCCAGAGGTGTTCCATTCCCAGCACGCTTCGTTTGCGGAAGCCCTTCAAGAGCCTTACCTATTTTAATTGGTCACTGTCCCATAATGGGGTCATATCTGTGTGTTTGTTCTCCCATCCCAGGAATCTGGTGGCTTCTCTCCATACTCTCACCACTGACTCTGTATCCATCAGGAGTAGACTCTCCCGTCTCCTGACATATATGATTGAAGGATAGCCCCTGCTTCCCATGGCCTCCCCATCGACTTGATATGCATGTTCCTCAGTATCTGCGAAAAACCAATCATTAATTATGGCCAATTGCGCTGCCCAGTAGTAAACCTGTACACAAGGGACCCCCAACTCGCCATCGAACACTCCCCGTTCGAGTTTAGTAAGGGAGATGTGCAAACTACCTCCATCCCAGAGGAGCCTATGCAACTCACTGTTGATCTTGTGGAAGAAGTCTTTCGGGACGCTACACGGGGTATTCAGCAGGGCATGTAAGAGAAGTGGGAGCATCAGCATTTTAAAGAGTAACACTCGTCTCATCAAAGACACAGGGAGGGCTTGTCAGTGGGCAATGTCACCACAGATACGCTCCAGCTGGGGAGTCAGGTTTTTCCCCAGAACTTCTTCTGCGCTAAGTGTTATGTGAATGCCCAGGTATCTAAAGCCATCTGTCACCACTAGGCCCCACAAATGGGTGGGAGGGCCGTCCTTCTCCCAGCTCAGGTGAAAATAAAGGATTTATCCCAATTGATGCAATATCCAGAGTAGCTCCTGGATATCTGAAAAATATAGAGTATTCGGTCAATTGTATTGCGAGGGTGCATACCATATATTAGAATGTCGTCTGTGTATAGAAAGATTCTCTCTTCTCAGCCTTCACTCCTTGAAATTCCCTGTATAAGGGGGTCCCGTCTAACCCGCGCTGCCAACGGCTCCAGCGCTAATGCGAAACTCATTGGGGACAGGGGGCAACCCTGCCTGGTGCCCTTTTGAAGAGTGAATGAACAGGACAGTGTTTAATTTACATTTATCATCACTAGGGGATCCTGGTGTAATCTCACCCAAGCACAGAAATGGGGGGCCAAAGCCCAGTCTGTCGAGTACTGCAAATAGGTACGGCCACTCAATGCTGTTGAATGCCTTCCTCACATCCAAAGAGAGCAGCACTGCCTCTGAGTCATGTGGTGGCTTGGTCATGTGTAGGACTCCAAAGAGGGGACGGAGATTCAATCTTGTGCTTCTGTGTGGCATAAACTCAGACTAATTGGTTGGATCGCTGTAGTAATCACTTTCTGCAATCTATTAGCCATAAATTTTGCTAGGACCTTTGGCTTCCGCATTCAGGAGCGAGATCGGTTGATATGAGCTACACTCAGCAGGGGGCTTGCCTTTGTTTAGGGATAACAACTGTGGTAGCCATTCTCTGGTCCACCGGAAGGAGGCCTTCCTGTTTAGCTGTCTTGAACATTTCTAGCTTATATTCGGTTGATTTGGTGGACACACATTTGTACAGTTCCGCAGGGAGACTATTGGGTTCCAGCATTTTTATACAGATTGCAGCTCCCACATTGTCCTTCCATCCTCCTCCACTGTCAAGTCAAGGAAACACGTGTTGGCAGTGTATATGGAACTATGCTCAACTGACTACTTGGCTGTATTTATGGATCAATGCTCAACCGATCTCTTTGGATACCCTTGGCTACTAATTGAAGGAATCCACTACAACCAGCTCAACTGGAGGACATCTTTATTATGAACATTGTTTTGAGCGCTGCGGCTGCTGTGCTAATTGTACTTTTCGTTTGGTACCAAGAAGTTACAGTAGTGATTTGTTCTGGGCTTGGTAGTGGCTGTATTAAGAAACCAGTAAACTGCTAACAAAGTATTTTGAGAGCTTAGATGAGAGATTGTGATTACTGAAGTGCTCGGGAATCAGCTTTTGAGGAAATTACATTTTGGGCATGCCATATTCTTCTGGTCGCCTTTCTACTGGAACATTTATGCAAGTCTCTCCTGAAGTTCATTTTAAAGGGGCCATCTAATGTAGAGAAAAACAGTGCTTTTTACCCAGTCCCTTCATCCCTAACAATCACCAGTAATACTGATTCTAGAACGTTGCTTTGTTTGAAGATGTTTTCTTGGATTGTGGGATGTAATATGACATACTACACCAGATGGTCCTTTTAAAATGTTTTCAGATTAAGGTTGTTGTCCTGGAATCAATGACACTGGTCAAATGTCATGGGCATCTGGAAAATACACGCCTCCTTTTTTAAGAATTGTCTTTTGGAGATGTGTGCTCCATTTGTGTTCAGGGTTTAAGACTAAATGGATCTCTTCCTTCCACATGGCACTGTATAATGTTCGTCCAACCTTTCTTCCTTTTTCCTCTTTGAGGAAGAACACACAGTTCCTGATAACAAGACATCAATCAGGCATGGATATTTATCTTGATCACTCTGATATTTAAAATAAAATTGCCACAACAGACGTTGTCACTTTTGCAGTTGCTTAAAATGTTTCTGAAACTCTCCACTACATTACTGAATTGATAAATTAAAATGATATTTTTACTGGCCTATGATATGGCTCAATTGGTGCCTCGAAGTTTGGTAAGGGGTGGGTAATCACATGGAACTGCATACTCCTCAACTGAGGCAAAACGTATTACTCTGGACATGTTTTGAGACTGTCACAGTGACTCCTCCCTCAACCCTTATATCCTACTACCTTCTCGTAGTGGGAAATAGGTGTGTCACGCATTCCAACCCAACAACCTTTCTGCTGTGCTACGATTTTGAGATTACTTGTTTTTCCTGTGTGACTCGCTAACTAAAGTAAATGTGTTTTAATGAAGCTTGTGATTAACATATATTTGTTTGTATCTGTAAGATCGAGACAACTATATATGCCCTAGGTATGTGCTTAGCTAAGAAAAGCCCAGATTACTTACATATCATAATTTCATAGTTGCTTATGCTTCAATATAAATTTGCTGGGGTATGACCACAGGAGGCATTACAGGATTGGTTTGCCAAATCAGTTATGTTCTTTGGCTTATCAGCAAAGGTCACAAATATCACATGGTAAGGAAAACATTTATTTATAGTTGCTCATAGGTTTTCAACAATTACGGTCATTTAGTACTTTTTGTTGTGCTAATGGTAATCATAAAAAATGTATTGAATAGCCTAGACTTCGGTGTTACGGTCATTTAAATATTCTCTTATGAGACGGCATGATACTTGTATTCGACTGAGAAACTGGTGTGGCAATGCCACCTTCGTTGTTCCACATTTGTTCCAAACGCCATCGGGATTAAAGCTTTCGCTATAGCCTCATACATCCCACATTGTCCCTGTCTTTTCCAGAGTCCTCTGCAGAGATTCTTAATGTATGCCATCTGATTACTGTTAGCAAGTTGTTTTGTTTCGGAGCAATGGCTCCAACATTGAAACACAGTTACGAGCACAGTTTCCCTTCTCAATATAGCCTTCATCTGACAAAGGGATTGATAAAATTGTGGTATTTCTACAATGTCACAACCACACATGTTTTGGTGATGGCTTAACCTTATTTCAAGGTGCCTACTAAGCAATCTTTTTTAAAAAGGTCTAGAATATGGTACATTTCAAGTCACATTTCCGTTAATCTTTCAGTGTTTGTCAAAATAGTACATTTCTAAACTGGGATTTGTATCTTCTCCCTAGTTGTTTTTAAAATCTATATTACATCTATTGATCATATCCAGGCAATTTACAGAATTAAAATAAAATCCCAATATTATACCATGAAATACAAGAAATCAAATAAGAAGTTACAAATTACAGTTAGTGAAACAAGCAAAATCATTTAATACAAAGGATATTTAAGATACTGTTTCCAGTTTAATACTCACAAAGGGAACTATGATGGAGTAGCTAAACTAGTGTGTGCTGTATGCTCATTGCTTCTAGCCCATAGTAAAATTGTGACACTATCCACAAAGTCCTGGTCCTCTGTAATATTTGTAGGCTTGTTTCCTTGCAGGAAGTGCAGGCTCCCCTATTTTGCAAAAGTAATACATAATTTAGATCAAACAAAACCTATTTCAAGCCCTCCTTCCTCCACAATGTAGCTTTATTACCAAGGCCCAGCCGCCCCAAGTGGAGCCTCACAAACAAATATCTTGGGGACAGTTGGTAAAGGAAAGAAAGGTAGATCCCATTGCCGAATAGTGAATCGTACAGAAAGTAGTCTATGGCGTTGATTGGCAGTATGAACACAAAAGCTCTTAAGAGACCTGGCTATGAACAAATTATTTATTTTTCAGAGATGCACTGGGAGTTCCAGATTGATTGGAGGTTAAGACACATTAATGCTAAAGGGATTATAGTTAGCCTGGCCTTCAAAATCTTTGGTGATTTCAGAATGCAATTGGGTTCAGTGACTTTCAGTGATTTGGAGTTTACACTAGGCACATTGCTGAAACACAGCGGCTTATACCTTTATTACTCAAGTCTGGTAAACCTTCAAGGCCTCATGTCAAGCTACAGCCACACATTTAAGTTTAAAAAACAAGGATCTCAGCTGCTGCCTGGGAAAGAGGCCTTTGCTATTTCCTTAAAATGTTGTTCCAAAGACTTAAAAATCATCCACCAAACGAACATACATAGACCATAGTCTTCACTTAACTGCTACCCCTCAGGGGAAAATATACATGAATCTTTAATGTGTCCAGGTTTATTACCTTGATGCTTGTGTTGATCTTTAGATGATGCACCTTTTGTTCCACAAAGAAAGATTTAATTAGTTTGAGTGTATCCATGCTTATTCCGCAGAATAAGAGCCCAGTCAAGCAGGTGTTCAAAGGGGGGGCTCCACATCAAATAATCAAAGGTCAATGCTATAGATCAATGAATGCTAAATCGAGTGAGATCTTTATAAGAATAACTTATTAATCCTAATAATTGAATGTCATTTTTAATGCGTTCCCCTAATGCCCTGCACAAATCTAGCCTCATGTCCTCTAACAGAGCATTCATTTCCACCCATTCTAATCATCAGTAACATTAGCATGTATTGTGTCTGGTATATAAAACAGTAATGATGAGATTATTGGAAAGGATAGGCACTCCACTTTCCAATTATATTCTGTTAGGCCCTTTGTGCCTAATGGGATATAATTGGAAAGTAAAGTACGTCTAATTTCCTGTGAAGGCACACCAGGATCACAACACATCAAGATAACAGGGTCTATGATTAGAGCATAATATGGCTACTCGTTCATAGGCACTTTGCTACCCCACAACATCTATACAGCATATGATTTACAAGTGACAAGATCACCAGGGAATGTTTTTATGCACTTTACGGTCACAGTGGTTTCACATAAGGCTAATAAGATGATGAACACTGTCTGCCTTAAAAATAAAATGTCAAAAAACATATCATCAAGGGAACACTTTTAAAACCCTTCTAGAGTTCACAGCAGGGTTAGAATCCCTACTAAGCCCTGAATGTAATAATAATGGATTGGAACAGCCTAACCTATCCCAAAATAATCCAGATATAGTCTGGATGTTCTATGATCACAGTATATCAGATCTCCCGAATCTGCAGAATCCCTGTATAACTAAATGAGGGTATTTTGTGTTTTATCTGGAGCCTCCCAGTCAAGGATCTCTAGCTGCTCTACCCTTCTTGGACAGGTGAAAAAACAAAGCAATGCTTAGAAATGTTTATTTTACTACCTACTATGGAATACTCTGATATTGAGTAGAGGTGAGATAGAACTAATAAAATTATGCAAATGCTGCACGTTTACTGCTACTGTTGAGTTTTAGTGTGTTAAAAATATGATTTTAAGATGTAAAAATAAGGCACTGAATTTTGATAAAGTGTAGCAGGTTACACTATCTTGTTTAGTGCTTATGCTGTGCTCCATTCTTCTCAAGGCTTAGATCAGAGCACACATGTCTTGTTTCAGTGCTGAAAATTCAATTTCTTTCCTTTTACCACCTCATGTCCTACCTACACTTCTCTTATTTGTCAAAAACATTCAAATTGCCTTTACTTTGTTCCATTTACTATGTCTTACCTTCACTTTCTCCCCTATTGCTATCCCTAAATTTGTAAAACAGTGGTAACCTTTTTCTTAATCTTATTTTTAATTTATTTTGATTGCATTAACTTTCATCTGTAATAACATATATCTTAACCTGTAATTGATGTAACCAGTTACTCTAATTAATTCAAATATTTAATTTATCTTATTTCAAATATCATGCTAACCCTACCTCTGAATTAATTTATTTCTTGTTAAAATAAGTGAACACTACATTTTATTATTACTCTATTTTTTATTTGTTTAATTACAATAACACATTAATAACATTATGGCAATTCTAATGCTAACCCTTTAATTAATTCAGTTTAATTGTTTAATTCAAATGAGATAAATATGTATTGTATTAATATGATGTTTACCCTAACCTACATTGGATTGTATTACATGTAAAAATTGTATAAATCCTATTTAAAATGTAATTCTAACGTGTGAGCTAGTAGGTCAGGGTGAAAAAAAAGCATGCCACCAAATATGATTCAGAAGCTTTTTATTCCTATTTGTGGTCCTCCTACTTCACTGTCCATGTAAATAAAGCAAAAGACACTCTGATCTTAAACAGGGATATATTTCTGTATCTCTGCTTCTTTCACCATATGTGAGCCATCCTAATTCTACTAACTGCCCTTACCATTGACCGATTTAAGCCTCATGCCTGGATAGAAAAATTGGTGATCCTGTTAAATGGAAAACACTGGTAATATCTTTTTCCTGCCTTTCTTAAAGTGGGTTGCAAAGACTTTTCTTCTACCCATTCAGCCCACCTGTATCTGTCATTTCCCCTATTTGACCCCTTCCCTGACTATCTACCTGTGTCTCTAAAGGTCACGAAGAAGGGCAGAGATTATCCTGCTTACAAAGTAGTGGACCATCAGACACTGGGCGGGAAGGGGCAGGTGTTACATATAGATGTTAGGATATGTCTCTCCATCCCTTGATACCTTCCAAAATTATTTATTCATGAATCAGCCCTGCATACCTCCAAATGTGCCTAGTAGCTGTACAAGGGGAGCTTCAATTACACAAAAGATAGGTGGGATGGGACCTGTACGTATACAGTGTGAGACAGTTATGAACAGAATGTGAATACACAGATGGGAGTTGAAAGTGGTGCGTGCTGCCCCAGGCAATGGTGAACTTAAGTGGTGCTAATACAGGCACTGGAGCTGGCATGGGCAGGAGTGAATAATGATGTGGGAAGGAACCTTGTACGTCTCTGTAAAAACCTAATGTTATATTTTATTATATGCATGTAGTTTTAATGTAATTTGTCTTCACTTAGTTTACTTTTAACCTTAACCATAAATGTTACTGATGTATTTAAAATTAATTATATTTAATTTAAACTAATAAGTAATATTATTCTAACTGTAACACTTAATTGCAATTCAATTATTTATAATTAACCATACTAACTCTAACACTTAATTAAAAAGGTACCTTAATATGAATTATTTACTCATAATATAATGTTAATAATCATATAGTGGCTCTTTATGACATTGGCGGTAAATAAAGCCTGCCGCCACAGCGACGGCCGCCAACCTACTGCCACGGCGGGTACCATACGTCCGCCATATTATTAGCACTGCCTGACTTCCGCCACAATAACGTGAAAATCCAGCAGTGCTCGTGGTGGGCGGTGGTAAGCTGGCGCTGCTGACACCAGCACTGCCCCGCTAAAAGGACTCCGTCACCCGTATCATGACCAGTAATACGGCCTGGCGGTGTTCTGCTGGCAGGGCGCTGCTGGCGATAGCAGTGCCCCTTCCCATTCCCTGCCAGACAAGATAAGTCGGGCGTCCGAGAGGAGCAGGAGGGTGGGGAGTGTTGTGTATGTGCGTGTCTGTATGTGTGCATGAATGTGTGCGTATGTATGAATGCGTCTGTGTGTGTTGTGTTGTTTGCGTGGTTGTATATGTGAATGAATGCTTGTAAGAATGGTGAAGTGAGTGCGTGTCTCCATGTCAGTGGGATTGTGTGTTAGTATGTCTGGAAGTATGCGTGTATGCCAGTGTGTGTATGAATACATGTATGCCAGTGTGTGTATGAATTCATGTATGCCAGTGTAAGTGATGGGTGAATGCATGATGCATGTGGGTGTCTGTGTGTGTGTATGTGGGGAGGGGGAGTGAGGGGCGCTGTGACTGTAATGGAGGTGCGTGTGTGGCTGTGGCGTGAGTTGTGTGATATGTGCCTGTCTGCGGGTGTGTGCATGTATCGGGGGTGGGGGTGTGTGAATGTATCGGAGGGGGTGGGGGTGAGTGAGTGGAACGGAGGGGGGTGAGTTTGGATGAAGGGGTGTCAGGTGAGTATTGGGGGGATCCGCCTACCGGTGACAGGGAAGGAATTCCCTGTCACCAGTAGGGCCTACTGCCATGGTTTTCGTGGCATTGCTAACACCACGAAAGCCATGGTGGTAGGTCGGCTCATAATGCCATGGGCAGTACTATGTCGGCCACCAGGCTAGAGATAGACATCTCCGGTCCGGTGGCTCATACTACCATGGCAGTATGAGTGGAGAAGTGGCGGGTTGGCTGCAGCCACCCGCCAATCTCAAAATGTGGCGGTATGTACTGCCAGCCTGTTGGCGGTAATACCACCACATTAACGCTGGCGGTCAGAAGCCCAGCAGGGTCATAATGAGGCCCATAATGTTTTTAAATGTAGTATTACATTATACTTATTTTAAAAGTAGTTTTCCTGACGCTTTAGGTATAATCTTGATATAATTCAGCAAATGGACAGAATGAAGGTACTTTGAAAGTAGTGCATGGAACTAAGGGCCAGATGTAGGTAGCGTTTTGCATGGCGCAAACTACGAAATTCGCAGTTTGTGCCATGCAAAATGCGCATTGTGATGCACATTACCATTTTGCGAGTCGGTACCAGTCCCTTCCTATTTGCGACTCGCACCGTGATGCAAAATTGCTTTGTGACCTTTGAAGCGGTTGCAAAGCAATTCGCAGTTACCACCAGTGTCACACTGGTGGTAACCCATCCGCAAAAGGGAAGGGGTCCCATGGGACCCCTTCCCCTTTGTGAATGTCGCCAGTAATGTTTTTTCAGTCCAATGGACCACTGCCTACTCTGAAAAACCGAAACCAAATGCTTTCGTTATTTTTTTGTATTGCAATTCGTTTTCCTTTAAGGAAAACGGGCTGCAGTACAAAAAAAAAAAACTGCTTTATTTAAAAAGCAGTCACAGACATGGTCTGCTGTCTCCAGCAGGCCACCATCCCTGTGAGTGCAGGGAATCTCAATGGGGTCGCAAAATGCAACCCACCTCATTAAGTTAATGAGGTGGGTCTTTTCGACCCCATTGAGATCCGCAGACTGTGTCTGAGACACCGTTCTGCATCTGATTTTGCGAATCGGAGATTGCAAGTCGCACCAACTTCCAATTTCCAATTCACAAAATCGGAGTTTACTACATCTGGCCCCAAATATCAGACAAAGTAAAGGAGGGGAGAATATTATGTAAAGATCGGACACCATACTGAAGATAAACGTAAGGAGAAAACATTTCTCATTGAGTTCTGTCTTACATTTCCAGCCTTTTTTGTTAGTATATCGATTTGTTTTTAAATTTAAAGCATTTCATTGACTAATTTTTCTTTTTTACCACTTATGAGTTAAAGGACACCTTTTGCGGAATCTAACAATCGAATACAGTTATCATTTTTTTAATGCTATTGAGGAAAAAAACATTCCACATTATTAGAGAAGGTTAAATTAAAAACCCGTTCCAACTTTTTCAGGATGAAGACTTAAATTGACTTCTATTAACTTTCCCAAGAAGATACAAAAGTGTTCTAAAAAGGTTAATTTCCAAAGTGACTGACTGTCAACTTGATCAAGGTGAAACAACCCTAAAATGTTGGGCAGGTATGATTGTAAAGTGCCCAGTCCAGGCTTTATGCAAATACATTATTTGTATTCTTTACATCAAGAGTTTATTTTTCAATAAAAGCACAGAAATATATTTGTTCAGCATAAAGTAATGCTTTCTTAAAAATAGAAATAATACTCTGACAGAAAGAGTTGGCCCTGTAATATTTCTATGACCTGCAATGTTTGTTGAATTAAACACACAGCTCGTTTTACGTTTACAAAGTATTTTGTAGACATGCTATTGGCTGTTGAGAAAGGCGAGTTAGCCAAAATTGTGTTCTGTCATGTATGTGATTCAGAATAGCCAAAGAGTTTTGGCAAGATCAGTCAATCTTCCTTTCTTCCAATTTTTAAGAATTGAGATTGGATAATAGTATTTGCCTTAGAGTGTATGATGTGGAAAACATCACTCAAGGGGCCTGATTACGAGTTTAGGTGTTATTTATCGCACTTGATAAATAACAATATCACAGGGAACATTATTTATTTGGTGCAACAAGTAACACCTGTTATGAGTTTGTGAAGAATAACATGCAGATTTTGGTGTTTAACACACCAAAGTCTGCATGATATGGTGAATACTGTATGATTTTCCTCATTAAATGTTGGCAGGATTGACCTGCTGAAATTGAACAACAGTTGAGGTATTTAACGCATCGGATATTCATTGGATGTCTTAAATACCTTCAAACTCGTAATTCCAACCCATGCATTAACAGGGCTTTATGCATGGGTCGAAATATAATGAGCAACTTGTAATCAAAGCCTTGTAGTAGAAGATTGATTTTGGAGCATTAGTATTTTCTGTTTCAAACTATTTGCATGAATGTAGTTTAATCATATTTTTTACTGTGTGTTACCTCTATATCAAAACAGACGTAATATCAAAAGATGGAATGGGATACCCGTCATTACAAAAAAATTATTGTAAAGGAGGTGGTGATCATATGACAGCCGGAAGCACACCAAGTAAGAAGGAAGACAAGTATGCTGGACCAAGGTAACTGTTATCCCTACATTTGTCTGGCATTGATCAAATTAAACTCAAATTATGAAGAAGTACAGATGGTTTCCAGGAAATAAGACTTTTAACCATTTTCCATACATGATCCTTAAGAGCTTCCTTGGGTAAAAAAATGGAGGCCACTTTATTTACAAGCTCTCCCTTGAGTTTTAACACAATCCAAGTCACAAGGTATCATGGATGACCATTTGATAACTTGGCTGTGTGCAAGGCTTGGACTCCATAATATGCGATAAGTGTTCAAGGTTCAATGGGGCACAATTTGAAAGAATCAAAATCACTGAGGGTTGTCCAAGCAAAGGTTATTTTGAGAACAATAATTTTGCTCTTTGCTACATATCCATGGGCAAACTAAAGAGGCAATATTCCTAGAAGGATAAAAAATAAACGGGCAAATATGGACTGAGTATTGTTGTTTGATCAATTTATTATTGTATAGCCAATAGGCAGAGAAATAAATCTAGGAAAATAAATCACCTTCACACATATTAGTTCACGTTTTCTAAGTTTTTCTGAGTGCTAGGTGGTTCTTAAGGTATATGATGAGGACACAAAGACATGTTATGCTGTTTTCCTTAACAGCTTTTCAAGTCATACTTTCTTTAGTTTATTTTGTTAATGAAGAATCCAACCAATAAATCATAACATGCCAGTACGTCATATAGTCAACAACATAGTAGGATGTGGACAATATGTCAAAATAAAATGAGACAAAAAAAAAATCTAAATGAATTAGTTTCCAAAAAATCAATACACAGAGTGATATTGTGATAGAAAAGAAGAAAGAAAGCTAGAAGGAGAAAAAAGAGAAGGAAAAAGGAAATGGTGGAAAGAAGAAAGTAAAAAGAATATCAAGTATATATTGAGACAAAGGGCCTGATTACTTGTTTGGTGGTCGGACAAGCCGACCATCAAACTCGCGGGGATGAGAGCACCATCAACCTGGCGGCCTCACCTCCAGTCATATTACGATGTTCCCACCAGGCTGACCGGTGGGAACATTGTATTGTGACGTTCCCACCAGTCAGGCTGGCAGGAACAGTGCTACGGTATTGGTCTTGGGTCCCTTAAGGAAGCCGAGGCCAATACCATAGCATAACAGCACAAACGCGCATTCCGAGGGTGCTGGGCAGGGGGCGCCTGCACTGCCCTGTGGCCTCCAGAACTTCCTTTCCGCTAGCCTTTTCATGGCAGATAAACCGCCATGAAAATACTGGCAGAAAAGGAACTTGTGATCAGCACAGCAGTGCTGAACTCAGCACCGCCGTGGCTGACCACGAGTCCGACTGCCGTCAGCCCATCGAGAGCCATGTTCCTGGTGGGGATGGTGGTCCCCTGGTGTTCCGACAGTCAGGGTCATAATGTGACAGTCAGACCTCCAGAAGTGTGGTGGTCCAACTGCCATTGTGAGGCTGGCTGTCTTGAGATCCCAAGTCATAATATAGGAACGGATAACAACAAAATATCCTATTAAAATCCAAGTGAAATATAACACAAATATTAATTCATAACATTGCTGAAATTCATCAAAAAAGATGATTAGTCTTGTGAAGACATAGTAGCCTAACAATAGCACTAGGATATAAATAATTGGTAATTGGCATTCACGATTTATCACATTTAAATGCTTACTTTAAAGAGTTCAGATTAAATCTGTCCAATCTGTCGTTGTGACATACTAAATTCCACAGCAGTTAATAGAAATATTTTCTTTGGATTTCCAGTGTGAGGTAATGACCTAGAAAGCAATAGCTATTAACAGGTCTACAAGTTTCCCTAGCAATATACTATGGGGCCAAACAGGAAACTTAGGTCTGTCCATATTGGGTGGTCAGAGCAATTTGTTTTTGACAACAGCTTTTGAGAGCAAATTCCTAGAAATAGGATCATTCTGCACTTGAGGAGATACAGGCTAAAAGAGGTGAGTGGCCCAAGTGCAATGTGCAGGAGACCTATAAGCCCATTATGTTGTGTACGCATATTAATTGAGAGATTATATGTGCTGGATAATTCTCAAAATCCCTCAATAATTGTGAAATGTTGAAAATGTCCTTATCTGTCAAGTTTTTCAAAATATGATTTTACAATTTTTCTTAATCAATTTATTATACCAGATGGGAGTGCCAACAAACTGAACACAAGTTGAAAAACTAAAAGCATAAATGGTTTCAGTAAGGAGCAAGAGTGTGAAATAGTAGATGGCAACCACAACTTAAGTGAATTAGACATAAAAAATAAAATATTTTTGCTGGAATTGCAAAATCAAAGCCTGCATTACATAAAACCTTAGATTGGCAATGTTGCAGAAAGGATCCACAAAATTAACCTGGATTGTTTAATCCCAAATGCCTTGTGATTAGCGGAGAAATCAGAAAAATGAACACCTCTCAAATGCCCTGTGATAAGTGGAGAAATCTGGACAATTAACACCTCCAAACACTTTGGGATTTTGCAATCTATACAGGGAAATTCTCATTTCCCAAAAAACTTTGTTAATATACTATTTAAGGTAGGAAAAAACATTTTAGAAATTTTAACCAGCATCATCATAAGAAAAACGTGTACAATTGGGAGAATCGTTATCTTGATTGTGTCAATGCAACCCCACCAATATAAAAATAAAGGACACCAATTTTGTGCAAGGTGTGGACTTTACTAACATTTTAATCTGTATTTATTTTAAGAGTATTGCTACTAGAATTACAATTCCAGATCCCCAAGTGTTTGATCTTAGTTGTATTCCATGATAGACCTCCTTCAATAAATGGGTCTTTTGTGCAATGTTTAATAAGAGGCATAACCTCTGATTTATCTACATTATTTAAGTTTATACAATGAACCTCGTAATAGAGTTTTTCGCACTGTGAAGGAAGTTGGTATAGACAATTCCGGTTTTGACACAAACAAAATAATATTTAAAGGATAAATGTTTCTAATGCCGGAAGAGTAAAGGAGATAGAGGGCATTCCTGTCTAGTACCTCTATTAGGGGAAAAAAAGGGGATTGGATACCATTCACTATTACTGATGACTTGGGAGAAGAATACAGTAGAGAAATAAGCTCTACGAACTTGGGACCAAAACCATGTGACTTCAGTGCTTCCATAAGAAACTGCCAGTTAACTCTTTTAAACGTTTTTGCTGCATCGAGACTAAGACTCTCATTAAGAACACTGTTGGCTGAGCCTGCAATGTCGGTGGTGGAGGTAATGACCGCCACCGGCATGGCTGGCTCAGCTGCCAAATAATGAAGGCTGTGGGGACAGCCATAGGCAGCCTTCCACCACCGCCAGGCTACGTCCAACAGGCAGCCTGGCGATGGCGGAAATCATCATCCGACAGGGCAGCGCTGCAAGCAACGCTGCCCTCTGGATAATGATCCCTTTTCCCTCAGCCTTTCCCTGGCGGGTTCCCCCACCAGGGAAAGGCTGGTGGAAGGGGTGCTCTGGGGCCCCCGTGCAGTGCCCAGCCTCACAGGTCACTGCCCGATTTACGGGCAGTGATCTGCGCAATGGGTGCTGCTGCACCCGCTGCACACCAACATTGGGTGCCGCCGTCAATGTTAAGGCCCTTTTCCCTGCTTGGCCGGCGGGCAGAAGCACTGTTTCTGCCCGCCGGCCCAGCAGGGAAAACATTATATGGCCAGCGGGGGGGTCGTCGCACTGGCGGTCTTTACTGCCGAGATCATAATGAGGGCCTAAGTGCAGCAATAAAGATTGCCTCTTTAGAAGCTTTGCAAATATTATTTTAAAAAGTACAAGACCATCAGCTCTGTTTCTGTTTTTAACAAAACCAGATTGTTCCAGTCCAAAGAAGTCTGGTATGAAGTTAACTAGTCTAAGGGCCAGCGCTTTGGCAAATATTTTACAATCAGTATTAATGAGAGAAGTAGACCTGTAGTTCTTGCACAAAGACAGATCACAATCTCTTTTAGGTATAATACAAATCATACCCTCTGAAAAAGAACCCAAAGAACCATTCAAGGAAGAAAAGTGATTGCTCAGCTTAAATAGCATAAGAAAAAGATTTTTTTTAAGTTTGAAATATAATTCTACTGTGAATCCATCTGGAACCGGTGCTTTCCCTGTTGTGAGAACTTTAACAGCAGGATATAACTCTTCAATTTTTTACCGGTTTTCTAGAGGACACAAATCTATGTTATCTGTACCTCCTTCCTTACGTTTAGAGAAGTTGGAATTAATAAGCACCTCAGATGACTTAGTTTCATGAGAGTACACATTTTGGTAGTAGTTCACAAAGCAAGCAGCAATATCAGAATCTTTGAACATTTTCTCGCCCAAGTCATTCACAATAGCTTTCACAGCTTACTTCTCCCTTTTGTACTTCAGATAATTAGCCAATAAAGAACCTGCTCTATTCCTCCCATTATAATACCTAGCATTAATTTTAAGAAGAAACTCACCAGCTTTTAGTAGTGTATTTGTTAAACTGTATTTCAACCTCCATCAATGCATCCAGATCAGCTTGATTATGTTTTGAAGTATCGTTTTTTATGTTCTAACGTCTTAATGTTGTCAAGAATAAATGCAGATTGCTTTTTTGCATTGTTTTGTAAGGAAATTTAACTAATTATAAACTTCTAGAGGATGCTTTGAATGCACCACAGACAAAGGGAAAAGGAGTGTCCCCTGTGTTTTTATTGTCATATTCTTTGACAAAGTTTTCATAGGTAGTGATGAAAGTCCTATCTGAAAGCAGGGAATTATTACATCTCCATTGAGATTTTCTATTATTGCTCTGCAGAATATCTAGGTCTTTCCTAACCGGGGAATGGTCAGAGATCAGAATTGACCCAATTTCTGAATTAACCAAATGTTGAACCTTACTTAAATATAAATAGCCAATTCTAGTTTAAGAATTCTGAGTGGCAAGTAAAAAGAGAACTCTTGAAGATCTTGGTTAAAAATCTCCAGGACTCAGATGGGGAACTGTGCCTTATGAGCACTGTTAGGAACAAATCCAGCTTAGGTATGCCTATCAGGAAAGGGGTCCATTAGCTGATTACCATTCCCACCTCACAGAGGAATTATTACTAGAATGTTCAAGTATTTTCTGTGAAATGAGTTTCCAAAAAAGTTGATCTGAATGAGTAGGTCCATTTACATTCAGTATTGAATGGATATTAGCCTCTATTTTGAGTTCATTTGAGAATCATTTTCTTGTGAAATAAAAGAAATAGGCAAATTCTTGTGACAACATATAACAACATCATTCGTATTAGAGGCAGAGGAGCAGAAATATATTTCACTGACACATTGCTTCTTAAGTTTAACAAACTCAATATCTGAAAGATGTATTTCTTGTAATAAAACTATCTAACACGTGAGCCTAGCCAAGTCTGATAATATTCTTTGCCACTTAATAGGGGTTTAAACCCTTCACATTCCACACAATAATTCCAAGATTCATCACAAATGATGTGATTGAAAATCAATCACTTGACTTAATAAGCACATAATATGTAACACTTTAGAAAAAACAAAACAAAGAAGAAAGACAAACAGAAAGGAGAAACAAGAAAGAAAGAAAACAAGAAGACAAGAAGTGGGGCACAATCCCGAACAGACTAACAAAGACATGAATGACGAAAAAGAGGAAAAGAATACTCCCTAGTCATAGCTGAAACAATACGGATATGAATTGAAACACCCTGAGGATGTGAAAGTGGCGGAACACCTAAATATGTGTAGATCGTGACTCCAAAGGACAGAAATGGAAATAGAAAATATAAATGCCAGAGTGACGTATTATAAAGAAAAAAAAACACAAGGAAGTGCAAAGAAACCAGGCAACACCGTTCAATAGGGAACAGTTGAAACATAGAAAGACAACATAATGACAAGTTTACAAAAGTCTCAGAATTTACCATTAATGACATAGGAAAGACCAAAAACGAATCTGGAGATGAACAGCAAGATGTGCAAACAGAACAAGGAACTATACAAGAATCCAGTCTGAAATATAAAAAAAACACAATGATGCAAGGATTATGAATAGCCATGTGATCACCTAAAACCAAGAAAGAAGAAACATTAATGCAATGGGACATTTCTTAAGCAGATCAGAGAACAACAAAACCATGAAGTAACAGAAGAACTCAGTTCCAAATCTTCAGATCTGTGCTATCTGATAAAATCGCTAAGCTTGCCAGGGCCAACAAATGTAAAAGTCTTATCTTACGTTTGTGATCTTGCCAGCAAAATACAATTAGTTGTTTCCTTCTACGCGCTGTGGTGTTGGAGACATCTTGAGAAAGGAAGACTTTGTTCCTGCCCAGTACAATTGTCTGATCTTTTTTAGTTGCTGAAAGAACATCCGTCAAGTCCGTCAACTGCAGGAAGAGAATGATGTTGCCCCTAGGCATTGTACTAGATGAAAAAGAGATCTTGGGGCCCAGGTGATGAGCCCTTTTGGATGATAAGTGGACCACGATCTCTCAGGTGAACAATTGAAGGAAAAGTCTTTTGTAAAAATTAAATCATGTTGGAACCCTCTTGGTATACCATGCTAACAAAGAGTATTTCTCCTGTTTCTGTTCTGTAAGTTGTTCAGTTTCCTCGACCATATGGGAAACATCTGGTATGACATCTTGAACATCACTCACTCTCTGTTCAATGGCAGATATTCTCTTATTGTGAAAACACAATTTTTTCTCAGTTCTTTGAAGAGTTCAATTTGTTTCAACAGCAAAAGATTTCAGAGCTCTAATCTCTTCCATGAGATCTTCTAAGATCAATGGGGAAGGTAATCTTGTGGGAGAGTCCATATCCTTTTGGGCCTTTCAACAGTGGTAGAGGTGTTAGGCTTTTTTGAAGCTGCCCCTGAGATTTCAGGAGAAGTGGAGAACCTTTGTGAAAATTCACCTCCCTCTTCAATTTTGGCCACAAGGAATTTGTTATCAAGATCCTTTTGATGCTTTTTAGTCTTGATAACGGACGGAGACTTGTTGGAAAAAGAAGTAGGTTCAAAGCCAGCTCTCTCCCTTTGCGATCTTTCCACTCTGTCACAAGAAAGAATAGCATATGCCAAACCTCTCTAACAATAACAAGTTAATAGCAATGCCAAAACGATTCAAGGTAAGGGCTCTCACCCTGAACTTGGTAACCAATGAAGAGACAGGATCAATGTTATGAAGGAGTGGTACCCAGCAATATATTGGACCATGAATGACTTTGCAATCCAGAAATAAAAGTGTAGCAAGGTAGGCACAAGTATTCCTTAAACTGTTGCCAAGAATGTGACGAAGGCAATAACCCCATATCTACTGGAATAATTAATATAGAGCATTAAAGAGATTGCATGTCAAGCCAGGCACAGAGGTAAAACCACACCATTGCAGGGGTGTCATTGAAAACAGGCAGATAAGTATTTCCTCAGTTATAAAAAAGCAAACAAAGGTGTAGGCTTTTTGCTTACAAAGAATCCTGAGAACAAAAATAAACAAGCTGATAGAAATGTTTTCCCATGCATCGATTGGCCTTATCCAAAATATGCCTCATGCATAAATGTTTTTGTACTTTTCAGAATTGTTTCAGTGTGTTCCTGTTAATAAAAACCTATCAAGTTACCAACGGTGTCAGGAAAAGAGCTTTACAGCCATTTCAGAAAGGCTTTTAAATACTTTGCCTACTTAGCAGATTCATTGACTTGACAGGCTGGAAAATAACCCTTTTTCTCCAAGGAAACTGTTGCCACAAGTTGACTTATTATCTCGTTTTATTTTGTGCAGCCACAAATTATCCTAAAGCAACTTTATTCCGAAGGCCCACTCCGTCACATTCCGAGCCTCACTAACCTGCTGCCGCCATCTTGGGTTCCCTTCAAGTCATACTTTGATTCACAAATTGTTTCCGTGTTAGATTTTGAGAGGCTTATTTTATGTTTTGCGGTCAGGCTGCCAAAATACTATGGTGGTGAATGCTTCACCTGCCACAATAGCGTTACCCATAGTCTGATGAAATATTTTCTCCAAAAGTGCCTCTGCTGGCAATTAGGATCATTTTAGGTGAAATTGTGATGTTGGTTAGGATGTCTTGTCATGGCCTGCTTTGAATTGTTAATTTCTAAAAACTAAAAGAAAATCTCATCTTGCACTGGTAACTAAAGGTGAAATATATTTCTATATTTTATGTGGACCACATTGTGTCCCTGATTATAAATTAGCTACAGGGAAATAAAAACGTGTTGTTATGCATTAATTTCGCTTCACTCGGTTATAATTTGTTTATGTTTTTTCCACATCCACTTTTACTAGGTCTGGGCAAACATGACACGATTTTACCCGCTGATAATTTCGACTAGGGAAATCTCATGAGGCTTTGGCTGAGCATTAGCCAAGACTCCTTCTGCATTTTTCTAAGATGTTTCTTGTTCCCTGCTTTCAGCTAGACTCTAGCTTCATAACATAAAGGCCGCAATGAGACATCTGGCAAAAACATAGGCGCCTGCCACATCTGCCTAGCTCAACCTTCTTCCGCCTGACTTGGAGAAGAGAGAAAGCTGTTCTCACTTATAACCTTAATAATCATAAACATTTGAAAATACCCATTCCTATGTTGACTCCCAGAATGCATCGACTTGCAAAATTACGTTATAAACAAACAGTGCCTACAATGATGCAACGTTTTCTTGTTCTTTACCTTTTTATCTGGTAAGAAAATATTACATGTGAAATTTAAATAAAGCTAAAAATTCAAATGGTTTTAAGAACTATAGGAAACTGAACTGCTGCTCAAATAGTTTCAGTATTCTCAGTTTAAAGGAGAAAACATGAAATGAAATGGATCCTGTGACATACAGTGTCATATAAAGGAAAAGTTGCACTATCACTTTCAGGCAGCCAATAGCCACCTCAGTCAAAGTCTGTATCACACTGGCAATGAATCACTCAATTCTTGTTAAAGATCCCATTTTTGTGTTAAAACTGATTCATTAGTGCAGACGTCTGCTTACCTTGATGTTTGTAGTGTCTATCTAAATAATAACTAGGTATGACATAAGGGCACTTGGATAGTTAGATCTTAATCATGCTCATCTGCACCTCGCCCTATTCTTGAACATTTATCTGGAACACTTGGTGTCTCTCATTTACAATCATAGCTTTCATTTTAATCCTATATTGAGACATAGCTACCTTTTTGATTGGCTGTAGTTGCCACAGAGTTTATGGTCCTCATTACAAGTTTGGCGGTCCGACCGCCACAACCTTGGCAGTCGGACTGCCAGATTACAAGATTGGTGGTCTGACTGCCTAAGAAGACCACCAATGGACCTCTGGCACCACCATCTTCAGCGTGACGGTGACCACATCGGTCATGACCGCGGCTGCCAATGTTGCAGATGCTGGCATTGGGACCGCCATGGACATTACGACCTGCTTGACTGCCAAGCTTTCCATGGTGGTCCCACTGCCATTAAAAGCTTGGTGGTCAGGCAGGTAATGAACCCAAAACGGAGGGCCCAAGGGGTAATGGTCCCATGGAGGGTGAGGCAAGGGCTCAGGTGGGCCACCCCTAAAAAACGGTGGTGTCTGTGGGTTCACTGTGTCCCATGCACGACTTGGTGTATAGGCACAGTCCACCCATCATGCCGGCAGGGAGGGTAGCATGGCAGGCAGTAGCTCCATTATACTGTCCTTGCCTCCCCCGCCAGCCCTGTAGGAAATTTGTAATCCGGCGGTCAGAACACCATCAGCCTGGCGCCGTTCGAAAGACCACCACCACTGAAATTACATGGGGATCTGTTTTAGCCAGAAACTGTAGGCCTGTTTCCTTACCCATAAAAAGTGCAAGGAACCTTGAAGTATGAGGCTACACTGCACTTTGCATCTTAGATCCAGGTGTTGTCTCATCCCTGACAAAGGAATGTGACTGATCACACCTAGAGTGAACTATGGTAACTTGTTCTGTCAGATTAACTAGTGTAACATTTAAAGTTCAAGATGTGGCCTCATAAGTGGAGATATTAGTCAAGAAGTATGATATATTTTTTTTAATGTTGAATCGCACAATATGGATACTTACTTTAGACTGCTCGAACAGTTAGTATGAACATCAGGTGAAGAGGCCTGAGCAGTGAGCCTAACTGTAAACCCTGGCTGTAAGTGGATCAATTACAAAACAAATTAAATAGGTCAGTTTTCCATAGTTTTGTGATCTGACATTGGTGTGCTCTAGATATCCCTGTATGGTGAAGGACATTCTGCAGTCTTGGGGCTGTGCACCCTGTTCATCTACCACTGTGTTTCATCCCCTTAAAAGATCATTATTTCATCCGGTTGATGGAGGATGAATTGAGATTTTTGGTTGGAATATAATCTGGAACCATGGTTTGCAGGTCATTGTGACCTTTGTCCTAGTACACTTTGTGGACCATGCAGAGAATCCTGAAATTTAACATTTGCTTCTACAGGAAGCCATTGGTCCACTTTCAGGAAAGAATTGATGTGATCTCATTTTTTTTTAGGTTTATGCACTTTCTGGCCGTTTGGTTCTGTAATCTTTAAAGTCTGGAAATGAGTTTCTTGGGTTGAACTGTATAGATGATGTTGAAGAGCCACAGATATGACGTAAAAGGGTTTTTGTTAATTCTCTCCGAGTCTTAATTTGGAGTCATGGAAATGATTTCCGAAGAAGGGAGAACTATTCATTGATCCTGTTGATAACTGCGTTGAACACGAGTTAAGAGTCCGCAGGTTCCCAAACCTTTGAGCAATAGCGGAAGGGCTTGCATGATCATGGGGCCACGTGAACAGTGGTGAGATTAGTTTGGAATCACTGACACAATAGCAAGGTAAAAAAATATTGCTTGACATAAATATTGTCCTGAAAATATTGTTTACCAAAATATTGTGTCCCTATACTTAAAATGGTAAGTACAAAATATCGAAAATAAAATATTGATTTACACTAATATCATCCAAAAACATAAAAAATACCCGTTTTTATATATATATATATATATATATAGTAGCACATCTGAAATATTTGTGTATATAACTTAATGTAAAATTTATAAATTCCACTAATATTTAATACTACATAAATATATACTTATATAAACATGTGTGTGTATAAAGTGCAACACAATAGTTAAAATATATATTTGACATTCTATTAATTGTTTTAGTTGCTATTCAATTCATATTCTTTATTTGGTTCATATACTAACAAACCATAAAAGCACACAATCATATTGCATTTATGTACTTACCCTTAAAAACCTTTAATACTACATTTCATCTTGAAATAAGCTTGTAAGAATACCTCCTAAAACTATAATAGCCTTTAAATTGACAGATGTCCTCGAAAGAAAAAATACACATATTATATTAAATGACCTTTCCTAATTTCTTAAAATAAATTCACACAATTAGATCATGACTAGGAGGAGAGGGGCATATCCAATCATTCTAAAGTTGTGCCATCTCTTGATTAGGGAGAGCCTTTTCCTTAGAGCTTTAAAATAAACAAAATAATTAACTAGGTCATAACAAGCCTCAGTAACCTCCATGTTCTTTAAAAATTGAAACGCCTCCTGATAATGATACAGCCACTTTCTTAGGAACAGAGGTTTCAAAATTATTTTCCTAAGGTCAAGGTAAACGCTGCAAAAGAGAGTTAAGTGCAGAGTTGACTGTATGGATTGTTTATCACATGGATATTTAACATTACCAGAGACCCAGGTATTCTAATTCGAGAAGGCAACTGACTGGTGAATTATTAAAAAATGGAATCTGGTTAATAAAAATCTGTGACAGTCATTTGAGACCAAGCTAAAATATTTTTGTAGTCCCAAATTTCTAAAGTCTATGTAATAACTCTTCACTGTGCATTTTGTCAAATTCCTACATTCATTCTCCCGAGCACCAGTGGCAGGGCACAGTGTTTTAGAGACATTTTTTAAAATAGCAGAACGTTCTCTGGCATCTCCCACATTCTCCTTTCCCATTGTCTATAGATTTCAAGTTATTCCTGATATAAGGTAACCTAGGTATGTTTGAGTCTGGTCCAGAGCTAGACAATCTTTAAGTATTAGTTGAGTCAGTTGAGTCTTAGGTTTGGACCATATCAAGTGCTAAAGTAGCAGTAGCTTGGTATTTATGATATCTTTAGCTTAATAGGATTAACACCAAACTCCTTATGTATCATAGTTTCAGCGGTTGAGTGAGGGACTGCCAATAGCTTTCTAAGGAATGTATTCTTCTGCCTTTTTAAAACGTGATTGTCTCCCGCTTCCCAGATCCCTGCCCCATAGGTCTCTGCTGAAATCGTTTTGACATTATAAGGAGTCAACATTTTTTTAATCGGTTGTCCCCAAGTTTAGTAGCAAATCTAAAAAAAATCCCCTCATTATTCCTCAACATGTTGACAGCAGTTGTCCCTCTATGCGATTTCCATCTGCTGTATACGGAGAAATACATTCCTAAGTAACAAAAGTGCTTAGTACTAGAGATCTTGGATCCTTTGATGTAGAGTGAGTGGGTGTTTTGTTTCTTTCTTTCACATTACATGGTGAAGGTTTTCCATAGGTTTATGTTTAAATTAATGTTTTCCCTAAAGTTAACAAATGCATTATTGAGACTCTGCAGACTTATTGGTGTTAGGGCCATGAGGACAGCATCGTCTGCATAAAATAGGATCAGTATGGAGTGTGAACCTGCTGTGAGGGTGTCAACATCAAGTAACTGTAATGTCTCATCTATCTTATTAATGTAAATTGAGAACAGGAATGGTGCCAGAACACACCCCTGTTGTACTTCTTTTTGTATTTTTAATTTGTCTGGTTAGTTCTCCCTGAGATCCATAGCTCACCCTCACCGACAAATTGCTATACATGTGCGCAAGCAGTGATATTTTGTCTTTAGGGACCCCCAAATTTGTCATACATTTCCTAACTAATTATGCTTAACTGTATCAAACTCACATCCAAAATCCATGAAACACATACTTAGTTTTCCTGCCATAGCCTTAATGTACTTCCTCATTAAAAGTTTTAATTTGAGGCATTGTTCCACGGTCTCCAATCCTCTTCTAAAACCAAATTGTGCACGCCACATTATATTATCATCCTCGGCCTGATACTCCAATCTTTCAAGGGAAATCCTTTCTAACATCTTAGCTGAGAGTCTAGCAAAGTTATGGGTCTGTAGCATTTGGGGTCACCTCTAGACCCTTTCTAAAAATTGGAATTATTAAGGCTTTGTCCAGGAGGACGGAATAATACCCGAGCCAGCTGTGTTGCATACCTTACTAAGCATGGACACCCAGAAATCCATAAGGTGTTTATAGGTGCCCACTCAGATACGATCGGGTCTGGCTGCTTTTCCCTGTCGGCATCTTTCTAAGGCTCTATGGACCTCCTCTATGGAAAACACAATCTGTATTCGGGAAATATCCATAAAAGTAATCTCATCTTTGACTGTGTTTAGAGGTGACAATAAATTTGAGAGTAAATTATCCACCCAGGCCTCTTCCATTATTGAGCTGTCTTATTTAGGTGCAGAGTTATCCTTAAGGGGGTTGACCGTTTAAAGTTTTCCAGAATAATATATTCTATATTCTATTCTATAATATATATTATCCCTTATGTGTGCTTCCTGTAGTAAATTTGCCCATACTTTCGCTTGTAGTTCTTTTCCCATTCTTTCAGGGCCATTTTATAACAAATTCTACTATTATGATGCGCAGCACAGTCCCTTGGATATGCATGAAGCAGTTAAATTAAATCTCTCTGTGCCTTTGCACAATTATGATTAAACCATCCTTTTGATCCACTACCCTTAATTCTCCAGTTAAATGTTCACTAATTGATTTAGAGATTTGGACATGGGCAGTAGCGAACGACTTGTTATCAGCTGCTTCATCCAGAATGGTAAGGAGGTGGCCCTTATTTCCTTTTATTATCCCTGATGCAAAGTCCATGGGATCAGCTCCTGTCCAGTTCAATCTGATGGTAATTCCTCCTGCCGGATGAATGTCCGTTAATTTATTCACGCATTGAGTTCAGGGAAAGTTAAAATTCGCAGATTGTGATTGCTTGCACAGTTTCCCCCCACTTGGAATTCTAAAGGTGTGGCCCTAAAAATGTCTGAAACAAAATTGTGATCTGTACTACTTTGACTTCTACTACCAATAAAAGAGTGAGGTTTTGGGATATCACCAGCATTACTTATGTCCACAAAGTGCCTATTTTATTTGAACATTAGCTTATTTAGAGCTGAGCCATATAAACAGTGTTTACAATGGTCAATATCTTCAGCCTGTGTATCTCGAAGGCCAAATATCTCTTCGAGTCACAGAATATTTCGCCAAATTGAAGTCAGCAACCCACATTATGCAGACATCCTACTCTACATCCTTACTAAAATAATTCTATTTAATTTTCAAGGCTTCTATTACCTTGTCTCTTGTGGCATCAAATATATTATTATAGTAGTTTATTAACAATATATCAGAATTTCTATCTAGACTCTGTAGCACCAGTTGGAAGAAAGGTGATGAAATAAATACTTTGCGTACTATGAAGGGATCACAATTGGAAATCAGAACCATGAGGCCACCCGTTGCCCTCCCCTTGCTAGATTTTGTAGCATCTGTACACAAAGAACTAAAACCATCCACATAAAATGGCTTTCTAAACCATGCTTCCTGTAAGCACATCAGCTGTGCGCTCTTCACTAAGTTAGCCCAATCATCAGTTAAAAGCTTGCTTGCGAATCTTGCCACATTCAAAGATACTAGCATCATGTCCGAAGAGCATTCCGCACAACTAGAGAGAGCGTTTTCCCCCTGACAAATTTCTATGGCATAAGTCACTTTGCTTAGATGGTCTGTTACATGCTCTGAAACATTATTATGAGTAGACCTGTTAATTTGAATGTCAATCTTTTTGGTCCAATGATGATAGGTGTGGTGGACGGGGGCAAATTGATTATACACTATAAGCAAAGCGAGTGGATTAATCTTGGGTCTGGGGATTCGAGAGTCAGATTTCCTAAGCCTGGTAGAAAGTAGCCTGGTCTGTAGAAAAAAACCGTAGGGGACAGCTTTAAACCCCCCCTGTTGAATTAAATGTTGGAGGCTTGAGAGGACATGTCCCACCATTGAGGGGTCCCTAAAGTAAAACATTATGCAGTCTCCTTTCTGTGACTTCCTTGAGAGGCCTATCCAATTAGCTCTTCTGACCATTATATTTTCTTCAAATAGGATAATTACAGTAGAGATCCTTTGTGCGGGTCAGTTTACAGCTTTATTTTTGACTTCACTCCCAGATTCCCTTTTCATTGAAATCAGGATGGGAACATTGGTTAAAATCACATTTTTGTTTTGTAAATCATTTTCATGAAGTGTTTCCAAAATAAAACAGTAGCATATGCCTATTACAGTACATGTCATAGAAAGAAACACTCCACTGCATCATGTTTTGTGACAGTCAGTGTTCAACAGCTGCCCGAGGGGTAGATTTAACAACAATATACATCAGTAATCAGTGAGTGAACAAGGAGAGCAATAGCATACTGTGTCATCTGAAGATATGTAAGCATGTAGTAAGGAATAAAAAGTAACATTTGTAATTAACCATGGGACGGGCCCATATTGAGTATGCGTGGCAGGGGGGTGCATGCTTTAGAAGATGGTCTAAATCTCAGGCTATGGTGAGGGTAGTGGGCTATGCTCCCATTGCTATGGGGGCAAGTCATCATTCTTTGTATGCTGATTGAACTCTGTCAGCAGAGTCGCCCACTTTGGGGTATGGGCTGTTTGCGCAAGAGCGCCCTTCTCCACAGTCGACCACTTATGCACTGCATCATACCAGGCCTCTGTTAAAATCACGACATATGGTGTTTGATTCTGGTGGAAGGCGAAGAGCATGCGTAGATAAGGAATGGTCTTGACTCCTAATAGGGTAGTGTACTCTTATTATTCAATTTGGGATTGTTCTAGGATCCTGGCTTTGGACTTGAGCCCTATGCCTATCTTTGAATTGCCCTGAGATTTGATTTGTTTCTGGGTTCAGGTTGTTACACGAGTTTAACAATGAGAGTCTATTGTTATGCTTCTTTTAAGGACCTCTGGACACATTTCCTTCAGACTCCGTCTGTGTTTCTCCATTTTTTGGGGAAAAGGAGCAGAGAGTATTGTGATGATTTTGTAATTGGTCCAAGACATTCGCCACTTCGCATTCAAGCTTCCCCAATATCTTCATTATCCCCTCTTTGGCAGTTTATAACATTCACTCCATTTTATTTATTTCACCAATTATTGGTTGAACATAAAAAGTCAGACTTGGAGCCTATATGTTTACCTCCTTGATACTATTTGTTTTATTACTCCCCTTTTCTTTTTTGCCGGTGGAGGAGACACCAATGAATTTAAGAGAATTCCAATTGGAGAACAAGAGGCATAAGAGACACAAGGATTGGTATTGGCGTCAGGGTGGTTTTGGATGGAGAATTGATCTCCTGAGGACTCCGACTGGCTCTGCCTATATACTTCTACTGTAGTCAGTACCTCTGTGATGGCTTTCTTCCTGGTTTCTTGTCCTTCCTCCACATTTACTATCTCTTTATTAATCATGCTCATTGCCCCTGAAAAGAAGTTCATGATTGAGATTGAAGCAGCCACATGATTAGTTTTAGTAGCAGATTTTGGCTGATTTCCTTTTTCACATTTTAAGGAGCTATATGGAAAATATCAACTAGGCAATCTTATTGGAAGATGAAAGGGGGGTGGCCCAGACCAGCCACGCCTGGCCAAAAATGGGTCAAACAGGCCTGCTCTTTGCCTGGTCTTTGCCAAGGACACACCCGGGTGTACCCCGCTCTGCAGGGTCACCTTCCTCCTCAAGTGCATCTGACTGGCGTGGTAACAGTGACAGCAATTACCCCCACCTCAGGTGGACTTGGGAGCCGTAGTACTGGCTCCTTGCAGACAAGCAAGACATAAGACCCGACTGATGCGTTAACAGTGATTGCAATTTCCCTCCCCTTAGCTGGAGTTGGGAGCCGTAGTACTGACCCTTGCAGACAAGCGAGAAATGAGACCCACACAGCGGGGCTGCCTTCTGCCCCAGTTGTCCCCAATTGCACGGTAACAGTGATAGCAATTTCCCCCACCTCAGGGGGAGTTGGGATCTGTAGCCCTGGCCCCTTGCAGACAAGCGAGAAATGAGATTAAATTTACTACTGTAAAAAGAATCTAAATATGTATATATACATATATATTTTATTGAAACATGAAACTTAAAAAAATATTAACAATTCAATTATAAAACATTAAATAAATGCCCAAATAAATTAAATAGAAAATATAAAAAAACACAAAAAATTACAAAAAATAAAACTGACACAAATTAAAAATATAAACAAATAATAAAAATTTAAAAATAAACAAATAATAATAACAAAATATATTTAACCAATACTAGAAAAAGCATTGGAGTCTTGGAATAGTAGATATACTATTCCCACTCCAGTTTATGCAACAGTAATGAAAGTGTAGGACTTTAGATGGGTAACATTTATTAGTCCCACTCCAAATAGCACAATAGTAGGGAAAGTTCGGAGGGGTTAGATTTACTGTTCTCCAACATTGGATCTTTTATATATTCATATTCTTGAATCATTGCCCATCACCAGGCTATGAATCCCTGGTGCACTGACATAACAGTATACAGTGTAATATATACAGCCTACTATATACAGTTTAAAAGAGGCCATAGGCCTTAAAAAGCATAGAATATTTATTAGCACATCTACCCCATTTGAAAGAACTCAAACTTTAGGCAATGTTGTGGGAGCTTAAGCTCTCCTACTCCCTCTGGAGGCCTCCTGTAGCTCAGATTTCTACCGCACTTCGTGTGTGAGGTAGTCCCTGTCAGAACTCTGGTCTAACCTTTCAGTGAACCTTAAATTGTATCTACTTGGATTTGCCCTGGATTTAAACCAGCCCCATCTTTTCATCGTGTGGCAGAAAATTTACACTGACGACCCACACTCTCAGTGTATTTATTTTCTTTAGCCTAAACATAAGGCAGCAGAATGCAGGCATCAGAATGCAAATTTTTTTAGTCTTTCTCAACTAAGACTTTTAAGGACCAAGAAAGGAGGTTGGCAATATTACTCATGAGAAATTTCCTCCTTCTAAAGGAGATGCCCACTCCTCAGGGAAAGATTCCATTAGAAGAACCCCTCCCAGCACATCAATGAAGGCAGCACACAAGAGGAGACCTCTACATTGTCCAGAGCATGATTTTTTTCATACAGCGCTTGCATCCACCTCCTCTGGTGACAAACCAAATAAGTATGCATCTGAGCACTGCAGAGATTCACCTGTTGTTAAGAATAAGTTTTTAAAGGGCTTACCTTCAAAGGAAACCTCGTCAACAATGATGACTGCAATGAAGTCGTCGACGATGAAGGTACTATTTACGTTAGGGCAAGCATTCTGTTGATGGTGACACCGTCGACAACAAGCTTTCTGTTGATGATGACATTGTCAACATTGAGCATTCCATCGAGGGCAACATCATCAAGCATTCTGACGATGAAGAAACCATTGAGTACGACCATACCATTGACAATGACCATACTGTAGATAACTATAACGTCAACAATGATGACCAGACCGTCGACAATGAATTCACCATTGTCACTGTTGGGAACCATACAGTCAATGTAAAAGATGGGAGGAATTTTTTTTCACTATTAAGGGTGACAGATTTACCTCCAATTCAATTAGTATAGTTTGATCAAGAAGAAGAGGCTACTGAGTTTGCCTCATTGACAGTTTACAGCCCAACACAATTAGACTTGAGATATGTCCCATATTTTGGAGAGGAAGCAATGGACAAGCAGGAGACCTACAACGAAGTACAAGTCTGAGACCACCTAATTATTATAGAGAACCAGATGTGGTCCAAGTGCCGATTGCCTTCTTATCAACATTGCAACAGATGATGGGTATTTTCAATAAGTTATTACCGCAGTGACCGAATAATAATCCTAACATGGGATTACCTGCTATACCTATCCTGCTACCTACTCAGCCCACTCCTTTACCATTTTATCATCCTTGGCACCCATCGCTGCTTCCTCACCCTCTAACGCCAATGGAATCTGTCCATGGCAAAGACATGGAGGATGTTCTAATGGTTCAATATATTCTGATATTGAAGGAGAGCTACCACTAGCCGGCGATGGAACAGATAATAATGGGGGAGAATTCATTGTCCCAAGTGGAAATGATGTGCCAATTCCACAGAATTACACAAATCATATCTCTAAATTTCATTCATTAATTGAAAGAGCTGCCAGGAAATTCAACATACCAATGACGTCCGTAGATCAACCATGCTTTCTTTATTTTAAAGAATGACCTCAGAAATATGTTAAGTTTATACCCATACTTGATCATGTCTGGCCAGAAGGTTTAAAATGAATGGCGATTCCTGCTACTGTTCCAGTGGTGCTACCTTGTCTGGAGAAAAAAATATAAGGCCCCAGATTCAGCTCATGCTTGCCTCACTGGTCATACTTGTCACTCACTCACCTGGTTCTAATCGCGAAGACAGTGCTGGGCTTTCCAGTCTCACCCGAGAGAGGGACTGAACAAAAGCAAGATTTTACTGGACAAAAGCAAGATCGCCCTTATTCACCCACTGCCTCCAGGTGGAAGGGGGAAAGGGATTGAGATCTGGCAGCCCACCAGGCAGTTTGCTGATTGTTTATGTGCTTTATTATGCAAGCGGGGTCCTAAATAGGAGGCAGTCAGTAATCATTAGAAAAATACGTCTGTGCTTTGCTCCTTTCTCTTGTCGCCAGGGTTTCCCAGGAACGTTCCCAATTGCAGCTCGTCCGCCAGCTGGCATCTTCACAGCCCTCAAAGGATGGTGTTGCAGCTCTTGAACAGAAGTAAATAATACCAGATCAGGTTAGGGGGTTTGCTGTCCCTTTTGGTGCTCTAGTGATAGTGCCCTCCACTGGGTGCTCTACAACCTGGGAGAGCAACCCTCGTGGGTCGTGGCTTTGGGGGTCACAACGTCCACTCCTTCTTGGGGCTTGCTGGACTTACACGCAGCGCTTCTAGAGTGGCTTAATTCCTTTGCTTGCTTGGCGCTCTGGTCCTTCCTTCTCCTGGACGTGGGTGGTCCCTACATGGGGTCTCACGTCCTGGTTCTCGCTTGCCGTCTTCTTCCCAGATCATGCTCTCCTCCTTCCCTCTGACGGCGTTCCATTCAGAAAGTCCTTCTTTTATTTCGACGGTTGATGCCGATATTTTCTCCTGCACGGCTGGTGTGGGGTTTGTTGGTTCACTGCGGCGGCCATGTTGGAAGTCCCGGTGCATTCCCGTGCCGTATTACAGGTATAAACAAATAAGATGAACTTGTCACTGAAGAGGGCTGATCTACTGTCTTGTGGACTGCCTAGAAGGTTCAGGACTGCCTGGACGCCGCTATCTTTATGCAGGTATGAAACACTAGAAACAACAAAAGGCAATGTTACCCATATGTTCTCAACTCTAAATGATCTATCAATTGTTTATACAATATGTACACTAACAGACTTCATCATAAATATTGCATGAGAGAGAACAGAAACCATTTCAAGAATAAACCAAATATTTCTTGGCACTCCAGAACATACAGGGTTCAGATTCAAACTCAAATACAACTACACGCTCTAGAAGTTTCTCCTAAAATACTAGTTACAACTTGTCAAGAAATACAGTGGCAAACTTTCATTTCAGGTACAATGGATGTCAGAACGCTGCAATGAAAGAGTCCAAAGCACTTGGCCTCATGGGGGTTAATGTCCAGTGTCCGGAAACATGCTCACACCTTCATAGAAATCAGTCTTTGAATTATTTGCTAACCTATGGGTTAGTGCGCACTAACCTGAAGGGAAAGTACTTAGCCTTATCTAGTACTTTAACTGGAACCCAAAGACAACAGGACACTCAGTTCAAAAAGCTCAAGAGTAGATGGAATGGTAGCTCATGAAAGAAGACGCGAAAAGCATAGTAGAAGTCAGGCTCACAGGATCATCAGGAAGACTTGGAAGACTAGAGTGCTGGAAGTTCAAGGTGACTCTGGAGGTGAGTGCAGGGACAATGCTTACTCAGAACTGCAACGAGGGCAAACACCGATGCAGGTTCAGAGGGGTGTTTATGCTGGTAGAAAAGAGTATTCCAGAACATGTGTCCCACCCACCTGGAAGCGTGGAATATTCCAATAAACCTGGGGAGCACCACATGTTACATACAACAGATATGAACCCTTGTAGGTGGCAGGTGCAAAGGGTAATTGGAAACAATTACTAAATTTAACGGAACCCCAAGTGCATGATGGTACAGTTCAATAGGTCAGAATGGAAGCATAACTTATCCTAAAAAGACACATGATAACCCGCAGGTGAAACAGACAGACTAAATTTGCTTAGCAACAGAACAGGAGGGTCAGTGATTCAGGCTTCCTGGGAGGGGAATCATGCCATGCTAGAGACAGGAAGGCGCCCCTAGGGAAGGATGACTTGAAGTGCTCAGGACAGAGAGATGCCACAAGGAAAAGGTGACATAAGCCCAACGAGTAAAGTCCACAGCACATAGGGCACAAGATGGAGTTGTGACAATACTAGACTGGATTCAGTAATTGCTTCAGCAGCTCAAAGAACCAAGACTTCAATACACAATCATCTAGTCTGCCAGACAAGGATAGCAAACCCATTGACAATCTGGATCAAACAATTTCCTCTATGGCAGCATCCTCTATTAAGACAGCCAATAGCCTGGCAATTCTAGTTCGTAATGATTCTCAGATGTGACATGACAGTCCTCCATTACTGCAACTTATTCCTGAGGTTAAGAGGAAAATGCTAGAGCTATCCTAAAGGAAGGAGACCTAACTTCTTCTTTGACTCAGCAATGAATGCCTTGAATATGATTTTTGCCAATTGGCAGGAGGTACTGTACTAAGGAGACAAGGCTGGGTTAAATCCACAGCCTTCTGTACCGACATCTAATCTAAAATTCTAGATATGCGTTTTGATGGCACACTCTTTTTGGGGAAATGTGTTAATGAAGCTTGCAAGGCCTTAAAACTGAAACTAATACAACAAAGGCTTCTGATGGATACAACTACCTGTGGATTCCTCACCTAAAGAATTTTCCCCATGTGCCAGCATCCAACGGAAATTTTCTTCTAGCTCTGCACGTCGACAATGACGTCACAATTGCCCGACTCCCATGCGACGCCGTATGACGTCATCCAGGCAATAAGAGGTCCTCGTCGACGTGCAGACGTCAGTTCCCTTTTTTCCGTGCCTTCGAGTAATGGTTTTTTCTTCGAGGCTACCAGGGAGCTACTGTTTCACTTTGTGTGTCACAATGTCTCAGCCACGGAAGTCGGGTTTTAAACCCTGTAGGGAGTGCAGCGGCCGAATGTCGGTCACAGACCCACACGAGAATTGTTTGTGGTGTCTGAGCTCTGACCATGAGGTCAAAGCGTGCAGTTCATGTCAGCGCATGAATCCGAAGGCTCTCAAGGAGCGGGAGGCTAAGTTGTTCTTGGCAAGGTCGAAGAAGAGGGAGAGACATCATCGTCGTAGGTCTTTTTCCAAGTCGTCAAAATCCCACAGGCATCATCGAGACTCGCGGCGGCGGCATGATTCACGGTGCCGGTCGAGTAAGGACCGTTCCCGCTCGAGGTCGCCATCAGCTCGACGCCGAATGACTTGGGAGGTTAGTCCGACTGTGACACCTCCGCCTCGGACGACTCCTACTTCTCCGCCGTCTCCACTGTCGGTCTTCGAAGTCGATCCTCACCAGGATCCGGCGGTCTCTCCGGCGCAGACGGAGAGGCCCGAACCAACGCTGGCGTCGCCTCAGGCACCGGCTCCGCAAAGATATCCGGCGTTCCCAGCGCCAGGCACAGACCCTGTGACATTTTTGCCACCATGGCTCCGGGAGGTGGTCATTCAGGACCTTCAGGTTCATTGGCTTATGACATGGGTGTTCCGGCTCCATACAGACCGACGCCCTTCATGCCTTTCCTTCCTTCGAGAAGTGCTGGTTCGGCACCTGTACCATTGGCGTCGCCTAGAAGGCCTGTGACGCCGACCACATCTGCTGCCCCGGCACCGATTACTTTTCTGCAGCTTTCATCTACACTGAAGAAGCCTACGGCGCCGATGGATCCGGCGTCGAATGAATCCGATGGTCGACGCCGTCCGAGGTCTTCGGCGTCGGCAGATGCCTTATCAACGCCAAGGATAGAATACAGGCTCCGCTCCAGGAGATTGGCTCTGCAGCTGCTTGAGGAGCAGGAGTATGAGAAGCAGCTCTTGGAAGAGGGTGAGATTGTGGAGCCCCTGGGAGACCTGCAGGGCTTGGACACTGCTAGTGGTTTGGACACTTCCCCGGAGTGGGACTTGGCATCTCAGGGGGAGTACACCGAGGAGGCTGCCTCTTTCCATTCGGTAGTTAGGAAGGCGGCGGATTTTCTTGACCTTCCTCTTCCAGCTGCGGATGTTAAGACGAACATTCTTATGGAGGTTTTGCATCCTTCTTCAGCTGTGGCAGAGCCGCTTCTTCCTTTTAATGAAGCGCTCATTGACCCAATAATGGAGGTGTGGAAGAAGTCTGTGACTTCTACTGCAGTAAATAGGTCGGTTGCGTGGAGGTATCGGGTGGCTCCTGGAGAACCAGTGTTCTTGTCCAGACATCTGACTCCGGAGAGTTTGGTGGTGCAGGCTTCATGCTCCTCACGCTCTACTCCAGGATCTTTTCCAGGGGTCCCTGCGGACAGGGAGTCCAAGAGAATGGACCAATCTGCTAAAAAGGCATTCTCTTCATGCAGCATGGCCCTCAAGTCAACAAATGCTACCTGTATCCTGGGCAGGTACATCTATGCTCTCATGGAGGAGGCCAAGACATACTCTGCAGTGTCTCAGGAGGTGCTTAACCTTGTGGCGGACGCTCAGGCGGCGGCGACCGAGGTTATCCAATCTGGGCTTGATACGTCTGACTCTGTGGCCAGGGCTATAAGCACGTCCATAGCGTCAAGTTGGCATGCCTGGCTACGGTATTCAGGATTCTCTTCCGATGTGCAGACAACCCTATTCGATCCTCCCTTTGATGGGGATAAACTGTTTGGGACAAAAGCTGACTCTGCCTTGTAGCGGTTCAAAGAGAGTAGGGCCACGGCAAGATCCTTGGGCTTACAAGTTTCTGCCTCCGCTTCCTTGAGATCGTCTAGGAGGTTTAGGGGGTTTGGGCGTGGCTCTTCCTTTCGAGGGAGATTCCAGGCAGCAGGACAGCAACCTACTACAGCTCACCCATATAGATCATTTAGGGGAAGGGGTAGAGTTCTTACCAGAGGGGCCACCCATCAGCACTCTGCCTCTTCCTCTTCCTCCGGAGGGGTGCAGCAGGGAAAGCAGCCTTAGTCCTCCATCACTCCCTTTGCATGCATCTCCTGTAGGGAGGAGACTGTCTCAGTTTCTTCACATGTGGGAGTCAATAAAATCAGACTCCTGGGTCACCGATATTGTGGGGAAAGGTTATACTCTTCCCTTTTAAGAGTTACCCCTTCCCATCCCTCCCCGCCCATCCTTCTGTTCGGAAGACAATCTTCTTTTACTACAACAGGAAGTGCTAATCCTTTTGTCGAAAGGGGCAATAGAGTTGGTTCCAGAGCAGGAGAGAGGTCAGGGCTGTTATTCAAGATATTTCCTGATCTCCAAAAAGGATGGTCGTTGAGGCCAATCCTGGACCTGAGGATTTTGAATTGGTTCCTCAAGCAGGAGAAGTTCAAAATGCTGACCCTAGCACAGGTTCTTTTGGCATTGAATGAAGGAGATTGGATGGTGTCTGTCGACTTGCAGGATGCTTACTTTCATATCCCGATCCTCAAGTCGCACAGGAAGTATCTCCGGTTTGTAGTGGGGTCGCAACACTATCAGTTTGTGGTCCGTCTGTTTGGTCTTACTTCGGCACCTCGAGTCTTCACGAAGGTGATGGCGGTGGTTGCAATGAATGCCTTGAATACGATTTTTGCCAATTGGCAGGAGGTACTGTAGTAAGGAGACAAGGCTGGTTAAAATCCACAGCCTTCTGTACCGATATCCAATCTAAAATTCTAGATATGCCTTTTGATGCCACACTCTTTTTTGGGAAATATGTTAATGAAGCTTGCAAGGCCTTAAAACTGAAACTAACACAACAAAGGCGTTAGGACTTTTGCAGCAAAGCAGATATGGGACATCTACTTTTCGTGGCTCAGGAACATCACAAAAGTTCAGAGCAGGATTCAGTCGGTATGGATGTCAGGGATGTTCATATTATCCTCAAAGACAGTCTGGATACAATCAAGGATACTCCTTAAATCGAAACCAAAGACAACCTTACGGTAGGTCTTCCAGAAAGAAAAGAGGTTCTTCGCAGGTACAAACTTATGACCAACAGAAAATATCTTGACTCCGAAGCTCGTACCCTTTGTTCAGTCTGGTCCTCAGAAGTTGTGGAGGGGGTAGAATTTCCCTTTTAGCTCCCGCATGGAAGAACATAACTTCAGACAAATTGTCCAATCAGACCAGATGTTGGAGTTCATCCAGAGACCCCCAGCTTGTCCACGAAGAAAGAAACATCATCTACATTTGAAGGATCTGCAAATGGAAATTCTCATGCTTTTTTTAAAGGGAGCTATAGAGATTGTCCCCAATTCACAAAGGAGCCAAGGTTTTAATTCCAGGTTCTCCCTAATCAAAAAGAGTGCAGGTTAATGAAGATCAATACTCAATCCATCTGAACTACAACACAGTAAACTACTCAAAAAACAATATCTTTATGTAGGAAGTTGGCTCTGTATATACTATTTCAAAGTAAGAAAGAGTGTTCACAGAGTCCAAGGATTACCCTTAGAGGTAAGATAGTGGCAAAAGTAGATAATTCTAATGCTCTATTTTGTGGTAGTGTGGTCGAGCAGTAGGCTTATCAGAGGGTAGTGTTTAGCATTTGTTGTACACACACAGGCAATAAATGAGGAACACACAGTCAAAGACTTACTCCAGGCCAATAGGTTTTTATATTGAAAAATATGTTTTCTTAGTTTATTTTAAGAACCACAGGTTCAAGATTTACAGTAAACACTTTAAATGTAAGGTACTTCACTTAGATACTTTAGGAACTCTAAATAAAAGCAATATCACATACAGTCTTTGTAAAAATGTCAATAAGCTATTTTCAAAGTGGACACAGTGCAAAAATCAACAGTTCCTGGGGAAGGTAAGTAAAGGTTAGATTAGGAGGTAAGTAAAACACTTACAAATCTCAGTCCTGGGGCATAGGCAGCCCACCGTTGGGGGTTCAAGGCAACCCAAAAGTTACCACACCAGCAGCTCAGGGCCACTCAGGTGCGGAGGTCAAAAAGGTGCCCAAAACACATAGGTGCCTATGGAGAACAGGGGTTCCCCGGTTCCAGTCTGCCAGCAGGTAAGTACCAGTGTCCTCAGGGGGCAGACCAGGGGGGTTTTGTAGGGCACCAGGGGGGACACAAGCAGGCACAGAAAGTACACCCTCAGCGGCACAGGGGCGGCCGGGTGCAGAGGGCAAACAGGCATCAGGTTTTGTATAGGAAGTAATAGGGAGACCTGGGGGTCTCTTCAACGATGCAGGCAGGCACAGGGGGGGCTCCTCGGGGTAGCCACCACCTGGGCTAGGCAGAGGGTCACCTGGGGGCCACTTCTGCACTGGAGTTCGGTTCCTTCAGGTCCTGGGGGCTGCGGGTGCAGTGTTGGTTCCAGGCGTCGGGTCCCTTGTTACAGGCAGTCTCAGTCAGGGGGAGCCTCTGGATTTCCTCTGCAGGCGTCGCTGTGGGAGCTCAGGAGGGTCGTCTCTGGCTACTCACGGGCTCGCAGTCGCCGGGCAGTCCTTCCTGTAGTGTTGGTTTTCTGCTGCTCGAGCCGGAGGCGTCGGGTGCATAGTGAAAAGTCTCACGCTTCCGGTGGGAAACGTGAAGTCTTCAAAGTCGTTTCTTTGTTGCAAGAAAGTTGCAGATTGTTGAACAGGGCTGCTGTTCACGGGAGTTTCTTGGTACTTGGTTGCAGGGCAGTCCTCTGAGGCTTCAGAGGTCGCTGGTCCCTGTTGGATGCGTCGCTGTTGTAGTTTTTTTCGAAGTTGGGAGACAGGCCAGTAGGGCTGGGGCCAAAGCAGTTGTCGTCTCCGTCCTCACTGCAGGGCTTCAGGTCAGCAGTCCTTCTTCTGGTTAAGGTTGCAGGAATCTGATTTCCTGGATTCTGGGTTCCCCTAAATACTAAATTTAGGGGTGTGTTTAGGTCTGGGAGGGCAGTAGCCAATGGCTACTGTCCTTGAGGGTGGCTACACCCTCCTTGTGCCTCCTCCCTGAGGGGAGGGGGGCACATCCCTATTCCTATTGGGGGAATCCTCCAAAACCAAGATGGAGGATTTCTAAAGGCAGGGGTCACCTCAGCTCAGGGCTCCTTAGGGCCTGTCCTGACTGGTGGTATGGCCACACTGTACTTACAATGTCTAAGAATAGATTTAGTCACTGTAGGGGCATATTGCTCATGCAGGTATGCCCTCACCTGTGGTATAGTGCACCCTGCCTTAGAGGGGTGACTTACCCATGCCACAGGCAGTATTTTGTGGGCATGGCATCCTGAGGGGGATGCCATGTCGACTTTGTGTGTGTTGGTGGGGAGAAAAAGGCAATCTGCAATGGCAGTGTGCCTGTGTTAGGTGAGGGGTCCCTAAGGGTGGCACAACGCATGCTGCAGCCCTTACAGACCTTCCCTGGTCACAGAGCCCTTGGTACCACTGGTACCTTTTACAAGGGACTTATCTGTGTGCCAGGGGCGTGCCAATTGTGGAAACAATGGTACATTTTAGGTGAAAAAACACTGGAACTGGGGCCTGGTTAGCAGGGTCCCAGCACACTTCTCAGTCATGTCAGCATCAGTATCAGGCAAAAAGTGGGGGGTAACTGCAACAGGGAGCCATTTCCTTACACTTTACAACTATAATATTGAAAACAATATAAAAACAACAATATTCTTAAAAACAAAAGTTTTTACAGAAAAAAACAATGTTCTTGACAGCGATATTTTGTGCAACATGATATTTTTGTGTCACAATATGTTTTTTTTTACAATGTTTGTGTCTCCCGATATATTTGCAACTTGATATTTTGTCCAAACACCACAAGTTTGGTTTCCACATATAAAGGATCTCAATTTTAGCTCCCTTCATACAGAGGAAGCTCTTACTCATCCAGTCAATCATGTGGTCCTGACAAAAGGTGATGTTGGTGGTATTATTTGGTGGGTTGTCTAACTAAAATAGAATGTGCGAGTTGTCCCCACATACATTTGGAAATATATCTGATACTTGCCAAGTTGCTTGGCCAAGGGCCACACGTGTGAAAAGCAGGCTTGAGGGAAAGGATTTTTTGAGTGTCACAAGGCAAGTGGCACACAGACAACTCAACTGACCAGATCTGATATAGTTGACTGCAGAAGGCGAGAAGCAATTGGATAATCTTTTCCACAGAATTGTCTGATCAGTGTGGTCAGCAGTGTTGTGTGCCACTACCTCTTTAAAACACTCCAGTGGCTTTCCATTCAGATGAAATTCATCTTAAAGTCCATGTTAGTAGTTTGTAATCTCACGTGTACTTAGGGGGTCCAAGATTGTTTTTAAAGTTAAATAATATTAATAGAATAAAATGTAAAAGTGAAAGTTTCAAAATGCTCTATAAGTTTGAAGAAATTTGAAGCTGAAGGCTAAAGATTAGGTTGATATGCTTAGCTTGAGCAGCTAAAGCTGTCAGTAGCTAAGCATAAAAAGGAGCCTAAAAAAGTTGAAGTAGGCTGAGGATAATTTAGCAACATATTTTAGTTGGCTCCAGGTAAACCTGAAGTGAATATAATCTCCTTGCTGAGGAGTGGTGTGATGAAACAAAGGTAGGAATATGCGATGGAAACTACATTGGTAGGATTTTACATATTTCTGCCCTTCCCGTAATCTATCACTTCTCTTGTGATTGAATAAAGAGACTTACAGTGCAGACTTTAAAACTTTCATGTTTCTCAACTTCAGAAATGTTTGTATTGTATACCCTTTACTTTTATTGATTTTATTTTTCCCTGAAAGAATTGTGCAATGAAGGTCTTACTATCACAACTATCAGCCGAAGCCCTCATCCTCCTGGACTTCTTGGCTGCCTCCGACACCGTCTCCAACCACACCCTCTGCACAAGACTCCATGACGCCTGCATCTGTGGCAAAGCCCTGGAATGGATCCTCTCCTTCCTCACCGGCCAAACCCAGAGAGTCAGGCTCCCACTGTTCACATCCGAACCTGCAGAGTTCAGCTTCGGTGTCCCCAGGGCTCCTCCTTGAGCCCCATCCTCTTCAACAGCTACAGGACCTGCTAGCAGACATCGTCAGAAACCCCAGACTCAACATTGTCTCCTACGCTGACGAAACTCAGCTGATCCTCTCTCTCAACGATGATCCTTCAGTCCGGTTGTGAAGAACAACTTCCACAACGGGATGAAGGCAGTCACCACCAGGATGAAAGACAGCTGCCTCAAGCTTAGCTACGACAACACAGAAGTCCTCATTTTGGGCACCACTCCCTCCGCGTGGTACGACTCCTGGTGGTCCACAGCATTCATAGCCCCTGCCCCCCCACCCGACACCGACCTACCACGCTCGCAAACTTTGCATCATCCTCGACTCCTCGCTCTCTATGAACCACCAAGTCAACATCCTCCTGTTTCCACCCGCTCCGCCTGCTCCGAAAGATCTTCAAGTGCATCCCTGTCGAATCCAGAAGAACAGTCACCCGGGAAACTCGACTACGGCAACACACTCTATGCTGGTACCTCCCAGAAGCTTCAAAAGAAGCTGCAAAGAATCCAGAATGCCGCCACTAGACTTATCCAGAACATCCCTAGCTTCAGCCATATCTCTGGGTACCTGAGAGACCTCCACTGACTCCCGATCAGCAAAAGAATCCTTTTTCAAACTCCTCCCGCACGCCAACAAGACCCTCCACAACCTGCATACCTCAACCACCGCCTCGCCTTTCACACGCCCACAAGACAGCTCCACTCCATTCACCTGGCCCTGGCCACCATCCCACAGATCCGCAAGGCCACAGCCCAAGGAAGATCCTTCTCCTACCTTGCTGCTAAGACCTGGAACTCTCTCCCTCTTCATCTCAGGCAGTCTCCCTCTATGCCTCAATTCAGCAAGGACTTCAAGACCTGGCTCTTTGACTGAACCTGCCACCTAGCGCTTCGACTGAGCTGCAACACCCCCTCCATCCAGCGCCTTGAGACCTGAAAGGGTGATTAGCCACGCTCTCCAGGAATCCCGATTGATTGATTGAAAAGTGTGTCATAAAAACTGAACACTGGCTCTTCCATTACCTAACTCCCTTGAGGTTATGAATCCCCCTGTACAGTTTGCATAGTTTCAGTTTTTATCCATATATTTTATGGTTTTGACCCATGTTGTTTGAAAAGATATAAGGACCTATGTTTCAGAGTCCCATCTGGTAGCTGCCAGGCTGAAAGTAACTTATGTTTGATTTCTCAGTTGCCTGCATCGTAAATCATACAGGCTTTTAAATCCTGTTTCGTTACTTTATAAATTGTTATGGCATTGTTCCACATATTTAAGTTTAATAGGACTCAAAAAAGGTTATTTATATTTCAGGATTACAAAAAAATTTCTCCGTGACCACTGCAAGCAGCACAAACTGTATTGTACTCCATACTTGAATGACACACTCTACCTTCACTATAAAGGTAAGTCCATTTTCCTATAGAGAGCTTGTTGCATTATTGTGTATGACCCCAATGTGTAGTAATCTGCTACTGACACCTATGCTGCCTAGCTCATATCTATAGTCACATAATTGTTGTAAATCTATCTAACACCCAATGCAGATTATTGGTCTAATTGCATATTGTGTGTAACCTTCTTTAATTGGGAGTTTAAAAATATCCATTGAAATTACTTAAAATTCTACAAAATGTATTATATTTATATCTGTGTATAGTATTCCCATAGTGCGAGTGTAGCCAAAAGGCGGAAGAACACTGTACAGGGTTGTGAGAAATTGGGTCGTTGATTGGGGTGTGAAATCTGGTCAAGCAACAGCCACAATCCCTTGCGGGGTAAAACGCAAAAAAGTCACTACATTAACCTTTGCTTGACCCTGGGCAGTTTGGTACAAAAAAGCAGTTAGGCTTAACTTAGAGGGAATGTGTAAAGTAGTTATGCAGTACATAAACAGCAATAAAGTGAAAACACAGCACAAAAAAATCCCAAACCAATTTAGAAAACTAGAGTACATTTTCATAAATTATTTGGCACCCAAAAAACAAATAGCCAATCAGTAGATCCCAGAGTTACGAATTTTTAAAGTTTTAGGTTCAAAATAGTGCCTAAAAGAGAAGAGCATCAACCGCAGACATCTGGTCGCGCTAGACCAGGGAAAAGTCACGTTTTTGAGCCGACTGCGATGGAGTGTGGTTTGGATACACAATGTGGATTGGGCCCGGTCAGCACTTGCCGCTGGACTTGGACATTTTTTGACGGAAAAGTATCCTAGAAGGTAGAAGTTCAGCAGGGCAAGGTTGCAGAAGTGCCCGAGGAGGGAGCATCGTCGTCGGATAGCCTTGGAGCAGAGTCACGGTGAAGATTTTTACCAACGGACTTGGACCTTGAGATGGAAGTCGAAAATCTACAGCCGGCCGAAGCAGAAGGCTATAGACAGTTCCACAAGGTCAGCTACCCCTTTGGGAAAGGACCATTGAAACTGATTTGCTGCTGTGGAGAACTTGGCGGATGAAGCCGCAAAGTCAATCCGACCAGCGATGCACCTCGGGGGATAGGCAAGCAGGTTGGTCCCAGTCTCCTCCTGGTTCACAAAGCAGTTTTTGGCCAAAGTTCTCAGTTTTGGAAACTGGCCATCTCTGGCACCTTTTATACCATAACCAAGGGTACAGAAATGGATGGAGCCCTCCTAGGGATTTGAGGCTCACTCAGGCTGGGTCCAGGTGAAGGTTCAAGATGGTGGGAGCCTGTTATGTCCCTGTGGCTCTGACTGAACAGGAGGCCAGCAAACTAGCCATGAAAGTCACTTCTGGAAGTCCTGGGTGCAGGTGAAGATGCAGGGCTCAACAGTAACGGTTGGCTTCTGAGGGTTCAAGGCAGGCTCCAGGCAGTAAAGCAGTTCTTCCAGGTACAGTAGCAGTCTAGCAGAGTGTAGCAAAACTTATAGAAAGGTTCTTTGAAGTTCAGGGAGTTTCCTGCCTCCCCTGCCCTGGCTCCAAGATGGTTGCAGTGACAAAACATGTCACAGCCAATTCAGGTGCAGGTAGAGCTGTGCTTAGCTGCCCCCCTATGAAGCCAGTTAATGGCCCATTGTGGCTCAGCTAATTTCACTATTGTATGACTTCCGGGAAGAATTCACAAAGTCTAACTGACCGATACAGCAAGTCATGTGCCCCAAGACAGGCTGCAGGCAGAAAGGGCCAAGGGCAGGAAAAAGCTAACTTTATAAAAGTGGTATTTTCAAATTTGCAATAATAAATCCCACTTTACCATTAAAGAGGGTTTATTATTAAAAGTTCACAGGTACCAAACATGACATATCTGCCTCCTCTCATTTAGCAATGTCAGCTTATTATATGTAATAAGGAATCCCCTATGGTATCCTACGGGAGGAGTAGGGTTCACAGTAGTAAAAACTAATTTGGGTGTTTTTCACTGCTGGACACATAGAACTAAAGATTACATATTCTACCTTTTAGTTACACAGCACTCTTCCCTATGGGCTATCTAGGGTCTACCTTAGGGGAGACTTTAATGTAATAAAAGAGGTGTCAGAGGCTTGGCAAAGGGTTTTAAATGTCAAGTCGACATGGCAGTTTGGCACTGCATTTAGGCTGCAATGGCAAGCCTGGGGTATGTTTTGGAGGGCTAGTTAAGTGGGTGGCACAATAAGTGCTGCAGGCCCACTGCTAGCATTTCATTTACAGGCCCTGGGTATATGGTATACCATTCTACAAGGGACTTACAAGTACATTAAGTATGCCAATTGGGTATAAATCAATTAAACTATGTGTTAGTGAGAGAGTACAAACACTTCTGATGGATACAAACTACCTGTGGATTCCTCACCTAATGAATTCATCCTTGCGCCAGCATCCGACGGAAAGTCTTCTTCCTAGCTCTCCATGTCGATGTGGCCGTCACAGTTGCACGGCTCCACGTGACTCCGTCTGACGTCACCATGCTAATAAGAGATCCTCGCCGGCGTGCTGACGTCAGTTTTCCTTTTTTCCGTGCCTTTGACCCCAACGTTTTTTTCCTGGCTCGCTGGATAGTGTGTATCTTTGGTAGTTACAATGTCTCCCCCGAGAAAATCGGGTTTCAAGCCTTGTAATGAATGTGGTAGGATGTCCGTCACTGATGCGCATGAGAACTGCCTTTGGTGTCTCAGCTCTGAGCACGATGTCGAAGGCTGTGTATTGTGCCAGAGTATGAATCCTAAGGTACTTAAAGAAAGAGAGGTCAAGCTTTTCTTAGCAAAGGCTAAGAAGAAGGGCCATAAGAGGGCTTCATCTCATGCTTCTTCCAGGAGGCACAAGAAGAGGCGTTGTCATGACTCACGGCGCCGATCCACACGGAGCTGATTGAGGTCGAGGTCTCCATCGGCTAGACGTCAAAGTAATTGGGAGGTGAGCCCTACTGTGACTATGCAGCCCCAGAGTCCAGAAGTATCTCCGACGCCATCAGTCTATGAGGTGGCTCCTCATAGCCCTCAGTTTTCACCGGCGCCGCAAGAGCCTGATGTGCAGCAGCAGGGTCAAGATCAGAGATATCCTGCCTTCCCGGCTCCGGGTGCGGATCCGGCGGCATTTTTAAATACCATGTATGCTTTTTTCCAGGCTATGGCCCCTGCTGGTGCACCGGCGGGTCCCACGGCAATTCGCTTTTTCACTGGGCTTCCCGGCTCCATATCAGATGTAGCCGTTTATGCCGTTTTGCCTGGTTGAGGGTGCTGGGTCGACGTCATTGATGTCTCCTTGTGGTATTGGGTTACCATCTACATCCGTGGCACCGTTGCCATCTCCGCGTCAGCCGACGCTGATGCTGTCCCCTGGCCAGCCGGCTGCATTACCTGCGTGCCAGCTGACTCCGAAGAAGGCGCCGTTAGAGTCCGTGTCGGCGCTGGGTCCGAGTGATGCTCGGATCCATACATCTTCTTCTGTGCCTGATCGGGATTTGGAAGCAGTGGCTTTGGCGTCGGTGGATTCGATGTCAACGCCGAGGTTAGAATCCCGCTTGAGATCTTGGAGAAAGGCCATGCGTCTCCTTGAAGAAGAAGAATACCGGCAGTTGGAAGAGGGTGAGCTTATGGAGCCTTTGGAGGAATACCAAGGATTGGGGTCAGCCAGTGGGATGGATACTTCCCCGGAATGGTACATTTCATCTCCAGGGGAGTTGAAGGAGGAGGCAGCATCTTTCCACTCGGTCATTAGAAAGGCAGCGGACTATTTAGACCTGCCTTTATCTGCAGCAGAGGTAAAGACAAATCTGCTGACTGAGGTGCTGCATCCCTCTACATCCTCAGCTGATCCTTTGCTGCCCTTCAATGAGGCATTGTTGGAGCCTATTATGGACTTGTGGAGGAAACCAGTTTTATCTCCGGCTGTTAATAGAGCTGTGGCAAGGAGGCATAGAGGAGCACCAGGGGATCCTGGGTCCCTGTCACATTATCCAACCCCGGAGAGTTTAGTTGTTCAAGGGTCTTGCTCCACAAAGTCGGCTCCTGGTTAGTTCCCTGTAGCCCCATCTGATAGGGAGTCCAAACGAATGGAGCAGTCTTAAAAAAATATCTTTTCGTCTTGCAGCATGGCGCTTAAGGCTGCGAACGCTACCTGTGTGCTGGGCAGGTATGTCCATGCCCTTATGGACTCAGCCAAGGCTATGGTCGGGAATCTGCCACAGGAGGCACAGAGGTCTTTGGGAACACTCTTTTTGGATGCACAGGCTGTGGCACAGCAGATTATACAATCTGGCCTTGATACAACAGACTCAGTCGGTAGGGTGATGGGGACATCTGTTGCTACAAGGAGGTACTCGTGGCGGAGGTCCTCCGGATTCTCCTCAGATGTACAGACCACCTTGCTAGACTTGCCCTTCGATGGTGAAAGGCTGTTTGGGGAGAAAGCTGACTCTGACCTTGAATGTTTTAAGGAGAGCCGAGCTGCAGCAAAGTCCTTAGGCTTACAGGCTACCCCTGCTGCTCCTTATAGGTCTTTTTGCAGGTTCAGAGGTTTTGGTCGCCGGGCCCCAGTACTTAGCTCAACAGCCTGCCAATCCATCTTATCGACCCTTTAGAGTGCGTGGGAGGGCTAGAGCTAGAGGGTCATTCCAGCAGCACCCTTCTTTGTCATCCTCTTCCTCTGGTGGACAACAGCAGGGGAGCAGCCCTAGTTTTCCCCACTTTATCGAACATGCCTCTCCTGTAGGGGGAAGGCTTCGTCTTTTTCTCCGCAAGTGGGAGTTGATAACTGCAGCCTCCTGGGTGTTAAATATTGTGGAAAAAGGATATTCTCTCCCCTTTCAAGAGTTCCCTCCTCCCTTTCCTCCCGTCCCTCGTTTTGTTCAGAGGACCATCTCCTGTTGTTGCAACAGGAGGTTCTGGCCATGTTATCAAAGAGTGCGATATAGTTGGTTCCGGAGCAGGAAAGGGGTCAGGGTTGTTAATCAAGATATTTCCTGATCCCCATGAAGGACAGTCGCCTGAGACCGATCCTAGACCTGAGGATTTTGAATTGGTTCCTCAAGCAGGAGAAATTCAAAATGCTGACTCTAGTGCCGGTACTTATGGCGTTGAACAAAGTGGATTGGATGGTGTCTGTCGACTTGCAGGGTGCGTACTTTCATATCACTATACTCAAGTCGCACTGGAAGTATCTCCGGTTTGTGGTGGGGGCGCAACACTACCAGTTTGTGGCCCTTCCGTTTGGGCTTACTTCAGCACCTCGAGTCTTCACAAAGGTGATGTCGGTGGTTGCAGCACATCTCAGGCGGAAGGGAATAGCAGTATTCCCTTACCTGGATTATTGGTTGGTCAAAGCCAAGTCTCCAGAGCTGGTGCTGCATCACCTGCAGGTGACAACCCAGTTGTTGTTCGATCTGGGGTTTTCAGTAAACGTGCCCAAGTCTCACCTGGAGCCCTCTCAACGCCTCCTGTTCATAGGGGCAGTACTGGATACAACATTGTATCGGGCCTACCCTCTGCCTCAGCGGATTCGAGACATTCAGGCGCTGATTCCATTGTTTCAAAATAGAGCGGTTGTTCCGGTCCTCAAGGTCTTACGCCTGCTTGGTCTGTTTGCTTCTTGCATTCTGTTGGTCACTCATGCGCGCTGGCATATGAGGGCTCTTCAGTGGTGTCTCCGCAGGCCGTGGTTTCAGCACAAAGGGGATCTCGAGGATTCGATAAGGATCTCCAGGGACACTGCAGCGGATCTCCAATGGTGGGCAGTGGACAGCAACCTTTCCCAAGGACGGCCGTTCTCACTACCACCTCCAGTGGCCACAGTTGTTACGGATGCCTCCACTCTAGGATGGGTGCTCATCTGGGGGATCTGGAGATCAAGGGTCATTGGTCTCCAGTGAAACAGATGTTTCACATCAATCTGTTTGAACTGCGGGCGATACGTCTGGCTCTCAAGGCCTTACTCCCTTTCCTTCACAGTCAGACGGTTCAAGTCCTCACGGACAACACTACAGCAATGTGGTACGTAAACAAGCAGGGAGGAGTAGGGTCGTACCTTCTCTGCAGAGAAGCTCTGCGGCTATGGTCCTGGGTTCAGGACCATCAGATTTGCTTGATAGCAAATCATTTGGCTGGGGTTCTAAACGTACGTGCGGACAGTCTCAGTCAGCACTTCCTGGCCGATCACGAGTGGCGTCTCCATCCAGACCTAGTCCGGTACATCTTCGAGATGTGGGGGTCTCCGCAGGTAGATCTATTCGCCACTCGGGAGAATGCTCACTGCCCATCGTTCTGCAGTCTCCAGTATCCGTTGCAAGGAGCGTTGGGGGACGCGTTTCAAATACCCTGGGACGGACAGTTGCTTTACGCGTTTCCCCCCCATACCCTTGATTCCTTGGGTCCTGAGGAAGATTCGCCAAGACAGGGCCCAAGTCATCTTGGTGGCACCGGATTCGCCGAGAAGGGTGTGGTACACAGACCTTCTACAATTCTCAAAGTGCCCTCCGCTCCGTCTCCAGCTCAGGGCAGAACTCCTCTCGCAGTCGCAGGGGCAGGTTCTACACCCCCACCTCCAGAGCCTGCACCTTCATGCCTGGAGATTGAACGGGGCAACCTGAGTTCTTTTTCTCTCCCACCGGATGTAGTGGATGTTATTCTAGCGTCCAGGCAACAGTCCACTAAATCCATTTATGCCAGTAGGTGGGCTAAATTTGTTATTTGGTGTGGAGAGAAACAGAAAGATCCCTTGAATGCCCACCTTTCAGATGTTTTGTTATTTGCTCTTGATTTAGCAAAGAAAGGCTGTTCAGTGGCTACGGTTAAAGGTTATTTGGCTGCTCTATCGGCTTTTCTTTGCCTCCCGGACCAGCACTCTTTATTTAAATCTCCAATTGTAAATAGATTTATTAAGGTCCTGCTTAATAAGTTTCCTCCCACACCCTTTCATATGTCTCAGTGGGATTTAAATCTTGTTTTAACATTTCTGATGGGTTCACCATTCGAGCCCATGCATTCATGTCCTATAAGGTATTTAGGGCCTCATTCCGACCCGGACGGGTGGCCGACGCCGCCCGCCGGGCGGAAACCGCCCAAACACCGCCCCGCGGTCAGAAGACCGCGGGGGGCATTTCAACTTTCCCGCTGGGCCGGCGGGCGATCTGCAAAAGATCGCCCGCCGGCCCAGCGGGAAAGCGCCTTCCACGAGGATGCCGGCTCCGAATGGAGCCGGCGGAGTGGAAGGTGTGCGACGGGTGCTGTGGCACCCGTCGCGCTTTTCAGTGTCTGCTAAGCAGACACTGAAAAGCAATGTGGGGCCCTGTTAGGGGGCCCCTGCAGTGCCCATGCCATTGGCATGGGCACTGCAGGGGCCCCCAGGGGCCCCACGACACCCGTTCCCGCCAGCCAGGTTCTGGCGGTGTAAACCGCCAGAACCAGGCTGGCGGGAAGGGGGTCGGAATCCCCATGGCGGCGCAGCTTGCTGCGCCGCCATGGAGGATTCCCATGGGCAGCGGGAAACCGGCGGGAGACCGCTGGTTTCCCGTTTCTGACCGCGGCGTTACCGCCGCGGTCAGAATGCCCATGAATGCACCGCCAGCCTGTTGGCGGTGCATTCGCTGCCCTCGGCCCTGGCGGATTCAATCCGCCAGGGTCAGAATGAGGGCCTTAGTGTCTTAAGACTGTTTTCCTAATCGCTATAACCTCTGCTAGGAAGGTTGGGGAGCTTCAAGCCCTTTCCGTAAAGCCCCCTTTTACCTTGTTTTTCCCTGATAAAGTGGTACTGAAAACCAGGGCGGCTTTCCTGCCAAAAGTTGTCACTCCTTTTCATATGGGGCAAGCTATTACCATTCCCTGTTTCTACCCGCCTCCCCACCCCTCTAAAGAGGAAAAGAGACTCCATCGATTGGACCCTAGAAGGGCTCTCAGTTTTTATATTGAGAGGATGAAAGACTTTCGCCTGGAGGATCAGCTGTTCGTGGAGTATGTTGGTCAGCGGAAGGGCAGAGCAGTCCAGTCCATAAAAGAACAATCTCCAGGTGGGTCATTCTTTGTATAAACGTTTGCTACTCACTGGCAAAGAAAGTTCCTCCTGAGGGTATCAGGGCCCACTCCACCATGGCTAAGTCGGCCTCTTCGGCCCTGGCAAGGGGAGTCCCGGTGGTGGACATTTGTAAGGCGGCAACTTGGGCATCCCTCCACACTTTCGCTAAGCATTACTGCTTGGATGCTGAGGTTCGGAGGGACGGCCAATTTGCGCGATCTGTTTTACAGGATTTCTTGGTGTAATCAGACGGGCACCCACTCTGAGTGCGGTACTGCTTTGGGACTCTATTCATAAGGTGAGGAATCCACCGGTAGTTTGTATCCATCTGAAGAACAAGTTACTTACCTTCGGTAACGCTTTTTCTGGTGAATACAATAGCTAACTGTGGATTCCTCACAGTCCCACCAGCCTCCCCGTTGCCTGTCTGATTGCACTAGGATATGTGGTTGTATGGATATATGTGTATATTGATATTTTTTCCTGTATATATATTTATATAAATAAATGATGGTTTTTGATTATGTTGCATCATGAGGGTTTTATGTATATATTTGTATTTATTGGAGTTATTGTGGAAGTCGGTTCTCACCTGTTCGCCACAAAGGCACGAAACAAATGGGTGAAACTGACGTCATGTAGGATGCCCCTAGGGGGTGCCACTATGGCCTCCTGAAGGCCCTCAAGTAGGATATCACCACCATTCACGTGCAATAGTAAAGGAGTTAAAAAGCAGTTCTGAACTAATTTGGAAGAAATTGGGTCTCTTTCTTTAGAAGAGAGAACTGGTACCAGGATGTCTTTGTTTTTTTTTGTTTTTTTTTTGCAATCAGTCACTTTATGGTGAGTTTGGTGTCCAGGGCTGATCCAGGTGACTTGTCATGCAGGTGAAAATTGTATTTCAAGACTGTCAAGGTATATACCATCAAGCCAGGTTTGTACTGTATCTTGTTTGTTGTACTTGGCAATTTATGAGGAATTCTATCTTCGGGTGAGCTTCAGGTAGGCACTAGACATTCAGGTTTGGATGATGTGCAAGCAGGCTTTGAGATGTTGAATTAGAGGAGCCTTTTAAGTAGAGTTGTGTATCACTGGCATAATGATGAATCTTGATGCTGTTATTTAGCTCCATGTGAAGGTTAATGATGATAAGGAAGAGTATGTAGCCCTCTGGAATACCAGAGGTAATAGTGAGTGGTTATGACCTGGAGATGCCATTGTGAACAAACTGGTGTTGGTTTGAAAGGTAAAGTTGAACCAATGAAAGACATTTACAGTGAATCTCATTTGAGGCTCCAGGATGCATATGAGGGGGGGATGGTCAACTGTGTCAAAGCTAGCTGAGAACTATCCAATAATATCAAGAGACAGGAGTCCTCTTCATCTGAGGTCAATAGGGGATTGTCTTTAATGTGTAAGGTAGGGGTCTATATGCTGCAGTGTGATCTGAAGCCAGATTTGTAGTCGTGCAGAAGATGGCTAGCACTGATGTGATATACTTGTTGAACATAGGGTACTTTTTTAATGACGTTGCCAATGAATAGTAGGTGAACGATGGGCCGGTTCCTAGCAAAGTCAAGAATATAGCCTATGTTTCTTTATTAGTTGGAGGATCTGGCCTGTTTTTAGAGCTTTTGGGAAGATGCCTTATGTCAGGGAGGCAATGACAATAGTACGTGTGGGGAGGAGAACATCCCCACAGAGGGTTTTGGTGAGAGGCAATGGTAAGACATGTTCTTGGAGGGCCTGGGGCTCCACTGGCTCCATCACCCAGAACTTTTGGCCAGGTTGAAACTCCACCAGAGTGGCCTTCTAGTCATACCACTGTTCTTACCTTCAGGTTCTCAGAAGCTTTCTTCCCGAACTTGGCCAACTGGGTCCTGAGGGTTCGCACATAGCTAGCCACATCTTGGGGGAGGGAGAGGGCTTCTTGGGAGCTTGAGCTCACCCCTCTTTCACCAGACTGAGAGGTCCCCTAACATGGTGGCCTTTGCAGAAGTTTGATCGGGCTGAGCCCAACTCCCTTCTGGGACACCTCCCTGTAGCAACAAGCAGGCATGGCAAGAGGACACCCCACTCCTGCCTAATGGACTCAGGCAGGCCGATAATCATGTCTTTTAGGGTTTTGTTGAACCTTTCAACAAGGTAAGTGGTTTATGGATAGTAGGGTGTGGAGAACTTGTAGTTTACCCCACACTCCTTCCACATAGGAATCTTGTATGCAAAGATGAAATTGGTGCCTGTAAGAAGCTGGCTCTGTATATACTATATCAAAATGAGACATAGTGTGCACAGAGTCCAGGGGTTCCCCAGAGGCTTAACAGAGTCCAAAGGAGATAATACTAATGCTCTCTTTTGTGGTAGTGTGGTCGAGCAGTTAGGCTTATCAGAGGGTAGTACAAGCATTTGTTGTACACACACAAGCAATAGAAGAAGCACACACTCAATGACTTAACTCCAGACCAATGGGTTTTATATAGCAAAAATATATTTTCCTAATGTATTTTCAGAACCACAAGATTCAAGTTGCAGGTAAGTACTTCAATAGATTTCCCACATGTATCAACATTACTTTGTTTGAAGTCGATAAGTTATACAGTTTTTGAAATATTGTCAATAATCTGTTTTAAAAGTTGACAGGGCAATTTTCAGAAATAGTTCCTGGGGGGGAAGAAAAGTTAGATTGTTTTACAGATAAGTACAACACTTACAGTTCCAGTCTCCGGGGGTTAGGAAGTCCACAGGTTGGGGTTCAAGTTAACCCCAAACACTCACCACCAGCAACATGGGGCCGGCTGAGTGCAGAGGTCAAAGTGTAGGCAAAATTAACCTATGGAGACTGGGTGCACTCGGTTTCAGATCTGTAGGCAGGGAAGTACCTGCCACTTCGGAGGGCAGACCTGGGGGGTTTAGAGGAGCACTGGGGGGGCCACAAGTAGGCACCAAACATACACCCTCAGCGACGCTGGGGGTGTTCGGGTGCAGGGTGCAAACAAGATGCCGGATCTCCTATGATTCTCTATGAGGGGGACTCGGGGCCACTCAGAGGCCACAGGCGAAGTCCAGGGGGTCGTCTCAGGCAAACTATAGGCTGGACAGGGAGGAAGGCCACCTGCTGAACATAGCTACACTGGAGGTTAGGTTCTCCAAGGCCTGGGGGATGCGAGTGCAGTGTGTCTTTGGGCGTTGGATATCTTCGTCCAGAGCATCTGCGGTCAGGGGGTCCTCTGGATTCCCTCTGCAGGCATTGTCGTGGAAGAGTGGAGAGGTCAACCTAGGGTGGGCAGTTGCTCGGAATTGACTGGGGATCCTCCCTAGCTGGTTGGGCCACCTAGAATCGGGCGTGGGCGTCGGGTGCAGAGTGGTTAGGACTCACGCATTCAGAGTGAGACTGGAGTCCTTAGTTGTTGATTTCTTCTTGGACAGGGCCGCTGTCTACTGGAGTTCTTGGTCTTTTTGGGTGCAGGGCAGTCCTCTGGAGCTAGGCAGAGATCGCTGGTCCCGCTGGAGCGTCAGTAGGGCTGGGGCCAAATCAGTTGTTGTCTCTGCTGGGGGTTCAGCTTAGCAGTCCTACTACTTTCTTGTCAGGTCGCCAGAAATCTGGTAAGCTGGTTTCAGTGAGGCCCTTAAATCCTGGATTTAAGGGTGTTACAGGGGTCAGAGGGCAGTAGCCAATGGCTACTGTCCCTGAGGATGGTTACACCCTCCTTGTGCCCACTCCCTTTGGGGAAAGGGGCACAACCCTAGTCCTATTGGTCCCTGTCCTCCAAATCAAGATGGAGGATTCTACAGGGAGGGGGTCACCTCAGCTCTGGACACCTTAGGGTTGGTCCTGGTTGGGGTGGTCACTCCTCCGTGTCTTCCCTAATTTTCCAGCCGGACTTGCCACAAAAAGTGGGGCTTTGTTGGGGGGGCGGGCAATTCCACTTGCTGGAGTGCCCTTGGGCACTGTAATCCGAATCTTGAGCCTTTGAGGCTCACCACCAGGTGTTAAAGTTCCTGTAGGGGGGAGGTGTGAAGCACCTCCACCCAGGACAGGCTTTGTTTCTGACCACAGAGTGCACAAAGGCTCTCACCCAATGTGGTCAGAAACTTGTCTGAAAATGGCAAGCTGGCACAGACCGGTCAGTCCTGCACTAGCATTTTGGCTAGTATGGAACCTTGAGAGGGCTGCCTTTTTCTCCCCACCAGCACACACATGCTGCAAAGGCAGTGTACATATGCTTGGTGAGGGGTCCCCTAGGGTGGCATAATACATGCTGCAGCCCTTGGGCTCTTGCCTGGCCATAGTGCCCTTAGTACCATGGGTACCATTTACAAGGGACTTAACTGTGTGCCAAGTGTGTGCCAATTGTGGAAACAAAGGTACAGATTTTGTGAAAGAACACTGGTGCTGGGGCCGGGTTAGCAGGATCCCTGCATACTTTCAATCAAAGTTGACATCAACTCTAGGCAAAAGGTGGGGTTGGGGGCATGCCAACAGTGGCACTTTCCTACAGTGTCCCTGTTAGACACTGCTGCTTTGGTGAACCCAACCAGGGTGAAGATCCCCACCGTGGCCCTGGCCACTGCAGGTTCAGTCACAGGCCTCAGAGGTTTTGCTTCTGGGATCCTAGTGGCATGGCCCACCAAAGCCAAGATAAACCTGTTGCCCACGGCAGTTTTGGCATCCAAGGGACCAACAATGTTGTCACACACTATTTCAAAGAGGGTGCCAAAGAGAGGTGCACAATTTAGGGAAGACCTTATCATTTTCCCACTGGCCTGGCAGGTGACACAGGTCCTGCAGAAAGTATCTGAGGCTATCCTCATCCGGGGCCAATAGAAGTGGGAGACAAATGTGGCAAAGGTCTCGATTTACCCCAGATGTCCTTCCATGGGATTTTCATGAGCCAATACCAGTAGAAAGCACTTGTAGCTTTGGGGTACTACAAACACATGTGCTGTCCCATGCACAATGCCTTAGGCTCACTATACAGGACATTATTCTCCCAGTATATGAGGTGCCCTCCAGAGGTGTCACCTGCTTCAGCCTGATAACTCATGCCCTCTAGGGTTGAGCACTCCTTCTCTGTCTTACGGACCTACTCCAATTGTTGGCCCATCCTCTGTTTGCCATTGAGCAAGTTCAGATAGGTCACCAAGGGAGGAAGTCTTGTTTTCTGCTTTTGAGAATATAAAATTCTGCTATGGGAGGACCAAACCATTGACTAATCCAGTGACAAGAGAAGGATATTGTTGATGTCTCATTGCCCAGAGTAGCAATAAAGAAGAAGGTAGATTCCTTTACACCGGAGTACAAGAGAAGTGAACAGGTATACCCTTTGAGAATTATTGCCTAAACTAATATTCATTGATCATCATATATCATCAGTAGAGGAGGTGGAGGCAGGGGCAAGTAGGAATCATGCCAATATGTTCTGTTCAGGCCCACACTGGCATTCCAGGCTTTACCTGTTTCCCTGGGATGCTGGAAGGGTCGGGACAGTTTTGTTACTGGGGGCCAGTTTTGCAGCAGTGCTCCCCTTGGAAAGACCAGGCCTCCCTTGTTGTGCTCACTTGCTACACACCGGATGGAGTTGGTATGACAAAATTTGCCACGGCTGCTGTGGATTCCCCGTCCGGCCTTGGTTTTATTATGGGGTTATGGATCATGGCAAGATAGCTGAAAGTTAAAGAAAGAAGATATGCTCCTACATCAGTCATATTGATGATTCTAAGTTGCTGATGTGTTAAAAGGGAGAGGGTTACTTTTTCTTATTTCTGTAGATCCATAACACAGCAATGGAGAAAAACTTAAAATGCTAATTAAACTCTAGAAGTACCAGAAAGGAGTAATCCTTTCATTAGACAAAATAGTCTACAATTAGGTTTACAACATACGATGCAAGGGGGTTCAACTTACTGTCCAAACAGTTGAGTATACTACATCCTCTGGGACACTTGAAATTTCGTCAGGCTCAGCATTCTAATATCAAATATATTTACTTAGTAATTCCTTGATTTAGGGTGAATAAACAATTCATTGAGAAAACAAATACAGAAGCAACTGAATAAAAGCCCTCCAGGAACATGACACTCACCTTAAGCAAACACAATCACAAAATGTTTGGTTAAGTGTGTTTGCATTATTTGTGCAGTTGTGTTCACTTCTGAAGAAGCAGAACACACAATCAAAATTATCTTATGGAAGAGAATAAAGTTGGTAAGTTACTGGCCAGCAAATAACAAAGGACATTCATTTGACTATATAAATTCAATTCTTTAGTTGATTCTTTAATATTAGAATTTCAGGGTATATTTTATTATTTGAGTCATAGCAAGTTACTTATAGCTAGGAATAGAAGAAGCATGAAATTGTTGTTTCTGTTCAAAATACAAAGGGACAAAAGACAGGGCTTTCCCCTTTTACTGTTGCTGCTTGAACTTACCTCTAAACTGCTTGCCCAGAAAATATGCATCAGTGAGAGAATACAGGGTATCTGTTAGACCTGGCAGCCTTAGGGTGATCCTTCTGCAAACATTGTTCCTTGCCTTTCGCCATTTTGCTGAAGTTCGTTTTGCTGGCCCTAGAACTCTTTTTTTTCACTTTACCACTGTTAACCACTGTTACAGTGCGTGTGCTCGCTCCCTTAAACATGGTAACGTTGACTTACACCTAATTGGCATATTTAATTTACTTATACGTTCCTTTTAGAGTGGTATACTATATAACCATGACCTGTAAATTAAATGCTACTAGTGGGCCTGTATCGTATATTGCACCACTCGCTTAAGTAGCCCCTTAAAACATGTCCCAGGCCTGCTATTGCACCCTGAATACAGTTTTAAACTGCCAATTCGCCTTAGCAATATAACACCCTTGCCAAGCCACAGTCTCCCCGTTCATACCATATAAGTCACACTAAGGTAGGTCCTACATAGCCCATAGGGCAGGGTGGATTGTAATTAAAAGATTGGACATGTACTTTGAACTTTTACATGTCTTGGTAGTGAAACACGCCTAAATTTGTTTTTTCACTAATATGAGAGCTATTTATCCAGTAAGATAAAATTGGGTTGTCTTGTTACATTTAGTAAGTGTTAATGTTTGATCAGGAGCAGGTAAGAATTTAATGTTTGCTGTCTGTGGAATTGCTATTACAAATCCTCTAATGGGAAAGCTATACTTTACATGACAGTTTTGAAGATGCCACATATTTATTCCTCCCAGAAAGCCACACAATTCAGGGATAAGGCGTTGCCTGAATGGGCCATCAACTGGCAGGATGGGGAAATGGAGTTGGGCATAGCCCTACTTGCAACTGAAAAGGAAGTGCTCTGCCTTCACACAAAGGACTTGTCACCCCCAGCATTGTTCATGCAACCAGCTTGAAGTCAGAGCAGGGGAAGCATGAAACTTCAAGGACTTCAAAGAGAATTCTCTAGTTGCTTCTCCCACTTCAAAGGTTTAAAACATATGATGCAAGGGGGTTCAACTGACCGTCCAAATAGCTGAGTATACTACATCCTCCGGGGCACATGCAATTTGATTTCTGCTTCCTGAGATGTGTTGTATTTAGTAAGTTCAGGATGTCTTAACACGCTAAATATCAAATAAAATATCAAATATATTTCCTTAGTATTTGTTGCATTAGGAAGAATAAACAATTGGTGCTGTGAGTGTCATATATTATACAGTCAACAAGCCCTTCAAAGGGAAATCTCTAGAAATGTATCTTACTTCAATGAAGGCACCAGGAGTAAAAACAGGACCCTCACCCCCACTCTTCAGTTCACTTTCTGGACCTGCAGAAGGACTTGAAGAGTACTGCCTGATGCTGTGGCCTCCTGTTTACTCCACAAATCTGCTTTGCTGCACCTGGATGCCCTGTTCTGCTGTCTAGAGCCTGCCTTCAACCCTCGAAGGCCTGCCATGCTGCTTGAGCCCTGTTTTATCACTTGAACCTAGGAATACCAGTGTGACTCTAAGGGCTAGTTGGGTGGCTTCCAGATCAGAGCCTCAGGGACATAAAAGGCTTCAACTATCTTGAACCTGTACCTGGACCCCACCTGAGAGAGTGCTGAATCCCCAAGTGGTGCCCTTCCCATCATGGACCCTTGGTAGAGGTGTTAAAGTTGCCCTGATAGCCAAAATACAAAACGTGGGACTTGCAACTTTTTTGGCTAAAATCTGCTCTGAGAATCGAAAGAAGACCTGAGCGAACTTGAATTATCTATCTGTCCAAGCTGCATCACCGGTCAGCCTGACTTTGCAGCAGCTCCAGCTACCTTCTTCTCCACAGCAACAAATCCTAAGCAACGGTCCTTCGTCAAAAAGGTATACAGCCTCCTGGGACTCCCCCTTCAAGACTACAGCCTCCTGCCTCATCCCGCTGGAGATTTTTGACTTCCAAAAAAGACACTAAGGGCCTGATATAGAGTTTGGAGGAGGGGTTACTCTACTCTGCCATAACGGTGACATATATCCCATTCGCTAAAATCTAAATCCCATTGTATCCTATGGGATTTAGATTTCAGCGGACGGGATATCCATCACCGTTGTGACTGAGTAACTCCTTTGCCATACTCTAACTCAGATCTGAAGAATCTTCTTTCAGCAGCTTAATTTTCTTCAGGATGCCTGCCCTGCTTCAGTGTTTTGTCAGCTTAAGGTTAGCCTAAGGGCTCGGCTCCTGCACCGGGCGCCAAGCTTGGGGGCATCAAAAGCATGCCCAGTTGTCAGCTATGTTCCCTGCAGCACCTTCCATTTCTGCACTCAAAGACTGTGTGAAGACACTCATACCACCCCACACAGGAGAAAGACAGCCAGCTTTAGTGACTTCTAGTCATGTAAATACACAAGCGGCTTGACACCTTGTCTTTTTCTTGGTGCGCAGCAGGGAAATTCAATGAGGAAGAGGGGCGGAGGTGTCATAGGAGTGGAGGTGTCATAGACCAATGATGGAAGCTGTAGGTCCTTGCTTCAGTTTCCTGCTGTGCAATTATGCTACTAAGAAGAGCCACTGCAATTAAAGAGCATTCGCCAAGCCAATAGATCTCAGCAATGCAAGAGCTATTGGCATTATCAATATCAATGTATTTTAGCCCTGTGTATAGAAGCTGATTCTCTCCTCCCTTTGCAATGATTCCATTCACTCTTTGTATCACTAGACTGCTATCTCTGCTTTCTCCTCTGGTTCAGCACTAGGATCCTGCAAGCCAAAGCTGTTTCCATTTCAACATCTCTTGGTTGCAACATGTTTCTAGATCACAAATGGTTGGCAATACTCTTTACATGCCTTACAAATGCTTTGTTAAAATAGAGTGAAATGACTGTCAGTGATCACATCCAACAAATGGCTATCCACAATCTATCTGCTGCTTTGACATTAGGAACCACACAACCTTGTTTTGCCTGCTGTGGTATCAAACACAACTCTGACAACCGAGGCTAGGTTACAAGATTTTCTTTCTGGCTTTTAATATAAGTCATATTTCCCTCCACTGGCTAGGGGGATCTCCAAGGTTCTCGTTTGCTACTCTTGACATTTACTTGGTCTATTGTTCCTATTTTACTCCTGATTGAAAATTATAAGTTGGTATGTCAGTGAATGATAGATTCCCTATCTGCAACATTAAGAAACAGATGTACAAAACGCTTTAGTGGTCGCTAAATATAATGGTTTGTGACCCCTACTTTTTTTCCTATGTGCTAAACCCAATTTAGGACTTGGTAAAGATTTACCTAATCTGAAAATGAGTCTGCAACTGGGTACCTGGTAGACCTGGCACCCTTGGCATGGTCTCTCCAAACTTTTTGTCTTGAGACTTCCTTTGTTGCTAACTTTGTTTTTGCTGGTCTTAGGATTTTGCTCACTTTACTACTGCTAAAAAGTGCTAAAGTGTATGTGCTCCTTTCCTAAAATATGGTAACATTGGCACCTACCCAATTGGCATATTTAATTTACTTATAAGTCCCTAGTAAAGTGCACCCTCTGTGCCCCAGTCCTATAAATGAAATGCTACTAGTGGGCCAGCAGCACTGATTGTACCACCCACTTAAGACTAGCCATTGAAACATGTCTTACGCCTGCCCCTGCAGAGCCTGTATGTGCAGTTTTAAACTTTCATGTTGACCTGGCAGAGTAAATCTTTTGCCAGGCCCTAACCTTTCTTTTTAAAATATATATAAGTCACCTCTAATGTAGACCTGAGGCAGCCTGAAGAACAGGTTGCAGTGTATTTAAAAATGTTGACATGTACTTTTAGGTTTTACATGTCCTGGTAGTGAAAAACTCTTACATTTGTTTTTCACTACTGCAGGTCGAGTCAGATAAACTTTATTCTGTCACATTCCAACCATAAAATCACATTATAATATACACAATCTGACCATAAAAGCACAAAAAAGCACATCATAACATAAACAATCACATATAAAAAAGACAGCACTCAATAGAGCAATAAAAATAAATAAAATGTTACTCCCTCCCAAATAACCTAACCCTTAAGCAGCATATATCATCATCAGTTTCAAGACAGCAAGGATAACATTTAAAACAGAGAAACAAATGTTTGAAAAGGACAAATGTTGTAAAAGGCACAAACCCTCATTATGGGTCAAAGTGGCCTTCTCTCTCAAAATAGGGCATAAACAAATGGGCCCGTAAAGTGCAATAGATAAAAACAAAAAGTATACAGTGGATTGGGGGGAAAGAGCATCACAAGGACAGCACTGGAGCGAAGTGAGCCAAGAACCAACCCTGTGAAATGAACCATGTGAAGACATAGCTTGGTGAGATAAACCCTGTGCTCCATATTTTTAACCCAGGTTAGGTGTGGCTCTGTCCCACTGGAAGTAGAAATCAGGACGTGCCTTTCAATCAAGACCATATCAAGGGCCTTTTCAATTCTCGTCTTTTCTCTAGTCTTATAAAATCTTTCTTTGACCAACGTCTTTGAGCTAGTAGTAATATTTCCTGGTTTATCAAAAACATCCCTTAACCCCAGTTGTGCAAAGTGTTTTTGAATATTCAAACCAGGGGATAGCAATCATGTGATCCAGATTCAAACAGTCCTCTATTATCATAAGTGAGAAAACAGTCTCCGGAATAGGCCACAATTTAAGCAAATAATTTAAATAAGAAAAGTGGAGATATTCTTACATGGTCCTCCAGGAAAGCAAGTCCTAGTTCCTGGTAGGACATCAAACTGGGTGGCGTCTTTGGGAAGGCCAAAGGTTTACACAGAAATGTATTTTCGACTTTCTGTAGATTATCTACCCCCATATTTTCTCATGGGCCCTGGCTGCCCTCCCTGAGTCTACACCTGCACCATATATACACCTAATATGAGACATTTACTCTCGTAAGGAGTAACCATTTCTCTAGGGGGATTATCACCTAGATTAGTTGCAAATCTACAGATAGAATCACCCAACGCCACCAATGTCTGTGTTCTTTAGGCGGTAAGCCTAGCCCAAATCATGTTAGCATCAAATAAGATACCTAGATAATTAAAACTAGGCACCTTAGTAATAAACGTGGACCCAATAATGAAAGTCTTAGAACATTCTCTGGGCCAACTGTCAATACAAAGGATTTCTGATGGTTAATCTTCAATTCACGATCACCCAAAAAAGCCAGTAAAAACATCTAAAATGACCTGTAACCCATCAGTTGTCCATGCAATTAAAACAACATCATCTGCGTATAAAAATTCAGAGACCAAATCTGATCCTGTCTTAGGTACATCTATAACGCGAGCTGCTAAAACGGACTCAAGGGCTTTAATAAAAATTAAAAATATAAAGGGAGCCAAACAAAAAACATCCCTGTTTTAGCCCTCTTGTAACCTTAATGGTCTGGGTGCACTCACTGCTTGGCGTATAACTGACTTTAGTTGATGTGTCCCAATGAAGGCACATAAGAAGGTCCAGTAAATGGGGGGTCAATACCAGCTTGGTTGCACAATTGCCCTCTGTCTACGAGATCAAAAGGACAGGAGCGGTCCATAAAAGCCGTATGAATGGCACCTCTCCTGGCTTTGACATACTTCCCCAAAATTAAGGACGGGTTTAGTGCATGCTCAATAGTGCCCAGCACAGGGTGGAACCCATACTGGACTTTGTAGAAAAAGGCATTTCCCTCAACCCATTCTTCCAGTTTGCCCAGAATTACACGCCCTAAAATTTTAGCTGAAGAGTCTAATAGGGAAATATGGTGGTAATTTACAGGAAGGTTCCTATCCCTTTTCTTAAACATTGGTACTATGATAAATTCCCACCAAGAAACTGGTGGACCTGCCTTAAACACAGCTCTCAATACATTCATCAACAGATGGGCCCAAAAAGCTACATTTTGCTTGAACAGATCTAGTGACACTCAATCAGGGCCTGAGGCCTTTCCAGCTGCAGCTCTCAAGATGGCTTTCAACATATCTGCCAGAGTAAGTGACTCCTCCAGCTTATTATCATCAATAGCCTGGGGATTTGCTTCACTTAGTGGTGCAGAGCGATGGCCTCTGGGGGACTCTGGCTGAAAATCTGAGAAAAGTGAACAAACCAGTAACTCTGAGGAATGTGGCACTCAATGATTTCCGATCTCCAAAAAAGGCTCTGTTATCTCCCATCTGTGCTGCTACCTCCAAATCATCCCATGCTTTCTTTCTAATTTCCATTTTCCTTAAATTAAGGACATGCTCATAATTTTCTCTTGCAGCCTTAATGTCCGCAAGGATGGGGGGTATCAAATTAGTGGCCTTTTTAATGGTTTTATAAGCACTAGTGCACTCTCAGTTAAACCATGCTTGCAGAAGGCCCTCTTTTATTCTCTATTTCCTGGTTAACATAAAGGACACCATGCTGCAGATCTCAACAAAACTGTCACATATTTTTGCCGGTGCTGCATTAGGAGAAAGACAACAGATCATATCATCATGGCTGCCTTCAATTAAGTGATTCAAGAAAATCTGGGGATCTATAGAAGCCCTTTAAATATGGACATCCCTATTAACAGAGTACTGTAATTGTGGCCTGATTTCGGGCTCAGTCGTGAGCTGAAAGGAAAAAGAAAAAGCTACACTAATTAGGTTATGATCACTACAGATTTGCGAGAGGACCCTGTAACTTGATAATTTGCAAACAAAATCACAACATAATAAAATAAAATTATTTGTGCTGCCTTTGCCTCTTCCAACCAAAGTATGTGGGCTAATCGCATCAAAATTATTGAAATCAGAGGCAAAAAGCAAATTATGAGTGAGGACTATCGATGCATCGCCTCCCCATATTTCGAGTGAAGAAGTGGGTGATGTTTTCTCATAAGTCATTTGAAAACCCACAGATATCACTTCCACTAAAAGTACATTGGTTTATATTAAAATCCCCAGCCCAAGCTAATGATATATGGGCTCCTATTGAAGCGGTTAACTTAGTAGCCTGTTGATCTAACTCTTCAATAATTTCAATAGGAAGGGCTGTAAAACAAATTGTGATAAACATTTTTAAGAATCACATTAAATGAGTTACTCCAAGAAAGTTTGAAAATTTGGTAACAGGGATTGTAAACTAGCACCTCACACCTCAGGGTCCTAATCGCTATGGAAACCAATACAGCCAAACCCCCTTTCCCTATTTCTGCAGAAGATGGCACAACAGGGAAGCAAAAGGATTTAAACCCCTTGACATGGAAAGGAACAGTGGACCAGGTCTCTTGACAATAGATTATTTCTGATGGATACAACTACCTGTGGATTCCTCACCTGATGAATACTCCCATGGCGCCAGCATTTGACGGAAATCTTCTTACTAGTCTCTGCACGTCGACGAGGACGTCACTCTAGCCCACGCGACGCCGTCTGACGTCATACAGGCAATAAGAAGTCCTCGCCGACGTGCCGATGACAGTTCCCTTTTTTCCGTGCATTCGAAACGGTTATCTTCGAGGGAGTTACTGTTACCTTCGTGGTTACAGTGTATTGTCTGCTGCGTAGTCTTCTCTGCGGTAACAATGTCTCAGAGGAAGTCGGGTTTCAAGCCCTGTCGAGAGTGTGGGGGCAAGATGTCAGTTACAGATCCTCACTCCGACTGTCTATGGTGTTTGAGCTCCGACCACGACGTCTCGACTTGCGATTCATGTCAACACATGAATCCGAAGGCCCTCAAAGAGCGCGAGGCCAAGTTATTCATGGCAAAGTCAAAGAAGAAGGAGAAACATCATAAGAAGTCTTCTTCGCCAAGGTCTCACCGGCGTCATCGAGACTCCCGGCGCCGTAGAGACTCACGACGTCACTCCAGCAAGGAGTCTCGTTCGAGGTCACCTTCGGCTCGGCGTCGGAGGACTTGGGAGGTCAGCCCCACGGTCACGCCGCATCCATCGACGCCGTTGCCCTCTCCGGCGTCACCGACTTCACCTGGTCAGGCGTCAGTGATTGAGGTGGTGCAGCCTCTTGTGTTTTCTCCGGCGTCGCAGACGTCGAGGCCGGCGTCGGGGTCGCCCTCGATCCAGGCACCCCAGTATCTGGCTTTTCCCACTCCTGGAGCCGATAGTACCGCGTTTCTTAATGCGATGTATACCATCTTTCAGCAGATGGCTCCAGGAGCTGCTCCGGCTGGTCCTTCGGGGCCCTTGGCCTTTTCGTTGGGTGATCCTGCGCCTCTTCGGCCGGCACCCTTTATGCCCTTTCTCCCTTTTGGGAATGTGGGCTCGGCGCCGGTGCCGGCGTCGGTGGCCGCTCCGGTGGCTTCGGATGTTTCGGCCCCGGAGGTTGCCCCTCCGTCGAAGTCAGGATTTTGCCCTGTGACTCCGGTTGGTCCATCGGCTCCAAGACCTCGTCCTCCGGCTCCTGCCTCGGCGCCGAAGCTGCCTGTGGCGCCGGACGCGGCGTCAGATGCTTCTGGAGATCGGCGCCGTTCTTCGACGTCGGCGGAGGCCATGTCGACTCCGCGTATCGAGGAGAGACTTCATTCGAGGAGGCGTGCTCTCCGTCTTTTAGAAGAGCAAGAGTACCAGCGAGTCCTAGAGGAGGGAGAGATTGAGGACTCTGGAGACGGACTGCATGGTCTGGATACAGCCAGTGGGCTGGACACTTCCCCTGAGTGGGACCTTTCATCTCCAGGGGAATATACGGAGGAGGCTGCTTCCTTTCATGCTGTGGTGAGGAAGGCAGCGAGCTTTTTGGACCTGCCTTTGCCGGTGGCAGAGGCAAAGCAGAATTTGCTGACAGAGGTATTGCATCCGGCCTCTGCTGCAGCTGAGCCTCTCTTGCCATTTAATGAGGCTTTGCTGGATCCGGTGTTGGAGGTGTGGAAGAAGCCGGTGTCTTCCTCGGCCGTTCATAGGGCTGTGGCCAGGAGGTATCGAGCTGCACCATCTGACCCTGGCTTTCTCTCTAGACACCCTACGCCGGAGAGCTTGGTGGTGCAAGCCTCCTGTTCCTCAAAGTCAGCGCCTGGTTCCTTCCCGACGGTGCCTGGAGACAGAGACTCCAAGAAACTGGATGCGCAGTACAAGAAAATATTTTCGTCATGCAGTTTGGCGTTGAAGGCCACCAACGCCACGTGCATTCTGGGGAGGTACATCCATGCGCTGATGGATGATATTTCGTCTTCATTCACGGAGCTTCCCCAGGGTCTTTTGGATGTGGTCTCGGACGCCCAGGCTGCCGCGACCCAGATTATCCAGTCTGGGCTGGACACGACCGACTCGGTGGCCAGGGCGATGGGCACGGCTGTGGTGGCAAGAAGACAGGCCTGGCTCCGAAACTCAGGGTTCTCTGCGGATGTGCAGTCGACCCTGCTGGACCTCCCGTTTGATGGGGACAGACTGTTTGGAGCCAAGGCAGATTCAGCCTTGGAACGATTTAAGGAGAGCAGAGCCACAGCCAAATCGTTAGGACTGCAAGCTCCTTCTTCCTCTGCCTCTTCTAGAATTTTCAGGAGGTTTCGGGGATTTGGGCGTGGCTCATATTCCTCTTCCTTTCGGGGGAGGTTCCAGCAACCCGCCTCTTCCCTCCCCTATAGGTCATTTAGAGGGAGGGGGAGGGGTGGGGTCCGTACCAGAGGAGCCTCTCAACAGCACTCTGCCTCTTCCTCGTCCTCTGGAGGGGTGCAGCAGGGGAAGCAGCCTTAGGCTTCCACCGTTTCCCACTCACTCCTCTCCTGTAGGGGGAAGATTACAGCGTTTTCTCCACAAGTGGAAGTCTATCACAACGGACACTTGGGTTCTCGGCATTGTGGGAAAAGGCTACGCCCTTCCCTTTCGGGAGTTCCCGCCCCTCATCCCGCCCCGCCCATCTTATTGTTCAGAAGAACACCTCCTGTTGCTAGAACAGGAGGTTCAAGTCCTCCTTTCAAAGGGCGCGGTAGAGTTGGTCCCAGAGCAGGAAAAGGGTCGAGGTTGTTACTCAAGATACTTCCTGATTCCCAAAAAGGATGGTCAGTTGAGACCAATCCTGGATCTGAGGATCTTGAATTGGTTCCTCAAACAGGAAAAGTTCAAGATGCTGACCCTAGCACAGGTGCTTTTGGCGTTGAACAAGGAAGATTGGATGGTGTCTGTCGACTTGCAGGATGCTTACTTTCATATCCCGATACTCAAGTCGCACAGGAAGTATCTCCGGTTTGTGGTAGGGTCGCAGCACTATCAGTTTGCGGTCCTCCCGTTTGGTCTTACTTCAGCACCTCGAGTCTTCACAAAGGTGATGTCAGTGGTTGCGGCGGAGCTCAGAAGGAAGGGGATAGCAGTATTCCCTTACTTGGACGACTGGTTGATCAAAGCCAAGTCCCCGGAGCTTGTGTCGCATCATCTGCAGTCAACAACCCAGTTGTTGTTCGACCTGGGCTTTTCGGTGAACGTGCCCAAATCTCACCTGGAGCCCTCTCAGCGCCTCCTGTTCATAGGGGCAGTACTGGATACAACATTGAGTCGAGCCTTTCCTCCGCCTCAGCGGATTCAAGATATTCAGGAATTGGTTCCAATGTTTCGAAATGGAGCGGTAGTTCCAGTCCTCAAGGTCCTTCGTCTGCTCGGTCTGTTCGCCTCCTGCATTCTGTTGGTCACGCATGCTCGCTGGCACATGAGGGCTCTTCAGTGGTGCCTCCGAAGGCAGTGGTCTCAACACAAGGGAGATTTAGAAGGTACTGTCAAGATCTCCAGAGATGCTGCTGTGGAATTGAAGTGGTGGATTGCGGGCAACAATCTTTCACAGGGGAAGCCGTTCGCGCAGTCGCCACCAGTGGCCACGGTAATAACGGATGCCTCCACCCTAGGATGGGGAGCTCATCTGGGGGATCTGGAGATCAAAGGGCTTTGGTCTCCAGAGGAACAGGTGTTTCATATCAATCTGTTGGAGTTAAGGGCTGTACGTTTGGCTCTCAAGGCCTTCCTCCCATCCCTTCGTGGTCAGTCGGTACAGGTCCTGACGGACAATACTACCACGATGTGGTACATAAACAAACAGGGAGGAGTAGGGTCGTACCTTCTCTGCAGAGAAGCTCTTCGGCTATGGTCCTGGGCAAAGGACCATCAGATTTGCTTGGTGGCAAATCATCTGGCCGGGGTCTTGAATGTACGTGCGGACAGTCTCAGTCGCCAATTCTCGGCAGACCACGAGTGGCGTCTCCATCCAGATCAAGTCTGTTTAATCTTCCAGATGTGGGGGTTTCCTCGGATAGATCTGTTTGCCACTCGGGAGAACGCGCATTGCCCGTTATTCTGCAGCCTCCAGTATCCGATGCAGGGAGCGTTGGGGGACGCGTTTCAGATAACCTGGTGCGACCAGTTGCTTTACGCGTTTCCCCCCATACCCTTGATTCCTCGAGTGTTGAGGAAAATTCGCCAAGACCGGGCCCAAGTCATCTTAATAGCTCCGGATTGGCCAAGGAGGGTATGGTACTCCGACCTTCTCCAACTCTCACTGTGCCCTCCGCTCCGTCTCCCTCTCAGGGCAGACCTCCTCTCGCAGTCGCAGGGGCAGGTTTTACACCCCAACCTCCAGAGTCTGCACCTACATGCTTGGAGATTGAACGGGGCAACCTGAGTTCCTTCTCTCTCCCGCCTGATGTAGTGGATGTTATCTTAGCGGCCAGGCGACACTCCACTAAATCTATCTACGCTAATAGGTGGTCTAAATTTGTTATGTGGTGTGGAGAGAGACAGATTGATCCCTTACATGCTCATCTGTCACATGTTTTGTCTTTTGCACTGTCTCTAGCGCAGAAAGGTTGTGCAGTAGCTACCATTAAGGGTTATTTGTCGGCCTTGTCAGCCTTCATTTGTCTTCCAGACCAACCATCGTTATTTAAATCCCCTATTGTTCTCAGATTCTTGAAAGGTCTTCTGAATCAATATCCTCCAAAACCATTCGTTATGCCTCAATGGGATTTGTCCTTGGTCCTGACTTTCCTTATGGGGTCCCCTTTTGAGCCTATGCATTCTTGCCCCTTAAGGTATTTGGTTATTAAAACAGTATTCCTGGTAGCTATAACATCTGCAAGGAGAGTGAGTGAGTTGCAGGCCTTATCGGTTAAACCCCCTTATATAACGTTTTATGGGGATAAGGTGGTGTTGAGGACCAAGGCTGCTTTCCTTCCGAAGGTTGTTTCACCCTTCCATTTGGCTCAGACAATCACTTTGTCCACGTTTTATCCTCCGCCTCATCCTTCAAAGGAGGAAGAAAGACTACATCGCCTGGACCCAAAAAGGGCGTTGAGCTTCTATATCGACAGAATGAAGGATATCAGGCTGGAGGATCAGCTGTTTGTCGGATACGTGGGCAAGAGGAGAGGAAAGGCAGTCCACAAGAGAACACTCTCCAGGTGGGTTGTTCTTTGCATTAAAATCTGTTACTCTTTGGCAAAGAAGGATCCGCCTGAGGGCATTAGAGCTCACTCCACCAGAGCTAAGTCGGCCTCTTCGGCCTTGGCCAGGCGTGTTCCTGGGGTTGACATCTGCAAGGCCGCAACTTGGTCGTCCCTTCACACTTTTGTGAAACATTACTGTTTGGACTCTGAGGTCAGAAGGGACGGTCATTTTGCACGGTCAGTGCTGCAGGATTTCTTGGTTTGACCATTTAGGCACCCACCGCCGGGCGTGGTACTGCTTTGGGACTCTATTCATCAGGTGAGGAATCCACAGGTAGTTGTATCCATCAGAAGAACGAGTTACTTACCTTCGGTAACGACTTTTCTGGTGGATACATTAGCTACCTGTGGATTCCTCACGGTCCCACCCGCCTCCCCGTTGCCTTTTTGGTCTCTCCAAGCAATCCTTGAGTGTGCTCCTTTTGGTCTTCAAAGTTGCAATACATTTTGCATGTATGATATTTGTATATATGTGTATATTTATATATAAATCTATATATATATTGGGTATATACATGATTCGTATGTATAAATATATTTATTTGTTTAAAAAAAAAAAAAAAAAAAGGTTATATTAAATCTACAGCTATTTTATTGCAATGTTGTGTGATTTACAATATTAAGAGATGTTGCTTTGCTCTTTCATTGCATTGGGTTATTATTATTATTCTCATGCACGTAAAAAATGTTGGTACTGTCATCGGCACGTCGGCGAGGACTTCTTATTGCCTGTATGACGTCAGACGGCGTCGCGTGGGCTAGAGTGACGTCCTCGTCGACGTGCAGAGACTAGTAAGAAGATTTCCGTCAAATGCTGGCGCCATGGGAGTATTCATCAGGTGAGGAATCCACAGGTAGCTAATGTATCCACCAGAAAAGTCGTTACCGAAGGTAAGTAACTCGTTCATTATGCCCTTCAATAAAACAGGCCCAATCCATATTATGCAATTTCAAACGAATCCCAGCAACGTTCCATGATAAAAGATGACAAAGGGATTGATTTGGTGGAATATTGGCCTAATTCATATTGGACACTAACATAGGAGTGGACTGAAAGTTAATCGCCAAATTTGTACAAGCTCCAGTTATGTGATGAGAACCTGGGCTTTCAGAGACAGCCATCAATTTTGGTGCAAGGAGAATGCGGGATGCCTAGGTGTGGGGTCACATTAACTCTTGCTTCTCTAAGATAGGCTGATCCGATGCCAAATTTATAAAGGCTCCAAAATAATGGGAAACTGGACTCTCAGAGACGGCTATCGATTTGGGTACAAGGGGGCAGGGGATACATGGAGCAAGGTCATGTTAGGTTTCACTCGCTTCTGTAGGACAGACTCATTACGAGGCAACAGGGCCACCCCAAATTTAACGCGACCTCCCCTTCCCCAAATCAATCAGTCTCATTGCAGTCAGACAGCAGGCCAAACCTGTTGGTATAAGGTAAACCCCAGAGGTACGGGGCTGGCGCAGTATTTGATAATGATTAACACATGTGGAGGCATTTTTGGATTTAAACACTTATCGAAATAAGCCAAAGGGAGTGTAACGATCGTAAATCTTAAAGGTGTTCGTGTTTTACAAAAACTCAGTAATCTCCTCACTTAGCTTGGGTATCTAAAATTAATGACAATACAGACCCCCGCTGTAGGAAAATGGCTCCCTGTTGCAGTTACCCCCCCACTTTTTGCCTGATATTGATGCTGACTTGACTGAGAAGTGTGTTGGGAACCTACTAACCAGGCCCCAGCACCATTGTTCTTTCACTTAAAATGTACCATTGTTTCCACAATTGGCATACCCCTGGCATACAGAGAAACGTCCCTTGTAAAAGGTACCAGTGGTACCAAGGCCCTGTGACCAGGGAAGGTCTCTAAGGGCTGCAACATTTGTTATGCCACCCTTAGGAGCCCCTCACCTAACACATGCACACTGCCATTGCAGATTGTGCGTGTTGGTGGGGAGAAAAAGGCAAAGTCGACATGGCATCCCCCTCAGGGCGCCATGCACACAAAATACTGCCTGTGGTATAGGTATGTCACCCCTCTAGCAGGCCTTACAGCCCTAAGGCAGGGTGCACTATACCACAGGTGAGGGCATAGCTGCATGAGCAATATGCCCCTACAGTGTCTAAGTCTATTCTTAGACATTGTAAGTACAGTGTGGCCATAGTAAGTATCTGGTCTGGGAGTTTGTCAAAAACGAACTCCACAGTTCCATGATGGCTACACTGAATACTGGGAAGTTTGATATCAGACTTCTCAGAATAATAACCCCACACTGATGCCACTGTTCGACTTATTACAAAATGCAAACAGAGTGCATCTTAGAAGATGCCCCCTGTAATTTACCCAATCCTTCAGTGCATGACTGACTGGTCAGTGCCAGCCTGCCACTGAGACGAGTTTCTGCCCCCCTGGGGGGAGAGCCTTTGTGCTCTCTGAGGACAGAAACAAAGCCTGCACTGGGTGGAGGTGCTTCTCACCTCCCCCTGACGGAACTGTAACACCTGGCTGTGAGCCTCAAAGGCTCATGCCTTTTGTTAGAGCATCCTGGCTAGTGGAGATGCCCTCCCCGCTGGTCACTGCCCCCACTTTTGGTGGCAAGGCTGAAGGAGATAATTAGAAAAACAAGGAGGAGTCACCCACCAGCCAGGACAGCCCCTAAGGTGTCCTGAGCTGAGGTGACCCCTGCTTTTAGAATTCCTCCATCTTAAGTTTGGAGGATTCCCCCAATAGGATTAGGGATGTGCCCCCCTCCCCTCAGGAAGGAGGCACAAAGAGGGTATAGCCACCCTCAAGGACAGTAGCCATTGGCTACTGCCCTCCTGACAAAAACACATCCCTAAACCTAGTTTTTAGGGGCGACCCAGAACCTAGGAAATCAGATTCCTGCAACCTACACAAAGAAGGACTGCTGACCTTAAAGCTCTGCAGATACGACGGGGACAGCAACTGACTTGGCCCCAGCCCTACCGGCCTGTCTCCAGACTCAAAGAACCTGCACAGTGACTCATCCAACAGGGACCAGTGACCTCTGAAGCCTCAGAGGACTGCCCTGAACCAGAAGGACCGAGAAACTCCAGAGAACAGCGGCAGTGTTCAAAAACAGCAACAACTTTTCAACTTTCTAACACCTTTCAAAGAACTCACACTCTGCACAACCGCCGGACCCGGCTCGAGCTCCAGAGAACCAACACTACAGGGAGGACTCCCAGGCGACTGCGACCTCATGAGTAACCCGAGTCGACCCCCCTGGATGCCCACAGCGACGCATGCAGAGAGAATCCAGAGGCTCCCCCTGACAGCGACTGCCTGAAATAAGGAACCCGACGCCTGGACCAAGCACTGCACCCGCAGCCCCCAGGAACAGAAGGAACTGAACTCCAGTGCAGGAGTGACCATCAGGCGACCCTCTACCTAGCCCAGTCGGTGGCTGGCCCGATAAGCTCCCCTGTGCCCTGCCTGCACTGCTAGAGTGACCCCGGGTCCCTCCTTTGATTCCTATTGACAATCGGACACCTGCTTTGCACACTGCACCCGACCGCCCCTGTGCCGCTGAGGGTGTGTTTTGTGTGACTACTTGTGTCCCCCCCCCCAGTGCTCTACAAAACCCCCTGGTAGGCCCTCCGAAGATGCAGATACTTACCTGTTGGCAGACTGGAACCGGAGCACCCCTGTTCTTCATAGGCGCCTATGTGTTTTGGGCCCTCCTTTGACCTCTGCACCTGACCGGCCCTCTGTTGCTGGTGCGGTGACTTTGGGGTTTCCTTGAACCCCCAACGGTGGGCTGCCTATGCCCAGGAACTTGAACTTGTAAGTGCCTTACTTACCTGAAAAACTAACCATTACTTACCTCCCCAGGAACTGTTGATTTTTGCACTGTGTCCACTTTTAAAATAGCTTATTGCCATTTTAACTAAAACTGTGTATGTGACTGCTCTAATTCAAAGTTCCTAACTTATCTGTGTGGAGTACCTTGCATTTTATGTATTTACTTCAAATCTTGAATCCTGTGGTTCTAAAATAAATTAAGAAAATATATTTTTCTATATAAAAACTATTGGCCTGGAGTTAAATCTTTGAGTGTGTGTTCCTCATTTATTGCCTGTGTGTGTACAACAAATGCTTAACACTACCCTCTGATAAGCCTACTGCACAACCATACTACCACAAAATAGAGCATTAGAATTATCTATTTTTGCCACTGTCTTACCTCTAAGGGGAACCCTTGGACTCTGTGCACACTATCTCTTACTTTGAGATAGTATATACAGAGCCAACTTCCTACACCCGGTATGTCTTTTGTAGACGTCCAATCCAACTGACCCTTCATGCAGTAAGAGTGTAATTTCCATCAGATGCATGGAAATCCCTATTTTCCCCAAGCCAATGGATATCCTTGATTCAGATTTGATCCCAGCTCTCCATTTGAGTTGACTTCAATGGTGGTACTCCTGCCAAAACCAAGACATATGCAGCAGCTGCTGGCGGTAGATTTAGAACCTCTGTACTGGACTTATTCACTTCAACATCTGATCCCTCCCTTCCAAAGGACTGAATTAGTCTGCCTGGCTAAAAGAGTTTGATATCTTACTAAAGTGTTATCCCCCCATCTCAGCATTTCCGTTTATGGAGGCCGGTACCCCGCCCGCAGATGCGATTTCCTGGAGATGGAGCCAAAGAACTCATAGCCCAAGTTGTAGAAGGCACATGGCTTTGCAGAGTCTGGGCTATAGAGGTTGGCTGTAGCTGACTGGCTCGGGCTGGAATTACCAGGGCCTTAGTAATATTAGAATGCCGGTCAAGCAGAAAATTAGTGACATAAGAATGTAATGTTAGCAGAGTGGCCACTTGGGTCTCAATTGTAGCCAGTCGCTCCATAATTGGGCATAGCTGTTTTTCTAATGTCACCCTAAAGTAATACTTAATTCCTCAGCACTCAGTCCGTTTGATTGCATTGTGAATGCTTTCCTCTCAGAATTCAACCGTAATGATTTTTGCTTTTTACATGGTGTTGTACTGCCTGTTTTTTCCACTTGACTGCTGGTTCAGGAGTGGGGAGAGAACTGTTAGTGCTAGGAGAGTCTAAACAGGTACTAAAATTTTCACTGAGGGGTGAGTCCTCGTGATCCTGTACTCCACCAGCAACTTCTGCTAAGGTGCCTTCTGTAACAGATGGCACTAGATTATGTCCCTCTGAGATATCGGCCACACCAGTCCCCAGCGAAAGTCTGCGTTCAGTAAGGGCAATCTTGGTGGATACCACCCAAATGGCTCTCTCCAGCATCAGGTCACTACTAGTTGGCTTACTATTTGTCTTGTGAGGCATAACAACACCTCCCCCAGCTTTCCATTTGCTTATGGTATAGGAACACTCAAAGGGTTAAAACTCGTGGATAGCCACATCAGAGAGGTGGCCCAGCCCAGCTTTATTCAGCTGCAAATGGACCCAGATGGTCCCGCCCTTGGCCAGGTCTTGTCTTGGTCTTTGCCCTGGCCATGTCTGGGCACGTCCCGCCCTGGGGGAGGCATGCAGATGCTATATGTGCGTGTTAGTGAGCAGGCCACGCCCCCTCCTGCCAGATTAAAAGCGCTTCCAGGTACAAAGCGCAGTGGATCTCGTGGTCCGAGGGGCAGCAGGGGCACAGGCAGATACTTAAGTATCTGCACTGACAGAGGCTTGCAGGTGCTATATGCACATCATTGAGAGAGCTCTGCCCTCTCCTTTCCAGATCAAAAGCACCTCCAGATGCAAGGCACAGTGGTTCTCATGGTCTGCGGGGTCCACAGGGATACAGACCGATGGATAAGTATCACTACTGCAAGTCCTATCTCACCTATAGGATAACATTGGAGTTGCCTTATAACTTTTTAGAAGTAAAACTTCCACTTGGGAAGAGATTGATTTTCCAAGTTTAGGGTCTCTGAAATGACAATTTAAAATCACAATTTATAGTGAAGGCGGATTTTAAATTGCAGTTCTGAAAATCCCACTTTTACAAAGTTGGCATTTTCTTAATTTAGCCATTTGGTGCATGTTGCTTGTCTCTGCTCGCATGCCTGGGGTGAGGTGACACTTGGGCTTTGTGTATTCCTCCTAGACAGCTACACACAATAGGAGCTTAGGTGTGACCTGACAGGCCTTGATGGTCCATCCTGGGTTGAATGGGAGGGAGGAGCTGGGCACAGCCTCCCTTACACCTGAATAGGCTGTGTCCTGTACACACACAAAGGGCTGCAAAACCCACTGTAGTGAGTCTGGGGCCAGAGCAGGAAGAGCAGAGACTGTGCACTTCAAAGGCATGTCTTCCCAGTTGGGCCTTTGAAGTGCTGGACCTCTGACGTACCACTCCAGTAAACTTCTGGACCCATGGCTATTCTTCCAGGAAAAAGGACTGCTGTTGATGTACTGCCACTCTGCTGAACTCCTGCTTTGCTGTGCTGACCTGCTGCCTGATGCCTGCTGCCCTCTTCCCTGGGAGTGAGAAGGACTGGACCGTCATCTCTCCAACCCAGAGTGATTCCAAAGGCTAGTTGGTTGACCTCCTGATCTGAATTCTCAGGGACATAAGACATTCGTTCTCCCCAGTGGTGCTGGAACAATTTTCAGAGAGGTGTTGCTGCAATCAATGTTATGTTGCATGGCTGAATTCATAGGGATTGTGAAAAATCCAGGCTCCACACAAAGAACAAGTGTAGCAAATGAGCCACACCCATTTGGCAAGAAAGTGGTAAAGGTGTAGTATGTAGTTAATGATGCATTTTGGGACATACTATTGCAACTATATTAGTAAAGCTCGGTGTGAAAGTACACTGTAATTTACAGACAGCACATTCTCCATTGTAATGGCTACTATTTTTTTTACAAATGATAATGTGTGAAAATTGTCTCAGTGAATATTTGTCATTTGTGCATCACCAAGAAAATTAGTTTGATTTCTTTCAATCCTATTAAAATCTTTGTTTCCATGTCACTTCAAAGTTACAAAAGAGCACTTCATTTGCACACTGAAAAGGAAAAGTAAATACCAATCTCCATGTGAAAAGAATAAACAGCAATTTTTATTTTCTTCATGTTCATGACAAAAGGGCGTGGCTGCTGCAAGAACCAGCTGCAATAATAAAGCTAAAAGATATTCCTTTTGTTAGGGGAAGGGTTTGGGAATATTTGGGGTGCCAGCTGCATAGAAGTAAAGCGTCATAATGTGAAGCAACATTTGGACCCACAACAATATGGAAACTGGTTGCAGAACCACTCTGAACAGGCAGCATCAGCATAGTTAAGCTGTAAATGTTATGTTTAAGTTCAAAATCTTTATTTGATATTTGAAAAAATATCATAAAAGTACATATACAGCAGATTACATGATAAAATGTAAAAGGTTATAAAGATATATAACAACAGATCATAACATTTACACACAACATACCATTGTTAAAGGTCACAGTGAGACATCCATATAAAAACAGTTACATATGTGAGTCAGTGCTGTATATACTTTCAATAAAGTGCATAAGCAGAGTACTAAAAAGTATTTTCTCGCATATTACCCCTCCATAATTTCGTTGCTGCGAATACACATTGTAAGAAAGCAGCAAACACTAAAACAGATGTGTTGGCTGCATAGCATCTGAAGGTACATTAGAGCCTCCCTGCACAGTTTCACAATGTGCTTAAGGCAGAGCTGAAACAAATTATAATAAAATTTACAAAAGAATATAAAGTATAGTAGTAATTGCTCTGCCATCCCATCATGGGAACGGGTGGCAGCTTGCTATCCCATACCTTGGCCCCCTCAGAGAAGCACGGTAAGTGCCACACTGTACCTGATCTAAATCTAAAAAGAAGAGACCTCTCCCAGCGTGTGATCTCCAAATTTAAATACGGGGTTGGGTCACCTGATGATAAATTAATAAAATAGTTATGGGTGGAGGAGTGCTTTCTAAAGACTTCCTAACTTCTTTGGGAGAAGGTAAACTCTGCATAACAGGACTTAACCAACCTCTTGTCAGACTTACTAATGGTGTTTGGGGCAGTAAACGTTTCAGGTAGAACGATGTCAGCAAAGGACTTAGTTTATCCAATGGATGGAAAGACCCTTCTCTTGACTGAGACAGTCCAAGAAGACATCTCTATTAAAACTTGCTTTATTGTTGGCCCACACACTCACCCAAAGCTAGAGTGGGTCCAATGTGATGGTGTCAGAAACATATTCCAAGCTGAGCTCAAAGTGCAGAATGATGTTGGAGCTGGGGGTTAGGTGGATCCAGTAGCTGCCTGCAGGGTCTGTTCTCTACCTGTCTGGAGAAAGCATTATGGTACCCCCCAAACTCCTGCTCCATAGGTGGACGCAGGATATAGACAAGAAGAACTTTTACCCCTAAGTTAAGTAAAATCAACCACAATTTGCTCCTGTTCACGTAGTCAAATGCAGAAGACAGGTCCATGAAGGCCAGGTACAGTGGGCAGCGCCTGGCAGTGGTATACTTCTCACAATCAAGTGGAGGTTCAGCCACTGCTCCACTGTACCTAGCCCAGGCAGAAGCCATACTGGCAGAGAGACAGTATATTGTTGACATTGGCCCAGATCTGTAGGTGATTGAAAATAACCCTTCCCAAAACCTTTACATAGTTATCTATTAGGGATACCGACTTGCAGCTTTGGGGGGACCCTCTATCACATTTTTTAAAGATTGTGACTAAAGTGGAGAGGGTCCAGGACTGCGGGACCGAGGTACACAGAGGTTTGTTAAATAAGTTAGTGAGCAGGGGACTCTACAGGTCTAAGTTACATTTAAGTAAATACATGGGGATCCCATTGGGCTGAGTCTAATTGCACCCTGTACTTCATGGTGTGAAATCTGAAGAGGGGTGGAGTGAGCTAAGTGTTCACGTAACCTGTCATTACACACCTTATCTTCAGGCAATTGATAGATGGATGTAAAATGCTTCACCCACTCCTAGCCCGAAATATTGCCCATCAGGAGTTGTTTAGGAGATAGATGCCGATGTCGGAGTCTATTAACAGCGTCCCAGAATACCTTACTGCTATTCTGGGCAGCTGCATGTTCAAGCGTCTCCCAGTCCTTTTTAATCAGAGAATGTTTCCTCTCTTTAAGAACGCAGCTTTAAGCTAACCTAGTCTCTCATACCTCCCCAGCATCTCTAGGGGTCAAAGACAATGCTATCCTCAAACGGCGGATGGCTGCTGAGAAACTAGCATCAAACCAGCGTGGGTGCTTTAGTTCGGAATCAACTAGTTTCAGCAGATTGCTCTCGATATTGATACATAAAAGTTGATAGAAGCAGAAAGGACATCCCCTGGGTCTTCACCTAAGCACCCCAAACATACAGGCAAAATCTTTTTGATTGGAAGACCCAGAGTGGCATTAGGATCTTTAAGGCGCCAAACGACCCTGACTCCATCCCTAGAATGTCGGTTAAAACCATCATGCACTGTAGGTGTTTTATCCCTGCACAGCAGGAAGGCCCCATCAATCAAAAGAGCATTATGGTCACCCCACTGGGGTTTTACAACTGCACCATTTAAACACCAGTGCAAACTTGGAGGCAAATATATATTCTATGACTCACCCCAGGGCCCATCCACTGAAGGTTGGTTTACTAGGCCCTACACCCTGAAAGTAGTCAATAACGCCTACAAGATCTATCAGTTCCAACCCCCTGGCATCCTGAGTTGCACTTTCCGTGGCTGAGCTCGCAATGCCCAGCTTCGTTGACTCATCCCCAAGCTTAGCATTGAAATCCCCACATAATAAAAGCTGTGGTTGAAGTGCATGACCCGTCCCTGGTGACTCCAGGCCCATGATAAATATTTTTTCAAACAGACAACAGTAAAATCATTATTATAAAATTTTATCAAATAAAAACAGAAGGGGCTATGGCTTTCATTGATGAACAGGGCTTGGAATGAGTGGCTGGTGGTGCTAACAACAGATACTTATGTCCTACGTGGGATGAGGGATGAATAACAGGAAAATCTCTTGCATGAGATGGAATGAGTAGCCCAGGTCTCCTGCATAACAACAAAATCACATTTATCAATTAAGCTAACCGGTCTGGATTTTAAATTTTATCTTTTAGCCCACCCACCTTCCAACTAACAAGAGAAAAGAATTCCTCAGAGCTTGCCTCTCCTGTTTCTGGCCCCTTTTCCAGGGCTACACTCCCTTCAGAGACTTCAATAGATACTTCAGTAGGCCAGTTGGCCTGTGACATAAGGCGGGCCCACACAACTTACCCTAGGTGAGTTGACCAAGATCAGGTTTCAAACTTGAGTTCCTTGTACACAGAGGGAGTCAGTCCAACTTGCTGAGGTCCAGTAGCAGTGCAAATCAGTTCTTACAGGGAATATGGCAGCTGTCGGAGGTATAATTAGCTGCTGGCCCAAAGGCTGGGGGGGTTTATGGGCCAAATGCAGAGGAATATAAAACAGACCAAGAGGTAAGCTGTTCATATTATTGACCAGAGTTTGGCTCTGGTAATACTGGATTAAGAGTTTTCTTACATTTGCTGGGTACCTGAATTTTATTATGACACAATTCCTGCACCATTGGAATGTTCTTGTGGTCCTGAGGATTGAATCTAGAGTGTCTGGCAAGCTAATGGCACAACTTGTTACGAAGCTGGTCTGTGGACTCCTGGTTGGGATCTGGCTGCGATGGGGCACCTGCCAGAACCACAGTGAAAGGTCAGCAAGCAGGTGGGAGGTTGACCACCGGTAGAAAGGGCGCAGGGCAGGACTCGTATGCGACCAAGGGATGAGGTTCACAAGATGCAGGAAAGCCGGTAACTCTTGCCCCAGTGACTGGAGCAGTGAGGGAGGTAGATGGGCAGGGGCAGCAGTCGTCTGATGGGGGAGCTATGTGATCAGAGGTAAGGGCAGATTGGTTCGGGGTAGTGATGTGGCTTAGCAGCGGTCAGGGTTGAAGGCTCCACTAATAGACTTCTGCTGATGCTGGCATGTAGTTAGAATGTTTCCTACTTCTGACTCCAGTTTATCCAATTTCTCCCTCAGAGGGGAGAAAAAATCCTTGAGAGTAGCCGTAAGTTTGTGCAAGAGAGAGGCTCAAAGAGAATTGCCAGAAAAACCTTTATGGAAGGGATCAGTAGCGCCTGGGGAGTCAAAAGGGTTTCAGGATGTTTCAACATTTCAACAGCCCTCCTGGTCTTACGCTCGCACTTGGCAACTGAGGAGCTACTAGTGGGTGGATGCTGAAGCTGATAGAATCTCAGTGGACCTAAGGGTGGAAGCACAGGGAGAAGTCACCTCTGTAACCAAATTTTAAGTGGGCCCCTCCAGGTCTTCCAGATCAGCTACTGACTCAGTGCCATCGGCATACTCAGTTGCCAGAATGGTGGCTATTCCGGCAAGACCCAGAGATGGGTGTCTCTCAGCCAGATCTATTTCTGTAGAGATGACAGCTACTGCTCTGGCAAGGAAAGGGTCAATCGTGGTGTGGTTGGGGGCCTGTTGAGGATTTAACATTCACTGCCTTCCTTATGCCTGTATTACCCAGTAAGGTCCAGCCACTTGTAGAACAGATGTAATAACGGGGCACAGAGGATTTGAGCAAAACTGAGGGAAATAGTTTGGTCAAAATTATCGGTGTATGACAATGTTATGAAAAGGAGATGGAAGATGAAGTTGCACCAAAATTAGTGAACTTAAAAACCATAAACTGCAAAATATTTCCTAGTACATATATCTGACAAAAGGCCAGTAATTTAATTGAACCTGTAAGAAAGCCTACATGTGTACAAGTGAGACAAGCATTTGCAATGCAGTAGGTCTCGCATTTGCTTGAGTTAGAGCTACTGGCATTGTAAATGCATAACTGGGCTTTTCCTGCTACATAAATTGGTCAACCCTGCCGCATGATTTGGCCCTCTCTGCCCCATAATTCCAGCTGATAGGTGCAAAAGTGGGAAAGGGAAACGTTATCTGGAAGTTTACATATCTCAAAAATCTAGTAAGCGATTTCATCAGTAAATGCACCAAACGTAAAATTTAAATATGTACAGGGGAGGGAATTCAAGAAAATATAAATCGGTTGTCTCCTCCCTCTCAGAAATCCTATTTTTACAAGTTTAGTTTTTATTAAACTCATTCCGCCAGAAATTTCAATGTTTATAATTTTTTACGGATTTTGTAAGTTTGCCTGGTCTTTAAAAAATAAAGAATAACTTAACTGTAAAAGAAATTCTACTTTCTGTAAAGCTTTACAAAAAAAGCATGCATTCTACCAGGTGGTGTTTGCACTGTTGAACTATTTCATGACATTGTGAGTATAAGCGGAGTTTCTACACGGGTAGAGTGTTCCTTATTTTAGTAATGGTGGGTGTAATTCAAATGAACCATTGGATGATTTGACCAGATTGGGGAAGGACATGTTGGGGTGTGAAAGTAAAATAAAACGAGTTAGAGCTATTAGCGTTGTAAATTATTAACTGGACTTGTCTTGGCATGTAAGGGGGGGGTGAAGGAAGGGGCAGAAAAGAAAAGGTGACTGGGTGAGAGGCTGCAAAGGAAAGGAGAACAAGTTTTGCACTGCGGGCAGTCCTGCTGTTAAAACTTGAAAGCACCATGAGCGCTACTGAAAAACAAAACAAACAGTCACAACTAACTAACAGTTGCTTGTCGTTGTTTGTTTTGTTTTTCAGTTGTGCTCATAGCGCTTTCAAGTTTTTTACAGCCGTAACTCAGACAGCAGTCCCGATGTATAAAACTTGAAAGTGCCATGAATGACAACTATCAGTTACTTGTCATTGTTTGTTCTGTTTTTCAGTCACACTCATGGCGCTTTCAAGTTTTATACAGCGGTAACTCAATCGACACTCCCGCTGTATAAAACTTGAAAGCGCCATAGAGGCAGGAAACAAAAAAATGAGTCTGCCCAAACAACAGAAAAACAATCAAGGCGTAATTAAACTGTACTTGGCCAGCGCTCCTCAACCTAGAACAGGAAGTGACATGTTGGCTGCCAAACCATTTAGGAGGCAGCAAAACAAGAGCAACACTGCCTTCAACCTATGGTCAGTGGCAGGCGGGAGCTAAGTATTTTACTCATTCCAACAGGTCTTGCAGACAGCGCATAGGCGCTGTAAAGGCTTGACCTAAAAAGGGGTAAGTTTGACAACATATTGACTTGACAATAATTGAAACAAATAAACAGGGTGAGTAGTTATTAGCACTGTGACTTTGATAAGATTAGGCATTACATGAGTAAGCACTTCCTAAACAAAAATGCAATAAATCTACAATTAAAATATAATTGTCAGCAAAATAAACACAAAAAAGAACACACATTGAGTCTCAATTATAAAGTAGCTGTCACATCCGCAGTCTAACAAACAGGCATCTTGATCCTATCACCTTAAGGGATCGTATTAATGTAGCAACATAACTAACCCAGATAATACAATGGCATTAATTAAGAACCTATTCAGATAATGGCTAACCATGAAATGCCAATGGCTGGAGGGGACTGACCCAAAGTGTGCTGTCTCTCTAAGCAATTCAGTCTATGATGTTTTTTTGAAGAATTGAGAACATCAGAATTGCCAATTATTCACGTTATATAGTACAAAATGTTACCATCTAATGGTTGACCTGCTAAAGCGCTTTCTTATAATTTCTAAAAACCAGCAAGGTGTATATGTCTGAATGCTGTTGGTAATGCTGTTGGTAAAATACAAAATATTTCAAAATTATTTTCAACCTTAAGTACATGAAACAAGTTAAACTTTGCATAATAATAAAAGGTGTACATTTATTATTAATGCTATCACACGTGGCTAATTCAATATGTCCACAGCATAGCAGACAATGTCCTAGTAATTATATATTTCTCTGTCCCATTCTCATCGTTCTATGAATGTTTCCCTGAATATGAACTGTGCCATTCATAAGATAAAATACTCTCTTTCTCTCCTTCACACACACACACTAAAGCCCTCATTATGAGTCTGGTGGGCCTTGGACGGCCAGTTTCATTGTGGCGGTCTTACCGTGCAGGGCTGGCAATAAAGACTGCCATTTTACGAATTCAGACGTTTGGCCGAAGCCAAACTGCTGCAGTGCCGTCTGTACCGCCAGGGAGGTCGGACCGCTGGGCCAGTGGTAGCCATAAGACCACCATTGGTATTATGACTCAGTGAACCACCAGCATAAAATGCTAGCGGTCAGGCACTCAGCGTCATGAATCTCCTTTCCTTTCGCCGGCAGACACCCCCCCACATGACCACACACCTACATTCATGCAGCCCCACTCACCCACGCATTTGCTTACATACACCCCCACACACTCAGATACACCCATTAATTTGCACACATGCCCATTCACGCGCATACACGGACTCAGACACATACACTCACGCACTCAAACTGACACCCCCTGTGCATTCACACACATACATGCACTCACTCACACACACACACCCCCCGGCATACACACACTCACAAATGCACACACAGACACCCACTCCTCCTCCCACAGTCATATACACACACAGACGCCACACACATTCACACAATCCCCCCCCCCCTTTTTGGACAATCAACTTACCTGCTTCGGAGAGGTAGCCATCTGGGAAGGGATAGATCCCAGCGCTTTTCACCGCTGGGCAGGAAACCTCCGTGCCGTATTACGGATCATAATACGATAGGTGGCGTCCTGTTGGCATGGCAGTGCTGGCAGTGGAAACCGCCTCTATTACATCCAGCACTGGCAGTCTTTTGGTGCCCACGACTTTGGTGGTCTTTCCAAAAGACTGCAGAAGTCGTAATGAGTACCCCAGTCTCACACTGCCTCTCGCTCACACACACTCTCCCTCACACACACTCTCTCTCTTTCTCTCTTTTCGCAATATGCAAAGAGGTGATTAAAAATGTTTACTTCTTTAATAATTCATTTGAGCTTATTAGGCACTTGTTATGAGTGGGCCAGTGTCCTCATGTCCCTGCTTTAACTCCTGTTTGAGTTGGGATCGGAATTCTGAAGTGCATGCAGTTTACTGCACTGAGTAATTACAGGGTGCAATAAAATCTGCATCCTTCATTACATTTCTGCAGTCAAAGCGGTTGGAGTTTAAAAGGTGAAACGGATATCATATTTATCGTGATGTGGATTTTGGTGAAGCAAGCACCAAAGTCCATATATGTTCCCAAATACTCAGAATAGGTGTAATTTATCGCACCCCATAAATTCTGAACCATGGAAATTGGGTTTTTATTGCATACGATCGATAGCACTTTCTTTCAGGGATGCTCATAATCAGGTCCTTAGAGTGAAAAGAGAGATTCTGATGGTTACATTTATCTGTGGATTCCTCTCCTGTTGAATACTCCCAATGTGTCAGCATTCAACGGAAATCTTTTCTTTCTAGCTCTCCACGTCGACGAAGACGTCACAAAAGAACGGCTCCGCTCGCGACTTCGTTTGATGTCATCAGAGCTTAAGAAGTCTTTGCCGGCATGCTGACGTCAGTTCCCTTTTTTCCACGCCTTCGACGCTAATGTTTTTTTCTACCTCTCCTGTTTGTTACACTGTTTCGAGGTAGCTTCTTCGTTGAAGTTTTCATTGTGTTACAGTGTCAACGCCGAAGAAGTCGGTTTACAAGCCGTGTAGAGAGTGTGGAGGCCATATGTTGGTTACTGAACCACACAAAGATTGCCTTTGGTGTCTTAGTTCTGACCATGATGTTGGGGGATGAACACGAAGGCTTTAAAGGAAAGAGAAGCTAGATTGTTCCTGCCGAAAGCTAAAAATAAAAATAATAAAAAATAGAAGCGTGGTCATAAAAGATCGAGAGTAGTCATAGTCGTACAAATCATCAAAGTTGCTTGCATAAGAAGTGGCGGCATCATGGCTCACGGCGTTGTTGCTCTTGAGATGATAGTCCACCTTCAGCTTCTTAGTCTCGGTGCCGGTCAAATTGGGAGGTTAATATTACCTTATCTCCTCCTCAGCCGAAGTCGCTTGCTGTATCGCCAGCGCCGTCTTTGGTGGAAATTTCGGCATTGCTGACTAGTTCTGCACAATTATCTCCTGTTACTCCAATGGATCAGGAGAACGAAAATCAGGAGTCAAGTCAGGCTCAGCCGGAGTATCCTGGTTTTCCAACTCCGGGGACGGACCAGTCTTCCTTTTTAGCATTTTTAATAGAGCTATGGCCCCTGCTGGTGCGCCAGTGGTGTCTTCACCAATCATTATTTTTAACTATAATTCAGGCATTTGCATCATTTCGATAGCCAAGTAAAAGCTTGGTGTAAAGAATGCTTCTCATCAAAAGAGGGAGAAGGACAATTTATGGCTTGAGATGCAAATTCGGACATTATCCTAGGAAAAAAGCTAGGGAGAAGACAAAGAACTAGACCCTCAGAAAACAAAGAACAGGTTCAGATAGGAAACGCCCCAATTTCACCCAACATGCGAGCAGAGGCAACGATTCCATGAAAACAATCTGTACAGAAATGTCGGGATGCCTATTGAGTTAGAGAGCAAAGGTTTTTTTCAGGGAATGTGAAAGGCAACAAAACTCTCTAGTTGACAACAAAGAGAAGGAACTGACTATCCCAAACAGGAAGCCATTGCAAAGGAATTCAAGGAAAGAAAGTAGTTCTCAAGACAAAGAATGTAAGTCTTTGGAAACACCAACACTTAAACGAAGCCTAGTGCTTGTTAATTGACTTCAAGGTGGAAGAGTGTGAAGGCCTGTTGAATTGCTAAGGCTGCCTACTGAGAGACACCTAAATTCTCAAATGTCACCTAGATGACATAGGAGGATCACGATTAAAATGAAGAAACCAGTATATTCCTGGCAGCCTGTTTGTTCAGCTCTTCTAGGCGCGGTCAAGACAACTACTGGCCAAGACATGGTACCTTAAAAAAAGAGAGACTTTTGGGAAGGATCTACTTTCCATGATCTTAGCTGAAAAATGTGTACCTGCTGCCACAACTGAAGCAATTCCCAGGGAGGATGCTTTAATAGTTTCGAGGGCAATTTCAGAAACGAATTGCAGCTGTTTTTCACTAATATTCAGTGAAACTGCACTATTGGGACCATCCTCCAATGCAGAAGTCAAAGCTTGCAAATCCTTAATAAGGATATAAGAATGAGCAAAGTAGGTTGTATACACTTGGGCTCTGTTGGAGGAAGAGGTAATAGCTTGTTGATGCTTCAAGGATAACTCCAACTCTTTCATCCATATTATCAGGTGGAGTAGAATTATGTGATGCAATAAAAGAATACTCTGAAAGTCATGGAAGCAAGGAATTGATCTTAAGACAATCAGAATAGTTTTGCTGAATGTCATGCAAAGGGTACATTTATGGCTAGTAACTAGGAGCTGAGGCTTCTTGGGGGTCTTTCCACTCCTGAAGCATTACTTTTGTAAAATCCTGAAAGGAAGCCTAATGACACAAAGTAAGCTAGCAAGCAAACGTATTTCACTTAGTATCTTTGAAGCTTGAGATTGTGAGGTGTCGGCAAAATAGGCAATGATCTCCTCAAGGACCTCCTTTTTAATATAACATCTGTTTGGATCTGATTCTCTAGAAACCGCCAGCTTCTGGAAATCAGTCATTAAATTCCTCAGTTGCCCCTCTGTATGATCTGTAACATGCTGCTGAAGAGGTGCAGGAGGTGGATGAAGTCTGTCAATGGCAGGCGAAATTAATTAAAGATTTTAGAGCCCCCCAAATCAAGAAGTATAGTGGGCACAACAGAGGGAACACCAGGAGCCTTGGCATGTGAGCTTAGCTAGGCAGCAATGGTACTGCTTAGCAGAACATTTGCAAGGCGGCGACAGGGAACAGTTTGATCACGCATGATGTCACAAATGTTAATTAAGTGATCACACTTACGTGGTGGATGCCACATATATACTCCCCAGCAACCTTGCCTTGACTTTTCTGCCTGACAGACGCCACATATATGCTTCCAGGTTACATTGCCTTAACTTATTCCTCTAGCAAACTGCAGAAAACAGAAGTTACTCAGCCTAGCTGATTATGATTTGGGGCAAATCATTTGACACCTGTTCAAGAAAACTTCCAAATTAAACATTTGAAATTTACTATTGGTTCATTGTGTCTTGCCTTATAGCAGCACATGTTGCACAGCTTGCCAAATATGAGCCTTGTGAGTGCCGGAGGATTGCAGTGTCCTTCTTATAATCTTACTGTATGGTGGCTGGCCTGCCGGTACAACATTCTGTATCCGCGTCTCACTCCCTGGGGGGTTTCTAGTCAGAGACCTCTTCTGCTTCTTCATGCTGAGTGGGCTTCTGCTTCTCAGAATCCTCTAGGGAGGCTTTCTGGGATAGCTTAATCCAAGATGGCAGCCGATCTATTAGAGGTTCCCAATTTAATATAGTGGCTCCTTTTCTGTGAAGTAATATTGTGTGGTTAAGGAATGCATAGCTCAGATTTCCTTTACTCCTGACGTTGCAATACTTTGTCTTTCCTGTCGGTGTGCTTTCTTGCGCCTGATCAGCTCTAGGATTTCCTGGGCTTTCAGCATTAGTAGTTCCATTTTCAGATTTCTCCTGTCAATCCCTATTTCTTCCTTCTCCTCTGAGATAAAGTCCATTCCTTGGGAATTCATTCTTGGCCATCTGCATCTTTGCTGCCATCTAGGAGTTTTTTTTTGCCTTCAGACCTTTTTCTTTGTTTGGGACTCCTTCTGGAGGGCACCATCTGCTTGGGCACTGGTTTGTTATATAAACATTTTTGTCTGGTTTTCAGCAGGTGCATACCATACCCAGAGAAGCTTTACACATTGATACATCACCACAGCCTTATTAGGCACTGTTGAGCGTTGGTGGCATCGTGGCTATTGGAAGGAGTCTTTCTTACCTCTGGGAGACCAAGAATGTTATAATCTGGGCTCCCCTACCTACCGAAAGTCAGAGGTCGCTCACTAGGCGCCAGTCCCCTGACATATATAGCGTTTCATTGTGCCTTCGATTTACATGCATTTCTGACTTAAATGAAATTCCGAAAGAATTCCAGGAATACAGCTGGGAAGCAGTTACTGTTGCACCGTCCAGGGAGTGCTACAATGTGAACAAATGTCACGTTAAATGTGTACTTGTTAACCTTTTAGTGTCTCCACGGGGATAATATTTGTTGCTGGGAATAATCCCTTCTCCTAAATACCATTCTCATTTTTCAGACATTTCCTCACCTTTGGTACCCTAAAAATGGGTGCACTCTTCTCCTTGACATGATTAAACCACTATCTGCTTATTGAGTGTGTAACAGAGGGGTTATAGGTCTGCAGGCTGGTAGGTCTTCACCGCACTTTGCAGGTTTCACCATCTTGGGACACCTGCGACATGCTAACCAGTAAAACATAGCTTCAAGTGTGAGTAAATAAACGTATCAACCCATTTCAGTTATGGGAGTTTTCTCTCATAAGTTCTCCCAATTTGGGCACGAAAGTTACTATCAGTGGTGAAAATAGTCGTGTGAATCGATGTAATGTAATATGGAAATTATGTGAGCAAGTGCAATGGGAAGTATGTAACGGACATGATATGCAATGTAGTGCTGTGTTGTCCCTTTCACCATGCTTCATTCCCAGCACTGACCCCTTTATTCATATTGTTGCCTGTGAAAAAATACAGCGTCTCCTTACTGTGTAGGATGTTTCTGGCTTAAACACTTTCTTCTCTGTAAGTGCAATTAAGTGAATGAATTTCTTCTTCTGGTTGTTGAGCGGTTTGACACGTTTTATTCTTTCCACTCTCCAGGTTTTGCCCGTATTGAAAATCTTGAAGAGTACACAGGGCTGCGTTGTCTGTGGCTGGAGTGCAACGGGCTTCAGAAGATTGAGAACCTTGACGCTCAGACTGAGTTACGTTGTCTCTTCCTTCAGCAAAACCTAATTCACAAAATCGAGAATCTTGAGCCTCTTCAAAAGCTGGATTCTCTCAATCTTTGCAACAATTACATCAGGAGTATTGAGAACCTGTGTAAGTATTCTCGGGATATAAGTAAATTGGCATTGTCCCATACCTGGTAAACAACTGAGACAAAAAAGAGTTAGGATTTTATAGATCACTAATTAACATAACGGTGACATCACCGCAACTGACCACGTGAAAGTCTGTAGACGAGAACATAAGAGCAAATCGCAGCACGTGACATGGTACATGGATTCGAGGACATGATCATGTGGAATTTGACCCAAATGACATCAAAACAAATTAATGACGTGACATAACGTGTGGCTTGTTTGCCCCTCAGTGAGCTTTAACTTCGCAAACAGGTTTTGCAACAAGGAATGCAATGCAGTGTTGTCAGTTAATAACCGTAGTATCAATTGTGAGGCATACTTTTAGGAATCAGTTTGCATTTTGGTAATTGTTTCCCTGGCCTTAGAAATGGTTTTTCCTTATTAAAATATCTCTAAAGTTGGAGTGTGGCTGACACCGTTTATGCTTCAAGGAAAAGTGTGATGCAATGTTTGGCGGCATAGAGGTCATAGCAATAACATGCAAAAACAAGTGATGGACGGAATGCTCAACATTGTCAAACATTCACCCCCAGTCACAGATCTGGGATTAATCCATCGTTTTTTTGCTGCCCATGCCATTCCAGTTTGGACCCAGCCATATGCAAATCAGTCTTGACCCTGTTCCCCATGGGAACAGTCCAGCCCGAACTGCTAGGCCAGGTCTTCCCTGGACTGGAAACAAGCATCTTGGGACCGGTTTCCGGGTTTTACCCCCGTCTGGGCATACCCTTCCCACTTAGGGCGAAAAATGCAAAAACAACAAGTGATGGACGGAATGCTGAACATTGTCAAACATTCACCCCTAGTCACAGATCTGGGTTTAATCCATCGTTTTTTTGCTGCCCATGCCATTCCAGTTTGGACCCAGCCATATGCAAATCAGTCTTGAACCTGTTCCCCATGGGAACAGTCCAGCCCGAACTGCTAGGCCAGGTCTTCCCTGGACTAGAAACAAGCATCTTGGGACCGGTTTCCGGGTTTTACCCCTCATTAGGCAGGCTAGCTTGAATCCAGTGGCATGGGAAGCACGGGACCCACGTCTGGGCATACCCTTCCCACTTAGGGCGAAAAATGCAAAAACAACAAGTGATGGACGGAATGCTGAACATTGTCAAACATTCACCCCTAGTCACAGATCTGGGTTTAATCCATCGTTTTTTTGCTGCCCATGCCATTCCAGTTTGGACCCAGCCATATGCAAATCAGTCTTGAACCTGTTCCCCATGGGAACAGTCCAGCCCGAACTGCTAGGCCAGGTCTTCCCTGGACTGGAAACAAGCATCCTGGGACCGGTTTCGGGGTTTTACCCCTCATCAGCCAGGCTAGCTTGAATCCAGTGGCATGGGAAGCACGGGACCCACGTCTGGGCATACCCTTCCCACTTAGGGCGAAAAATGCAAAAACAACAAGTGATGGACGGAATGCTGAACATTGTCAAACATTCACCCCCAGTCACAGATCTGGGTTTAATCCATCGTTTTTTTGCTGCCCATGCCATTCCAGTTTGGACCCAGCCATATGCAAATCAGTCTTGACCCTCAGCCCGAACTGCTAGGCCAGGTCTTCCCTGGACTGGAAACAAGCATCCTGAGACCGGTTTCGGGGTTTTATCCCTCATCAGCCAGGCTAGCTTGAATCCAGTGGCATGGGAAGCACGGGACCCACGTCTGGGCATACCCTTCCCACTTAGGGCGAAAAATGCAAAAACAACAAGTGATGGACGGAATGCTGAACATTGTCAAACATTCACCCCCAGTCACAGATCTGGGTTTAATCCATCGTTTTTTTGCTGCCCATGCCATTCCAGTTTGGACCCAGCCATATGCAAATCAGTCTTGACCCTGTTGCCCATGCCATTCCAGTTTGGCTGGGTCCAAACTGGGGTGGCATGGTGAGCAAAAGAACGATGGATTAAACCCAGATCTATGACTGGGGGTGAGTGTTTGACAATGTTCAGCATTCCGTCCATCACTTGTTGTTTTTGCTTTGTCGCCCTAAGTGGGAAGGGTATGCCCAGACGTGGGTCCCGTGCTTCCCATGCCACTGGATTCAAGCTAGCCTGGCTGATGAGGGGTGAAACCCTGAAACCGGTCCCAGGATGCTTGTTTCCGGTCCAGTGAGGACCATGCTTGGCAGTTCGGTCTGGACTGTTCCCATGAGGAACAGGGTCAAAACTGATTTGCATATGGCTGGGGCCAAACTGGGGTGGCATGGTGAGCAAAAGAACGATGGATTAAACTCAGATCTATGACTGGGGGTGAGTGTTTGACAATGTTCAGCATTCCGTCCATCACTTGTTGTTTTTGCCATAGCAATAACATGCCTCCAAGTCTGAACTCAATATTGCTTTCATTTGCGCCTATCTGGTAATGTGATTAAAATGACACATGCATCACTTTAAAACATGTACACAATGCATCTTTCCTTGGCTGGAGCGGGCAAGATGGAAGAACGCCACTAAGAGGCACTGGTTCAGTGCAGTCTTTTACTGGCATCACTGAGACAATTTAGTTATACCAAGCAAAATCCTTCATCAGCTTGATCTGGGCAAGTACCCCATGCCTTATTAATTTGACTGCCCACACTTGAATGGGCCACGGATCGTCTATGTTGGTGCTTGGTGGTCTCCTGGGAGGACTGATGAAGTGCTGACCATGAGACCTCAGCTCAGTCCAGAGACATCTCAATTATTTCAGTTCTATTGACTTTGAGAGGCTGTCTTGCACCTGATTGAGTAAACTAATCCAACTGGTCAAACGTCAGACCTATCTCCGTCAGCTCAGCCGAGCCCCTCAAGCTGTGCCAGCCTGTCTATGGACAGCATAACTTCGGAGCAGCATATGATGGGATACTCTAAGAAGGCATTTGTAATTAGATTGGCCCATGGATGGAAGTTGGCAGAAAGCCTTAAAAAGCCATAGGAATAGGACATAAAATCTGTAGATGGTGGGAATCGCTAAAAAAAGTGGTAGCCTAGCAACTAAATCAGTACGGTTGGGGGCGTGGCCAGGACTTGCATGGAGTAGGCAGCGAGTTTTGGGAGCTCCGGGACCCAGGGATGCTTACCCACATATCCTGACCCATCCTGACGGTGTTAAAGCGGGATGTGCACTGTTGATCCTCACGAGACCTTGGGAATCCCAGCAGGAGGTACCAGGGATCAAAATACGTTCTGAAACTATCTAGTCTGGTTTCGGCCAGCAGCACGACCAAAATGGCAGGCGCTATTGCACAGTGAAAGTCAGCAGCGATACTGTAAGGTGGAGCACCAGGGGACCACCTGGCGCCTAAACCAGACTGAGGCAGAGACTTCGGACCTTCTGGAGACGTGCGTGGGGGTTCCGGAGCGAGGACCCGGCTCAGCGGAGACTTGCGTGCCTAGGAAGATAGAGGCTGCCGAGCGCAACCTACATTCCCGACCCATTCTGAAGGAATCAAAGCGGGAATCAACTGCCGATCCACCTGGGACCTCGGGAATTCCAACGGGAGACACTAGGGCCGAAACCACGACCCGTAGCCTAATTATTTTATTTTCTGCTTGCGGCTTGCACAAAATGGCGGCAGCCACTGCGGAGTAAGAGTCAGTAGCAGCACTGAGAGGCAGAGTGCCCTGGGAACAATGGAGATCACTGGGTGTCGGGACCGGATAGAAACAGAGACCGTGGGGCCTAGGAGGGCAGAGGTGGCAGAGCGCGGCGAAAGGCGAGAGCTGCGAGGCTCGACAGACCAGAGGGGTGTTCAGCACAGAATGTGGCTCGGCGGTCCGGGGTAACGGAGACCGGAGTGTCCATTGAGGCTAGAACGGAGCGTCTTGAATCAAGTGGAACCCAGCAGGCAGCGAGAGACCATTGGATGACGTGGAGAGTGAGAACCCAGAGAGACTTACCGGTCGGAACGGGGCGCATCAGCGGGTCCTGGGGGTGCTGCAGAGTTGCATATCATGGGGAAGACACAAACCCCTGGAGACACATATAGCAAATGCGATCCAACTGAAAAGTCCCTCATCACAGGGGAACAGCGAGACCCATATGCGGGCCAGTAATTGAGTTTCAAAACAGCGCATGAGAGGCTGCTGAGGACCCTTTGGAGAGACGACGCAATACATATAAGGAGTGCTCACAGGCTTCTAAAAGTGAAGTGGCGTGAACTGTTAACTAAAATCTACCAGTTATCATCTTCACTGAACTGTAAAATCAGGCCACTACACAATTCAGATTTGCGATAGGAGCACGAGCATTAGGAAATCCAACCCTGCCGTACAAATGGGTAAGACTCTCAAAAAAAGAGACAGCGACATAGGAGGACTTGTGCGCCCAAGGCCATGCACAGGGGGTACAGACCAGACCACACATACTGTACCTGAGGCGGAACCCGTTGAGCCGACCCTCCAGGATGTGCTTCAGGCCATAGCGGCATCCCGAACAGCGCTGGAAGTCAAGATTGACACACTAAGCTTAGGCCTGGGCCTCTTGCGGGATGATCAGAAGAGGCTGACAGAAAGAGTCTGCACGACAGAGCGAAACCTGGCAGAAGCAATCCCTAATCTGATACTAGCGAACAACAGGCTAAATGTAATAGACAACCGCCCTCACAGTATTGGAGAATAGAGCCGAAGATGCAGAAAACCAGGCGAGACATAATAACATCAGAATCATAGGGATCTTGGAAAAGAGCGAAGGTCCTGACATGGTGAAGTTCCTGGAGAACTGGCTACAGACAGTTGTTGCTCCGGAGGGCCTGTCTGCATTCTTCGCCCTGGAGAGAGCTCATAGAGTGCCTAGCGGGGCGCCACCTCCAGGGTCTTCCCCGAGACCAGAGATAGCAAGACTTCTCTGCTTTCACGACAGGGACCATATACTGCGACAAGCATGGCAACAGGGCACGCTGACAATCGCGAACAGCAAAATATCCATCTTCCCAGATTTCTCCAGAGAAGTGCAGCGTCGGCAAGCGGACTGTACTGCAGTGAAACGCAAACTTCGCAACCTGGAGATTCCTTATTCAATGCTATTCCCGAATAGAGTCCGAGTGGTCACCCCGACTGGCACTGAATTATTTTCCACTCCGGAGGATACTTGGGCCTGGTTGGAGTCTCACACAGCCTTAGACCCTAATAACACTTCGCAGAATAGCAAGAAACGGAGGTGCCCTAGATCGCGGGACGTCAGACTATACACAGAAGCGTCCCACCCACCCCAGATGAAGCACAAAAAGAAAGGCGATGAGTGGTCGAGGTGGTGGCAGTGCTGGTGGGAGGAACTAGGAGATCAGAAATGGCTTCACTCTCGAGCTCACAAAAAGAAGATGACCATTTGGACTCCGACAATGAGACTGCAACCTCCACCCAATTGAGTATAGTCCTACCTGTGATTACACCTGGAACAGCAGACAAAATAATCTGAACAGGAAACACTAATACAGCATGCCCAAACCCCCATTAAACTGAGCCATCTAACAGGAAACCCCTAAGACAAGAAGGATTGGCAGGAGGAGTACATCTTGTCTATAACTTTAATGCCAACAAATTACCTGAGTACAATCCACTTTGCACTACCCGCTACATTGATGGAAGACGGGGGGGAAGGTCCAGAGGAACCCCAGAGCTTCTGACTTCGGGAGACTAGGCGCACCACCCACACAGCCGCTGTGGACCACACAGCGGAAACTACGATTCAGGCTGAACCACTATTGTTTAGACGAAGACACTATGGGAAGGTCCAAGACTGCCAGGGCTGTTATGACGGAAGCACCACCATCAGGCTGGCGGTGCTTCCCAGGTCATTACGACAGCGGCGGAAGCACCGCGGTCGCACCGCCGGGGCCGGTGGTTTCCCGCCACAATGGCTCCGGCGGTTGTAATCCGCTGCCCAGGGGATTACGAGTCCCCGTACCCTTTTCAAGGCTGGCGGTGTGGGGAGTTGCGGGGCCCCTGGGGTCCCCTGAACTGCCCATGCCACTGGCATGGGCAGTGCAGGGGCCCCCTGACAGGGCCCCGTGCAGCTTTTTACTGTCTGCTATGCAGACAGTGAAAAGTGCGACAGGTGCAACTGCACGCATCGCACAGCCGCAACACCGCCGGCTCCATTTGGAGCCGGCTCCTGTGTTGCGGCCCAGCGGGGATCTCCGAGTGGCTGCCCGGCGGTCCGATCTTGGAAGGTCGTAATGAGGGCCTATGTCCTTTGTCCTGGGGAAGGGGAGTTGGGGAAAAAGTTGCACAATTACATTACGAAACATGCCGCATTGCCTGGGAAGGATGTATATTTTTTAGTTAAGGGGAGATTACTATGGGCCTCATTCTGACCCTGGTGGACGGCGGAGGCCGTCCGCCAGGGTACCGCCTGCGGCGGCCATTCAGACATTTCCTCTGGGCCGGCGGGCGCTCTCCAAAAGAGCACCCGCCGGCCCAGAGGAAATGCCCCTGCAACGAGGACGCCGGCTCAGAATTGAGCCGGCGTAGTTGCAGGGGTGCGACGGGTGCAGTTGCACCCGTCGCGTATTTCAGTGTCTGCTTAGCAGGCACTGAAATACTTTTCGGGGCCCTCTTACGGGGGCCCCTGCCGTGCCCATGCCATTGGCATGGGCACGGCAGGGGGCCCCAGGGGCCC